>NW_028152250.1:0-1275000 GCF_964638095.1 Poromitra crassiceps
CTACAACTCACAGCCAGATGCATGGATTTGTCAGACTGAGGGATCTGATAACCGCTAACTTGCGGTAAGCTGAGCTGACCCACCTCTCAATTATTTCTCTTGTCTGTGGAAACCAGTCCGTGTTGTTTCTGTTTCTTTTTCCTGCTTTTCATCATCTTCGCCATATGGTAATCCAGGATAGGAGTAGCTTGAGTGGCTAACTTCTTGTATACTATCCGCACCGCACGCCTGGCTCACAGTCACAACAAACACACCGGCTAAAGTGGGCGTAACGTTTCCTGCATGCCTCTACATGACAGCCAATCACCAGCCGTATTAGAGCGCGGCGTGCAAGCATGTCGCATGCTTATAGGCTCAATGACGCTGTTTTTGTTTTGGTATCGAAAATTGGTATCGATTGACAAGGGAGGCTTCGATACCCCTTAGTATCGATGTTTCCATTTCCGGTGCCAAGTAAGTATCGAAACTCGATACCCAGCCCTAGCTCCATGTACAAGTACCTCTCCGCTCAATGTACAATGTACCTCTCCGCTCAATGTACAAGTACCACTCTCCGCTCCATGTACAAGATACCTCTCCGCCTCCATGTACAAGTACCTCTCCCGCTCCATGTACAAGTACCTCTCCGCTCCATGTACAAGTACATCTCTGCTCCATGTACAAGTACCTCTCCGCTCAATGTACAAGTACATCTCCGCTCCATGTACAAGTACCTCTCCGCTCCATGTACAAGTACATCTCCGCTCCATGTACAAGTACCTCTCCCGCTCCATGTACAAGTACCTCTCCGCTCAATGTACAAGTACATCTCCGCTCCATGTACAAGTACATCTCTGCTCCATGTACAAGTACCTCTCCGCTCAATGTAACAAGTACATCTCCGCTCCATGTACAAGTACCTCTCCGCTCCATGTACAAGTACCTCGTTCCGCTCCATGTACAGTACCTCTCCGCTCTCATGTACAAGTACCTCTCCGCTCCATGTACAAGTACCTCTCCGCTCAATGTCAAGTGTCGACAGTACCTCTCCGCTCCATGTACAAATACCTCTCCGCTCTCATGTACAAGTACCTCTCCGCTCCATGTACAAGTACCTCTCCGCTCAATGTCAAGTGTCCGACAGTACCTCTCCGCTCCATGTACAAATACCTCTCCGCTCCATGTACAAGTACGCTCTCCGCTCTCATGTACAAGTACCTCTCGCTCCATGTACAAGTAGCTCTCCGCTCAATGTACAAGGTCGACAGTCCTTCCGCTCCATGTACAAATACCTCTCCGCTCCATGTACAAGTACCTCTCCGCTCCATGTACAAGGGTACCCTCTCCGCTCAATGTACAAATACCTCTCCGCTCCATGTATAAGTACCTCTCCGCTCTATGTACAGTACCTCTCCCGCTCAATGTACAAGTACCTCTCCGCTCAATGTACAAATACCCTCTCCGCTCCATGTACAAGTAGCTCTCCGCTGAAGTGTACAAGTGTCGACAGTACCTCTCCGCTCAATGTACAAGTACCTCTCCGCTCAATGTACAAATACCTCTCCGCTCCATGTACAAGTACCTCTCCGCTCAATGTCAAGTATCGACAGTACCTCTCCGCTCCATGTACAAGTACCTCTCCGCTGAATGTACAAGTGTCGACAGTACCTCTCCGCTCAATGTACAAGTACCTCTCCGCTCCATGTACAAGTACCTCTCCGCTCTCATGTACAAGTAACTCTCCGCTCCATGTACAAGTACCTCTCCGCTCAATGTACAAGTACCTCTGCGCTCCATGTACAAGTACCTCTCCGCTCAATGTACAAGTACCTCTCCGCTCAATGTACAAGTGTCGACAGTACCTCTCCGCTCCATGTACAAGTACCTCTCCGCTCAATGTACAAGTGTCGACAGTACCTCTACGCTCAATGTACAAGTGTCGACAGTACCTCTCCGCTCTCATGTACAAGTACCTCTCCGATCCATGTACAAGTACATCTCCGCTCCATGTACAAGTACATCTCCGCTCAATGTACAAGTACCTCTCCGCTCCATGTACAAGTACCTCTCCGCTCCATGTACAAGTACCTCTCCGCTCCATGTACAAGTACCTCTCCGCTCCATGTACAAGTACCTCTCCGCTCAATGTACAAGTACCTCTCCGCTCCATGTACAAGTACCTCTCCGCTCAATGTACAAGTACCTCTCCGCTCCATGTACAAGTACCTCTCCGCTCCATGTACAAGTACCTCTCCGCTCCATGTACAAGTACCTCTCCGCTCCATGTACAAGTACCTCTCCGCTCCATGTACAAGTACCTCTCCGCTCAATGTACAAGTACCTCTCCGCTCAATGTCAAGTGTCGACAGTACCTCTCCGCTCCATGTACAAATACCTCTCCGCTCTCATGTACAAGTACCTCTCCGCTCCATGTACAAGTACCTCTCCGCTCAATGTCAAGTGTCGACAGTACCTCTCCGCTCCATGTACAAATACCTCTCCGCTCCATGTACAAGTACCTCTCCGCTCTCATGTACAAGTACCTTCTCCGCTCCATGTACAAGTAGCTCTCCGCTCAATGTACAAGTGTCGACAGTACCTTTCCGCTCCATGTACAAATACCTCTCCGCTCTCATGTACAAGTACCTCTCCGCTCCATGTACAAGTACCTCTCCGCTCAATGTACAAATACCTCTCCGCTCCATGTATAAGTACCTCTCCGCTCTATGTACAAGTACCTCTCCGCTCCATGTACAAGTACCTCTCCGCTCAATGTACAAATACCTCTCCGCTCCATGTACAAGTAGCTCTCCGCTGAATGTACAAGTGTCGACAGTACCTCTCCGCTCAATGTACAAGTACCTCTCCGCTCAATGTACAAATACCTCTCCGCTCCATGTACAAGTACCTCTCCGCTCAATGTCAAGTATCGACAGTACCTCTCCGCTCCATGTACAAGTACCTCTCCGCTGAATGTACAAGTGTCGACAGTACCTCTCCGCTCAATGTACAAGTACCTCTCCGCTCCATGTACAAGTACCTCTCCGCTCTCATGTACAAGTAACTCTCCGCTCCATGTACAAGTACCTCTCCGCTCAATGTACAAGTACCTCTGCGCTCCATGTACAAGTACCTCTCCGCTCAATGTACAAGTACCTCTCCGCTCAATGTACAAGTGTCGACAGTACCTCTCCGCTCCATGTACAAGTACCTCTCCGCTCAATGTACAAGTGTCGACAGTACCTCTACGCTCAATGTACAAGTGTCGACAGTACCTCTCCGCTCTCATGTACAAGTACCTCTCCGATCCATGTACAAGTACATCTCCGCTCCATGTACAAGTACATCTCCGCTCAATGTACAAGTACCTCTCCGCTCCATGTACAAGTACCTCTCCGCTCCATGTACAAGTACCTCTCCGCTCCATGTACAAGTACCTCTCCGCTCCATGTACAAGTACCTCTCCGCTCAATGTACAAGTACCTCTCCGCTCCATGTACAAGTACCTCTCCGCTCAATGTACAAGTACCTCTCCGCTCCATGTACAAGTACCTCTCCGCTCCATGTACAAGTACCTCTCCGCTCCATGTACAAGTACCTCTCCGCTCAATGTCAAGTATCGACAGTACCTCTCCGCTCCATGTACAAGTACCTCTCCGCTGAATGTACAAGTGTCGACAGTACCTCTCCGCTCAATGTACAAGTACCTCTCCGCTCCATGTACAAGTACCTCTCCGCTCTCATGTACAAGTACCTCTCCGCTCCATGTACAAGTACCTCTCCGCTCAATGTACAAGTACCTCTGCGCTCCATGTACAAGTACCTCTCCGCTCAATGTACAAGTACCTCTCCGCTCAATGTACAAGTGTCGACAGTACCTCTCCGCTCCATGTACAAGTACCTCTCCGCTCAATGTACAAGTGTCGACAGTACCTCTACGCTCAATGTACAAGTGTCGACAGTACCTCTCCGCTCTCATGTACAAGTACCTCTCCGCTCCATGTACAAGTACCTCTCCGCTCAATGTACAAGTACATCTCCGCTCCATGTACAAGTACCTCTCCGCTCCATGTACAAGTACATCTCCGCTCCATGTACAAGTACCTCTCCGCTCAATGTACAAGTACATCTCCGCTCCATGTACAAGTACATCTCCACTCCATGTACAAGTACCTCTCCGCTCAATGTACAAGTACATCTCCGCTCCATGTACCAGTACCTCTCCGCTCAATGTACAAGTACATCTCCACTCCATGTACAAGTACCTCTCCGCTCAATGTACAAGTACATCTCCGCTCCATGTACCAGTACCTCTCCGCTCAATGTACAAGTACATCTCCACTCCATGTACAAGTACCTCTCCGCTCAATGTACAAGTACATCTCCGCTCCATGTACCAGTACCTCTCCGCTCAATGTACAAGTACATCTCCGCTCCATGTACAAGTACCTCTCCGCTCAATGTACAAGTACCTCTCCGCTCAATGTACAAGTACATCTCCGCTCCATGTACCAGTACCTCTCCGCTCAATGTACAAGTACATCTGCGCTCCATGTAGGGCTGGGTATCGTTCAAAATTTTTCGATATCGATACCGTTTCGATACTTGGATTTCGATACCGGTTCCTGAACGATACTTTTTTCGATACCAATTTTTAGAAAAATCCATTTTAACAAAAATAAAACTGCATTACACATTGAAATTATTTTACAAATCTTTAGTTTCCCCCCATCTTAAGTTTTACAGCAGAAAAAAATAAAACCTACTGTATTTAACATAACTTTAAGTTCTCTAAACGTATTGCCGTCCCTACAAAAAATATTGGAGTACTACAAAGGAAAGAAATGTAGCTAAAACAAATAAATCAGTGGAATAGTTTTCAGTGCAAAACAGAGAGTTGCAAATCAGGGTTTAATGCTCACTGATGCAACAGAACTCTATTCTTGTACAAACTGATGAGATGGCTCCACTTCATGCATGGAAGACTAGTTGAGCATTGACTAGCCTATCAATATAGCCTTATATGCCACAAAGTGAATCGCATTTATATTCAACAAACTATCATGACATCAGCGTTTGTTAACGAGTTGCTAAAAATACATGGGCGATAACTGCCCGCTTGCACATAACGCTAATTAATTAAACATTAACGCTAGCGTTGCAGATCAGTGTGCTCACTGCTGCAACAGAACGTCATTCTTGTCAAATCTGACGAGACAGCTCAACTTCACTGACTAGCCAATCAATATAAATGAATCGCATTTACATTCAACAAACTATCATGACATCAGCGTTTGTTAACGAGTTGCTAAAAATACACAATGCCCGCTTGCGCATAACGTTACGGCGGCAATTAATTAAACGATCTAATGCTACAACTCACAGCCAGATGCATGGATTTGTCAGACTGAGGGATCTGATAACCGCTAACTTGCGGTAAGCTGAGCTGACCCACCTCTCAATTATTTCTCTTGTCTGTGGAAACCAGTCCGTGTTGTTTCTGTTTCTTTTCCTGCTTTTCATCATCTTCGCCATATGGTAATCCAGGATAGGAGTAGCTTGAGTGGCTAACTTCTTGTATACTATCCGCACCGCACGCCTGGCTCACAGTCACAACAAACACACCGGCTAAAGTGGGCGTAACGTTTCCTGCATGCCTCTACATGACAGCCAATCACCAGCCGTATTAGAGCGCGGCGTGCAAGCATGTCGCATGCTTATAGGCTCAATGACGCTGTTTTGTTTTGGTATCGAAAATTGGTATCGATTGACAAGGGAGGCTTCGATACCCCTTAGTATCGATGTTTCCATTTCGGTGCCAAGTAAGTATCGAAACTCGATACCCAGCCCTAGCTCCATGTACAAGTACCTCTCCGCTCAATGTACAAGTACCTCTCCGCTCCATGTACAAGTACCTCTCCGCTCAATGTCAAGTATCGACAGTACCTCTCCGCTCCATGTACAAGTACCTCTCCGCTGAATGTACAAGTGTCGACAGTACCTCTCCGCTCAATGTACAAGTACCTCTCCGCTCCATGTACAAGTACCTCTCCGCTCTCATGTACAAGTACCTCTCCGCTCCATGTACAAGTACCTCTCCGCTCAATGTACAAGTACCTCTGCGCTCCATGTACAAGTACCTCTCCGCTCAATGTACAAGTACCTCTCCGCTCAATGTACAAGTGTCGACAGTACCTCTCCGCTCCATGTACAAGTACCTCTCCGCTCAATGTACAAGTGTCGACAGTACCTCTACGCTCAATGTACAAGTGTCGACAGTACCTCTCCGCTCTCATGTACAAGTACCTCTCCGATCCATGTACAAGTACATCTCCGCTCCATGTACAAGTACATCTCCGCTCAATGTACAAGTACCTCTCCGCTCCATGTACAAGTACCTCTCCGCTCCATGTACAAGTACATCTCTGCTCCATGTACAAGTACCTCTCCGCTCAATGTACAAGTACATCTCCGCTCCATGTACAAGTACCTCTCCGCTCCATGTACAAGTACATCTCCGCTCCATGTACAAGTACCTCTCCGCTCCATGTACAAGTACCTCTCCGCTCAATGTACAAGTACATCTCCGCTCCATGTACAAGTACCTCTCCGCTCCATGTACAAGTACCTCTCCGCTCCATGTACAAGTACCTCTCCGCTCAATGTCAAGTATCGACAGTACCTCTCCGCTCCATGTACAAGTACCTCTCCGCTGAATGTACAAGTGTCGACAGTACCTCTCCGCTCAATGTACAAGTACCTCTCCGCTCCATGTACAAGTACCTCTCCGCTCTCATGTACAAGTACCTCTCCGCTCCATGTACAAGTACCTCTCCGCTCAATGTACAAGTACCTCTGCGCTCCATGTACAAGTACCTCTCCGCTCAATGTACAAGTACCTCTCCGCTCAATGTACAAGTGTCGACAGTACCTCTCCGCTCCATGTACAAGTACCTCTCCGCTCAATGTACAAGTGTCGACAGTACCTCTACGCTCAATGTACAAGTGTCGACAGTACCTCTCCGCTCTCATGTACAAGTACCTCTCCGATCCATGTACAAGTACATCTCCGCTCCATGTACAAGTACATCTCCGCTCAATGTACAAGTACCTCTCCGCTCCATGTACAAGTACCTCTCCGCTCCATGTACAAGTACATCTCTGCTCCATGTACAAGTACCTCTCCGCTCAATGTACAAGTACATCTCCGCTCCATGTACAAGTACCTCTCCGCTCCATGTACAAGTACATCTCCGCTCCATGTACAAGTACCTCTCCGCTCCATGTACAAGTACCTCTCCGCTCAATGTACAAGTACATCTCCGCTCCATGTACAAGTACCTCTCCGCTCCATGTACAAGTACATCTCCGCTCCATGTACAAGTACCTCTCCGCTCAATGTACAAGTACCTCTCCGCTCAATGTCAAGTGTCGACAGTACCTCTCCGCTCCATGTACAAATACCTCTCCGCTCTCATGTACAAGTACCTCTCCGCTCCATGTACAAGTACCTCTCCGCTCAATGTCAAGTGTCGACAGTACCTCTCCGCTCCATGTACAAATACCTCTCCGCTCCATGTACAAGTACCTCTCCGCTCTCATGTACAAGTACCTCTCCGCTCCATGTACAAGTAGCTCTCCGCTCAATGTACAAGTGTCGACAGTACCTTTCCGCTCCATGTACAAATACCTCTCCGCTCTCATGTACAAGTACCTCTCCGCTCCATGTACAAGTACCTCTCCGCTCAATGTACAAATACCTCTCCGCTCCATGTATAAGTACCTCTCCGCTCTATGTACAAGTACCTCTCCGCTCCATGTACAAGTACCTCTCCGCTCAATGTACAAATACCTCTCCGCTCCATGTACAAGTAGCTCTCCGCTGAATGTACAAGTGTCGACAGTACCTCTCCGCTCAATGTACAAGTACCTCTCCGCTCAATGTACAAATACCTCTCCGCTCCATGTACAAGTACCTCTCCGCTCAATGTCAAGTATCGACAGTACCTCTCCGCTCCATGTACAAGTACCTCTCCGCTGAATGTACAAGTGTCGACAGTACCTCTCCGCTCAATGTACAAGTACCTCTCCGCTCCATGTACAAGTACCTCTCCGCTCTCATGTACAAGTAACTCTCCGCTCCATGTACAAGTACCTCTCCGCTCAATGTACAAGTACCTCTGCGCTCCATGTACAAGTACCTCTCCGCTCAATGTACAAGTACCTCTCCGCTCAATGTACAAGTGTCGACAGTACCTCTCCGCTCCATGTACAAGTACCTCTCCGCTCAATGTACAAGTGTCGACAGTACCTCTACGCTCAATGTACAAGTGTCGACAGTACCTCTCCGCTCTCATGTACAAGTACCTCTCCGATCCATGTACAAGTACATCTCCGCTCCATGTACAAGTACATCTCCGCTCAATGTACAAGTACCTCTCCGCTCCATGTACAAGTACCTCTCCGCTCCATGTACAAGTACCTCTCCGCTCCATGTACAAGTACCTCTCCGCTCCATGTACAAGTACCTCTCCGCTCAATGTACAAGTACCTCTCCGCTCCATGTACAAGTACCTCTCCGCTCAATGTACAAGTACCTCTCCGCTCCATGTACAAGTACCTCTCCGCTCCATGTACAAGTACCTCTCCGCTCCATGTACAAGTACCTCTCCGCTCAATGTCAAGTATCGACAGTACCTCTCCGCTCCATGTACAAGTACCTCTCCGCTGAATGTACAAGTGTCGACAGTACCTCTCCGCTCAATGTACAAGTACCTCTCCGCTCCATGTACAAGTACCTCTCCGCTCTCATGTACAAGTACCTCTCCGCTCCATGTACAAGTACCTCTCCGCTCAATGTACAAGTACCTCTGCGCTCCATGTACAAGTACCTCTCCGCTCAATGTACAAGTACCTCTCCGCTCAATGTACAAGTGTCGACAGTACCTCTCCGCTCCATGTACAAGTACCTCTCCGCTCAATGTACAAGTGTCGACAGTACCTCTACGCTCAATGTACAAGTGTCGACAGTACCTCTCCGCTCTCATGTACAAGTACCTCTCCGATCCATGTACAAGTACATCTCCGCTCCATGTACAAGTACATCTCCGCTCAATGTACAAGTACCTCTCCGCTCCATGTACAAGTACCTCTCCGCTCCATGTACAAGTACATCTCTGCTCCATGTACAAGTACCTCTCCGCTCAATGTACAAGTACATCTCCGCTCCATGTACAAGTACCTCTCCGCTCCATGTACAAGTACATCTCCGCTCCATGTACAAGTACCTCTCCGCTCCATGTACAAGTACCTCTCCGCTCAATGTACAAGTACATCTCCGCTCCATGTACAAGTACCTCTCCGCTCCATGTACAAGTACATCTCCGCTCCATGTACAAGTACCTCTCCGCTCAATGTACAAGTACATCTCCGCTCCATGTACAAGTACATCTCCACTCCATGTACAAGTACCTCTCCGCTCAATGTACAAGTACATCTCCGCTCCATGTACCAGTACCTCTCCGCTCAATGTACAAGTACATCTCCACTCCATGTACAAGTACCTCTCCGCTCAATGTACAAGTACATCTCCGCTCCATGTACCAGTACCTCTCCGCTCAATGTACAAGTACATCTCCACTCCATGTACAAGTACCTCTCCGCTCAATGTACAAGTACATCTCCGCTCCATGTACCAGTACCTCTCCGCTCAATGTACAAGTACATCTCCGCTCCATGTACAAGTACCTCTCCGCTCAATGTACAAGTACCTCTCCGCTCAATGTACAAGTACATCTCCGCTCCATGTACCAGTACCTCTCCGCTCAATGTACAAGTACATCTGCGCTCCATGTAGGGCTGGGTATCGTTCAAAATTTTTCGATATCGATACCGTTTCGATACTTGGATTTCGATACCGGTTCCTGAACGATACTTTTTTCGATACCAATTTTTAGAAAAATCCATTTTAACAAAAATAAAACTGCATTACACATTGAAATTATTTTACAAATCTTTAGTTTCCCCCCATCTTAAGTTTTACAGCAGAAAAAAATAAAACCTACTGTATTTAACATAACTTTAAGTTCTCTAAACGTATTGCCGTCCCTACAAAAAATATTGGAGTACTACAAAGGAAAGAAATGTAGCTAAAACAAATAAATCAGTGGAATAGTTTTCAGTGCAAAACAGAGAGTTGCAAATCAGGGTTTAATGCTCACTGATGCAACAGAACTCTATTCTTGTACAAACTGATGAGATGGCTCCACTTCATGCATGGAAGACTAGTTGAGCATTGACTAGCCTATCAATATAGCCTTATATGCCACAAAGTGAATCGCATTTATATTCAACAAACTATCATGACATCAGCGTTTGTTAACGAGTTGCTAAAAATACATGGGCGATAACTGCCCGCTTGCACATAACGCTAATTAATTAAACATTAACGCTAGCGTTGCAGATCAGTGTGCTCACTGCTGCAACAGAACGTCATTCTTGTCAAATCTGACGAGACAGCTCAACTTCACTGACTAGCCAATCAATATAAATGAATCGCATTTACATTCAACAAACTATCATGACATCAGCGTTTGTTAACGAGTTGCTAAAAATACACAATGCCCGCTTGCGCATAACGTTACGGCGGCAATTAATTAAACGATCTAATGCTACAACTCACAGCCAGATGCATGGATTTGTCAGACTGAGGGATCTGATAACCGCTAACTTGCGGTAAGCTGAGCTGACCCACCTCTCAATTATTTCTCTTGTCTGTGGAAACCAGTCCGTGTTGTTTCTGTTTCTTTTCCTGCTTTTCATCATCTTCGCCATATGGTAATCCAGGATAGGAGTAGCTTGAGTGGCTAACTTCTTGTATACTATCCGCACCGCACGCCTGGCTCACAGTCACAACAAACACACCGGCTAAAGTGGGCGTAACGTTTCCTGCATGCCTCTACATGACAGCCAATCACCAGCCGTATTAGAGCGCGGCGTGCAAGCATGTCGCATGCTTATAGGCTCAATGACGCTGTTTTGTTTTGGTATCGAAAATTGGTATCGATTGACAAGGGAGGCTTCGATACCCCTTAGTATCGATGTTTCCATTTCGGTGCCAAGTAAGTATCGAAACTCGATACCCAGCCCTAGCTCCATGTACAAGTACCTCTCCGCTCAATGTACAAGTACCTCTCCGCTCCATGTACAAGTACCTCTCCGCTCAATGTCAAGTATCGACAGTACCTCTCCGCTCCATGTACAAGTACCTCTCCGCTGAATGTACAAGTGTCGACAGTACCTCTCCGCTCAATGTACAAGTACCTCTCCGCTCCATGTACAAGTACCTCTCCGCTCTCATGTACAAGTACCTCTCCGCTCCATGTACAAGTACCTCTCCGCTCAATGTACAAGTACCTCTGCGCTCCATGTACAAGTACCTCTCCGCTCAATGTACAAGTACCTCTCCGCTCAATGTACAAGTGTCGACAGTACCTCTCCGCTCCATGTACAAGTACCTCTCCGCTCAATGTACAAGTGTCGACAGTACCTCTACGCTCAATGTACAAGTGTCGACAGTACCTCTCCGCTCTCATGTACAAGTACCTCTCCGATCCATGTACAAGTACATCTCCGCTCCATGTACAAGTACATCTCCGCTCAATGTACAAGTACCTCTCCGCTCCATGTACAAGTACCTCTCCGCTCCATGTACAAGTACATCTCTGCTCCATGTACAAGTACCTCTCCGCTCAATGTACAAGTACATCTCCGCTCCATGTACAAGTACCTCTCCGCTCCATGTACAAGTACATCTCCGCTCCATGTACAAGTACCTCTCCGCTCCATGTACAAGTACCTCTCCGCTCAATGTACAAGTACATCTCCGCTCCATGTACAAGTACCTCTCCGCTCCATGTACAAGTACCTCTCCGCTCCATGTACAAGTACCTCTCCGCTCAATGTCAAGTATCGACAGTACCTCTCCGCTCCATGTACAAGTACCTCTCCGCTGAATGTACAAGTGTCGACAGTACCTCTCCGCTCAATGTACAAGTACCTCTCCGCTCCATGTACAAGTACCTCTCCGCTCTCATGTACAAGTACCTCTCCGCTCCATGTACAAGTACCTCTCCGCTCAATGTACAAGTACCTCTGCGCTCCATGTACAAGTACCTCTCCGCTCAATGTACAAGTACCTCTCCGCTCAATGTACAAGTGTCGACAGTACCTCTCCGCTCCATGTACAAGTACCTCTCCGCTCAATGTACAAGTGTCGACAGTACCTCTACGCTCAATGTACAAGTGTCGACAGTACCTCTCCGCTCTCATGTACAAGTACCTCTCCGATCCATGTACAAGTACATCTCCGCTCCATGTACAAGTACATCTCCGCTCAATGTACAAGTACCTCTCCGCTCCATGTACAAGTACCTCTCCGCTCCATGTACAAGTACATCTCTGCTCCATGTACAAGTACCTCTCCGCTCAATGTACAAGTACATCTCCGCTCCATGTACAAGTACCTCTCCGCTCCATGTACAAGTACATCTCCGCTCCATGTACAAGTACCTCTCCGCTCCATGTACAAGTACCTCTCCGCTCAATGTACAAGTACATCTCCGCTCCATGTACAAGTACCTCTCCGCTCCATGTACAAGTACATCTCCGCTCCATGTACAAGTACCTCTCCGCTCAATGTACAAGTACCTCTCCGCTCCATGTACAAGTACATCTCCACTCCATGTACAAGTACCTCTCCGCTCAATGTACAAGTACATCTCCGCTCCATGTACCAGTACCTCTCCGCTCAATGTACAAGTACATCTCCACTCCATGTACAAGTACCTCTCCGCTCAATGTACAAGTACATCTCCGCTCCATGTACCAGTACCTCTCCGCTCAATGTACAAGTACATCTCCACTCCATGTACAAGTACCTCTCCGCTCAATGTACAAGTACATCTCCGCTCCATGTACCAGTACCTCTCCGCTCAATGTACAAGTACATCTCCACTCCATGTACAAGTACCTCTCCGCTCAATGTACAAGTACATCTCCGCTCCATGTACCAGTACCTCTCCGCTCCATGTACAAGTACATCTCTGCTCCATGTACAAGTACCTCTCCGCTCAATGTACAAGTACATCTCCGCTCCATGTACAAGTACCTCTCCGCTCCATGTACAAGTACATCTCCGCTCCATGTACAAGTACCTCTCCGCTCCATGTACAAGTACCTCTCCGCTCAATGTACAAGTACATCTCCGCTCCATGTACAAGTACCTCTCCGCTCCATGTACAAGTACCTCTCCGCTCCATGTACAAGTACCTCTCCGCTCAATGTCAAGTATCGACAGTACCTCTCCGCTCCATGTACAAGTACCTCTCCGCTGAATGTACAAGTGTCGACAGTACCTCTCCGCTCAATGTACAAGTACCTCTCCGCTCCATGTACAAGTACCTCTCCGCTCTCATGTACAAGTACCTCTCCGCTCCATGTACAAGTACCTCTCCGCTCAATGTACAAGTACCTCTGCGCTCCATGTACAAGTACCTCTCCGCTCAATGTACAAGTACCTCTCCGCTCAATGTACAAGTGTCGACAGTACCTCTCCGCTCCATGTACAAGTACCTCTCCGCTCAATGTACAAGTGTCGACAGTACCTCTACGCTCAATGTACAAGTGTCGACAGTACCTCTCCGCTCTCATGTACAAGTACCTCTCCGATCCATGTACAAGTACATCTCCGCTCCATGTACAAGTACATCTCCGCTCAATGTACAAGTACCTCTCCGCTCCATGTACAAGTACCTCTCCGCTCCATGTACAAGTACATCTCTGCTCCATGTACAAGTACCTCTCCGCTCAATGTACAAGTACATCTCCGCTCCATGTACAAGTACCTCTCCGCTCCATGTACAAGTACATCTCCGCTCCATGTACAAGTACCTCTCCGCTCCATGTACAAGTACCTCTCCGCTCAATGTACAAGTGCATCTCCGCTCCATGTACAAGTACCTCTCCGCTCCATGTACAAGTACCTCTCCGCTCCATGTACAAGTACCTCTCCGCTCAATGTCAAGTATCGACAGTACCTCTCCGCTCCATGTACAAGTACCTATCCGCTGAATGTACAAGTGTCGACAGTACCTCTCCGCTCAATGTACAAGTACCTCTCCGCTCCATGTACAAGTACCTCTCCGCTCTCATGTACAAGTACCTCTCCGCTCCATGTACAAGTACCTCTCCGCTCAATGTACAAGTACCTCTGCGCTCCATGTACAAGTACCTCTCCGCTCAATGTACAAGTACCTCTCCGCTCAATGTACAAGTGTCGACAGTACCTCTCCGCTCCATGTACAAGTACCTCTCCGCTCAATGTACAAGTGTCGACAGTACCTCTACGCTCAATGTACAAGTGTCGACAGTACCTCTCCGCTCTCATGTACAAGTACCTCTCCGATCCATGTACAAGTACATCTCCGCTCCATGTACAAGTACATCTCCGCTCAATGTACAAGTACCTCTCCGCTCCATGTACAAGTACCTCTCCGCTCCATGTACAAGTACATCTCTGCTCCATGTACAAGTACCTCTCCGCTCAATGTACAAGTACATCTCCGCTCCATGTACAAGTACCTCTCCGCTCCATGTACAAGTACATCTCCGCTCCATGTACAAGTACCTCTCCGCTCCATGTACAAGTACCTCTCCGCTCAATGTACAAGTACATCTCCGCTCCATGTACAAGTACCTCTCCGCTCCATGTACAAGTACATCTCCGCTCCATGTACAAGTACCTCTCCGCTCAATGTACAAGTACATCTCCGCTCCATGTACAAGTACATCTCCACTCCATGTACAAGTACCTCTCCGCTCAATGTACAAGTACATCTCCGCTCCATGTACCAGTACCTCTCCGCTCAATGTACAAGTACATCTCCACTCCATGTACAAGTACCTCTCCGCTCAATGTACAAGTACATCTCCGCTCCATGTACCAGTACCTCTCCGCTCAATGTACAAGTACATCTCCACTCCATGTACAAGTACCTCTCCGCTCAATGTACAAGTACATCTCCGCTCCATGTACCAGTACCTCTCCGCTCCATGTACAAGTACATCTCTGCTCCATGTACAAGTACCTCTCCGCTCAATGTACAAGTACATCTCCGCTCCATGTACAAGTACCTCTCCGCTCCATGTACAAGTACATCTCCGCTCCATGTACAAGTACCTCTCCGCTCCATGTACAAGTACCTCTCCGCTCAATGTACAAGTACATCTCCGCTCCATGTACAAGTACCTCTCCGCTCCATGTACAAGTACCTCTCCGCTCCATGTACAAGTACCTCTCCGCTCAATGTCAAGTATCGACAGTACCTCTCCGCTCCATGTACAAGTACCTCTCCGCTGAATGTACAAGTGTCGACAGTACCTCTCCGCTCAATGTACAAGTACCTCTCCGCTCCATGTACAAGTACCTCTCCGCTCTCATGTACAAGTACCTCTCCGCTCCATGTACAAGTACCTCTCCGCTCAATGTACAAGTACCTCTGCGCTCCATGTACAAGTACCTCTCCGCTCAATGTACAAGTACCTCTCCGCTCAATGTACAAGTGTCGACAGTACCTCTCCGCTCCATGTACAAGTACCTCTCCGCTCAATGTACAAGTGTCGACAGTACCTCTACGCTCAATGTACAAGTGTCGACAGTACCTCTCCGCTCTCATGTACAAGTACCTCTCCGATCCATGTACAAGTACATCTCCGCTCCATGTACAAGTACATCTCCGCTCAATGTACAAGTACCTCTCCGCTCCATGTACAAGTACCTCTCCGCTCCATGTACAAGTACATCTCTGCTCCATGTACAAGTACCTCTCCGCTCAATGTACAAGTACATCTCCGCTCCATGTACAAGTACCTCTCCGCTCCATGTACAAGTACATCTCCGCTCCATGTACAAGTACCTCTCCGCTCCATGTACAAGTACCTCTCCGCTCAATGTACAAGTACATCTCCGCTCCATGTACAAGTACCTCTCCGCTCCATGTACAAGTACATCTCCGCTCCATGTACAAGTACCTCTCCGCTCAATGTACAAGTACATCTCCGCTCCATGTACAAGTACATCTCCACTCCATGTACAAGTACCTCTCCGCTCAATGTACAAGTACATCTCCGCTCCATGTACCAGTACCTCTCCGCTCAATGTACAAGTACATCTCCACTCCATGTACAAGTACCTCTCCGCTCAATGTACAAGTACATCTCCGCTCCATGTACCAGTACCTCTCCGCTCAATGTACAAGTACATCTCCACTCCATGTACAAGTACCTCTCCGCTCAATGTACAAGTACATCTCCGCTCCATGTACCAGTACCTCTCCGCTCAATGTACAAGTACATCTCCGCTCCATGTACAAGTACCTCTCCGCTCAATGTACAAGTACCTCTCCGCTCAATGTACAAGTACATCTCCGCTCCATGTACCAGTACCTCTCCGCTCAATGTACAAGTACATCTGCGCTCCATGTAGGGCTGGGTATCGTTCAAAATTTTTCGATATCGATACCGTTTCGATACTTGGATTTCGATACCGGTTCCTGAACGATACTTTTTTCGATACCAATTTTTAGAAAAATCCATTTTAACAAAAATAAAACTGCATTACACATTGAAATTATTTTACAAATCTTTAGTTTCCCCCCATCTTAAGTTTTACAGCAGAAAAAAATAAAACCTACTGTATTTAACATAACTTTAAGTTCTCTAAACGTATTGCCGTCCCTACAAAAAATATTGGAGTACTACAAAGGAAAGAAATGTAGCTAAAACAAATAAATCAGTGGAATAGTTTTCAGTGCAAAACAGAGAGTTGCAAATCAGGGTTTAATGCTCACTGATGCAACAGAACTCTATTCTTGTACAAACTGATGAGATGGCTCCACTTCATGCATGGAAGACTAGTTGAGCATTGACTAGCCTATCAATATAGCCTTATATGCCACAAAGTGAATCGCATTTATATTCAACAAACTATCATGACATCAGCGTTTGTTAACGAGTTGCTAAAAATACATGGGCGATAACTGCCCGCTTGCACATAACGCTAATTAATTAAACATTAACGCTAGCGTTGCAGATCAGTGTGCTCACTGCTGCAACAGAACGTCATTCTTGTCAAATCTGACGAGACAGCTCAACTTCACTGACTAGCCAATCAATATAAATGAATCGCATTTACATTCAACAAACTATCATGACATCAGCGTTTGTTAACGAGTTGCTAAAAATACACAATGCCCGCTTGCGCATAACGTTACGGCGGCAATTAATTAAACGATCTAATGCTACAACTCACAGCCAGATGCATGGATTTGTCAGACTGAGGGATCTGATAACCGCTAACTTGCGGTAAGCTGAGCTGACCCACCTCTCAATTATTTCTCTTGTCTGTGGAAACCAGTCCGTGTTGTTTCTGTTTCTTTTCCTGCTTTTCATCATCTTCGTCATATGGTAATCCAGGATAGGAGTAGCTTGAGTGGCTAACTTCTTGTATACTATCCGCACCGCACGCCTGGCTCACAGTCACAACAAACACACCGGCTAAAGTGGGCGTAACGTTTCCTGCATGCCTCTACATGACAGCCAATCACCAGCCGTATTAGAGCGCGGCGTGCAAGCATGTCGCATGCTTATAGGCTCAATGACGCTGTTTTGTTTTGGTATCGAAAATTGGTATCGATTGACAAGGGAGGCTTCGATACCCCTTAGTATCGATGTTTCCATTTCGGTGCCAAGTAAGTATCAAAACTCGATACCCAGCCCTAGCTCCATGTACAAGTACCTCTCCGCTCAATGTACAAGTACCTCTCCGCTCAATGTACAAGTACCTCTCCGCTCCATGTACAAGTACCTCTCCGCTCCATGTACAAGTACCTCTCCGCTCCATGTACAAGTACCTCTCCGCTCCATGTACAAGTACATCTCTGCTCCATGTACAAGTACCTCTCCGCTCAATGTACAAGTACATCTCCGCTCCATGTACAAGTACCTCTCCGCTCCATGTACAAGTACATCTCCGCTCCATGTACAAGTACCTCTCCGCTCCATGTACAAGTACCTCTCCGCTCAATGTACAAGTACATCTCCGCTCCATGTACAAGTACATCTCTGCTCCATGTACAAGTACCTCTCCGCTCAATGTACAAGTACATCTCCGCTCCATGTACAAGTACCTCTCCGCTCCATGTACAAGTACCTCTCCGCTCCATGTACAAGTACCTCTCCGCTCCATGTACAAGTACCTCTCCGCTCCATGTACAAGTACCTCTCCGCTCAATGTCAAGTGTCGACAGTACCTCTCCGCTCCATGTACAAATACCTCTCCGCTCTCATGTACAAGTACCTCTCCGCTCCATGTACAAGTACCTCTCCGCTCAATGTCAAGTGTCGACAGTACCTCTCCGCTCCATGTACAAATACCTCTCCGCTCCATGTACAAGTACCTCTCCGCTCTCATGTACAAGTACCTCTCCGCTCCATGTACAAGTAGCTCTCCGCTCAATGTACAAGTGTCGACAGTACCTTTCCGCTCCATGTACAAATACCTCTCCGCTCTCATGTACAAGTACCTCTCCGCTCCATGTACAAGTACCTCTCCGCTCAATGTACAAATACCTCTCCGCTCCATGTATAAGTACCTCTCCGCTCTATGTACAAGTACCTCTCCGCTCCATGTACAAGTACCTCTCCGCTCAATGTACAAATACCTCTCCGCTCCATGTACAAGTAGCTCTCCGCTGAATGTACAAGTGTCGACAGTACCTCTCCGCTCAATGTACAAGTACCTCTCCGCTCAATGTACAAATACCTCTCCGCTCCATGTACAAGTACCTCTCCGCTCAATGTCAAGTATCGACAGTACCTCTCCGCTCCATGTACAAGTACCTCTCCGCTGAATGTACAAGTGTCGACAGTACCTCTCCGCTCAATGTACAAGTACCTCTCCGCTCCATGTACAAGTACCTCTCCGCTCTCATGTACAAGTACCTCTCCGCTCCATGTACAAGTACCTCTCCGCTCAATGTACAAGTACCTCTGCGCTCCATGTACAAGTACCTCTCCGCTCAATGTACAAGTACCTCTCCGCTCAATGTACAAGTGTCGACAGTACCTCTCCGCTCCATGTACAAGTACCTCTCCGCTCAATGTACAAGTGTCGACAGTACCTCTACGCTCAATGTACAAGTGTCGACAGTACCTCTCCGCTCTCATGTACAAGTACCTCTCCGATCCATGTACAAGTACATCTCCGCTCCATGTACAAGTACATCTCCGCTCAATGTACAAGTACCTCTCCGCTCCATGTACAAGTACCTCTCCGCTCCATGTACAAGTACCTCTCCGCTCCATGTACAAGTACCTCTCCGCTCCATGTACAAGTACCTCTCCGCTCAATGTACAAGTACCTCTCCGCTCCATGTACAAGTACCTCTCCGCTCAATGTACAAGTACCTCTCCGCTCCATGTACAAGTACCTCTCCGCTCCATGTACAAGTACCTCTCCGCTCCATGTACAAGTACCTCTCCGCTCAATGTCAAGTATCGACAGTACCTCTCCGCTCCATGTACAAGTACCTCTCCGCTGAATGTACAAGTGTCGACAGTACCTCTCCGCTCAATGTACAAGTACCTCTCCGCTCCATGTACAAGTACCTCTCCGCTCTCATGTACAAGTACCTCTCCGCTCCATGTACAAGTACCTCTCCGCTCAATGTACAAGTACATCTGCGCTCCATGTACAAGTACCTCTCCGCTCAATGTACAAGTACCTCTCCGCTCAATGTACAAGTGTCGACAGTACCTCTCCGCTCCATGTACAAGTACCTCTCCGCTCAATGTACAAGTGTCGACAGTACCTCTACGCTCAATGTACAAGTGTCGACAGTACCTCTCCGCTCTCATGTACAAGTACCTCTCCGATCCATGTACAAGTACATCTCCGCTCCATGTACAAGTACATCTCCGCTCAATGTACAAGTACCTCTCCGCTCCATGTACAAGTACCTCTCCGCTCCATGTACAAGTACATCTCTGCTCCATGTACAAGTACCTCTCCGCTCAATGTACAAGTACATCTCCGCTCCATGTACAAGTACCTCTCCGCTCCATGTACAAGTACATCTCCGCTCCATGTACAAGTACCTCTCCGCTCCATGTACAAGTACCTCTCCGCTCAATGTACAAGTACATCTCCGCTCCATGTACAAGTACCTCTCCGCTCCATGTACAAGTACCTCTCCGCTCCATGTACAAGTACCTCTCCGCTCAATGTCAAGTATCGACAGTACCTCTCCGCTCCATGTACAAGTACCTCTCCGCTGAATGTACAAGTGTCGACAGTACCTCTCCGCTCAATGTACAAGTACCTCTCCGCTCCATGTACAAGTACCTCTCCGCTCTCATGTACAAGTACCTCTCCGCTCCATGTACAAGTACCTCTCCGCTCAATGTACAAGTACCTCTGCGCTCCATGTACAAGTACCTCTCCGCTCAATGTACAAGTACCTCTCCGCTCAATGTACAAGTGTCGACAGTACCTCTCCGCTCCATGTACAAGTACCTCTCCGCTCAATGTACAAGTGTCGACAGTACCTCTACGCTCAATGTACAAGTGTCGACAGTACCTCTCCGCTCTCATGTACAAGTACCTCTCCGATCCATGTACAAGTACATCTCCGCTCCATGTACAAGTACATCTCCGCTCAATGTACAAGTACCTCTCCGCTCCATGTACAAGTACCTCTCCGCTCCATGTACAAGTACCTCTCCGCTCCATGTACAAGTACCTCTCCGCTCCATGTACAAGTACCTCTCCGCTCAATGTACAAGTACCTCTCCGCTCCATGTACAAGTACCTCTCCGCTCAATGTACAAGTACCTCTCCGCTCCATGTACAAGTACCTCTCCGCTCCATGTACAAGTACCTCTCCGCTCCATGTACAAGTACCTCTCCGCTCAATGTCAAGTATCGACAGTACCTCTCCGCTCCATGTACAAGTACCTCTCCGCTGAATGTACAAGTGTCGACAGTACCTCTCCGCTCAATGTACAAGTACCTCTCCGCTCCATGTACAAGTACCTCTCCGCTCTCATGTACAAGTACCTCTCCGCTCCATGTACAAGTACATCTCCGCTCAATGTACAAGTACCTCTGCGCTCCATGTACAAGTACCTCTCCGCTCAATGTACAAGTACCTCTCCGCTCAATGTACAAGTGTCGACAGTACCTCTCCGCTCCATGTACAAGTACCTCTCCGCTCAATGTACAAGTGTCGACAGTACCTCTACGCTCAATGTACAAGTGTCGACAGTACCTCTCCGCTCCATGTACAAGTACCTCTCCGCTCAATGTACAAGTGTCGACAGTACCTCTCCGCTCTCATGTACAAGTACCTCTCCGATCCATGTACAAGTACATCTCCGCTCCATGTACAAGTACATCTCCGCTCAATGTACAAGTACCTCTCCGCTCCATGTACAAGTACCTCTCCGCTCCATGTACAAGTACATCTCTGCTCCATGTACAAGTACCTCTCCGCTCAATGTACAAGTACATCTCCGCTCCATGTACAAGTACCTCTCCGCTCCATGTACAAGTACATCTCCGCTCCATGTACAAGTACCTCTCCGCTCAATGTACAAGTGTCGACAGTACCTCTCCGCTCCATGTACAAGTACCTCTCCGCTCAATGTACAAGTGTCGACAGTACCTCTACGCTCAATGTACAAGTGTCGACAGTACCTCTCCGCTCTCATGTACAAGTACCTCTCCGATCCATGTACAAGTACATCTCCGCTCCATGTACAAGTACCTCTCCGCTCCATGTACAAGTACCTCTCCGCTCAATGTACAAGTACATCTCCGCTCCATGTACAAGTACATCTCTGCTCCATGTACAAGTACCTCTCCGCTCAATGTACAAGTACATCTCCGCTCCATGTACAAGTACCTCTCCGCTCCATGTACAAGTACCTCTCCGCTCCATGTACAAGTACCTCTCCGCTCCATGTACAAGTACCTCTCCGCTCCATGTACAAGTACCTCTCCGCTCAATGTCAAGTGTTGACAGTACCTCTCCGCTCCATGTACAAATACCTCTCCGCTCTCATGTACAAGTACCTCTCCGCTCCATGTACAAGTACCTCTCCGCTCAATGTCAAGTGTCGACAGTACCTCTCCGCTCCATGTACAAATACCTCTCCGCTCCATGTACAAGTACCTCTCCGCTCTCATGTACAAGTACCTCTCCGCTCCATGTACAAGTAGCTCTCCGCTCAATGTACAAGTGTCGACAGTACCTTTCCGCTCCATGTACAAATACCTCTCCGCTCTCATGTACAAGTACCTCTCCGCTCCATGTACAAGTACCTCTCCGCTCAATGTACAAATACCTCTCCGCTCCATGTATAAGTACCTCTCCGCTCTATGTACAAGTACCTCTCCGCTCCATGTACAAGTACCTCTCCGCTCAATGTACAAATACCTCTCCGCTCCATGTACAAGTAGCTCTCCGCTGAATGTACAAGTGTCGACAGTACCTCTCCGCTCAATGTACAAGTACCTCTCCGCTCAATGTACAAATACCTCTCCGCTCCATGTACAAGTACCTCTCCGCTCAATGTCAAGTATCGACAGTACCTCTCCGCTCCATGTACAAGTACCTCTCCGCTGAATGTACAAGTGTCGACAGTACCTCTCCGCTCAATGTACAAGTACCTCTCCGCTCCATGTACAAGTACCTCTCCGCTCTCATGTACAAGTACCTCTCCGCTCCATGTACAAGTACCTCTCCGCTCAATGTACAAGTACCTCTGCGCTCCATGTACAAGTACCTCTCCGCTCAATGTACAAGTACCTCTCCGCTCAATGTACAAGTGTCGACAGTACCTCTCCGCTCCATGTACAAGTACCTCTCCGCTCAATGTACAAGTGTCGACAGTACCTCTACGCTCAATGTACAAGTGTCGACAGTACCTCTCCGCTCTCATGTACAAGTACCTCTCCGATCCATGTACAAGTACATCTCCGCTCCATGTACAAGTACATCTCCGCTCAATGTACAAGTACCTCTCCGCTCCATGTACAAGTACCTCTCCGCTCCATGTACAAGTACCTCTCCGCTCCATGTACAAGTACCTCTCCGCTCCATGTACAAGTACCTCTCCGCTCAATGTACAAGTACCTATCCGCTCCATGTACAAGTACCTCTCCGCTCAATGTACAAGTACCTCTCCGCTCCATGTACAAGTACCTCTCCGCTCCATGTACAAGTACCTCTCCGCTCCATGTACAAGTACCTCTCCGCTCAATGTCAAGTATCGACAGTACCTCTCCGCTCCATGTACAAGTACCTCTCCGCTGAATGTACAAGTGTCGACAGTACCTCTCCGCTCAATGTACAAGTACCTCTCCGCTCCATGTACAAGTACCTCTCCGCTCTCATGTACAAGTACCTCTCCGCTCCATGTACAAGTACCTCTCCGCTCAATGTACAAGTACCTCTGCGCTCCATGTACAAGTACCTCTCCGCTCAATGTACAAGTACCTCTCCGCTCAATGTACAAGTGTCGACAGTACCTCTCCGCTCCATGTACAAGTACCTCTCCGCTCAATGTACAAGTGTCGACAGTACCTCTACGCTCAATGTACAAGTGTCGACAGTACCTCTCCGCTCTCATGTACAAGTACCTCTCCGATCCATGTACAAGTACATCTCCGCTCCATGTACAAGTACATCTCCGCTCAATGTACAAGTACCTCTCCGCTCCATGTACAAGTACCTCTCCGCTCCATGTACAAGTACATCTCTGCTCCATGTACAAGTACCTCTCCGCTCAATGTACAAGTACATCTCCGCTCCATGTACAAGTACCTCTCCGCTCCATGTACAAGTACATCTCCGCTCCATGTACAAGTACCTCTCCGCTCCATGTACAAGTACCTCTCCGCTCAATGTACAAGTACATCTCCTCTCCATGTACAAGTACCTCTCCGCTCCATGTACAAGTACCTCTCCGCTCCATGTACAAGTACCTCTCCGCTCAATGTCAAGTATCGACAGTACCTCTCCGCTCCATGTACAAGTACCTCTCCGCTGAATGTACAAGTGTCGACAGTACCTCTCCGCTCAATGTACAAGTACCTCTCCGCTCCATGTACAAGTACCTCTCCGCTCTCATGTACAAGTACCTCTCCGCTCCATGTACAAGTACCTCTCCGCTCAATGTACAAGTACCTCTGCGCTCCATGTACAAGTACCTCTCCGCTCAATGTACAAGTACCTCTCCGCTCAATGTACAAGTGTCGACAGTACCTCTCCGCTCCATGTACAAGTACCTCTCCGCTCAATGTACAAGTGTCGACAGTACCTCTACGCTCAATGTACAAGTGTCGACAGTACCTCTCCGCTCTCATGTACAAGTACCTCTCCGATCCATGTACAAGTACATCTCCGCTCCATGTACAAGTACATCTCCGCTCAATGTACAAGTACCTCTCCGCTCCATGTACAAGTACCTCTCCGCTCCATGTACAAGTACATCTCTGCTCCATGTACAAGTACCTCTCCGCTCAATGTACAAGTACATCTCCGCTCCATGTACAAGTACCTCTCCGCTCCATGTACAAGTACATCTCCGCTCCATGTACAAGTACCTCTCCGCTCCATGTACAAGTACCTCTCCGCTCAATGTACAAGTACATCTCCGCTCCATGTACAAGTACCTCTCCGCTCCATGTACAAGTACATCTCCGCTCCATGTACAAGTACCTCTCCGCTCAATGTACAAGTACATCTCCGCTCCATGTACAAGTACATCTCCACTCCATGTACAAGTACCTCTCCGCTCAATGTACAAGTACATCTCCGCTCCATGTACCAGTACCTCTCCGCTCAATGTACAAGTACATCTCCACTCCATGTACAAGTACCTCTCCGCTCAATGTACAAGTACATCTCCGCTCCATGTACCAGTACCTCTCCGCTCAATGTACAAGTACATCTCCACTCCATGTACAAGTACCTCTCCGCTCAATGTACAAGTACATCTCCGCTCCATGTACCAGTACCTCTCCGCTCAATGTACAAGTACATCTCCGCTCCATGTACAAGTACCTCTCCGCTCAATGTACAAGTACCTCTCCGCTCAATGTACAAGTACATCTCCGCTCCATGTACCAGTACCTCTCCGCTCAATGTACAAGTACATCTGCGCTCCATGTAGGGCTGGGTATCGTTCAAAATTTTTCGATATCGATACCGTTTCGATACTTGGATTTCGATACCGGTTCCTGAACGATACTTTTTTCGATACCAATTTTTAGAAAAATCCATTTTAACAAAAATAAAACTGCATTACACATTGAAATTATTTTACAAATCTTTAGTTTCCCCCCATCTTAAGTTTTACAGCAGAAAAAAATAAAACCTACTGTATTTAACATAACTTTAAGTTCTCTAAACGTATTGCCGTCCCTACAAAAAATATTGGAGTACTACAAAGGAAAGAAATGTAGCTAAAACAAATAAATCAGTGGAATAGTTTTCAGTGCAAAACAGAGAGTTGCAAATCAGGGTTTAATGCTCACTGATGCAACAGAACTCTATTCTTGTACAAACTGATGAGATGGCTCCACTTCATGCATGGAAGACTAGTTGAGCATTGACTAGCCTATCAATATAGCCTTATATGCCACAAAGTGAATCGCATTTATATTCAACAAACTATCATGACATCAGCGTTTGTTAACGAGTTGCTAAAAATACATGGGCGATAACTGCCCGCTTGCACATAACGCTAATTAATTAAACATTAACGCTAGCGTTGCAGATCAGTGTGCTCACTGCTGCAACAGAACGTCATTCTTGTCAAATCTGACGAGACAGCTCAACTTCACTGACTAGCCAATCAATATAAATGAATCGCATTTACATTCAACAAACTATCATGACATCAGCGTTTGTTAACGAGTTGCTAAAAATACACAATGCCCGCTTGCGCATAACGTTACGGCGGCAATTAATTAAACGATCTAATGCTACAACTCACAGCCAGATGCATGGATTTGTCAGACTGAGGGATCTGATAACCGCTAACTTGCGGTAAGCTGAGCTGACCCACCTCTCAATTATTTCTCTTGTCTGTGGAAACCAGTCCGTGTTGTTTCTGTTTCTTTTCCTGCTTTTCATCATCTTCGCCATATGGTAATCCAGGATAGGAGTAGCTTGAGTGGCTAACTTCTTGTATACTATCCGCACCGCACGCCTGGCTCACAGTCACAACAAACACACCGGCTAAAGTGGGCGTAACGTTTCCTGCATGCCTCTACATGACAGCCAATCACCAGCCGTATTAGAGCGCGGCGTGCAAGCATGTCGCATGCTTATAGGCTCAATGACGCTGTTTTGTTTTGGTATCGAAAATTGGTATCGATTGACAAGGGAGGCTTCGATACCCCTTAGTATCGATGTTTCCATTTCGGTGCCAAGTAAGTATCGAAACTCGATACCCAGCCCTAGCTCCATGTACAAGTACCTCTCCGCTCAATGTACAAGTACCTCTCCGCTCCATGTACAAGTACCTCTCCGCTCAATGTCAAGTATCGACAGTACCTCTCCGCTCCATGTACAAGTACCTCTCCGCTGAATGTACAAGTGTCGACAGTACCTCTCCGCTCAATGTACAAGTACCTCTCCGCTCCATGTACAAGTACCTCTCCGCTCTCATGTACAAGTACCTCTCCGCTCCATGTACAAGTACCTCTCCGCTCAATGTACAAGTACCTCTGCGCTCCATGTACAAGTACCTCTCCGCTCAATGTACAAGTACCTCTCCGCTCAATGTACAAGTGTCGACAGTACCTCTCCGCTCCATGTACAAGTACCTCTCCGCTCAATGTACAAGTGTCGACAGTACCTCTACGCTCAATGTACAAGTGTCGACAGTACCTCTCCGCTCTCATGTACAAGTACCTCTCCGATCCATGTACAAGTACATCTCCGCTCCATGTACAAGTACATCTCCGCTCAATGTACAAGTACCTCTCCGCTCCATGTACAAGTACCTCTCCGCTCCATGTACAAGTACATCTCTGCTCCATGTACAAGTACCTCTCCGCTCAATGTACAAGTACATCTCCGCTCCATGTACAAGTACCTCTCCGCTCCATGTACAAGTACATCTCCGCTCCATGTACAAGTACCTCTCCGCTCCATGTACAAGTACCTCTCCGCTCAATGTACAAGTACATCTCCGCTCCATGTACAAGTACCTCTCCGCTCCATGTACAAGTACCTCTCCGCTCCATGTACAAGTACCTCTCCGCTCAATGTCAAGTATCGACAGTACCTCTCCGCTCCATGTACAAGTACCTCTCCGCTGAATGTACAAGTGTCGACAGTACCTCTCCGCTCAATGTACAAGTACCTCTCCGCTCCATGTACAAGTACCTCTCCGCTCTCATGTACAAGTACCTCTCCGCTCCATGTACAAGTACCTCTCCGCTCAATGTACAAGTACCTCTGCGCTCCATGTACAAGTACCTCTCCGCTCAATGTACAAGTACCTCTCCGCTCAATGTACAAGTGTCGACAGTACCTCTCCGCTCCATGTACAAGTACCTCTCCGCTCAATGTACAAGTGTCGACAGTACCTCTACGCTCAATGTACAAGTGTCGACAGTACCTCTCCGCTCTCATGTACAAGTACCTCTCCGATCCATGTACAAGTACATCTCCGCTCCATGTACAAGTACATCTCCGCTCAATGTACAAGTACCTCTCCGCTCCATGTACAAGTACCTCTCCGCTCCATGTACAAGTACATCTCTGCTCCATGTACAAGTACCTCTCCGCTCAATGTACAAGTACATCTCCGCTCCATGTACAAGTACCTCTCCGCTCCATGTACAAGTACATCTCCGCTCCATGTACAAGTACCTCTCCGCTCCATGTACAAGTACCTCTCCGCTCAATGTACAAGTACATCTCCGCTCCATGTACAAGTACCTCTCCGCTCCATGTACAAGTACATCTCCGCTCCATGTACAAGTACCTCTCCGCTCAATGTACAAGTACATCTCCGCTCCATGTACAAGTACATCTCCACTCCATGTACAAGTACCTCTCCGCTCAATGTACAAGTACATCTCCGCTCCATGTACCAGTACCTCTCCGCTCAATGTACAAGTACATCTCCACTCCATGTACAAGTACCTCTCCGCTCAATGTACAAGTACATCTCCGCTCCATGTACCAGTACCTCTCCGCTCAATGTACAAGTACATCTCCACTCCATGTACAAGTACCTCTCCGCTCAATGTACAAGTACATCTCCGCTCCATGTACCAGTACCTCTCCGCTCAATGTACAAGTACATCTCCGCTCCATGTACAAGTACCTCTCCGCTCAATGTACAAGTACCTCTCCGCTCAATGTACAAGTACATCTCCGCTCCATGTACCAGTACCTCTCCGCTCAATGTACAAGTACATCTGCGCTCCATGTAGGGCTGGGTATCGTTCAAAATTTTTCGATATCGATACCGTTTCGATACTTGGATTTCGATACCGGTTCCTGAACGATACTTTTTTCGATACCAATTTTTAGAAAAATCCATTTTAACAAAAATAAAACTGCATTACACATTGAAATTATTTTACAAATCTTTAGTTTCCCCCCATCTTAAGTTTTACAGCAGAAAAAAATAAAACCTACTGTATTTAACATAACTTTAAGTTCTCTAAACGTATTGCCGTCCCTACAAAAAATATTGGAGTACTACAAAGGAAAGAAATGTAGCTAAAACAAATAAATCAGTGGAATAGTTTTCAGTGCAAAACAGAGAGTTGCAAATCAGGGTTTAATGCTCACTGATGCAACAGAACTCTATTCTTGTACAAACTGATGAGATGGCTCCACTTCATGCATGGAAGACTAGTTGAGCATTGACTAGCCTATCAATATAGCCTTATATGCCACAAAGTGAATCGCATTTATATTCAACAAACTATCATGACATCAGCGTTTGTTAACGAGTTGCTAAAAATACATGGGCGATAACTGCCCGCTTGCACATAACGCTAATTAATTAAACATTAACGCTAGCGTTGCAGATCAGTGTGCTCACTGCTGCAACAGAACGTCATTCTTGTCAAATCTGACGAGACAGCTCAACTTCACTGACTAGCCAATCAATATAAATGAATCGCATTTACATTCAACAAACTATCATGACATCAGCGTTTGTTAACGAGTTGCTAAAAATACACAATGCCCGCTTGCGCATAACGTTACGGCGGCAATTAATTAAACGATCTAATGCTACAACTCACAGCCAGATGCATGGATTTGTCAGACTGAGGGATCTGATAACCGCTAACTTGCGGTAAGCTGAGCTGACCCACCTCTCAATTATTTCTCTTGTCTGTGGAAACCAGTCCGTGTTGTTTCTGTTTCTTTTCCTGCTTTTCATCATCTTCGCCATATGGTAATCCAGGATAGGAGTAGCTTGAGTGGCTAACTTCTTGTATACTATCCGCACCGCACGCCTGGCTCACAGTCACAACAAACACACCGGCTAAAGTGGGCGTAACGTTTCCTGCATGCCTCTACATGACAGCCAATCACCAGCCGTATTAGAGCGCGGCGTGCAAGCATGTCGCATGCTTATAGGCTCAATGACGCTGTTTTGTTTTGGTATCGAAAATTGGTATCGATTGACAAGGGAGGCTTCGATACCCCTTAGTATCGATGTTTCCATTTCGGTGCCAAGTAAGTATCGAAACTCGATACCCAGCCCTAGCTCCATGTACAAGTACCTCTCCGCTCAATGTACAAGTACCTCTCCGCTCCATGTACAAGTACCTCTCCGCTCAATGTCAAGTATCGACAGTACCTCTCCGCTCCATGTACAAGTACCTCTCCGCTGAATGTACAAGTGTCGACAGTACCTCTCCGCTCAATGTACAAGTACCTCTCCGCTCCATGTACAAGTACCTCTCCGCTCTCATGTACAAGTACCTCTCCGCTCCATGTACAAGTACCTCTCCGCTCAATGTACAAGTACCTCTGCGCTCCATGTACAAGTACCTCTCCGCTCAATGTACAAGTACCTCTCCGCTCAATGTACAAGTGTCGACAGTACCTCTCCGCTCCATGTACAAGTACCTCTCCGCTCAATGTACAAGTGTCGACAGTACCTCTACGCTCAATGTACAAGTGTCGACAGTACCTCTCCGCTCTCATGTACAAGTACCTCTCCGATCCATGTACAAGTACATCTCCGCTCCATGTACAAGTACATCTCCGCTCAATGTACAAGTACCTCTCCGCTCCATGTACAAGTACCTCTCCGCTCCATGTACAAGTACATCTCTGCTCCATGTACAAGTACCTCTCCGCTCAATGTACAAGTACATCTCCGCTCCATGTACAAGTACCTCTCCGCTCCATGTACAAGTACATCTCCGCTCCATGTACAAGTACCTCTCCGCTCCATGTACAAGTACCTCTCCGCTCAATGTACAAGTACATCTCCGCTCCATGTACAAGTACCTCTCCGCTCCATGTACAAGTACCTCTCCGCTCCATGTACAAGTACCTCTCCGCTCAATGTCAAGTATCGACAGTACCTCTCCGCTCCATGTACAAGTACCTCTCCGCTGAATGTACAAGTGTCGACAGTACCTCTCCGCTCAATGTACAAGTACCTCTCCGCTCCATGTACAAGTACCTCTCCGCTCTCATGTACAAGTACCTCTCCGCTCCATGTACAAGTACCTCTCCGCTCAATGTACAAGTACCTCTGCGCTCCATGTACAAGTACCTCTCCGCTCAATGTACAAGTACCTCTCCGCTCAATGTACAAGTGTCGACAGTACCTCTCCGCTCCATGTACAAGTACCTCTCCGCTCAATGTACAAGTGTCGACAGTACCTATACGCTCAATGTACAAGTGTCGACAGTACCTCTCCGCTCTCATGTACAAGTACCTCTCCGATCCATGTACAAGTACATCTCCGCTCCATGTACAAGTACATCTCCGCTCAATGTACAAGTACCTCTCCGCTCCATGTACAAGTACCTCTCCGCTCCATGTACAAGTACATCTCTGCTCCATGTACAAGTACCTCTCCGCTCAATGTACAAGTACATCTCCGCTCCATGTACAAGTACCTCTCCGCTCCATGTACAAGTACATCTCCGCTCCATGTACAAGTACCTCTCCGCTCCATGTACAAGTACCTCTCCGCTCAATGTACAAGTACATCTCCGCTCCATGTACAAGTACCTCTCCGCTCCATGTACAAGTACATCTCCGCTCCATGTACAAGTACCTCTCCGCTCAATGTACAAGTACATCTCCGCTCCATGTACAAGTACATCTCCACTCCATGTACAAGTACCTCTCCGCTCAATGTACAAGTACATCTCCGCTCCATGTACCAGTACCTCTCCGCTCAATGTACAAGTACATCTCCACTCCATGTACAAGTACCTCTCCGCTCAATGTACAAGTACATCTCCGCTCCATGTACCAGTACCTCTCCGCTCAATGTACAAGTACATCTCCACTCCATGTACAAGTACCTCTCCGCTCAATGTACAAGTACATCTCCGCTCCATGTACCAGTACCTCTCCGCTCAATGTACAAGTACATCTCCGCTCCATGTACAAGTACCTCTCCGCTCAATGTACAAGTACCTCTCCGCTCAATGTACAAGTACATCTCCGCTCCATGTACCAGTACCTCTCCGCTCAATGTACAAGTACATCTGCGCTCCATGTAGGGCTGGGTATCGTTCAAAATTTTTCGATATCGATACCGTTTCGATACTTGGATTTCGATACCGGTTCCTGAACGATACTTTTTTCGATACCAATTTTTAGAAAAATCCATTTTAACAAAAATAAAACTGCATTACACATTGAAATTATTTTACAAATCTTTAGTTTCCCCCCATCTTAAGTTTTACAGCAGAAAAAAATAAAACCTACTGTATTTAACATAACTTTAAGTTCTCTAAACGTATTGCCGTCCCTACAAAAAATATTGGAGTACTACAAAGGAAAGAAATGTAGCTAAAACAAATAAATCAGTGGAATAGTTTTCAGTGCAAAACAGAGAGTTGCAAATCAGGGTTTAATGCTCACTGATGCAACAGAACTCTATTCTTGTACAAACTGATGAGATGGCTCCACTTCATGCATGGAAGACTAGTTGAGCATTGACTAGCCTATCAATATAGCCTTATATGCCACAAAGTGAATCGCATTTATATTCAACAAACTATCATGACATCAGCGTTTGTTAACGAGTTGCTAAAAATACATGGGCGATAACTGCCCGCTTGCACATAACGCTAATTAATTAAACATTAACGCTAGCGTTGCAGATCAGTGTGCTCACTGCTGCAACAGAACGTCATTCTTGTCAAATCTGACGAGACAGCTCAACTTCACTGACTAGCCAATCAATATAAATGAATCGCATTTACATTCAACAAACTATCATGACATCAGCGTTTGTTAACGAGTTGCTAAAAATACACAATGCCCGCTTGCGCATAACGTTACGGCGGCAATTAATTAAACGATCTAATGCTACAACTCACAGCCAGATGCATGGATTTGTCAGACTGAGGGATCTGATAACCGCTAACTTGCGGTAAGCTGAGCTGACCCACCTCTCAATTATTTCTCTTGTCTGTGGAAACCAGTCCGTGTTGTTTCTGTTTCTTTTCCTGCTTTTCATCATCTTCGCCATATGGTAATCCAGGATAGGAGTAGCTTGAGTGGCTAACTTCTTGTATACTATCCGCACCGCACGCCTGGCTCACAGTCACAACAAACACACCGGCTAAAGTGGGCGTAACGTTTCCTGCATGCCTCTACATGACAGCCAATCACCAGCCGTATTAGAGCGCGGCGTGCAAGCATGTCGCATGCTTATAGGCTCAATGACGCTGTTTTGTTTTGGTATCGAAAATTGGTATCGATTGACAAGGGAGGCTTCGATACCCCTTAGTATCGATGTTTCCATTTCGGTGCCAAGTAAGTATCGAAACTCGATACCCAGCCCTAGCTCCATGTACAAGTACCTCTCCGCTCAATGTACAAGTACCTCTCCGCTCCATGTACAAGTACCTCTCCGCTCAATGTCAAGTATCGACAGTACCTCTCCGCTCCATGTACAAGTACCTCTCCGCTGAATGTACAAGTGTCGACAGTACCTCTCCGCTCAATGTACAAGTACCTCTCCGCTCCATGTACAAGTACCTCTCCGCTCTCATGTACAAGTACCTCTCCGCTCCATGTACAAGTACCTCTCCGCTCAATGTACAAGTACCTCTGCGCTCCATGTACAAGTACCTCTCCGCTCAATGTACAAGTACCTCTCCGCTCAATGTACAAGTGTCGACAGTACCTCTCCGCTCCATGTACAAGTACCTCTCCGATCAATGTACAAGTGTCGACAGTACCTCTACGCTCAATGTACAAGTGTCGACAGTACCTCTCCGCTCTCATGTACAAGTACCTCTCCGATCCATGTACAAGTACATCTCCGCTCCATGTACAAGTACATCTCCGCTCAATGTACAAGTACCTCTCCGCTCCATGTACAAGTACCTCTCCGCTCCATGTACAAGTACATCTCTGCTCCATGTACAAGTACCTCTCCGCTCAATGTACAAGTACATCTCCGCTCCATGTACAAGTACCTCTCCGCTCCATGTACAAGTACATCTCCGCTCCATGTACAAGTACCTCTCCGCTCCATGTACAAGTACCTCTCCGCTCAATGTACAAGTACATCTCCGCTCCATGTACAAGTACCTCTCCGCTCCATGTACAAGTACCTCTCCGCTCCATGTACAAGTACCTCTCCGCTCAATGTCAAGTATCGACAGTACCTCTCCGCTCCATGTACAAGTACCTCTCCGCTGAATGTACAAGTGTCGACAGTACCTCTCCGCTCAATGTACAAGTACCTCTCCGCTCCATGTACAAGTACCTCTCCGCTCTCATGTACAAGTACCTCTCCGCTCCATGTACAAGTACCTCTCCGCTCAATGTACAAGTACCTCTGCGCTCCATGTACAAGTACCTCTCCGCTCAATGTACAAGTACCTCTCCGCTCAATGTACAAGTGTCGACAGTACCTCTCCGCTCCATGTACAAGTACCTCTCCGCTCAATGTACAAGTGTCGACAGTACCTATACGCTCAATGTACAAGTGTCGACAGTACCTCTCCGCTCTCATGTACAAGTACCTCTCCGATCCATGTACAAGTACATCTCCGCTCCATGTACAAGTACATCTCCGCTCAATGTACAAGTACCTCTCCGCTCCATGTACAAGTACCTCTCCGCTCCATGTACAAGTACATCTCTGCTCCATGTACAAGTACCTCTCCGCTCAATGTACAAGTACATCTCCGCTCCATGTACAAGTACCTCTCCGCTCCATGTACAAGTACATCTCCGCTCCATGTACAAGTACCTCTCCGCTCCATGTACAAGTACCTCTCCGCTCAATGTACAAGTACATCTCCGCTCCATGTACAAGTACCTCTCCGCTCCATGTACAAGTACATCTCCGCTCCATGTACAAGTACCTCTCCGCTCAATGTACAAGTACATCTCCGCTCCATGTACAAGTACATCTCCACTCCATGTACAAGTACCTCTCCGCTCAATGTACAAGTACATCTCCGCTCCATGTACCAGTACCTCTCCGCTCAATGTACAAGTACATCTCCACTCCATGTACAAGTACCTCTCCGCTCAATGTACAAGTACATCTCCGCTCCATGTACCAGTACCTCTCCGCTCAATGTACAAGTACATCTCCACTCCATGTACAAGTACCTCTCCGCTCAATGTACAAGTACATCTCCGCTCCATGTACCAGTACCTCTCCGCTCAATGTACAAGTACATCTCCGCTCCATGTACAAGTACCTCTCCGCTCAATGTACAAGTACCTCTCCGCTCAATGTACAAGTACATCTCCGCTCCATGTACCAGTACCTCTCCGCTCAATGTACAAGTACATCTGCGCTCCATGTAGGGCTGGGTATCGTTCAAAATTTTTCGATATCGATACCGTTTCGATACTTGGATTTCGATACCGGTTCCTGAACGATACTTTTTTCGATACCAATTTTTAGAAAAATCCATTTTAACAAAAATAAAACTGCATTACACATTGAAATTATTTTACAAATCTTTAGTTTCCCCCCATCTTAAGTTTTACAGCAGAAAAAAATAAAACCTACTGTATTTAACATAACTTTAAGTTCTCTAAACGTATTGCCGTCCCTACAAAAAATATTGGAGTACTACAAAGGAAAGAAATGTAGCTAAAACAAATAAATCAGTGGAATAGTTTTCAGTGCAAAACAGAGAGTTGCAAATCAGGGTTTAATGCTCACTGATGCAACAGAACTCTATTCTTGTACAAACTGATGAGATGGCTCCACTTCATGCATGGAAGACTAGTTGAGCATTGACTAGCCTATCAATATAGCCTTATATGCCACAAAGTGAATCGCATTTATATTCAACAAACTATCATGACATCAGCGTTTGTTAACGAGTTGCTAAAAATACATGGGCGATAACTGCCCGCTTGCACATAACGCTAATTAATTAAACATTAACGCTAGCGTTGCAGATCAGTGTGCTCACTGCTGCAACAGAACGTCATTCTTGTCAAATCTGACGAGACAGCTCAACTTCACTGACTAGCCAATCAATATAAATGAATCGCATTTACATTCAACAAACTATCATGACATCAGCGTTTGTTAACGAGTTGCTAAAAATACACAATGCCCGCTTGCGCATAACGTTACGGCGGCAATTAATTAAACGATCTAATGCTACAACTCACAGCCAGATGCATGGATTTGTCAGACTGAGGGATCTGATAACCGCTAACTTGCGGTAAGCTGAGCTGACCCACCTCTCAATTATTTATCTTGTCTGTGGAAACCAGTCCGTGTTGTTTCTGTTTCTTTTCCTGCTTTTCATCATCTTCGCCATATGGTAATCCAGGATAGGAGTAGCTTGAGTGGCTAACTTCTTGTATACTATCCGCACCGCACGCCTGGCTCACAGTCACAACAAACACACCGGCTAAAGTGGGCGTAACGTTTCCTGCATGCCTCTACATGACAGCCAATCACCAGCCGTATTAGAGCGCGGCGTGCAAGCATGTCGCATGCTTATAGGCTCAATGACGCTGTTTTGTTTTGGTATCGAAAATTGGTATCGATTGACAAGGGAGGCTTCGATACCCCTTAGTATCGATGTTTCCATTTCGGTGCCAAGTAAGTATCGAAACTCGATACCCAGCCCTAGCTCCATGTACAAGTACCTCTCCGCTCAATGTACAAGTACCTCTCCGCTCAATGTACAAGTACCTCTCCGCTCCATGTACAAGTACCTCTCCGCTCCATGTACAAGTACCTCTCCGCTCCATGTACAAGTACCTCTCCGCTCCATGTACAAGTACATCTCTGCTCCATGTACAAGTACCTCTCCGCTCAATGTACAAGTACATCTCCGCTCCATGTACAAGTACCTCTCCGCTCCATGTACAAGTACATCTCCGCTCCATGTACAAGTACCTCTCCGCTCCATGTACAAGTACCTCTCCGCTCAATGTACAAGTACATCTCCGCTCCATGTACAAGTACATCTCTGCTCCATGTACAAGTACCTCTCCGCTCAATGTACAAGTACATCTCCGCTCCATGTACAAGTACCTCTCCGCTCCATGTACAAGTACCTCTCCGCTCCATGTACAAGTACCTCTCCGCTCCATGTACAAGTACCTCTCCGCTCCATGTACAAGTACCTCTCCGCTCAATGTCAAGTGTCGACAGTACCTCTCCGCTCCATGTACAAATACCTCTCCGCTCTCATGTACAAGTACCTCTCCGCTCCATGTACAAGTACCTCTCCGCTCAATGTCAAGTGTCGACAGTACCTCTCCGCTCCATGTACAAATACCTCTCCGCTCCATGTACAAGTACCTCTCCGCTCTCATGTACAAGTACCTCTCCGCTCCATGTACAAGTAGCTCTCCGCTCAATGTACAAGTGTCGACAGTACCTTTCCGCTCCATGTACAAATACCTCTCCGCTCTCATGTACAAGTACCTCTCCGCTCCATGTACAAGTACCTCTCCGCTCAATGTACAAATACCTCTCCGCTCCATGTATAAGTACCTCTCCGCTCTATGTACAAGTACCTCTCCGCTCCATGTACAAGTACCTCTCCGCTCAATGTACAAATACCTCTCCGCTCCATGTACAAGTAGCTCTCCGCTGAATGTACAAGTGTCGACAGTACCTCTCCGCTCAATGTACAAGTACCTCTCCGCTCAATGTACAAATACCTCTCCGCTCCATGTACAAGTACCTCTCCGCTCAATGTCAAGTATCGACAGTACCTCTCCGCTCCATGTACAAGTACCTCTCCGCTGAATGTACAAGTGTCGACAGTACCTCTCCGCTCAATGTACAAGTACCTCTCCGCTCCATGTACAAGTACCTCTCCGCTCTCATGTACAAGTACCTCTCCGCTTCATGTACAAGTACCTCTCCGCTCAATGTACAAGTACCTCTGCGCTCCATGTACAAGTACCTCTCCGCTCAATGTACAAGTACCTCTCCGCTCAATGTACAAGTGTCGACAGTACCTCTCCGCTCCATGTACAAGTACCTCTCCGCTCAATGTACAAGTGTCGACAGTACCTCTACGCTCAATGTACAAGTGTCGACAGTACCTCTCCACTCTCATGTACAAGTACCTCTCCGATCCATGTACAAGTACATCTCCGCTCCATGTACAAGTACATCTCCGCTCAATGTACAAGTACCTCTCCGCTCCATGTACAAGTACCTCTCCGCTCCATGTACAAGTACCTCTCCGCTCCATGTACAAGTACCTCTCCGCTCCATGTACAAGTACCTCTCCGCTCAATGTACAAGTACCTCTCCGCTCCATGTACAAGTACCTCTCCGCTCAATGTACAAGTACCTCTCCGCTCCATGTACAAGTACCTCTCCGCTCCATGTACAAGTACCTCTCCGCTCCATGTACAAGTACCTCTCCGCTCAATGTCAAGTATCGACAGTACCTCTCCGCTCCATGTACAAGTACCTCTCCGCTGAATGTACAAGTGTCGACAGTACCTCTCCGCTCAATGTACAAGTACCTCTCCGCTCCATGTACAAGTACCTCTCCGCTCTCATGTACAAGTACCTCTCCGCTCCATGTACAAGTACCTCTCCGCTCAATGTACAAGTACCTCTGCGCTCCATGTACAAGTACCTCTCCGCTCAATGTACAAGTACCTCTCCGCTCAATGTACAAGTGTCGACAGTACCTCTCCGCTCCATGTACAAGTACATCTCCGCTCAATGTACAAGTGTCGACAGTACCTCTACGCTCAATGTACAAGTGTCGACAGTACCTCTCCGCTCTCATGTACAAGTACCTCTCCGATCCATGTACAAGTACATCTCCGCTCCATGTACAAGTACATCTCCGCTCAATGTACAAGTACCTCTCCGCTCCATGTACAAGTACCTCTCCGCTCCATGTACAAGTACATCTCTGCTCCATGTACAAGTACCTCTCCGCTCAATGTACAAGTACATCTCCGCTCCATGTACAAGTACCTCTCCGCTCCATGTACAAGTACATCTCCGCTCCATGTACAAGTACCTCTCCGCTCCATGTACAAGTACCTCTCCGCTCAATGTACAAGTACATCTCCGCTCCATGTACAAGTACCTCTCCGCTCCATGTACAAGTACCTCTCCGCTCCATGTACAAGTACCTCTCCGCTCAATGTCAAGTATCGACAGTACCTCTCCGCTCCATGTACAAGTACCTCTCCGCTGAATGTACAAGTGTCGACAGTACCTCTCCGCTCAATGTACAAGTACCTCTCCGCTCCATGTACAAGTACCTCTCCGCTCTCATGTACAAGTACCTCTCCGCTCCATGTACAAGTACCTCTCCGCTCAATGTACAAGTACCTCTGCGCTCCATGTACAAGTACCTCTCCGCTCAATGTACAAGTACCTCTCCGCTCAATGTACAAGTGTCGACAGTACCTCTCCGCTCCATGTACAAGTACCTCTCCGCTCAATGTACAAGTGTTGACAGTACCTCTACGCTCAATGTACAAGTGTCGACAGTACCTCTCCGCTCTCATGTACAAGTACCTCTCCGATCCATGTACAAGTACATCTCCGCTCCATGTACAAGTACATCTCCGCTCAATGTACAAGTACCTCTCCGCTCCATGTACAAGTACCTCTCCGCTCCATGTACAAGTACATCTCTGCTCCATGTACAAGTACCTCTCCGCTCAATGTACAAGTACATCTCCGCTCCATGTACAAGTACCTCTCCGCTCCATGTACAAGTACATCTCCGCTCCATGTACAAGTACCTCTCCGCTCCATGTACAAGTACCTCTCCGCTCAATGTACAAGTACATCTCCGCTCCATGTACAAGTACCTCTCCGCTCCATGTACAAGTACATCTCCGCTCCATGTACAAGTACCTCTCCGCTCAATGTACAAGTACATCTCCGCTCCATGTACAAGTACATCTCCACTCCATGTACAAGTACCTCTCCGCTCAATGTACAAGTACATCTCCGCTCCATGTACCAGTACCTCTCCGCTCAATGTACAAGTACATCTCCACTCCATGTACAAGTACCTCTCCGCTCAATGTACAAGTACATCTCCGCTCCATGTACCAGTACCTCTCCGCTCAATGTACAAGTACATCTCCACTCCATGTACAAGTACCTCTCCGCTCAATGTACAAGTACATCTCCGCTCCATGTACCAGTACCTCTCCGCTCAATGTACAAGTACATCTCCGCTCCATGTACAAGTACCTCTCCGCTCAATGTACAAGTACCTCTCCGCTCAATGTACAAGTACATCTCCGCTCCATGTACCAGTACCTCTCCGCTCAATGTACAAGTACATCTGCGCTCCATGTAGGGCTGGGTATCGTTCAAAATTTTTCGATATCGATACCGTTTCGATACTTGGATTTCGATACCGGTTCCTGAACGATACTTTTTTCGATACCAATTTTTAGAAAAATCCATTTTAACAAAAATAAAACTGCATTACACATTGAAATTATTTTACAAATCTTTAGTTTCCCCCCATCTTAAGTTTTACAGCAGAAAAAAATAAAACCTACTGTATTTAACATAACTTTAAGTTCTCTAAACGTATTGCCGTCCCTACAAAAAATATTGGAGTACTACAAAGGAAAGAAATGTAGCTAAAACAAATAAATCAGTGGAATAGTTTTCAGTGCAAAACAGAGAGTTGCAAATCAGGGTTTAATGCTCACTGATGCAACAGAACTCTATTCTTGTACAAACTGATGAGATGGCTCCACTTCATGCATGGAAGACTAGTTGAGCATTGACTAGCCTATCAATATAGCCTTATATGCCACAAAGTGAATCGCATTTATATTCAACAAACTATCATGACATCAGCGTTTGTTAACGAGTTGCTAAAAATACATGGGCGATAACTGCCCGCTTGCACATAACGCTAATTAATTAAACATTAACGCTAGCGTTGCAGATCAGTGTGCTCACTGCTGCAACAGAACGTCATTCTTGTCAAATCTGACGAGACAGCTCAACTTCACTGACTAGCCAATCAATATAAATGAATCGCATTTACATTCAACAAACTATCATGACATCAGCGTTTGTTAACGAGTTGCTAAAAATACACAATGCCCGCTTGCGCATAACGTTACGGCGGCAATTAATTAAACGATCTAATGCTACAACTCACAGCCAGATGCATGGATTTGTCAGACTGAGGGATCTGATAACCGCTAACTTGCGGTAAGCTGAGCTGACCCACCTCTCAATTATTTCTCTTGTCTGTGGAAACCAGTCCGTGTTGTTTCTGTTTCTTTTCCTGCTTTTGATCATCTTCGCCATATGGTAATCCAGGATAGGAGTAGCTTGAGTGGCTAACTTCTTGTATACTATCCGCACCGCACGCCTGGCTCACAGTCACAACAAACACACCGGCTAAAGTGGGCGTAACGTTTCCTGCATGCCTCTACATGACAGCCAATCACCAGCCGTATTAGAGCGCGGCGTGCAAGCATGTCGCATGCTTATAGGCTCAATGACGCTGTTTTGTTTTGGTATCGAAAATTGGTATCGATTGACAAGGGAGGCTTCGATACCCCTTAGTATCGATGTTTCCATTTCGGTGCCAAGTAAGTATCGAAACTCGATACCCAGCCCTAGCTCCATGTACAAGTACCTCTCCGCTCAATGTACAAGTACCTCTCCGCTCAATGTACAAGTACCTCTCCGCTCCATGTACAAGTACCTCTCCGCTCCATGTACAAGTACCTCTCCGCTCCATGTACAAGTACATCTCTGCTCCATGTACAAGTACCTCTCCGCTCAATGTACAAGTACATCTCCGCTCCATGTACAAGTACCTCTCCGCTCCATGTACAAGTACATCTCCGCTCCATGTACAAGTACCTCTCCGCTCCATGTACAAGTACCTCTCCGCTCAATGTACAAGTACATCTCCGCTCCATGTACAAGTACATCTCTGCTCCATGTACAAGTACCTCTCCGCTCAATGTACAAGTACATCTCCGCTCCATGTACAAGTACCTCTCCGCTCCATGTACAAGTACCTCTCCGCTCCATGTACAAGTACCTCTCCGCTCCATGTACAAGTACCTCTCCGCTCCATGTACAAGTACCTCTCCGCTCAATGTCAAGTGTCGACAGTACCTCTCCGCTCCATGTACAAATACCTCTCCGCTCTCATGTACAAGTACCTCTCCGCTCCATGTACAAGTACCTCTCCGCTCAATGTCAAGTGTCGACAGTACCTCTCCGCTCCATGTACAAATACCTCTCCGCTCCATGTACAAGTACCTCTCCGCTCTCATGTACAAGTACCTCTCCGCTCCATGTACAAGTAGCTCTCCGCTCAATGTACAAGTGTCGACAGTACCTTTCCGCTCCATGTACAAATACCTCTCCGCTCTCATGTACAAGTACCTCTCCGCTCCATGTACAAGTACCTCTCCGCTCAATGTACAAATACCTCTCCGCTCCATGTATAAGTACCTCTCCGCTCTATGTACAAGTACCTCTCCGCTCCATGTACAAGTACCTCTCCGCTCAATGTACAAATACCTCTCCGCTCCATGTACAAGTAGCTCTCCGCTGAATGTACAAGTGTCGACAGTACCTCTCCGCTCAATGTACAAGTACCTCTCCGCTCAATGTACAAATACCTCTCCGCTCCATGTACAAGTACCTCTCCGCTCAATGTCAAGTATCGACAGTACCTCTCCGCTCCATGTACAAGTACCTCTCCGCTGAATGTACAAGTGTCGACAGTACCTCTCCGCTCAATGTACAAGTACCTCTCCGCTCCATGTACAAGTACCTCTCCGCTCTCATGTACAAGTACCTCTCCGCTTCATGTACAAGTACCTCTCCGCTCAATGTACAAGTACCTCTGCGCTCCATGTACAAGTACCTCTCCGCTCAATGTACAAGTACCTCTCCGCTCAATGTACAAGTGTCGACAGTACCTCTCCGCTCCATGTACAAGTACCTCTCCGCTCAATGTACAAGTGTCGACAGTACCTCTACGCTCAATGTACAAGTGTCGACAGTACCTCTCCACTCTCATGTACAAGTACCTCTCCGATCCATGTACAAGTACATCTCCGCTCCATGTACAAGTACATCTCCGCTCAATGTACAAGTACCTCTCCGCTCCATGTACAAGTACCTCTCCGCTCCATGTACAAGTACCTCTCCGCTCCATGTACAAGTACCTCTCCGCTCCATGTACAAGTACCTCTCCGCTCAATGTACAAGTACCTCTCCGCTCCATGTACAAGTACCTCTCCGCTCAATGTACAAGTACCTCTCCGCTCCATGTACAAGTACCTCTCCGCTCCATGTACAAGTACCTCTCCGCTCCATGTACAAGTACCTCTCCGCTCAATGTCAAGTATCGACAGTACCTCTCCGCTCCATGTACAAGTACCTCTCCGCTGAATGTACAAGTGTCGACAGTACCTCTCCGCTCAATGTACAAGTACCTCTCCGCTCCATGTACAAGTACCTCTCCGCTCTCATGTACAAGTACCTCTCCGCTCCATGTACAAGTACCTCTCCGCTCAATGTACAAGTACCTCTGCGCTCCATGTACAAGTACCTCTCCGCTCAATGTACAAGTACCTCTCCGCTCAATGTACAAGTGTCGACAGTACCTCTCCGCTCCATGTACAAGTACATCTCCGCTCAATGTACAAGTGTCGACAGTACCTCTACGCTCAATGTACAAGTGTCGACAGTACCTCTCCGCTCTCATGTACAAGTACCTCTCCGATCCATGTACAAGTACATCTCCGCTCAATGTACAAGTACCTCTCCGCTCCATGTACAAGTACCTCTCCGCTCCATGTACAAGTACATCTCTGCTCCATGTACAAGTACCTCTCCGCTCAATGTACAAGTACATCTCCGCTCCATGTACAAGTACCTCTCCGCTCCATGTACAAGTACATCTCCGCTCCATGTACAAGTACCTCTCCGCTCCATGTACAAGTACCTCTCCGCTCAATGTACAAGTACATCTCCGCTCCATGTACAAGTACCTCTCCGCTCCATGTACAAGTACCTCTCCGCTCCATGTACAAGTACCTCTCCGCTCAATGTCAAGTATCGACAGTACCTCTCCGCTCCATGTACAAGTACCTCTCCGCTGAATGTACAAGTGTCGACAGTACCTCTCCGCTCAATGTACAAGTACCTCTCCGCTCCATGTACAAGTACCTCTCCGCTCTCATGTACAAGTACCTCTCCGCTCCATGTACAAGTACCTCTCCGCTCAATGTACAAGTACCTCTGCGCTCCATGTACAAGTACCTCTCCGCTCAATGTACAAGTACCTCTCCGCTCAATGTACAAGTGTCGACAGTACCTCTCCGCTCCATGTACAAGTACCTCTCCGCTCAATGTACAAGTGTCGACAGTACCTCTACGCTCAATGTACAAGTGTCGACAGTACCTCTCCGCTCTCATGTACAAGTACCTCTCCGATCCATGTACAAGTACATCTCCGCTCCATGTACAAGTACATCTCCGCTCAATGTACAAGTACCTCTCCGCTCCATGTACAAGTACCTCTCCGCTCCATGTACAAGTACATCTCTGCTCCATGTACAAGTACCTCTCCGCTCAATGTACAAGTACATCTCCGCTCCATGTACAAGTACCTCTCCGCTCCATGTACAAGTACATCTCCGCTCCATGTACAAGTACCTCTCCGCTCCATGTACAAGTACCTCTCCGCTCAATGTACAAGTACATCTCCGCTCCATGTACAAGTACCTCTCCGCTCCATGTACAAGTACCTCTCCGCTCCATGTACAAGTACCTCTCCGCTCAATGTCAAGTATCGACAGTACCTCTCCGCTCCATGTACAAGTACCTCTCCGCTGAATGTACAAGTGTCGACAGTACCTCTCCGCTCAATGTACAAGTACCTCTCCGCTCCATGTACAAGTACCTCTCCGCTCTCATGTACAAGTACCTCTCCGCTCCATGTACAAGTACCTCTCCGCTCAATGTACAAGTACCTCTGCGCTCCATGTACAAGTACCTCTCCGCTCAATGTACAAGTACCTCTCCGCTCAATGTACAAGTGTCGACAGTACCTCTCCGCTCCATGTACAAGTACCTCTCCGCTCAATGTACAAGTGTCGACAGTACCTCTACGCTCAATGTACAAGTGTCGACAGTACCTCTCCGCTCTCATGTACAAGTACCTCTCCGATCCATGTACAAGTACATCTCCGCTCCATGTACAAGTACATCTCCGCTCAATGTACAAGTACCTCTCCGCTCCATGTACAAGTACCTCTCCGCTCCATGTACAAGTACATCTCTGCTCCATGTACAAGTACCTCTCCGCTCAATGTACAAGTACATCTCCGCTCCATGTACAAGTACCTCTCCGCTCCATGTACAAGTACATCTCCGCTCCATGTACAAGTACCTCTCCGCTCCATGTACAAGTACCTCTCCGCTCAATGTACAAGTACATCTCCGCTCCATGTACAAGTACCTCTCCGCTCCATGTACAAGTACATCTCCGCTCCATGTACAAGTACCTCTCCGCTCAATGTACAAGTACATCTCCGCTCCATGTACAAGTACATCTCCACTCCATGTACAAGTACCTCTCCGCTCAATGTACAAGTACATCTCCGCTCCATGTACCAGTACCTCTCCGCTCAATGTACAAGTACATCTCCACTCCATGTACAAGTACCTCTCCGCTCAATGTACAAGTACATCTCCGCTCCATGTACCAGTACCTCTCCGCTCAATGTACAAGTACATCTCCACTCCATGTACAAGTACCTCTCCGCTCAATGTACAAGTACATCTCCGCTCCATGTACCAGTACCTCTCCGCTCAATGTACAAGTACATCTCCGCTCCATGTACAAGTACCTCTCCGCTCAATGTACAAGTACCTCTCCGCTCAATGTACAAGTACATCTCCGCTCCATGTACCAGTACCTCTCCGCTCAATGTACAAGTACATCTGCGCTCCATGTAGGGCTGGGTATCGTTCAAAATTTTTCGATATCGATACCGTTTCGATACTTGGATTTCGATACCGGTTCCTGAACGATACTTTTTTCGATACCAATTTTTAGAAAAATCCATTTTAACAAAAATAAAACTGCATTACACATTGAAATTATTTTACAAATCTTTAGTTTCCCCCCATCTTAAGTTTTACAGCAGAAAAAAATAAAACCTACTGTATTTAACATAACTTTAAGTTCTCTAAACGTATTGCCGTCCCTACAAAAAATATTGGAGTACTACAAAGGAAAGAAATGTAGCTAAAACAAATAAATCAGTGGAATAGTTTTCAGTGCAAAACAGAGAGTTGCAAATCAGGGTTTAATGCTCACTGATGCAACAGAACTCTATTCTTGTACAAACTGATGAGATGGCTCCACTTCATGCATGGAAGACTAGTTGAGCATTGACTAGCCTATCAATATAGCCTTATATGCCACAAAGTGAATCGCATTTATATTCAACAAACTATCATGACATCAGCGTTTGTTAACGAGTTGCTAAAAATACATGGGCGATAACTGCCCGCTTGCACATAACGCTAATTAATTAAACATTAACGCTAGCGTTGCAGATCAGTGTGCTCACTGCTGCAACAGAACGTCATTCTTGTCAAATCTGACGAGACAGCTCAACTTCACTGACTAGCCAATCAATATAAATGAATCGCATTTACATTCAACAAACTATCATGACATCAGCGTTTGTTAACGAGTTGCTAAAAATACACAATGCCCGCTTGCGCATAACGTTACGGCGGCAATTAATTAAACGATCTAATGCTACAACTCACAGCCAGATGCATGGATTTGTCAGACTGAGGGATCTGATAACCGCTAACTTGCGGTAAGCTGAGCTGACCCACCTCTCAATTATTTCTCTTGTCTGTGGAAACCAGTCCGTGTTGTTTCTGTTTCTTTTCCTGCTTTTGATCATCTTCGCCATATGGTAATCCAGGATAGGAGTAGCTTGAGTGGCTAACTTCTTGTATACTATCCGCACCGCACGCCTGGCTCACAGTCACAACAAACACACCGGCTAAAGTGGGCGTAACGTTTCCTGCATGCCTCTACATGACAGCCAATCACCAGCCGTATTAGAGCGCGGCGTGCAAGCATGTCGCATGCTTATAGGCTCAATGACGCTGTTTTGTTTTGGTATCGAAAATTGGTATCGATTGACAAGGGAGGCTTCGATACCCCTTAGTATCGATGTTTCCATTTCGGTGCCAAGTAAGTATCGAAACTCGATACCCAGCCCTAGCTCCATGTACAAGTACCTCTCCGCTCAATGTACAAGTACCTCTCCGCTCAATGTACAAGTACCTCTCCGCTCCATGTACAAGTACCTCTCCGCTCCATGTACAAGTACCTCTCCGCTCCATGTACAAGTACATCTCTGCTCCATGTACAAGTACCTCTCCGCTCAATGTACAAGTACATCTCCGCTCCATGTACAAGTACCTCTCCGCTCCATGTACAAGTACATCTCCGCTCCATGTACAAGTACCTCTCCGCTCCATGTACAAGTACCTCTCCGCTCAATGTACAAGTACATCTCCGCTCCATGTACAAGTACATCTCTGCTCCATGTACAAGTACCTCTCCGCTCAATGTACAAGTACATCTCCGCTCCATGTACAAGTACCTCTCCGCTCCATGTACAAGTACCTCTCCGCTCCATGTACAAGTACCTCTCCGCTCCATGTACAAGTACCTCTCCGCTCCATGTACAAGTACCTCTCCGCTCAATGTCAAGTGTCGACAGTACCTCTCCGCTCCATGTACAAATACCTCTCCGCTCTCATGTACAAGTACCTCTCCGCTCCATGTACAAGTACCTCTCCGCTCAATGTCAAGTGTCGACAGTACCTCTCCGCTCCATGTACAAATACCTCTCCGCTCCATGTACAAGTACCTCTCCGCTCTCATGTACAAGTACCTCTCCGCTCCATGTACAAGTAGCTCTCCGCTCAATGTACAAGTGTCGACAGTACCTTTCCGCTCCATGTACAAATACCTCTCCGCTCTCATGTACAAGTACCTCTCCGCTCCATGTACAAGTACCTCCCCGCTCAATGTACAAATACCTCTCCGCTCCATGTATAAGTACCTCTCCGCTATATGTACAAGTACCTCTCCGCTCCATGTACAAGTACCTCTCCGCTCAATGTACAAATACCTCTCCGCTCCATGTACAAGTAGCTCTCCGCTGAATGTACAAGTGTCGACAGTACCTCTCCGCTCAATGTACAAGTACCTCTCCGCTCAATGTACAAATACCTCTCCGCTCCATGTACAAGTACCTCTCCGCTCAATGTCAAGTATCGACAGTACCTCTCCGCTCCATGTACAAGTACCTCTCCGCTGAATGTACAAGTGTCGACAGTACCTCTCCGCTCAATGTACAAGTACCTCTCCGCTCCATGTACAAGTACCTCTCCGCTCTCATGTACAAGTACCTCTCCGCTCCATGTACAAGTACCTCTCCGCTCAATGTACAAGTACCTCTGCGCTCCATGTACAAGTACCTCTCCGCTCAATGTACAAGTACCTCTCCGCTCAATGTACAAGTGTCGACAGTACCTCTCCGCTCCATGTACAAGTACCTCTCCGCTCAATGTACAAGTGTCGACAGTACCTCTACGCTCAATGTACAAGTGTCGACAGTACCTCTCCGCTCTCATGTACAAGTACCTCTCCGATCCATGTACAAGTACATCTCCGCTCCATGTACAAGTACATCTCCGCTCAATGTACAAGTACCTCTCCGCTCCATGTACAAGTACCTCTCCGCTCCATGTACAAGTACCTCTCCGCTCCATGTACAAGTACCTCTCCGCTCAATGTACAAGTACCTCTCCGCTCCATGTACAAGTACCTCTCCGCTCAATGTACAAGTACCTCTCCGCTCCATGTACAAGTACCTCTCCGCTCCATGTACAAGTACCTCTCCGCTCCATGTACAAGTACATCTCCGCTCAATGTCAAGTATCGACAGTACCTCTCCGCTCCATGTACAAGTACCTCTCCGCTCCATGTACAAGTACCTCTCCGCTCAATGTACAAGTACATCTCCGCTCCATGTACAAGTACATCTCTGCTCCATGTACAAGTACCTCTCCGCTCAATGTACAAGTACATCTCCGCTCCATGTACAAGTACCTCTCCGCTCCATGTACAAGTACCTCTCCGCTCAATGTACAAGTACCTCTCCGCTCCATGTACAAGTACCTCTCCGCTCAATGTACAAGTACCTCTCCGCTCCATGTACAAGTACCTCTCCGCTCCATGTACAAGTACCTCTCCGCTCCATGTACAAGTACATCTCCGCTCAATGTCAAGTATCGACAGTACCTCTCCGCTCCATGTACAAGTACCTCTCCGCTCCATGTACAAGTACCTCTCCGCTCAATGTACAAGTACATCTCCGCTCCATGTACAAGTACATCTCTGCTCCATGTACAAGTACCTCTCCGCTCAATGTACAAGTACATCTCCGCTCCATGTACAAGTACCTCTCCGCTCCATGTACAAGTACCTCTCCGCTCCATGTACAAGTACCTCTCCGCTCCATGTACAAGTACCTCTCCGCTCCATGTACAAGTACCTCTCCGCTCAATGTCAAGTGTCGACAGTACCTCTCCGCTCCATGTACAAATACCTCTCCGCTCTCATGTACAAGTACCTCTCCGCTCCATGTACAAGTACCTCTCCGCTCAATGTCAAGTGTCGACAGTACCTCTCCGCTCCATGTACAAATACCTCTCCGCTCCATGTACAAGTACCTCTCCGCTCTCATGTACAAGTACCTCTCCGCTCCATGTACAAGTAGCTCTCCGCTCAATGTACAAGTGTCGACAGTACCTTTCCGCTCCATGTACAAATACCTCTCCGCTCTCATGTACAAGTACCTCTCCGCTCCATGTACAAGTACCTCTCCGCTCAATGTACAAATACCTCTCCGCTCCATGTATAAGTACCTCTCCGCTCTATGTACAAGTACCTCTCCGCTCCATGTACAAGTACCTCTCCGCTCAATGTACAAATACCTCTCCGCTCCATGTACAAGTAGCTCTCCGCTGAATGTACAAGTGTCGACAGTACCTCTCCGCTCAATGTACAAGTACCTCTCCGCTCAATGTACAAATACCTCTCCGCTCCATGTACAAGTACCTCTCCGCTCAATGTCAAGTATCGACAGTACCTCTCCGCTCCATGTACAAGTACGTCTCCGCTGAATGTACAAGTGTCGACAGTACCTCTCCGCTCAATGTACAAGTACCTCTCCGCTCCATGTACAAGTACCTCTCCGCTCTCATGTACAAGTACCTCTCCGCTCCATGTACAAGTACCTCTCCGCTCAATGTACAAGTACCTCTGCGCTCCATGTACAAGTACCTCTCCGCTCAATGTACAAGTACCTCTCCGCTCAATGTACAAGTGTCGACAGTACCTCTCCGCTCCATGTACAAGTACCTCTCCGCTCAATGTACAAGTGTCGACAGTACCTCTACGCTCAATGTACAAGTGTCGACAGTACCTCTCCGCTCTCATGTACAAGTACCTCTCCGATCCATGTACAAGTACATCTCCGCTCCATGTACAAGTACATCTCCGCTCAATGTACAAGTACCTCTCCGCTCCATGTACAAGTACCTCTCCGCTCCATGTACAAGTACCTCTCCGCTCCATGTAAAAGTACCTCTCCGCTCCATGTACAAGTACCTCTCCGCTCAATGTACAAGTACCTCTCCGCTCCATGTACAAGTACCTCTCCGCTCAATGTACAAGTACCTCTCCGCTCCATGTACAAGTACCTCTCCGCTCCATGTACAAGTACCTCTCCGCTCCATGTACAAGTACCTCTCCGCTCAATGTCAAGTATCGACAGTACCTCTCCGCTCCATGTACAAGTACCTCTCCGCTGAATGTACAAGTGTCGACAGTACCTCTCCGCTCAATGTACAAGTACCTCTCCGCTCCATGTACAAGTACCTCTCCGCTCTCATGTACAAGTACCTCTCCGCTCCATGTACAAGTACCTCTCCGCTCAATGTACAAGTACCTCTGCGCTCCATGTACAAGTACCTCTCCGCTCAATGTACAAGTACCTCTCCGCTCAATGTACAAGTGTCGACAGTACCTCTCCGCTCCATGTACAAGTACCTCTCCGCTCAATGTACAAGTGTCGACAGTACCTCTACGCTCAATGTACAAGTGTCGACAGTACCTCTCCGCTCTCATGTACAAGTACCTCTCCGATCCATGTACAAGTACATCTCCGCTCCATGTACAAGTACATCTCCGCTCAATGTACAAGTACCTCTCCGCTCCATGTACAAGTACCTCTCCGCTCCATGTACAAGTACATCTCTGCTCCATGTACAAGTACCTCTCCGCTCAATGTACAAGTACATCTCCGCTCCATGTACAAGTACCTCTCCGCTCCATGTACAAGTACATCTCCGCTCCATGTACAAGTACCTCTCCGCTCCATGTACAAGTACCTCTCCGCTCAATGTACAAGTACATCTCCGCTCCATGTACAAGTACCTCTCCGCTCCATGTACAAGTACCTCTCCGCTCCATGTACAAGTACCTCTCCGCTCAATGTCAAGTATCGACAGTACCTCTCCGCTCCATGTACAAGTACCTCTCCGCTGAATGTACAAGTGTCGACAGTACCTCTCCGCTCAATGTACAAGTACCTCTCCGCTCCATGTACAAGTACCTCTCCGCTCTCATGTACAAGTACCTCTCCGCTCCATGTACAAGTACCTCTCCGCTCAATGTACAAGTACCTCTGCGCTCCATGTACAAGTACCTCTCCGCTCAATGTACAAGTACCTCTCCGCTCAATGTACAAGTGTCGACAGTACCTCTCCGCTCCATGTACAAGTACCTCTCCGCTCAATGTACAAGTGTCGACAGTACCTCTACGCTCAATGTACAAGTGTCGACAGTACCTCTCCGCTCTCATGTACAAGTACCTCTCCGATCCATGTACAAGTACATCTCCGCTCCATGTACAAGTACATCTCCGCTCAATGTACAAGTACCTCTCCGCTCCATGTACAAGTACCTCTCCGCTCCATGTACAAGTACATCTCTGCTCCATGTACAAGTACCTCTCCGCTCAATGTACAAGTACATCTCCGCTCCATGTACAAGTACCTCTCCGCTCCATGTACAAGTACATCTCCGCTCCATGTACAAGTACCTCTCCGCTCCATGTACAAGTACCTCTCCGCTCAATGTACAAGTACATCTCCGCTCCATGTACAAGTACCTCTCCGCTCCATGTACAAGTACATCTCCGCTCCATGTACAAGTACCTCTCCGCTCAATGTACAAGTACATCTCCGCTCCATGTACAAGTACATCTCCACTCCATGTACAAGTACCTCTCCGCTCAATGTACAAGTACATATCCGCTCCATGTACCAGTACCTCTCCGCTCAATGTACAAGTACATCTCCACTCCATGTACAAGTACCTCTCCGCTCAATGTACAAGTACATCTCCGCTCCATGTACCAGTACCTCTCCGCTCAATGTACAAGTACATCTCCACTCCATGTACAAGTACCTCTCCGCTCAATGTACAAGTACATCTCCGCTCCATGTACCAGTACCTCTCCGCTCAATGTACAAGTACATCTCCGCTCCATGTACAAGTACCTCTCCGCTCAATGTACAAGTACCTCTCCGATCAATGTACAAGTACATCTCCGCTCCATGTACCAGTACCTCTCCGCTCAATGTACAAGTACATCTGCGCTCCATGTAGGGCTGGGTATCGTTCAAAATTTTTCGATATCGATACCGTTTCGATACTTGGATTTCGATACCGGTTCCTGAACGATACTTTTTTCGATACCAATTTTTAGAAAAATCCATTTTAACAAAAATAAAACTGCATTACACATTGAAATTATTTTACAAATCTTTAGTTTCCCCCCATCTTAAGTTTTACAGCAGAAAAAAATAAAACCTACTGTATTTAACATAACTTTAAGTTCTCTAAACGTATTGCCGTCCCTACAAAAAATATTGGAGTACTACAAAGGAAAGAAATGTAGCTAAAACAAATAAATCAGTGGAATAGTTTTCAGTGCAAAACAGAGAGTTGCAAATCAGGGTTTAATGCTCACTGATGCAACAGAACTCTATTCTTGTACAAACTGATGAGATGGCTCCACTTCATGCATGGAAGACTAGTTGAGCATTGACTAGCCTATCAATATAGCCTTATATGCCACAAAGTGAATCGCATTTATATTCAACAAACTATCATGACATCAGCGTTTGTTAACGAGTTGCTAAAAATACATGGGCGATAACTGCCCGCTTGCACATAACGCTAATTAATTAAACATTAACGCTAGCGTTGCAGATCAGTGTGCTCACTGCTGCAACAGAACGTCATTCTTGTCAAATCTGACGAGACAGCTCAACTTCACTGACTAGCCAATCAATATAAATGAATCGCATTTACATTCAACAAACTATCATGACATCAGCGTTTGTTAACGAGTTGCTAAAAATACACAATGCCCGCTTGCGCATAACGTTACGGCGGCAATTAATTAAACGATCTAATGCTACAACTCACAGCCAGATGCATGGATTTGTCAGACTGAGGGATCTGATAACCGCTAACTTGCGGTAAGCTGAGCTGACCCACCTCTCAATTATTTCTCTTGTCTGTGGAAACCAGTCCGTGTTGTTTCTGTTTCTTTTCCTGCTTTTGATCATCTTCGCCATATGGTAATCCAGGATAGGAGTAGCTTGAGTGGCTAACTTCTTGTATACTATCCGCACCGCACGCCTGGCTCACAGTCACAACAAACACACCGGCTAAAGTGGGCGTAACGTTTCCTGCATGCCTCTACATGACAGCCAATCACCAGCCGTATTAGAGCGCGGCGTGCAAGCATGTCGCATGCTTATAGGCTCAATGACGCTGTTTTGTTTTGGTATCGAAAATTGGTATCGATTGACAAGGGAGGCTTCGATACCCCTTAGTATCGATGTTTCCATTTCGGTGCCAAGTAAGTATCGAAACTCGATACCCAGCCCTAGCTCCATGTACAAGTACCTCTCCGCTCAATGTACAAGTACCTCTCCGCTCAATGTACAAGTACCTCTCCGCTCCATGTACAAGTACCTCTCCGCTCCATGTACAAGTACCTCTCCGCTCCATGTACAAGTACATCTCTGCTCCATGTACAAGTACCTCTCCGCTCAATGTACAAGTACATCTCCGCTCCATCTACAAGTACCTCTCCGCTCCATGTACAAGTACATCTCCGCTCCATGTACAAGTACCTCTCCGCTCCATGTACAAGTACCTCTCCGCTCAATGTACAAGTACATCTCCGCTCCATGTACAAGTACATCTCTGCTCCATGTACAAGTACCTCTCCGCTCAATGTACAAGTACATCTCCGCTCCATGTACAAGTACCTCTCCGCTCCATGTACAAGTACCTCTCCGCTCCATGTACAAGTACCTCTCCGCTCCATGTACAAGTACCTCTCCGCTCCATGTACAAGTACCTCTCCGCTCAATGTCAAGTGTCGACAGTACCTCTCCGCTCCATGTACAAATACCTCTCCGCTCTCATGTACAAGTACCTCTCCGCTCCATGTACAAGTACCTCTCCGCTCAATGTCAAGTGTCGACAGTACCTCTCCGCTCCATGTACAAATACCTCTCCGCTCCATGTACAAGTACCTCTCCGCTCTCATGTACAAGTACCTCTCCGCTCCATGTACAAGTAGCTCTCCGCTCAATGTACAAGTGTCGACAGTACCTTTCCGCTCCATGTACAAATACCTCTCCGCTCTCATGTACAAGTACCTCTCCGCTCCATGTACAAGTACCTCTCCGCTCAATGTACAAATACCTCTCCGCTCCATGTATAAGTACCTCTCCGCTCTATGTACAAGTACCTCTCCGCTCCATGTACAAGTACCTCTCCGCTCAATGTACAAATACCTCTCCGCTCCATGTACAAGTAGCTCTCCGCTGAATGTACAAGTGTCGACAGTACCTCTCCGCTCAATGTACAAGTACCTCTCCGCTCAATGTACAAATACCTCTCCGCTCCATGTACAAGTACCTCTCCGCTCAATGTCAAGTATCGACAGTACCTCTCCGCTCCATGTACAAGTACCTCTCCGCTGAATGTACAAGTGTCGACAGTACCTCTCCGCTCAATGTACAAGTACCTCTCCGCTCCATGTACAAGTACCTCTCCGCTCTCATGTACAAGTACCTCTCCGCTCCATGTACAAGTACCTCTCCGCTCAATGTACAAGTACCTCTGCGCTCCATGTACAAGTACCTCTCCGCTCAATGTACAAGTACCTCTCCGCTCAATGTACAAGTGTCGACAGTACCTCTCCGCTCCATGTACAAGTACCTCTCCGCTCAATGTACAAGTGTCGACAGTACCTCTACGCTCAATGTACAAGTGTCGACAGTACCTCTCCGCTCTCATGTACAAGTACCTCTCCGATCCATGTACAAGTACATCTCCGCTCCATGTACAAGTACATCTCCGCTCAATGTACAAGTACCTCTCCGCTCCATGTACAAGTACCTCTCCGCTCCATGTACAAGTACCTCTCCGCTCCATGTAAAAGTACCTCTCCGCTCCATGTACAAGTACCTCTCCGCTCAATGTACAAGTACCTCTCCGCTCCATGTACAAGTACCTCTCCGCTCAATGTACAAGTACCTCTCCGCTCCATGTACAAGTACCTCTCCGCTCCATGTACAAGTACCTCTCCGCTCCATGTACAAGTACCTCTCCGCTCAATGTCAAGTATCGACAGTACCTCTCCGCTCCATGTACAAGTACCTCTCCGCTGAATGTACAAGTGTCGACAGTACCTCTCCGCTCAATGTACAAGTACCTCTCCGCTCCATGTACAAGTACCTCTCCGCTCTCATGTACAAGTACCTCTCCGCTCCATGTACAAGTACCTCTCCGCTCAATGTACAAGTACCTCTGCGCTCCATGTACAAGTACCTCTCCGCTCAATGTACAAGTACCTCTCCGCTCAATGTACAAGTGTCGACAGTACCTCTCCGCTCCATGTACAAGTACCTCTCCGCTCAATGTACAAGTGTCGACAGTACCTCTACGCTCAATGTACAAGTGTCGACAGTACCTCTCCGCTCTCATGTACAAGTACCTCTCCGATCCATGTACAAGTACATCTCCGCTCCATGTACAAGTACATCTCCGCTCAATGTACAAGTACCTCTCCGCTCCATGTACAAGTACCTCTCCGCTCCATGTACAAGTACATCTCTGCTCCATGTACAAGTACCTCTCCGCTCAATGTACAAGTACATCTCCGCTCCATGTACAAGTACCTCTCCGCTCCATGTACAAGTACATCTCCGCTCCATGTACAAGTACCTCTCCGCTCCATGTACAAGTACCTCTCCGCTCAATGTACAAGTACATCTCCGCTCCATGTACAAGTACCTCTCCGCTCCATGTACAAGTACCTCTCCGCTCCATGTACAAGTACCTCTCCGCTCAATGTCAAGTATCGACAGTACCTCTCCGCTCCATGTACAAGTACCTCTCCGCTGAATGTACAAGTGTCGACAGTACCTCTCCGCTCAATGTACAAGTACCTCTCCGCTCCATGTACAAGTACCTCTCCGCTCTCATGTACAAGTACCTCTCCGCTCCATGTACAAGTACCTCTCCGCTCAATGTACAAGTACCTCTGCGCTCCATGTACAAGTACCTCTCCGCTCAATGTACAAGTACCTCTCCGCTCAATGTACAAGTGTCGACAGTACCTCTCCGCTCCATGTACAAGTACCTCTCCGCTCAATGTACAAGTGTCGACAGTACCTCTACGCTCAATGTACAAGTGTCGACAGTACCTCTCCGCTCTCATGTACAAGTACCTCTCCGATCCATGTACAAGTACATCTCCGCTCCATGTACAAGTACATCTCCGCTCAATGTACAAGTACCTCTCCGCTCCATGTACAAGTACCTCTCCGCTCCATGTACAAGTACATCTCTGCTCCATGTACAAGTACCTCTCCGCTCAATGTACAAGTACATCTCCGCTCCATGTACAAGTACCTCTCCGCTCCATGTACAAGTACATCTCCGCTCCATGTACAAGTACCTCTCCGCTCCATGTACAAGTACCTCTCCGCTCAATGTACAAGTACATCTCCGCTCCATGTACAAGTACCTCTCCGCTCCATGTACAAGTACATCTCCGCTCCATGTACAAGTACCTCTCCGCTCAATGTACAAGTACATCTCCGCTCCATGTACAAGTACATCTCCACTCCATGTACAAGTACCTCTCCGCTCAATGTACAAGTACATATCCGCTCCATGTACCAGTACCTCTCCGCTCAATGTACAAGTACATCTCCACTCCATGTACAAGTACCTCTCCGCTCAATGTACAAGTACATCTCCGCTCCATGTACCAGTACCTCTCCGCTCAATGTACAAGTACATCTCCACTCCATGTACAAGTACCTCTCCGCTCAATGTACAAGTACATCTCCGCTCCATGTACCAGTACCTCTCCGCTCAATGTACAAGTACATCTCCGCTCCATGTACAAGTACCTCTCCGCTCAATGTACAAGTACCTCTCCGATCAATGTACAAGTACATCTCCGCTCCATGTACCAGTACCTCTCCGCTCAATGTACAAGTACATCTGCGCTCCATGTAGGGCTGGGTATCGTTCAAAATTTTTCGATATCGATACCGTTTCGATACTTGGATTTCGATACCGGTTCCTGAACGATACTTTTTTCGATACCAATTTTTAGAAAAATCCATTTTAACAAAAATAAAACTGCATTACACATTGAAATTATTTTACAAATCTTTAGTTTCCCCCCATCTTAAGTTTTACAGCAGAAAAAAATAAAACCTACTGTATTTAACATAACTTTAAGTTCTCTAAACGTATTGCCGTCCCTACAAAAAATATTGGAGTACTACAAAGGAAAGAAATGTAGCTAAAACAAATAAATCAGTGGAATAGTTTTCAGTGCAAAACAGAGAGTTGCAAATCAGGGTTTAATGCTCACTGATGCAACAGAACTCTATTCTTGTACAAACTGATGAGATGGCTCCACTTCATGCATGGAAGACTAGTTGAGCATTGACTAGCCTATCAATATAGCCTTATATGCCACAAAGTGAATCGCATTTATATTCAACAAACTATCATGACATCAGCGTTTGTTAACGAGTTGCTAAAAATACATGGGCGATAACTGCCCGCTTGCACATAACGCTAATTAATTAAACATTAACGCTAGCGTTGCAGATCAGTGTGCTCACTGCTGCAACAGAACGTCATTCTTGTCAAATCTGACGAGACAGCTCAACTTCACTGACTAGCCAATCAATATAAATGAATCGCATTTACATTCAACAAACTATCATGACATCAGCGTTTGTTAACGAGTTGCTAAAAATACACAATGCCCGCTTGCGCATAACGTTACGGCGGCAATTAATTAAACGATCTAATGCTACAACTCACAGCCAGATGCATGGATTTGTCAGACTGAGGGATCTGATAACCGCTAACTTGCGGTAAGCTGAGCTGACCCACCTCTCAATTATTTCTCTTGTCTGTGGAAACCAGTCCGTGTTGTTTCTGTTTCTTTTCCTGCTTTTCATCATCTTCGCCATATGGTAATCCAGGATAGGAGTAGCTTGAGTGGCTAACTTCTTGTATACTATCCGCACCGCACGCCTGGCTCACAGTCACAACAAACACACCGGCTAAAGTGGGCGTAACGTTTCCTGCATGCCTCTACATGACAGCCAATCACCAGCCGTATTAGAGCGCGGCGTGCAAGCATGTCGCATGCTTATAGGCTCAATGACGCTGTTTTGTTTTGGTATCGAAAATTGGTATCGATTGACAAGGGAGGCTTCGATACCCCTTAGTATCGATGTTTCCATTTCGGTGCCAAGTAAGTATCGAAACTCGATACCCAGCCCTAGCTCCATGTACAAGTACCTCTCCGCTCAATGTACAAGTACCTCTCCGCTCAATGTACAAGTACCTCTCCGCTCCATGTACAAGTACCTCTCCGCTCCATGTACAAGTACCTCTCCGCTCCATGTACAAGTACATCTCTGCTCCATGTACAAGTACCTCTCCGCTCAATGTACAAGTACATCTCCGCTCCATGTACAAGTACCTCTCCGCTCCATGTACAAGTACATCTCCGCTCCATGTACAAGTACCTCTCCGCTCCATGTACAAGTACCTCTCCGCTCAATGTACAAGTACATCTCCGCTCCATGTACAAGTACATCTCTGCTCCATGTACAAGTACCTCTCCGCTCAATGTACAAGTACATCTCCGCTCCATGTACAAGTACCTCTCCGCTCCATGTACAAGTACCTCTCCGCTCCATGTACAAGTACCTCTCCGCTCCATGTACAAGTACCTCTCCGCTCCATGTACAAGTACCTCTCCGCTCAATGTCAAGTGTCGACAGTACCTCTCCGCTCCATGTACAAATACCTCTCCGCTCTCATGTACAAGTACCTCTCCGCTCCATGTACAAGTACCTCTCCGCTCAATGTCAAGTGTCGACAGTACCTCTCCGCTCCATGTACAAATACCTCTCCGCTCCATGTACAAGTACCTCTCCCCTCTCATGTACAAGTACCTCTCCGCTCCATGTACAAGTAGCTCTCCGCTCAATGTACAAGTGTCGACAGTACCTTTCCGCTCCATGTACAAATACCTCTCCGCTCTCATGTACAAGTACCTCTCCGCTCCATGTACAAGTACCTCTCCGCTCAATGTACAAATACCTCTCCGCTCCATGTATAAGTACCTCTCCGCTCTATGTACAAGTACCTCTCCGCTCCATGTACAAGTACCTCTCCGCTCAATGTACAAATACCTCTCCGCTCCATGTACAAGTAGCTCTCCGCTGAATGTACAAGTGTCGACAGTACCTCTCCGCTCAATGTACAAGTACCTCTCCGCTCAATGTACAAATACCTCTCCGCTCCATGTACAAGTACCTCTCCGCTCAATGTCAAGTATCGACAGTACCTCTCCGCTCCATGTACAAGTACCTCTCCGCTGAATGTACAAGTGTCGACAGTACCTCTCCGCTCAATGTACAAGTACCTCTCCGCTCCATGTACAAGTACCTCTCCGCTCTCATGTACAAGTACCTCTCCGCTCCATGTACAAGTACCTCTCCGCTCAATGTACAAGTACCTCTGCGCTCCATGTACAAGTACCTCTCCGCTCAATGTACAAGTACCTCTCCGCTCAATGTACAAGTGTCGACAGTACCTCTCCGCTCCATGTACAAGTACCTCTCCGCTCAATGTACAAGTGTCGACAGTACCTCTACGCTCAATGTACAAGTGTCGACAGTACCTCTCCGCTCTCATGTACAAGTACCTCTCCGATCCATGTACAAGTACATCTCCGCTCCATGTACAAGTACATCTCCGCTCAATGTACAAGTACCTCTCCGCTCCATGTACAAGTACCTCTCCGCTCCATGTACAAGTACCTCTCCGCTCCATGTACAAGTACCTCTCCGCTCCATGTACAAGTACCTCTCCGCTCAATGTACAAGTACCTCTCCGCTCCATGTACAAGTACCTCTCCGCTCAATGTACAAGTACCTCTCCGCTCCATGTACAAGTACCTCTCCGCTCCATGTACAAGTACCTCTCCGCTCCATGTACAAGTACCTCTCCGCTCAATGTCAAGTATCGACAGTACCTCTCCGCTCCATGTACAAGTACCTCTCCGCTGAATGTACAAGTGTCGACAGTACCTCTCCGCTCAATGTACAAGTACCTCTCCGCTCCATGTACAAGTACCTCTCCGCTCTCATGTACAAGTACCTCTCCGCTCCATGTACAAGTACCTCTCCGCTCAATGTACAAGTACCTCTGCGCTCCATGTACAAGTACCTCTCCGCTCAATGTACAAGTACCTCTCCGCTCAATGTACAAGTGTCGACAGTACCTCTCCGCTCCATGTACAAGTACCTCTCCGCTCAATGTACAAGTGTCGACAGTACCTCTACGCTCAATGTACAAGTGTCGACAGTACCTCTCCGCTCTCATGTACAAGTACCTCTCCGATCCATGTACAAGTACATCTCCGCTCCATGTACAAGTACATCTCCGCTCAATGTACAAGTACCTCTCCGCTCCATGTACAAGTACCTCTCCGCTCCATGTACAAGTACCTCTCCGCTCCATGTACAAGTACCTCTCCGCTCCATGTACAAGTACCTCTCCGCTCAATGTACAAGTACCTCTCCGCTCCATGTACAAGTACCTCTCCGCTCCATGTACAAGTACCTCTCCGCTCCATGTACAAGTACCTCTCCGCTCAATGTACAAGTACCTCTCCGCTCCATGTACAAGTACCTCTCCGCTCCATGTACAAGTACCTCTCCGCTCCATGTACAAGTACCTCTCCGCTCAATGTACAAGTACCTCTCCGCTCCCTGTACAAGTACATCTCCGCTCCATGTACAAGTACCTCTCCGCTCCATGTACAAGTACCTCTCCGCTCAATGTACAAGTGTCGACAGTACCTCTCCGCTCCATGTACAAGTACCTCTCCGCTCCATGTACAAGTACCTCTCCGCTCAATGTACAAGTGTCGACAGTACCTCTCCGCTCCATCTACAAGTACCTCTCCGCTCAATGTACAAGTACCTCTCCGCTGAATGTACAAGTACCTCTCCGCTCCATGTACAAGTACCTCTCCGCTCCATGTACAAATACCTCTCCGCTCCATGTACAAGTACCTCTCCGCTCCATGTACAAGCACCTCTCCGCTACATGTACAAGTACCTCTCCGCCCCATGTACAAGTACCTCTCCGCTCCATGTACAAGTACATCTCTGCTCCATGTACAAGTACCTCTCCGCTCAATGTACAAGTACATCTCCGCTCCATGTACAAGTACCTCTCCGCTCCATGTACAAGTACCTCTCCGCTCCATGTACAAGTACCTCTCCGCTCCATGTACAAGTACCTCTCCGCTCCATGTACAAGTACCTCTCCGCTCAATGTCAAGTGTCGACAGTACCTCTCCGCTCCATGTACAAATACCTCTCCGCTCTCATGTACAAGTACCTCTCCGCTCCATGTACAAGTACCTCTCCGCTCAATGTCAAGTGTCGACAGTACCTCTCCGCTCCATGTACAAATACCTCTCCGCTCCATGTACAAGTACCTCTCCGCTCTCATGTACAAGTACCTCTCCGCTCCATGTACAAGTAGCTCTCCGCTCAATGTACAAGTGTCGACAGTACCTTTCCGCTCCATGTACAAATACCTCTCCGCTCTCATGTACAAGTACCTCTCCGCTCCATGTACAAGTACCTCTCCGCTCAATGTACAAATACCTCTCCGCTCCATGTATAAGTACCTCTCCGCTCTATGTACAAGTACCTCTCCGCTCCATGTACAAGTACCTCTCCGCTCAATGTACAAATACCTCTCCGCTCCATGTACAAGTAGCTCTCCGCTGAATGTACAAGTGTCGACAGTACCTCTCCAATCAATGTACAAGTACCTCTCCGCTCAATGTACAAATACCTCTCCGCTCCATGTACAAGTACCTCTCCGCTCAATGTCAAGTATCGACAGTACCTCTCCGCTCCATGTACAAGTACCTCTCCGCTGAATGTACAAGTGTCGACAGTACCTCTCCGCTCAATGTACAAGTACCTCTCCGCTCCATGTACAAGTACCTCTCCGCTCTCATGTACAAGTACCTCTCCGCTCCATGTACAAGTACCTCTCCGCTCAATGTACAAGTACCTCTGCGCTCCATGTACAAGTACCTCTCCGCTCAATGTACAAGTACCTCTCCGCTCAATGTACAAGTGTCGACAGTACCTCTCCGCTCCATGTACAAGTACCTCTCCGCTCAATGTACAAGTGTCGACAGTACCTCTACGCTCAATGTACAAGTGTCGACAGTACCTCTCCGCTCTCATGTACAAGTACCTCTCCGATCCATGTACAAGTACATCTCCGCTCCATGTACAAGTACATCTCCGCTCAATGTACAAGTACCTCTCCGCTCCATGTACAAGTACCTCTCCGCTCCATGTACAAGTACCTCTCCGCTCCATGTACAAGTACCTCTCCGCTCCATGTACAAGTACCTCTCCGCTCAATGTACAAGTACCTCTCCGCTCCATGTACAAGTACCTCTCCGCTCAATGTACAAGTACCTCTCCGCTCCATGTACAAGTACCTCTCCGCTCCATGTACAAGTACCTCTCCGCTCCATGTACAAGTACCTCTCCGCTCAATGTCAAGTATCGACAGTACCTCTCCGCTCCATGTACAAGTACCTCTCCGCTGAATGTACAAGTGTCGACAGTACCTCTCCGCTCAATGTACAAGTACCTCTCCGCTCCATGTACAAGTACCTCTCCGCTCTCATGTACAAGTACCTCTCCGCTCCATGTACAAGTACCTCTCCGCTCCATGTACAAGTACCTCTCCGCTCAATGTACAAGTACCTCTCCGCTCCCTGTACAAGTACATCTCCGCTCCATGTACAAGTACCTCTCCGCTCCATGTACAAGTACCTCTCCGCTCAATGTACAAGTGTCGACAGTACCTCTCCGCTCCATGTACAAGTACCTCTCCGCTCCATGTACAAGTACCTCTCCGCTCAATGTACAAGTGTCGACAGTACCTCTCCGCTCCATCTACAAGTACCTCTCCGCTCAATGTACAAGTACCTCTCCGCTGAATGTACAAGTACCTCTCCGCTCCATGTACAAGTACCTCTCCGCTCCATGTACAAATACCTCTCCGCTCCATGTACAAGTACCTCTCCGCTCCATGTACAAGCACCTCTCCGCTACATGTACAAGTACCTCTCCGCCCCATGTACAAGTACCTCTCCGCTCCATGTACAAGTACATCTCTGCTCCATGTACAAGTACCTCTCCGCTCAATGTACAAGTACATCTCCGCTCCATGTACAAGTACCTCTCCGCTCCATGTACAAGTACCTCTCCGCTCCATGTACAAGTACCTCTCCGCTCCATGTACAAGTACCTCTCCGCTCCATGTACAAGTACCTCTCCGCTCAATGTCAAGTGTCGACAGTACCTCTCCGCTCCATGTACAAATACCTCTCCGCTCTCATGTACAAGTACCTCTCCGCTCCATGTACAAGTACCTCTCCGCTCAATGTCAAGTGTCGACAGTACCTCTCCGCTCCATGTACAAATACCTCTCCGCTCCATGTACAAGTACCTCTCCGCTCTCATGTACAAGTACCTCTCCGCTCCATGTACAAGTAGCTCTCCGCTCAATGTACAAGTGTCGACAGTACCTTTCCGCTCCATGTACAAATACCTCTCCACTCTCATGTACAAGTACCTCTCCGCTCCATGTACAAGTACCTCTCCGCTCAATGTACAAATACCTCTCCGCTCCATGTATAAGTACCTCTCCGCTCTATGTACAAGTACCTCTCCGCTCCATGTACAAGTACCTCTCCGCTCAATGTACAAATACCTCTCCGCTCCATGTACAAGTAGCTCTCCGCTGAATGTACAAGTGTCGACAGTACCTCTCCAATCAATGTACAAGTACCTCTCCGCTCAATGTACAAATACCTCTCCGCTCCATGTACAAGTACCTCTCCGCTCAATGTCAAGTATCGACAGTACCTCTCCGCTCCATGTACAAGTACCTCTCCGCTGAATGTACAAGTGTCGACAGTACCTCTCCGCTCAATGTACAAGTACCTCTCCGCTCCATGTACAAGTACCTCTCCGCTCTCATGTACAAGTACCTCTCCGCTCCATGTACAAGTACCTCTCCGCTCAATGTACAAGTACCTCTGCGCTCCATGTACAAGTACCTCTCCGCTCAATGTACAAGTACCTCTCCGCTCAATGTACAAGTGTCGACAGTACCTCTCCGCTCCATGTACAAGTACCTCTCCGCTCAATGTACAAGTGTCGACAGTACCTCTACGCTCAATGTACAAGTGTCGACAGTACCTCTCCGCTCTCATGTACAAGTACCTCTCCGATCCATGTACAAGTACATCTCCGCTCCATGTACAAGTACATCTCCGCTCAATGTACAAGTACCTCTCCGCTCCATGTACAAGTACCTCTCCGCTCCATGTACAAGTACCTCTCCGCTCCATGTACAAGTACCTCTCCGCTCCATGTACAAGTACCTCTCCGCTCAATGTACAAGTACCTCTCCGCTCCATGTACAAGTACCTCTCCGCTCAATGTACAAGTACCTCTCCGCTCCATGTACAAGTACCTCTCCGCTCCATGTACAAGTACCTCTCCGCTCCATGTACAAGTACCTCTCCGCTCAATGTCAAGTATCGACAGTACCTCTCCGCTCCATGTACAAGTACCTCTCCGCTGAATGTACAAGTGTCGACAGTACCTCTCCGCTCAATGTACAAGTACCTCTCCGCTCCATGTACAAGTACCTCTCCGCTCTCATGTACAAGTACCTCTCCGCTCCATGTACAAGTACCTCTCCGCTCAATGTACAAGTACCTCTGCGCTCCATGTACAAGTACCTCTCCGCTCAATGTACAAGTACCTCTCCGCTCAATGTACAAGTGTCGACAGTACCTCTCCGCTCCATGTACAAGTACCTCTCCGCTCAATGTACAAGTGTCGACAGTACCTCTACGCTCAATGTACAAGTGTCGACAGTACCTCTCCGCTCTCATGTACAAGTACCTCTCCGATCCATGTACAAGTACATCTCCGCTCCATGTACAAGTACATCTCCGCTCAATGTACAAGTACCTCTCCGCTCCATGTACAAGTACCTCTCCGCTCCATGTACAAGTACATCTCTGCTCCATGTACAAGTACCTCTCCGCTCAATGTACAAGTACATCTCCGCTCCATGTACAAGTACCTCTCCGCTCCATGTACAAGTACATCTCCGCTCCATGTACAAGTACCTCTCCGCTCCATGTACAAGTACCTCTCCGCTCAATGTACAAGTACATCTCCGCTCCATGTACAAGTACCTCTCCGCTCCATGTACAAGTACCTCTCCGCTCCATGTACAAGTACCTCTCCGCTCAATGTCAAGTATCGACAGTACCTCTCCGCTCCATGTACAAGTACCTCTCCGCTGAATGTACAAGTGTCGACAGTACCTCTCCGCTCAATGTACAAGTACCTCTCCGCTCCATGTACAAGTACCTCTCCGCTCTCATGTACAAGTACCTCTCCGCTCCATGTACAAGTACCTCTCCGCTCAATGTACAAGTACCTCTGCGCTCCATGTACAAGTACCTCTCCGCTCAATGTACAAGTACCTCTCCGCTCAATGTACATGTGTCGACAGTACCTCTCCGCTCCATGTACAAGTACCTCTCCGCTCAATGTACAAGTGTCGACAGTACCTCTACGCTCAATGTACAAGTGTCGACAGTACCTCTCCGCTCTCATGTACAAGTACCTCTCCGATCCATGTACAAGTACATCTCCGCTCCATGTACAAGTACATCTCCGCTCAATGTACAAGTACCTCTCCGCTCCATGTACAAGTACCTCTCCGCTCCATGTACAAGTACATCTCTGCTCCATGTACAAGTACCTCTCCGCTCAATATACAAGTACATCTCCGCTCCATGTACAAGTACCTCTCCGCTCCATGTACAAGTACATCTCCGCTCCATGTACAAGTACCTCTCCGCTCCATGTACAAGTACCTCTCCGCTCAATGTACAAGTACATCTCCGCTCCATGTACAAGTACCTCTCCGCTCCATGTACAAGTACATCTCCGCTCCATGTACAAGTACCTCTCCGCTCAATGTACAAGTACATCTCCGCTCCATGTACAAGTACATCTCCACTCCATGTACAAGTACCTCTCCGCTCAATGTACAAGTACATCTCCGCTCCATGTACCAGTACCTCTCCGCTCAATGTACAAGTACATCTCCACTCCATGTACAAGTACCTCTCCGCTCAATGTACAAGTACATCTCCGCTCCATGTACCAGTACCTCTCCGCTCAATGTACAAGTACATCTCCACTCCATGTACAAGTACCTCTCCGCTCAATGTACAAGTACATCTCCGCTCCATGTACCAGTACCTCTCCGCTCAATGTACAAGTACATCTCCGCTCCATGTACAAGTACCTCTCCGCTCAATGTACAAGTACCTCTCCGCTCAATGTACAAGTACATCTCCGCTCCATGTACCAGTACCTCTCCGCTCAATGTACAAGTACATCTGCGCTCCATGTAGGGCTGGGTATCGTTCAAAATTTTTCGATATCGATACCGTTTCGATACTTGGATTTCGATACCGGTTCCTGAACGATACTTTTTTCGATACCAATTTTTAGAAAAATCCATTTTAACAAAAATAAAACTGCATTACACATTGAAATTATTTTACAAATCTTTAGTTTCCCCCCATCTTAAGTTTTACAGCAGAAAAAAATAAAACCTACTGTATTTAACATAACTTTAAGTTCTCTAAACATATTGCCGTCCCTACAAAAAATATTGGAGTACTACAAAGGAAAGAAATGTAGCTAAAACAAATAAATCAGTGGAATAGTTTTCAGTGCAAAACAGAGAGTTGCAAATCAGGGTTTAATGCTCACTGATGCAACAGAACTCTATTCTTGTACAAACTGATGAGATGGCTCCACTTCATGCATGGAAGACTAGTTGAGCATTGACTAGCCTATCAATATAGCCTTATATGCCACAAAGTGAATCGCATTTATATTCAACAAACTATCATGACATCAGCGTTTGTTAACGAGTTGCTAAAAATACATGGGCGATAACTGCCCGCTTGCACATAACGCTAATTAATTAAACATTAACGCTAGCGTTGCAGATCAGTGTGCTCACTGCTGCAACAGAACGTCATTCTTGTCAAATCTGACGAGACAGCTCAACTTCACTGACTAGCCAATCAATATAAATGAATCGCATTTACATTCAACAAACTATCATGACATCAGCGTTTGTTAACGAGTTGCTAAAAATACACAATGCCCGCTTGCGCATAACGTTACGGCGGCAATTAATTAAACGATCTAATGCTACAACTCACAGCCAGATGCATGGATTTGTCAGACTGAGGGATCTGATAACCGCTAACTTGCGGTAAGCTGAGCTGACCCACCTCTCAATTATTTCTCTTGTCTGTGGAAACCAGTCCGTGTTGTTTCTGTTTCTTTTCCTGCTTTTCATCATCTTCGCCATATGGTAATCCAGGATAGGAGTAGCTTGAGTGGCTAACTTCTTGTATACTATCCGCACCGCACGCCTGGCTCACAGTCACAACAAACACACCGGCTAAAGTGGGCGTAACGTTTCCTGCATGCCTCTACATGACAGCCAATCACCAGCCGTATTAGAGCGCGGCGTGCAAGCATGTCGCATGCTTATAGGCTCAATGACGCTGTTTTGTTTTGGTATCGAAAATTGGTATCGATTGACAAGGGAGGCTTCGATACCCCTTAGTATCGATGTTTCCATTTCGGTGCCAAGTAAGTATCGAAACTCGATACCCAGCCCTAGCTCCATGTACAAGTACCTCTCCGCTCAATGTACAAGTACCTCTCCGCTCAATGTACAAGTACCTCTCCGCTCCATGTACAAGTACCTCTCCGCTCCATGTACAAGTACCTCTCCGCTCCATGTACAAGTACCTCTCCGCTCCATGTACAAGTACATCTCTGCTCCATGTACAAGTACCTCTCCGCTCAATGTACAAGTACATCTCCGCTCCATGTACAAGTACCTCTCCGCTCCATGTACAAGTACATCTCCGCTCCATGTACAAGTACCTCTCCGCTCCATGTACAAGTACCTCTCCGCTCAATGTACAAGTACCTCTCCGCTCCATGTACAAGTACATCTCCGCTCCATGTACAAGTACCTCTCCGCTCAATGTACAAGTACATCTCCGCTCCATGTACAAGTACATCTCCACTCCATGTACAAGTACCTCTCCGCTCAATGTACAAGTACATCTCCGCTCCATGTACCAGTACCTCTCCGCTCAATGTACAAGTACATCTCCACTCCATGTACAAGTACCTCTCCGCTCAATGTACAAGTACATCTCCGCTCCATGTACCAGTACCTCTCCGCTCAATGTACAAGTACATCTCCACTCCATGTACAAGTACCTCTCCGCTCAATGTACAAGTACATCTCCGCTCCATGTACCAGTACCTCTCCGCTCAATGTACAAGTGTCGACAGTACCTCTCCGCTCAATGTACAAGTACCTCTCCGCTCCATGTACAAGTACCTCTCCGCTCTCATGTACAAGTACCTCTCCGCTCCATGTACAAGTACCTCTCCGCTCAATGTACAAGTACCTCTGCGCTCCATGTACAAGTACCTCTCCGCTCAATGTACAAGTACCTCTCCGCTCAATGTACAAGTGTCGACAGTACCTCTCCGCTCCATGTACAAGTACCTCTCCGCTCAATGTACAAGTGTCGACAGTACCTCTACGCTCAATGTACAAGTGTCGACAGTACCTCTCCGCTCTCATGTACAAGTACCTCTCCGATCCATGTACAAGTACATCTCCGCTCCATGTACAAGTACATCTCCGCTCAATGTACAAGTACCTCTCCGCTCCATGTACAAGTACCTCTCCGCTCCATGTACAAGTACCTCTCCGCTCCATGTACAAGTACCTCTCCGCTCCATGTACAAGTACCTCTCCGCTCAATGTACAAGTACCTCTCCGCTCCATGTACAAGTACCTCTCCGCTCAATGTACAAGTACCTCTCCGCTCCATGTACAAGTACCTCTCCGCTCCATGTACAAGTACCTCTCCGCTCCATGTACAAGTACCTCTCCGCTCAATGTCAAGTATCGACAGTACCTCTCCGCTCCATGTACAAGTACCTCTCCGCTGAATGTACAAGTGTCGACAGTACCTCTCCGCTCAATGTACAAGTACCTCTCCGCTCCATGTACAAGTACCTCTCCGCTCTCATGTACAAGTACCTCTCCGCTCCATGTACAAGTACCTCTCCGCTCAATGTACAAGTACCTCTGCGCTCCATGTACAAGTACCTCTCCGCTCAATGTACAAGTACCTCTCCGCTCAATGTACAAGTGTCGACAGTACCTCTCCGCTCCATGTACAAGTACCTCTCCGCTCAATGTACAAGTGTCGACAGTACCTCTACGCTCAATGTACAAGTGTCGACAGTACCTCTCCGCTCTCATGTACAAGTACCTCTCCGATCCATGTACAAGTACATCTCCGCTCCATGTACAAGTACATCTCCGCTCAATGTACAAGTACCTCTCCGCTCCATGTACAAGTACCTCTCCGCTCCATGTACAAGTACCTCTCCGCTCCATGTACAAGTACCTCTCCGCTCCATGTACAAGTACCTCTCCGCTCAATGTACAAGTACCTCTCCGCTCCATGTACAAGTACCTCTCCGCTCCATGTACAAGTACCTCTCCGCTCCATGTACAAGTACCTCTCCGCTCAATGTACAAGTACCTCTCCGCTCCATGTACAAGTACCTCTCCGCTCCATGTACAAGTACCTCTCCGCTCCATGTACAAGTACCTCTCCGCTCCATGTACAAGTACCTCTCCGCTCCATGTACAAGTACCTCTCCGCTCAATGTCAAGTATCGACAGTACCTCTCCGCTCCATGTACAAGTACCTCTCCGCTGAATGTACAAGTGTCGACAGTACCTCTCCGCTCAATGTACAAGTACCTCTCCGCTCCATGTACAAGTACCTCTCCGCTCTCATGTACAAGTACCTCTCCGCTCCATGTACAAGTACCTCTCCGCTCAATGTACAAGTACCTCTGCGCTCCATGTACAAGTACCTCTCCGCTCAATGTACAAGTACCTCTCCGCTCAATGTACAAGTGTCGACAGTACCTCTCCGCTCCATGTACAAGTACCTCTCCGCTCAATGTACAAGTGTCGACAGTACCTCTACGCTCAATGTACAAGTGTCGACAGTACCTCTCCGCTCTCATGTACAAGTACCTCTCCGATCCATGTACAAGTACATCTCCGCTCCATGTACAAGTACATCTCCGCTCAATGTACAAGTACCTCTCCGCTCCATGTACAAGTACCTCTCCGCTCCATGTACAAGTACATCTCTGCTCCATGTACAAGTACCTCTCCGCTCAATGTACAAGTACATCTCCGCTCCATGTACAAGTACCTCTCCGCTCCATGTACAAGTACATCTCCGCTCCATGTACAAGTACCTCTCCGCTCCATGTACAAGTACCTCTCCGCTCAATGTACAAGTACATCTCCGCTCCATGTACAAGTACCTCTCCGCTCCATGTACAAGTACCTCTCCGCTCCATGTACAAGTACCTCTCCGCTCAATGTCAAGTATCGACAGTACCTCTCCGCTCCATGTACAAGTACCTCTCCGCTGAATGTACAAGTGTCGACAGTACCTCTCCGCTCAATGTACAAGTACCTCTCCGCTCCATGTACAAGTACCTCTCCGCTCTCATGTACAAGTACCTCTCCGCTCCATGTACAAGTACCTCTCCGCTCAATGTACAAGTACCTCTGCGCTCCATGTACAAGTACCTCTCCGCTCAATGTACAAGTACCTCTCCGCTCAATGTACAAGTGTCGACAGTACCTCTCCGCTCCATGTACAAGTACCTCTCCGCTCAATGTACAAGTGTCGACAGTACCTCTACGCTCAATGTACAAGTGTCGACAGTACCTCTCCGCTCTCATGTACAAGTACCTCTCCGATCCATGTACAAGTACATCTCCGCTCCATGTACAAGTACATCTCCGCTCAATGTACAAGTACCTCTCCGCTCCATGTACAAGTACCTCTCCGCTCCATGTACAAGTACATCTCTGCTCCATGTACAAGTACCTCTCCGCTCAATATACAAGTACATCTCCGCTCCATGTACAAGTACCTCTCCGCTCCATGTACAAGTACATCTCCGCTCCATGTACAAGTACCTCTCCGCTCCATGTACAAGTACCTCTCCGCTCAATGTACAAGTACATCTCCGCTCCATGTACAAGTACCTCTCCGCTCCATGTACAAGTACATCTCCGCTCCATGTACAAGTACCTCTCCGCTCAATGTACAAGTACATCTCTGCTCCATGTACAAGTACATCTCCACTCCATGTACAAGTACCTCTCCGCTCAATGTACAAGTACATCTCCGCTCCATGTACCAGTACCTCTCCGCTCAATGTACAAGTACATCTCCACTCCATGTACAAGTACCTCTCCGCTCAATGTACAAGTACATCTCCGCTCCATGTACCAGTACCTCTCCGCTCAATGTACAAGTACATCTCCACTCCATGTACAAGTACCTCTCCGCTCAATGTACAAGTACATCTCCGCTCCATGTACCAGTACCTCTCCGCTCAATGTACAAGTACATCTCCGCTCCATGTACAAGTACCTCTCCGCTCAATGTACAAGTACCTCTCCGCTCAATGTACAAGTACATCTCCGCTCCATGTACCAGTACCTCTCCGCTCAATGTACAAGTACATCTGCGCTCCATGTAGGGCTGGGTATCGTTCAAAATTTTTCGATATCGATACCGTTTCGATACTTGGATTTCGATACCGGTTCCTGAACGATACTTTTTTCGATACCAATTTTTAGAAAAATCCATTTTAACAAAAATAAAACTGCATTACACATTGAAATTATTTTACAAATCTTTAGTTTCCCCCCATCTTAAGTTTTACAGCAGAAAAAAATAAAACCTACTGTATTTAACATAACTTTAAGTTCTCTAAACATATTGCCGTCCCTACAAAAAATATTGGAGTACTACAAAGGAAAGAAATGTAGCTAAAACAAATAAATCAGTGGAATAGTTTTCAGTGCAAAACAGAGAGTTGCAAATCAGGGTTTAATGCTCACTGATGCAACAGAACTCTATTCTTGTACAAACTGATGAGATGGCTCCACTTCATGCATGGAAGACTAGTTGAGCATTGACTAGCCTATCAATATAGCCTTATATGCCACAAAGTGAATCGCATTTATATTCAACAAACTATCATGACATCAGCGTTTGTTAACGAGTTGCTAAAAATACATGGGCGATAACTGCCCGCTTGCACATAACGCTAATTAATTAAACATTAACGCTAGCGTTGCAGATCAGTGTGCTCACTGCTGCAACAGAACGTCATTCTTGTCAAATCTGACGAGACAGCTCAACTTCACTGACTAGCCAATCAATATAAATGAATCGCATTTACATTCAACAAACTATCATGACATCAGCGTTTGTTAACGAGTTGCTAAAAATACACAATGCCCGCTTGCGCATAACGTTACGGCGGCAATTAATTAAACGATCTAATGCTACAACTCACAGCCAGATGCATGGATTTGTCAGACTGAGGGATCTGATAACCGCTAACTTGCGGTAAGCTGAGCTGACCCACCTCTCAATTATTTCTCTTGTCTGTGGAAACCAGTCCGTGTTGTTTCTGTTTCTTTTCCTGCTTTTCATCATCTTCGCCATATGGTAATCCAGGATAGGAGTAGCTTGAGTGGCTAACTTCTTGTATACTATCCGCACCGCACGCCTGGCTCACAGTCACAACAAACACACCGGCTAAAGTGGGCGTAACGTTTCCTGCATGCCTCTACATGACAGCCAATCACCAGCCGTATTAGAGCGCGGCGTGCAAGCATGTCGCATGCTTATAGGCTCAATGACGCTGTTTTGTTTTGGTATCGAAAATTGGTATCGATTGACAAGGGAGGCTTCGATACCCCTTAGTATCGATGTTTCCATTTCGGTGCCAAGTAAGTATCGAAACTCGATACCCAGCCCTAGCTCCATGTACAAGTACCTCTCCGCTCAATGTACAAGTACCTCTCCGCTCAATGTACAAGTACCTCTCCGCTCCATGTACAAGTACCTCTCCGCTCCATGTACAAGTACCTCTCCGCTCCATGTACAAGTACCTCTCCGCTCCATGTACAAGTACATCTCTGCTCCATGTACAAGTACCTCTCCGCTCAATGTACAAGTACATCTCCGCTCCATGTACAAGTACCTCTCCGCTCCATGTACAAGTACATCTCCGCTCCATGTACAAGTACCTCTCCGCTCCATGTACAAGTACCTCTCCGCTCAATGTACAAGTACCTCTCCGCTCCATGTACAAGTACATCTCCGCTCCATGTACAAGTACCTCTCCGCTCAATGTACAAGTACATCTCCGCTCCATGTACAAGTACATCTCCACTCCATGTACAAGTACCTCTCCGCTCAATGTACAAGTACATCTCCGCTCCATGTACCAGTACCTCTCCGCTCAATGTACAAGTACATCTCCACTCCATGTACAAGTACCTCTCCGCTCAATGTACAAGTACATCTCTGCTCCATGTACCAGTACCTCTCCGCTCAATGTACAAGTACATCTCCACTCCATGTACAAGTACCTCTCCGCTCAATGTACAAGTACATCTCCGCTCCATGTACCAGTACCTCTCCGCTCAATGTACAAGTGTCGACAGTACCTCTCCGCTCAATGTACAAGTACCTCTCCGCTCCATGTACAAGTACCTCTCCGCTCTCATGTACAAGTACCTCTCCGCTCCATGTACAAGTACCTCTCCGCTCAATGTACAAGTACCTCTGCGCTCCATGTACAAGTACCTCTCCGCTCAATGTACAAGTACCTCTCCGCTCAATGTACAAGTGTCGACAGTACCTCTCCGCTCCATGTACAAGTACCTCTCCGCTCAATGTACAAGTGTCGACAGTACCTCTACGCTCAATGTACAAGTGTCGACAGTACCTCTCCGCTCTCATGTACAAGTACCTCTCCGATCCATGTACAAGTACATCTCCGCTCCATGTACAAGTACATCTCCGCTCAATGTACAAGTACCTCTCCGCTCCATGTACAAGTACCTCTCCGCTCCATGTACAAGTACCTCTCCGCTCCATGTACAAGTACCTCTCCGCTCCATGTACAAGTACCTCTCCGCTCAATGTACAAGTACCTCTCCGCTCCATGTACAAGTACCTCTCCGCTCAATGTACAAGTACCTCTCCGCTCCATGTACAAGTACCTCTCCGCTCCATGTACAAGTACCTCTCCGCTCCATGTACAAGTACCTCTCCGCTCAATGTCAAGTATCGACAGTACCTCTCCGCTCCATGTACAAGTACCTCTCCGCTGAATGTACAAGTGTCGACAGTACCTCTCCGCTCAATGTACAAGTACCTCTCCGCTCCATGTACAAGTACCTCTCCGCTCTCATGTACAAGTACCTCTCCGCTCCATGTACAAGTACCTCTCCGCTCAATGTACAAGTACCTCTGCGCTCCATGTACAAGTACCTCTCCGCTCAATGTACAAGTACCTCTCCGCTCAATGTACAAGTGTCGACAGTACCTCTCCGCTCCATGTACAAGTACCTCTCCGCTCAATGTACAAGTGTCGACAGTACCTCTACGCTCAATGTACAAGTGTCGACAGTACCTCTCCGCTCTCATGTACAAGTACCTCTCCGATCCATGTACAAGTACATCTCCGCTCCATGTACAAGTACATCTCCGCTCAATGTACAAGTACCTCTCCGCTCCATGTACAAGTACCTCTCCGCTCCATGTACAAGTACCTCTCCGCTCCATGTACAAGTACCTCTCCGCTCCATGTACAAGTACCTCTCCGCTCAATGTACAAGTACCTCTCCGCTCCATGTACAAGTACCTCTCCGCTCCATGTACAAGTACCTCTCCGCTCCATGTACAAGTACCTCTCCGCTCAATGTACAAGTACCTCTCCGCTCCATGTACAAGTACCTCTCCGCTCCATGTACAAGTACCTCTCCGCTCCATGTACAAGTACCTCTCCGCTCAATGTACAAGTACCTCTCCGCTCCCTGTACAAGTACATCTCCGCTCCATGTACAAGTACCTCTCCGCTCCATGTACAAGTACCTCTCCGCTCAATGTACAAGTGTCGACAGTACCTCTCCGCTCCATGTACAAGTACCTCTCCGCTCCATGTACAAGTACCTCTCCGCTCAATGTACAAGTGTCGACAGTACCTCTCCGCTCCATCTACAAGTACCTCTCCGCTCAATGTACAAGTACCTCTCCGCTGAATGTACAAGTACCTCTCCGCTCCATGTACAAGTACCTCTCCGCTCCATGTACAAATACCTCTCCGCTCCATGTACAAGTACCTCTCCGCTCCATGTACAAGCACCTCTCCGCTACATGTACAAGTACCTCTCCGCCCCATGTACAAGTACCTCTCCGCTCCATGTACAAGTACATCTCTGCTCCATGTACAAGTACCTCTCCGCTCAATGTACAAGTACATCTCCGCTCCATGTACAAGTACCTCTCCGCTCCATGTACAAGTACCTCTCCGCTCCATGTACAAGTACCTCTCCGCTCCATGTACAAGTACCTCTCCGCTCCATGTACAAGTACCTCTCCGCTCAATGTCAAGTGTCGACAGTACCTCTCCGCTCCATGTACAAATACCTCTCCGCTCTCATGTACAAGTACCTCTCCGCTCCATGTACAAGTACCTCTCCGCTCAATGTCAAGTGTCGACAGTACCTCTCCGCTCCATGTACAAATACCTCTCCGCTCCATGTACAAGTACCTCTCCGCTCTCATGTACAAGTACCTCTCCGCTCCATGTACAAGTAGCTCTCCGCTCAATGTACAAGTGTCGACAGTACCTTTCCGCTCCATGTACAAATACCTCTCCGCTCTCATGTACAAGTACCTCTCCGCTCCATGTACAAGTACCTCTCCGCTCAATGTACAAATACCTCTCCGCTCCATGTATAAGTACCTCTCCGCTCTATGTACAAGTACCTCTCCGCTCCATGTACAAGTACCTCTCCGCTCAATGTACAAATACCTCTCCGCTCCATGTACAAGTAGCTCTCCGCTGAATGTACAAGTGTCGACAGTACCTCTCCGCTCAATGTACAAGTACCTCTCCGCTCAATGTACAAATACCTCTCCGCTCCATGTACAAGTACCTCTCCGCTCAATGTCAAGTATCGACAGTACCTCTCCGCTCCATGTACAAGTACCTCTCCGCTGAATGTACAAGTGTCGACAGTACCTCTCCGCTCAATGTACAAGTACCTCTCCGCTCCATGTACAAGTACCTCTCCGCTCTCATGTACAAGTACCTCTCCGCTCCATGTACAAGTACCTCTCCGCTCAATGTACAAGTACCTCTGCGCTCCATGTACAAGTACCTCTCCGCTCAATGTACAAGTACCTCTCCGCTCAATGTACAAGTGTCGACAGTACCTCTCCGCTCCATGTACAAGTACCTCTCCGCTCAATGTACAAGTGTCGACAGTACCTCTACGCTCAATGTACAAGTGTCGACAGTACCTCTCCGCTCTCATGTACAAGTACCTCTCCGATCCATGTACAAGTACATCTCCGCTCCATGTACAAGTACATCTCCGCTCAATGTACAAGTACCTCTCCGCTCCATGTGCAAGTACCTCTCCGCTCCATGTACAAGTACCTCTCCGCTCCATGTACAAGTACCTCTCCGCTCCATGTACAAGTACCTCTCCGCTCAATGTACAAGTACCTCTCCGCTCCATGTACAAGTACCTCTCCGCTCAATGTACAAGTACCTCTCCGCTCCATGTACAAGTACCTCTCCGCTCCATGTACAAGTACCTCTCCGCTCCATGTACAAGTACCTCTCCGCTCAATGTCAAGTATCGACAGTACCTCTCCGCTCCATGTACAAGTACCTCTCCGCTGAATGTACAAGTGTCGACAGTACCTCTCCGCTCAATGTACAAGTACCTCTCCGCTCCATGTACAAGTACCTCTCCGCTCTCATGTACAAGTACCTCTCCGCTCCATGTACAAGTACCTCTCCGCTCAATGTACAAGTACCTCTGCGCTCCATGTACAAGTACCTCTCCGCTCAATGTACAAGTACCTCTCCGCTCAATGTACAAGTGTCGACAGTACCTCTCCGCTCCATGTACAAGTACCTCTCCGCTCAATGTACAAGTGTCGACAGTACCTCTACGCTCAATGTACAAGTGTCGACAGTACCTCTCCGCTCTCATGTACAAGTACCTCTCCGATCCATGTACAAGTACATCTCCGCTCCATGTACAAGTACATCTCCGCTCAATGTACAAGTACCTCTCCGCTCCATGTACAAGTACCTCTCCGCTCCATGTACAAGTACATCTCTGCTCCATGTACAAGTACCTCTCCGCTCAATGTACAAGTACATCTCCGCTCCATGTACAAGTACCTCTCCGCTCCATGTACAAGTACATCTCCGCTCCATGTACAAGTACCTCTCCGCTCCATGTACAAGTACCTCTCCGCTCAATGTACAAGTACATCTCCGCTCCATGTACAAGTACCTCTCCGCTCCATGTACAAGTACCTCTCCGCTCCATGTACAAGTACCTCTCCGCTCAATGTCAAGTATCGACAGTACCTCTCCGCTCCATGTACAAGTACCTCTCCGCTGAATGTACAAGTGTCGACAGTACCTCTCCGCTCAATGTACAAGTACCTCTCCGCTCCATGTACAAGTACCTCTCCGCTCTCATGTACAAGTACCTCTCCGCTCCATGTACAAGTACCTCTCCGCTCAATGTACAAGTACCTCTGCGCTCCATGTACAAGTACCTCTCCGCTCAATGTACAAGTACCTCTCCGCTCAATGTACAAGTGTCGACAGTACCTCTCCGCTCCATGTACAAGTACCTCTCCGCTCAATGTACAAGTGTCGACAGTACCTCTACGCTCAATGTACAAGTGTCGACAGTACCTCTCCGCTCTCATGTACAAGTACCTCTCCGATCCATGTACAAGTACATCTCCGCTCCATGTACAAGTACATCTCCGCTCAATGTACAAGTACCTCTCCGCTCCATGTACAAGTACCTCTCCGCTCCATGTACAAGTACATCTCTGCTCCATGTACAAGTACCTCTCCGCTCAATATACAAGTACATCTCCGCTCCATGTACAAGTACCTCTCCGCTCCATGTACAAGTACATCTCCGCTCCATGTACAAGTACCTCTCCGCTCCATGTACAAGTACCTCTCCGCTCAATGTACAAGTACATCTCCGCTCCATGTACAAGTACCTCTCCGCTCCATGTACAAGTACATCTCCGCTCCATGTACAAGTACCTCTCCGCTCAATGTACAAGTACATCTCCGCTCCATGTACAAGTACATCTCCACTCCATGTACAAGTACCTCTCCGCTCAATGTACAAGTACATCTCCGCTCCATGTACCAGTACCTCTCCGCTCAATGTACAAGTACATCTCCACTCCATGTACAAGTACCTCTCCGCTCAATGTACAAGTACATCTCCGCTCCATGTACCAGTACCTCTCCGCTCAATGTACAAGTACATCTCCACTCCATGTACAAGTACCTCTCCGCTCAATGTACAAGTACATCTCCGCTCCATGTACCAGTACCTCTCCGCTCAATGTACAAGTACATCTCCGCTCCATGTACAAGTACCTCTCCGCTCAATGTACAAGTACCTCTCCGCTCAATGTACAAGTACATCTCCGCTCCATGTACCAGTACCTCTCCGCTCAATGTACAAGTACATCTGCGCTCCATGTAGGGCTGGGTATCGTTCAAAATTTTTCGATATCGATACCGTTTCGATACTTGGATTTCGATACCGGTTCCTGAACGATACTTTTTTCGATACCAATTTTTAGAAAAATCCATTTTAACAAAAATAAAACTGCATTACACATTGAAATTATTTTACAAATCTTTAGTTTCCCCCCATCTTAAGTTTTACAGCAGAAAAAAATAAAACCTACTGTATTTAACATAACTTTAAGTTCTCTAAACGTATTGCCGTCCCTACAAAAAATATTGGAGTACTACAAAGGAAAGAAATGTAGCTAAAACAAATAAATCAGTGGAATAGTTTTCAGTGCAAAACAGAGAGTTGCAAATCAGGGTTTAATGCTCACTGATGCAACAGAACTCTATTCTTGTACAAACTGATGAGATGGCTCCACTTCATGCATGGAAGACTAGTTGAGCATTGACTAGCCTATCAATATAGCCTTATATGCCACAAAGTGAATCGCATTTATATTCAACAAACTATCATGACATCAGCGTTTGTTAACGAGTTGCTAAAAATACATGGGCGATAACTGCCCGCTTGCACATAACGCTAATTAATTAAACATTAACGCTAGCGTTGCAGATCAGTGTGCTCACTGCTGCAACAGAACGTCATTCTTGTCAAATCTGACGAGACAGCTCAACTTCACTGACTAGCCAATCAATATAAATGAATCGCATTTACATTCAACAAACTATCATGACATCAGCGTTTGTTAACGAGTTGCTAAAAATACACAATGCCCGCTTGCGCATAACGTTACGGCGGCAATTAATTAAACGATCTAATGCTACAACTCACAGCCAGATGCATGGATTTGTCAGACTGAGGGATCTGATAACCGCTAACTTGCGGTAAGCTGAGCTGACCCACCTCTCAATTATTTCTCTTGTCTGTGGAAACCAGTCCGTGTTGTTTCTGTTTCTTTTCCTGCTTTTCATCATCTTCGCCATATGGTAATCCAGGATAGGAGTAGCTTGAGTGGCTAACTTCTTGTATACTATCCGCACCGCACGCCTGGCTCACAGTCACAACAAACACACCGGCTAAAGTGGGCGTAACGTTTCCTGCATGCCTCTACATGACAGCCAATCACCAGCCGTATTAGAGCGCGGCGTGCAAGCATGTCGCATGCTTATAGGCTCAATGACGCTGTTTTGTTTTGGTATCGAAAATTGGTATCGATTGACAAGGGAGGCTTCGATACCCCTTAGTATCGATGTTTCCATTTCGGTGCCAAGTAAGTATCGAAACTCGATACCCAGCCCTAGCTCCATGTACAAGTACCTCTCCGCTCAATGTACAAGTACCTCTCCGCTCAATGTACAAGTACCTCTCCGCTCCATGTACAAGTACCTCTCCGCTCCATGTACAAGTACCTCTCCGCTCCATGTACAAGTACCTCTCCGCTCCATGTACAAGTACATCTCTGCTCCATGTACAAGTACCTCTCCGCTCAATGTACAAGTACATCTCCGCTCCATGTACAAGTACCTCTCCGCTCCATGTACAAGTACATCTCCGCTCCATGTACAAGTACCTCTCCGCTCCATGTACAAGTACCTCTCCGCTCAATGTACAAGTACCTCTCCGCTCCATGTACAAGTACATCTCCGCTCCATGTACAAGTACCTCTCCGCTCAATGTACAAGTACATCTCCGCTCCATGTACAAGTACATCTCCACTCCATGTACAAGTACCTCTCCGCTCAATGTACAAGTACATCTCCGCTCCATGTACCAGTACCTCTCCGCTCAATGTACAAGTACATCTCCACTCCATGTACAAGTACCTCTCCGCTCAATGTACAAGTACATCTCCGCTCCATGTACCAGTACCTCTCCGCTCAATGTACAAGTACATCTCCACTCCATGTACAAGTACCTCTCCGCTCAATGTACAAGTACATCTCCGCTCCATGTACCAGTACCTCTCCGCTCAATGTACAAGTACATCTCCGCTCCATGTACAAGTACCTCTCCGCTCAATGTACAAGTACCTCTCCGCTCAATGTACAAGTACATCTCCGCTCCATGTACCAGTACCTCTCCGCTCAATGTACAAGTACATCTGCGCTCCATGTAGGGCTGGGTATCGTTCAAAATTTTTCGATATCGATACCGTTTCGATACTTGGATTTCGATACCGGTTCCTGAACGATACTTTTTTCGATACCAATTTTTAGAAAAATCCATTTTAACAAAAATAAAACTGCATTACACATTGAAATTATTTTACAAATCTTTAGTTTCCCCCCATCTTAAGTTTTACAGCAGAAAAAAATAAAACCTACTGTATTTAACATAACTTTAAGTTCTCTAAACGTATTGCCGTCCCTACAAAAAATATTGGAGTACTACAAAGGAAAGAAATGTAGCTAAAACAAATAAATCAGTGGAATAGTTTTCAGTGCAAAACAGAGAGTTGCAAATCAGGGTTTAATGCTCACTGATGCAACAGAACTCTATTCTTGTACAAACTGATGAGATGGCTCCACTTCATGCATGGAAGACTAGTTGAGCATTGACTAGCCTATCAATATAGCCTTATATGCCACAAAGTGAATCGCATTTATATTCAACAAACTATCATGACATCAGCGTTTGTTAACGAGTTGCTAAAAATACATGGGCGATAACTGCCCGCTTGCACATAACGCTAATTAATTAAACATTAACGCTAGCGTTGCAGATCAGTGTGCTCACTGCTGCAACAGAACGTCATTCTTGTCAAATCTGACGAGACAGCTCAACTTCACTGACTAGCCAATCAATATAAATGAATCGCATTTACATTCAACAAACTATCATGACATCAGCGTTTGTTAACGAGTTGCTAAAAATACACAATGCCCGCTTGCGCATAACGTTACGGCGGCAATTAATTAAACGATCTAATGCTACAACTCACAGCCAGATGCATGGATTTGTCAGACTGAGGGATCTGATAACCGCTAACTTGCGGTAAGCTGAGCTGACCCACCTCTCAATTATTTCTCTTGTCTGTGGAAACCAGTCCGTGTTGTTTCTGTTTCTTTTCCTGCTTTTCATCATCTTCGCCATATGGTAATCCAGGATAGGAGTAGCTTGAGTGGCTAACTTCTTGTATACTATCCGCACCGCACGCCTGGCTCACAGTCACAACAAACACACCGGCTAAAGTGGGCGTAACGTTTCCTGCATGCCTCTACATGACAGCCAATCACCAGCCGTATTAGAGCGCGGCGTGCAAGCATGTCGCATGCTTATAGGCTCAATGACGCTGTTTTGTTTTGGTATCGAAAATTGGTATCGATTGACAAGGGAGGCTTCGATACCCCTTAGTATCGATGTTTCCATTTCGGTGCCAAGTAAGTATCGAAACTCGATACCCAGCCCTAGCTCCATGTACAAGTACCTCTCCGCTCAATGTACAAGTACCTCTCCGCTCAATGTACAAGTACCTCTCCGCTCCATGTACAAGTACCTCTCCGCTCCATGTACAAGTACCTCTCCGCTCCATGTACAAGTACCTCTCCGCTCCATGTACAAGTACATCTCTGCTCCATGTACAAGTACCTCTCCGCTCAATGTACAAGTACATCTCCGCTCCATGTACAAGTACCTCTCCGCTCCATGTACAAGTACATCTCCGCTCCATGTACAAGTACCTCTCCGCTCCATGTACAAGTACCTCTCCGCTCAATGTACAAGTACCTCTCCGCTCCATGTACAAGTACATCTCCGCTCCATGTACAAGTACCTCTCCGCTCAATGTACAAGTACATCTCCGCTCCATGTACAAGTACATCTCCACTCCATGTACAAGTACCTCTCCGCTCAATGTACAAGTACATCTCCGCTCCATGTACCAGTACCTCTCCGCTCAATGTACAAGTACATCTCCACTCCATGTACAAGTACCTCTCCGCTCAATGTACAAGTACATCTCCGCTCCATGTACCAGTACCTCTCCGCTCAATGTACAAGTACATCTCCACTCCATGTACAAGTACCTCTCCGCTCAATGTACAAGTACATCTCCGCTCCATGTACCAGTACCTCTCCGCTCAATGTACAAGTACATCTCCGCTCCATGTACAAGTACCTCTCCGCTCAATGTACAAGTACCTCTCCGCTCAATGTACAAGTACATCTCCGCTCCATGTACCAGTACCTCTCCGCTCAATGTACAAGTACATCTGCGCTCCATGTAGGGCTGGGTATCGTTCAACATTTTTCGATATCGATACCGTTTCGATACTTGGATTTCGATACCGGTTCCTGAACGATACTTTTTTCGATACCAATTTTTAGAAAAATCCATTTTAACAAAAATAAAACTGCATTACACATTGAAATTATTTTACAAATCTTTAGTTTCCCCCCATCTTAAGTTTTACAGCAGAAAAAAATAAAACCTACTGTATTTAACATAACTTTAAGTTCTCTAAACGTATTGCCGTCCCTACAAAAAATATTGGAGTACTACAAAGGAAAGAAATGTAGCTAAAACAAATAAATCAGTGGAATAGTTTTCAGTGCAAAACAGAGAGTTGCAAATCAGGGTTTAATGCTCACTGATGCAACAGAACTCTATTCTTGTACAAACTGATGAGATGGCTCCACTTCATGCATGGAAGACTAGTTGAGCATTGACTAGCCTATCAATATAGCCTTATATGCCACAAAGTGAATCGCATTTATATTCAACAAACTATCATGACATCAGCGTTTGTTAACGAGTTGCTAAAAATACATGGGCGATAACTGCCCGCTTGCACATAACGCTAATTAATTAAACATTAACGCTAGCGTTGCAGATCAGTGTGCTCACTGCTGCAACAGAACGTCATTCTTGTCAAATCTGACGAGACAGCTCAACTTCACTGACTAGCCAATCAATATAAATGAATCGCATTTACATTCAACAAACTATCATGACATCAGCGTTTGTTAACGAGTTGCTAAAAATACACAATGCCCGCTTGCGCATAACGTTACGGCGGCAATTAATTAAACGATCTAATGCTACAACTCACAGCCAGATGCATGGATTTGTCAGACTGAGGGATCTGATAACCGCTAACTTGCGGTAAGCTGAGCTGACCCACCTCTCAATTATTTCTCTTGTCTGTGGAAACCAGTCCGTGTTGTTTCTGTTTCTTTTCCTGCTTTTCATCATCTTCGCCATATGGTAATCCAGGATAGGAGTAGCTTGAGTGGCTAACTTCTTGTATACTATCCGCACCGCACGCCTGGCTCACAGTCACAACAAACACACCGGCTAAAGTGGGCGTAACGTTTCCTGCATGCCTCTACATGACAGCCAATCACCAGCCGTATTAGAGCGCGGCGTGCAAGCATGTCGCATGCTTATAGGCTCAATGACGCTGTTTTGTTTTGGTATCGAAAATTGGTATCGATTGACAAGGGAGGCTTCGATACCCCTTAGTATCGATGTTTCCATTTCGGTGCCAAGTAAGTATCGAAACTCGATACCCAGCCCTAGCTCCATGTACAAGTACCTCTCCGCTCAATGTACAAGTACCTCTCCGCTCAATGTACAAGTACCTCTCCGCTCCATGTACAAGTACCTCTCCGCTCCATGTACAAGTACCTCTCCGCTCCATGTACAAGTACCTCTCCGCTCCATGTACAAGTACATCTCTGCTCCATGTACAAGTACCTCTCCGCTCAATGTACAAGTACATCTCCGCTCCATGTACAAGTACCTCTCCGCTCCATGTACAAGTACATCTCCGCTCCATGTACAAGTACCTCTCCGCTCCATGTACAAGTACCTCTCCGCTCAATGTACAAGTACCTCTCCGCTCCATGTACAAGTACATCTCCGCTCCATGTACAAGTACCTCTCCGCTCAATGTACAAGTACATCTCCGCTCCATGTACAAGTACATCTCCACTCCATGTACAAGTACCTCTCCGCTCAATGTACAAGTACATCTCCGCTCCATGTACCAGTACCTCTCCGCTCAATGTACAAGTACATCTCCACTCCATGTACAAGTACCTCTCCGCTCAATGTACAAGTACATCTCCGCTCCATGTACCAGTACCTCTCCGCTCAATGTACAAGTACATCTCCACTCCATGTACAAGTACCTCTCCGCTCAATGTACAAGTACATCTCCGCTCCATGTACAAGTACATCTCCACTCCATGTACAAGTACCTCTCCGCTCAATGTACAAGTACATCTCCGCTCCATGTACCAGTACCTCTCCGCTCAATGTACAAGTACATCTCCGCTCCATGTACAAGTACCTCTCCGCTCAATGTACAAGTACATCTCCGCTCCATGTACAAGTACATCTCCACTCCATGTACAAGTACCTCTCCGCTCAATGTACAAGTACATCTCCGCTCCATGTACCAGTACCTCTCCGCTCAATGTACAAGTACATCTCCACTCCATGTACAAGTACCTCTCCGCTCAATGTACAAGTACATCTCCGCTCCATGTACCAGTACCTCTCCGCTCAATGTACAAGTACATCTCCACTCCATGTACAAGTACCTCTCCGCTCAATGTACAAGTACATCTCCGCTCCATGTACCAGTACCTCTCCGCTCAATGTACAAGTACATCTCCGCTCCATGTACAAGTACCTCTCCGCTCAATGTACAAGTACCTCTCCGCTCAATGTACAAGTACATCTCCGCTCCATGTACCAGTACCTCTCCGCTCAATGTACAAGTACATCTGCGCTCCATGTAGGGCTGGGTATCGTTCAACATTTTTCGATATCGATACCGTTTCGATACTTGGATTTCGATACCGGTTCCTGAACGATACTTTTTTCGATACCAATTTTTAGAAAAATCCATTTTAACAAAAATAAAACTGCATTACACATTGAAATTATTTTACAAATCTTTAGTTTCCCCCCATCTTAAGTTTTACAGCAGAAAAAAATAAAACCTACTGTATTTAACATAACTTTAAGTTCTCTAAACGTATTGCCGTCCCTACAAAAAATATTGGAGTACTACAAAGGAAAGAAATGTAGCTAAAACAAATAAATCAGTGGAATAGTTTTCAGTGCAAAACAGAGAGTTGCAAATCAGGGTTTAATGCTCACTGATGCAACAGAACTCTATTCTTGTACAAACTGATGAGATGGCTCCACTTCATGCATGGAAGACTAGTTGAGCATTGACTAGCCTATCAATATAGCCTTATATGCCACAAAGTGAATCGCATTTATATTCAACAAACTATCATGACATCAGCGTTTGTTAACGAGTTGCTAAAAATACATGGGCGATAACTGCCCGCTTGCACATAACGCTAATTAATTAAACATTAACGCTAGCGTTGCAGATCAGTGTGCTCACTGCTGCAACAGAACGTCATTCTTGTCAAATCTGACGAGACAGCTCAACTTCACTGACTAGCCAATCAATATAAATGAATCGCATTTACATTCAACAAACTATCATGACATCAGCGTTTGTTAACGAGTTGCTAAAAATACACAATGCCCGCTTGCGCATAACGTTACGGCGGCAATTAATTAAACGATCTAATGCTACAACTCACAGCCAGATGCATGGATTTGTCAGACTGAGGGATCTGATAACCGCTAACTTGCGGTAAGCTGAGCTGACCCACCTCTCAATTATTTCTCTTGTCTGTGGAAACCAGTCCGTGTTGTTTCTGTTTCTTTTCCTGCTTTTCATCATCTTCGCCATATGGTAATCCAGGATAGGAGTAGCTTGAGTGGCTAACTTCTTGTATACTATCCGCACCGCACGCCTGGCTCACAGTCACAACAAACACACCGGCTAAAGTGGGCGTAACGTTTCCTGCATGCCTCTACATGACAGCCAATCACCAGCCGTATTAGAGCGCGGCGTGCAAGCATGTCGCATGCTTATAGGCTCAATGACGCTGTTTTGTTTTGGTATCGAAAATTGGTATCGATTGACAAGGGAGGCTTCGATACCCCTTAGTATCGATGTTTCCATTTCGGTGCCAAGTAAGTATCGAAACTCGATACCCAGCCCTAGCTCCATGTACAAGTACCTCTCCGCTCAATGTACAAGTACCTCTCCGCTCAATGTACAAGTACCTCTCCGCTCCATGTACAAGTACCTCTCCGCTCCATGTACAAGTACCTCTCCGCTCCATGTACAAGTACCTCTCCGCTCCATGTACAAGTACATCTCTGCTCCATGTACAAGTACCTCTCCGCTCAATGTACAAGTACATCTCCGCTCCATGTACAAGTACCTCTCCGCTCCATGTACAAGTACATCTCCGCTCCATGTACAAGTACCTCTCCGCTCCATGTACAAGTACCTCTCCGCTCAATGTACAAGTACCTCTCCGCTCCATGTACAAGTACATCTCCGCTCCATGTACAAGTACCTCTCCGCTCAATGTACAAGTACATCTCCGCTCCATGTACAAGTACATCTCCACTCCATGTACAAGTACCTCTCCGCTCAATGTACAAGTACATCTCCGCTCCATGTACCAGTACCTCTCCGCTCAATGTACAAGTACATCTCCACTCCATGTACAAGTACCTCTCCGCTCAATGTACAAGTACATCTCCGCTCCATGTACCAGTACCTCTCCGCTCAATGTACAAGTACATCTCCACTCCATGTACAAGTACCTCTCCGCTCAATGTACAAGTACATCTCCGCTCCATGTACCAGTACCTCTCCGCTCAATGTACAAGTACATCTCCGCTCCATGTACAAGTACCTCTCCGCTCAATGTACAAGTACCTCTCCGCTCAATGTACAAGTACATCTCCGCTCCATGTACCAGTACCTCTCCGCTCAATGTACAAGTACATCTGCGCTCCATGTAGGGCTGGGTATCGTTCAAAATTTTTCGATATCGATACCGTTTCGATACTTGGATTTCGATACCGGTTCCTGAACGATACTTTTTTCGATACCAATTTTTAGAAAAATCCATTTTAACAAAAATAAAACTGCATTACACATTGAAATTATTTTACAAATCTTTAGTTTCCCCCCATCTTAAGTTTTACAGCAGAAAAAAATAAAACCTACTGTATTTAACATAACTTTAAGTTCTCTAAACGTATTGCCGTCCCTACAAAAAATATTGGAGTACTACAAAGGAAAGAAATGTAGCTAAAACAAATAAATCAGTGGAATAGTTTTCAGTGCAAAACAGAGAGTTGCAAATCAGGGTTTAATGCTCACTGATGCAACAGAACTCTATTCTTGTACAAACTGATGAGATGGCTCCACTTCATGCATGGAAGACTAGTTGAGCATTGACTAGCCTATCAATATAGCCTTATATGCCACAAAGTGAATCGCATTTATATTCAACAAACTATCATGACATCAGCGTTTGTTAACGAGTTGCTAAAAATACATGGGCGATAACTGCCCGCTTGCACATAACGCTAATTAATTAAACATTAACGCTAGCGTTGCAGATCAGTGTGCTCACTGCTGCAACAGAACGTCATTCTTGTCAAATCTGACGAGACAGCTCAACTTCACTGACTAGCCAATCAATATAAATGAATCGCATTTACATTCAACAAACTATCATGACATCAGCGTTTGTTAACGAGTTGCTAAAAATACACAATGCCCGCTTGCGCATAACGTTACGGCGGCAATTAATTAAACGATCTAATGCTACAACTCACAGCCAGATGCATGGATTTGTCAGACTGAGGGATCTGATAACCGCTAACTTGCGGTAAGCTGAGCTGACCCACCTCTCAATTATTTCTCTTGTCTGTGGAAACCAGTCCGTGTTGTTTCTGTTTCTTTTCCTGCTTTTCATCATCTTCGCCATATGGTAATCCAGGATAGGAGTAGCTTGAGTGGCTAACTTCTTGTATACTATCCGCACCGCACGCCTGGCTCACAGTCACAACAAACACACCGGCTAAAGTGGGCGTAACGTTTCCTGCATGCCTCTACATGACAGCCAATCACCAGCCGTATTAGAGCGCGGCGTGCAAGCATGTCGCATGCTTATAGGCTCAATGATGCTGTTTTGTTTTGGTATCGAAAATTGGTATCGATTGACAAGGGAGGCTTCGATACCCCTTAGTATCGATGTTTCCATTTCGGTGCCAAGTAAGTATCGAAACTCGATACCCAGCCCTAGCTCCATGTACAAGTACCTCTCCGCTCAATGTACAAGTACCTCTCCGCTCAATGTACAAGTACCTCTCCGCTCCATGTACAAGTACCTCTCCGCTCCATGTACAAGTACCTCTCCGCTCCATGTACAAGTACCTCTCCGCTCCATGTACAAGTACATCTCTGCTCCATGTACAAGTACCTCTCCGCTCAATGTACAAGTACATCTCCGCTCCATGTACAAGTACCTCTCCGCTCCATGTACAAGTACATCTCCGCTCCATGTACAAGTACCTCTCCGCTCCATGTACAAGTACCTCTCCGCTCAATGTACAAGTACCTCTCCGCTCCATGTACAAGTACATCTCCGCTCCATGTACAAGTACCTCTCCGCTCAATGTACAAGTACATCTCCGCTCCATGTACAAGTACATCTCCACTCCATGTACAAGTACCTCTCCGCTCAATGTACAAGTACATCTCCGCTCCATGTACCAGTACCTCTCCGCTCAATGTACAAGTACATCTCCACTCCATGTACAAGTACCTCTCCGCTCAATGTACAAGTACATCTCCGCTCCATGTACCAGTACCTCTCCGCTCAATGTACAAGTACATCTCCACTCCATGTACAAGTACCTCTCCGCTCAATGTACAAGTACATCTCCGCTCCATGTACCAGTACCTCTCCGCTCAATGTACAAGTACATCTCCGCTCCATGTACAAGTACCTCTCCGCTCAATGTACAAGTACCTCTCCGCTCAATGTACAAGTACATCTCCGCTCCATGTACCAGTACCTCTCCGCTCAATGTACAAGTACATCTGCGCTCCATGTAGGGCTGGGTATCGTTCAAAATTTTTCGATATCGATACCGTTTCGATACTTGGATTTCGATACCGGTTCCTGAACGATACTTTTTTCGATACCAATTTTTAGAAAAATCCATTTTAACAAAAATAAAACTGCATTACACATTGAAATTATTTTACAAATCTTTAGTTTCCCCCCATCTTAAGTTTTACAGCAGAAAAAAATAAAACCTACTGTATTTAACATAACTTTAAGTTCTCTAAACGTATTGCCGTCCCTACAAAAAATATTGGAGTACTACAAAGGAAAGAAATGTAGCTAAAACAAATAAATCAGTGGAATAGTTTTCAGTGCAAAACAGAGAGTTGCAAATCAGGGTTTAATGCTCACTGATGCAACAGAACTCTATTCTTGTACAAACTGATGAGATGGCTCCACTTCATGCATGGAAGACTAGTTGAGCATTGACTAGCCTATCAATATAGCCTTATATGCCACAAAGTGAATCGCATTTATATTCAACAAACTATCATGACATCAGCGTTTGTTAACGAGTTGCTAAAAATACATGGGCGATAACTGCCCGCTTGCACATAACGCTAATTAATTAAACATTAACGCTAGCGTTGCAGATCAGTGTGCTCACTGCTGCAACAGAACGTCATTCTTGTCAAATCTGACGAGACAGCTCAACTTCACTGACTAGCCAATCAATATAAATGAATCGCATTTACATTCAACAAACTATCATGACATCAGCGTTTGTTAACGAGTTGCTAAAAATACACAATGCCCGCTTGCGCATAACGTTACGGCGGCAATTAATTAAACGATCTAATGCTACAACTCACAGCCAGATGCATGGATTTGTCAGACTGAGGGATCTGATAACCGCTAACTTGCGGTAAGCTGAGCTGACCCACCTCTCAATTATTTCTCTTGTCTGTGGAAACCAGTCCGTGTTGTTTCTGTTTCTTTTCCTGCTTTTCATCATCTTCGCCATATGGTAATCCAGGATAGGAGTAGCTTGAGTGGCTAACTTCTTGTATACTATCCGCACCGCACGCCTGGCTCACAGTCACAACAAACACACCGGCTAAAGTGGGCGTAACGTTTCCTGCATGCCTCTACATGACAGCCAATCACCAGCCGTATTAGAGCGCGGCGTGCAAGCATGTCGCATGCTTATAGGCTCAATGACGCTGTTTTGTTTTGGTATCGAAAATTGGTATCGATTGACAAGGGAGGCTTCGATACCCCTTAGTATCGATGTTTCCATTTCGGTGCCAAGTAAGTATCGAAACTCGATACCCAGCCCTAGCTCCATGTACAAGTACCTCTCCGCTCAATGTACAAGTACCTCTCCGCTCAATGTACAAGTACCTCTCCGCTCCATGTACAAGTACCTCTCCGCTCCATGTACAAGTACCTCTCCGCTCCATGTACAAGTACCTCTCCGCTCCATGTACAAGTACATCTCTGCTCCATGTACAAGTACCTCTCCGCTCAATGTACAAGTACATCTCCGCTCCATGTACAAGTACCTCTCCGCTCCATGTACAAGTACATCTCCGCTCCATGTACAAGTACCTCTCCGCTCCATGTACAAGTACCTCTCCGCTCAATGTACAAGTACCTCTCCGCTCCATGTACAAGTACATCTCCGCTCCATGTACAAGTACCTCTCCGCTCAATGTACAAGTACATCTCTGCTCCATGTACAAGTACATCTCCACTCCATGTACAAGTACCTCTCCGCTCAATGTACAAGTACATCTCCGCTCCATGTACCAGTACCTCTCCGCTCAATGTACAAGTACATCTCCACTCCATGTACAAGTACCTCTCCGCTCAATGTACAAGTACATCTCCGCTCCATGTACCAGTACCTCTCCGCTCAATGTACAAGTACATCTCCACTCCATGTACAAGTACCTCTCCGCTCAATGTACAAGTACATCTCCGCTCCATGTACCAGTACCTCTCCGCTCAATGTACAAGTACATCTCCGCTCCATGTACAAGTACCTCTCCGCTCAATGTACAAGTACCTCTCCGCTCAATGTACAAGTACATCTCCGCTCCATGTACCAGTACCTCTCCGCTCAATGTACAAGTACATCTGCGCTCCATGTAGGGCTGGGTATCGTTCAAAATTTTTCGATATCGATACCGTTTCGATACTTGGATTTCGATACCGGTTCCTGAACGATACTTTTTTCGATACCAATTTTTAGAAAAATCCATTTTAACAAAAATAAAACTGCATTACACATTGAAATTATTTTACAAATCTTTAGTTTCCCCCCATCTTAAGTTTTACAGCAGAAAAAAATAAAACCTACTGTATTTAACATAACTTTAAGTTCTCTAAACGTATTGCCGTCCCTACAAAAAATATTGGAGTACTACAAAGGAAAGAAATGTAGCTAAAACAAATAAATCAGTGGAATAGTTTTCAGTGCAAAACAGAGAGTTGCAAATCAGGGTTTAATGCTCACTGATGCAACAGAACTCTATTCTTGTACAAACTGATGAGATGGCTCCACTTCATGCATGGAAGACTAGTTGAGCATTGACTAGCCTATCAATATAGCCTTATATGCCACAAAGTGAATCGCATTTATATTCAACAAACTATCATGACATCAGCGTTTGTTAACGAGTTGCTAAAAATACATGGGCGATAACTGCCCGCTTGCACATAACGCTAATTAATTAAACATTAACGCTAGCGTTGCAGATCAGTGTGCTCACTGCTGCAACAGAACGTCATTCTTGTCAAATCTGACGAGACAGCTCAACTTCACTGACTAGCCAATCAATATAAATGAATCGCATTTACATTCAACAAACTATCATGACATCAGCGTTTGTTAACGAGTTGCTAAAAATACACAATGCCCGCTTGCGCATAACGTTACGGCGGCAATTAATTAAACGATCTAATGCTACAACTCACAGCCAGATGCATGGATTTGTCAGACTGAGGGATCTGATAACCGCTAACTTGCGGTAAGCTGAGCTGACCCACCTCTCAATTATTTCTCTTGTCTGTGGAAACCAGTCCGTGTTGTTTCTGTTTCTTTTCCTGCTTTTCATCATCTTCGCCATATGGTAATCCAGGATAGGAGTAGCTTGAGTGGCTAACTTCTTGTATACTATCCGCACCGCACGCCTGGCTCACAGTCACAACAAACACACCGGCTAAAGTGGGCGTAACGTTTCCTGCATGCCTCTACATGACAGCCAATCACCAGCCGTATTAGAGCGCGGCGTGCAAGCATGTCGCATGCTTATAGGCTCAATGACGCTGTTTTGTTTTGGTATCGAAAATTGGTATCGATTGACAAGGGAGGCTTCGATACCCCTTAGTATCGATGTTTCCATTTCGGTGCCAAGTAAGTATCGAAACTCGATACCCAGCCCTAGCTCCATGTACAAGTACCTCTCCGCTCAATGTACAAGTACCTCTCCGCTCAATGTACAAGTACCTCTCCGCTCCATGTACAAGTACCTCTCCGCTCCATGTACAAGTACCTCTCCGCTCCATGTACAAGTACCTCTCCGCTCCATGTACAAGTACATCTCTGCTCCATGTACAAGTACCTCTCCGCTCAATGTACAAGTACATCTCCGCTCCATGTACAAGTACCTCTCCGCTCCATGTACAAGTACATCTCCGCTCCATGTACAAGTACCTCTCCGCTCCATGTACAAGTACCTCTCCGCTCAATGTACAAGTACCTCTCCGCTCCATGTACAAGTACATCTCCGCTCCATGTACAAGTACCTCTCCGCTCAATGTACAAGTACATCTCCGCTCCATGTACAAGTACATCTCCACTCCATGTACAAGTACCTCTCCGCTCAATGTACAAGTACATCTCCGCTCCATGTACCAGTACCTCTCCGCTCAATGTACAAGTACATCTCCACTCCATGTACAAGTACCTCTCCGCTCAATGTACAAGTACATCTCCGCTCCATGTACCAGTACCTCTCCGCTCAATGTACAAGTACATCTCCACTCCATGTACAAGTACCTCTCCGCTCAATGTACAAGTACATCTCCGCTCCATGTACCAGTACCTCTCCGCTCAATGTACAAGTACATCTCCGCTCCATGTACAAGTACCTCTCCGCTCAATGTACAAGTACCTCTCCGCTCAATGTACAAGTACATCTCCGCTCCATGTACCAGTACCTCTCCGCTCAATGTACAAGTACATCTGCGCTCCATGTAGGGCTGGGTATCGTTCAAAATTTTTCGATATCGATACCGTTTCGATACTTGGATTTCGATACCGGTTCCTGAACGATACTTTTTTCGATACCAATTTTTAGAAAAATCCATTTTAACAAAAATAAAACTGCATTACACATTGAAATTATTTTACAAATCTTTAGTTTCCCCCCATCTTAAGTTTTACAGCAGAAAAAAATAAAACCTACTGTATTTAACATAACTTTAAGTTCTCTAAACGTATTGCCGTCCCTACAAAAAATATTGGAGTACTACAAAGGAAAGAAATGTAGCTAAAACAAATAAATCAGTGGAATAGTTTTCAGTGCAAAACAGAGAGTTGCAAATCAGGGTTTAATGCTCACTGATGCAACAGAACTCTATTCTTGTACAAACTGATGAGATGGCTCCACTTCATGCATGGAAGACTAGTTGAGCATTGACTAGCCTATCAATATAGCCTTATATGCCACAAAGTGAATCGCATTTATATTCAACAAACTATCATGACATCAGCGTTTGTTAACGAGTTGCTAAAAATACATGGGCGATAACTGCCCGCTTGCACATAACGCTAATTAATTAAACATTAACGCTAGCGTTGCAGATCAGTGTGCTCACTGCTGCAACAGAACGTCATTCTTGTCAAATCTGACGAGACAGCTCAACTTCACTGACTAGCCAATCAATATAAATGAATCGCATTTACATTCAACAAACTATCATGACATCAGCGTTTGTTAACGAGTTGCTAAAAATACACAATGCCCGCTTGCGCATAACGTTACGGCGGCAATTAATTAAACGATCTAATGCTACAACTCACAGCCAGATGCATGGATTTGTCAGACTGAGGGATCTGATAACCGCTAACTTGCGGTAAGCTGAGCTGACCCACCTCTCAATTATTTCTCTTGTCTGTGGAAACCAGTCCGTGTTGTTTCTGTTTCTTTTCCTGCTTTTCATCATCTTCGCCATATGGTAATCCAGGATAGGAGTAGCTTGAGTGGCTAACTTCTTGTATACTATCCGCACCGCACGCCTGGCTCACAGTCACAACAAACACACCGGCTAAAGTGGGCGTAACGTTTCCTGCATGCCTCTACATGACAGCCAATCACCAGCCGTATTAGAGCGCGGCGTGCAAGCATGTCGCATGCTTATAGGCTCAATGATGCTGTTTTGTTTTGGTATCGAAAATTGGTATCGATTGACAAGGGAGGCTTCGATACCCCTTAGTATCGATGTTTCCATTTCGGTGCCAAGTAAGTATCGAAACTCGATACCCAGCCCTAGCTCCATGTACAAGTACCTCTCCGCTCAATGTACAAGTACCTCTCCGCTCAATGTACAAGTACCTCTCCGCTCCATGTACAAGTACCTCTCCGCTCCATGTACAAGTACCTCTCCGCTCCATGTACAAGTACCTCTCCGCTCCATGTACAAGTACATCTCTGCTCCATGTACAAGTACCTCTCCGCTCAATGTACAAGTACATCTCCGCTCCATGTACAAGTACCTCTCCGCTCCATGTACAAGTACATCTCCGCTCCATGTACAAGTACCTCTCCGCTCCATGTACAAGTACCTCTCCGCTCAATGTACAAGTACCTCTCCGCTCCATGTACAAGTACATCTCCGCTCCATGTACAAGTACCTCTCCGCTCAATGTACAAGTACATCTCCGCTCCATGTACAAGTACATCTCCACTCCATGTACAAGTACCTCTCCGCTCAATGTACAAGTACATCTCCGCTCCATGTACCAGTACCTCTCCGCTCAATGTACAAGTACATCTCCACTCCATGTACAAGTACCTCTCCGCTCAATGTACAAGTACATCTCCGCTCCATGTACCAGTACCTCTCCGCTCAATGTACAAGTACATCTCCACTCCATGTACAAGTACCTCTCCGCTCAATGTACAAGTACATCTCCGCTCCATGTACCAGTACCTCTCCGCTCAATGTACAAGTACATCTCCGCTCCATGTACAAGTACCTCTCCGCTCAATGTACAAGTACCTCTCCGCTCAATGTACAAGTACATCTCCGCTCCATGTACCAGTACCTCTCCGCTCAATGTACAAGTACATCTGCGCTCCATGTAGGGCTGGGTATCGTTCAAAATTTTTCGATATCGATACCGTTTCGATACTTGGATTTCGATACCGGTTCCTGAACGATACTTTTTTCGATACCAATTTTTAGAAAAATCCATTTTAACAAAAATAAAACTGCATTACACATTGAAATTATTTTACAAATCTTTAGTTTCCCCCCATCTTAAGTTTTACAGCAGAAAAAAATAAAACCTACTGTATTTAACATAACTTTAAGTTCTCTAAACGTATTGCCGTCCCTACAAAAAATATTGGAGTACTACAAAGGAAAGAAATGTAGCTAAAACAAATAAATCAGTGGAATAGTTTTCAGTGCAAAACAGAGAGTTGCAAATCAGGGTTTAATGCTCACTGATGCAACAGAACTCTATTCTTGTACAAACTGATGAGATGGCTCCACTTCATGCATGGAAGACTAGTTGAGCATTGACTAGCCTATCAATATAGCCTTATATGCCACAAAGTGAATCGCATTTATATTCAACAAACTATCATGACATCAGCGTTTGTTAACGAGTTGCTAAAAATACATGGGCGATAACTGCCCGCTTGCACATAACGCTAATTAATTAAACATTAACGCTAGCGTTGCAGATCAGTGTGCTCACTGCTGCAACAGAACGTCATTCTTGTCAAATCTGACGAGACAGCTCAACTTCACTGACTAGCCAATCAATATAAATGAATCGCATTTACATTCAACAAACTATCATGACATCAGCGTTTGTTAACGAGTTGCTAAAAATACACAATGCCCGCTTGCGCATAACGTTACGGCGGCAATTAATTAAACGATCTAATGCTACAACTCACAGCCAGATGCATGGATTTGTCAGACTGAGGGATCTGATAACCGCTAACTTGCGGTAAGCTGAGCTGACCCACCTCTCAATTATTTCTCTTGTCTGTGGAAACCAGTCCGTGTTGTTTCTGTTTCTTTTCCTGCTTTTCATCATCTTCGCCATATGGTAATCCAGGATAGGAGTAGCTTGAGTGGCTAACTTCTTGTATACTATCCGCACCGCACGCCTGGCTCACAGTCACAACAAACACACCGGCTAAAGTGGGCGTAACGTTTCCTGCATGCCTCTACATGACAGCCAATCACCAGCCGTATTAGAGCGCGGCGTGCAAGCATGTCGCATGCTTATAGGCTCAATGACGCTGTTTTGTTTTGGTATCGAAAATTGGTATCGATTGACAAGGGAGGCTTCGATACCCCTTAGTATCGATGTTTCCATTTCGGTGCCAAGTAAGTATCGAAACTCGATACCCAGCCCTAGCTCCATGTACAAGTACCTCTCCGCTCAATGTACAAGTACCTCTCCGCTCAATGTACAAGTACCTCTCCGCTCCATGTACAAGTACCTCTCCGCTCCATGTACAAGTACCTCTCCGCTCCATGTACAAGTACCTCTCCGCTCCATGTACAAGTACATCTCTGCTCCATGTACAAGTACCTCTCCGCTCAATGTACAAGTACATCTCCGCTCCATGTACAAGTACCTCTCCGCTCCATGTACAAGTACATCTCCGCTCCATGTACAAGTACCTCTCCGCTCCATGTACAAGTACCTCTCCGCTCAATGTACAAGTACCTCTCCGCTCCATGTACAAGTACATCTCCGCTCCATGTACAAGTACCTCTCCGCTCAATGTACAAGTACATCTCCGCTCCATGTACAAGTACATCTCCACTCCATGTACAAGTACCTCTCCGCTCAATGTACAAGTACATCTCCGCTCCATGTACCAGTACCTCTCCGCTCAATGTACAAGTACATCTCCACTCCATGTACAAGTACCTCTCCGCTCAATGTACAAGTACATCTCCGCTCCATGTACCAGTACCTCTCCGCTCAATGTACAAGTACATCTCCACTCCATGTACAAGTACCTCTCCGCTCAATGTACAAGTACATCTCCGCTCCATGTACCAGTACCTCTCCGCTCAATGTACAAGTACATCTCCGCTCCATGTACAAGTACCTCTCCGCTCAATGTACAAGTACCTCTCCGCTCAATGTACAAGTACATCTCCGCTCCATGTACCAGTACCTCTCCGCTCAATGTACAAGTACATCTGCGCTCCATGTAGGGCTGGGTATCGTTCAAAATTTTTCGATATCGATACCGTTTCGATACTTGGATTTCGATACCGGTTCCTGAACGATACTTTTTTCGATACCAATTTTTAGAAAAATCCATTTTAACAAAAATAAAACTGCATTACACATTGAAATTATTTTACAAATCTTTAGTTTCCCCCCATCTTAAGTTTTACAGCAGAAAAAAATAAAACCTACTGTATTTAACATAACTTTAAGTTCTCTAAACGTATTGCCGTCCCTACAAAAAATATTGGAGTACTACAAAGGAAAGAAATGTAGCTAAAACAAATAAATCAGTGGAATAGTTTTCAGTGCAAAACAGAGAGTTGCAAATCAGGGTTTAATGCTCACTGATGCAACAGAACTCTATTCTTGTACAAACTGATGAGATGGCTCCACTTCATGCATGGAAGACTAGTTGAGCATTGACTAGCCTATCAATATAGCCTTATATGCCACAAAGTGAATCGCATTTATATTCAACAAACTATCATGACATCAGCGTTTGTTAACGAGTTGCTAAAAATACATGGGCGATAACTGCCCGCTTGCACATAACGCTAATTAATTAAACATTAACGCTAGCGTTGCAGATCAGTGTGCTCACTGCTGCAACAGAACGTCATTCTTGTCAAATCTGACGAGACAGCTCAACTTCACTGACTAGCCAATCAATATAAATGAATCGCATTTACATTCAACAAACTATCATGACATCAGCGTTTGTTAACGAGTTGCTAAAAATACACAATGCCCGCTTGCGCATAACGTTACGGCGGCAATTAATTAAACGATCTAATGCTACAACTCACAGCCAGATGCATGGATTTGTCAGACTGAGGGATCTGATAACCGCTAACTTGCGGTAAGCTGAGCTGACCCACCTCTCAATTATTTCTCTTGTCTGTGGAAACCAGTCCGTGTTGTTTCTGTTTCTTTTCCTGCTTTTCATCATCTTCGCCATATGGTAATCCAGGATAGGAGTAGCTTGAGTGGCTAACTTCTTGTATACTATCCGCACCGCACGCCTGGCTCACAGTCACAACAAACACACCGGCTAAAGTGGGCGTAACGTTTCCTGCATGCCTCTACATGACAGCCAATCACCAGCCGTATTAGAGCGCGGCGTGCAAGCATGTCGCATGCTTATAGGCTCAATGACGCTGTTTTGTTTTGGTATCGAAAATTGGTATCGATTGACAAGGGAGGCTTCGATACCCCTTAGTATCGATGTTTCCATTTCGGTGCCAAGTAAGTATCGAAACTCGATACCCAGCCCTAGCTCCATGTACAAGTACCTCTCCGCTCAATGTACAAGTACCTCTCCGCTCAATGTACAAGTACCTCTCCACTCCATGTACAAGTACCTCTCCGCTCCATGTACAAGTACCTCTCCGCTCCATGTACAAGTACCTCTCCGCTCCATGTACAAGTACATCTCTGCTCCATGTACAAGTACCTCTCCGCTCAATGTACAAGTACATCTCCGCTCCATGTACAAGTACCTCTCCGCTCCATGTACAAGTACATCTCCGCTCCATGTACAAGTACCTCTCCGCTCCATGTACAAGTACCTCTCCGCTCAATGTACAAGTACCTCTCCGCTCCATGTACAAGTACATCTCCGCTCCATGTACAAGTACCTCTCCGCTCAATGTACAAGTACATCTCCGCTCCATGTACAAGTACATCTCCACTCCATGTACAAGTACCTCTCCGCTCAATGTACAAGTACATCTCCGCTCCATGTACCAGTACCTCTCCGCTCAATGTACAAGTACATCTCCACTCCATGTACAAGTACCTCTCCGCTCAATGTACAAGTACATCTCCGCTCCATGTACCAGTACCTCTCCGCTCAATGTACAAGTACATCTCCACTCCATGTACAAGTACCTCTCCGCTCAATGTACAAGTACATCTCCGCTCCATGTACCAGTACCTCTCCGCTCAATGTACAAGTACCTCTCCGCTCAATGTACAAGTACATCTCCGCTCCATGTACCAGTACCTCTCCGCTCAATGTACAAGTACATCTGCGCTCCATGTAGGGCTGGGTATCGTTCAAAATTTTTCGATATCGATACCGTTTCGATACTTGGATTTCGATACCGGTTCCTGAACGATACTTTTTTCGATACCAATTTTTAGAAAAATCCATTTTAACAAAAATAAAACTGCATTACACATTGAAATTATTTTACAAATCTTTAGTTTCCCCCCATCTTAAGTTTTACAGCAGAAAAAAATAAAACCTACTGTATTTAACATAACTTTAAGTTCTCTAAACGTATTGCCGTCCCTACAAAAAATATTGGAGTACTACAAAGGAAAGAAATGTAGCTAAAACAAATAAATCAGTGGAATAGTTTTCAGTGCAAAACAGAGAGTTGCAAATCAGGGTTTAATGCTCACTGATGCAACAGAACTCTATTCTTGTACAAACTGATGAGATGGCTCCACTTCATGCATGGAAGACTAGTTGAGCATTGACTAGCCTATCAATATAGCCTTATATGCCACAAAGTGAATCGCATTTATATTCAACAAACTATCATGACATCAGCGTTTGTTAACGAGTTGCTAAAAATAGATGGGCGATAACTGCCCGCTTGCACATAACGCTAATTAATTAAACATTAACGCTAGCGTTGCAGATCAGTGTGCTCACTGCTGCAACAGAACGTCATTCTTGTCAAATCTGACGAGACAGCTCAACTTCACTGACTAGCCAATCAATATAAATGAATCGCATTTACATTCAACAAACTATCATGACATCAGCGTTTGTTAACGAGTTGCTAAAAATACACAATGCCCGCTTGCGCATAACGTTACGGCGGCAATTAATTAAACGATCTAATGCTACAACTCACAGCCAGATGCATGGATTTGTCAGACTGAGGGATCTGATAACCGCTAACTTGCGGTAAGCTGAGCTGACCCACCTCTCAATTATTTCTCTTGTCTGTGGAAACCAGTCCGTGTTGTTTCTGTTTCTTTTCCTGCTTTTCATCATCTTCGCCATATGGTAATCCAGGATAGGAGTAGCTTGAGTGGCTAACTTCTTGTATACTATCCGCACCGCACGCCTGGCTCACAGTCACAACAAACACACCGGCTAAAGTGGGCGTAACGTTTCCTGCATGCCTCTACATGACAGCCAATCACCAGCCGTATTAGAGCGCGGCGTGCAAGCATGTCGCATGCTTATAGGCTCAATGACGCTGTTTTGTTTTGGTATCGAAAATTGGTATCGATTGACAAGGGAGGCTTCGATACCCCTTAGTATCGATGTTTCCATTTCGGTGCCAAGTAAGTATCGAAACTCGATACCCAGCCCTAGCTCCATGTACAAGTACCTCTCCGCTCAATGTACAAGTACCTCTCCGCTCAATGTACAAGTACCTCTCCGCTCCATGTACAAGTACCTCTCCGCTCCATGTACAAGTACCTCTCCGCTCCATGTACAAGTACCTCTCCGCTCCATGTACAAGTACCTCTCCGCTCCATGTACAAGTACCTCTCCGCTCCATGTACAAGTACCTCTCCGCTCCATGTACAAGTACATCTCTGCTCCATGTACAAGTACCTCTCCGCTCAATGTACAAGTACATCTCCGCTCCATGTACAAGTACCTCTCCGCTCCATGTACAAGTACCTCTCCGCTCAATGTACAAGTACCTCTCCGCTCAATGTACAAGTACCTCTCCGCTCCATGTACAAGTACCTCTCCGCTCCATGTACAAGTACCTCTCCGCTCCATGTACAAGTACATCTCTGCTCCATGTACAAGTACCTCTCCGCTCAATGTACAAGTACATCTCCGCTCCATGTACAAGTACCTCTCCGCTCCATGTACAAGTACATCTCCGCTCCATGTACAAGTACCTCTCCGCTCCATGTACAAGTACCTCTCCGCTCAATGTACAAGTACATCTCCGCTCCATGTACAAGTACATCTCTGCTCCATGTACAAGTACCTCTCCGCTCAATGTACAAGTACATCTCCGCTCCATGTACAAGTACCTCTCCGCTCCATGTACAAGTACCTCTCCGGTCCATGTACAAGTACCTCTCCGCTCCATGTACAAGTACCTCTCCGCTCCATGTACAAGTACCTCTCCGCTCCATGTACAAGTACATCTCTGCTCCATGTACAAGTACCTCTCCGCTCAATGTACAAGTACATCTCCGCTCCATGTACAAGTACCTCTCCGCTCCATGTACAAGTACATCTCCGCTCCATGTACAAGTACCTCTCCGCTCCATGTACAAGTACCTCTCCGCTCAATGTACAAGTACATCTCCGCTCCATGTACAAGTACATCTCTGCTCCATGTACAAGTACCTCTCCGCTCAATGTACAAGTACATCTCCGCTCCATGTACAAGTACCTCTCCGCTCCATGTACAAGTACCTCTCCGGTCCATGTACAAGTACCTCTCCGCTCCATGTACAAGTACCTCTCCGCTCCATGTACAAGTACCTCTCCGCTCAATGTCAAGTGTCGACAGTACCTCTCCGCTCCATGTACAAATACCTCTCCGCTCTCATGTACAAGTACCTCTCCGCTCCATGTACAAGTACCTCTCCGCTCAATGTCAAGTGTCGACAGTACCTCTCCGCTCCATGTACAAATACCTCTCCGCTCCATGTACAAGTACCTCTCCGCTCTCATGTACAAGTACCTCTCCGCTCCATGTACAAGTAGCTCTCCGCTCAATGTACAAGTGTCGACAGTACCTTTCCGCTCCATGTACAAATACCTCTCCGCTCTCATGTACAAGTACCTCTCCGCTCCATGTACAAGTACCTCTCCGCTCAATGTACAAATACCTCTCCGCTCCATGTATAAGTACCTCTCCGCTCTATGTACAAGTACCTCTCCGCTCCATGTACAAGTACCTCTCCGCTCAATGTACAAATACCTCTCCGCTCCATGTACAAGTAGCTCTCCGCTGAATGTACAAGTGTCGACAGTACCTCTCCGCTCAATGTACAAGTACCTCTCCGCTCAATGTACAAATACCTCTCCGCTCCATGTACAAGTACCTCTCCGCTCAATGTCAAGTATCGACAGTACCTCTCCGCTCCATGTACAAGTACCTCTCCGCTGAATGTACAAGTGTCGACAGTACCTCTCCGCTCAATGTACAAGTACCTCTCCGCTCCATGTACAAGTACCTCTCCGCTCTCATGTACAAGTACCTCTCCGCTCCATGTACAAGTACCTCTCCGCTCAATGTACAAGTACCTCTGCGCTCCATGTACAAGTACCTCTCCGCTCAATGTACAAGTACCTCTCCGCTCAATGTACAAGTGTCGACAGTACCTCTCCGCTCCATGTACAAGTACCTCTCCGCTCAATGTACAAGTGTCGACAGTACCTCTACGCTCAATGTACAAGTGTCGACAGTACCTCTCCGCTCTCATGTACAAGTACCTCTCCGATCCATGTACAAGTACATCTCCGCTCCATGTACAAGTACATCTCCGCTCAATGTACAAGTACCTCTCCGCTCCATGTACAAGTACCTCTCCGCTCCATGTACAAGTACCTCTCCGCTCCATGTACAAGTACCTCTCCGCTCAATGTACAAGTACCTCTCCGCTCCATGTACAAGTACCTCTCCGCTCAATGTACAAGTACCTCTCCGCTCCATGTACAAGTACCTCTCCGCTCCATGTACAAGTACCTCTCCGCTCCATGTACAAGTACCTCTCCGCTCAATGTACAAGTACCTCTCCGCTCCATGTACAAGTACCTCTCCGCTCAATGTACAAGTACCTCTCCGCTCCATGTACAAGTACCTCTCCGCTCCATGTACAAGTACCTCTCCGCTCCATGTACAAGTACCTCTCCGCTCCATGTACAAGTACATCTCTGCTCCATGTACAAGTACCTCTCCGCTCAATGTACAAGTACATCTCCGCTCCATGTACAAGTACCTCTCCGCTCCATGTACAAGTACATCTCCGCTCCATGTACAAGTACCTCTCCGCTCCATGTACAAGTACCTCTCCGCTCAATGTACAAGTACATCTCCGCTCCATGTACAAGTACATCTCTGCTCCATGTACAAGTACCTCTCCGCTCAATGTACAAGTACATCTCCGCTCCATGTACAAGTACCTCTCCGCTCCATGTACAAGTACCTCTCCGGTCCATGTACAAGTACCTCTCCGCTCCATGTACAAGTACCTCTCCGCTCCATGTACAAGTACCTCTCCGCTCAATGTCAAGTGTCGACAGTACCTCTCCGCTCCATGTACAAATACCTCTCCGCTCTCATGTACAAGTACCTCTCCGCTCCATGTACAAGTACCTCTCCGCTCAATGTCAAGTGTCGACAGTACCTCTCCGCTCCATGTACAAATACCTCTCCGCTCCATGTACAAGTACCTCTCCGCTCTCATGTACAAGTACCTCTCCGCTCCATGTACAAGTAGCTCTCCGCTCAATGTACAAGTGTCGACAGTACCTTTCCGCTCCATGTACAAATACCTCTCCGCTCTCATGTACAAGTACCTCTCCGCTCCATGTACAAGTACCTCTCCGCTCAATGTACAAATACCTCTCCGCTCCATGTATAAGTACCTCTCCGCTCTATGTACAAGTACCTCTCCGCTCCATGTACAAGTACCTCTCCGCTCAATGTACAAATACCTCTCCGCTCCATGTACAAGTAGCTCTCCGCTGAATGTACAAGTGTCGACAGTACCTCTCCGCTCAATGTACAAGTACCTCTCCGCTCAATGTACAAATACCTCTCCGCTCCATGTACAAGTACCTCTCCGCTCAATGTCAAGTATCGACAGTACCTCTCCGCTCCATGTACAAGTACCTCTCCGCTGAATGTACAAGTGTCGACAGTACCTCTCCGCTCAATGTACAAGTACCTCTCCGCTCCATGTACAAGTACCTCTCCGCTCTCATGTACAAGTACCTCTCCGCTCCATGTACAAGTACCTCTCCCCTCAATGTACAAGTACCTCTGCGCTCCATGTACAAGTACCTCTCCGCTCAATGTACAAGTACCTCTCCGCTCAATGTACAAGTGTCGACAGTACCTCTCCGCTCCATGTACAAGTACCTCTCCGCTCAATGTACAAGTGTCGACAGTACCTCTACGCTCAATGTACAAGTGTCGACAGTACCTCTCCGCTCTCATGTACAAGTACCTCTCCGATCCATGTACAAGTACATCTCCGCTCCATGTACAAGTACATCTCCGCTCAATGTACAAGTACCTCTCCGCTCCATGTACAAGTACCTCTCCGCTCCATGTACAAGTACCTCTCCGCTCCATGTACAAGTACCTCTCCGCTCCATGTACAAGTACCTCTCCGCTCAATGTACAAGTACCTCTCCGCTCCATGTACAAGTACCTCTCCGCTCCATGTACAAGTACCTCTCCGCTCCATGTACAAGTACCTCTCCGCTCAATGTCAAGTGTCGACAGTACCTCTCCGCTCCATGTACAAATACCTCTCCGCTCTCATGTACAAGTACCTCTCCGCTCCATGTACAAGTACCTCTCCGCTCAATGTCAAGTGTCGACAGTACCTCTCCGCTCCATGTACAAATACCTCTCCGCTCCATGTACAAGTACCTCTCCGCTCTCATGTACAAGTACCTCTCCGCTCCATGTACAAGTAGCTCTCCGCTCAATGTACAAGTGTCGACAGTACCTTTCCGCTCCATGTACAAATACCTCTCCGCTCTCATGTACAAGTACCTCTCCGCTCCATGTACAAGTACCTCTCCGCTCAATGTACAAATACCTCTCCGCTCCATGTATAAGTACCTCTCCGCTCTATGTACAAGTACCTCTCCGCTCCATGTACAAGTACCTCTCCGCTCAATGTACAAATACCTCTCCGCTCCATGTACAAGTAGCTCTCCGCTGAATGTACAAGTGTCGACAGTACCTCTCCGCTCAATGTACAAGTACCTCTCCGCTCAATGTACAAATACCTCTCCGCTCCATGTACAAGTACCTCTCCGCTCAATGTCAAGTATCGACAGTACCTCTCCGCTCCATGTACAAGTACCTCTCCGCTGAATGTACAAGTGTCGACAGTACCTCTCCGCTCAATGTACAAGTACCTCTCCGCTCCATGTACAAGTACCTCTCCGCTCTCATGTACAAGTACCTCTCCGCTCCATGTACAAGTACCTCTCCGCTCAATGTACAAGTACCTCTGCGCTCCATGTACAAGTACCTCTCCGCTCAATGTACAAGTACCTCTCCGCTCAATGTACAAGTGTCGACAGTACCTCTCCGCTCCATGTACAAGTACCTCTCCGCTCAATGTACAAGTGTCGACAGTACCTCTACGCTCAATGTACAAGTGTCGACAGTACCTCTCCGCTCTCATGTACAAGTACCTCTCCGATCCATGTACAAGTACATCTCCGCTCCATGTACAAGTACATCTCCGCTCAATGTACAAGTACCTCTCCGCTCCATGTACAAGTACCTGTTAGGATGACGTCATCATTCCTACTTTGACATCGTCACCCTGACTATGATGTCATCGATCACTGATGATGTCATGGTTCATAAGTGTCTTTCTTGCCTTTCGCTAGTGATGTCATAGCACAGGTGATGTCATGTCTCTGATGATGTCACAAACGGTATGATGTCATAGCACAGGTGGTGTCATGCTCGGATCTATAAAGGCCTGTTCCGGCAGGCTCTGGCCAGTGATTGATAAATTCTCAATTAGGATCATACCAATCTCAAGCAACGTCTGCAACCTGCAACCAACTGTTCCCAAACCCCGAACAGTGCAGCTCCCAGCTTTCAAGCTACCAAGTTCCACAGCACCCCAGCTTCATCAACTACCCGCGATTAGATCCACACTTCTCACTCCGATCCTGACAGTATCAATCACTCAAAAATGGATCTAGCGGGCAAATCTCTCACCCCAATCAAGGAGGAGGCCCCCAATCACTCTGAAGCGGATCCAGCGGACACACTTCCGCCAGTCAAGGAGGAGGCTCCCGAGACCCCCGTTTCCCCGCCGGCCACGTCAGGCAGTCCACCAGGCGACACCTCCCTGACAGCACTGATTTCTACTATTTCTGGCCTGGGCGCGCGACTCGCGGAGATGCAACGGGAGCAGGCGCTCCTCGATGACATCCTTCGGGACGTAGCTTTCAAGGCTTCCCAAGCCGATGATCGGCACGCCCTCATGGTCGAGGAGAGTCAAGTTCAGGCTTCCAAGGCCGAGGACCTGTACGCCCTCCTGGCAAGACGGCTAGATCATCTCGACCAGGGGGGCATTGCGCAGCCTTCTGCCCTTCCTGCCCCAGCTTCTGGGCGATCAGTCGCCCCAACGCCAGTTACCCGGCCGGTCGCTTCAGCTGACCCACCAGGCGGTCAGCTGGATATCTCCACTCATCCTGATACCTTCACTCATCCTGATGTCTCCACTCGTCCTATCACGTTCGGAGACTTCCATGTCATACTTAAGCACCTAGATCGAAGGCTAGATCGTCTCGATAGAAGGCTAGTTCGTCTCGAAGGGCTAGGCCCCCAGGGTGTCACCCCGCAGCCTCTGCAAGACCTCGCACTTGAGTCAAGACGCCTGATTGCCCACCAGGAAAAAGCAATCCAGGCTCTGGCTTCCGCAGCCGCTGATCGGCACGCCCTCTTGATTGGCCGGCTAGATCGTCTCGAAGCCCCAGCTTCCGAGCGCACTGCCGTTCCGGAGGTTTCCAGACCTGCTACTCCCCCGCCCACAGCGGTCGTTGCTTCTAGCTCTGCCTCTCGGCCGCCTCCAGCTGCTAAGGGCATATTCTGGGGGGGAGTTTGCGTCATCCCAGAGCAGGGGCAGCCACATTCGAGTCCCAGCAGCCATCTGTACCGTGATCCGACCGGCAGGGTTCGCATCACACCAGAGGAGAGGCAGCGCCGTTTGGACACCCGGAGCTGCCTGTACTGTGGTCGAGCCGGGCATTACCTCTCCTCCTGCTCCCGGCGTCCAGTAAGTGGTCCCACCGCTCGCCGGCCCGTGGTACTCTCAGTGGATCAAGACTCTACGTGTCCAGCCGAAAGATCTGTACTGTTGGGTAGCGCTCCCTGCAGGACCCAGGAGTGGCAGTATGTCTCCAACCGTCTCAACGAGTTGGAGAGGACTGTCGACCGTCTCATTGGGAAGTTCAATCGCTGCCTGCAGATTGGCTCCGTCCCCCCGCAGGGGGCCTCCGAGTCTACTGGCCCTGAGGCACAACCTGAGGCACAACCTGTGGACCTGCCCCTCGCCGAGTCTGAACCTGTACCTGAGGCACAACCTGTGGACCTTCCCCTCGCCGAGTCTGAGCCCGTACCCCAGCAGCAGCCAATTCCTGTCCTTGACCAACAACTCATGCTGGACCAACAACTCATGCTGGGAGGCTCCCGTAGTGTCGTCAGCCCTCGGTCAAGAGCAAGAAGAAATAAGAGGCGTTTGAAGGAGGAGACGGTGGGTGACCTCCCCAAACTACAGGTCGGGAGGGCAGGCCTCGCTGTGTCAGATCCCCCTGCGGCTCTGCCTTCGGAGACGGCGGCATTTGACCCTTTTGATGGTCGCCAGCCTCCCATGTTTGGATCGTGCCCCGGGGGATGGCCGGTCCCAGAGGATCCACCGGACCCGGTGGAAGTTCTATCCACGTATCGGTCCATCTATGGCTTCGATATCCTGTGTTAGGGAGGAGCACCTCCACTGTCCTGCACCCCCTTTGGGGTCTGACCACCTGCATCTAACCACCTGCTGAAGAGCACCTCACTCCCTTACACCCCCTTTGGGGCCTAACCACCTGCGTCTAACCACCTGCGGAAGGGCACCTCCACCAGAACCTACGGAATTTTTGTCTCCCAGATGCCATCCTTGATGGCCTCATTGGACGCCAGGTGACGTCCGTTGAGGGGAGGGTACTGTTAGGATGACGTCATCATTCCTACTTTGACATCGTCACCCTGACTATGATGTCATCGATCACTGATGATGTCATGGTTCATAAGTGTCTTTCTTGCCTTTCGCTAGTGATGTCATAGCACAGGTGATGTCATGTCTCTGATGATGTCACAAACGGTATGATGTCATAGCACAGGTGGTGTCATGCTCGGATCTATAAAGGCCTGTTCCGGCAGGCTCTGGCCAGTGATTGATAAATTCTCAATTAGGATCATACCAATCTCAAGCAACGTCTGCAACCTGCAACCAACTGTTCCCAAACCCCGAACAGTGCAGCTCCCAGCTTTCAAGCTACCAAGTTCCACAGCACCCCAGCTTCATCAACTACCCGCGATTAGATCCACACTTCTCACTCCGATCCTGACAGTACCTCTCCGCTCCATGTACAAGTACCTCTCCGCTCCATGTACAAGTACCTCTCCGCTCCATGTACAAGTACCTCTCCGCTCAATGTACAAGTACCTCTCCGCTCCATGTACAAGTACCTCTCCGCTCAATGTACAAGTACCTCTCCGCTCCATGTACAAGTACCTCTCCGCTCCATGTACAAGTACCTCTCCGCTCCATGTACAAGTACCTCTCCGCTCCATGTACAAGTACATCTCTGCTCCATGTACAAGTACCTCTCCGCTCAATGTACAAGTACATCTCCGCTCCATGTACAAGTACCTCTCCGCTCCATGTACAAGTACATCTCCGCTCCATGTACAAGTACCTCTCCGCTCCATGTACAAGTACCTCTCCGCTCAATGTACAAGTACATCTCCGCTCCATGTACAAGTACATCTCTGCTCCATGTACAAGTACCTCTCCGCTCAATGTACAAGTACATCTCCGCTCCATGTACAAGTACCTCTCCGCTCCATGTACAAGTACCTCTCCGCTCAATGTCAAGTGTCGACAGTACCTCTCCGCTCCATGTACAAATACCTCTCCGCTCTCATGTACAAGTACCTCTCCGCTCCATGTACAAGTACCTCTCCGCTCAATGTCAAGTGTCGACAGTACCTCTCCGCTCCATGTACAAATACCTCTCCGCTCCATGTACAAGTACCTCTCCGCTCTCATGTACAAGTACCTCTCCGCTCCATGTACAAGTAGCTCTCCGCTCAATGTACAAGTGTCGACAGTACCTTTCCGCTCCATGTACAAATACCTCTCCGCTCTCATGTACAAGTACCTCTCCGCTCCATGTACAAGTACCTCTCCGCTCAATGTACAAATACCTCTCCGCTCCATGTATAAGTACCTCTCCGCTCTATGTACAAGTACCTCTCCGCTCCATGTACAAGTACCTCTCCGCTCAATGTACAAATACCTCTCCGCTCCATGTACAAGTAGCTCTCCGCTGAATGTACAAGTGTCGACAGTACCTCTCCGCTCAATGTACAAGTACCTCTCCGCTCAATGTACAAATACCTCTCCGCTCCATGTACAAGTACCTCTCCGCTCAATGTCAAGTATCGACAGTACCTCTCCGCTCCATGTACAAGTACCTCTCCGCTGAATGTACAAGTGTCGACAGTACCTCTCCGCTCAATGTACAAGTACCTCTCCGCTCCATGTACAAGTACCTCTCCGCTCTCATGTACAAGTACCTCTCCGCTCCATGTACAAGTACCTCTCCCCTCAATGTACAAGTACCTCTGCGCTCCATGTACAAGTACCTCTCCGCTCAATGTACAAGTACCTCTCCGCTCAATGTACAAGTGTCGACAGTACCTCTCCGCTCCATGTACAAGTACCTCTCCGCTCAATGTACAAGTGTCGACAGTACCTCTACGCTCAATGTACAAGTGTCGACAGTACCTCTCCGCTCTCATGTACAAGTACCTCTCCGATCCATGTACAAGTACATCTCCGCTCCATGTACAAGTACATCTCCGCTCAATGTACAAGTACCTCTCCGCTCCATGTACAAGTACCTCTCCGCTCCATGTACAAGTACCTCTCCGCTCCATGTACAAGTACCTCTCCGCTCCATGTACAAGTACCTCTCCGCTCAATGTACAAGTACCTCTCCGCTCCATGTACAAGTACCTCTCCGCTCAATGTACAAGTACCTCTCCGCTCCATGTACAAGTACCTCTCCGCTCCATGTACAAGTACCTCTCCGCTCCATGTACAAGTACCTCTCTGCTCCATGTACAAGTACATCTCTGCTCCATGTACAAGTACCTCTCCGCTCAATGTACAAGTACATCTCCGCTCCATGTACAAGTACCTCTCCGCTCCATGTACAAGTACATCTCCGCTCCATGTACAAGTACCTCTCCGCTCCATGTACAAGTACCTCTCCGCTCAATGTACAAGTACATCTCCGCTCCATGTACAAGTACATCTCTGCTCCATGTACAAGTACCTCTCCGCTCAATGTACAAGTACATCTCCGCTCCATGTACAAGTACCTCTCCGCTCCATGTACAAGTACCTCTCCGGTCCATGTACAAGTACCTCTCCGCTCCATGTACAAGTACCTCTCCGCTCAATGTCAAGTGTCGACAGTACCTCTCCGCTCCATGTACAAATACCTCTCCGCTCTCATGTACAAGTACCTCTCCGCTCCATGTACAAGTACCTCTCCGCTCAATGTCAAGTGTCGACAGTACCTCTCCGCTCCATGTACAAATACCTCTCCGCTCCATGTACAAGTACCTCTCCGCTCTCATGTACAAGTACCTCTCCGCTCCATGTACAAGTAGCTCTCCGCTCAATGTACAAGTGTCGACAGTACCTTTCCGCTCCATGTACAAATACCTCTCCGCTCTCATGTACAAGTACCTCTCCGCTCCATGTACAAGTACCTCTCCGCTCAATGTACAAATACCTCTCCGCTCCATGTATAAGTACCTCTCCGCTCTATGTACAAGTACCTCTCCGCTCCATGTACAAGTACCTCTCCGCTCAATGTACAAATACCTCTCCGCTCCATGTACAAGTAGCTCTCCGCTGAATGTACAAGTGTCGACAGTACCTCTCCGCTCAATGTACAAGTACCTCTCCGCTCAATGTACAAATACCTCTCCGCTCCATGTACAAGTACCTCTCCGCTCAATGTCAAGTATCGACAGTACCTCTCCGCTCCATGTACAAGTACCTCTCCGCTGAATGTACAAGTGTCGACAGTACCTCTCCGCTCAATGTACAAGTACCTCTCCGCTCCATGTACAAGTACCTCTCCGCTCTCATGTACAAGTACCTCTCCGCTCCATGTACAAGTACCTCTCCGCTCAATGTACAAGTACCTCTGCGCTCCATGTACAAGTACCTCTCCGCTCAATGTACAAGTACCTCTCCGCTCAATGTACAAGTGTCGACAGTACCTCTCCGCTCCATGTACAAGTACCTCTCCGCTCAATGTACACGTGTCGACAGTACCTCTACGCTCAATGTACAAGTGTCGACAGTACCTCTCCGCTCTCATGTACAAGTACCTCTCCGATCCATGTACAAGTACATCTCCGCTCCATGTACAAGTACATCTCCGCTCAATGTACAAGTACCTCTCCGCTCCATGTACAAGTACCTCTCCGCTCCATGTACAAGTACCTCTCCGCTCCATGTACAAGTACCTCTCCGCTCCATGTACAAGTACCTCTCCGCTCAATGTACAAGTACCTCTCCGCTCCATGTACAAGTACCTCTCCGCTCAATGTACAAGTACCTCTCCGCTCCATGTACAAGTACCTCTCCGCTCCATGTACAAGTACCTCTCCGCTCCATGTACAAGTACCTCTCCGCTCCATGTACAAGTACATCTCTGCTCCATGTACAAGTACCTCTCCGCTCAATGTACAAGTACATCTCCGCTCCATGTACAAGTACCTCTCCGCTCCATGTACAAGTACATCTCCGCTCCATGTACAAGTACATCTCCGCTCCATGTACAAGTACATCTCTGCTCCATGTACAAGTACCTCTCCGCTCAATGTACAAGTACATCTCCGCTCCATGTACAAGTACCTCTCCGCTCCATGTACAAGTACCTCTCCGGTCCATGTACAAGTACCTCTCCGCTCCATGTACAAGTACCTCTCCGCTCCATGTACAAGTACCTCTCCGCTCAATGTCAAGTGTCGACAGTACCTCTCCGCTCCATGTACAAATACCTCTCCGCTCTCATGTACAAGTACCTCTCCGCTCCATGTACAAGTACCTCTCCGCTCAATGTCAAGTGTCGACAGTACCTCTCCGCTCCATGTACAAATACCTCTCCGCTCCATGTACAAGTACCTCTCCGCTCTCATGTACAAGTACCTCTCCGCTCCATGTACAAGTAGCTCTCCGCTCAATGTACAAGTGTCGACAGTACCTTTCCGCTCCATGTACAAATACCTCTCCGCTCTCATGTACAAGTACCTCTCCGCTCCATGTACAAGTACCTCTCCGCTCAATGTACAAATACCTCTCCGCTCCATGTATAAGTACCTCTCCGCTCTATGTACAAGTACCTCTCCGCTCCATGTACAAGTACCTCTCCGCTCAATGTACAAATACCTCTCCGCTCCATGTACAAGTAGCTCTCCGCTGAATGTACAAGTGTCGACAGTACCTCTCCGCTCAATGTACAAGTACCTCTCCGCTCAATGTACAAATACCTCTCCGCTCCATGTACAAGTACCTCTCCGCTCAATGTCAAGTATCGACAGTACCTCTCCGCTCCATGTACAAGTACCTCTCCGCTGAATGTACAAGTGTCGACAGTACCTCTCCGCTCAATGTACAAGTACCTCTCCGCTCCATGTACAAGTACCTCTCCGCTCTCATGTACAAGTACCTCTCCGCTCCATGTACAAGTACCTCTCCGCTCAATGTACAAGTACCTCTGCGCTCCATGTACAAGTACCTCTCCGCTCAATGTACAAGTACCTCTCCGCTCAATGTACAAGTGTCGACAGTACCTCTCCGCTCCATGTACAAGTACCTCTCCGCTCAATGTACAAGTGTCGACAGTACCTCTACGCTCAATGTACAAGTGTCGACAGTACCTCTCCGCTCTCATGTACAAGTACCTCTCCGATCCATGTACAAGTACATCTCCGCTCCATGTACAAGTACATCTCCGCTCAATGTACAAGTACCTCTCCGCTCCATGTACAAGTACCTCTCCGCTCCATGTACAAGTACCTCTCCGCTCCATGTACAAGTACCTCTCCGCTCCATGTACAAGTACCTCTCCGCTCAATGTAAAAGGAACCTCTCCGCTCCATGTACAAGTACCTCTCCGCTCAATGTACAAGTACCTCTCCGCTCCATGTACAAGTACCTCTCCGCTCCATGTACAAGTACCTCTCCGCTCCATGTACAAGTACCTCTCCGCTCAATGTCAAGTATCGACAGTACCTCTCCGCTCCATGTACAAGTACCTCTCCGCTGAATGTACAAGTGTCGACAGTACCTCTCCGCTCAATGTACAAGTACCTCTCCGCTCCATGTACAAGTACCTCTCCGCTCTCATGTACAAGTACCTCTCCGCTCCATGTACAAGTACCTCTCCGCTCAATGTACAAGTACCTCTGCGCTCCATGTACAAGTACCTCTCCGCTCAATGTACAAGTACCTCTCCGCTCAATGTACAAGTGTCGACAGTACCTCTCCGCTCCATGTACAAGTACCTCTCCGCTCAATGTACAAGTGTCGACAGTACCTCTACGCTCAATGTACAAGTGTCGACAGTACCTCTCCGCTCTCATGTACAAGTACCTCTCCGATCCATGTACAAGTACATCTCCGCTCCATGTACAAGTACATCTCCGCTCAATGTACAAGTACCTCTCCGCTCCATGTACAAGTACCTCTCCGCTCCATGTACAAGTACCTCTCCGCTCCATGTACAAGTACCTCTCCGCTCCATGTACAAGTACCTCTCCGCTCAATGTACAAGTACCTCTCCGCTCCATGTACAAGTACCTCTCCGCTCCATGTACAAGTACCTCTCCGCTCCATGTACAAGTACCTCTCCGCTCAATGTACAAGTACCTCTCCGCTCCATGTACAAGTACCTCTCCGCTCCATGTACAAGTACCTCTCCGCTCCATGTACAAGTACCTCTCCGCTCAATGTACAAGTACCTCTCCGCTCCCTGTACAAGTACATCTCCGCTCCATGTACAAGTACCTCTCCGCTCCATGTACAAGTACCTCTCCGCTCAATGTACAAGTGTCGACAGTACCTCTCCGCTCCATGTACAAGTACCTCTCCGCTCCATGTACAAGTACCTCTCCGCTCAATGTACAAGTGTCGACAGTACCTCTCCGCTCCATCTACAAGTACCTCTCCGCTCAATGTACAAGTACCTCTCCGCTGAATGTACAAGTACCTCTCCGCTCCATGTACAAGTACCTCTCCGCTCCATGTACAAATACCTCTCCGCTCCATGTACAAGTACCTCTCCGCTCCATGTACAAGCACCTCTCCGCTACATGTACAAGTACCTCTCCGCTCCATGTACAAGTACCTCTCCGCTCCATGTACAAGTACCTCTCCGCTCAATGTACAAGTACCTCTCCGCTCCATGTACAAATACCTCTCCGCTCCATGTACAAATACCTCTCCGCTCCATGTACAAGTACCTCTCCGCTCCATGCACCAGTACCTCTCCGCTCAATGTACAAGTACATCTCCGCTCAATGTACAAGTACATCTCCGCTCAATGTACAAGTACGTCTCCGCTCAATGTACAAGTACCTCTCCGCTCAATGTACAAGTACCTCTCCGCTCCATGTACAAGTACCTCTCCGCTCAATGTACAAGTACATCTCCGCTCCATGTACCAGTACCTCTCCGCTCAATGTACAAGTACCTCTCCGCTCAATGTACAAGTACATCTCCGCTCCATGTACAAGTACGTCTCCGCTCAATGTATAAGTACCTCTCCGCTCCATGTACAAGTACCTCTCCGCTCCATGTACAAGTACATCTCCGCTCCATGTACAAGTACATCTCCGCTCCATGTACAAGTACCTCTCCGCTCCATGTACAAGTACCTCTCCGCTCCATGTACAAGTACATCTCCGCTCCATGTACAAGTACCTCTCCGCTCAATGTACAAGTACATCTCCGCTCCATGTACAAGTACATCTCCACTCCATGTACAAGTACCTCTCCGCTCAATGTACAAGTACATCTCCGCTCCATGTACCAGTACCTCTCCGCTCAATGTACAAGTACATCTCCACTCCATGTACAAGTACCTCTCCGCTCAATGTACAAGTACATCTCCGCTCCATGTACCAGTACCTCTCCGCTCAATGTACAAGTACATCTCCACTCCATGTACAAGTACCTCTCCGCTCAATGTACAAGTACATCTCCGCTCCATGTACCAGTACCTCTCCGCTCAATGTACAAGTACATCTCCGCTCCATGTACAAGTACCTCTCCGCTCAATGTACAAGTACCTCTCCGCTCAATGTACAAGTACATCTCCGCTCCATGTACCAGTACCTCTCCGCTCAATGTACAAGTACATCTGCGCTCCATGTAGGGCTGGGTATCGTTCAAAATTTTTCGATATCGATACCGTTTCGATACTTGGATTTCGATACCGGTTCCTGAACGATACTTTTTTCGATACCAATTTTTAGAAAAATCCATTTTAACAAAAATAAAACTGCATTACACATTGAAATTATTTTACAAATCTTTAGTTTCCCCCCATCTTACGTTTTACAGCAGAAAAAAATAAAACCTACTGTATTTAACATAACTTTAAGTTCTCTAAACGTATTGCCGTCCCTACAAAAAATATTGGAGTACTACAAAGGAAAGAAATGTAGCTAAAACAAATAAATCAGTGGAATAGTTTTCAGTGCAAAACAGAGAGTTGCAAATTAGGGTTTAATGCTCACTGATGCAACAGAACTCTATTCTTGTACAAACTGATGAGATGGCTCCACTTCATGCATGGAAGACTAGTTGAGCATTGACTAGCCTATCAATATAGCCTTATATGCCACAAAGTGAATCGCATTTATATTCAACAAACTATCATGACATCAGCGCTTGTTAACGAGTTGCTAAAAATACATGGGCGATAACTGCCCGCTTGCACATAACGCTAATTAATTAAACATTAACGCTAGCGTTGCAGATCAGTGTGCTCACTGCTGCAACAGAACGTCATTCTTGTCAAATCTGACGAGACAGCTCAACTTCACTGACTAGCCAATCAATATAAATGAATCGCATTTACATTCAACAAACTATCATGACATCAGCGTTTGTTAACGAGTTGCTAAAAATACACAATGCCCGCTTGCGCATAACGTTACGGCGGCAATTAATTAAACGATCTAATGCTACAACTCACAGCCAGATGCATGGATTTGTCAGACTGAGGGATCTGATAACCGCTAACTTGCGGTAAGCTGAGCTGACCCACCTCTCAATTATTTCTCTTGTCTGTGGAAACCAGTCCGTGTTGTTTCTGTTTCTTTTCCTGCTTTTCATCATCTTCGCCATATGGTAATCCAGGATAGGAGTAGCTTGAGTGGCTAACTTCTTGTATACTATCCGCACCGCACGCCTGGCTCACAGTCACAACAAACACACCGGCTAAAGTGGGCGTAACGTTTCCTGCATGCCTCTACATGACAGCCAATCACCAGCCGTATTAGAGCGCGGCGTGCAAGCATGTCGCATGCTTATAGGCTCAATGACGCTGTTTTGTTTTGGTATCGAAAATTGGTATCGATTGACAAGGGAGGCTTCGATACCCCTTAGTATCGATGTTTCCATTTCGGTGCCAAGTAAGTATCGAAACTCGATACCCAGCCCTAGCTCCATGTACAAGTACCTCTCCGCTCAATGTACAAGTACCTCTCCGCTCAATGTACAAGTACCTCTCCGCTCCATGTACAAGTACCTCTCCGCTCCATGTACAAGTACCTCTCCGCTCCATGTACAAGTACATCTCTGCTCCATGTACAAGTACCTCTCCGCTCAATGTACAAGTACATCTCCGCTCCATGTACAAGTACCTCTCCGCTCCATGTACAAGTACATCTCCGCTCCATGTACAAGTACCTCTCCGCTCCATGTACAAGTACCTCTCCGCTCAATGTACAAGTACATCTCCGCTCCATGTACAAGTACCTCTCCGCTCCATGTACAAGTACATCTCCGCTCCATGTACAAGTACCTCTCCGCTCAATGTACAAGTACATCTCCGCTCCATGTACAAGTACATCTCCACTCCATGTACAAGTACCTCTCCGCTCAATGTACAAGTACATCTCCGCTCCATGTACCAGTACCTCTCCGCTCAATGTACAAGTACATCTCCACTCCATGTACAAGTACCTCTCCGCTCAATGTACAAGTACATCTCCGCTCCATGTACCAGTACCTCTCCGCTCAATGTACAAGTACATCTCCACTCCATGTACAAGTACCTCTCCGCTCAATGTACAAGTACATCTCCGCTCCATGTACCAGTACCTCTCCGCTCAATGTACAAGTACATCTCCGCTCCATGTACAAGTACCTCTCCGCTCAATGTACAAGTACCTCTCCGCTCAATGTACAAGTACATCTCCGCTCCATGTACCAGTACCTCTCCGCTCAATGTACAAGTACATCTGCGCTCCATGTAGGGCTGGGTATCGTTCAAAATTTTTCGATATCGATACCGTTTCGATACTTGGATTTCGATACCGGTTCCTGAACGATACTTTTTTCGATACCAATTTTTAGAAAAATCCATTTTAACAAAAATAAAACTGCATTACACATTGAAATTATTTTACAAATCTTTAGTTTCCCCCCATCTTAAGTTTTACAGCAGAAAAAAATAAAACCTACTGTATTTAACATAACTTTAAGTTCTCTAAACGTATTGCCGTCCCTACAAAAAATATTGGAGTACTACAAAGGAAAGAAATGTAGCTAAAACAAATAAATCAGTGGAATAGTTTTCAGTGCAAAACAGAGAGTTGCAAATCAGGGTTTAATGCTCACTGATGCAACAGAACTCTATTCTTGTACAAACTGATGAGATGGCTCCACTTCATGCATGGAAGACTAGTTGAGCATTGACTAGCCTATCAATATAGCCTTATATGCCACAAAGTGAATCGCATTTATATTCAACAAACTATCATGACATCAGCGTTTGTTAACGAGTTGCTAAAAATACATGGGCGATAACTGCCCGCTTGCACATAACGCTAATTAATTAAACATTAACGCTAGCGTTGCAGATCAGTGTGCTCACTGCTGCAACAGAACGTCATTCTTGTCAAATCTGACGAGACAGCTCAACTTCACTGACTAGCCAATCAATATAAATGAATCGCATTTACATTCAACAAACTATCATGACATCAGCGTTTGTTAACGAGTTGCTAAAAATACACAATGCCCGCTTGCGCATAACGTTACGGCGGCAATTAATTAAACGATCTAATGCTACAACTCACAGCCAGATGCATGGATTTGTCAGACTGAGGGATCTGATAACCGCTAACTTGCGGTAAGCTGAGCTGACCCACCTCTCAATTATTTCTCTTGTCTGTGGAAACCAGTCCGTGTTGTTTCTGTTTCTTTTCCTGCTTTTCATCATCTTCGCCATATGGTAATCCAGGATAGGAGTAGCTTGAGTGGCTAACTTCTTGTATACTATCCGCACCGCACGCCTGGCTCACAGTCACAACAAACACACCGGCTAAAGTGGGCGTAACGTTTCCTGCATGCCTCTACATGACAGCCAATCACCAGCCGTATTAGAGCGCGGCGTGCAAGCATGTTGCATGCTTATAGGCTCAATGACGCTGTTTTGTTTTGGTATCGAAAATTGGTATCGATTGACAAGGGAGGCTTCGATACCCCTTAGTATCGATGTTTCCATTTCGGTGCCAAGTAAGTATCGAAACTCGATACCCAGCCCTAGCTCCATGTACAAGTACCTCTCCGCTCAATGTACAAGTACCTCTCCGCTCAATGTACAAGTACCTCTCCGCTCCATGTACAAGTACCTATCCGCTCCATGTACAAGTACCTCTCCGCTCCATGTACAAGTACCTCTCCGCTCCATGTACAAGTACATCTCTGCTCCATGTACAAGTACCTCTCCGCTCAATGTACAAGTACATCTCCGCTCCATGTACAAGTACCTCTCCGCTCCATGTACAAGTACATCTCCGCTCCATGTACAAGTACCTCTCCGCTCCATGTACAAGTACCTCACCGCTCAATGTACAAGTACATCTCCGCTCCATGTACAAGTACATCTCTGCTCCATGTACAAGTACCTCTCCGCTCAATGTACAAGTACATCTCCGCTCCATGTACAAGTACCTCTCCGCTCCATGTACAAGTACCTCTCCGCTCCATGTACAAGTACCTCTCCGCTCCATGTACAAGTACCTCTCCGCTCCATGTACAAGTACCTCTCCGCTCAATGTCAAGTGTCGACAGTACCTCTCCGCTCCATGTACAAATACCTCTCCGCTCTCATGTACAAGTACCTCTCCGCTCCATGTACAAGTACCTCTCCGCTCAATGTCAAGTGTCGACAGTACCTCTCCGCTCCATGTACAAATACCTCTCCGCTCCATGTACAAGTACCTCTCCGCTCTCATGTACAAGTACCTCTCCGCTCCATGTACAAGTAGCTCTCCGCTCAATGTACAAGTGTCGACAGTACCTTTCCGCTCCATGTACAAATACCTCTCCGCTCTCATGTACAAGTACCTCTCCGCTCCATGTACAAGTACCTCTCCGCTCAATGTACAAATACCTCTCCGCTCCATGTATAAGTACCTCTCCGCTCTATGTACAAGTACCTCTCCGCTCCATGTACAAGTACCTCTCCGCTCAATGTACAAATACCTCTCCGCTCCATGTACAAGTAGCTCTCCGCTGAATGTACAAGTGTCGACAGTACCTCTCCGCTCAATGTACAAGTACCTCTCCGCTCAATGTACAAATACCTCTCCGCTCCATGTACAAGTACCTCTCCTCTCAATGTCAAGTATCGACAGTACCTCTCCGCTCCATGTACAAGTACCTCTCCGCTGAATGTACAAGTGTCGACAGTACCTCTCCGCTCAATGTACAAGTACCTCTCCGCTCCATGTACAAGTACCTCTCCGCTCTCATGTACAAGTACCTCTCCGCTCCATGTACAAGTACCTCTCCGCTCAATGTACAAGTACCTCTGCGCTCCATGTACAAGTACCTCTCCGCTCAATGTACAAGTACCTCTCCGCTCAATGTACAAGTGTCGACAGTACCTCTCCGCTCCATGTACAAGTACCTCTCCGCTCAATGTACAAGTGTCGACAGTACCTCTACGCTCAATGTACAAGTGTCGACAGTACCTCTCCGCTCTCATGTACAAGTACCTCTCCGATCCATGTACAAGTACATCTCCGCTGCATGTACAAGTACATCTCCGCTCAATGTACAAGTACCTCTCCGCTCCATGTACAAGTACCTCTCCGCTCCATGTACAAGTACCTCTCCGCTCCATGTACAAGTACCTCTCCGCTCCATGTACAAGTACCTCTCCGCTCAATGTACAAGTACCTCTCCGCTCCATGTACAAGTACCTCTCCGCTCAATGTACAAGTACCTCTCCGCTCCATGTACAAGTACCTCTCCGCTCCATGTACAAGTACCTCTCCGCTCCATGTACAAGTACCTCTCCGCTCAATGTCAAGTATCGACAGTACCTCTCCGCTCCATGTACAAGTACCTCTCCGCTGAATGTACAAGTGTCGACAGTACCTCTCCGCTCAATGTACAAGTACCTCTCCGCTCCATGTACAAGTACCTCTCCGCTCTCATGTACAAGTACCTCTCCGCTCCATGTACAAGTACCTCTCCGCTCAATGTACAAGTACCTCTGCGCTCCATGTACAAGTACCTCTCCGCTCAATGTACAAGTACCTCTCCGCTCAATGTACAAGTGTCGACAGTACCTCTCCGCTCCATGTACAAGTACCTCTCCGCTCAATGTACAAGTGTCGACAGTACCTCTACGCTCAATGTACAAGTGTCGACAGTACCTCTCCGCTCTCATGTACAAGTACCTCTCCGATCCATGTACAAGTACATCTCCGCTCCATGTACAAGTACATCTCCGCTCAATGTACAAGTACCTCTCCGCTCCATGTACAAGTACCTCTCCGCTCCATGTACAAGTACCTCTCCGCTCCATGTACAAGTACCTCTCCGCTCCATGTACAAGTACCTCTCCGCTCAATGTACAAGTACCTATCCGCTCCATGTACAAGTACCTCTCCGCTCCATGTACAAGTACCTCTCCGCTCCATGTACAAGTACCTCTCCGCTCAATGTACAAGTACCTCTCCGCTCCATGTACAAGTACCTCTCCGCTCCATGTACAAGTACCTCTCCGCTCCATGTACAAGTACCTCTCCGCTCAATGTACAAGTACCTCTCCGCTCCCTGTACAAGTACATCTCCGCTCCATGTACAAGTACCTCTCCGCTCCATGTACAAGTACCTCTCCGCTCAATGTACAAGTGTCGACAGTACCTCTCCGCTCCATGTACAAGTACCTCTCCGCTCCATGTACAAGTACCTCTCCGCTCAATGTACAAGTGTCGACAGTACCTCTCCGCTCCATCTACAAGTACCTCTCCGCTCAATGTACAAGTACCTCTCCGCTGAATGTACAAGTACCTCTCCGCTCCATGTACAAATACCTCTCCGCTCCATGTACAAGTACCTCTCCGCTCCATGTACAAGCACCTCTCCGCTACATGTACAAGTACCTCTCCGCTCCATGTACAAGTACCTCTCCGCTCCATGTACAAGTACCTCTCCGCTCAATGTACAAGTACCTCTCCGCTCCATGTACAAATACCTCTCCGCTCCATGTACAAATACCTCTCCGCTCCATGTACAAGTACCTCTCCGCTCCATGTACCAGTACCTCTCCGCTCAATGTACAAGTACATCTCCGCTCAATGTACAAGTACATCTCCGCTCAATGTACAAGTACGTCTCCGCTCAATGTACAAGTACCTCTCCGCTCAATGTACAAGTACCTCTCCGCTCCATGTACAAGTACCTCTCCGCTCAATGTACAAGTACATCTCCGCTCAATGTACAAGTACATCTCCGCTCAATGTACAAGTACGTCTCCGCTCAATGTACAAGTACCTCTCCGCTCAATGTACAAGTACCTCTGCGCTCCATGTACAAGTACCTCTCCGCTCAATGTACAAGTACCTCTCCGCTCAATGTACAAGTACCTCTCCGCTCAATGTACAAGTGTCGACAGTACCTCTCCGCTCCATGTACAAGTACCTCTCCGCTCAATGTACAAGTGTCGACAGTACCTCTACGCTCAATGTACAAGTGTCGACAGTACCTCTCCGCTCTCATGTACAAGTACCTCTCCGATCCATGTACAAGTACATCTCCGCTCCATGTACAAGTACATCTCCGCTCAATGTACAAGTACCTCTCCGCTCCATGTACAAGTACCTCTCCGCTCCATGTACAAGTACCTCTCCGCTCCATGTACAAGTACCTCTCCGCTCCATGTACAAGTACCTCTCCGCTCAATGTACAAGTACCTCTCCGCTCCATGTACAAGTACCTCTCCGCTCAATGTACAAGTACCTCTCCGCTCCATGTACAAGTACCTCTCCGCTCCATGTACAAGTACCTCTCCGCTCCATGTACAAGTACCTCTCCGCTCAATGTCAAGTATCGACAGTACCTCTCCGCTCCATGTACAAGTACCTCTCCGCTGAATGTACAAGTGTCGACAGTACCTCTCCGCTCAATGTACAAGTACCTCTCCGCTCCATGTACAAGTACCTCTCCGCTCCATGTACAAGTACCTCTCCGCTCCATGTACAAGTACCTCTCCGCTCAATGTCAAGTATCGACAGTACCTCTCCGCTCCATGTACAAGTACCTCTCCGCTGAATGTACAAGTGTCGACAGTACCTCTCCGCTCAATGTACAAGTACCTCTCCGCTCCATGTACAAGTACCTCTCCGCTCTCATGTACAAGTACCTCTCCGCTCCATGTACAAGTACCTCTCCGCTCAATGTACAAGTACCTCTGCGCTCCATGTACAAGTACCTCTCCGCTCAATGTACAAGTACCTCTCCGCTCAATGTACAAGTGTCGACAGTACCTCTCCGCTCCATGTACAAGTACCTCTCCGCTCAATGTACAAGTGTCGACAGTACCTCTACGCTCAATGTACAAGTGTCGACAGTACCTCTCCGCTCTCATGTACAAGTACCTCTCCGATCCATGTACAAGTACATCTCCGCTCCATGTACAAGTACATCTCCGCTCAATGTACAAGTACCTCTCCGCTCCATGTACAAGTACCTCTCCGCTCCATGTACAAGTACCTCTCCGCTCCATGTACAAGTACCTCTCCGCTCCATGTACAAGTACCTCTCCGCTCAATGTACAAGTACCTATCCGCTCCATGTACAAGTACCTCTCCGCTCCATGTACAAGTACCTCTCCGCTCCATGTACAAGTACCTCTCCGCTCAATGTACAAGTACCTCTCCGCTCCATGTACAAGTACCTCTCCGCTCCATGTACAAGTACCTCTCCGCTCCATGTACAAGTACCTCTCCGCTCAATGTACAAGTACCTCTCCGCTCCCTGTACAAGTACATCTCCGCTCCATGTACAAGTACCTCTCCGCTCCATGTACAAGTACCTCTCCGCTCAATGTACAAGTGTCGACAGTACCTCTCCGCTCCATGTACAAGTACCTCTCCGCTCCATGTACAAGTACCTCTCCGCTCAATGTACAAGTGTCGACAGTACCTCTCCGCTCCATCTACAAGTACCTCTCCGCTCAATGTACAAGTACCTCTCCGCTGAATGTACAAGTACCTCTCCGCTCCATGTACAAATACCTCTCCGCTCCATGTACAAGTACCTCTCCGCTCCATGTACAAGCACCTCTCCGCTACATGTACAAGTACCTCTCCGCTCCATGTACAAGTACCTCTCCGCTCCATGTACAAGTACCTCTCCGCTCAATGTACAAGTACCTCTCCGCTCCATGTACAAATACCTCTCCGCTCCATGTACAAATACCTCTCCGCTCCATGTACAAGTACCTCTCCGCTCCATGTACCAGTACCTCTCCGCTCAATGTACAAGTACATCTCCGCTCAATGTACAAGTACATCTCCGCTCAATGTACAAGTACGTCTCCGCTCAATGTACAAGTACCTCTCCGCTCAATGTACAAGTACCTCTCCGCTCCATGTACAAGTACCTCTCCGCTCAATGTACAAGTACATCTCCGCTCAATGTACAAGTACATCTCCGCTCAATGTACAAGTACGTCTCCGCTCAATGTACAAGTACCTCTCCGCTCAATGTACAAGTACCTCTGCGCTCCATGTACAAGTACCTCTCCGCTCAATGTACAAGTACCTCTCCGCTCAATGTACAAGTACCTCTCCGCTCAATGTACAAGTGTCGACAGTACCTCTCCGCTCCATGTACAAGTACCTCTCCGCTCAATGTACAAGTGTCGACAGTACCTCTACGCTCAATGTACAAGTGTCGACAGTACCTCTCCGCTCTCATGTACAAGTACCTCTCCGATCCATGTACAAGTACATCTCCGCTCCATGTACAAGTACATCTCCGCTCAATGTACAAGTACCTCTCCGCTCCATGTACAAGTACCTCTCCGCTCCATGTACAAGTACCTCTCCGCTCCATGTACAAGTACCTCTCCGCTCCATGTACAAGTACCTCTCCGCTCAATGTACAAGTACCTCTCCGCTCCATGTACAAGTACCTCTCCGCTCAATGTACAAGTACCTCTCCGCTCCATGTACAAGTACCTCTCCGCTCCATGTACAAGTACCTCTCCGCTCCATGTACAAGTACCTCTCCGCTCAATGTCAAGTATCGACAGTACCTCTCCGCTCCATGTACAAGTACCTCTCCGCTGAATGTACAAGTGTCGACAGTACCTCTCCGCTCAATGTACAAGTACCTCTCCGCTCCATGTACAAGTGCCTCTCCGCTCTCATGTACAAGTACCTCTCCGCTCCATGTACAAGTACCTCTCCGCTCAATGTACAAGTACCTCTGCGCTCCATGTACAAGTACCTCTCCGCTCAATGTACAAGTACCTCTCCGCTCAATGTACAAGTGTCGACAGTACCTCTCCGCTCCATGTACAAGTACCTCTCCGCTCAATGTACAAGTGTCGACAGTACCTCTACGCTCAATGTACAAGTGTCGACAGTACCTCTCCGCTCTCATGTACAAGTACCTCTCCGATCCATGTACAAGTACATCTCCGCTCCATGTACAAGTACATCTCCGCTCAATGTACAAGTACCTCTCCGCTCCATGTACAAGTACCTCTCCGCTCCATGTACAAGTACCTCTCCGCTCCATGTACAAGTACCTCTCCGCTCCATGTACAAGTACCTCTCCGCTCAATGTACAAGTACCTCTCCGCTCCATGTACAAGTACCTCTCCGCTCCATGTACAAGTACCTCTCCGCTCCATGTACAAGTACCTCTCCGCTCAATGTACAAGTACCTCTCCGCTCCATGTACAAGTACCTCTCCGCTCCATGTACAAGTACCTCTCCGCTCCATGTACAAGTACCTCTCCGCTCAATGTACAAGTACCTCTCCGCTCCCTGTACAAGTACATCTCCGCTCCATGTACAAGTACCTCTCCGCTCCATGTACAAGTACCTCTCCGCTCAATGTACAAGTGTCGACAGTACCTCTCCGCTCCATGTACAAGTACCTCTCCGCTCCATGTACAAGTACCTCTCCGCTCAATGTACAAGTGTCGACAGTACCTCTCCGCTCCATCTACAAGTACCTCTCCGCTCAATGTACAAGTACCTCTCCGCTGAATGTACAAGTACCTCTCCGCTCCATGTACAAGTACCTCTCCGCTCCATGTACAAATACCTCTCCGCTCCATGTACAAGTACCTCTCCGCTCCATGTACAAGCACCTCTCCGCTACATGTACAAGTACCTCTCCGCTCCATGTACAAGTACCTCTCCGCTCCATGTACAAGTACCTCTCCGCTCAATGTACAAGTACCTCTCCGCTCCATGTACAAATACCTCTCCGCTCCATGTACAAGTACCTCTCCGCTCCATGTACCAGTACCTCTCCGCTCAATGTACAAGTACATCTCCGCTCAATGTACAAGTACATCTCCGCTCAATGTACAAGTACGTCTCCGCTCAATGTACAAGTACCTCTCCGCTCAATGTACAAGTACCTCTCCGCTCCATGTACAAGTACCTCTCCGCTCAATGTACAAGTACATCTCCGCTCAATGTACAAGTACATCTCCGCTCAATGTACAAGTACGTCTCCGCTCAATGTACAAGTACCTCTCCGCTCAATGTACAAGTACCTCTGCGCTCCATGTACAAGTACCTCTCCGCTCAATGTACAAGTACCTCTCCGCTCAATGTACAAGTACCTCTCCGCTCAATGTACAAGTGTCGACAGTACCTCTCCGCTCCATGTACAAGTACCTCTCCGCTCAATGTACAAGTGTCGACAGTACCTCTACGCTCAATGTACAAGTGTCGACAGTACCTCTCCGCTCTCATGTACAAGTACCTCTCCGATCCATGTACAAGTACATCTCCGCTCCATGTACAAGTACATCTCCGCTCAATGTACAAGTACCTCTCCGCTCCATGTACAAGTACCTCTCCGCTCCATGTACAAGTACCTCTCCGCTCCATGTACAAGTACCTCTCCGCTCCATGTACAAGTACCTCTCCGCTCAATGTACAAGTACCTCTCCGCTCCATGTACAAGTACCTCTCCGCTCAATGTACAAGTACCTCTCCGCTCCATGTACAAGTACCTCTCCGCTCCATGTACAAGTACCTCTCCGCTCCATGTACAAGTACCTCTCCGCTCAATGTCAAGTATCGACAGTACCTCTCCGCTCCATGTACAAGTACCTCTCCGCTGAATGTACAAGTGTCGACAGTACCTCTCCGCTCAATGTACAAGTACCTCTCCGCTCCATGTACAAGTACCTCTCCGCTCTCATGTACAAGTACCTCTCCGCTCCATGTACAAGTACCTCTCCGCTCAATGTACAAGTACCTCTGCGCTCCATGTACAAGTACCTCTCCGCTCAATGTACAAGTACCTCTCCGCTCAATGTACAAGTGTCGACAGTACCTCTCCGCTCCATGTACAAGTACCTCTCCGCTCAATGTACAAGTGTCGACAGTACCTCTACGCTCAATGTACAAGTGTCGACAGTACCTCTCCGCTCTCATGTACAAGTACCTCTCCGATCCATGTACAAGTACATCTCCGCTCCATGTACAAGTACATCTCCGCTCAATGTACAAGTACCTCTCCGCTCCATGTACAAGTACCTCTCCGCTCCATGTACAAGTACCTCTCCGCTCCATGTACAAGTACCTCTCCGCTCCATGTACAAGTACCTCTCCGCTCAATGTACAAGTACCTCTCCGCTCCATGTACAAGTACCTCTCCGCTCCATGTACAAGTACCTCTCCGCTCCATGTACAAGTACCTCTCCGCTCAATGTACAAGTACCTCTCCGCTCCATGTACAAGTACCTCTCCGCTCCATGTACAAGTACCTCTCCGCTCCATGTACAAGTACCTCTCCGCTCAATGTACAAGTACCTCTCCGCTCCCTGTACAAGTACATCTCCGCTCCATGTACAAGTACCTCTCCGCTCCATGTACAAGTACCTCTCCGCTCAATGTACAAGTGTCGACAGTACCTCTCCGCTCCATGTACAAGTACCTCTCCGCTCCATGTACAAGTACCTCTCCGCTCAATGTACAAGTGTCGACAGTACCTCTCCGCTCCATCTACAAGTACCTCTCCGCTCAATGTACAAGTACCTCTCCGCTGAATGTACAAGTACCTCTCCGCTCCATGTACAAGTACCTCTCCGCTCCATGTACAAATACCTCTCCGCTCCATGTACAAGTACCTCTCCGCTCCATGTACAAGCACCTCTCCGCTACATGTACAAGTACCTCTCCGCTCCATGTACAAGTACCTCTCCGCTCCATGTACAAGTACCTCTCCGCTCAATGTACAAGTACCTCTCCGCTCCATGTACAAATACCTCTCCGCTCCATGTACAAATACCTCTCCGCTCCATGTACAAGTACCTCTCCGCTCCATGTACCAGTACCTCTCCGCTCAATGTACAAGTACATCTCCGCTCAATGTACAAGTACATCTCCGCTCAATGTACAAGTACGTCTCCGCTCAATGTACAAGTACCTCTCCGCTCAATGTACAAGTACCTCTCCGCTCCATGTACAAGTACCTCTCCGCTCAATGTACAAGTACATCTCCGCTCAATGTACAAGTACATCTCCGCTCAATGTACAAGTACGTCTCCGCTCAATGTACAAGTACCTCTCCGCTCAATGTACAAGTACCTCTGCGCTCCATGTACAAGTACCTCTCCGCTCAATGTACAAGTACCTCTCCGCTCAATGTACAAGTGTCGACAGTACCTCTCCGCTCCATGTACAAGTACCTCTCCGCTCAATGTACAAGTGTCGACAGTACCTCTACGCTCAATGTACAAGTGTCGACAGTACCTCTCCGCTCTCATGTACAAGTACCTCTCCGATCCATGTACAAGTACATCTCCGCTCCATGTACAAGTACATCTCCGCTCAATGTACAAGTACCTCTCCACTCCATGTACAAGTACCTCTCCGCTCCATGTACAAGTACCTCTCCGCTCCATGTACAAGTACCTCTCTGCTCCATGTACAAGTACCTCTCCGCTCAATGTACAAGTACCTCTCCGCTCCATGTACAAGTACCTCTCCGCTCAATGTACAAGTACCTCTCCGCTCCATGTACAAGTACCTCTCCGCTCCATGTACAAGTACCTCTCCGCTCCATGTACAAGTACCTCTCCGCTCAATGTCAAGTATCGACAGTACCTCTCCGCTCCATGTACAAGTACCTCTCCGCTGAATGTACAAGTGTCGACAGTACCTCTCCGCTCAATGTACAAGTACCTCTCCGCTCCATGTACAAGTACCTCTCCGCTCTCATGTACAAGTACCTCTCCGCTCCATGTACAAGTACCTCTCCGCTCAATGTACAAGTACCTCTGCGCTCCATGTACAAGTACCTCTCCGCTCAATGTACAAGTACCTCTCCGCTCAATGTACAAGTGTCGACAGTACCTCTCCGCTCCATGTACAAGTACCTCTCCGCTCAATGTACAAGTGTCGACAGTACCTCTACGCTCAATGTACAAGTGTCGACAGTACCTCTCCGCTCTCATGTACAAGTACCTCTCCGATCCATGTACAAGTACATCTCCGCTCCATGTACAAGTACATCTCCGCTCAATGTACAAGTACCTCTCCGCTCCATGTACAAGTACCTCTCCGCTCCATGTACAAGTACCTCTCCGCTCCATGTACAAGTACCTCTCCGCTCCATGTACAAGTACCTCTCCGCTCAATGTACAAGTACCTCTCCGCTCCATGTACAAGTACCTCTCCGCTCCATGTACAAGTACCTCTCCGCTCCATGTACAAGTACCTCTCCGCTCAATGTACAAGTACCTCTCCGCTCCATGTACAAGTACCTCTCCGCTCCATGTACAAGTACCTCTCCGCTCCATGTACAAGTACCTCTCCGCTCAATGTACAAGTACCTCTCCGCTCCATGTACAAGTACCTCTCCGCTCAATGTACAAGTACCTCTCCGCTCCATGTACAAGTACCTCTCCGCTCAATGTACAAGTACCTCTCCGCTCCATGTACAAGTACCTCTCCGCTCCATGTACAAGTACCTCTCCGCTCCATGTACAAGTACCTCTCCGCTCCATGTACAAGTACCTCTCCGCTCCATGTACAAGTACCTCTCCGCTCAATGTACAAGTACCTCTCCGCTCCATGTACAAGTACCTCTCCGCTCCATGTACAAGTACCTCTCCGCTCCATGTACAAGTACCTCTCCGCTCAATGTACAAGTACCTCTCCGCTCCCTGTACAAGTACATCTCCGCTCCATGTACAAGTACCTCTCTGCTCCATGTACAAGTACCTCTCCGCTCAATGTACAAGTGTCAACAGTACCTCTCCGCTCCATGTACAAGTACCTCTCCGCTCCATGTACAAGTACCTCTCCGCTCAATGTACAAGTGTCGACAGTACCTCTCCGCTCCATCTACAAGTACCTCTCCGCTCCATGTACAAATACCTCTCCGCTCCATGTACAAATACCTCTCCGCTCCATGTACAAGTACCTCTCCGCTCCATGTACCAGTACCTCTCCGCTCAATGTACAAGTACATCTCCGCTCAATGTACAAGTACATCTCCGCTCAATGTACAAGTACGTCTCCGCTCAATGTACAAGTACCTCTCCGCTCCATGTACAAGTACCTCTCCGCTCAATGTACAAGTACATCTCCGCTCAATGTACAAGTACATCTCCGCTCAATGTACAAGTACGTCTCCGCTCAATGTACAAGTACCTCTCCGCTCAATGTACAAGTACCTCTGCGCTCCATGTACAAGTACCTCTCCGCTCAATGTACAAGTACCTCTCCGCTCAATGTACAAGTACCTCTCCGCTCAATGTACAAGTGTCGACAGTACCTCTCCGCTCCATGTACAAGTACCTCTCCGCTCAATGTACAAGTGTCGACAGTACCTCTACGCTCAATGTACAAGTGTCGACAGTACCTCTCCGCTCTCATGTACAAGTACCTCTCCGATCCATGTACAAGTACATCTCCGCTCCATGTACAAGTACATCTCCGCTCAATGTACAAGTACCTCTCCGCTCCATGTACAAGTACCTCTCCGCTCCATGTACAAGTACCTCTCCGCTCAATGTACAAGTACCTCTCCGCTCCATGTACAAGTACCTCTCCGCTCAATGTACAAGTACCTCTCCGCTCCATGTACAAGTACCTCTCCGCTCAATGTACAAGTACCTCTCCGCTCCATGTACAAGTACCTTTCCGCTCCATGTACAAGTACCTCTCCGCTCCATGTACAAGTACCTCTCCGCTCAATGTCAAGTATCGACAGTACCTCTCCGCTCCATGTACAAGTACCTCTCCGCTGAATGTACAAGTGTCGACAGTACCTCTCCGCTCAATGTACAAGTACCTCTCCGCTCCATGTACAAGTACCTCTCCGCTCTCATGTACAAGTACCTCTCCGCTCCATGTACAAGTACCTCTCCGCTCAATGTACAAGTACCTCTGCGCTCCATGTACAAGTACCTCTCCGCTCAATGTACAAGTACCTCTCCGCTCAATGTACAAGTGTCGACAGTACCTCTCCGCTCCATGTACAAGTACCTCTCCGCTCAATGTACAAGTGTCGACAGTACCTCTACGCTCAATGTACAAGTGTCGACAGTACCTCTCCGCTCTCATGTACAAGTACCTCTCCGATCCATGTACAAGTACATCTCCGCTCCATGTACAAGTACATCTCCGCTCAATGTACAAGTACCTCTCCGCTCCATGTACAAGTACCTCTCCGCTCCATGTACAAGTACCTCTCCGCTCCATGTACAAGTACCTCTCCGCTCCATGTACAAGTACCTCTCCGCTCAATGTACAAGTACCTCTCCGCTCCATGTACAAGTACCTCTCCGCTCCATGTACAAGTACCTCTCCGCTCCATGTACAAGTACCTCTCCGCTCAATGTACAAGTACCTCTCCGCTCCATGTACAAGTACCTCTCCGCTCCATGTACAAGTACCTCTCCGCTCCATGTACAAGTACCTCTCCGCTCCATGTACAAGTACCTCTCCGCTCAATGTACAAGTACCTCTCCGCTCCCTGTACAAGTACATCTCCGCTCCATGTACAAGTACCTCTCCGCTCCATGTACAAGTACCTCTCCGCTCAATGTACAAGTGTCGACAGTACCTCTCCGCTCCATGTACAAGTACCTCTCCGCTCCATGTACAAGTACCTCTCCGCTCAATGTACAAGTGTCGACAGTACCTCTCCGCTCCATCTACAAGTACCTCTCCGCTCAATGTACAAGTACCTCTCCGCTGAATGTACAAGTACCTCTCCGCTCCATGTACAAGTACCTCTCCGCTCCATGTACAAATACCTCTCCGCTCCATGTACAAGTACCTCTCCGCTCCATGTACAAGCACCTCTCCGCTACATGTACAAGTACCTCTCCGCTCCATGTACAAGTACCTCTCCGCTCCATGTACAAGTACCTCTCCGCTCAATGTACAAGTACCTCTCCGCTCCATGTACAAATACCTCTCCGCTCCATGTACAAATACCTCTCCGCTCCATGTACAAGTACCTCTCCGCTCCATGTACCAGTACCTCTCCGCTCAATGTACAAGTACATCTCCGCTCAATGTACAAGTACATCTCCGCTCAATGTACAAGTACGTCTCCGCTCAATGTACAAGTACCTCTCCGCTCAATGTACAAGTACCTCTCCGCTCCATGTACAAGTACCTCTCCGCTCAATGTACAAGTACATCTCCGCTCAATGTACAAGTACATCTCCGCTCAATGTACAAGTACGTCTCCGCTCAATGTACAAGTACCTCTCCGCTCAATGTACAAGTACCTCTGCGCTCCATGTACAAGTACCTCTCCGCTCAATGTACAAGTACCTCTCCGCTCAATGTACAAGTGTCGACAGTACCTCTCCGCTCCATGTACAAGTACCTCTCCGCTCAATGTACAAGTGTCGACAGTACCTCTACGCTCAATGTACAAGTGTCGACAGTACCTCTCCGCTCTCATGTACAAGTACCTCTCCGATCCATGTACAAGTACATCTCCGCTCCATGTACAAGTACATCTCCGCTCAATGTACAAGTACCTCTCCGCTCCATGTACAAGTACCTCTCCGCTCCATGTACAAGTACCTCTCCGCTCCATGTACAAGTACCTCTCTGCTCCATGTACAAGTACCTCTCCGCTCAATGTACAAGTACCTCTCCGCTCCATGTACAAGTACCTCTCCGCTCAATGTACAAGTACCTCTCCGCTCCATGTACAAGTACCTCTCCGCTCCATGTACAAGTACCTCTCCGCTCCATGTACAAGTACCTCTCCGCTCAATGTCAAGTATCGACAGTACCTCTCCGCTCCATGTACAAGTACCTCTCCGCTGAATGTACAAGTGTCGACAGTACCTCTCCGCTCAATGTACAAGTACCTCTCCGCTCCATGTACAAGTACCTCTCCGCTCTCATGTACAAGTACCTCTCCGCTCCATGTACAAGTACCTCTCCGCTCAATGTACAAGTACCTCTGCGCTCCATGTACAAGTACCTCTCCGCTCAATGTACAAGTACCTCTCCGCTCAATGTACAAGTGTCGACAGTACCTCTCCGCTCCATGTACAAGTACCTCTCCGCTCAATGTACAAGTGTCGACAGTACCTCTACGCTCAATGTACAAGTGTCGACAGTACCTCTCCGCTCTCATGTACAAGTACCTCTCCGATCCATGTACAAGTACATCTCCGCTCCATGTACAAGTACATCTCCGCTCAATGTACAAGTACCTCTCCGCTCCATGTACAAGTACCTCTCCGCTCCATGTACAAGTACCTCTCCGCTCCATGTACAAGTACCTCTCCGCTCCATGTACAAGTACCTCTCCGCTCAATGTACAAGTACCTCTCCGCTCCATGTACAAGTACCTCTCCGCTCCATGTACAAGTACCTCTCCGCTCCATGTACAAGTACCTCTCCGCTCAATGTACAAGTACCTCTCCGCTCCATGTACAAGTACCTCTCCGCTCCATGTACAAGTACCTCTCCGCTCCATGTACAAGTACCTCTCCGCTCAATGTACAAGTACCTCTCCGCTCCCTGTACAAGTACATCTCCGCTCCATGTACAAGTACCTCTCCGCTCCATGTACAAGTACCTCTCCGCTCAATGTACAAGTGTCAACAGTACCTCTCCGCTCCATGTACAAGTACCTCTCCGCTCCATGTACAAGTACCTCTCCGCTCAATGTACAAGTGTCGACAGTACCTCTCCGCTCCATCTACAAGTACCTCTCCGCTCAATGTACAAGTACCTCTCCGCTGAATGTACAAGTACCTCTCCGCTCCATGTACAAGTACCTCTCCGCTCCATGTACAAATACCTCTCCGCTCCATGTACAAGTACCTCTCCGCTCCATGTACAAGCACCTCTCCGCTACATGTACAAGTACCTCTCCGCTCCATGTACAAGTACCTCTCCGCTCCATGTACAAGTACCTCTCCGCTCAATGTACAAGTACCTCTCCGCTCCATGTACAAATACCTCTCCGCTCCATGTACAAATACCTCTCCGCTCCATGTACAAGTACCTCTCCGCTCCATGTACCAGTACCTCTCCGCTCAATGTACAAGTACATCTCCGCTCAATGTACAAGTACATCTCCGCTCAATGTACAAGTACGTCTCCGCTCAATGTACAAGTATCTCTCCGCTCAATGTACAAGTACCTCTCCGCTCCATGTACAAGTACCTCTCCGCTCAATGTACAAGTACATCTCCGCTCAATGTACAAGTACATCTCCGCTCAATGTACAAGTACGTCTCCGCTCAATGTACAAGTACCTCTCCGCTCAATGTACAAGTGTCGACAGTACCTCTCCGCTCCATGTACAAGTACCTCTCCGCTCCATGTACAAGTACCTCTCCGCTCAATGTACAAGTGTCGACAGTACCTCTCCGCTCCATCTACAAGTACCTCTCCGCTCAATGTACAAGTACCTCTCCGCTGAATGTACAAGTACCTCTCCGCTCCATGTACAAGTACCTCTCCGCTCCATGTACAAATACCTCTCCGCTCCATGTACAAGTACCTCTCCGCTCCATGTACAAGCACCTCTCCGCTACATGTACAAGTACCTCTCCGCTCCATGTACAAGTACCTCTCCGCTCCATGTACAAGTACCTCTCTGCTCAATGTACAAGTACCTCTCCGCTCCATGTACAAATACCTCTCCGCTCCATGTACAAATACCTCTCCGCTCCATGTACAAGTACCTCTCCGCTCCATGTACCAGTACCTCTCCGCTCAATGTACAAGTACATCTCCGCTCAATGTACAAGTACCTCTCCGCTCAATGTACAAGTACATCTCCGCTCAATGTACAAGTACATCTCCGCTCAATGTACAAGTACGTCTCCGCTCAATGTACAAGTACCTCTCCGCTCAATGTACAAGTACCTCTGCGCTCCATGTACAAGTACCTCTCCGCTCAATGTACAAGTACCTCTCCGCTCAATGTACAAGTGTCGACAGTACCTCTCCGCTCCATGTACAAGTACCTCTCCGCTCAATGTACAAGTGTCGACAGTACCTCTACGCTCAATGTACAAGTGTCGACAGTACCTCTCCGCTCTCATGTACAAGTACCTCTCCGATCCATGTACAAGTACATCTCCGCTCCATGTACAAGTACATCTCCGCTCAATGTACAAGTACCTCTCCGCTCCATGTACAAGTACCTCTCCGCTCCATGTACAAGTACCTCTCCGCTCCATGTACAAGTACCTCTCCGCTCCATGTACAAGTACCTCTCCGCTCAATGTACAAGTACCTCTCCGCTCCATGTACAAGTACCTCTCCGCTCAATGTACAAGTACCTCTCCGCTCCATGTACAAGTACCTCTCCGCTCCATGTACAAGTACCTCTCCGCTCCATGTACAAGTACCTCTCCGCTCAATGTCAAGTATCGACAGTACCTCTCCGCTCCATGTACAAGTACCTCTCCGCTGAATGTACAAGTGTCGACAGTACCGCTCCGCTCAATGTACAAGTACCTCTCCGCTCCATGTACAAGTACCTCTCCGCTCTCATGTACAAGTACCTCTCCGCTCCATGTACAAGTACCTCTCCGCTCAATGTACAAGTACCTCTGCGCTCCATGTACAAGTACCTCTCCGCTCAATGTACAAGTACCTCTCCGCTCAATGTACAAGTGTCGACAGTACCTCTCCGCTCCATGTACAAGTACCTCTCCGCTCAATGTACAAGTGTCGACAGTACCTCTACGCTCAATGTACAAGTGTCGACAGTACCTCTCCGCTCTCATGTACAAGTACCTCTCCGATCCATGTACAAGTACATCTCCGCTCCATGTACAAGTACATCTCCGCTCAATGTACAAGTACCTCTCCGCTCCATGTACAAGTACCTCTCCGCTCCATGTACAAGTACCTCTCCGCTCCATGTACAAGTACCTCTCCGCTCCATGTACAAGTACCTCTCCGCTCAATGTACAAGTACCTCTCCGCTCCATGTACAAGTACCTCTCCGCTCCATGTACAAGTACCTCTCCGCTCCATGTACAAGTACCTCTCCGCTCAATGTACAAGTACCTCTCCGCTCCATGTACAAGTACCTCTCCGCTCCATGTACAAGTACCTCTCCGCTCCATGTACAAGTACCTCTCCGCTCAATGTACAAGTACCTCTCCGCTCCCTGTACAAGTACATCTCCGCTCCATGTACAAGTACCTCTCCGCTCCATGTACAAGTACCTCTCCGCTCAATGTACAAGTGTCGACAGTACCTCTCCGCTCCATGTACAAGTACCTCTCCGCTCCATGTACAAGTACCTCTCCGCTCAATGTACAAGTGTCGACAGTACCTCTCCGCTCCATCTACAAGTACCTCTCCGCTCAATGTACAAGTACCTCTCCGCTGAATGTACAAGTACCTCTCCGCTCCATGTACAAGTACCTCTCCGCTCCATGTACAAATACCTCTCCGCTCCATGTACAAGTACCTCTCCGCTCCATGTACAAGCACCTCTCCGCTACATGTACAAGTACCTCTCCGCTCCATGTACAAGTACCTCTCCGCTCCATGTACAAGTACCTCTCCGCTCAATGTACAAGTACCTCTCCGCTCCATGTACAAATACCTCTCCGCTCCATGTACAAATACCTCTCCGCTCCATGTACAAGTACCTCTCCGCTCCATGTACCAGTACCTCTCCGCTCAATGTACAAGTACATCTCCGCTCAATGTACAAGTACATCTCCGCTCAATGTACAAGTACGTCTCCGCTCAATGTACAAGTACCTCTCCGCTCAATGTACAAGTACCTCTCCGCTCCATGTACAAGTACCTCTCCGCTCAATGTACAAGTACATCTCCGCTCAATGTACAAGTACATCTCCGCTCAATGTACAAGTACGTCTCCGCTCAATGTACAAGTACCTCTCCGCTCAATGTACAAGTACCTCTGCGCTCCATGTACAAGTACCTCTCCGCTCAATGTACAAGTACCTCTCCGCTCAATGTACAAGTGTCGACAGTACCTCTCCGCTCCATGTACAAGTACCTCTCCGCTCAATGTACAAGTGTCGACAGTACCTCTACGCTCAATGTACAAGTGTCGACAGTACCTCTCCGCTCTCATGTACAAGTACCTCTCCGATCCATGTACAAGTACATCTCCGCTCCATGTACAAGTACATCTCCGCTCAATGTACAAGTACCTCTCCGCTCCATGTACAAGTACCTCTCCGCTCCATGTACAAGTACCTCTCCGCTCCATGTACAAGTACCTCTCCGCTCCATGTACAAGTACCTCTCCGCTCAATGTACAAGTACCTCTCCGCTCCATGTACAAGTACCTCTCCGCTCAATGTACAAGTACCTCTCCGCTCCATGTACAAGTACCTCTCCGCTCCATGTACAAGTACCTCTCCGCTCCATGTACAAGTACCTCTCCGCTCAATGTCAAGTATCGACAGTACCTCTCCGCTCCATGTACAAGTACCTCTCCGCTGAATGTACAAGTGTCGACAGTACCTCTCCGCTCAATGTACAAGTACCTCTCCGCTCCATGTACAAGTACCTCTCCGCTCTCATGTACAAGTACCTCTCCGCTCCATGTACAAGTACCTCTCCGCTCAATGTACAAGTACCTCTGCGCTCCATGTACAAGTACCTCTCCGCTCAATGTACAAGTACCTCTCCGCTCAATGTACAAGTGTCGACAGTACCTCTCCGCTCCATGTACAAGTACCTCTCCGCTCAATGTACAAGTGTCGACAGTACCTCTACGCTCAATGTACAAGTGTCGACAGTACCTCTCCGCTCTCATGTACAAGTACCTCTCCGATCCATGTACAAGTACATCTCCGCTCCATGTACAAGTACATCTCCGCTCAATGTACAAGTACCTCTCCGCTCCATGTACAAGTACCTCTCCGCTCCATGTACAAGTACCTCTCCGCTCCATGTACAAGTACCTCTCCGCTCCATGTACAAGTACCTCTCCGCTCAATGTACAAGTACCTCTCCGCTCCATGTACAAGTACCTCTCCGCTCCATGTACAAGTACCTCTCCGCTCCATGTACAAGTACCTCTCCGCTCAATGTACAAGTACCTCTCCGCTCCATGTACAAGTACCTCTCCGCTCCATGTACAAGTACCTCTCCGCTCCATGTACAAGTACCTCTCCGCTCAATGTACAAGTACCTCTCCGCTCCCTGTACAAGTACATCTCCGCTCCATGTACAAGTACCTCTCCGCTCCATGTACAAGTACCTCTCCGCTCAATGTACAAGTGTCAACAGTACCTCTCCGCTCCATGTACAAGTACCTCTCCGCTCCATGTACAAGTACCTCTCCGCTCAATGTACAAGTGTCGACAGTACCTCTCCGCTCCATCTACAAGTACCTCTCCGCTCAATGTACAAGTACCTCTCCGCTGAATGTACAAGTACCTCTCCGCTCCATGTACAAGTACCTCTCCGCTCCATGTACAAATACCTCTCCGCTCCATGTACAAGTACCTCTCCGCTCCATGTACAAGCACCTCTCCGCTACATGTACAAGTACCTCTCCGCTCCATGTACAAGTACCTCTCCGCTCCATGTACAAGTACCTCTCCGCTCAATGTACAAGTACCTCTCCGCTCCATGTACAAATACCTCTCCGCTCCATGTACAAATACCTCTCCGCTCCATGTACAAGTACCTCTCCGCTCCATGTACCAGTACCTCTCCGCTCAATGTACAAGTACATCTCCGCTCAATGTACAAGTACATCTCCGCTCAATGTACAAGTACGTCTCCGCTCAATGTACAAGTACCTCTCCGCTCAATGTACAAGTACCTCTCCGCTCCATGTACAAGTACCTCTCCGCTCAATGTACAAGTACATCTCCGCTCAATGTACAAGTACATCTCCGCTCAATGTACAAGTACGTCTCCGCTCAATGTACAAGTACCTCTCCGCTCAATGTACAAGTGTCGACAGTACCTCTCCGCTCCATGTACAAGTACCTCTCCGCTCCATGTACAAGTACCTCTCCGCTCAATGTACAAGTGTCGACAGTACCTCTCCGCTCCATCTACAAGTACCTCTCCGCTCAATGTACAAGTACCTCTCCGCTGAATGTACAAGTACCTCTCCGCTCCATGTACAAGTACCTCTCCGCTCCATGTACAAATACCTCTCCGCTCCATGTACAAGTACCTCTCCGCTCCATGTACAAGCACCTCTCCGCTACATGTACAAGTACCTCTCCGCTCCATGTACAAGTACCTCTCCGCTCCATGTACAAGTACCTCTCCGCTCAATGTACAAGTACCTCTCCGCTCCATGTACAAATACCTCTCCGCTCCATGTACAAATACCTCTCCGCTCCATGTACAAGTACCTCTCCGCTCCATGTACCAGTACCTCTCCGCTCAATGTACAAGTACATCTCCGCTCAATGTACAAGTACCTCTCCGCTCAATGTACAAGTACATCTCCGCTCAATGTACAAGTACATCTCCGCTCAATGTACAAGTACGTCTCCGCTCAATGTACAAGTACCTCTCCGCTCAATGTACAAGTACCTCTGCGCTCCATGTACAAGTACCTCTCCGCTCAATGTACAAGTACCTCTCCGCTCAATGTACAAGTGTCGACAGTACCTCTCCGCTCCATGTACAAGTACCTCTCCGCTCAATGTACAAGTGTCGACAGTACCTCTACGCTCAATGTACAAGTGTCGACAGTACCTCTCCGCTCTCATGTACAAGTACCTCTCCGATCCATGTACAAGTACATCTCCGCTCCATGTACAAGTACATCTCCGCTCAATGTACAAGTACCTCTCCGCTCCATGTACAAGTACCTCTCCGCTCCATGTACAAGTACCTCTCCGCTCCATGTACAAGTACCTCTCCGCTCCATGTACAAGTACCTCTCCGCTCAATGTACAAGTACCTCTCCGCTCCATGTACAAGTACCTCTCCGCTCAATGTACAAGTACCTCTCCGCTCCATGTACAAGTACCTCTCCGCTCCATGTACAAGTACCTCTCCGCTCCATGTACAAGTACCTCTCCGCTCAATGTCAAGTATCGACAGTACCTCTCCGCTCCATGTACAAGTACCTCTCCGCTGAATGTACAAGTGTCGACAGTACCTCTCCGCTCAATGTACAAGTACCTCTCCGCTCCATGTACAAGTACCTCTCCGCTCTCATGTACAAGTACCTCTCCGCTCCATGTACAAGTACCTCTCCGCTCAATGTACAAGTACCTCTGCGCTCCATGTACAAGTACCTCTCCGCTCAATGTACAAGTACCTCTCCGCTCAATGTACAAGTGTCGACAGTACCTCTCCGCTCCATGTACAAGTACCTCTCCGCTCAATGTACAAGTGTCGACAGTACCTCTACGCTCAATGTACAAGTGTCGACAGTACCTCTCCGCTCTCATGTACAAGTACCTCTCCGATCCATGTACAAGTACATCTCCGCTCCATGTACAAGTACATCTCCGCTCAATGTACAAGTACCTCTCCGCTCCATGTACAAGTACCTCTCCGCTCCATGTACAAGTACCTCTCCGCTCCATGTACAAGTACCTCTCCGCTCCATGTACAAGTACCTCTCCGCTCAATGTACAAGTACCTCTCCGCTCCATGTACAAGTACCTCTCCGCTCCATGTACAAGTACCTCTCCGCTCCATGTACAAGTACCTCTCCGCTCAATGTACAAGTACCTCTCCGCTCCATGTACAAGTACCTCTCCGCTCCATGTACAAGTACCTCTCCGCTCCATGTACAAGTACCTCTCCGCTCAATGTACAAGTACCTCTCCGCTCCCTGTACAAGTACATCTCCGCTCCATGTACAAGTACCTCTCCGCTCCATGTACAAGTACCTCTCCGCTCAATGTACAAGTGTCAACAGTACCTCTCCGCTCCATGTACAAGTACCTCTCCGCTCCATGTACAAGTACCTCTCCGCTCAATGTACAAGTGTCGACAGTACCTCTCCGCTCCATCTACAAGTACCTCTCCGCTCAATGTACAAGTACCTCTCCGCTGAATGTACAAGTACCTCTCCGCTCCATGTACAAGTACCTCTCCGCTCCATGTACAAATACCTCTCCGCTCCATGTACAAGTACCTCTCCGCTCCATGTACAAGCACCTCTCCGCTACATGTACAAGTACCTCTCCGCTCCATGTACAAGTACCTCTCCGCTCCATGTACAAGTACCTCTCCGCTCAATGTACAAGTACCTCTCCGCTCCATGTACAAATACCTCTCCGCTCCATGTACAAATACCTCTCCGCTCCATGTACAAGTACCTCTCCGCTCCATGTACCAGTACCTCTCCGCTCAATGTACAAGTACATCTCCGCTCAATGTACAAGTACATCTCCGCTCAATGTACAAGTACGTCTCCGCTCAATGTACAAGTACCTCTCCGCTCAATGTACAAGTACCTCTCCGCTCCATGTACAAGTACCTCTCCGCTCAATGTACAAGTACATCTCCGCTCAATGTACAAGTACATCTCCGCTCAATGTACAAGTACGTCTCCGCTCAATGTACAAGTACCTCTCCGCTCAATGTACAAGTGTCGACAGTACCTCTCCGCTCCATGTACAAGTACCTCTCCGCTCCATGTACAAGTACCTCTCCGCTCAATGTACAAGTGTCGACAGTACCTCTCCGCTCCATCTACAAGTACCTCTCCGCTCAATGTACAAGTACCTCTCCGCTGAATGTACAAGTACCTCTCCGCTCCATGTACAAGTACCTCTCCGCTCCATGTACAAATACCTCTCCGCTCCATGTACAAGTACCTCTCCGCTCCATGTACAAGCACCTCTCCGCTACATGTACAAGTACCTCTCCGCTCCATGTACAAGTACCTCTCCGCTCCATGTACAAGTACCTCTCCGCTCAATGTACAAGTACCTCTCCGCTCCATGTACAAATACCTCTCCGCTCCATGTACAAATACCTCTCCGCTCCATGTACAAGTACCTCTCCGCTCCATGTACCAGTACCTCTCCGCTCAATGTACAAGTACATCTCCGCTCAATGTACAAGTACCTCTCCGCTCAATGTACAAGTACATCTCCGCTCAATGTACAAGTACATCTCCGCTCAATGTACAAGTACGTCTCCGCTCAATGTACAAGTACCTCTCCGCTCAATGTACAAGTACCTCTGCGCTCCATGTACAAGTACCTCTCCGCTCAATGTACAAGTACCTCTCCGCTCAATGTACAAGTGTCGACAGTACCTCTCCGCTCCATGTACAAGTACCTCTCCGCTCAATGTACAAGTGTCGACAGTACCTCTACGCTCAATGTACAAGTGTCGACAGTACCTCTCCGCTCTCATGTACAAGTACCTCTCCGATCCATGTACAAGTACATCTCCGCTCCATGTACAAGTACATCTCCGCTCAATGTACAAGTACCTCTCCGCTCCATGTACAAGTACCTCTCCGCTCCATGTACAAGTACCTCTCCGCTCCATGTACAAGTACCTCTCCGCTCCATGTACAAGTACCTCTCCGCTCAATGTACAAGTACCTCTCCGCTCCATGTACAAGTACCTCTCCGCTCAATGTACAAGTACCTCTCCGCTCCATGTACAAGTACCTCTCCGCTCCATGTACAAGTACCTCTCCGCTCCATGTACAAGTACCTCTCCGCTCAATGTCAAGTATCGACAGTACCTCTCCGCTCCATGTACAAGTACCTCTCCGCTGAATGTACAAGTGTCGACAGTACCTCTCCGCTCAATGTACAAGTACCTCTCCGCTCCATGTACAAGTACCTCTCCGCTCTCATGTACAAGTACCTCTCCGCTCCATGTACAAGTACCTCTCCGCTCAATGTACAAGTACCTCTGCGCTCCATGTACAAGTACCTCTCCGCTCAATGTACAAGTACCTCTCCGCTCAATGTACAAGTGTCGACAGTACCTCTCCGCTCCATGTACAAGTACCTCTCCGCTCAATGTACAAGTGTCGACAGTACCTCTACGCTCAATGTACAAGTGTCGACAGTACCTCTCCGCTCTCATGTACAAGTACCTCTCCGATCCATGTACAAGTACATCTCCGCTCCATGTACAAGTACATCTCCGCTCAATGTACAAGTACCTCTCCGCTCCATGTACAAGTACCTCTCCGCTCCATGTACAAGTACCTCTCCGCTCCATGTACAAGTACCTCTCCGCTCCATGTACAAGTACCTCTCCGCTCAATGTACAAGTACCTCTCCGCTCCATGTACAAGTACCTCTCCGCTCCATGTACAAGTACCTCTCCGCTCCATGTACAAGTACCTCTCCGCTCAATGTACAAGTACCTCTCCGCTCCATGTACAAGTACCTCTCCGCTCCATGTACAAGTACCTCTCCGCTCCATGTACAAGTACCTCTCCGCTCAATGTACAAGTACCTCTCCGCTCCCTGTACAAGTACATCTCCGCTCCATGTACAAGTACCTCTCCGCTCCATGTACAAGTACCTCTCCGCTCAATGTACAAGTGTCGACAGTACCTCTCCGCTCCATGTACAAGTACCTCTCCGCTCCATGTACAAGTACCTCTCCGCTCAATGTACAAGTGTCGACAGTACCTCTCCGCTCCATCTACAAGTACCTCTCCGCTCAATGTACAAGTACCTCTCCGCTGAATGTACAAGTACCTCTCCGCTCCATGTACAAGTACCTCTCCGCTCCATGTACAAATACCTCTCCGCTCCATGTACAAGTACCTCTCCGCTCCATGTACAAGCACCTCTCCGCTACATGTACAAGTACCTCTCCGCTCCATGTACAAGTACCTCTCCGCTCCATGTACAAGTACCTCTCCGCTCAATGTACAAGTACCTCTCCGCTCCATGTACAAATACCTCTCCGCTCCATGTACAAATACCTCTCCGCTCCATGTACAAGTACCTCTCCGCTCCATGTACCAGTACCTCTCCGCTCAATGTACAAGTACATCTCCGCTCAATGTACAAGTACATCTCCGCTCAATGTACAAGTACGTCTCCGCTCAATGTACAAGTACCTCTCCGCTCAATGTACAAGTACCTCTCCGCTCCATGTACAAGTACCTCTCCGCTCAATGTACAAGTACATCTCCGCTCAATGTACAAGTACATCTCCGCTCAATGTACAAGTACGTCTCCGCTCAATGTACAAGTACCTCTCCGCTCAATGTACAAGTGTCGACAGTACCTCTCCGCTCCATGTACAAGTACCTCTCCGCTCCATGTACAAGTACCTCTCCGCTCAATGTACAAGTGTCGACAGTACCTCTCCGCTCCATCTACAAGTACCTCTCCGCTCAATGTACAAGTACCTCTCCGCTGAATGTACAAGTACCTCTCCGCTCCATGTACAAGTACCTCTCCGCTCCATGTACAAATACCTCTCCGCTCCATGTACAAGTACCTCTCCGCTCCATGTACAAGCACCTCTCCGCTACATGTACAAGTACCTCTCCGCTCCATGTACAAGTACCTCTCCGCTCCATGTACAAGTACCTCTCCGCTCAATGTACAAGTACCTCTCCGCTCCATGTACAAATACCTCTCCGCTCCATGTACAAATACCTCTCCGCTCCATGTACAAGTACCTATCCGCTCCATGTACCAGTACCTCTCCGCTCAATGTACAAGTACATCTCCGCTCAATGTACAAGTACCTCTCCGCTCAATGTACAAGTACATCTCCGCTCAATGTACAAGTACATCTCCGCTCAATGTACAAGTACGTCTCCGCTCAATGTACAAGTACCTCTCCGCTCAATGTACAAGTACCTCTGCGCTCCATGTACAAGTACCTCTCCGCTCAATGTACAAGTACCTCTCCGCTCAATGTACAAGTGTTGACAGTACCTCTCCGCTCCATGTACAAGTACCTCTCCGCTCAATGTACAAGTGTCGACAGTACCTCTACGCTCAATGTACAAGTGTCGACAGTACCTCTCCGCTCTCATGTACAAGTACCTCTCCGATCCATGTACAAGTACATCTCCGCTCCATGTACAAGTACATCTCCGCTCAATGTACAAGTACCTCTCCGCTCCATGTACAAGTACCTCTCCGCTCCATGTACAAGTACCTCTCCGCTCCATGTACAAGTACCTCTCCGCTCCATGTACAAGTACCTCTCCGCTCAATGTACAAGTACCTCTCCGCTCCATGTACAAGTACCTCTCCGCTCAATGTACAAGTACCTCTCCGCTCCATGTACAAGTACCTCTCCGCTCCATGTACAAGTACCTCTCCGCTCCATGTACAAGTACCTCTCCGCTCAATGTCAAGTATCGACAGTACCTCTCCGCTCCATGTACAAGTACCTCTCCGCTGAATGTACAAGTGTCGACAGTACCTCTCCGCTCAATGTACAAGTACCTCTCCGCTCCATGTACAAGTACCTCTCCGCTCTCATGTACAAGTACCTCTCCGCTCCATGTACAAGTACCTCTCCGCTCAATGTACAAGTACCTCTGCGCTCCATGTACAAGTACCTCTCCGCTCAATGTACAAGTACCTCTCCGCTCAATGTACAAGTGTCGACAGTACCTCTCCGCTCCATGTACAAGTACCTCTCCGCTCAATGTACAAGTGTCGACAGTACCTCTACGCTCAATGTACAAGTGTCGACAGTACCTCTCCGCTCTCATGTACAAGTACCTCTCCGATCCATGTACAAGTACATCTCCGCTCCATGTACAAGTACATCTCCGCTCAATGTACAAGTACCTCTCCGCTCCATGTACAAGTACCTCTCCGCTCCATGTACAAGTACCTCTCCGCTCCATGTACAAGTACCTCTCCGCTCCATGTACAAGTACCTCTCCGCTCAATGTACAAGTACCTCTCCGCTCCATGTACAAGTACCTCTCCGCTCCATGTACAAGTACCTCTCCGCTCCATGTACAAGTACCTCTCCGCTCAATGTACAAGTACCTCTCCGCTCCATGTACAAGTACCTCTCCGCTCCATGTACAAGTACCTCTCCGCTCCATGTACAAGTACCTCTCCGCTCAATGTACAAGTACCTCTCCGCTCCCTGTACAAGTACATCTCCGCTCCATGTACAAGTACCTCTCCGCTCCATGTACAAGTACCTCTCCGCTCAATGTACAAGTGTCGACAGTACCTCTCCGCTCCATGTACAAGTACCTCTCCGCTCCATGTACAAGTACCTCTCCGCTCAATGTACAAGTGTCGACAGTACCTCTCCGCTCCATCTACAAGTACCTCTCCGCTCAATGTACAAGTACCTCTCCGCTGAATGTACAAGTACCTCTCCGCTCCATGTACAAGTACCTCTCCGCTCCATGTACAAATACCTCTCCGCTCCATGTACAAGTACCTCTCCGCTCCATGTACAAGCACCTCTCCGCTACATGTACAAGTACCTCTCCGCTCCATGTACAAGTACCTCTCCGCTCCATGTACAAGTACCTCTCCGCTCAATGTACAAGTACCTCTCCGCTCCATGTACAAATACCTCTCCGCTCCATGTACAAATACCTCTCCGCTCCATGTACAAGTACCTCTCCGCTCCATGTACCAGTACCTCTCCGCTCAATGTACAAGTACATCTCCGCTCAATGTACAAGTACATCTCCGCTCAATGTACAAGTACGTCTCCGCTCAATGTACAAGTACCTCTCCGCTCAATGTACAAGTACCTCTCCGCTCCATGTACAAGTACCTCTCCGCTCAATGTACAAGTACATCTCCGCTCAATGTACAAGTACATCTCCGCTCAATGTACAAGTACGTCTCCGCTCAATGTACAAGTACCTCTCCGCTCAATGTACAAGTGTCGACAGTACCTCTCCGCTCCATGTACAAGTACCTCTCCGCTCCATGTACAAGTACCTCTCCGCTCAATGTACAAGTGTCGACAGTACCTCTCCGCTCCATCTACAAGTACCTCTCCGCTCAATGTACAAGTACCTCTCCGCTGAATGTACAAGTACCTCTCCGCTCCATGTACAAGTACCTCTCCGCTCCATGTACAAATACCTCTCCGCTCCATGTACAAGTACCTCTCCGCTCCATGTACAAGCACCTCTCCGCTACATGTACAAGTACCTCTCCGCTCCATGTACAAGTACCTCTCCGCTCCATGTACAAGTACCTCTCCGCTCCATGTACAAATACCTCTCCGCTCCATGTACAAATACCTCTCCGCTCCATGTACAAGTACCTCTCCGCTCCATGTACCAGTACCTCTCCGCTCAATGTACAAGTACATCTCCGCTCAATGTACAAGTACCTCTCCGCTCAATGTACAAGTACATCTCCGCTCAATGTACAAGTACATCTCCGCTCAATGTACAAGTACGTCTCCGCTCAATGTACAAGTACCTCTCCGCTCAATGTACAAGTACCTCTGCGCTCCATGTACAAGTACCTCTCCGCTCAATGTACAAGTACCTCTCCGCTCAATGTACAAGTGTTGACAGTACCTCTCCGCTCCATGTACAAGTACCTCTCCGCTCAATGTACAAGTGTCGACAGTACCTCTACGCTCAATGTACAAGTGTCGACAGTACCTCTCCGCTCTCATGTACAAGTACCTCTCCGATCCATGTACAAGTACATCTCCGCTCCATGTACAAGTACATCTCCGCTCAATGTACAAGTACCTCTCCGCTCCATGTACAAGTACCTCTCCGCTCCATGTACAAGTACCTCTCCGCTCCATGTACAAGTACCTCTCCGCTCCATGTACAAGTACCTCTCCGCTCAATGTACAAGTACCTCTCCGCTCCATGTACAAGTACCTCTCCGCTCAATGTACAAGTACCTCTCCGCTCCATGTACAAGTACCTCTCCGCTCCATGTACAAGTACCTCTCCGCTCCATGTACAAGTACCTCTCCGCTCAATGTCAAGTATCGACAGTACCTCTCCGCTCCATGTACAAGTACCTCTCCGCTGAATGTACAAGTGTCGACAGTACCTCTCCGCTCAATGTACAAGTACCTCTCCGCTCCATGTACAAGTACCTCTCCGCTCTCATGTACAAGTACCTCTCCGCTCCATGTACAAGTACCTCTCCGCTCAATGTACAAGTACCTCTGCGCTCCATGTACAAGTACCTCTCCGCTCAATGTACAAGTACCTCTCCGCTCAATGTACAAGTGTCGACAGTACCTCTCCGCTCCATGTACAAGTACCTCTCCGCTCAATGTACAAGTGTCGACAGTACCTCTACGCTCAATGTACAAGTGTCGACAGTACCTCTCCGCTCTCATGTACAAGTACCTCTCCGATCCATGTACAAGTACATCTCCGCTCCATGTACAAGTACATCTCCGCTCAATGTACAAGTACCTCTCCGCTCCATGTACAAGTACCTCTCCGCTCCATGTACAAGTACCTCTCCGCTCCATGTACAAGTACCTCTCCGCTCCATGTACAAGTACCTCTCCGCTCAATGTACAAGTACCTCTCCGCTCCATGTACAAGTACCTCTCCGCTCCATGTACAAGTACCTCTCCGCTCCATGTACAAGTACCTCTCCGCTCAATGTACAAGTACCTCTCCGCTCCATGTACAAGTACCTCTCCGCTCCATGTACAAGTACCTCTCCGCTCCATGTACAAGTACCTCTCCGCTCAATGTACAAGTACCTCTCCGCTCCCTGTACAAGTACATCTCCGCTCCATGTACAAGTACCTCTCCGCTCCATGTACAAGTACCTCTCCGCTCAATGTACAAGTGTCGACAGTACCTCTCCGCTCCATGTACAAGTACCTCTCCGCTCCATGTACAAGTACCTCTCCGCTCAATGTACAAGTGTCGACAGTACCTCTCCGCTCCATCTACAAGTACCTCTCCGCTCAATGTACAAGTACCTCTCCGCTGAATGTACAAGTACCTCTCCGCTCCATGTACAAGTACCTCTCCGCTCCATGTACAAATACCTCTCCGCTCCATGTACAAGTACCTCTCCGCTCCATGTACAAGCACCTCTCCGCTACATGTACAAGTACCTCTCCGCTCCATGTACAAGTACCTCTCCGCTCCATGTACAAGTACCTCTCCGCTCAATGTACAAGTACCTCTCCGCTCCATGTACAAATACCTCTCCGCTCCATGTACAAATACCTCTCCGCTCCATGTACAAGTACCTCTCCGCTCCATGTACCAGTACCTCTCCGCTCAATGTACAAGTACATCTCCGCTCAATGTACAAGTACATCTCCGCTCAATGTACAAGTACGTCTCCGCTCAATGTACAAGTACCTCTCCGCTCAATGTACAAGTACCTCTCCGCTCCATGTACAAGTACCTCTCCGCTCAATGTACAAGTACATCTCCGCTCAATGTACAAGTACATCTCCGCTCAATGTACAAGTACGTCTCCGCTCAATGTACAAGTACCTCTCCGCTCAATGTACAAGTACCTCTCCGCTCCATGTACAAGTACCTCTCCGCTCAATGTACAAGTACATCTCCGCTCCATGTACCAGTACCTCTCCGCTCAATGTACAAGTACCTCTCCGCTCAATGTACAAGTACATCTCCGCTCCATGTACAAGTACGTCTCCGCTCAATGTATAAGTACCTCTCCGCTCCATGTACAAGTACCTCTCCGCTCCATGTACAAGTACATCTCCGCTCCATGTACAAGTACATCTCCGCTCCATGTACAAGTACCTCTCCGCTCCATGTACAAGCACCTCTCCGCTACATGTACAAGTACCTCTCCGCTCCATGTACAAGTACCTCTCCGCTCCATGTACAAGTACCTCTCCGCTCAATGTACAAGTACCTCTCCGCTCCATGTACAAGTACCTCTCCGCTCAATGTACAAGTACCTCTCCGCTCCATGTACAAGTACCTCTCCGCTCCATGTACAAGTACCTCTCCGCTCCATGTACAAGTACCTCTCCGCTCAATGTCAAGTATCGACAGTACCTCTCCGCTCCATGTACAAGTACCTCTCCGCTGAATGTACAAGTGTCGACAGTACCTCTCCGCTCAATGTACAAGTACCTCTCCGCTCCATGTACAAGTACCTCTCCGCTCTCATGTACAAGTACCTCTCCGCTCCATGTACAAGTACCTCTCCGCTCAATGTACAAGTACCTCTGCGCTCCATGTACAAGTACCTCTCCGCTCAATGTACAAGTACCTCTCCGCTCAATGTACAAGTGTCGACAGTACCTCTCCGCTCCATGTACAAGTACCTCTCCGCTCAATGTACAAGTGTCGACAGTACCTCTACGCTCAATGTACAAGTGTCGACAGTACCTCTCCGCTCTCATGTACAAGTACCTCTCCGATCCATGTACAAGTACATCTCCGCTCCATGTACAAGTACATCTCCGCTCAATGTACAAGTACCTCTCCGCTCCATGTACAAGTACCTCTCCGCTCCATGTACAAGTACCTCTCCGCTCCATGTACAAGTACCTCTCCGCTCCATGTACAAGTACCTCTCCGCTCAATGTACAAGTACCTCTCCGCTCCATGTACAAGTACCTCTCCGCTCCATGTACAAGTACCTCTCCGCTCCATGTACAAGTACCTCTCCGCTCAATGTACAAGTACCTCTCCGCTCCATGTACAAGTACCTCTCCGCTCCATGTACAAGTACCTCTCCGCTCCATGTACAAGTACCTCTCCGCTCAATGTACAAGTACCTCTCCGCTCCCTGTACAAGTACATCTCCGCTCCATGTACAAGTACCTCTCCGCTCCATGTACAAGTACCTCTCCGCTCAATGTACAAGTGTCGACAGTACCTCTCCGCTCCATGTACAAGTACCTCTCCGCTCCATGTACAAGTACCTCTCCGCTCAATGTACAAGTGTCGACAGTACCTCTCCGCTCCATCTACAAGTACCTCTCCGCTCAATGTACAAGTACCTCTCCGCTGAATGTACAAGTACCTCTCCGCTCCATGTACAAGTACCTCTCCGCTCCATGTACAAATACCTCTCCGCTCCATGTACAAGTACCTCTCCGCTCCATGTACAAGCACCTCTCCGCTACATGTACAAGTACCTCTCCGCTCCATGTACAAGTACCTCTCCGCTCCATGTACAAGTACCTCTCCGCTCAATGTACAAGTACCTCTCCGCTCCATGTACAAATACCTCTCCGCTCCATGTACAAATACCTCTCCGCTCCATGTACAAGTACCTCTCCGCTCCATGTACCAGTACCTCTCCGCTCAATGTACAAGTACATCTCCGCTCAATGTACAAGTACATCTCCGCTCAATGTACAAGTACGTCTCCGCTCAATGTACAAGTACCTCTCCGCTCAATGTACAAGTACCTCTCCGCTCCATGTACAAGTACCTCTCCGCTCAATGTACAAGTACATCTCCGCTCAATGTACAAGTACATCTCCGCTCAATGTACAAGTACGTCTCCGCTCAATGTACAAGTACCTCTCCGCTCAATGTACAAGTGTCGACAGTACCTCTCCGCTCCATGTACAAGTACCTCTCCGCTCCATGTACAAGTACCTCTCCGCTCAATGTACAAGTGTCGACAGTACCTCTCCGCTCCATCTACAAGTACCTCTCCGCTCAATGTACAAGTACCTCTCCGCTGAATGTACAAGTACCTCTCCGCTCCATGTACAAGTACCTCTCCGCTCCATGTACAAATACCTCTCCGCTCCATGTACAAGTACCTCTCCGCTCCATGTACAAGCACCTCTCCGCTACATGTACAAGTACCTCTCCGCTCCATGTACAAGTACCTCTCCGCTCCATGTACAAGTACCTCTCCGCTCCATGTACAAATACCTCTCCGCTCCATGTACAAATACCTCTCCGCTCCATGTACAAGTACCTCTCCGCTCCATGTACCAGTACCTCTCCGCTCAATGTACAAGTACATCTCCGCTCAATGTACAAGTACCTCTCCGCTCAATGTACAAGTACATCTCCGCTCAATGTACAAGTACATCTCCGCTCAATGTACAAGTACGTCTCCGCTCAATGTACAAGTACCTCTCCGCTCAATGTACAAGTACCTCTGCGCTCCATGTACAAGTACCTCTCCGCTCAATGTACAAGTACCTCTCCGCTCAATGTACAAGTGTTGACAGTACCTCTCCGCTCCATGTACAAGTACCTCTCCGCTCAATGTACAAGTGTCGACAGTACCTCTACGCTCAATGTACAAGTGTCGACAGTACCTCTCCGCTCTCATGTACAAGTACCTCTCCGATCCATGTACAAGTACATCTCCGCTCCATGTACAAGTACATCTCCGCTCAATGTACAAGTACCTCTCCGCTCCATGTACAAGTACCTCTCCGCTCCATGTACAAGTACCTCTCCGCTCCATGTACAAGTACCTCTCCGCTCCATGTACAAGTACCTCTCCGCTCAATGTACAAGTACCTCTCCGCTCCATGTACAAGTACCTCTCCGCTCAATGTACAAGTACCTCTCCGCTCCATGTACAAGTACCTCTCCGCTCCATGTACAAGTACCTCTCCGCTCCATGTACAAGTACCTCTCCGCTCAATGTCAAGTATCGACAGTACCTCTCCGCTCCATGTACAAGTACCTCTCCGCTGAATGTACAAGTGTCGACAGTACCTCTCCGCTCAATGTACAAGTACCTCTCCGCTCCATGTACAAGTACCTCTCCGCTCTCATGTACAAGTACCTCTCCGCTCCATGTACAAGTACCTCTCCGCTCAATGTACAAGTACCTCTGCGCTCCATGTACAAGTACCTCTCCGCTCAATGTACAAGTACCTCTCCGCTCAATGTACAAGTGTCGACAGTACCTCTCCGCTCCATGTACAAGTACCTCTCCGCTCAATGTACAAGTGTCGACAGTACCTCTACGCTCAATGTACAAGTGTCGACAGTACCTCTCCGCTCTCATGTACAAGTACCTCTCCGATCCATGTACAAGTACATCTCCGCTCCATGTACAAGTACATCTCCGCTCAATGTACAAGTACCTCTCCGCTCCATGTACAAGTACCTCTCCGCTCCATGTACAAGTACCTCTCCGCTCCATGTACAAGTACCTCTCCGCTCCATGTACAAGTACCTCTCCGCTCAATGTACAAGTACCTCTCCGCTCCATGTACAAGTACCTCTCCGCTCCATGTACAAGTACCTCTCCGCTCCATGTACAAGTACCTCTCCGCTCAATGTACAAGTACCTCTCCGCTCCATGTACAAGTACCTCTCCGCTCCATGTACAAGTACCTCTCCGCTCCATGTACAAGTACCTCTCCGCTCAATGTACAAGTACCTCTCCGCTCCCTGTACAAGTACATCTCCGCTCCATGTACAAGTACCTCTCCGCTCCATGTACAAGTACCTCTCCGCTCAATGTACAAGTGTCGACAGTACCTCTCCGCTCCATGTACAAGTACCTCTCCGCTCCATGTACAAGTACCTCTCCGCTCAATGTACAAGTGTCGACAGTACCTCTCCGCTCCATCTACAAGTACCTCTCCGCTCAATGTACAAGTACCTCTCCGCTGAATGTACAAGTACCTCTCCGCTCCATGTACAAGTACCTCTCCGCTCCATGTACAAATACCTCTCCGCTCCATGTACAAGTACCTCTCCGCTCCATGTACAAGCACCTCTCCGCTACATGTACAAGTACCTCTCCGCTCCATGTACAAGTACCTCTCCGCTCCATGTACAAGTACCTCTCCGCTCAATGTACAAGTACCTCTCCGCTCCATGTACAAATACCTCTCCGCTCCATGTACAAATACCTCTCCGCTCCATGTACAAGTACCTCTCCGCTCCATGTACCAGTACCTCTCCGCTCAATGTACAAGTACATCTCCGCTCAATGTACAAGTACATCTCCGCTCAATGTACAAGTACGTCTCCGCTCAATGTACAAGTACCTCTCCGCTCAATGTACAAGTACCTCTCCGCTCCATGTACAAGTACCTCTCCGCTCAATGTACAAGTACATCTCCGCTCAATGTACAAGTACATCTCCGCTCAATGTACAAGTACGTCTCCGCTCAATGTACAAGTACCTCTCCGCTCAATGTACAAGTACCTCTCCGCTCCATGTACAAGTACCTCTCCGCTCAATGTACAAGTACATCTCCGCTCCATGTACCAGTACCTCTCCGCTCAATGTACAAGTACCTCTCCGCTCAATGTACAAGTACATCTCCGCTCCATGTACAAGTGCGTCTCCGCTCAATGTATAAGTACCTCTCCGCTCCATGTACAAGTACCTCTCCGCTCCATGTACAAGTACATCTCCGCTCCATGTACAAGTACATCTCCGCTCCATGTACAAGTACCTCTCCGCTCCATGTACAAGCACCTCTCCGCTACATGTACAAGTACCTCTCCGCTCCATGTACAAGTACCTCTCCGCTCCATGTACAAGTACCTCTCCGCTCAATGTACAAGTACCTCTCCGCTCCATGTACAAGTACCTCTCCGCTCAATGTACAAGTACCTCTCCGCTCCATGTACAAGTACCTCTCCGCTCCATGTACAAGTACCTCTCCGCTCCATGTACAAGTACCTCTCCGCTCAATGTCAAGTATCGACAGTACCTCTCCGCTCCATGTACAAGTACCTCTCCGCTGAATGTACAAGTGTCGACAGTACCTCTCCGCTCAATGTACAAGTACCTCTCCGCTCCATGTACAAGTACCTCTCCGCTCTCATGTACAAGTACCTCTCCGCTCCATGTACAAGTACCTCTCCGCTCAATGTACAAGTACCTCTGCGCTCCATGTACAAGTACCTCTCCGCTCAATGTACAAGTACCTCTCCGCTCAATGTCAAGTATCGACAGTACCTCTCCGCTCCATGTACAAGTACCTCTCCGCTGAATGTACAAGTGTCGACAGTACCTCTCCGCTCAATGTACAAGTACCTCTCCGCTCCATGTACAAGTACCTCTCCGCTCTCATGTACAAGTACCTCTCCGCTCCATGTACAAGTACCTCTCCGCTCAATGTACAAGTACCTCTGCGCTCCATGTACAAGTACCTCTCCGCTCAATGTACAAGTACCTCTCCGCTCAATGTACAAGTGTCGACAGTACCTCTACGCTCAATGTACAAGTGTCGACAGTACCTCTCCGCTCTCATGTACAAGTACCTCTCCGATCCATGTACAAGTACATCTCCGCTCCATGTACAAGTACATCTCCGCTCAATGTACAAGTACCTCTCCGCTCCATGTACAAGTACCTCTCCGCTCCATGTACAAGTACCTCTCCGCTCCATGTACAAGTACCTCTCCGCTCCATGTACAAGTACCTCTCCGCTCAATGTACAAGTACCTCTCCGCTCCATGTACAAGTACCTCTCCGCTCCATGTACAAGTACCTCTCCGCTCCATGTACAAGTACCTCTCCGCTCAATGTACAAGTACCTCTCCGCTCCATGTACAAGTACCTCTCCGCTCCATGTACAAGTACCTCTCCGCTCCATGTACAAGTACCTCTCCGCTCAATGTACAAGTACCTCTCCGCTCCCTGTACAAGTACATCTCCGCTCCATGTACAAGTACCTCTCCGCTCCATGTACAAGTACCTCTCCGCTCAATGTACAAGTGTCGACAGTACCTCTCCGCTCCATGTACAAGTACCTCTCCGCTCCATGTACAAGTACCTCTCCGCTCAATGTACAAGTGTCGACAGTACCTCTCCGCTCCATCTACAAGTACCTCTCCGCTCAATGTACAAGTACCTCTCCGCTGAATGTACAAGTACCTCTCCGCTCCATGTACAAGTACCTCTCCGCTCCATGTACAAATACCTCTCCGCTCCATGTACAAGTACCTCTCCGCTCCATGTACAAGCACCTCTCCGCTACATGTACAAGTACCTCTCCGCTCCATGTACAAGTACCTCTCCGCTCCATGTACAAGTACCTCTCCGCTCAATGTACAAGTACCTCTCCGCTCCATGTACAAATACCTCTCCGCTCCATGTACAAATACCTCTCCGCTCCATGTACAAGTACCTCTCCGCTCCATGTACCAGTACCTCTCCGCTCAATGTACAAGTACATCTCCGCTCAATGTACAAGTACATCTCCGCTCAATGTACAAGTACGTCTCCGCTCAATGTACAAGTACCTCTCCGCTCAATGTACAAGTACCTCTCCGCTCCATGTACAAGTACCTCTCCGCTCAATGTACAAGTACATCTCCGCTCAATGTACAAGTACATCTCCGCTCAATGTACAAGTACGTCTCCGCTCAATGTACAAGTACCTCTCCGCTCAATGTACAAGTACCTCTCCGCTCCATGTACAAGTACCTCTCCGCTCAATGTACAAGTACATCTCCGCTCCATGTACCAGTACCTCTCCGCTCAATGTACAAGTACCTCTCCGCTCAATGTACAAGTACATCTCCGCTCCATGTACAAGTACGTCTCCGCTCAATGTATAAGTACCTCTCCGCTCCATGTACAAGTACCTCTCCGCTCCATGTACAAGTACATCTCCGCTCCATGTACAAGTACATCTCCGCTCCATGTACAAGTACCTCTCCGCTCCATGTACAAGCACCTCTCCGCTACATGTACAAGTACCTCTCCGCTCCATGTACAAGTACCTCTCCGCTCCATGTACAAGTACCTCTCCGCTCAATGTACAAGTACCTCTCCGCTCCATGTACAAATACCTCTCCGCTCCATGTACAAATACCTCTCCGCTCCATGTACAAGTACCTCTCCGCTCCATGTACCAGTACCTCTCCGCTCAATGTACAAGTACATCTCCGCTCAATGTACAAGTACATCTCCGCTCAATGTACAAGTACGTCTCCGCTCAATGTACAAGTACCTCTCCGCTCAATGTACAAGTACCTCTCCGCTCCATGTACAAGTACCTCTCCGCTCAATGTACAAGTACATCTCCGCTCAATGTACAAGTACATCTCCGCTCAATGTACAAGTACGTCTCCGCTCAATGTACAAGTACCTCTCCGCTCAATGTACAAGTACCTCTGCGCTCCATGTACAAGTACCTCTCCGCTCAATGTACAAGTACCTCTCCGCTCAATGTACAAGTGTCGACAGTACCTCTCCGCTCCATGTACAAGTACCTCTCCGCTCAATGTACAAGTGTCGACAGTACCTCTCCGCTCCATCTACAAGTACCTCTCCGCTCAATGTACAAGTACCTCTCCGCTGAATGTACAAGTACCTCTCCGCTCCATGTACAAGTACCTCTCCGCTCCATGTACAAATACCTCTCCGCTCCATGTACAAGTACCTCTCCGCTCCATGTACAAGCACCTCTCCGCTACATGTACAAGTACCTCTCCGCTCCATGTACAAGTACCTCTCCGCTCCATGTACAAGTACCTCTCCGCTCAATGTACAAGTACCTCTCCGCTCCATGTACAAATACCTCTCCGCTCCATGTACAAATACCTCTCCGCTCCATGTACAAGTACCTCTCCGCTCCATGTACCAGTACCTCTCCGCTCAATGTACAAGTACATCTCCGCTCAATGTACAAGTACATCTCCGCTCAATGTACAAGTACGTCTCCGCTCAATGTACAAGTACCTCTCCGCTCAATGTACAAGTACCTCTCCGCTCCATGTACAAGTACCTCTCCGCTCAATGTACAAGTACATCTCCGCTCAATGTACAAGTACATCTCCGCTCAATGTACAAGTACATCTCCGCTCAATGTACAAGTACCTCTCCGCTCAATGTACAAGTACCTCTGCGCTCCATGTACAAGTACCTCTCCGCTCAATGTACAAGTACCTCTCCGCTCAATGTACAAGTGTCGACAGTACCTCTCCGCTCCATGTACAAGTACCTCTCCGCTCAATGTACAAGTGTCGACAGTACCTCTACGCTCAATGTACAAGTGTCGACAGTACCTCTCCGCTCTCATGTACAAGTACCTCTCCGATCCATGTACAAGTACATCTCCGCTCCATGTACAAGTACATCTCCGCTCAATGTACAAGTACCTCTCCGCTCCATGTACAAGTACCTCTCCGCTCCATGTACAAGTACCTCTCCGCTCCATGTACAAGTACCTCTCCGCTCCATGTACAAGTACCTCTCCGCTCAATGTACAAGTACCTCTCCGCTCCATGTACAAGTACCTCTCCGCTCAATGTACAAGTACCTCTCCGCTCCATGTACAAGTACCTCTCCGCTCCATGTACAAGTACCTCTCCGCTCCATGTACAAGTACCTCTCCGCTCAATGTCAAGTATCGACAGTACCTCTCCGCTCCATGTACAAGTACCTCTCCGCTGAATGTACAAGTGTCGACAGTACCTCTCCGCTCAATGTACAAGTACCTCTCCGCTCCATGTACAAGTACCTCTCCGCTCTCATGTACAAGTACCTCTCCGCTCCATGTACAAGTACCTCTCCGCTCAATGTACAAGTACCTCTGCGCTCCATGTACAAGTACCTCTCCGCTCAATGTACAAGTACCTCTCCGCTCAATGTACAAGTGTCGACAGTACCTCTCCGCTCCATGTACAAGTACCTCTCCGCTCAATGTACAAGTGTCGACAGTACCTCTACGCTCAATGTACAAGTGTCGACAGTACCTCTCCGCTCTCATGTACAAGTACCTCTCCGATCCATGTACAAGTACATCTCCGCTCCATGTACAAGTACATCTCCGCTCAATGTACAAGTACCTCTCCGCTCCATGTACAAGTACCTCTCCGCTCCATGTACAAGTACCTCTCCGCTCCATGTACAAGTACCTCTCCGCTCCATGTACAAGTACCTCTCCGCTCAATGTACAAGTACCTCTCCGCTCCATGTACAAGTACCTCTCCGCTCAATGTACAAGTACCTCTCCGCTCCATGTACAAGTACCTCTCCGCTCCATGTACAAGTACCTCTCCGCTCCATGTACAAGTACCTCTCCGCTCAATGTCAAGTATCGACAGTACCTCTCCGCTCCATGTACAAGTACCTCTCCGCTGAATGTACAAGTGTCGACAGTACCTCTCCGCTCAATGTACAAGTACCTCTCCGCTCCATGTACAAGTACCTCTCCGCTCTCATGTACAAGTACCTCTCCGCTCCATGTACAAGTACCTCTCCGCTCAATGTACAAGTACCTCTGCGCTCCATGTACAAGTACCTCTCCGCTCAATGTACAAGTACCTCTCCGCTCAATGTACAAGTGTCGACAGTACCTCTCCGCTCCATGTACAAGTACCTCTCCGCTCAATGTACAAGTGTCGACAGTACCTCTACGCTCAATGTACAAGTGTCGACAGTACCTCTCCGCTCTCATGTACAAGTACCTCTCCGATCCATGTACAAGTACATCTCCGCTCCATGTACAAGTACATCTCCGCTCAATGTACAAGTACCTCTCCGCTCCATGTACAAGTACCTCTCCGCTCCATGTACAAGTACCTCTCCGCTCCATGTACAAGTACCTCTCCGCTCCATGTACAAGTACCTCTCCGCTCAATGTACAAGTACCTCTCCGCTCCATGTACAAGTACCTCTCCGCTCCATGTACAAGTACCTCTCCGCTCCATGTACAAGTACCTCTCCGCTCAATGTACAAGTACCTCTCCGCTCCATGTACAAGTACCTCTCCGCTCCATGTACAAGTACCTCTCCGCTCCATGTACAAGTACCTCTCCGCTCAATGTACAAGTACCTCTCCGCTCCCTGTACAAGTACATCTCCGCTCCATGTACAAGTACCTCTCCGCTCCATGTACAAGTACCTCTCCGCTCAATGTACAAGTGTCGACAGTACCTCTCCGCTCCATGTACAAGTACCTCTCCGCTCCATGTACAAGTACCTCTCCGCTCAATGTACAAGTGTCGACAGTACCTCTCCGCTCCATCTACAAGTACCTCTCCGCTCAATGTACAAGTACCTCTCCGCTGAATGTACAAGTACCTCTCCGCTCCATGTACAAGTACCTCTCCGCTCCATGTACAAATACCTCTCCGCTCCATGTACAAGTACCTCTCCGCTCCATGTACAAGCACCTCTCCGCTACATGTACAAGTACCTCTCCGCTCCATGTACAAGTACCTCTCCGCTCCATGTACAAGTACCTCTCCGCTCAATGTACAAGTACCTCTCCGCTCCATGTACAAATACCTCTCCGCTCCATGTACAAATACCTCTCCGCTCCATGTACAAGTACCTCTCCGCTCCATGTACCAGTACCTCTCCGCTCAATGTACAAGTACATCTCCGCTCAATGTACAAGTACCTCTCCGCTCCATGTACAAGTACCTCTCCGCTCCATGTACAAGTACCTCTCCGCTCAATGTCAAGTATCGACAGTACCTCTCCGCTCCATGTACAAGTACCTCTCCGCTGAATGTACAAGTGTCGACAGTACCTCTCCGCTCAATGTACAAGTACCTCTCCGCTCCATGTACAAGTACCTCTCCGCTCTCATGTACAAGTACCTCTCCGCTCCATGTACAAGTACCTCTCCGCTCAATGTACAAGTACCTCTGCGCTCCATGTACAAGTACCTCTCCGCTCAATGTACAAGTACCTCTCCGCTCAATGTACAAGTGTCGACAGTACCTCTCCGCTCCATGTACAAGTACCTCTCCGCTCAATGTACAAGTGTCGACAGTACCTCTACGCTCAATGTACAAGTGTCGACAGTACCTCTCCGCTCTCATGTACAAGTACCTCTCCGATCCATGTACAAGTACATCTCCGCTCCATGTACAAGTACATCTCCGCTCAATGTACAAGTACCTCTCCGCTCCATGTACAAGTACCTCTCCGCTCCATGTACAAGTACCTCTCCGCTCCATGTACAAGTACCTCTCCGCTCCATGTACAAGTACCTCTCCGCTCAATGTACAAGTACCTCTCCGCTCCATGTACAAGTACCTCTCCGCTCCATGTACAAGTACCTCTCCGCTCCATGTACAAGTACCTCTCCGCTCAATGTACAAGTACCTCTCCGCTCCATGTACAAGTACCTCTCCGCTCCATGTACAAGTACCTCTCCGCTCCATGTACAAGTACCTCTCCGCTCAATGTACAAGTACCTCTCCGCTCCCTGTACAAGTACATCTCCGCTCCATGTACAAGTACCTCTCCGCTCCATGTACAAGTACCTCTCCGCTCAATGTACAAGTGTCGACAGTACCTCTCCGCTCCATGTACAAGTACCTCTCCGCTCCATGTACAAGTACCTCTCCGCTCAATGTACAAGTGTCGACAGTACCTCTCCGCTCCATCTACAAGTACCTCTCCGCTCAATGTACAAGTACCTCTCCGCTGAATGTACAAGTACCTCTCCGCTCCATGTACAAGTACCTCTCCGCTCCATGTACAAATACCTCTCCGCTCCATGTACAAGTACCTCTCCGCTCCATGTACAAGCACCTCTCCGCTACATGTACAAGTACCTCTCCGCTCCATGTACAAGTACCTCTCCGCTCCATGTACAAGTACCTCTCCGCTCAATGTACAAGTACCTCTCCGCTCCATGTACAAATACCTCTCCGCTCCATGTACAAATACCTCTCCGCTCCATGTACAAGTACCTCTCCGCTCCATGTACCAGTACCTCTCCGCTCAATGTACAAGTACATCTCCGCTCAATGTACAAGTACATCTCCGCTCAATGTACAAGTACGTCTCCGCTCAATGTACAAGTACCTCTCCGCTCAATGTACAAGTACCTCTCCGCTCCATGTACAAGTACCTCTCCGCTCAATGTACAAGTACATCTCCGCTCAATGTACAAGTACATCTCCGCTCAATGTACAAGTACGTCTCCGCTCAATGTACAAGTACCTCTCCGCTCAATGTACAAGTGTCGACAGTACCTCTCCGCTCCATGTACAAGTACCTCTCCGCTCCATGTACAAGTACCTCTCCGCTCAATGTACAAGTGTCGACAGTACCTCTCCGCTCCATCTACAAGTACCTCTCCGCTCAATGTACAAGTACCTCTCCGCTGAATGTACAAGTACCTCTCCGCTCCATGTACAAGTACCTCTCCGCTCCATGTACAAATACCTCTCCGCTCCATGTACAAGTACCTCTCCGCTCCATGTACAAGCACCTCTCCGCTACATGTACAAGTACCTCTCCGCTCCATGTACAAGTACCTCTCCGCTCCATGTACAAGTACCTCTCCGCTCAATGTACAAGTACCTCTCCGCTCCATGTACAAATACCTCTCCGCTCCATGTACAAATACCTCTCCGCTCCATGTACAAGTACCTCTCCGCTCCATGTACCAGTACCTCTCCGCTCAATGTACAAGTACATCTCCGCTCAATGTACAAGTACCTCTCCGCTCAATGTACAAGTACATCTCCGCTCAATGTACAAGTACATCTCCGCTCAATGTACAAGTACGTCTCCGCTCAATGTACAAGTACCTCTCCGCTCAATGTACAAGTACCTCTGCGCTCCATGTACAAGTACCTCTCCGCTCAATGTACAAGTACCTCTCCGCTCAATGTACAAGTGTTGACAGTACCTCTCCGCTCCATGTACAAGTACCTCTCCGCTCAATGTACAAGTGTCGACAGTACCTCTACGCTCAATGTACAAGTGTCGACAGTACCTCTCCGCTCTCATGTACAAGTACCTCTCCGATCCATGTACAAGTACATCTCCGCTCCATGTACAAGTACATCTCCGCTCAATGTACAAGTACCTCTCCGCTCCATGTACAAGTACCTCTCCGCTCCATGTACAAGTACCTCTCCGCTCCATGTACAAGTACCTCTCCGCTCCATGTACAAGTACCTCTCCGCTCAATGTACAAGTACCTCTCCGCTCCATGTACAAGTACCTCTCCGCTCAATGTACAAGTACCTCTCCGCTCCATGTACAAGTACCTCTCCGCTCCATGTACAAGTACCTCTCCGCTCCATGTACAAGTACCTCTCCGCTCAATGTCAAGTATCGACAGTACCTCTCCGCTCCATGTACAAGTACCTCTCCGCTGAATGTACAAGTGTCGACAGTACCTCTCCGCTCAATGTACAAGTACCTCTCCGCTCCATGTACAAGTACCTCTCCGCTCTCATGTACAAGTACCTCTCCGCTCCATGTACAAGTACCTCTCCGCTCAATGTACAAGTACCTCTGCGCTCCATGTACAAGTACCTCTCCGCTCAATGTACAAGTACCTCTCCGCTCAATGTACAAGTGTCGACAGTACCTCTCCGCTCCATGTACAAGTACCTCTCCGCTCAATGTACAAGTGTCGACAGTACCTCTACGCTCAATGTACAAGTGTCGACAGTACCTCTCCGCTCTCATGTACAAGTACCTCTCCGATCCATGTACAAGTACATCTCCGCTCCATGTACAAGTACATCTCCGCTCAATGTACAAGTACCTCTCCGCTCCATGTACAAGTACCTCTCCGCTCCATGTACAAGTACCTCTCCGCTCCATGTACAAGTACCTCTCCGCTCCATGTACAAGTACCTCTCCGCTCAATGTACAAGTACCTCTCCGCTCCATGTACAAGTACCTCTCCGCTCCATGTACAAGTACCTCTCCGCTCCATGTACAAGTACCTCTCCGCTCAATGTACAAGTACCTCTCCGCTCCATGTACAAGTACCTCTCCGCTCCATGTACATGTACCTCTCCGCTCCATGTACAAGTACCTCTCCGCTCAATGTACAAGTACCTCTCCGCTCCCTGTACAAGTACATCTCCGCTCCATGTACAAGTACCTCTCCGCTCCATGTACAAGTACCTCTCCGCTCAATGTACAAGTGTCGACAGTACCTCTCCGCTCCATGTACAAGTACCTCTCCGCTCCATGTACAAGTACCTCTCCGCTCAATGTACAAGTGTCGACAGTACCTCTCCGCTCCATCTACAAGTACCTCTCCGCTCAATGTACAAGTACCTCTCCGCTGAATGTACAAGTACCTCTCCGCTCCATGTACAAGTACCTCTCCGCTCCATGTACAAATACCTCTCCGCTCCATGTACAAGTACCTCTCCGCTCCATGTACAAGCACCTCTCCGCTACATGTACAAGTACCTCTCCGCTCCATGTACAAGTACCTCTCCGCTCCATGTACAAGTACCTCTCCGCTCAATGTACAAGTACCTCTCCGCTCCATGTACAAATACCTCTCCGCTCCATGTACAAATACCTCTCCGCTCCATGTACAAGTACCTCTCCGCTCCATGTACCAGTACCTCTCCGCTCAATGTACAAGTACATCTCCGCTCAATGTACAAGTACATCTCCGCTCAATGTACAAGTACGTCTCCGCTCAATGTACAAGTACCTCTCCGCTCAATGTACAAGTACCTCTCCGCTCCATGTACAAGTACCTCTCCGCTCAATGTACAAGTACATCTCCGCTCAATGTACAAGTACATCTCCGCTCAATGTACAAGTACGTCTCCGCTCAATGTACAAGTACCTCTCCGCTCAATGTACAAGTGTCGACAGTACCTCTCCGCTCCATGTACAAGTACCTCTCCGCTCCATGTACAAGTACCTCTCCGCTCAATGTACAAGTGTCGACAGTACCTCTCCGCTCCATCTACAAGTACCTCTCCGCTCAATGTACAAGTACCTCTCCGCTGAATGTACAAGTACCTCTCCGCTCCATGTACAAGTACCTCTCCGCTCCATGTACAAATACCTCTCCGCTCCATGTACAAGTACCTCTCCGCTCCATGTACAAGCACCTCTCCGCTACATGTACAAGTACCTCTCCGCTCCATGTACAAGTACCTCTCCGCTCCATGTACAAGTACCTCTCCGCTCAATGTACAAGTACCTCTCCGCTCCATGTACAAATACCTCTCCGCTCCATGTACAAATACCTCTCCGCTCCATGTACAAGTACCTCTCCGCTCCATGTACCAGTACCTCTCCGCTCAATGTACAAGTACATCTCCGCTCAATGTACAAGTACCTCTCCGCTCAATGTACAAGTACATCTCCGCTCAATGTACAAGTACATCTCCGCTCAATGTACAAGTACGTCTCCGCTCAATGTACAAGTACCTCTCCGCTCAATGTACAAGTACCTCTGCGCTCCATGTACAAGTACCTCTCCGCTCAATGTACAAGTACCTCTCCGCTCAATGTACAAGTGTTGACAGTACCTCTCCGCTCCATGTACAAGTACCTCTCCGCTCAATGTACAAGTGTCGACAGTACCTCTACGCTCAATGTACAAGTGTCGACAGTACCTCTCCGCTCTCATGTACAAGTACCTCTCCGATCCATGTACAAGTACATCTCCGCTCCATGTACAAGTACATCTCCGCTCAATGTACAAGTACCTCTCCGCTCCATGTACAAGTACCTCTCCGCTCCATGTACAAGTACCTCTCCGCTCCATGTACAAGTACCTCTCCGCTCCATGTACAAGTACCTCTCCGCTCAATGTACAAGTACCTCTCCGCTCCATGTACAAGTACCTCTCCGCTCAATGTACAAGTACCTCTCCGCTCCATGTACAAGTACCTCTCCGCTCCATGTACAAGTACCTCTCCGCTCCATGTACAAGTACCTCTCCGCTCAATGTCAAGTATCGACAGTACCTCTCCGCTCCATGTACAAGTACCTCTCCGCTGAATGTACAAGTGTCGACAGTACCTCTCCGCTCAATGTACAAGTACCTCTCCGCTCCATGTACAAGTACCTCTCCGCTCTCATGTACAAGTACCTCTCCGCTCCATGTACAAGTACCTCTCCGCTCAATGTACAAGTACCTCTGCGCTCCATGTACAAGTACCTCTCCGCTCAATGTACAAGTACCTCTCCGCTCAATGTACAAGTGTCGACAGTACCTCTCCGCTCCATGTACAAGTACCTCTCCGCTCAATGTACAAGTGTCGACAGTACATCTACGCTCAATGTACAAGTGTCGACAGTACCTCTCCGCTCTCATGTACAAGTACCTCTCCGATCCATGTACAAGTACATCTCCGCTCCATGTACAAGTACATCTCCGCTCAATGTACAAGTACCTCTCCGCTCCATGTACAAGTACCTCTCCGCTCCATGTACAAGTACCTCTCCGCTCCATGTACAAGTACCTCTCCGCTCCATGTACAAGTACCTCTCCGCTCAATGTACAAGTACCTCTCCGCTCCATGTACAAGTACCTCTCCGCTCCATGTACAAGTACCTCTCCGCTCCATGTACAAGTACCTCTCCGCTCAATGTACAAGTACCTCTCCGCTCCATGTACAAGTACCTCTCCGCTCCATGTACAAGTACCTCTCCGCTCCATGTACAAGTACCTCTCCGCTCAATGTACAAGTACCTCTCCGCTCCCTGTACAAGTACATCTCCGCTCCATGTACAAGTACCTCTCCGCTCCATGTACAAGTACCTCTCCGCTCAATGTACAAGTGTCGACAGTACCTCTCCGCTCCATGTACAAGTACCTCTCCGCTCCATGTACAAGTACCTCTCCGCTCAATGTACAAGTGTCGACAGTACCTCTCCGCTCCATCTACAAGTACCTCTCCGCTCAATGTACAAGTACCTCTCCGCTGAATGTACAAGTACCTCTCCGCTCCATGTACAAGTACCTCTCCGCTCCATGTACAAATACCTCTCCGCTCCATGTACAAGTACCTCTCCGCTCCATGTACAAGCACCTCTCCGCTACATGTACAAGTACCTCTCCGCTCCATGTACAAGTACCTCTCCGCTCCATGTACAAGTACCTCTCCGCTCAATGTACAAGTACCTCTCCGCTCCATGTACAAATACCTCTCCGCTCCATGTACAAATACCTCTCCGCTCCATGTACAAGTACCTCTCCGCTCCATGTACCAGTACCTCTCCGCTCAATGTACAAGTACATCTCCGCTCAATGTACAAGTACATCTCCGCTCAATGTACAAGTACGTCTCCGCTCAATGTACAAGTACCTCTCCGCTCAATGTACAAGTACCTCTCCGCTCCATGTACAAGTACCTCTCCGCTCAATGTACAAGTACATCTCCGCTCAATGTACAAGTACATCTCCGCTCAATGTACAAGTACGTCTCCGCTCAATGTACAAGTACCTCTCCGCTCAATGTACAAGTGTCGACAGTACCTCTCCGCTCCATGTACAAGTACCTCTCCGCTCCATGTACAAGTACCTCTCCGCTCAATGTACAAGTGTCGACAGTACCTCTCCGCTCCATCTACAAGTACCTCTCCGCTCAATGTACAAGTACCTCTCCGCTGAATGTACAAGTACCTCTCCGCTCCATGTACAAGTACCTCTCCGCTCCATGTACAAATACCTCTCCGCTCCATGTACAAGTACCTCTCCGCTCCATGTACAAGCACCTCTCCGCTACATGTACAAGTACCTCTCCGCTCCATGTACAAGTACCTCTCCGCTCCATGTACAAGTACCTCTCCGCTCAATGTACAAGTACCTCTCCGCTCCATGTACAAATACCTCCCCGCTCCATGTACAAATACCTCTCCGCTCCATGTACAAGTACCTCTCCGCTCCATGTACCAGTACCTCTCCGCTCAATGTACAAGTACATCTCCGCTCAATGTACAAGTACCTCTCCGCTCAATGTACAAGTACATCTCCGCTCAATGTACAAGTACATCTCCGCTCAATGTACAAGTACGTCTCCGCTCAATGTACAAGTACCTCTCCGCTCAATGTACAAGTACCTCTGCGCTCCATGTACAAGTACCTCTCCGCTCAATGTACAAGTACCTCTCCGCTCAATGTACAAGTGTTGACAGTACCTCTCCGCTCCATGTACAAGTACCTCTCCGCTCAATGTACAAGTGTCGACAGTACCTCTACGCTCAATGTACAAGTGTCGACAGTACCTCTCCGCTCTCATGTACAAGTACCTCTCCGATCCATGTACAAGTACATCTCCGCTCCATGTACAAGTACATCTCCGCTCAATGTACAAGTACCTCTCCGCTCCATGTACAAGTACCTCTCCGCTCCATGTACAAGTACCTCTCCGCTCCATGTACAAGTACCTCTCCGCTCCATGTACAAGTACCTCTCCGCTCAATGTACAAGTACCTCTCCGCTCCATGTACAAGTACCTCTCCGCTCAATGTACAAGTACCTCTCCGCTCCATGTACAAGTACCTCTCCGCTCCATGTACAAGTACCTCTCCGCTCCATGTACAAGTACCTCTCCGCTCAATGTCAAGTATCGACAGTACCTCTCCGCTCCATGTACAAGTACCTCTCCGCTGAATGTACAAGTGTCGACAGTACCTCTCCGCTCAATGTACAAGTACCTCTCCGCTCCATGTACAAGTACCTCTCCGCTCTCATGTACAAGTACCTCTCCGCTCCATGTACAAGTACCTCTCCGCTCAATGTACAAGTACCTCTGCGCTCCATGTACAAGTACCTCTCCGCTCAATGTACAAGTACCTCTCCGCTCAATGTACAAGTGTCGACAGTACCTCTCCGCTCCATGTACAAGTACCTCTCCGCTCAATGTACAAGTGTCGACAGTACCTCTACGCTCAATGTACAAGTGTCGACAGTACCTCTCCGCTCTCATGTACAAGTACCTCTCCGATCCATGTACAAGTACATCTCCGCTCCATGTACAAGTACATCTCCGCTCAATGTACAAGTACCTCTCCGCTCCATGTACAAGTACCTCTCCGCTCCATGTACAAGTACCTCTCCGCTCCATGTACAAGTACCTCTCCGCTCCATGTACAAGTACCTCTCCGCTCAATGTACAAGTACCTCTCCGCTCCATGTACAAGTACCTCTCCGCTCCATGTACAAGTACCTCTCCGCTCCATGTACAAGTACCTCTCCGCTCAATGTACAAGTACCTCTCCGCTCCATGTACAAGTACCTCTCCGCTCCATGTACATGTACCTCTCCGCTCCATGTACAAGTACCTCTCCGCTCAATGTACAAGTACCTCTCCGCTCCCTGTACAAGTACATCTCCGCTCCATGTACAAGTACCTCTCCGCTCCATGTACAAGTACCTCTCCGCTCAATGTACAAGTGTCGACAGTACCTCTCCGCTCCATGTACAAGTACCTCTCCGCTCCATGTACAAGTACCTCTCCGCTCAATGTACAAGTGTCGACAGTACCTCTCCGCTCCATCTACAAGTACCTCTCCGCTCAATGTACAAGTACCTCTCCGCTGAATGTACAAGTACCTCTCCGCTCCATGTACAAGTACCTCTCCGCTCCATGTACAAATACCTCTCCGCTCCATGTACAAGTACCTCTCCGCTCCATGTACAAGCACCTCTCCGCTACATGTACAAGTACCTCTCCGCTCCATGTACAAGTACCTCTCCGCTCCATGTACAAGTACCTCTCCGCTCAATGTACAAGTACCTCTCCGCTCCATGTACAAATACCTCTCCGCTCCATGTACAAATACCTCTCCGCTCCATGTACAAGTACCTCTCCGCTCCATGTACCAGTACCTCTCCGCTCAATGTACAAGTACATCTCCGCTCAATGTACAAGTACATCTCCGCTCAATGTACAAGTACGTCTCCGCTCAATGTACAAGTACCTCTCCGCTCAATGTACAAGTACCTCTCCGCTCCATGTACAAGTACCTCTCCGCTCAATGTACAAGTACATCTCCGCTCAATGTACAAGTACATCTCCGCTCAATGTACAAGTACGTCTCCGCTCAATGTACAAGTACCTCTCCGCTCAATGTACAAGTGTCGACAGTACCTCTCCGCTCCATGTACAAGTACCTCTCCGCTCCATGTACAAGTACCTCTCCGCTCAATGTACAAGTGTCGACAGTACCTCTCCGCTCCATCTACAAGTACCTCTCCGCTCAATGTACAAGTACCTCTCCGCTGAATGTACAAGTACCTCTCCGCTCCATGTACAAGTACCTCTCCGCTCCATGTACAAATACCTCTCCGCTCCATGTACAAGTACCTCTCCGCTCCATGTACAAGCACCTCTCCGCTACATGTACAAGTACCTCTCCGCTCCATGTACAAGTACCTCTCCGCTCCATGTACAAGTACCTCTCCGCTCAATGTACAAGTACCTCTCCGCTCCATGTACAAATACCTCTCCGCTCCATGTACAAATACCTCTCCGCTCCATGTACAAGTACCTCTCCGCTCCATGTACCAGTACCTCTCCGCTCAATGTACAAGTACATCTCCGCTCAATGTACAAGTACCTCTCCGCTCAATGTACAAGTACATCTCCGCTCAATGTACAAGTACATCTCCGCTCAATGTACAAGTACGTCTCCGCTCAATGTACAAGTACCTCTCCGCTCAATGTACAAGTACCTCTGCGCTCCATGTACAAGTACCTCTCCGCTCAATGTACAAGTACCTCTCCGCTCAATGTACAAGTGTTGACAGTACCTCTCCGCTCCATGTACAAGTACCTCTCCGCTCAATGTACAAGTGTCGACAGTACCTCTACGCTCAATGTACAAGTGTCGACAGTACCTCTCCGCTCTCATGTACAAGTACCTCTCCGATCCATGTACAAGTACATCTCCGCTCCATGTACAAGTACATCTCCGCTCAATGTACAAGTACCTCTCCGCTCCATGTACAAGTACCTCTCCGCTCCATGTACAAGTACCTCTCCGCTCCATGTACAAGTACCTCTCCGCTCCATGTACAAGTACCTCTCCGCTCAATGTACAAGTACCTCTCCGCTCCATGTACAAGTACCTCTCCGCTCAATGTACAAGTACCTCTCCGCTCCATGTACAAGTACCTCTCCGCTCCATGTACAAGTACCTCTCCGCTCCATGTACAAGTACCTCTCCGCTCAATGTCAAGTATCGACAGTACCTCTCCGCTCCATGTACAAGTACCTCTCCGCTGAATGTACAAGTGTCGACAGTACCTCTCCGCTCAATGTACAAGTACCTCTCCGCTCCATGTACAAGTACCTCTCCGCTCTCATGTACAAGTACCTCTCCGCTCCATGTACAAGTACCTCTCCGCTCAATGTACAAGTACCTCTGCGCTCCATGTACAAGTACCTCTCCGCTCAATGTACAAGTACCTCTCCGCTCAATGTACAAGTGTCGACAGTACCTCTCCGCTCCATGTACAAGTACCTCTCCGCTCAATGTACAAGTGTCGACAGTACCTCTACGCTCAATGTACAAGTGTCGACAGTACCTCTCCGCTCTCATGTACAAGTACCTCTCCGATCCATGTACAAGTACATCTCCGCTCCATGTACAAGTACATCTCCGCTCAATGTACAAGTACCTCTCCGCTCCATGTACAAGTACCTCTCCGCTCCATGTACAAGTACCTCTCCGCTCCATGTACAAGTACCTCTCCGCTCCATGTACAAGTACCTCTCCGCTCAATGTACAAGTACCTCTCCGCTCCATGTACAAGTACCTCTCCGCTCCATGTACAAGTACCTCTCCGCTCCATGTACAAGTACCTCTCCGCTCAATGTACAAGTACCTCTCCGCTCCATGTACAAGTACCTCTCCGCTCCATGTACAAGTACCTCTCCGCTCCATGTACAAGTACCTCTCCGCTCAATGTACAAGTACCTCTCCGCTCCCTGTACAAGTACATCTCCGCTCCATGTACAAGTACCTCTCCGCTCCATGTACAAGTACCTCTCCGCTCAATGTACAAGTGTCGACAGTACCTCTCCGCTCCATGTACAAGTACCTCTCCGCTCCATGTACAAGTACCTCTCCGCTCAATGTACAAGTGTCGACAGTACCTCTCCGCTCCATCTACAAGTACCTCTCCGCTCAATGTACAAGTACCTCTCCGCTGAATGTACAAGTACCTCTCCGCTCCATGTACAAGTACCTCTCCGCTCCATGTACAAATACCTCTCCGCTCCATGTACAAGTACCTCTCCGCTCCATGTACAAGCACCTCTCCGCTACATGTACAAGTACCTCTCCGCTCCATGTACAAGTACCTCTCCGCTCCATGTACAAGTACCTCTCCGCTCAATGTACAAGTACCTCTCCGCTCCATGTACAAATACCTCTCCGCTCCATGTACAAATACCTCTCCGCTCCATGTACAAGTACCTCTCCGCTCCATGTACCAGTACCTCTCCGCTCAATGTACAAGTACATCTCCGCTCAATGTACAAGTACATCTCCGCTCAATGTACAAGTACGTCTCCGCTCAATGTACAAGTACCTCTCCGCTCAATGTACAAGTACCTCTCCGCTCCATGTACAAGTACCTCTCCGCTCAATGTACAAGTACATCTCCGCTCAATGTACAAGTACATATCCGCTCAATGTACAAGTACGTCTCCGCTCAATGTACAAGTACCTCTCCGCTCAATGTACAAGTACCTCTCCGCTCCATGTACAAGTACCTCTCCGCTCAATGTACAAGTACATCTCCGCTCCATGTACCAGTACCTCTCCGCTCAATGTACAAGTACCTCTCCGCTCAATGTACAAGTACATCTCCGCTCCATGTACAAGTACGTCTCCGCTCAATGTATAAGTACCTCTCCGCTCCATGTACAAGTACCTCTCCGCTCCATGTACAAGTACATCTCCGCTCCATGTACAAATACCTCTCCGCTCCATGTACAAGTACCTCTCCGCTCCATGTACAAGCACCTCTCCGCTACATGTACAAGTACCTCTCCGCTCCATGTACAAGTACCTCTCCGCTCCATGTACAAGTACCTCTCCGCTCAATGTACAAGTACCTCTCCGCTCCATGTACAAATACCTCTCCGCTCCATGTACAAATACCTCTCCGCTCCATGTACAAGTACCTCTCCGCTCCATGTACCAGTACCTCTCCGCTCAATGTACAAGTACATCTCCGCTCAATGTACAAGTACATCTCCGCTCAATGTACAAGTACGTCTCCGCTCAATGTACAAGTACCTCTCCGCTCAATGTACAAGTACCTCTCCGCTCCATGTACAAGTACCTCTCCGCTCAATGTACAAGTACATCTCCGCTCAATGTACAAGTACATCTCCGCTCAATGTACAAGTACGTCTCCGCTCAATGTACAAGTACCTCTCCGCTCAATGTACAAGTGTCGACAGTACCTCTCCGCTCCATGTACAAGTACCTCTCCGCTCCATGTACAAGTACCTCTCCGCTCAATGTACAAGTGTCGACAGTACCTCTCCGCTCCATCTACAAGTACCTCTCCGCTCAATGTACAAGTACCTCTCCGCTGAATGTACAAGTACCTCTCCGCTCCATGTACAAGTACCTCTCCGCTCCATGTACAAATACCTCTCCGCTCCATGTACAAGTACCTCTCCGCTCCATGTACAAGCACCTCTCCGCTACATGTACAAGTACCTCTCCGCTCCATGTACAAGTACCTCTCCGCTCCATGTACAAGTACCTCTCCGCTCAATGTACAAGTACCTCTCCGCTCCATGTACAAATACCTCCCCGCTCCATGTACAAATACCTCTCCGCTCCATGTACAAGTACCTCTCCGCTCCATGTACCAGTACCTCTCCGCTCAATGTACAAGTACATCTCCGCTCAATGTACAAGTACCTCTCCGCTCAATGTACAAGTACATCTCCGCTCAATGTACAAGTACATCTCCGCTCAATGTACAAGTACGTCTCCGCTCAATGTACAAGTACCTCTCCGCTCAATGTACAAGTACCTCTGCGCTCCATGTACAAGTACCTCTCCGCTCAATGTACAAGTACCTCTCCGCTCAATGTACAAGTGTTGACAGTACCTCTCCGCTCCATGTACAAGTACCTCTCCGCTCAATGTACAAGTGTCGACAGTACCTCTACGCTCAATGTACAAGTGTCGACAGTACCTCTCCGCTCTCATGTACAAGTACCTCTCCGATCCATGTACAAGTACATCTCCGCTCCATGTACAAGTACATCTCCGCTCAATGTACAAGTACCTCTCCGCTCCATGTACAAGTACCTCTCCGCTCCATGTACAAGTACCTCTCCGCTCCATGTACAAGTACCTCTCCGCTCCATGTACAAGTACCTCTCCGCTCAATGTACAAGTACCTCTCCGCTCCATGTACAAGTACCTCTCCGCTCAATGTACAAGTACCTCTCCGCTCCATGTACAAGTACCTCTCCGCTCCATGTACAAGTACCTCTCCGCTCCATGTACAAGTACCTCTCCGCTCAATGTCAAGTATCGACAGTACCTCTCCGCTCCATGTACAAGTACCTCTCCGCTGAATGTACAAGTGTCGACAGTACCTCTCCGCTCAATGTACAAGTACCTCTCCGCTCCATGTACAAGTACCTCTCCGCTCTCATGTACAAGTACCTCTCCGCTCCATGTACAAGTACCTCTCCGCTCAATGTACAAGTACCTCTGCGCTCCATGTACAAGTACCTCTCCGCTCAATGTACAAGTACCTCTCCGCTCAATGTACAAGTGTCGACAGTACCTCTCCGCTCCATGTACAAGTACCTCTCCGCTCAATGTACAAGTGTCGACAGTACCTCTACGCTCAATGTACAAGTGTCGACAGTACCTCTCCGCTCTCATGTACAAGTACCTCTCCGATCCATGTACAAGTACATCTCCGCTCCATGTACAAGTACATCTCCGCTCAATGTACAAGTACCTCTCCGCTCCATGTACAAGTACCTCTCCGCTCCATGTACAAGTACCTCTCCGCTCCATGTACAAGTACCTCTCCGCTCCATGTACAAGTACCTCTCCGCTCAATGTACAAGTACCTCTCCGCTCCATGTACAAGTACCTCTCCGCTCCATGTACAAGTACCTCTCCGCTCCATGTACAAGTACCTCTCCGCTCAATGTACAAGTACCTCTCCGCTCCATGTACAAGTACCTCTCCGCTCCATGTACATGTACCTCTCCGCTCCATGTACAAGTACCTCTCCGCTCAATGTACAAGTACCTCTCCGCTCCCTGTACAAGTACATCTCCGCTCCATGTACAAGTACCTCTCCGCTCCATGTACAAGTACCTCTCCGCTCAATGTACAAGTGTCGACAGTACCTCTCCGCTCCATGTACAAGTACCTCTCCGCTCCATGTACAACTACCTCTCCGCTCAATGTACAAGTGTCGACAGTACCTCTCCGCTCCATCTACAAGTACCTCTCCGCTCAATGTACAAGTACCTCTCCGCTGAATGTACAAGTACCTCTCCGCTCCATGTACAAGTACCTCTCCGCTCCATGTACAAATACCTCTCCGCTCCATGTACAAGTACCTCTCCGCTCCATGTACAAGCACCTCTCCGCTACATGTACAAGTACCTCTCCGCTCCATGTACAAGTACCTCTCCGCTCCATGTACAAGTACCTCTCCGCTCAATGTACAAGTACCTCTCCGCTCCATGTACAAATACCTCTCCGCTCCATGTACAAATACCTCTCCGCTCCATGTACAAGTACCTCTCCGCTCCATGTACCAGTACCTCTCCGCTCAATGTACAAGTACATCTCCGCTCAATGTACAAGTACATCTCCGCTCAATGTACAAGTACGTCTCCGCTCAATGTACAAGTACCTCTCCGCTCAATGTACAAGTACCTCTCCGCTCCATGTACAAGTACCTCTCCGCTCAATGTACAAGTACATCTCCGCTCAATGTACAAGTACATCTCCGCTCAATGTACAAGTACGTCTCCGCTCAATGTACAAGTACCTCTCCGCTCAATGTACAAGTGTCGACAGTACCTCTCCGCTCCATGTACAAGTACCTCTCCGCTCCATGTACAAGTACCTCTCCGCTCAATGTACAAGTGTCGACAGTACCTCTCCGCTCCATCTACAAGTACCTCTCCGCTCAATGTACAAGTACCTCTCCGCTGAATGTACAAGTACCTCTCCGCTCCATGTACAAGTACCTCTCCGCTCCATGTACAAATACCTCTCCGCTCCATGTACAAGTACCTCTCCGCTCCATGTACAAGCACCTCTCCGCTACATGTACAAGTACCTCTCCGCTCCATGTACAAGTACCTCTCCGCTCCATGTACAAGTACCTCTCCGCTCAATGTACAAGTACCTCTCCGCTCCATGTACAAATACCTCTCCGCTCCATGTACAAATACCTCTCCGCTCCATGTACAAGTACCTCTCCGCTCCATGTACCAGTACCTCTCCGCTCAATGTACAAGTACATCTCCGCTCAATGTACAAGTACCTCTCCGCTCAATGTACAAGTACATCTCCGCTCAATGTACAAGTACATCTCCGCTCAATGTACAAGTACGTCTCCGCTCAATGTACAAGTACCTCTCCGCTCAATGTACAAGTACCTCTGCGCTCCATGTACAAGTACCTCTCCGCTCAATGTACAAGTACCTCTCCGCTCAATGTACAAGTGTTGACAGTACCTCTCCGCTCCATGTACAAGTACCTCTCCGCTCAATGTACAAGTGTCGACAGTACCTCTACGCTCAATGTACAAGTGTCGACAGTACCTCTCCGCTCTCATGTACAAGTACCTCTCCGATCCATGTACAAGTACATCTCCGCTCCATGTACAAGTACATCTCCGCTCAATGTACAAGTACCTCTCCGCTCCATGTACAAGTACCTCTCCGCTCCATGTACAAGTACCTCTCCGCTCCATGTACAAGTACCTCTCCGCTCCATGTACAAGTACCTCTCCGCTCAATGTACAAGTACCTCTCCGCTCCATGTACAAGTACCTCTCCGCTCAATGTACAAGTACCTCTCCGCTCCATGTACAAGTACCTCTCCGCTCCATGTACAAGTACCTCTCCGCTCCATGTACAAGTACCTCTCCGCTCAATGTCAAGTATCGACAGTACCTCTCCGCTCCATGTACAAGTACCTCTCCGCTGAATGTACAAGTGTCGACAGTACCTCTCCGCTCAATGTACAAGTACCTCTCCGCTCCATGTACAAGTACCTCTCCGCTCTCATGTACAAGTACCTCTCCGCTCCATGTACAAGTACCTCTCCGCTCAATGTACAAGTACCTCTGCGCTCCATGTACAAGTACCTCTCCGCTCAATGTACAAGTACCTCTCCGCTCAATGTACAAGTGTCGACAGTACCTCTCCGCTCCATGTACAAGTACCTCTCCGCTCAATGTACAAGTGTCGACAGTACCTCTACGCTCAATGTACAAGTGTCGACAGTACCTCTCCGCTCTCATGTACAAGTACCTCTCCGATCCATGTACAAGTACATCTCCGCTCCATGTACAAGTACATCTCCGCTCAATGTACAAGTACCTCTCCGCTCCATGTACAAGTACCTCTCCGCTCCATGTACAAGTACCTCTCCGCTCCATGTACAAGTACCTCTCCGCTCCATGTACAAGTACCTCTCCGCTCAATGTACAAGTACCTCTCCGCTCCATGTACAAGTACCTCTCCGCTCCATGTACAAGTACCTCTCCGCTCCATGTACAAGTACCTCTCCGCTCAATGTACAAGTACCTCTCCGCTCCATGTACAAGTACCTCTCCGCTCCATGTACAAGTACCTCTCCGCTCCATGTACAAGTACCTCTCCGCTCAATGTACAAGTACCTCTCCGCTCCCTGTACAAGTACATCTCCGCTCCATGTACAAGTACCTCTCCGCTCCATGTACAAGTACCTCTCCGCTCAATGTACAAGTGTCGACAGTACCTCTCCGCTCCATGTACAAGTACCTCTCCGCTCCATGTACAAGTACCTCTCCGCTCAATGTACAAGTGTCGACAGTACCTCTCCGCTCCATCTACAAGTACCTCTCCGCTCAATGTACAAGTACCTCTCCGCTGAATGTACAAGTACCTCTCCGCTCCATGTACAAGTACCTCTCCGCTCCATGTACAAATACCTCTCCGCTCCATGTACAAGTACCTCTCCGCTCCATGTACAAGCACCTCTCCGCTACATGTACAAGTACCTCTCCGCTCCATGTACAAGTACCTCTCCGCTCCATGTACAAGTACCTCTCCGCTCAATGTACAAGTACCTCTCCGCTCCATGTACAAATACCTCTCCGCTCCATGTACAAATACCTCTCCGCTCCATGTACAAGTACCTCTCCGCTCCATGTACCAGTACCTCTCCGCTCAATGTACAAGTACATCTCCGCTCAATGTACAAGTACATCTCCGCTCAATGTACAAGTACGTCTCCGCTCAATGTACAAGTACCTCTCCGCTCAATGTACAAGTACCTCTCCGCTCCATGTACAAGTACCTCTCCGCTCAATGTACAAGTACATCTCCGCTCAATGTACAAGTACATATCCGCTCAATGTACAAGTACGTCTCCGCTCAATGTACAAGTACCTCTCCGCTCAATGTACAAGTACCTCTCCGCTCCATGTACAAGTACCTCTCCGCTCAATGTACAAGTACATCTCCGCTCCATGTACCAGTACCTCTCCGCTCAATGTACAAGTACCTCTCCGCTCAATGTACAAGTACATCTCCGCTCCATGTACAAGTACGTCTCCGCTCAATGTATAAGTACCTCTCCGCTCCATGTACAAGTACCTCTCCGCTCCATGTACAAGTACATCTCCGCTCCATGTACAAGTACATCTCCGCTCCATGTACAAGTACCTCTCCGCTCCATGTACAAGTACCTCTCCGCTCCATGTACAAGTACATCTCCGCTCCATGTACAAGTACCTCTCCGCTCAATGTACAAGTACATCTCCGCTCCATGTACAAGTACATCTCCACTCCATGTACAAGTACCTCTCCGCTCAATGTACAAGTACATCTCCGCTCCATGTACCAGTACCTCTCCGCTCAATGTACAAGTACATCTCCACTCCATGTACAAGTACCTCTCCGCTCAATGTACAAGTACATCTCCGCTCCATGTACCAGTACCTCTCCGCTCAATGTACAAGTACATCTCCACTCCATGTACAAGTACCTCTCCGCTCAATGTACAAGTACATCTCCGCTCCATGTACCAGTACCTCTCCGCTCAATGTACAAGTACATCTCCGCTCCATGTACAAGTACCTCTCCGCTCAATGTACAAGTACCTCTCCGCTCAATGTACAAGTACATCTCCGCTCCATGTACCAGTACCTCTCCGCTCAATGTACAAGTACATCTGCGCTCCATGTAGGGCTGGGTATCGTTCAAAATTTTTCGATATCGATACCGTTTCGATACTTGGATTTCGATACCGGTTCCTGAACGATACTTTTTTCGATACCAATTTTTAGAAAAATCCATTTTAACAAAAATAAAACTGCATTACACATTGAAATTATTTTACAAATCTTTAGTTTCCCCCCATCTTAAGTTTTACAGCAGAAAAAAATAAAACCTACTGTATTTAACATAACTTTAAGTTCTCTAAACGTATTGCCGTCCCTACAAAAAATATTGGAGTACTACAAAGGAAAGAAATGTAGCTAAAACAAATAAATCAGTGGAATAGTTTTCAGTGCAAAACAGAGAGTTGCAAATCAGGGTTTAATGCTCACTGATGCAACAGAACTCTATTATTGTACAAACTGATGAGATGGCTCCACTTCATGCATGGAAGACTAGTTGAGCATTGACTAGCCTATCAATATAGCCTTATATGCCACAAAGTGAATCGCATTTATATTCAACAAACTATCATGACATCAGCGTTTGTTAACGAGTTGCTAAAAATACATGGGCGATAACTGCCCGCTTGCACATAACGCTAATTAATTAAACATTAACGCTAGCGTTGCAGATCAGTGTGCTCACTGCTGCAACAGAACGTCATTCTTGTCAAATCTGACGAGACAGCTCAACTTCACTGACTAGCCAATCAATATAAATGAATCGCATTTACATTCAACAAACTATCATGACATCAGCGTTTGTTAACGAGTTGCTAAAAATACACAATGCCCGCTTGCGCATAATGTTACGGCGGCAATTAATTAAACGATCTAATGCTACAACTCACAGCCAGATGCATGGATTTGTCAGACTGAGGGATCTGATAACCGCTAACTTGCGGTAAGCTGAGCTGACCCACCTCTCAATTATTTCTCTTGTCTGTGGAAACCAGTCCGTGTTGTTTCTGTTTCTTTTCCTGCTTTTCATCATCTTCGCCATATGGTAATCCAGGATAGGAGTAGCTTGAGTGGCTAACTTCTTGTATACTATCCGCACCGCACGCCTGGCTCACAGTCACAACAAACACACCGGCTAAAGTGGGCGTAACGTTTCCTGCATGCCTCTACATGACAGCCAATCACCAGCCGTATTAGAGCGCGGCGTGCAAGCATGTCGCATGCTTATAGGCTCAATGACGCTGTTTTGTTTTGGTATCGAAAATTGGTATCGATTGACAAGGGAGGCTTCGATACCCCTTAGTATCGATGTTTCCATTTCGGTGCCAAGTAAGTATCGAAACTCGATACCCAGCCGTAGCTCCATGTACAAGTACCTCTCCGCTCAATGTACAAGTACCTCTCCGCTCAATGTACAAGTACCTCTCCGCTCCATGTACAAGTACCTCTCCGCTCCATGTACAAGTACCTCTCCGCTCCATGTACAAGTACCTCTCCGCTCCATGTACAAGTACATCTCTGCTCCATGTACAAGTACCTCTCCGCTCAATGTACAAGTACATCTCCGCTCCATGTACAAGTACCTCTCCGCTCCATGTACAAGTACATCTCCGCTCCATGTACAAGTACCTCTCCGCTCCATGTACAAGTACCTCTCCGCTCAATGTACAAGTACATCTCCGCTCCATGTACAAGTACCTCTCCGCTCCATGTACAAGTACATCTCCGCTCCATGTACAAGTACCTCTCCGCTCAATGTACAAGTACATCTCTGCTCCATGTACAAGTACATCTCCACTCCATGTACAAGTACCTCTCCGCTCAATGTACAAGTACATCTCCGCTCCATGTACCAGTACCTCTCCGCTCAATGTACAAGTACATCTCCACTCCATGTACAAGTACCTCTCCGCTCAATGTACAAGTACATCTCCGCTCCATGTACCAGTACCTCTCCGCTCAATGTACAAGTACATCTCCACTCCATGTACAAGTACCTCTCCGCTCAATGTACAAGTACATCTCCGCTCCATGTACCAGTACCTCTCCGCTCAATGTACAAGTACATCTCCGCTCCATGTACAAGTACCTCTCCGCTCAATGTACAAGTACCTCTCCGCTCAATGTACAAGTACATCTCCGCTCCATGTACCAGTACCTCTCCGCTCAATGTACAAGTACATCTGCGCTCCATGTAGGGCTGGGTATCGTTCAAAATTTTTCGATATCGATACCGTTTCGATACTTGGATTTCGATACCGGTTCCTGAACGATACTTTTTTCGATACCAATTTTTAGAAAAATCCATTTTAACAAAAATAAAACTGCATTACACATTGAAATTATTTTACAAATCTTTAGTTTCCCCCCATCTTAAGTTTTACAGCAGAAAAAAATAAAACCTACTGTATTTAACATAACTTTAAGTTCTCTAAACGTATTGCCGTCCCTACAAAAAATATTGGAGTACTACAAAGGAAAGAAATGTAGCTAAAACAAATAAATCAGTGGAATAGTTTTCAGTGCAAAACAGAGAGTTGCAAATCAGGGTTTAATGCTCACTGATGCAACAGAACTCTATTCTTGTACAAACTGATGAGATGGCTCCACTTCATGCATGGAAGACTAGTTGAGCATTGACTAGCCTATCAATATAGCCTTATATGCCACAAAGTGAATCGCATTTATATTCAACAAACTATCATGACATCAGCGTTTGTTAACGAGTTGCTAAAAATACATGGGCGATAACTGCCCGCTTGCACATAACGCTAATTAATTAAACATTAACGCTAGCGTTGCAGATCAGTGTGCTCACTGCTGCAACAGAACGTCATTCTTGTCAAATCTGACGAGACAGCTCAACTTCACTGACTAGCCAATCAATATAAATGAATCGCATTTACATTCAACAAACTATCATGACATCAGCGTTTGTTAACGAGTTGCTAAAAATACACAATGCCCGCTTGCGCATAACGTTATGGCGGCAATTAATTAAACGATCTAATGCTACAACTCACAGCCAGATGCATGGATTTGTCAGACTGAGGGATCTGATAACCGCTAACTTGCGGTAAGCTGAGCTGACCCACCTCTCAATTATTTCTCTTGTCTGTGGAAACCAGTCCGTGTTGTTTCTGTTTCTTTTCCTGCTTTTCATCATCTTCGCCATATGGTAATCCAGGATAGGAGTAGCTTGAGTGGCTAACTTCTTGTATACTATCCGCACCGCACGCCTGGCTCACAGTCACAACAAACACACCGGCTAAAGTGGGCGTAACGTTTCCTGCATGCCTCTACATGACAGCCAATCACCAGCCGTATTAGAGCGCGGCGTGCAAGCATGTTGCATGCTTATAGGCTCAATGACGCTGTTTTGTTTTGGTATCGAAAATTGGTATCGATTGACAAGGGAGGCTTCGATACCCCTTAGTATCGATGTTTCCATTTCGGTGCCAAGTAAGTATCGAAACTCGATACCCAGCCCTAGCTCCATGTACAAGTACCTCTCCGCTCAATGTACAAGTACCTCTCCGCTCAATGTACAAGTACCTCTCCGCTCCATGTACAAGTACCTCTCCGCTCCATGTACAAGTACCTCTCCGCTCCATGTACAAGTACCTCTCCGCTCCATGTACAAGTACATCTCTGCTCCATGTACAAGTACCTCTCCGCTCAATGTACAAGTACATCTCCGCTCCATGTACAAGTACCTCTCCGCTCCATGTACAAGTACATCTCCGCTCCATGTACAAGTACCTCTCCGCTCCATGTACAAGTACCTCTCCGCTCAATGTACAAGTACATCTCCGCTCCATGTACAAGTACCTCTCCGCTCCATGTACAAGTACATCTCCGCTCCATGTACAAGTACCTCTCCGCTCAATGTACAAGTACATCTCCGCTCCATGTACAAGTACATCTCCACTCCATGTACAAGTACCTCTCCGCTCAATGTACAAGTACATCTCCGCTCCATGTACCAGTACCTCTCCGCTCAATGTACAAGTACATCTCCACTCCATGTACAAGTACCTCTCCGCTCAATGTACAAGTACATCTCCGCTCCATGTACCAGTACCTCTCCGCTCAATGTACAAGTACATCTCCACTCCATGTACAAGTACCTCTCCGCTCAATGTACAAGTACATCTCCGCTCCATGTACAAGTACCTCTCCGCTCAATGTACAAGTACATCTCCGCTCCATGTACAAGTACCTCTCCGCTCCATGTACAAGTACCTCTCCGGTCCATGTACAAGTACCTCTCCGCTCCATGTACAAGTACCTCTCCGCTCCATGTACAAGTACCTCTCCGCTCAATGTCAAGTGTCGACAGTACCTCTCCGCTCCATGTACAAATACCTCTCCGCTCTCATGTACAAGTACCTCTCCGCTCCATGTACAAGTACCTCTCCGCTCAATGTCAAGTGTCGACAGTACCTCTCCGCTCCATGTACAAATACCTCTCCGCTCCATGTACAAGTACCTCTCCGCTCTCATGTACAAGTACCTCTCCGCTCCATGTACAAGTAGCTCTCCGCTCAATGTACAAGTGTCGACAGTACCTTTCCGCTCCATGTACAAATACCTCTCCGCTCTCATGTACAAGTACCTCTCCGCTCCATGTACAAGTACCTCTCCGCTCAATGTACAAATACCTCTCCGCTCCATGTATAAGTACCTCTCCGCTCTATGTACAAGTACCTCTCCGCTCCATGTACAAGTACCTCTCCGCTCAATGTACAAATACCTCTCCGCTCCATGTACAAGTACCTCTCCGCTCAATGTACAAGTACATCTGCGCTCCATGTAGGGCTGGGTATCGTTCAAAATTTTTCGATATCGATACCGTTTCGATACTTGGATTTCGATACCGGTTCCTGAACGATACTTTTTTCGATACCAATTTTTAGAAAAATCCATTTTAACAAAAATAAAACTGCATTACACATTGAAATTATTTTACAAATCTTTAGTTTCCCCCCATCTTAAGTTTTACAGCAGAAAAAAATAAAACCTACTGTATTTAACATAACTTTAAGTTCTCTAAACGTATTGCCGTCCCTACAAAAAATATTGGAGTACTACAAAGGAAAGAAATGTAGCTAAAACAAATAAATCAGTGGAATAGTTTTCAGTGCAAAACAGAGAGTTGCAAATCAGGGTTTAATGCTCACTGATGCAACAGAACTCTATTCTTGTACAAACTGATGAGATGGCTCCACTTCATGCATGGAAGACTAGTTGAGCATTGACTAGCCTATCAATATAGCCTTATATGCCACAAAGTGAATCGCATTTATATTCAACAAACTATCATGACATCAGCGTTTGTTAACGAGTTGCTAAAAATACATGGGCGATAACTGCCCGCTTGCACATAACGCTAATTAATTAAACATTAACGCTAGCGTTGCAGATCAGTGTGCTCACTGCTGCAACAGAACGTCATTCTTGTCAAATCTGACGAGACAGCTCAACTTCACTGACTAGCCAATCAATATAAATGAATCGCATTTACATTCAACAAACTATCATGACATCAGCGTTTGTTAACGAGTTGCTAAAAATACACAATGCCCGCTTGCGCATAACGTTACGGCGGCAATTAATTAAACGATCTAATGCTACAACTCACAGCCAGATGCATGGATTTGTCAGACTGAGGGATCTGATAACCGCTAACTTGCGGTAAGCTGAGCTGACCCACCTCTCAATTATTTCTCTTGTCTGTGGAAACCAGTCCGTGTTGTTTCTGTTTTTTTTCCTGCTTTTCATCATCTTCGCCATATGGTAATCCAGGATAGGAGTAGCTTGAGTGGCTAACTTCTTGTATACTATCCGCACCACACGCCTGGCTCACAGTCACAACAAACACACCGGCTAAAGTGGGCGTAACGTTTCCTGCATGCCTCTACATGACAGCCAATCACCAGCCGTATTAGAGCGCGGCGTGCAAGCATGTCGCATGCTTATAGGCTCAATGACGCTGTTTTGTTTTGGTATCGAAAATTGGTATCGATTGACAAGGGAGGCTTCGATACCCCTTAGTATCGATGTTTCCATTTCGGTGCCAAGTAAGTATCGAAACTCGATACCCAGCCCTAGCTCCATGTACAAGTACCTCTCCGCTCAATGTACAAGTACCTCTCCGCTCAATGTACAAGTACCTCTCCGCTCCATGTACAAGTACCTCTCCGCTCCATGTACAAGTACCTCTCCGCTCCATGTACAAGTACCTCTCCGCTCCATGTACAAGTACATCTCTGCTCCATGTACAAGTACCTCTCCGCTCAATGTACAAGTACATCTCCGCTCCATGTACAAGTACCTCTCCGCTCCATGTACAAGTACATCTCCGCTCCATGTACAAGTACCTCTCCGCTCCATGTACAAGTACCTCTCCGCTCAATGTACAAGTACATCTCCGCTCCATGTACAAGTACCTCTCCGCTCCATGTACAAGTACATCTCCGCTCCATGTACAAGTACCTCTCCGCTCAATGTACAAGTACCTCTCCGCTCCATGTACAAGTACCTCTCCGCTCAATGTACAAGTACATCTCCGCTCCATGTACCAGTACCTCTCCGCTCAATGTACAAGTACCTCTCCGCTCAATGTACAAGTACATCTCCGCTCCATGTACAAGTACGTCTCCGCTCAATGTATAAGTACCTCTCCGCTCCATGTACAAGTACCTCTCCGCTCCATGTACAAGTACATCTCCGCTCCATGTACAAGTACATCTCCGCTCCATGTACAAGTACCTCTCCGCTCCATGTACAAGTACCTCTCCGCTCCATGTACAAGTACATCTCCGCTCCATGTACAAGTACCTCTCCGCTCAATGTACAAGTACATCTCCGCTCCATGTACAAGTACATCTCCACTCCATGTACAAGTACCTCTCCGCTCAATGTACAAGTACATCTCCGCTCCATGTACCAGTACCTCTCCGCTCAATGTACAAGTACATCTCCACTCCATGTACAAGTACCTCTCCGCTCAATGTACAAGTACATCTCCGCTCCATGTACCAGTACCTCTCCGCTCAATGTACAAGTACATCTCCACTCCATGTACAAGTACCTCTCCGCTCAATGTACAAGTACATCTCCGCTCCATGTACCAGTACCTCTCCGCTCAATGTACAAGTACATCTCCGCTCCATGTACAAGTACCTCTCCGCTCAATGTACAAGTACCTCTCCGCTCAATGTACAAGTACATCTCCGCTCCATGTACCAGTACCTCTCCGCTCAATGTACAAGTACATCTGCGCTCCATGTAGGGCTGGGTATCGTTCAAAATTTTTCGATATCGATACCGTTTCGATACTTGGATTTCGATACCGGTTCCTGAACGATACTTTTTTCGATACCAATTTTTAGAAAAATCCATTTTAACAAAAATAAAACTGCATTACACATTGAAATTATTTTACAAATCTTTAGTTTCCCCCCATCTTAAGTTTTACAGCAGAAAAAAATAAAACCTACTGTATTTAACATAACTTTAAGTTCTCTAAACGTATTGCCGTCCCTACAAAAAATATTGGAGTACTACAAAGGAAAGAAATGTAGCTAAAACAAATAAATCAGTGGAATAGTTTTCAGTGCAAAACAGAGAGTTGCAAATCAGGGTTTAATGCTCACTGATGCAACAGAACTCTATTCTTGTACAAACTGATGAGATGGCTCCACTTCATGCATGGAAGACTAGTTGAGCATTGACTAGCCTATCAATATAGCCTTATATGCCACAAAGTGAATCGCATTTATATTCAACAAACTATCATGACATCAGCGTTTGTTAACGAGTTGCTAAAAATACATGGGCGATAACTGCCCGCTTGCACATAACGCTAATTAATTAAACATTAACGCTAGCGTTGCAGATCAGTGTGCTCACTGCTGCAACAGAACGTCATTCTTGTCAAATCTGACGAGACAGCTCAACTTCACTGACTAGCCAATCAATATAAATGAATCGCATTTACATTCAACAAACTATCATGACATCAGCGTTTGTTAACGAGTTGCTAAAAATACACAATGCCCGCTTGCGCATAACGTTATGGCGGCAATTAATTAAACGATCTAATGCTACAACTCACAGCCAGATGCATGGATTTGTCAGACTGAGGGATCTGATAACCGCTAACTTGCGGTAAGCTGAGCTGACCCACCTCTCAATTATTTCTCTTGTCTGTGGAAACCAGTCCGTGTTGTTTCTGTTTCTTTTCCTGCTTTTCATCATCTTCGCCATATGGTAATCCAGGATAGGAGTAGCTTGAGTGGCTAACTTCTTGTATACTATCCGCACCGCACGCCTGGCTCACAGTCACAACAAACACACCGGCTAAAGTGGGCGTAACGTTTCCTGCATGCCTCTACATGACAGCCAATCACCAGCCGTATTAGAGCGCGGCGTGCAAGCATGTCGCATGCTTATAGGCTCAATGACGCTGTTTTGTTTTGGTATCGAAAATTGGTATCGATTGACAAGGGAGGCTTCGATACCCCTTAGTATCGATGTTTCCATTTCGGTGCCAAGTAAGTATCGAAACTCGATACCCAGCCCTAGCTCCATGTACAAGTACCTCTCCGCTCAATGTACAAGTACCTCTCCGCTCAATGTACAAGTACCTCTCCGCTCCATGTACAAGTACCTCTCCGCTCCATGTACAAGTACCTCTCCGCTCCATGTACAAGTACCTCTCCGCTCCATGTACAAGTACATCTCTGCTCCATGTACAAGTACCTCTCCGCTCAATGTACAAGTACATCTCCGCTCCATGTACAAGTACCTCTCCGCTCCATGTACAAGTACATCTCCGCTCCATGTACAAGTACCTCTCCGCTCCATGTACAAGTACCTCTCCGCTCAATGTACAAGTACATCTCCGCTCCATGTACAAGTACCTCTCCGCTCCATGTACAAGTACATCTCCGCTCCATGTACAAGTACCTCTCCGCTCAATGTACAAGTACATCTCCGCTCCATGTACAAGTACATCTCCACTCCATGTACAAGTACCTCTCCGCTCAATGTACAAGTACATCTCCGCTCCATGTACCAGTACCTCTCCGCTCAATGTACAAGTACATCTCCACTCCATGTACAAGTACCTCTCCGCTCAATGTACAAGTACATCTCCGCTCCATGTACCAGTACCTCTCCGCTCAATGTACAAGTACATCTCCACTCCATGTACAAGTACCTCTCCGCTCAATGTACAAGTACATCTCCGCTCCATGTACAAGTACCTCTCCGCTCAATGTACAAGTACATCTCCGCTCCATGTACAAGTACCTCTCCGCTCCATGTACAAGTACCTCTCCGGTCCATGTACAAGTACCTCTCCGCTCCATGTACAAGTACCTCTCCGCTCCATGTACAAGTACCTCTCCGCTCAATGTCAAGTGTCGACAGTACCTCTCCGCTCCATGTACAAATACCTCTCCGCTCTCATGTACAAGTACCTCTCCGCTCCATGTACAAGTACCTCTCCGCTCAATGTCAAGTGTCGACAGTACCTCTCCGCTCCATGTACAAATACCTCTCCGCTCCATGTACAAGTACCTCTCCGCTCTCATGTACAAGTACCTCTCCGCTCCATGTACAAGTAGCTCTCCGCTCAATGTACAAGTGTCGACAGTACCTTTCCGCTCCATGTACAAATACCTCTCCGCTCTCATGTACAAGTACCTCTCCGCTCCATGTACAAGTACCTCTCCGCTCAATGTACAAATACCTCTCCGCTCCATGTATAAGTACCTCTCCGCTCTATGTACAAGTACCTCTCCGCTCCATGTACAAGTACCTCTCCGCTCAATGTACAAATACCTCTCCGCTCCATGTACAAGTACCTCTCCGCTCAATGTACAAGTACATCTGCGCTCCATGTAGGGCTGGGTATCGTTCAAAATTTTTCGATATCGATACCGTTTCGATACTTGGATTTCGATACCGGTTCCTGAACGATACTTTTTTCGATACCAATTTTTAGAAAAATCCATTTTAACAAAAATAAAACTGCATTACACATTGAAATTATTTTACAAATCTTTAGTTTCCCCCCATCTTAAGTTTTACAGCAGAAAAAAATAAAACCTACTGTATTTAACATAACTTTAAGTTCTCTAAACGTATTGCCGTCCCTACAAAAAATATTGGAGTACTACAAAGGAAAGAAATGTAGCTAAAACAAATAAATCAGTGGAATAGTTTTCAGTGCAAAACAGAGAGTTGCAAATCAGGGTTTAATGCTCACTGATGCAACAGAACTCTATTCTTGTACAAACTGATGAGATGGCTCCACTTCATGCATGGAAGACTAGTTGAGCATTGACTAGCCTATCAATATAGCCTTATATGCCACAAAGTGAATCGCATTTATATTCAACAAACTATCATGACATCAGCGTTTGTTAACGAGTTGCTAAAAATACATGGGCGATAACTGCCCGCTTGCACATAACGCTAATTAATTAAACATTAACGCTAGCGTTGCAGATCAGTGTGCTCACTGCTGCAACAGAACGTCATTCTTGTCAAATCTGACGAGACAGCTCAACTTCACTGACTAGCCAATCAATATAAATGAATCGCATTTACATTCAACAAACTATCATGACATCAGCGTTTGTTAACGAGTTGCTAAAAATACACAATGCCCGCTTGCGCATAACGTTACGGCGGCAATTAATTAAACGATCTAATGCTACAACTCACAGCCAGATGCATGGATTTGTCAGACTGAGGGATCTGATAACCGCTAACTTGCGGTAAGCTGAGCTGACCCACCTCTCAATTATTTCTCTTGTCTGTGGAAACCAGTCCGTGTTGTTTCTGTTTCTTTTCCTGCTTTTCATCATCTTCGCCATATGGTAATCCAGGATAGGAGTAGCTTGAGTGGCTAACTTCTTGTATACTATCCGCACCGCACGCCTGGCTCACAGTCACAACAAACACACCGGCTAAAGTGGGCGTAACGTTTCCTGCATGCCTCTACATGACAGCCAATCACCAGCCGTATTAGAGCGCGGCGTGCAAGCATGTCGCATGCTTATAGGCTCAATGACGCTGTTTTGTTTTGGTATCGAAAATTGGTATCGATTGACAAGGGAGGCTTCGATACCCCTTAGTATCGATGTTTCCATTTCGGTGCCAAGTAAGTATCGAAACTCGATACCCAGCCCTAGCTCCATGTACAAGTACCTCTCCGCTCAATGTACAAGTACCTCTCCGCTCAATGTACAAGTACCTCTCCGCTCCATGTACAAGTACCTCTCCGCTCCATGTACAAGTACCTCTCCGCTCCATGTACAAGTACCTCTCCGCTCCATGTACAAGTACATCTCTGCTCCATGTACAAGTACCTCTCCGCTCAATGTACAAGTACATCTCCGCTCCATGTACAAGTACCTCTCCGCTCCATGTACAAGTACATCTCCGCTCCATGTACAAGTACCTCTCCGCTCCATGTACAAGTACCTCTCCGCTCAATGTACAAGTACATCTCCGCTCCATGTACAAGTACCTCTCCGCTCCATGTACAAGTACATCTCCGCTCCATGTACAAGTACCTCTCCGCTCAATGTACAAGTACCTCTCCGCTCCATGTACAAGTACCTCTCCGCTCAATGTACAAGTACATCTCCGCTCCATGTACCAGTACCTCTCCGCTCAATGTACAAGTACCTCTCCGCTCAATGTACAAGTACATCTCCGCTCCATGTACAAGTACGTCTCCGCTCAATGTATAAGTACCTCTCCGCTCCATGTACAAGTACCTCTCCGCTCCATGTACAAGTACATCTCCGCTCCATGTACAAGTACATCTCCGCTCCATGTACAAGTACCTCTCCGCTCCATGTACAAGTACCTCTCCGCTCCATGTACAAGTACATCTCCGCTCCATGTACAAGTACCTCTCCGCTCAATGTACAAGTACATCTCCGCTCCATGTACAAGTACATCTCCACTCCATGTACAAGTACCTCTCCGCTCAATGTACAAGTACATCTCCGCTCCATGTACCAGTACCTCTCCGCTCAATGTACAAGTACATCTCCACTCCATGTACAAGTACCTCTCCGCTCAATGTACAAGTACATCTCCGCTCCATGTACCAGTACCTCTCCGCTCAATGTACAAGTACATCTCCACTCCATGTACAAGTACCTCTCCGCTCAATGTACAAGTACATCTCCGCTCCATGTACCAGTACCTCTCCGCTCAATGTACAAGTACATCTCCGCTCCATGTACAAGTACCTCTCCGCTCAATGTACAAGTACCTCTCCGCTCAATGTACAAGTACATCTCCGCTCCATGTACCAGTACCTCTCCGCTCAATGTACAAGTACATCTGCGCTCCATGTAGGGCTGGGTATCGTTCAAAATTTTTCGATATCGATACCGTTTCGATACTTGGATTTCGATACCGGTTCCTGAACGATACTTTTTTCGATACCAATTTTTAGAAAAATCCATTTTAACAAAAATAAAACTGCATTACACATTGAAATTATTTTACAAATCTTTAGTTTCCCCCCATCTTAAGTTTTACAGCAGAAAAAAATAAAACCTACTGTATTTAACATAACTTTAAGTTCTCTAAACGTATTGCCGTCCCTACAAAAAATATTGGAGTACTACAAAGGAAAGAAATGTAGCTAAAACAAATAAATCAGTGGAATAGTTTTCAGTGCAAAACAGAGAGTTGCAAATCAGGGTTTAATGCTCACTGATGCAACAGAACTCTATTCTTGTACAAACTGATGAGATGGCTCCACTTCATGCATGGAAGACTAGTTGAGCATTGACTAGCCTATCAATATAGCCTTATATGCCACAAAGTGAATCGCATTTATATTCAACAAACTATCATGACATCAGCGTTTGTTAACGAGTTGCTAAAAATACATGGGCGATAACTGCCCGCTTGCACATAACGCTAATTAATTAAACATTAACGCTAGCGTTGCAGATCAGTGTGCTCACTGCTGCAACAGAACGTCATTCTTGTCAAATCTGACGAGACAGCTCAACTTCACTGACTAGCCAATCAATATAAATGAATCGCATTTACATTCAACAAACTATCATGACATCAGCGTTTGTTAACGAGTTGCTAAAAATACACAATGCCCGCTTGCGCATAACGTTATGGCGGCAATTAATTAAACGATCTAATGCTACAACTCACAGCCAGATGCATGGATTTGTCAGACTGAGGAATCTGATAACCGCTAACTTGCGGTAAGCTGAGCTGACCCACCTCTCAATTATTTCTCTTGTCTGTGGAAACCAGTCCGTGTTGTTTCTGTTTCTTTTCCTGCTTTTCATCATCTTCGCCATATGGTAATCCAGGATAGGAGTAGCTTGAGTGGCTAACTTCTTGTATACTATCCGCACCGCACGCCTGGCTCACAGTCACAACAAACACACCGGCTAAAGTGGGCGTAACGTTTCCTGCATGCCTCTACATGACAGCCAATCACCAGCCGTATTAGAGCGCGGCGTGCAAGCATGTCGCATGCTTATAGGCTCAATGACGCTGTTTTGTTTTGGTATCGAAAATTGGTATCGATTGACAAGGGAGGCTTCGATACCCCTTAGTATCGATGTTTCCATTTCGGTGCCAAGTAAGTATCGAAACTCGATACCCAGCCCTAGCTCCATGTACAAGTACCTCTCCGCTCAATGTACAAGTACCTCTCCGCTCAATGTACAAGTACCTCTCCGCTCCATGTACAAGTACCTCTCCGCTCCATGTACAAGTACCTCTCCGCTCCATGTACAAGTACCTCTCCGCTCCATGTACAAGTACATCTCTGCTCCATGTACAAGTACCTCTCCGCTCAATGTACAAGTACATCTCCGCTCCATGTACAAGTACCTCTCCGCTCCATGTACAAGTACATCTCCGCTCCATGTACAAGTACATCTCCGCTCCATGTACAAGTACATCTCCGCTCAATGTACAAGTACATCTCCGCTCCATGTACAAGTACCTCTCCGCTCCATGTACAAGTACATCTCCGCTCCATGTACAAGTACCTCTCCGCTCAATGTACAAGTACATCTCCGCTCCATGTACAAGTACATCTCCACTCCATGTACAAGTACCTCTCCGCTCAATGTACAAGTACATCTCCGCTCCATGTACCAGTACCTCTCCGCTCAATGTACAAGTACATCTCCACTCCATGTACAAGTACCTCTCCGCTCAATGTACAAGTACATCTCCGCTCCATGTACCAGTACCTCTCCGCTCAATGTACAAGTACATCTCCACTCCATGTACAAGTACCTCTCCGCTCAATGTACAAGTACATCTCCGCTCCATGTACCAGTACCTCTCCGCTCCATGTACAAGTACCTCTCCGCTCCATGTACAAGTACCTCTCCGCTCCATGTACAAGTACATCTCTGCTCCATGTACAAGTACCTCTCCGCTCAATGTACAAGTACATCTCCGCTCCATGTACAAGTACCTCTCCGCTCCATGTACAAGTACATCTCCGCTCCATGTACAAGTACCTCTCCGCTCCATGTACAAGTACCTCTCCGCTCAATGTACATGTACATCTCCGCTCCATGTACAAGTACCTCTCCGCTCCATGTACAAGTACATCTCCGCTCCATGTACAAGTACCTCTCCGCTCAATGTACAAGTACATCTCCGCTCCATGTACAAGTACATCTCCACTCCATGTACAAGTACCTCTCCGCTCAATGTACAAGTACATCTCCGCTCCATGTACCAGTACCTCTCCGCTCAATGTACAAGTACATCTCCACTCCATGTACAAGTACCTCTCCGCTCAATGTACAAGTACATCTCCGCTCCATGTACCAGTACCTCTCCGCTCAATGTACAAGTACATCTCCACTCCATGTACAAGTACCTCTCCGCTCAATGTACAAGTACATCTGCGCTCCATGTAGGGCTGGGTATCGTTCAAAATTTTTCGATATCGATACCGTTTCGATACTTGGATTTCGATACCGGTTCCTGAACGATACTTTTTTCGATACCAATTTTTAGAAAAATCCATTTTAACAAAAATAAAACTGCATTACACATTGAAATTATTTTACAAATCTTTAGTTTCCCCCCATCTTAAGTTTTACAGCAGAAAAAAATAAAACCTACTGTATTTAACATAACTTTAAGTTCTCTAAACGTATTGCCGTCCCTACAAAAAATATTGGAGTACTACAAAGGAAAGAAATGTAGCTAAAACAAATAAATCAGTGGAATAGTTTTCAGTGCAAAACAGAGAGTTGCAAATCAGGGTTTAATGCTCACTGATGCAACAGAACTCTATTCTTGTACAAACTGATGAGATGGCTCCACTTCATGCATGGAAGACTAGTTGAGCATTGACTAGCCTATCAATATAGCCTTATATGCCACAAAGTGAATCGCATTTATATTCAACAAACTATCATGACATCAGCGTTTGTTAACGAGTTGCTAAAAATACATGGGCGATAACTGCCCGCTTGCACATAACGCTAATTAATTAAACATTAACGCTAGCGTTGCAGATCAGTGTGCTCACTGCTGCAACAGAACGTCATTCTTTGCAAATCTGACGAGACAGCTCAACTTCACTGACTAGCCAATCAATATAAATGAATCGCATTTACATTCAACAAACTATCATGACATCAGCGTTTGTTAACGAGTTGCTAAAAATACACAATGCCCGCTTGCGCATAACGTTACGGCGGCAATTAATTAAACGATCTAATGCTACAACTCACAGCCAGATGCATGGATTTGTCAGACTGAGGGATCTGATAACCGCTAACTTGCGGTAAGCTGAGCTGACCCACCTCTCAATTATTTCTCTTGTCTGTGGAAACCAGTCCGTGTTGTTTCTGTTTCTTTTCCTGCTTTTCATCATCTTCGCCATATGGTAATCCAGCATAGGAGTAGCTTGAGTGGCTAACTTCTTGTATACTATCCGCACCGCACGCCTGGCTCACAGTCACAACAAACACACCGGCTAAAGTGGGCGTAACGTTTCCTGCATGCCTCTACATGACAGCCAATCACCAGCCGTATTAGAGCGCGGCGTGCAAGCATGTCGCATGCTTATAGGCTCAATGACGCTGTTTTGTTTTGGTATCGAAAATTGGTATCGATTGACAAGGGAGGCTTCGATACCCCTTAGTATCGATGTTTCCATTTCGGTGCCAAGTAAGTATCGAAACTCGATACCCAGCCCTAGCTCCATGTACAAGTACCTCTCCGCTCAATGTACAAGTACCTCTCCGCTCAATGTACAAGTACCTCTCCGCTCCATGTACAAGTACCTCTCCGCTCCATGTACAAGTACCTCTCCGCTCCATGTACAAGTACCTCTCCGCTCCATGTACAAGTACATCTCTGCTCCATGTACAAGTACCTCTCCGCTCAATGTACAAGTACATCTCCGCTCCATGTACAAGTACCTCTCCGCTCCATGTACAAGTACATCTCCGCTCCATGTACAAGTACCTCTCCGCTCCATGTACAAGTACCTCTCCGCTCAATGTACAAGTACATCTCCGCTCCATGTACAAGTACATCTCTGCTCCATGTACAAGTACCTCTCCGCTCAATGTACAAGTACATCTCCGCTCCATGTACAAGTACCTCTCCGCTCCATGTACAAGTACCTCTCCGGTCCATGTACAAGTACCTCTCCGCTCCATGTACAAGTACCTCTCCGCTCCATGTACAAGTACCTCTCCGCTCAATGTCAAGTGTCGACAGTACCTCTCCGCTCCATGTACAAATACCTCTCCGCTCTCATGTACAAGTACCTCTCCGCTCCATGTACAAGTACCTCTCCGCTCAATGTCAAGTGTCGACAGTACCTCTCCGCTCCATGTACAAATACCTCTCCGCTCCATGTACAAGTACCTCTCCGCTCTCATGTACAAGTACCTCTCCGCTCCATGTACAAGTAGCTCTCCGCTCAATGTACAAGTGTCGACAGTACCTTTCCGCTCCATGTACAAATACCTCTCCGCTCTCATGTACAAGTACCTCTCCGCTCCATGTACAAGTACCTCTCCGCTCAATGTACAAATACCTCTCCGCTCCATGTATAAGTACCTCTCCGCTCTATGTACAAGTACCTCTCCGCTCCATGTACAAGTACCTCTCCGCTCAATGTACAAATACCTCTCCGCTCCATGTACAAGTACCTCTCCGCTCAATGTACAAGTACATCTGCGCTCCATGTAGGGCTGGGTATCGTTCAAAATTTTTCGATATCGATACCGTTTCGATACTTGGATTTCGATACCGGTTCCTGAACGATACTTTTTTCGATACCAATTTTTAGAAAAATCCATTTTAACAAAAATAAAACTGCATTACACATTGAAATTATTTTACAAATCTTTAGTTTCCCCCCATCTTAAGTTTTACAGCAGAAAAAAATAAAACCTACTGTATTTAACATAACTTTAAGTTCTCTAAACGTATTGCCGTCCCTACAAAAAATATTGGAGTACTACAAAGGAAAGAAATGTAGCTAAAACAAATAAATCAGTGGAATAGTTTTCAGTGCAAAACAGAGAGTTGCAAATCAGGGTTTAATGCTCACTGATGCAACAGAACTCTATTCTTGTACAAACTGATGAGATGGCTCCACTTCATGCATGGAAGACTAGTTGAGCATTGACTAGCCTATCAATATAGCCTTATATGCCACAAAGTGAATCGCATTTATATTCAACAAACTATCATGACATCAGCGTTTGTTAACGAGTTGCTAAAAATACATGGGCGATAACTGCCCGCTTGCACATAACGCTAATTAATTAAACATTAACGCTAGCGTTGCAGATCAGTGTGCTCACTGCTGCAACAGAACGTCATTCTTGTCAAATCTGACGAGACAGCTCAACTTCACTGACTAGCCAATCAATATAAATGAATCGCATTTACATTCAACAAACTATCATGACATCAGCGTTTGTTAACGAGTTGCTAAAAATACACAATGCCCGCTTGCGCATAACGTTACGGCGGCAATTAATTAAACGATCTAATGCTACAACTCACAGCCAGATGCATGGATTTGTCAGACTGAGGGATCTGATAACCGCTAACTTGCGGTAAGCTGAGCTGACCCACCTCTCAATTATTTCTCTTGTCTGTGGAAACCAGTCCGTGTTGTTTCTGTTTCTTTTCCTGCTTTTCATCATCTTCGCCATATGGTAATCCAGGATAGGAGTAGCTTGAGTGGCTAACTTCTTGTATACTATCCGCACCGCACGCCTGGCTCACAGTCACAACAAACACACCGGCTAAAGTGGGCGTAACGTTTCCTGCATGCCTCTACATGACAGCCAATCACCAGCCGTATTAGAGCGCGGCGTGCAAGCATGTCGCATGCTTATAGGCTCAATGACGCTGTTTTGTTTTGGTATCGAAAATTGGTATCGATTGACAAGGGAGGCTTCGATACCCCTTAGTATCGATGTTTCCATTTCGGTGCCAAGTAAGTATCGAAACTCGATACCCAGCCCTAGCTCCATGTACAAGTACCTCTCCGCTCAATGTACAAGTACCTCTCCGCTCAATGTACAAGTACCTCTCCGCTCCATGTACAAGTACCTCTCCGCTCCATGTACAAGTACCTCTCCGCTCCATGTACAAGTACCTCTCCGCTCCATGTACAAGTACATCTCTGCTCCATGTACAAGTACCTCTCCGCTCAATGTACAAGTACATCTCCGCTCCATGTACAAGTACCTCTCCGCTCCATGTACAAGTACATCTCCGCTCCATGTACAAGTACCTCTCCGCTCCATGTACAAGTACCTCTCCGCTCAATGTACAAGTACATCTCCGCTCCATGTACAAGTACCTCTCCGCTCCATGTACAAGTACATCTCCGCTCCATGTACAAGTACCTCTCCGCTCAATGTACAAGTACATCTCCGCTCCATGTACAAGTACATCTCCACTCCATGTACAAGTACCTCTCCGCTCAATGTACAAGTACATCTCCGCTCCATGTACCAGTACCTCTCCGCTCAATGTACAAGTACATCTCCGCTCCATGTACAAGTACCTCTCCGCTCCATGTACAAGTACATCTCCGCTCCATGTACAAGTACCTCTCCGCTCCATGTACAAGTACCTCTCCGCTCAATGTACAAGTACATCTCCGCTCCATGTACAAGTACATCTCTGCTCCATGTACAAGTACCTCTCCGCTCAATGTACAAGTACATCTCCGCTCCATGTACAAGTACCTCTCCGCTCCATGTACAAGTACCTCTCCGGTCCATGTACAAGTACCTCTCCGCTCCATGTACAAGTACCTCTCCGCTCCATGTACAAGTACCTCTCCGCTCAATGTCAAGTGTCGACAGTACCTCTCCGCTCCATGTACAAATACCTCTCCGCTCTCATGTACAAGTACCTCTCCGCTCCATGTACAAGTACCTCTCCGCTCAATGTCAAGTGTCGACAGTACCTCTCCGCTCCATGTACAAATACCTCTCCGCTCCATGTACAAGTACCTCTCCGCTCTCATGTACAAGTACCTCTCCGCTCCATGTACAAGTAGCTCTCCGCTCAATGTACAAGTGTCGACAGTACCTTTCCGCTCCATGTACAAATACCTCTCCGCTCTCATGTACAAGTACCTCTCCGCTCCATGTACAAGTACCTCTCCGCTCAATGTACAAATACCTCTCCGCTCCATGTATAAGTACCTCTCCGCTCTATGTACAAGTACCTCTCCGCTCCATGTACAAGTACCTCTCCGCTCAATGTACAAATACCTCTCCGCTCCATGTACAAGTACCTCTCCGCTCAATGTACAAGTACATCTGCGCTCCATGTAGGGCTGGGTATCGTTCAAAATTTTTCGATATCGATACCGTTTCGATACTTGGATTTCGATACCGGTTCCTGAACGATACTTTTTTCGATACCAATTTTTAGAAAAATCCATTTTAACAAAAATAAAACTGCATTACACATTGAAATTATTTTACAAATCTTTAGTTTCCCCCCATCTTAAGTTTTACAGCAGAAAAAAATAAAACCTACTGTATTTAACATAACTTTAAGTTCTCTAAACGTATTGCCGTCCCTACAAAAAATATTGGAGTACTACAAAGGAAAGAAATGTAGCTAAAACAAATAAATCAGTGGAATAGTTTTCAGTGCAAAACAGAGAGTTGCAAATCAGGGTTTAATGCTCACTGATGCAACAGAACTCTATTCTTGTACAAACTGATGAGATGGCTCCACTTCATGCATGGAAGACTAGTTGAGCATTGACTAGCCTATCAATATAGCCTTATATGCCACAAAGTGAATCGCATTTATATTCAACAAACTATCATGACATCAGCGTTTGTTAACGAGTTGCTAAAAATACATGGGCGATAACTGCCCGCTTGCACATAACGCTAATTAATTAAACATTAACGCTAGCGTTGCAGATCAGTGTGCTCACTGCTGCAACAGAACGTCATTCTTGTCAAATCTGACGAGACAGCTCAACTTCACTGACTAGCCAATCAATATAAATGAATCGCATTTACATTCAACAAACTATCATGACATCAGCGTTTGTTAACGAGTTGCTAAAAATACACAATGCCCGCTTGCGCATAACGTTACGGCGGCAATTAATTAAACGATCTAATGCTACAACTCACAGCCAGATGCATGGATTTGTCAGACTGAGGGATCTGATAACCGCTAACTTGCGGTAAGCTGAGCTGACCCACCTCTCAATTATTTCTCTTGTCTGTGGAAACCAGTCCGTGTTGTTTCTGTTTCTTTTCCTGCTTTTCATCATCTTCGCCATATGGTAATCCAGGATAGGAGTAGCTTGAGTGGCTAACTTCTTGTATACTATCCGCACCGCACGCCTGGCTCACAGTCACAACAAACACACCGGCTAAAGTGGGCGTAACGTTTCCTGCATGCCTCTACATGACAGCCAATCACCAGCCGTATTAGAGCGCGGCGTGCAAGCATGTCGCATGCTTATAGGCTCAATGACGCTGTTTTGTTTTGGTATCGAAAATTGGTATCGATTGACAAGGGAGGCTTCGATACCCCTTAGTATCGATGTTTCCATTTCGGTGCCAAGTAAGTATCGAAACTCGATACCCAGCCCTAGCTCCATGTACAAGTACCTCTCCGCTCAATGTACAAGTACCTCTCCGCTCAATGTACAAGTACCTCTCCGCTCCATGTACAAGTACCTCTCCGCTCCATGTACAAGTACCTCTCCGCTCCATGTACAAGTACCTCTCCGCTCCATGTACAAGTACATCTCTGCTCCATGTACAAGTACCTCTCCGCTCAATGTACAAGTACATCTCCGCTCCATGTACAAGTACCTCTCCGCTCCATGTACAAGTACATCTCCGCTCCATGTACAAGTACCTCTCCGCTCCATGTACAAGTACCTCTCCGCTCAATGTACAAGTACATCTCCGCTCCATGTACAAGTACCTCTCCGCTCCATGTACAAGTACATCTCCGCTCCATGTACAAGTACCTCTCCGCTCAATGTACAAGTACATCTCCGCTCCATGTACAAGTACATCTCCACTCCATGTACAAGTACCTCTCCGCTCAATGTACAAGTACATCTCCGCTCCATGTACCAGTACCTCTCCGCTCAATGTACAAGTACATCTCCACTCCATGTACAAGTACCTCTCCGCTCAATGTACAAGTACATCTCCGCTCCATGTACCAGTACCTCTCCGCTCAATGTACAAGTACATCTCCACTCCATGTACAAGTACCTCTCCGCTCAATGTACAAGTACATCTCCGCTCCATGTACCAGTACCTCTCCGCTCCATGTACAAGTACCTCTCCGCTCCATGTACAAGTACCTCTCCGCTCCATGTACAAGTACATCTCTGCTCCATGTACAAGTACCTCTCCGCTCAATGTACAAGTACATCTCCGCTCCATGTACAAGTACCTCTCCGCTCCATGTACAAGTACATCTCCGCTCCATGTACAAGTACCTCTCCGCTCCATGTACAAGTACCTCTCCGCTCAATGTACAAGTACATCTCCGCTCCATGTACAAGTACCTCTCCGCTCCATCTACAAGTACATCTCCGCTCCATGTACAAGTACCTCTCCGCTCAATGTACAAGTACATCTCCGCTCCATGTACAAGTACATCTCCACTCCATGTACAAGTACCTCTCCGCTCAATGTACAAGTACATATCCGCTCCATGTACCAGTACCTCTCCGCTCAATGTACAAGTACATCTCCACTCCATGTACAAGTACCTCTCCGCTCAATGTACAAGTACATCTCCGCTCCATGTACCAGTACCTCTCCGCTCAATGTACAAGTACATCTCCACTCCATGTACAAGTACCTCTCCGCTCAATGTACAAGTACATCTGCGCTCCATGTAGGGCTGGGTATCGTTCAAAATTTTTCGATATCGATACCGTTTCGATACTTGGATTTCGATACCGGTTCCTGAACGATACTTTTTTCGATACCAATTTTTAGAAAAATCCATTTTAACAAAAATAAAACTGCATTACACATTGAAATTATTTTACAAATCTTTAGTTTCCCCCCATCTTAAGTTTTACAGCAGAAAAAAATAAAACCTACTGTATTTAACATAACTTTAAGTTCTCTAAACGTATTGCCGTCCCTACAAAAAATATTGGAGTACTACAAAGGAAAGAAATGTAGCTAAAACAAATAAATCAGTGGAATAGTTTTCAGTGCAAAACAGAGAGTTGCAAATCAGGGTTTAATGCTCACTGATGCAACAGAACTCTATTCTTGTACAAACTGATGAGATGGCTCCACTTCATGCATGGAAGACTAGTTGAGCATTGACTAGCCTATCAATATAGCCTTATATGCCACAAAGTGAATCGCATTTATATTCAACAAACTATCATGACATCAGCGTTTGTTAACGAGTTGCTAAAAATACATGGGCGATAACTGCCCGCTTGCACATAACGCTAATTAATTAAACATTAACGCTAGCGTTGCAGATCAGTGTGCTCACTGCTGCAACAGAACGTCATTCTTGTCAAATCTGACGAGACAGCTCAACTTCACTGACTAGCCAATCAATATAAATGAATCGCATTTACATTCAACAAACTATCATGACATCAGCGTTTGTTAACGAGTTGCTAAAAATACACAATGCCCGCTTGCGCATAACGTTACGGCGGCAATTAATTAAACGATCTAATGCTACAACTCACAGCCAGATGCATGGATTTGTCAGACTGAGGGATCTGATAACCGCTAACTTGCGGTAAGCTGAGCTGACCCACCTCTCAATTATTTCTCTTGTCTGTGGAAACCAGTCCGTGTTGTTTCTGTTTCTTTTCCTGCTTTTCATCATCTTCGCCATATGGTAATCCAGCATAGGAGTAGCTTGAGTGGCTAACTTCTTGTATACTATCCGCACCGCACGCCTGGCTCACAGTCACAACAAACACACCGGCTAAAGTGGGCGTAACGTTTCCTGCATGCCTCTACATGACAGCCAATCACCAGCCGTATTAGAGCGCGGCGTGCAAGCATGTCGCATGCTTATAGGCTCAATGACGCTGTTTTGTTTTGGTATCGAAAATTGGTATCGATTGACAAGGGAGGCTTCGATACCCCTTAGTATCGATGTTTCCATTTCGGTGCCAAGTAAGTATCGAAACTCGATACCCAGCCCTAGCTCCATGTACAAGTACCTCTCCGCTCAATGTACAAGTACCTCTCCGCTCAATGTACAAGTACCTCTCCGCTCCATGTACAAGTACCTCTCCGCTCCATGTACAAGTACCTCTCCGCTCCATGTACAAGTACCTCTCCGCTCCATGTACAAGTACATCTCTGCTCCATGTACAAGTACCTCTCCGCTCAATGTACAAGTACATCTCCGCTCCATGTACAAGTACCTCTCCGCTCCATGTACAAGTACATCTCCGCTCCATGTACAAGTACCTCTCCGCTCCATGTACAAGTACCTCTCCGCTCAATGTACAAGTACATCTCCGCTCCATGTACAAGTACATCTCTGCTCCATGTACAAGTACCTCTCCGCTCAATGTACAAGTACATCTCCGCTCCATGTACAAGTACCTCTCCGCTCCATGTACAAGTACCTCTCCGGTCCATGTACAAGTACCTCTCCGCTCCATGTACAAGTACCTCTCCGCTCCATGTACAAGTACCTCTCCGCTCAATGTCAAGTGTCGACAGTACCTCTCCGCTCCATGTACAAATACCTCTCCGCTCTCATGTACAAGTACCTCTCCGCTCCATGTACAAGTACCTCTCCGCTCAATGTCAAGTGTCGACAGTACCTCTCCGCTCCATCTACAAATACCTCTCCGCTCCATGTACAAGTACCTCTCCGCTCTCATGTACAAGTACCTCTCCGCTCCATGTACAAGTAGCTCTCCGCTCAATGTACAAGTGTCGACAGTACCTTCCCGCTCCATGTACAAATACCTCTCCGCTCTCATGTACAAGTACCTCTCCGCTCCATGTACAAGTACCTCTCCGCTCAATGTACAAATACCTCTCCGCTCCATGTATAAGTACCTCTCCGCTCTATGTACAAGTACCTCTCCGCTCCATGTACAAGTACCTCTCCGCTCAATGTACAAATACCTCTCCGCTCAATGTACAAGTACCTCTCCGCTCCATGTACAAATACCTCTCCGCTCTCATGTACAAGTACCTCTCCGCTCCATGTACAAGTACCTCTCCGCTCAATGTCAAGTGTCAACAGTACCTCTCCGCTCCATGTACAAATACCTCTCCGCTCCATGTACAAGTACCTCTCCGCTCTCATGTACAAGTACCTCTCCGCTCCATGTACAAGTAGCTCTCCGCTCAATGTACAAGTGTCGACAGTACCTTTCCGCTCCATGTACAAATACCTCTCCGCTCTCATGTACAAGTACCTCTCCGCTCCATGTACAAGTACCTCTCCGCTCAATGTACAAATACCTCTCCGCTCCATGTATAAGTACCTCTCCGCTCTATGTACAAGTACCTCTCCGCTCCATGTACAAGTACCTCTCCGCTCAATGTACAAATACCTCTCCGCTCCATGTACAAGTACCTCTCCGCTCAATGTACAAGTACATCTGCGCTCCATGTAGGGCTGGGTATCGTTCAAAATTTTTCGATATCGATACCGTTTCGATACTTGGATTTCGATACCGGTTCCTGAACGATACTTTTTTCGATACCAATTTTTAGAAAAATCCATTTTAACAAAAATAAAACTGCATTACACATTGAAATTATTTTACAAATCTTTAGTTTCCCCCCATCTTAAGTTTTACAGCAGAAAAAAATAAAACCTACTGTATTTAACATAACTTTAAGTTCTCTAAACGTATTGCCGTCCCTACAAAAAATATTGGAGTACTACAAAGGAAAGAAATGTAGCTAAAACAAATAAATCAGTGGAATAGTTTTCAGTGCAAAACAGAGAGTTGCAAATCAGGGTTTAATGCTCACTGATGCAACAGAACTCTATTCTTGTACAAACTGATGAGATGGCTCCACTTCATGCATGGAAGACTAGTTGAGCATTGACTAGCCTATCAATATAGCCTTATATGCCACAAAGTGAATCGCATTTATATTCAACAAACTATCATGACATCAGCGTTTGTTAACGAGTTGCTAAAAATACATGGGCGATAACTGCCCGCTTGCACATAACGCTAATTAATTAAACATTAACGCTAGCGTTGCAGATCAGTGTGCTCACTGCTGCAACAGAACGTCATTCTTGTCAAATCTGACGAGACAGCTCAACTTCACTGACTAGCCAATCAATATAAATGAATCGCATTTACATTCAACAAACTATCATGACATCAGCGTTTGTTAACGAGTTGCTAAAAATACACAATGCCCGCTTGCGCATAACGTTACGGCGGCAATTAATTAAACGATCTAATGCTACAACTCACAGCCAGATGCATGGATTTGTCAGACTGAGGGATCTGATAACCGCTAACTTGCGGTAAGCTGAGCTGACCCACCTCTCAATTATTTCTCTTGTCTGTGGAAACCAGTCCGTGTTGTTTCTGTTTCTTTTCCTGCTTTTCATCATCTTCGCCATATGGTAATCCAGGAAAGGAGTAGCTTGAGTGGCTAACTTCTTGTATACTATCCGCACCGCACGCCTGGCTCACAGTCACAACAAACACACCGGCTAAAGTGGGCGTAACGTTTCCTGCATGCCTCTACATGACAGCCAATCACCAGCCGTATTAGAGCGCGGCGTGCAAGCATGTCGCATGCTTATAGGCTCAATGACGCTGTTTTGTTTTGGTATCGAAAATTGGTATCGATTGACAAGGGAGGCTTCGATACCCCTTAGTATCGATGTTTCCATTTCGGTGCCAAGTAAGTATCGAAACTCGATACCCAGCCCTAGCTCCATGTACAAGTACCTCTCCGCTCAATGTACAAGTACCTCTCCGCTCAATGTACAAGTACCTCTCCGCTCCATGTACAAGTACCTCTCCGCTCCATGTACAAGTACCTCTCCGCTCCATGTACAAGTACCTCTCCGCTCCATGTACAAGTACATCTCTGCTCCATGTACAAATACCTCTCCGCTCAATGTACAAGTACATCTCCGCTCCATGTACAAGTACCTCTCCGCTCCATGTACAAGTACATCTCCGCTCCATGTACAAGTACCTCTCCGCTCCATGTACAAGTACCTCTCCGCTCAATGTACAAGTACATCTCCGCTCCATGTACAAGTACCTCTCCGCTCCATGTACAAGTACATCTCCGCTCCATGTACAAGTACCTCTCCGCTCAATGTACAAGTACATCTCCGCTCCATGTACAAGTACATCTCCACTCCATGTACAAGTACCTCTCCGCTCAATGTACAAGTACATCTCCGCTCCATGTACCAGTACCTCTCCGCTCAATGTACAAGTACATCTCCACTCCATGTACAAGTACCTCTCCGCTCAATGTACAAGTACATCTCCGCTCCATGTACCAGTACCTCTCCGCTCAATGTACAAGTACATCTCCACTCCATGTACAAGTACCTCTCCGCTCAATGTACAAGTACATCTCCGCTCCATGTACCAGTACCTCTCCGCTCCATGTACAAGTACCTCTCCGCTCCATGTACAAGTACCTCTCCGCTCCATGTACAAGTACATCTCTGCTCCATGTACAAGTACCTCTCCGCTCAATGTACAAGTACATCTCCGCTCCATGTACAAGTACCTCTCCGCTCCATGTACAAGTACATCTCCGCTCCATGTACAAGTACCTCTCCGCTCCATGTACAAGTACCTCTCCGCTCAATGTACAAGTACATCTCCGCTCCATGTACAAGTACCTCTCCGCTCCATGTACAAGTACATCTCCGCTCCATGTACAAGTACCTCTCCGCTCAATGTACAAGTACATCTCCGCTCCATGTACAAGTACATCTCCACTCCATGTACAAGTACCTCTCCGCTCAATGTACAAGTACATCTCCGCTCCATGTACCAGTACCTCTCCGCTCAATGTACAAGTACATCTCCACTCCATGTACAAGTACCTCTCCGCTCAATGTACAAGTACATCTCCGCTCCATGTACCAGTACCTCTCCGCTCAATGTACAAGTACATCTCCACTCCATGTACAAGTACCTCTCCGCTCAATGTACAAGTACATCTGCGCTCCATGTAGGGCTGGGTATCGTTCAAAATTTTTCGATATCGATACCGTTTCGATACTTGGATTTCGATACCGGTTCCTGAACGATACTTTTTTCGATACCAATTTTTAGAAAAATCCATTTTAACAAAAATAAAACTGCATTACACATTGAAATTATTTTACAAATCTTTAGTTTCCCCCCATCTTAAGTTTTACAGCAGAAAAAAATAAAACCTACTGTATTTAACATAACTTTAAGTTCTCTAAACGTATTGCCGTCCCTACAAAAAATATTGGAGTACTACAAAGGAAAGAAATGTAGCTAAAACAAATAAATCAGTGGAATAGTTTTCAGTGCAAAACAGAGAGTTGCAAATCAGGGTTTAATGCTCACTGATGCAACAGAACTCTATTCTTGTACAAACTGATGAGATGGCTCCACTTCATGCATGGAAGACTAGTTGAGCATTGACTAGCCTATCAATATAGCCTTATATGCCACAAAGTGAATCACATTTATATTCAACAAACTATCATGACATCAGCGTTTGTTAACGAGTTGCTAAAAATACATGGGCGATAACTGCCCGCTTGCACATAACGCTAATTAATTAAACATTAACGCTAGCGTTGCAGATCAGTGTGCTCACTGCTGCAACAGAACGTCATTCTTGTCAAATCTGACGAGACAGCTCAACTTCACAGACTAGCCAATCAATATAAATGAATCGCATTTACATTCAACAAACTATCATGACATCAGCGTTTGTTAACGAGTTGCTAAAAATACACAATGCCCGCTTGCGCATAACGTTACGGCGGCAATTAATTAAACGATCTAATGCTACAACTCACAGCCAGATGCATGGATTTGTCAGACTGAGGGATCTGATAACCGCTAACTTGCGGTAAGCTGAGCTGACCCACCTCTCAATTATTTCTCTTGTCTGTGGAAACCAGTCCGTGTTGTTTCTGTTTCTTTTCCTGCTTTTCATCATCTTCGCCATATGGTAATCCAGCATAGGAGTAGCTTGAGTGGCTAACTTCTTGTATACTATCCGCACCGCACGCCTGGCTCACAGTCACAACAAACACACCGGCTAAAGTGGGCGTAACGTTTCCTGCATGCCTCTACATGACAGCCAATCACCAGCCGTATTAGAGCGCGGCGTGCAAGCATGTCGCATGCTTATAGGCTCAATGACGCTGTTTTGTTTTGGTATCGAAAATTGGTATCGATTGACAAGGGAGGCTTCGATACCCCTTAGTATCGATGTTTCCATTTCGGTGCCAAGTAAGTATCGAAACTCGATACCCAGCCCTAGCTCCATGTACAAGTACCTCTCCGCTCAATGTACAAGTACCTCTCCGCTCAATGTACAAGTACCTCTCCGCTCCATGTACAAGTACCTCTCCGCTCCATGTACAAGTACCTCTCCGCTCCATGTACAAGTACCTCTCCGCTCCATGTACAAGTACCTCTCCGCTCAATGTACAAGTACATCTCCGCTCCATGTACAAGTACCTCTCCGCTCCATGTACAAGTACATCTCCGCTCCATGTACAAGTACCTCTCCGCTCAATGTACAAGTACATCTCCGCTCCATGTACAAGTACATCTCCACTCCATGTACAAGTACCTCTCCGCTCAATGTACAAGTACATCTCCGCTCCATGTACCAGTACCTCTCCGCTCAATGTACAAGTACATCTCCACTCCATGTACAAGTACCTCTCCGCTCAATGTACAAGTACATCTCCGCTCCATGTACCAGTACCTCTCCGCTCAATGTACAAGTACATCTCCACTCCATGTACAAGTACCTCTCCGCTCAATGTACAAGTACATCTCCGCTCCATGTACCAGTACCTCTCCGCTCCATGTACAAGTACCTCTCCGCTCCATGTACAAGTACCTCTCCGCTCCATGTACAAGTACATCTCTGCTCCATGTACAAGTACCTCTCCGCTCAATGTACAAGTACATCTCCGCTCCATGTACAAGTACCTCTCCGCTCCATGTACAAGTACATCTCCGCTCCATGTACAAGTACCTCTCCGCTCCATGTACAAGTACCTCTCCGCTCAATGTACAAGTACATCTCCGCTCCATGTACAAGTACCTCTCCGCTCCATGTACAAGTACATCTCCGCTCCATGTACAAGTACCTCTCCGCTCAATGTACAAGTACATCTCCGCTCCATGTACAAGTACATCTCCACTCCATGTACAAGTACCTCTCCGCTCAATGTACAAGTACATCTCCGCTCCATGTACCAGTACCTCTCCGCTCAATGTACAAGTACATCTCCACTCCATGTACAAGTACCTCTCCGCTCAATGTACAAGTACATCTCCGCTCCATGTACCAGTACCTCTCCGCTCAATGTACAAGTACATCTCCACTCCATGTACAAGTACCTCTCCGCTCAATGTACAAGTACATCTGCGCTCCATGTAGGGCTGGGTATCGTTCAAAATTTTTCGATATCGATACCGTTTCGATACTTGGATTTCGATACCGGTTCCTGAACGATACTTTTTTCGATACCAATTTTTAGAAAAATCCATTTTAACAAAAATAAAACTGCATTACACATTGAAATTATTTTACAAATCTTTAGTTTCCCCCCATCTTAAGTTTTACAGCAGAAAAAAATAAAACCTACTGTATTTAACATAACTTTAAGTTCTCTAAACGTATTGCCGTCCCTACAAAAAATATTGGAGTACTACAAAGGAAAGAAATGTAGCTAAAACAAATAAATCAGTGGAATAGTTTTCAGTGCAAAACAGAGAGTTGCAAATCAGGGTTTAATGCTCACTGATGCAACAGAACTCTATTCTTGTACAAACTGATGAGATGGCTCCACTTCATGCATGGAAGACTAGTTGAGCATTGACTAGCCTATCAATATAGCCTTATATGCCACAAAGTGAATCACATTTATATTCAACAAACTATCATGACATCAGCGTTTGTTAACGAGTTGCTAAAAATACATGGGCGATAACTGCCCGCTTGCACATAACGCTAATTAATTAAACATTAACGCTAGCGTTGCAGATCAGTGTGCTCACTGCTGCAACAGAACGTCATTCTTGTCAAATCTGACGAGACAGCTCAACTTCACAGACTAGCCAATCAATATAAATGAATCGCATTTACATTCAACAAACTATCATGACATCAGCGTTTGTTAACGAGTTGCTAAAAATACACAATGCCCGCTTGCGCATAACGTTACGGCGGCAATTAATTAAACGATCTAATGCTACAACTCACAGCCAGATGCATGGATTTGTCAGACTGAGGGATCTGATAACCGCTAACTTGCGGTAAGCTGAGCTGACCCACCTCTCAATTATTTCTCTTGTCTGTGGAAACCAGTCCGTGTTGTTTCTGTTTCTTTTCCTGCTTTTCATCATCTTCGCCATATGGTAATCCAGCATAGGAGTAGCTTGAGTGGCTAACTTCTTGTATACTATCCGCACCGCACGCCTGGCTCACAGTCACAACAAACACACCGGCTAAAGTGGGCGTAACGTTTCCTGCATGCCTCTACATGACAGCCAATCACCAGCCGTATTAGAGCGCGGCGTGCAAGCATGTCGCATGCTTATAGGCTCAATGACGCTGTTTTGTTTTGGTATCGAAAATTGGTATCGATTGACAAGGGAGGCTTCGATACCCCTTAGTATCGATGTTTCCATTTCGGTGCCAAGTAAGTATCGAAACTCGATACCCAGCCCTAGCTCCATGTACAAGTACCTCTCCGCTCAATGTACAAGTACCTCTCCGCTCAATGTACAAGTACCTCTCCGCTCCATGTACAAGTACCTCTCCGCTCCATGTACAAGTACCTCTCCGCTCCATGTACAAGTACCTCTCCGCTCCATGTACAAGTACATCTCTGCTCCATGTACAAGTACCTCTCCGCTCAATGTACAAGTACATCTCCGCTCCATGTACAAGTACCTCTCCGCTCCATGTACAAGTACATCTCCGCTCCATGTACAAGTACCTCTCCGCTCCATGTACAAGTACCTCTCCGCTCAATGTACAAGTACATCTCCGCTCCATGTACAAGTACATCTCTGCTCCATGTACAAGTACCTCTCCGCTCAATGTACAAGTACATCTCCGCTCCATGTACAAGTACCTCTCCGCTCCATGTACAAGTACCTCTCCGGTCCATGTACAAGTACCTCTCCGCTCCATGTACAAGTACCTCTCCGCTCCATGTACAAGTACCTCTCCGCTCAATGTCAAGTGTCGACAGTACCTCTCCGCTCCATGTACAAATACCTCTCCGCTCTCATGTACAAGTACCTCTCCGCTCCATGTACAAGTACCTCTCCGCTCAATGTCAAGTGTTGACAGTACCTCTCCGCTCCATGTACAAATACCTCTCCGCTCCATGTACAAGTACCTCTCCGCTCTCATGTACAAGTACCTCTCCGCTCCATGTACAAGTAGCTCTCCGCTCAATGTACAAGTGTCGACAGTACCTTTCCGCTCCATGTACAAATACCTCTCCGCTCTCATGTACAAGTACCTCTCCGCTCCATGTACAAGTACCTCTCCGCTCAATGTACAAATACCTCTCCGCTCCATGTATAAGTACCTCTCCGCTCTATGTACAAGTACCTCTCCGCTCCATGTACAAGTACCTCTCCGCTCAATGTACAAATACCTCTCCGCTCCATGTACAAGTACCTCTCCGCTCAATGTACAAGTACATCTGCGCTCCATGTAGGGCTGGGTATCGTTCAAAATTTTTCGATATCGATACCGTTTCGATACTTGGATTTCGATACCGGTTCCTGAACGATACTTTTTTCGATACCAATTTTTAGAAAAATCCATTTTAACAAAAATAAAACTGCATTACACATTGAAATTATTTTACAAATCTTTAGTTTCCCCCCATCTTAAGTTTTACAGCAGAAAAAAATAAAACCTACTGTATTTAACATAACTTTAAGTTCTCTAAACGTATTGCCGTCCCTACAAAAAATATTGGAGTACTACAAAGGAAAGAAATGTAGCTAAAACAAATAAATCAGTGGAATAGTTTTCAGTGCAAAACAGAGAGTTGCAAATCAGGGTTTAATGCTCACTGATGCAACAGAACTCTATTCTTGTACAAACTGATGAGATGGCTCCACTTCATGCATGGAAGACTAGTTGAGCATTGACTAGCCTATCAATATAGCCTTATATGCCACAAAGTGAATCGCATTTATATTCAACAAACTATCATGACATCAGCGTTTGTTAACGAGTTGCTAAAAATACATGGGCGATAACTGCCCGCTTGCACATAACGCTAATTAATTAAACATTAACGCTAGCGTTGCAGATCAGTGTGCTCACTGCTGCAACAGAACGTCATTCTTGTCAAATCTGACGAGACAGCTCAACTTCACTGACTAGCCAATCAATATAAATGAATCGCATTTACATTCAACAAACTATCATGACATCAGCGTTTGTTAACGAGTTGCTAAAAATACACAATGCCCGCTTGCGCATAACGTTACGGCGGCAATTAATTAAACGATCTAATGCTACAACTCACAGCCAGATGCATGGATTTGTCAGACTGAGGGATCTGATAACCGCTAACTTGCGGTAAGCTGAGCTGACCCACCTCTCAATTATTTCTCTTGTCTGTGGAAACCAGTCCGTGTTGTTTCTGTTTCTTTTCCTGCTTTTCATCATCTTCGCCATATGGTAATCCAGCATAGGAGTAGCTTGAGTGGCTAACTTCTTGTATACTATCCGCACCGCACGCCTGGCTCACAGTCACAACAAACACACCGGCTAAAGTGGGCGTAACGTTTCCTGCATGCCTCTACATGACAGCCAATCACCAGCCGTATTAGAGCGCGGCGTGCAAGCATGTCGCATGCTTATAGGCTCAATGACGCTGTTTTGTTTTGGTATCGAAAATTGGTATCGATTGACAAGGGAGGCTTCGATACCCCTTAGTATCGATGTTTCCATTTCGGTGCCAAGTAAGTATCGAAACTCGATACCCAGCCCTAGCTCCATGTACAAGTACCTCTCCGCTCAATGTACAAGTACCTCTCCGCTCAATGTACAAGTACCTCTCCGCTCCATGTACAAGTACATCTCTGCTCCATGTACAAGTACCTCTCCGCTCAATGTACAAGTACATCTCCGCTCCATGTACAAGTACCTCTCCGCTCCATGTACAAGTACATCTCCGCTCCATGTACAAGTACCTCTCCGCTCCATGTACAAGTACCTCTCCGCTCAATGTACAAGTACATCTCCGCTCCATGTACAAGTACCTCTCCGCTCCATGTACAAGTACATCTCCGCTCCATGTACAAGTACCTCTCCGCTCAATGTACAAGTACATCTCCGCTCCATGTACAAGTACATCTCCACTCCATGTACAAGTACCTCTCCGCTCAATGTACAAGTACATCTCCGCTCCATGTACCAGTACCTCTCCGCTCAATGTACAAGTACATCTCCACTCCATGTACAAGTACCTCTCCGCTCAATGTACAAGTACATCTCCGCTCCATGTACCAGTACCTCTCCGCTCAATGTACAAGTACATCTCCACTCCATGTACAAGTACCTCTCCGCTCAATGTACAAGTACATCTCCGCTCCATGTACCAGTACCTCTCCGCTCCATGTACAAGTACCTCTCCGCTCCATGTACAAGTACCTCTCCGCTCCATGTACAAGTACATCTCTGCTCCATGTACAAGTACCTCTCCGCTCAATGTACAAGTACATCTCCGCTCCATGTACAAGTACCTCTCCGCTCCATGTACAAGTACATCTCCGCTCCATGTACAAGTACCTCTCCGCTCCATGTACAAGTACCTCTCCGCTCAATGTACAAGTACATCTCCGCTCCATGTACAAGTACCTCTCCGCTCCATGTACAAGTACATCTCCGCTCCATGTACAAGTACCTCTCCGCTCAATGTACAAGTACATCTCCGCTCCATGTACAAGTACATCTCCACTCCATGTACAAGTACCTCTCCGCTCAATGTACAAGTACATCTCCGCTCCATGTACCAGTACCTCTCCGCTCAATGTACAAGTACATCTCCACTCCATGTACAAGTACCTCTCCGCTCAATGTACAAGTACATCTCCGCTCCATGTACCAGTACCTCTCCGCTCAATGTACAAGTACATCTCCACTCCATGTACAAGTACCTCTCCGCTCAATGTACAAGTACATCTGCGCTCCATGTAGGGCTGGGTATCGTTCAAAATTTTTCGATATCGATACCGTTTCGATACTTGGATTTCGATACCGGTTCCTGAACGATACTTTTTTCGATACCAATTTTTAGAAAAATCCATTTTAACAAAAATAAAACTGCATTACACATTGAAATTATTTTACAAATCTTTAGTTTCCCCCCATCTTAAGTTTTACAGCAGAAAAAAATAAAACCTACTGTATTTAACATAACTTTAAGTTCTCTAAACGTATTGCCGTCCCTACAAAAAATATTGGAGTACTACAAAGGAAAGAAATGTAGCTAAAACAAATAAATCAGTGGAATAGTTTTCAGTGCAAAACAGAGAGTTGCAAATCAGGGTTTAATGCTCACTGATGCAACAGAACTCTATTCTTGTACAAACTGATGAGATGGCTCCACTTCATGCATGGAAGACTAGTTGAGCATTGACTAGCCTATCAATATAGCCTTATATGCCACAAAGTGAATCGCATTTATATTCAACAAACTATCATGACATCAGCGTTTGTTAACGAGTTGCTAAAAATACATGGGCGATAACTGCCCGCTTGCACATAACGCTAATTAATTAAACATTAACGCTAGCGTTGCAGATCAGTGTGCTCACTGCTGCAACAGAACGTCATTCTTGTCAAATCTGACGAGACAGCTCAACTTCACTGACTAGCCAATCAATATAAATGAATCGCATTTACATTCAACAAACTATCATGACATCAGCGTTTGTTAACGAGTTGCTAAAAATACACAATGCCCGCTTGCGCATAACGTTACGGCGGCAATTAATTAAACGATCTAATGCTACAACTCACAGCCAGATGCATGGATTTGTCAGACTGAGGGATCTGATAACCGCTAACTTGCGGTAAGCTGAGCTGACCCACCTCTCAATTATTTCTCTTGTCTGTGGAAACCAGTCCGTGTTGTTTCTGTTTCTTTTCCTGCTTTTCATCATCTTCGCCATATGGTAATCCAGCATAGGAGTAGCTTGAGTGGCTAACTTCTTGTATACTATCCGCACCGCACGCCTGGCTCACAGTCACAACAAACACACCGGCTAAAGTGGGCGTAACGTTTCCTGCATGCCTCTACATGACAGCCAATCACCAGCCGTATTAGAGCGCGGCGTGCAAGCATGTCGCATGCTTATAGGCTCAATGACGCTGTTTTGTTTTGGTATCGAAAATTGGTATCGATTGACAAGGGAGGCTTCGATACCCCTTAGTATCGATGTTTCCATTTCGGTGCCAAGTAAGTATCGAAACTCGATACCCAGCCCTAGCTCCATGTACAAGTACCTCTCCGCTCAATGTACAAGTACCTCTCCGCTCAATGTACAAGTACCTCTCCGCTCCATGTACAAGTACCTCTCCGCTCCATGTACAAGTACCTCTCCGCTCCATGTACAAGTACCTCTCCGCTCCATGTACAAGTACATCTCTGCTCCATGTACAAGTACCTCTCCGCTCAATGTACAAGTACATCTCCGCTCCATGTACAAGTACCTCTCCGCTCCATGTACAAGTACATCTCCGCTCCATGTACAAGTACCTCTCCGCTCCATGTACAAGTACCTCTCCGCTCAATGTACAAGTACATCTCCGCTCCATGTACAAGTACATCTCTGCTCCATGTACAAGTACCTCTCCGCTCAATGTACAAGTACATCTCCGCTCCATGTACAAGTACCTCTCCGCTCCATGTACAAGTACCTCTCCGGTCCATGTACAAGTACCTCTCCGCTCCATGTACAAGTACCTCTCCGCTCCATGTACAAGTACCTCTCCGCTCAATGTCAAGTGTCGACAGTACCTCTCCGCTCCATGTACAAATACCTCTCCGCTCTCATGTACAAGTACCTCTCCGCTCCATGTACAAGTACCTCTCCGCTCAATGTCAAGTGTTGACAGTACCTCTCCGCTCCATGTACAAATACCTCTCCGCTCCATGTACAAGTACCTCTCCGCTCTCATGTACAAGTACCTCTCCGCTCCATGTACAAGTAGCTCTCCGCTCAATGTACAAGTGTCGACAGTACCTTTCCGCTCCATGTACAAATACCTCTCCGCTCTCATGTACAAGTACCTCTCCGCTCCATGTACAAGTACCTCTCCGCTCAATGTACAAATACCTCTCCGCTCCATGTATAAGTACCTCTCCGCTCTATGTACAAGTACCTCTCCGCTCCATGTATAAGTACCTCTCCGCTCAATGTACAAATACCTCTCCGCTCCATGTACAAGTACCTCTCCGCTCAATGTACAAGTACATCTGCGCTCCATGTAGGGCTGGGTATCGTTCAAAATTTTTCGATATCGATACCGTTTCGATACTTGGATTTCGATACCGGTTCCTGAACGATACTTTTTTCGATACCAATTTTTAGAAAAATCCATTTTAACAAAAATAAAACTGCATTACACATTGAAATTATTTTACAAATCTTTAGTTTCCCCCCATCTTAAGTTTTACAGCAGAAAAAAATAAAACCTACTGTATTTAACATAACTTTAAGTTCTCTAAACGTATTGCCGTCCCTACAAAAAATATTGGAGTACTACAAAGGAAAGAAATGTAGCTAAAACAAATAAATCAGTGGAATAGTTTTCAGTGCAAAACAGAGAGTTGCAAATCAGGGTTTAATGCTCACTGATGCAACAGAACTCTATTCTTGTACAAACTGATGAGATGGCTCCACTTCATGCATGGAAGACTAGTTGAGCATTGACTAGCCTATCAATATAGCCTTATATGCCACAAAGTGAATCGCATTTATATTCAACAAACTATCATGACATCAGCGTTTGTTAACGAGTTGCTAAAAATACATGGGCGATAACTGCCCGCTTGCACATAACGCTAATTAATTAAACATTAACGCTAGCGTTGCAGATCAGTGTGCTCACTGCTGCAACAGAACGTCATTCTTGTCAAATCTGACGAGACAGCTCAACTTCACTGACTAGCCAATCAATATAAATGAATCGCATTTACATTCAACAAACTATCATGACATCAGCGTTTGTTAACGAGTTGCTAAAAATACACAATGCCCGCTTGCGCATAACGTTACGGCGGCAATTAATTAAACGATCTAATGCTACAACTCACAGCCAGATGCATGGATTTGTCAGACTGAGGGATCTGATAACCGCTAACTTGCGGTAAGCTGAGCTGACCCACCTCTCAATTATTTCTCTTGTCTGTGGAAACCAGTCCGTGTTGTTTCTGTTTCTTTTCCTGCTTTTCATCATCTTCGCCATATGGTAATCCAGCATAGGAGTAGCTTGAGTGGCTAACTTCTTGTATACTATCCGCACCGCACGCCTGGCTCACAGTCACAACAAACACACCGGCTAAAGTGGGCGTAACGTTTCCTGCATGCCTCTACATGACAGCCAATCACCAGCCGTATTAGAGCGCGGCGTGCAAGCATGTCGCATGCTTATAGGCTCAATGACGCTGTTTTGTTTTGGTATCGAAAATTGGTATCGATTGACAAGGGAGGCTTCGATACCCCTTAGTATCGATGTTTCCATTTCGGTGCCAAGTAAGTATCGAAACTCGATACCCAGCCCTAGCTCCATGTACAAGTACCTCTCCGCTCAATGTACAAGTACCTCTCCGCTCAATGTACAAGTACCTCTCCGCTCCATGTACAAGTACCTCTCCGCTCCATGTACAAGTACCTCTCCGCTCCATGTACAAGTACCTCTCCGCTCCATGTACAAGTACATCTCTGCTCCATGTACAAGTACCTCTCCGCTCAATGTACAAGTACATCTCCGCTCCATGTACAAGTACCTCTCCGCTCCATGTACAAGTACATCTCCGCTCCATGTACAAGTACCTCTCCGCTCCATGTACAAGTACCTCTCCGCTCAATGTACAAGTACATCTCCGCTCCATGTACAAGTACATCTCTGCTCCATGTACAAGTACCTCTCCGCTCAATGTACAAGTACATCTCCGCTCCATGTACAAGTACCTCTCCGCTCCATGTACAAGTACCTCTCCGGTCCATGTACAAGTACCTCTCCGCTCCATGTACAAGTACCTCTCCGCTCCATGTACAAGTACCTCTCCGCTCAATGTCAAGTGTCGACAGTACCTCTCCGCTCCATGTACAAATACCTCTCCGCTCTCATGTACAAGTACCTCTCCGCTCCATGTACAAGTACCTCTCCGCTCAATGTCAAGTGTTGACAGTACCTCTCCGCTCCATGTACAAATACCTCTCCGCTCCATGTACAAGTACCTCTCCGCTCTCATGTACAAGTACCTCTCCGCTCCATGTACAAGTAGCTCTCCGCTCAATGTACAAGTGTCGACAGTACCTTTCCGCTCCATGTACAAATACCTCTCCGCTCTCATGTACAAGTACCTCTCCGCTCCATGTACAAGTACCTCTCCGCTCAATGTACAAATACCTCTCCGCTCCATGTATAAGTACCTCTCCGCTCTATGTACAAGTACCTCTCCGCTCCATGTACAAGTACCTCTCCGCTCAATGTACAAATACCTCTCCGCTCCATGTACAAGTACCTCTCCGCTCAATGTACAAGTACATCTGCGCTCCATGTAGGGCTGGGTATCGTTCAAAATTTTTCGATATCGATACCGTTTCGATACTTGGATTTCGATACCGGTTCCTGAACGATACTTTTTTCGATACCAATTTTTAGAAAAATCCATTTTAACAAAAATAAAACTGCATTACACATTGAAATTATTTTACAAATCTTTAGTTTCCCCCCATCTTAAGTTTTACAGCAGAAAAAAATAAAACCTACTGTATTTAACATAACTTTAAGTTCTCTAAACGTATTGCCGTCCCTACAAAAAATATTGGAGTACTACAAAGGAAAGAAATGTAGCTAAAACAAATAAATCAGTGGAATAGTTTTCAGTGCAAAACAGAGAGTTGCAAATCAGGGTTTAATGCTCACTGATGCAACAGAACTCTATTCTTGTACAAACTGATGAGATGGCTCCACTTCATGCATGGAAGACTAGTTGAGCATTGACTAGCCTATCAATATAGCCTTATATGCCACAAAGTGAATCGCATTTATATTCAACAAACTATCATGACATCAGCGTTTGTTAACGAGTTGCTAAAAATACATGGGCGATAACTGCCCGCTTGCACATAACGCTAATTAATTAAACATTAACGCTAGCGTTGCAGATCAGTGTGCTCACTGCTGCAACAGAACGTCATTCTTGTCAAATCTGACGAGACAGCTCAACTTCACTGACTAGCCAATCAATATAAATGAATCGCATTTACATTCAACAAACTATCATGACATCAGCGTTTGTTAACGAGTTGCTAAAAATACACAATGCCCGCTTGCGCATAACGTTACGGCGGCAATTAATTAAACGATCTAATGCTACAACTCACAGCCAGATGCATGGATTTGTCAGACTGAGGGATCTGATAACCGCTAACTTGCGGTAAGCTGAGCTGACCCACCTCTCAATTATTTCTCTTGTCTGTGGAAACCAGTCCGTGTTGTTTCTGTTTCTTTTCCTGCTTTTCATCATCTTCGCCATATGGTAATCCAGGATAGGAGTAGCTTGAGTGGCTAACTTCTTGTATACTATCCGCACCGCACGCCTGGCTCACAGTCACAACAAACACACCGGCTAAAGTGGGCGTAACGTTTCCTGCATGCCTCTACATGACAGCCAATCACCAGCCGTATTAGAGCGCGGCGTGCAAGCATGTCGCATGCTTATAGGCTCAATGACGCTGTTTTGTTTTGGTATCGAAAATTGGTATCGATTGACAAGGGAGGCTTCGATACCCCTTAGTATCGATGTTTCCATTTCGGTGCCAAGTAAGTATCGAAACTCGATACCCAGCCCTAGCTCCATGTACAAGTACCTCTCCGCTCAATGTACAAGTACCTCTCCGCTCAATGTACAAGTACCTCTCCGCTCCATGTACAAGTACCTCTCCGCTCCATGTACAAGTACCTCTCCGCTCCATGTACAAGTACCTCTCCGCTCCATGTACAAGTACATCTCTGCTCCATGTACAAGTACCTCTCCGCTCAATGTACAAGTACATCTCCGCTCCATGTACAAGTACCTCTCCGCTCAATGTACAAGTACCTCTCCGCTCAATGTACAAGTACCTCTCCGCTCCATGTACAAGTACCTCTCCGCTCCATGTACAAGTACCTCTCCGCTCCATGTACAAGTACCTCTCCGCTCCATGTACAAGTACATCTCCGCTCCATGTACAAGTACCTCTCCGCTCCATGTACAAGTACATCTCCGCTCCATGTACAAGTACCTCTCCGCTCAATGTACAAGTACATCTCCGCTCCATGTACAAGTACATCTCCACTCCATGTACAAGTACCTCTCCGCTCAATGTACAAGTACATCTCCGCTCCATGTACCAGTACCTCTCCGCTCAATGTACAAGTACATCTCCACTCCATGTACAAGTACCTCTCCGCTCAATGTACAAGTACATCTCCGCTCCATGTACCAGTACCTCTCCGCTCAATGTACAAGTACATCTCCACTCCATGTACAAGTACCTCTCCGCTCAATGTACAAGTACATCTCCGCTCCATGTACCAGTACCTCTCCGCTCCATGTACAAGTACCTCTCCGCTCCATGTACAAGTACCTCTCCGCTCCATGTACAGGTACATCTCTGCTCCATGTACAAGTACCTCTCCGCTCAATGTACAAGTACATCTCCGCTCCATGTACAAGTACCTCTCCGCTCCATGTACAAGTACATCTCCGCTCCATGTACAAGTACATCTCTGCTCCATGTACAAGTGTCGACAGTACCTCTCCGCTCCATGTACAAATACCTCTCCGCTCCATGTACAAGTACCTCTCCGCTCCATGTACAAGCACCTCTCCGCTACATGTACAAGTACCTCTCCGCTCCATGTACAAGTACCTCTCCGCTCCATGTACAAGTACCTCTCCGCTCAATGTACAAGTACCTCTCCGCTCCATGTACAAATACCTCTCCGCTCCATGTACAAATACCTCTCCGCTCCATGTACAAGTACCTCTCCGCTCCATGTACCAGTACCTCTCCGCTCAATGTACAAGTACATCTCCGCTCAATGTACAAGTACATCTCCGCTCAATGTACAAGTACGTCTCCGCTCAATGTACAAGTACCTCTCCGCTCAATGTACAAGTACCTCTCCGCTCCATGTACAAGTACCTCTCCGCTCAATGTACAAGTACATCTCCGCTCCATGTACCAGTACCTCTCCGCTCAATGTACAAGTACCTCTCCGCTCAATGTACAAGTACATCTCCGCTCCATGTACAAGTACGTCTCCGCTCAATGTATAAGTACCTCTCCGCTCCATGTACAAGTACCTCTCCGCTCCATGTACAAGTACATCTCCGCTCCATGTACAAGTACATCTCCGCTCCATGTACAAGTACCTCTCCGCTCCATGTACAAGTACCTCTCCGCTCCATGTACAAGTACATCTCCGCTCCATGTACAAGTACCTCTCCGCTCAATGTACAAGTACATCTCCGCTCCATGTACAAGTACATCTCCACTCCATGTACAAGTACCTCTCCGCTCAATGTACAAGTACATCTCCGCTCCATGTACCAGTACCTCTCCGCTCAATGTACAAGTACATCTCCACTCCATGTACAAGTACCTCTCCGCTCAATGTACAAGTACATCTCCGCTCCATGTACCAGTACCTCTCCGCTCAATGTACAAGTACATCTCCACTCCATGTACAAGTACCTCTCCGCTCAATGTACAAGTACCTCTCCGCTCCATGTACAAGTACCTCTCCGCTCTCATGTACAAGTACCTCTCCGCTCCATGTACAAGTACCTCTCCGCTCAATGTACAAGTACCTCTGCGCTCCATGTACAAGTACCTCTCCGCTCAATGTACAAGTACCTCTCCGCTCAATGTACAAGTGTCGACAGTACCTCTCCGCTCCATGTACAAGTACCTCTCCGCTCAATGTACAAGTGTCGACAGTACCTCTACGCTCAATGTACAAGTGTCGACAGTACCTCTCCGCTCTCATGTACAAGTACCTCTCCGATCCATGTACAAGTACATCTCCGCTCCATGTACAAGTACATCTCCGCTCAATGTACAAGTACCTCTCCGCTCCATGTACAAGTACCTCTCCGCTCCATGTACAAGTACCTCTCCGCTCCATGTACAAGTACCTCTCCGCTCCATGTACAAGTACCTCTCCGCTCAATGTACAAGTACCTCTCCGCTCCATGTACAAGTACCTCTCCGCTCAATGTACAAGTACCTCTCCGCTCCATGTACAAGTACCTCTCCGCTCCATGTACAAGTACCTCTCCGCTCCATGTACAAGTACCTCTCCGCTCCATGTACAAGTACATCTCTGCTCCATGTACAAGTACCTCTCCGCTCAATGTACAAGTACATCTCCGCTCAATGTACAAGTACATCTCCACTCCATGTACAAGTACCTCTCCGCTCAATGTACAAGTACATCTCCGCTCCATGTACCAGTACCTCTCCGCTCAATGTACAAGTACATCTCCACTCCATGTACAAGTACCTCTCCGCTCAATGTACAAGTACATCTGCGCTCCATGTAGGGCTGGGTATCGTTCAAAATTTTTCGATATCGATACCGTTTCGATACTTGGATTTCGATACCGGTTCCTGAACGATACTTTTTTCGATACCAATTTTTAGAAAAATCCATTTTAACAAAAATAAAACTGCATTACACATTGAAATTATTTTACAAATCTTTAGTTTCCCCCCATCTTAAGTTTTACAGCAGAAAAAAATAAAACCTACTGTATTTAACATAACTTTAAGTTCTCTAAACGTATTGCCGTCCCTACAAAAAATATTGGAGTACTACAAAGGAAAGAAATGTAGCTAAAACAAATAAATCAGTGGAATAGTTTTCAGTGCAAAACAGAGAGTTGCAAATCAGGGTTTAATGCTCACTGATGCAACAGAACTCTATTCTTGTACAAACTGATGAGATGGCTCCACTTCATGCATGGAAGACTAGTTGAGCATTGACTAGCCTATCAATATAGCCTTATATGCCACAAAGTGAATCGCATTTATATTCAACAAACTATCATGACATCAGCGTTTGTTAACGAGTTGCTAAAAATACATGGGCGATAACTGCCCGCTTGCACATAACGCTAATTAATTAAACATTAACGCTAGCGTTGCAGATCAGTGTGCTCACTGCTGCAACAGAACGTCATTCTTGTCAAATCTGACGAGACAGCTCAACTTCACTGACTAGCCAATCAATATAAATGAATCGCATTTACATTCAACAAACTATCATGACATCAGCGTTTGTTAACGAGTTGCTAAAAATACACAATGCCCGCTTGCGCATAACGTTACGGCGGCAATTAATTAAACGATCTAATGCTACAACTCACAGCCAGATGCATGGATTTGTCAGACTGAGGGATCTGATAACCGCTAACTTGCGGTAAGCTGAGCTGACCCACCTCTCAATTATTTCTCTTGTCTGTGGAAACCAGTCCGTGTTGTTTCTGTTTCTTTTCCTGCTTTTCATCATCTTCGCCATATGGTAATCCAGCATAGGAGTAGCTTGAGTGGCTAACTTCTTGTATACTATCCGCACCGCACGCCTGGCTCACAGTCACAACAAACACACCGGCTAAAGTGGGCGTAACGTTTCCTGCATGCCTCTACATGACAGCCAATCACCAGCCGTATTAGAGCGCGGCGTGCAAGCATGTCGCATGCTTATAGGCTCAATGACGCTGTTTTGTTTTGGTATCGAAAATTGGTATCGATTGACAAGGGAGGCTTCGATACCCCTTAGTATCGATGTTTCCATTTCGGTGCCAAGTAAGTATCGAAACTCGATACCCAGCCCTAGCTCCATGTACAAGTACCTCTCCGCTCAATGTACAAGTACCTCTCCGCTCAATGTACAAGTACCTCTCCGCTCCATGTACAAGTACCTCTCCGCTCCATGTACAAGTACCTCTCCGCTCCATGTACAAGTACCTCTCCGCTCCATGTACAAGTACATCTCTGCTCCATGTACAAGTACCTCTCCGCTCAATGTACAAGTACATCTCCGCTCCATGTACAAGTACCTCTCCGCTCCATGTACAAGTACATCTCCGCTCCATGTACAAGTACCTCTCCGCTCCATGTACAAGTACCTCTCCGCTCAATGTACAAGTACATCTCCGCTCCATGTACAAGTACATCTCTGCTCCATGTACAAGTACCTCTCCGCTCAATGTACAAGTACATCTCCGCTCCATGTACAAGTACCTCTCCGCTCCATGTACAAGTACCTCTCCGGTCCATGTACAAGTACCTCTCCGCTCCATGTACAAGTACCTCTCCGCTCCATGTACAAGTACCTCTCCGCTCAATGTCAAGTGTCGACAGTACCTCTCCGCTCCATGTACAAATACCTCTCCGCTCTCATGTACAAGTACCTCTCCGCTCCATGTACAAGTACCTCTCCGCTCAATGTCAAGTGTTGACAGTACCTCTCCGCTCCATGTACAAATACCTCTCCGCTCCATGTACAAGTACCTCTCCGCTCTCATGTACAAGTACCTCTCCGCTCCATGTACAAGTAGCTCTCCGCTCAATGTACAAGTGTCGACAGTACCTTTCCGCTCCATGTACAAATACCTCTCCGCTCTCATGTACAAGTACCTCTCCGCTCCATGTACAAGTACCTCTCCGCTCAATGTACAAATACCTCTCCGCTCCATGTATAAGTACCTCTCCGCTCTATGTACAAGTACCTCTCCGCTCCATGTATAAGTACCTCTCCGCTCAATGTACAAATACCTCTCCGCTCCATGTACAAGTACCTCTCCGCTCAATGTACAAGTACATCTGCGCTCCATGTAGGGCTGGGTATCGTTCAAAATTTTTCGATATCGATACCGTTTCGATACTTGGATTTCGATACCGGTTCCTGAACGATACTTTTTTCGATACCAATTTTTAGAAAAATCCATTTTAACAAAAATAAAACTGCATTACACATTGAAATTATTTTACAAATCTTTAGTTTCCCCCCATCTTAAGTTTTACAGCAGAAAAAAATAAAACCTACTGTATTTAACATAACTTTAAGTTCTCTAAACGTATTGCCGTCCCTACAAAAAATATTGGAGTACTACAAAGGAAAGAAATGTAGCTAAAACAAATAAATCAGTGGAATAGTTTTCAGTGCAAAACAGAGAGTTGCAAATCAGGGTTTAATGCTCACTGATGCAACAGAACTCTATTCTTGTACAAACTGATGAGATGGCTCCACTTCATGCATGGAAGACTAGTTGAGCATTGACTAGCCTATCAATATAGCCTTATATGCCACAAAGTGAATCGCATTTATATTCAACAAACTATCATGACATCAGCGTTTGTTAACGAGTTGCTAAAAATACATGGGCGATAACTGCCCGCTTGCACATAACGCTAATTAATTAAACATTAACGCTAGCGTTGCAGATCAGTGTGCTCACTGCTGCAACAGAACGTCATTCTTGTCAAATCTGACGAGACAGCTCAACTTCACTGACTAGCCAATCAATATAAATGAATCGCATTTACATTCAACAAACTATCATGACATCAGCGTTTGTTAACGAGTTGCTAAAAATACACAATGCCCGCTTGCGCATAACGTTACGGCGGCAATTAATTAAACGATCTAATGCTACAACTCACAGCCAGATGCATGGATTTGTCAGACTGAGGGATCTGATAACCGCTAACTTGCGGTAAGCTGAGCTGACCCACCTCTCAATTATTTCTCTTGTCTGTGGAAACCAGTCCGTGTTGTTTCTGTTTCTTTTCCTGCTTTTCATCATCTTCGCCATATGGTAATCCAGCATAGGAGTAGCTTGAGTGGCTAACTTCTTGTATACTATCCGCACCGCACGCCTGGCTCACAGTCACAACAAACACACCGGCTAAAGTGGGCGTAACGTTTCCTGCATGCCTCTACATGACAGCCAATCACCAGCCGTATTAGAGCGCGGCGTGCAAGCATGTCGCATGCTTATAGGCTCAATGACGCTGTTTTGTTTTGGTATCGAAAATTGGTATCGATTGACAAGGGAGGCTTCGATACCCCTTAGTATCGATGTTTCCATTTCGGTGCCAAGTAAGTATCGAAACTCGATACCCAGCCCTAGCTCCATGTACAAGTACCTCTCCGCTCAATGTACAAGTACCTCTCCGCTCAATGTACAAGTACCTCTCCGCTCCATGTACAAGTACCTCTCCGCTCCATGTACAAGTACCTCTCCGCTCCATGTACAAGTACCTCTCCGCTCCATGTACAAGTACATCTCTGCTCCATGTACAAGTACCTCTCCGCTCAATGTACAAGTACATCTCCGCTCCATGTACAAGTACCTCTCCGCTCCATGTACAAGTACATCTCCGCTCCATGTACAAGTACCTCTCCGCTCCATGTACAAGTACCTCTCCGCTCAATGTACAAGTACATCTCCGCTCCATGTACAAGTACATCTCTGCTCCATGTACAAGTACCTCTCCGCTCAATGTACAAGTACATCTCCGCTCCATGTACAAGTACCTCTCCGCTCCATGTACAAGTACCTCTCCGGTCCATGTACAAGTACCTCTCCGCTCCATGTACAAGTACCTCTCCGCTCCATGTACAAGTACCTCTCCGCTCAATGTCAAGTGTCGACAGTACCTCTCCGCTCCATGTACAAATACCTCTCCGCTCTCATGTACAAGTACCTCTCCGCTCCATGTACAAGTACCTCTCCGCTCAATGTCAAGTGTTGACAGTACCTCTCCGCTCCATGTACAAATACCTCTCCGCTCCATGTACAAGTACCTCTCCGCTCTCATGTACAAGTACCTCTCCGCTCCATGTACAAGTAGCTCTCCGCTCAATGTACAAGTGTCGACAGTACCTTTCCGCTCCATGTACAAATACCTCTCCGCTCTCATGTACAAGTACCTCTCCGCTCCATGTACAAGTACCTCTCCGCTCAATGTACAAATACCTCTCCGCTCCATGTATAAGTACCTCTCCGCTCTATGTACAAGTACCTCTCCGCTCCATGTACAAGTACCTCTCCGCTCAATGTACAAATACCTCTCCGCTCCATGTACAAGTACCTCTCCGCTCAATGTACAAGTACATCTGCGCTCCATGTAGGGCTGGGTATCGTTCAAAATTTTTCGATATCGATACCGTTTCGATACTTGGATTTCGATACCGGTTCCTGAACGATACTTTTTTCGATACCAATTTTTAGAAAAATCCATTTTAACAAAAATAAAACTGCATTACACATTGAAATTATTTTACAAATCTTTAGTTTCCCCCCATCTTAAGTTTTACAGCAGAAAAAAATAAAACCTACTGTATTTAACATAACTTTAAGTTCTCTAAACGTATTGCCGTCCCTACAAAAAATATTGGAGTACTACAAAGGAAAGAAATGTAGCTAAAACAAATAAATCAGTGGAATAGTTTTCAGTGCAAAACAGAGAGTTGCAAATCAGGGTTTAATGCTCACTGATGCAACAGAACTCTATTCTTGTACAAACTGATGAGATGGCTCCACTTCATGCATGGAAGACTAGTTGAGCATTGACTAGCCTATCAATATAGCCTTATATGCCACAAAGTGAATCGCATTTATATTCAACAAACTATCATGACATCAGCGTTTGTTAACGAGTTGCTAAAAATACATGGGCGATAACTGCCCGCTTGCACATAACGCTAATTAATTAAACATTAACGCTAGCGTTGCAGATCAGTGTGCTCACTGCTGCAACAGAACGTCATTCTTGTCAAATCTGACGAGACAGCTCAACTTCACTGACTAGCCAATCAATATAAATGAATCGCATTTACATTCAACAAACTATCATGACATCAGCGTTTGTTAACGAGTTGCTAAAAATACACAATGCCCGCTTGCGCATAACGTTACGGCGGCAATTATTTAAACGATCTAATGCTACAACTCACAGCCAGATGCATGGATTTGTCAGACTGAGGGATCTGATAACCGCTAACTTGCGGTAAGCTGAGCTGACCCACCTCTCAATTATTTCTCTTGTCTGTGGAAACCAGTCCGTGTTGTTTCTGTTTCTTTTCCTGCTTTTCATCATCTTCGCCATATGGTAATCCAGGATAGGAGTAGCTTGAGTGGCTAACTTCTTGTATACTATCCGCACCGCACGCCTGGCTCACAGTCACAACAAACACACCGGCTAAAGTGGGCGTAACGTTTCCTGCATGCCTCTACATGACAGCCAATCACCAGCCGTATTAGAGCGCGGCGTGCAAGCATGTCGCATGCTTATAGGCTCAATGACGCTGTTTTGTTTTGGTATCGAAAATTGGTATCGATTGACAAGGGAGGCTTCGATACCCCTTAGTATCGATGTTTCCATTTCGGTGCCAAGTAAGTATCGAAACTCGATACCCAGCCCTAGCTCCATGTACAAGTACCTCTCCGCTCAATGTACAAGTACCTCTCCGCTCAATGTACAAGTACCTCTCCGCTCCATGTACAAGTACCTCTCCGCTCCATGTACAAGTACCTCTCCGCTCCATGTACAAGTACCTCTCCGCTCCATGTACAAGTACATCTCTGCTCCATGTACAAGTACCTCTCCGCTCAATGTACAAGTACATCTCCGCTCCATGTACAAGTACCTCTCCGCTCAATGTACAAGTACCTCTCCGCTCAATGTACAAGTACCTCTCCGCTCCATGTACAAGTACCTCTCCGCTCCATGTACAAGTACCTCTCCGCTCCATGTACAAGTACCTCTCCGCTCCATGTACAAGTACATCTCCGCTCCATGTACAAGTACCTCTCCGCTCCATGTACAAGTACATCTCCGCTCCATGTACAAGTACCTCTCCGCTCAATGTACAAGTACATCTCCGCTCCATGTACAAGTACATCTCCACTCCATGTACAAGTACCTCTCCGCTCAATGTACAAGTACATCTCCGCTCCATGTACCAGTACCTCTCCGCTCAATGTACAAGTACATCTCCACTCCATGTACAAGTACCTCTCCGCTCAATGTACAAGTACATCTCCGCTCCATGTACCAGTACCTCTCCGCTCAATGTACAAGTACATCTCCACTCCATGTACAAGTACCTCTCCGCTCAATGTACAAGTACATCTCCGCTCCATGTACCAGTACCTCTCCGCTCCATGTACAAGTACCTCTCCGCTCCATGTACAAGTACCTCTCCGCTCCATGTACAGGTACATCTCTGCTCCATGTACAAGTACCTCTCCGCTCAATGTACAAGTACATCTCCGCTCCATGTACAAGTACCTCTCCGCTCCATGTACAAGTACATCTCCGCTCCATGTACAAGTACATCTCTGCTCCATGTACAAGTGTCGACAGTACCTCTCCGCTCCATGTACAAATACCTCTCCGCTCCATGTACAAGTACCTCTCCGCTCCATGTACAAGCACCTCTCCGCTACATGTACAAGTACCTCTCCGCTCCATGTACAAGTACCTCTCCGCTCCATGTACAAGTACCTCTCCGCTCAATGTACAAGTACCTCTCCGCTCCATGTACAAATACCTCTCCGCTCCATGTACAAATACCTCTCCGCTCCATGTACAAGTACCTCTCCGCTCCATGTACCAGTACCTCTCCGCTCAATGTACAAGTACATCTCCGCTCAATGTACAAGTACATCTCCGCTCAATGTACAAGTACGTCTCCGCTCAATGTACAAGTACCTCTCCGCTCAATGTACAAGTACCTCTCCGCTCCATGTACAAGTACCTCTCCGCTCAATGTACAAGTACATCTCCGCTCCATGTACCAGTACCTCTCCGCTCAATGTACAAGTACCTCTCCGCTCAATGTACAAGTACATCTCCGCTCCATGTACAAGTACGTCTCCGCTCAATGTATAAGTACCTCTCCGCTCCATGTACAAGTACCTCTCCGCTCCATGTACAAGTACATCTCCGCTCCATGTACAAGTACATCTCCGCTCCATGTACAAGTACCTCTCCGCTCCATGTACAAGTACCTCTCCGCTCCATGTACAAGTACATCTCCGCTCCATGTACAAGTACCTCTCCGCTCAATGTACAAGTACATCTCCGCTCCATGTACAAGTACATCTCCACTCCATGTACAAGTACCTCTCCGCTCAATGTACAAGTACATCTCCGCTCCATGTACCAGTACCTCTCCGCTCAATGTACAAGTACATCTCCACTCCATGTACAAGTACCTCTCCGCTCAATGTACAAGTACATCTCCGCTCCATGTACCAGTACCTCTCCGCTCAATGTACAAGTACATCTCCACTCCATGTACAAGTACCTCTCCGCTCAATGTACAAGTACCTCTCCGCTCCATGTACAAGTACCTCTCCGCTCTCATGTACAAGTACCTCTCCGCTCCATGTACAAGTACCTCTCCGCTCAATGTACAAGTACCTCTGCGCTCCATGTACAAGTACCTCTCCGCTCAATGTACAAGTACCTCTCCGCTCAATGTACAAGTGTCGACAGTACCTCTCCGCTCCATGTACAAGTACCTCTCCGCTCAATGTACAAGTGTCGACAGTACCTCTACGCTCAATGTACAAGTGTCGACAGTACCTCTCCGCTCTCATGTACAAGTACCTCTCCGATCCATGTACAAGTACATCTCCGCTCCATGTACAAGTACATCTCCGCTCAATGTACAAGTACCTCTCCGCTCCATGTACAAGTACCTCTCCGCTCCATGTACAAGTACCTCTCCGCTCCATGTACAAGTACCTCTCCGCTCCATGTACAAGTACCTCTCCGCTCAATGTACAAGTACCTCTCCGCTCCATGTACAAGTACCTCTCCGCTCAATGTACAAGTACCTCTCCGCTCCATGTACAAGTACCTCTCCGCTCCATGTACAAGTACCTCTCCGCTCCATGTACAAGTACCTCTCCGCTCCATGTACAAGTACATCTCTGCTCCATGTACAAGTACCTCTCCGCTCAATGTACAAGTACATCTCCGCTCCATGTACAAGTACCTCTCCGCTCCATGTACAAGTACATCTCCGCTCCATGTACAAGTACCTCTCCGCTCCATGTACAAGTACCTCTCCGCTCAATGTACAAGTACATCTCCGCTCCATGTACAAGTACATCTCTGCTCCATGTACAAGTACCTCTCCGCTCAATGTACAAGTACATCTCCGCTCCATGTACAAGTACCTCTCCGCTCCATGTACAAGTACCTCTCCGGTCCATGTACAAGTACCTCTCCGCTCCATGTACAAGTACCTCTCCGCTCCATGTACAAGTACCTCTCCGCTCAATGTCAAGTGTCGACAGTACCTCTCCGCTCCATGTACAAATACCTCTCCGCTCTCATGTACAAGTACCTCTCCGCTCCATGTACAAGTACCTCTCCGCTCAATGTCAAGTGTCGACAGTACCTCTCCGCTCCATGTACAAATACCTCTCCGCTCCATGTACAAGTACCTCTCCGCTCTCATGTACAAGTACCTCTCCGCTCCATGTACAAGTAGCTCTCCGCTCAATGTACAAGTGTCGACAGTACCTTTCCGCTCCATGTACAAATACCTCTCCGCTCTCATGTACAAGTACCTCTCCGCTCCATGTACAAGTACCTCTCCGCTCAATGTACAAATACCTCTCCGCTCCATGTATAAGTACCTCTCCGCTCTATGTACAAGTACCTCTCCGCTCCATGTACAAGTACCTCTCCGCTCAATGTACAAATACCTCTCCGCTCCATGTACAAGTAGCTCTCCGCTGAATGTACAAGTGTCGACAGTACCTCTCCGCTCAATGTACAAGTACCTCTCCGCTCAATGTACAAATACCTCTCCGCTCCATGTACAAGTACCTCTCCGCTCAATGTCAAGTATCGACAGTACCTCTCCGCTCCATGTACAAGTACCTCTCCGCTGAATGTACAAGTGTCGACAGTACCTCTCCGCTCAATGTACAAGTACCTCTCCGCTCCATGTACAAGTACCTCTCCGCTCTCATGTACAAGTACCTCTCCGCTCCATGTACAAGTACCTCTCCCCTCACTGTACAAGTACCTCTGCGCTCCATGTACAAGTACCTCTCCGCTCAATGTACAAGTACCTCTCCGCTCAATGTACAAGTGTCGACAGTACCTCTCCGCTCCATGTACAAGTACCTCTCCGCTCAATGTACAAGTGTCGACAGTACCTCTACGCTCAATGTACAAGTGTCGACAGTACCTCTCCGCTCTCATGTACAAGTACCTCTCCGATCCATGTACAAGTACATCTCCGCTCCATGTACAAGTACATCTCCGCTCAATGTACAAGTACCTCTCCGCTCCATGTACAAGTACCTCTCCGCTCCATGTACAAGTACCTCTCCGCTCCATGTACAAGTACCTCTCCGCTCCATGTACAAGTACCTCTCCGCTCAATGTACAAGTACCTCTCCGCTCCATGTACAAGTACCTCTCCGCTCAATGTACAAGTACCTCTCCGCTCCATGTACAAGTACCTCTCCGCTCCATGTACAAGTACATCTCCGCTCCATGTACAAGTACCTCTCCGCTCCATGTACAAGTACATCTCCGCTCCATGTACAAGTACCTCTCCGCTCCATGTACAAGTACCTCTCCGCTCAATGTACAAGTACATCTCCGCTCCATGTACAAGTACATCTCTGCTCCATGTACAAGTACCTCTCCGCTCAATGTACAAGTACATCTCCGCTCCATGTACAAGTACCTCTCCGCTCCATGTACAAGTACCTCTCCGGTCCATGTACAAGTACCTCTCCGCTCCATGTACAAGTACCTCTCCGCTCCATGTACAAGTACCTCTCCGCTCAATGTCAAGTGTCGACAGTACCTCTCCGCTCCATGTACAAATACCTCTCCGCTCTCATGTACAAGTACCTCTCCGCTCCATGTACAAGTACCTCTCCGCTCAATGTCAAGTGTCGACAGTACCTCTCCGCTCCATGTACAAATACCTCTCCGCTCCATGTACAAGTACCTCTCCGCTCTCATGTACAAGTACCTCTCCGCTCCATGTACAAGTAGCTCTCCGCTCAATGTACAAGTGTCGACAGTACCTTTCCGCTCCATGTACAAATACCTCTCCGCTCTCATGTACAAGTACCTCTCCGCTCCATGTACAAGTACCTCTCCGCTCAATGTACAAATACCTCTCCGCTCCATGTATAAGTACCTCTCCGCTCTATGTACAAGTACCTCTCCGCTCCATGTACAAGTACCTCTCCGCTCAATGTACAAATACCTCTCCGCTCCATGTACAAGTAGCTCTCCGCTGAATGTACAAGTGTCGACAGTACCTCTCCGCTCAATGTACAAGTACCTCTCCGCTCAATGTACAAATACCTCTCCGCTCCATGTACAAGTACCTCTCCGCTCAATGTCAAGTATCGACAGTACCTCTCCGCTCCATGTACAAGTACCTCTCCGCTGAATGTACAAGTGTCGACAGTACCTCTCCGCTCAATGTACAAGTACCTCTCCGCTCCATGTACAAGTACCTCTCCGCTCTCATGTACAAGTACCTCTCCGCTCCATGTACAAGTACCTCTCCGCTCAATGTACAAGTACCTCTGCGCTCCATGTACAAGTACCTCTCCGCTCAATGTACAAGTACCTCTCCGCTCAATGTACAAGTGTCGACAGTACCTCTCCGCTCCATGTACAAGTACCTCTCCGCTCAATGTACAAGTGTCGACAGTACCTCTACGCTCAATGTACAAGTGTCGACAGTACCTCTCCGCTCTCATGTACAAGTACCTCTCCGATCCATGTACAAGTACATCTCCGCTCCATGTACAAGTACATCTCCGCTCAATGTACAAGTACCTCTCCGCTCCATGTACAAGTACCTCTCCGCTCCATGTACAAGTACCTCTCCGCTCCATGTACAAGTACCTCTCCGCTCCATTTACAAGTACCTCTCCGCTCAATGTACAAGTACCTCTCCGCTCCATGTACAAGTACCTCTCCGCTCAATGTACAAGTACCTCTCCGCTCCATGTACAAGTACCTCTCCGCTCCATGTACAAGTACCTCTCCGCTCCATGTACAAGTACCTCTCCGCTCCATGTACAAGTACATCTCTGCTCCATGTACAAGTACCTCTCCGCTCAATGTACAAGTACATCTCCGCTCCATGTACAAGTACCTCTCCGCTCCATGTACAAGTACATCTCCGCTCCATGTACAAGTACCTCTCCGCTCCATGTACAAGTACCTCTCCGCTCAATGTACAAGTACATCTCCGCTCCATGTACAAGTACATCTCTGCTCCATGTACAAGTACCTCTCCGCTCAATGTACAAGTACATCTCCGCTCCATGTACAAGTACCTCTCCGCTCCATGTACAAGTACCTCTCCGGTCCATGTACAAGTACCTCTCCGCTCCATGTACAAGTACCTCTCCGCTCCATGTACAAGTACCTCTCCGCTCAATGTCAAGTGTCGACAGTACCTCTCCGCTCCATGTACAAATACCTCTCCGCTCTCATGTACAAGTACCTCTCCGCTCCATGTACAAGTACCTCTCCGCTCAATGTCAAGTGTCGACAGTACCTCTCCGCTCCATGTACAAATACCTCTCCGCTCCATGTACAAGTACCTCTCCGCTCTCATGTACAAGTACCTCTCCGCTCCATGTACAAGTAGCTCTCCGCTCAATGTACAAGTGTCGACAGTACCTTTCCGCTCCATGTACAAATACCTCTCCGCTCTCATGTACAAGTACCTCTCCGCTCCATGTACAAGTACCTCTCCGCTCAATGTACAAATACCTCTCCGCTCCATGTATAAGTACCTCTCCGCTCTATGTACAAGTACCTCTCCGCTCCATGTACAAGTACCTCTCCGCTCAATGTACAAATACCTCTCCGCTCCATGTACAAGTACCTCTCCGCTCCATGTACAAGTACCTCTCCGCTCTCATGTACAAGTACCTCTCCGCTCCATGTACAAGTACCTCTCCGCTCAATGTACAAGTGTCGACAGTACCTCTCCGCTCAATGTACAAGTACCTCTCCGCTCCATGTACAAGTACCTCTCCGCTCTCATGTACAAGTACCTCTCCGCTCCATGTACAAGTACCTCTCCGCTCAATGTACAAGTACCTCTGCGCTCCATGTACAAGTACCTCTCCGCTCAATGTACAAGTACCTCTCCGCTCAATGTACAAGTGTCGACAGTACCTCTCCGCTCCATGTACAAGTACCTCTCCGCTCAATGTACAAGTGTCGACAGTACCTCTACGCTCAATGTACAAGTGTCGACAGTACCTCTCCGCTCTCATGTACAAGTACCTCTCCGATCCATGTACAAGTACATCTCCGCTCCATGTACAAGTACATCTCCGCTCAATGTACAAGTACCTCTCCGCTCCATGTACAAGTACCTCTCCGCTCCATGTACAAGTACCTCTCCGCTCCATGTACAAGTACCTCTCCGCTCCATGTACAAGTACCTCTCCGCTCAATGTACAAGTACCTCTCCGCTCCATGTACAAGTACCTCTCCGCTCAATGTACAAGTACCTCTCCGCTCCATGTACAAGTACCTCTCCGCTCCATGTACAAGTACCTCTCCGCTCCATGTACAAGTACCTCTCCGCTCCATGTACAAGTACATCTCTGCTCCATGTACAAGTACCTCTCCGCTCAATGTACAAGTACATCTCCGCTCCATGTACAAGTACCTCTCCGCTCCATGTACAAGTACATCTCCGCTCCATGTACAAGTACCTCTCCGCTCCATGTACAAGTACCTCTCCGCTCAATGTACAAGTACATCTCCGCTCCATGTACAAGTACATCTCTGCTCCATGTACAAGTACCTCTCCGCTCAATGTACAAGTACATCTCCGCTCCATGTACAAGTACCTCTCCGCTCCATGTACAAGTACCTCTCCGGTCCATGTACAAGTACCTCTCCGCTCCATGTACAAGTACCTCTCCGCTCCATGTACAAGTACCTCTCCGCTCAATGTCAAGTGTCGACAGTACCTCTCCGCTCCATGTACAAATACCTCTCCGCTCTCATGTACAAGTACCTCTCCGCTCCATGTACAAGTACCTCTCCGCTCAATGTCAAGTGTCGACAGTACCTCTCCGCTCCATGTACAAATACCTCTCCGCTCCATGTACAAGTACCTCTCCGCTCTCATGTACAAGTACCTCTCCGCTCAATGTACAAATACCTCTCCGCTCCATGTATAAGTACATCTCCGCTCTATGTACAAGTACCTCTCCGCTCCATGTACAAGTACCTCTCCGCTCAATGTACAAATACCTCTCCGCTCCATGTACAAGTAGCTCTCCGCTGAATGTACAAGTGTCGACAGTACCTCTCCGCTCAATGTACAAGTACCTCTCCGCTCAATGTACAAATACCTCTCCGCTCCATGTACAAGTACCTCTCCGCTCAATGTCAAGTATCGACAGTACCTCTCCGCTCCATGTACAAGTACCTCTCCGCTGAATGTACAAGTGTCGACAGTACCTCTCCGCTCAATGTACAAGTACCTCTCCGCTCCATGTACAAGTACCTCTCCGCTGAATGTACAAGTGTCGACAGTACCTCTCCGCTCAATGTACAAGTACCTCTCCGCTCCATGTACAAGTACCTCTCCGCTCTCATGTACAAGTACCTCTCCGCTCCATGTACAAGTACCTCTCCGCTCAATGTACAAGTACCTCTGCGCTCCATGTACAAGTACCTCTCCGCTCAATGTACAAGTACCTCTCCGCTCAATGTACAAGTGTCGACAGTACCTCTCCGCTCCATGTACAAGTACCTCTCCGCTCAATGTACAAGTGTCGACAGTACCTTTCCGCTCCATGTACAAATACCTCTCCGCTCTCATGTACAAGTACCTCTCCGCTCCATGTACAAGTACCTCTCCGCTCAATGTACAAATACCTCTCCGCTCCATGTATAAGTACCTCTCCGCTCTATGTACAAGTACCTCTCCGCTCCATGTACAAGTACCTCTCCGCTCAATGTACAAATACCTCTCCGCTCCATGTACAAGTAGCTCTCCGCTGAATGTACAAGTGTCGACAGTACCTCTCCGCTCAATGTACAAGTACCTCTCCGCTCAATGTACAAATACCTCTCCGCTCCATGTACAAGTACCTCTCCGCTCAATGTCAAGTATCGACAGTACCTCTCCGCTCCATGTACAAGTACCTCTCCGCTGAATGTACAAGTGTCGACAGTACCTCTCCGCTCAATGTACAAGTACCTCTCCGCTCCATGTACAAGTACCTCTCCGCTCTCATGTACAAGTACCTCTCCGCTCCATGTACAAGTACCTCTCCGCTCAATGTACAAGTACCTCTGCGCTCCATGTACAAGTACCTCTCCGCTCAATGTACAAGTACCTCTCCGCTCAATGTACAAGTGTCGACAGTACCTCTCCGCTCCATGTACAAGTACCTCTCCGCTCAATGTACAAGTGTCGACAGTACCTCTACGCTCAATGTACAAGTGTCGACAGTACCTCTCCGCTCTCATGTACAAGTACCTCTCCGATCCATGTACAAGTACATCTCCGCTCCATGTACAAGTACATCTCCGCTCAATGTACAAGTACCTCTCCGCTCCATGTACAAGTACCTCTCCGCTCCATGTACAAGTACCTCTCCGCTCCATGTACAAGTACCTCTCCGCTCCATGTACAAGTACCTCTCCGCTCAATGTACAAGTACCTCTCCGCTCCATGTACAAGTACCTCTCCGCTCAATGTACAAGTACCTCTCCGCTCCATGTACAAGTACCTCTCCGCTCCATGTACAAGTACCTCTCCGCTCCATGTACAAGTACCTCTCCGCTCCATGTACAAGTACATCTCTGCTCCATGTACAAGTACCTCTCCGCTCAATGTACAAGTACATCTCCGCTCCATGTACAAGTACCTCTCCGCTCCATGTACAAGTACATCTCCGCTCCATGTACAAGTACCTCTCCGCTCCATGTACAAGTACCTCTCCGCTCAATGTACAAGTACATCTCCGCTCCATGTACAAGTACATCTCTGCTCCATGTACAAGTACCTCTCCGCTCAATGTACAAGTACATCTCCGCTCCATGTACAAGTACCTCTCCGCTCCATGTACAAGTACCTCTCCGGTCCATGTACAAGTACCTCTCCGCTCCATGTACAAGTACCTCTCCGCTCCATGTACAAGTACCTCTCCGCTCAATGTCAAGTGTCGACAGTACCTCTCCGCTCCATGTACAAATACCTCTCCGCTCTCATGTACAAGTACCTCTCCGCTCCATGTACAAGTACCTCTCCGCTCAATGTCAAGTGTCGACAGTACCTCTCCGCTCCATGTACAAATACCTCTCCGCTCCATGTACAAGTACCTCTCCGCTCTCATGTACAAGTACCTCTCCGCTCCATGTACAAGTAGCTCTCCGCTCAATGTACAAGTGTCGACAGTACCTTTCCGCTCCATGTACAAATACCTCTCCGCTCTCATGTACAAGTACCTCTCCGCTCCATGTACAAGTACCTCTCCGCTCAATGTACAAATACCTCTCCGCTCCATGTATAAGTACCTCTCCGCTCTATGTACAAGTACCTCTCCGCTCCATGTACAAGTACCTCTCCGCTCAATGTACAAATACCTCTCCGCTCCATGTACAAGTACCTCTCCGCTCCATGTACAAGTACCTCTCCGCTCTCATGTACAAGTACCTCTCCGCTCCATGTACAAGTACCTCTCCGCTCAATGTACAAGTGTCGACAGTACCTCTCCGCTCAATGTACAAGTACCTCTCCGCTCCATGTACAAGTACCTCTCCGCTCTCATGTACAAGTACCTCTCCGCTCCATGTACAAGTACCTCTCCGCTCAATGTACAAGTACCTCTGCGCTCCATGTACAAGTACCTCTCCGCTCAATGTACAAGTACCTCTCCGCTCAATGTACAAGTGTCGACAGTACCTCTCCGCTCCATGTACAAGTACCTCTCCGCTCAATGTACAAGTGTCGACAGTACCTCTACGCTCAATGTACAAGTGTCGACAGTACCTCTCCGCTCTCATGTACAAGTACCTCTCCGATCCATGTACAAGTACATCTCCGCTCCATGTACAAGTACATCTCCGCTCAATGTACAAGTACCTCTCCGCTCCATGTACAAGTACCTCTCCGCTCCATGTACAAGTACCTCTCCGCTCCATGTACAAGTACCTCTCCGCTCCATGTACAAGTACCTCTCCGCTCAATGTACAAGTACCTCTCCGCTCCATGTACAAGTACCTCTCCGCTCAATGTACAAGTACCTCTCCGCTCCATGTACAAGTACCTCTCCGCTCCATGTACAAGTACCTCTCCGCTCCATGTACAAGTACCTCTCCGCTCCATGTACAAGTACATCTCTGCTCCATGTACAAGTACCTCTCCGCTCAATGTACAAGTACATCTCCGCTCCATGTACAAGTACCTCTCCGCTCCATGTACAAGTACATCTCCGCTCCATGTACAAGTACCTCTCCGCTCCATGTACAAGTACCTCTCCGCTCAATGTACAAGTACATCTCCGCTCCATGTACAAGTACATCTCTGCTCCATGTACAAGTACCTCTCCGCTCAATGTACAAGTACATATCCGCTCCATGTACAAGTACCTCTCCGCTCCATGTACAAGTACCTCTCCGGTCCATGTACAAGTACCTCTCCGCTCCATGTACAAGTACCTCTCCGCTCCATGTACAAGTACCTCTCCGCTCAATGTCAAGTGTCGACAGTACCTCTCCGCTCCATGTACAAATACCTCTCCGCTCTCATGTACAAGTACCTCTCCGCTCCATGTACAAGTACCTCTCCGCTCAATGTCAAGTGTCGACAGTACCTCTCCGCTCCATGTACAAATACCTCTCCGCTCCATGTACAAGTACCTCTCCGCTCTCATGTACAAGTACCTCTCCGCTCCATGTACAAGTAGCTCTCCGCTCAATGTACAAGTGTCGACAGTACCTTTCCGCTCCATGTACAAATACCTCTCCGCTCTCATGTACAAGTACCTCTCCGCTCCATGTACAAGTACCTCTCCGCTCAATGTACAAATACCTCTCCGCTCCATGTATAAGTACCTCTCCGCTCTATGTACAAGTACCTCTCCGCTCCATGTACAAGTACCTCTCCGCTCAATGTACAAATACCTCTCCGCTCCATGTACAAGTAGCTCTCCGCTGAATGTACAAGTGTCGACAGTACCTCTCCGCTCAATGTACAAGTACCTCTCCGCTCAATGTACAAATACCTCTCCGCTCCATGTACAAGTACCTCTCCGCTCAATGTCAAGTATCGACAGTACCTCTCCGCTCCATGTACAAGTACCTCTCCGCTGAATGTACAAGTGTCGACAGTACCTCTCCGCTCAATGTACAAGTACCTCTCCGCTCCATGTACAAGTACCTCTCCGCTCTCATGTACAAGTACCTCTCCGCTCCATGTACAAGTACCTCTCCGCTCAATGTACAAGTACCTCTGCGCTCCATGTACAAGTACCTCTCCGCTCAATGTACAAGTACCTCTCCGCTCAATGTACAAGTGTCGACAGTACCTCTCCGCTCCATGTACAAGTACCTCTCCGCTCAATGTACAAGTGTCGACAGTACCTCTACGCTCAATGTACAAGTGTCGACAGTACCTCTCCGCTCTCATGTACAAGTACCTCTCCGATCCATGTACAAGTACATCTCCGCTCCATGTACAAGTACATCTCCGCTCAATGTACAAGTACCTCTCCGCTCCATGTACAAGTACCTCTACGCTCCATGTACAAGTACCTCTCCGCTCCATGTACAAGTACCTCTCCGCTCCATGTACAAGTACCTCTCCGCTCAATGTACAAGTACCTCTCCGCTCCATGTACAAGTACCTCTCCGCTCAATGTACAAGTACCTCTCCGCTCCATGTACAAGTACCTCTCCGCTCCATGTACAAGTACCTCTCCGCTCCATGTACAAGTACCTCTCCGCTCCATGTACAAGTACATCTCTGCTCCATGTACAAGTACCTCTCCGCTCAATGTACAAGTACATCTCCGCTCCATGTACAAGTACCTCTCCGCTCCATGTACAAGTACATCTCCGCTCCATGTACAAGTACCTCTCCGCTCCATGTACAAGTACCTCTCCGCTCAATGTACAAGTACATCTCCGCTCCATGTACAAGTACATCTCTGCTCCATGTACAAGTACCTCTCCGCTCAATGTACAAGTACATCTCCGCTCCATGTACAAGTACCTCTCCGCTCCATGTACAAGTACCTCTCCGGTCCATGTACAAGTACCTCTCCGCTCCATGTACAAGTACCTCTCCGCTCCATGTACAAGTACCTCTCCGCTCAATGTCAAGTGTCGACAGTACCTCTCCGCTCCATGTACAAATACCTCTCCGCTCTCATGTACAAGTACCTCTCCGCTCCATGTACAAGTACCTCTCCGCTCAATGTCAAGTGTCGACAGTACCTCTCCGCTCCATGTACAAATACCTCTCCGCTCCATGTACAAGTACCTCTCCGCTCTCATGTACAAGTACCTCTCCGCTCCATGTACAAGTAGCTCTCCGCTCAATGTACAAGTGTCGACAGTACCTTTCCGCTCCATGTACAAATACCTCTCCGCTCTCATGTACAAGTACCTCTCCGCTCCATGTACAAGTACCTCTCCGCTCAATGTACAAATACCTCTCCGCTCCATGTATAAGTACCTCTCCGCTCTATGTACAAGTACCTCTCCGCTCCATGTACAAGTACCTCTCCGCTCAATGTACAAATACCTCTCCGCTCCATGTACAAGTAGCTCTCCGCTGAATGTACAAGTGTCGACAGTACCTCTCCGCTCAATGTACAAGTACCTCTCCGCTCAATGTACAAATACCTCTCCGCTCCATGTACAAGTACCTCTCCGCTCAATGTCAAGTATCGACAGTACCTCTCCGCTCCATGTACAAGTACCTCTCCGCTGAATGTACAAGTGTCGACAGTACCTCTCCGCTCAATGTACAAGTACCTCTCCGCTCCATGTACAAGTACCTCTCCGCTCTCATGTACAAGTACCTCTCCGCTCCATGTACAAGTACCTCTCCGCTCAATGTACAAGTACCTCTGCGCTCCATGTACAAGTACCTCTCCGCTCAATGTACAAGTACCTCTCCGCTCAATGTACAAGTGTCGACAGTACCTCTCCGCTCCATGTACAAGTACCTCTCCGCTCAATGTACAAGTGTCGACAGTACCTCTACGCTCAATGTACAAGTGTCGACAGTACCTCTCCGCTCTCATGTACAAGTACCTCTCCGATCCATGTACAAGTACATCTCCGCTCCATGTACAAGTACATCTCCGCTCAATGTACAAGTACCTCTCCGCTCCATGTACAAGTACCTCTCCGCTCCATGTACAAGTACCTCTCCGCTCCATGTACAAGTACCTCTCCGCTCCATGTACAAGTACCTCTCCGCTCAATGTACAAGTACCTCTCCGCTCCATGTACAAGTACCTCTCCGCTCAATGTACAAGTACCTCTCCGCTCCATGTACAAGTACCTCTCCGCTCCATGTACAAGTACCTCTCCGCTCCATGTACAAGTACCTCTCCGCTCCATGTACAAGTACATCTCTGCTCCATGTACAAGTACCTCTCCGCTCAATGTACAAGTACATCTCCGCTCCATGTACAAGTACCTCTCCGCTCCATGTACAAGTACATCTCCGCTCCATGTACAAGTACCTCTCCGCTCCATGTACAAGTACCTCTCCGCTCAATGTACAAGTACATCTCCGCTCCATGTACAAGTACATCTCTGCTCCATGTACAAGTACCTCTCCGCTCAATGTACAAGTACATCTCCGCTCCATGTACAAGTACCTCTCCGCTCCATGTACAAGTACCTCTCCGGTCCATGTACAAGTACCTCTCCGCTCCATGTACAAGTACCTCTCCGCTCCATGTACAAGTACCTCTCCGCTCAATGTCAAGTGTCGACAGTACCTCTCCGCTCCATGTACAAATACCTCTCCGCTCTCATGTACAAGTACCTCTCCGCTCCATGTACAAGTACCTCTCCGCTCAATGTCAAGTGTCGACAGTACCTCTCCGCTCCATGTACAAATACCTCTCCGCTCCATGTACAAGTACCTCTCCGCTCTCATGTACAAGTACCTCTCCGCTCCATGTACAAGTAGCTCTCCGCTCAATGTACAAGTGTCGACAGTACCTTTCCGCTCCATGTACAAATACTGCCCTGCAAAGCTAAAAGGGGGTAACTCGCCAGAGTGTAGAACTGAGAAAAATGACTTTAAAGTTTTGTTGTTGTCCAGCCAAATGTATTGTAGGAAGAAAACTGGAAATGTGTTAATTATTTGTTTATTTAATGTAGTTATTTATCTACATAATTTTTTTTAGTTCAAACTTGACCTTTGACCCTTATTTGGAAGTTACCTTACTCTGGCTTTGCATTGTCTGCAAAATAATAAGGGGTCATACCAAGCAAAAATACAGTAACTTCAATTTGATCCTTTACTTGGTTGCTTATCACTATATAAAACCAGTATATATGATAATAATGATAACATAGACATGAAGTCTCATGTTCATGGCACAATTACGCTTAATATAATATACGTATAAATATAATATAACTAGATTATCAGGCCGCTACACATCCTTCAAGCCTAGTTTGGTGGGACTCTTGTTGGCCCGTTGTGTGTCTGTGTGTTGGCGCCTTGGGGGTTAATGTCGTATGAGCTGGCTCCTCGGGGGTTGATGTCATATGAGCTGGCACATCTGGGGTTAATTTCATATGAGCGGCACCTCGGGGGTTAATGTTGTATGAGCTGGTACCTCAGCGGTTAATGTCATATGAGCTGGTGCCTCGGGGGTTAATGTCATATGAGCTGGCACCTCTGGGGTTAATTTCATATGTGCGGCGCCTCGGGGGTTAATGTTGTATGAGCTGGTACCTGGAGGGTTAATGTCGTATGAGCTGGCACCTCGGGGGATAATGCCGTATGAGCTGGCACCTCTGGGGTTAATTTTATATGAGTGGCACCTCGGGGGTTAATGTTGGATGAGCTGGTACCTCAGGGGTTAATTACATATGAGCGACGCCTCGGGGGTTAATGTTGTATGAGCTGGCACCTCCGGGGTTAATTTCATATGAGTGGTGCCTCTGGGGTTAATGTGGTATGAGCTGGTGCCTCGGGGGTTAAATTTGTATGAGCTGGCGCATCAGGGTTAATGTGGTAGGAGCTGGCATCTCGGGGGTTAATGTGGTATGAGCTGGCGCCTCTGGGGTTAATGTCATATAAGTTGGCGTCTCTGGGGATAATGTTGTACGAGCTGGAGCCTCGGGGGTAAATGTGGTATGAGCTGGTGCCTCGGCGGTTAATGTCATATGAGTTGCCTCGCGGGTTAATGTATAAGGGTTAGGGGGATAATGCCGTATGAGCTGGCAACCTTGGGAGTTAATGTGGGTGGGGTGGGTGTCTGTGTGGGTGGGGGTGGTGTTGGTCCGATGTCACAATCATGACATTAGGCCTGCCCAGTAATGTAACTCATACCTCAACTCAACCTGTGCATTCTGGTGAGTTACCCCCTTTTTGCGTTGCAGGGCAGAGCATTCAGAGTGCAGTCAAACCAAACCAAACAACCGTAACTGATGTTACCTTAGTCTTGCTTGGCTTTTCTAGGGCTTTTGGAAGTTACTGTAAATATGACCGCCTATTTTCTCCAAAAAACAACACAATTGACTCAAGATATTTTTCCACATGATAAAGCAGATCTTCAATGTTCCAGAAATGACAAAAACTCATTTTTGACAAAAATTGAGTTACCCCCTTTTAGCTTTGCAGGGCAGAATACCTCTCCGCTCTCATGTACAAGTACCTCTCCGCTCCATGTACAAGTACCTCTCCGCTCAATGTACAAATACCTCTCCGCTCCATGTATAAGTACCTCTCCGCTCTATGTACAAGTACCTCTCCGCTCCATGTACAAGTACCTCTCCGCTCAATGTACAAATACCTCTCCGCTCCATGTACAAGTAGCTCTCCGCTGAATGTACAAGTGTCGACAGTACCTCTCCGCTCAATGTACAAGTACCTCTCCGCTCAATGTACAAATACCTCTCCGCTCCATGTACAAGTACCTCTCCGCTCAATGTCAAGTATCGACAGTACCTCTCCGCTCCATGTACAAGTACCTCTCCGCTGAATGTACAAGTGTCGACAGTACCTCTCCGCTCAATGTACAAGTACCTCTCCGCTCCATGTACAAGTACCTCTCCGCTCTCATGTACAAGTACCTCTCCGCTCCATGTACAAGTACCTCTCCGCTCAATGTACAAGTACCTCTGCGCTCCATGTACAAGTACCTCTCCGCTCAATGTACAAGTACCTCTCCGCTCAATGTACAAGTGTCGACAGTACCTCTCCGCTCCATGTACAAGTACCTCTCCGCTCAATGTACAAGTGTCGACAGTACCTCTACGCTCAATGTACAAGTGTCGACAGTACCTCTCCGCTCTCATGTACAAGTACCTCTCCGATCCATGTACAAGTACATCTCCGCTCCATGTACAAGTACATCTCCGCTCAATGTACAAGTACCTCTCCGCTCCATGTACAAGTACCTCTCCGCTCCATGTACAAGTACCTCTCCGCTCCATGTACAAGTACCTCTCCGCTCCATGTACAAGTACCTCTCCGCTCAATGTACAAGTACCTCTCCGCTCCATGTACAAGTACCTCTCCGCTCAATGTACAAGTACCTCTCCGCTCCATGTACAAGTACCTCTCCGCTCCATGTACAAGTACCTCTCCGCTCCATGTACAAGTACCTCTCCGCTCCATGTACAAGTACATCTCTGCTCCATGTACAAGTACCTCTCCGCTCAATGTACAAGTACATCTCCGCTCCATGTACAAGTACCTCTCCGCTCCATGTACAAGTACATCTCCGCTCCATGTACAAGTACCTCTCCGCTCCATGTACAAGTACCTCTCCGCTCAATGTACAAGTACATTTCCGCTCCATGTACAAGTACATCTCTGCTCCATGTACAAGTACCTCTCCGCTCAATGTACAAGTACATCTCCGCTCCATGTACAAGTACCTCTCCGCTCCATGTACAAGTACCTCTCCGGTCCATGTACAAGTACCTCTCCGCTCCATGTACAAGTACCTCTCCGCTCCATGTACAAGTACCTCTCCGCTCAATGTCAAGTGTCGACAGTACCTCTCCGCTCCATGTACAAATACCTCTCCGCTCTCATGTACAAGTACCTCTCCGCTCCATGTACAAGTACCTCTCCGCTCAATGTCAAGTGTCGACAGTACCTCTCCGCTCCATGTACAAATACCTCTCCGCTCCATGTACAAGTACCTCTCCGCTCTCATGTACAAGTACCTCTCCGCTCCATGTACAAGTAGCTCTCCGCTCAATGTACAAGTGTCGACAGTACCTTTCCGCTCCATGTACAAATACCTCTCCGCTCTCATGTACAAGTACCTCTCCGCTCCATGTACAAGTACCTCTCCGCTCAATGTACAAATACCTCTCCGCTCCATGTATAAGTACCTCTCCGCTCTATGTACAAGTACCTCTCCGCTCCATGTACAAGTACCTCTCCGCTCAATGTACAAATACCTCTCCGCTCCATGTACAAGTAGCTCTCCGCTGAATGTACAAGTGTCGACAGTACCTCTCCGCTCAATGTACAAGTACCTCTCCGCTCAATGTACAAATACCTCTCCGCTCCATGTACAAGTACCTCTCCGCTCAATGTCAAGTATCGACAGTACCTCTCCGCTCCATGTACAAGTACCTCTCCGCTGAATGTACAAGTGTCGACAGTACCTCTCCGCTCAATGTACAAGTACCTCTCCGCTCCATGTACAAGTACCTCTCCGCTCTCATGTACAAGTACCTCTCCGCTCCATGTACAAGTACCTCTCCGCTCAATGTACAAGTACCTCTGCGCTCCATGTACAAGTACCTCTCCGCTCAATGTACAAGTACCTCTCCGCTCAATGTACAAGTGTCGACAGTACCTCTCCGCTCCATGTACAAGTACCTCTCCGCTCAATGTACAAGTGTCGACAGTACCTCTACGCTCAATGTACAAGTGTCGACAGTACCTCTCCGCTCTCATGTACAAGTACCTCTCCGATCCATGTACAAGTACATCTCCGCTCCATGTACAAGTACATCTCCGCTCAATGTACAAGTACCTCTCCGCTCCATGTACAAGTACCTCTCCGCTCCATGTACAAGTACCTCTCCGCTCCATGTACAAGTACCTCTCCGCTCCATGTACAAGTACCTCTCCGCTCAATGTACAAGTACCTCTCCGCTCCATGTACAAGTACCTCTCCGCTCCATGTACAAGTACCTCTCCGCTCCATGTACAAGTACCTCTCCGCTCAATGTACAAGTACATCTCCGCTCCATGTACCAGTACCTCTCCGCTCAATGTACAAGTACCTCTCCGCTCAATGTACAAGTACATCTCCGCTCCATGTACAAGTACGTCTCCGCTCAATGTATAAGTACCTCTCCGCTCCATGTACAAGTACCTCTCCGCTCCATGTACAAGTACATCTCCGCTCCATGTACAAGTACATCTCCGCTCCATGTACAAGTACCTCTCCGCTCCATGTACAAGTACCTCTCCGCTCCATGTACAAGTACATCTCCGCTCCATGTACAAGTACCTCTCCGCTCAATGTACAAGTACATCTCCGCTCCATGTACAAGTACATCTCCACTCCATGTACAAGTACCTCTCCGCTCAATGTACAAGTACATCTCCGCTCCATGTACCAGTACCTCTCCGCTCAATGTACAAGTACATCTCCACTCCATGTACAAGTACCTCTCCGCTCAATGTACAAGTACATCTCCGCTCCATGTACCAGTACCTCTCCGCTCAATGTACAAGTACATCTCCACTCCATGTACAAGTACCTCTCCGCTCAATGTACAAGTACCTCTCCGCTCCATGTACAAGTACCTCTCCGCTCTCATGTACAAGTACCTCTCCGCTCCATGTACAAGTACCTCTCCGCTCAATGTACAAGTACCTCTGCGCTCCATGTACAAGTACCTCTCCGCTCAATGTACAAGTACCTCTCCGCTCAATGTACAAGTGTCGACAGTACCTCTCCGCTCCATGTACAAGTACCTCTCCGCTCAATGTACAAGTGTCGACAGTACCTCTACGCTCAATGTACAAGTGTCGACAGTACCTCTCCGCTCTCATGTACAAGTACCTCTCCGATCCATGTACAAGTACATCTCCGCTCCATGTACAAGTACATCTCCGCTCAATGTACAAGTACCTCTCCGCTCCATGTACAAGTACCTCTCCGCTCCATGTACAAGTACCTCTCCGCTCCATGTACAAGTACCTCTCCGCTCCATGTACAAGTACCTCTCCGCTCAATGTACAAGTACCTCTCCGCTCCATGTACAAGTACCTCTCCGCTCAATGTACAAGTACCTCTCCGCTCCATGTACAAGTACCTCTCCGCTCCATGTACAAGTACCTCTCCGCTCCATGTACAAGTACCTCTCCGCTCCATGTACAAGTACATCTCTGCTCCATGTACAAGTACCTCTCCGCTCAATGTACAAGTACATCTCCGCTCCATGTACAAGTACCTCTCCGCTCCATGTACAAGTACATCTCCGCTCCATGTACAAGTACCTCTCCGCTCCATGTACAAGTACCTCTCCGCTCAATGTACAAGTACATCTCCGCTCCATGTACAAGTACATCTCTGCTCCATGTACAAGTACCTCTCCGCTCAATGTACAAGTACATCTCCGCTCCATGTACAAGTACCTCTCCGCTCCATGTACAAGTACCTCTCCGGTCCATGTACAAGTACCTCTCCGCTCCATGTACAAGTACCTCTCCGCTCCATGTACAAGTACCTCTCCGCTCAATGTCAAGTGTCGACAGTACCTCTCCGCTCCATGTACAAATACCTCTCCGCTCTCATGTACAAGTACCTCTCCGCTCCATGTACAAGTACCTCTCCGCTCAATGTCAAGTGTCGACAGTACCTCTCCGCTCCATGTACAAATACCTCTCCGCTCCATGTACAAGTACCTCTCCGCTCTCATGTACAAGTACCTCTCCGCTCCATGTACAAGTAGCTCTCCGCTCAATGTACAAGTGTCGACAGTACCTTTCCGCTCCATGTACAAATACCTCTCCGCTCTCATGTACAAGTACCTCTCCGCTCCATGTACAAGTACCTCTCCGCTCAATGTACAAATACCTCTCCGCTCCATGTATAAGTACCTCTCCGCTCTATGTACAAGTACCTCTCCGCTCCATGTACAAGTACCTCTCCGCTCAATGTACAAATACCTCTCCGCTCCATGTACAAGTAGCTCTCCGCTGAATGTACAAGTGTCGACAGTACCTCTCCGCTCAATGTACAAGTACCTCTCCGCTCAATGTACAAATACCTCTCCGCTCCATGTACAAGTACCTCTCCGCTCAATGTCAAGTATCGACAGTACCTCTCCGCTCCATGTACAAGTACCTCTCCGCTGAATGTACAAGTGTCGACAGTACCTCTCCGCTCAATGTACAAGTACCTCTCCGCTCCATGTACAAGTACCTCTCCGCTCTCATGTACAAGTACCTCTCCGCTCCATGTACAAGTACCTCTCCGCTCAATGTACAAGTACCTCTGCGCTCCATGTACAAGTACCTCTCCGCTCAATGTACAAGTACCTCTCCGCTCAATGTACAAGTGTCGACAGTACCTCTCCGCTCCATGTACAAGTACCTCTCCGCTCAATGTACAAGTGTCGACAGTACCTCTACGCTCAATGTACAAGTGTCGACAGTACCTCTCCGCTCTCATGTACAAGTACCTCTCCGATCCATGTACAAGTACATCTCCGCTCCATGTACAAGTACATCTCCGCTCAATGTACAAGTACCTCTCCGCTCCATGTACAAGTACCTCTCCGCTCCATGTACAAGTACCTCTCCGCTCCATGTACAAGTACCTCTCCGCTCCATGTACAAGTACCTCTCCGCTCAATGTACAAGTACCTCTCCGCTCCATGTACAAGTACCTCTCCGCTCCATGTACAAGTACCTCTCCGCTCCATGTACAAGTACCTCTCCGCTCAATGTACAAGTACATCTCCGCTCCATGTACCAGTACCTCTCCGCTCAATGTACAAGTACCTCTCCGCTCAATGTACAAGTACATCTCCGCTCCATGTACAAGTACGTCTCCGCTCAATGTATAAGTACCTCTCCGCTCCATGTACAAGTACCTCTCCGCTCCATGTACAAGTACATCTCCGCTCCATGTACAAGTACATCTCCGCTCCATGTACAAGTACCTCTCCGCTCCATGTACAAGTACCTCTCCGCTCCATGTACAAGTACATCTCCGCTCCATGTACAAGTACCTCTCCGCTCAATGTACAAGTACATCTCCGCTCCATGTACAAGTACCTCTCCGCTCAATGTACAAGTACATCTCCGCTCCATGTACCAGTACCTCTCCGCTCAATGTACAAGTACATCTCCACTCCATGTACAAGTACCTCTCCGCTCAATGTACAAGTACATCTCCGCTCCATGTACCAGTACCTCTCCGCTCAATGTACAAGTACATCTCCACTCCATGTACAAGTACCTCTCCGCTCAATGTACAAGTACCTCTCCGCTCCATGTACAAGTACCTCTCCGCTCTCATGTACAAGTACCTCTCCGCTCCATGTACAAGTACCTCTCCGCTCAATGTACAAGTACCTCTGCGCTCCATGTACAAGTACCTCTCCGCTCAATGTACAAGTACCTCTCCGCTCAGTGTACAAGTGTCGACAGTACCTCTCCGCTCCATGTACAAGTACCTCTCCGCTCAATGTACAAGTGTCGACAGTACCTCTACGCTCAATGTACAAGTGTCGACAGTACCTCTCCGCTCTCATGTACAAGTACCTCTCCGATCCATGTACAAGTACATCTCCGCTCCATGTACAAGTACATCTCCGCTCAATGTACAAGTACCTCTCCGCTCCATGTACAAGTACCTCTCCGCTCCATGTACAAGTACCTCTCCACTCCATGTACAAGTACCTCTCCGCTCCATGTACAAGTACCTCTCCGCTCAATGTACAAGTACCTCTCCGCTCCATGTACAAGTACCTCTCCGCTCAATGTACAAGTACCTCTCCGCTCCATGTACAAGTACCTCTCCGCTCCATGTACAAGTACCTCTCCGCTCCATGTACAAGTACCTCTCCGCTCCATGTACAAGTACATCTCTGCTCCATGTACAAGTACCTCTCCGCTCAATGTACAAGTACATCTCCGCTCCATGTACAAGTACCTCTCCGCTCCATGTACAAGTACATCTCCGCTCCATGTACAAGTACCTCTCCGCTCCATGTACAAGTACCTCTCCGCTCAATGTACAAGTACATCTCCACTCCATGTACAAGTACATCTCTGCTCCATGTACAAGTACCTCTCCGCTCAATGTACAAGTACATCTCCGCTCCATGTACAAGTACCTCTCCGCTCCATGTACAAGTACCTCTCCGGTCCATGTACAAGTACCTCTCCGCTCCATGTACAAGTACCTCTCCGCTCCATGTACAAGTACCTCTCCGCTCAATGTCAAGTGTCGACAGTACCTCTCCGCTCCATGTACAAATACCTCTCCGCTCTCATGTACAAGTACCTCTCCGCTCCATGTACAAGTACCTCTCCGCTCAATGTCAAGTGTCGACAGTACCTCTCCGCTCCATGTACAAATACCTCTCCGCTCCATGTACAAGTACCTCTCCGCTCTCATGTACAAGTACCTCTCCGCTCCATGTACAAGTAGCTCTCCGCTCAATGTACAAGTGTCGACAGTACCTTTCCGCTCCATGTACAAATACCTCTCCGCTCTCATGTACAAGTACCTCTCCGCTCCATGTACAAGTACCTCTCCGCTCAATGTACAAATACCTCTCCGCTCCATGTATAAGTACCTCTCCGCTCTATGTACAAGTACCTCTCCGCTCCATGTACAAGTACCTCTCCGCTCAATGTACAAATACCTCTCCGCTCCATGTACAAGTAGCTCTCCGCTGAATGTACAAGTGTCGACAGTACCTCTCCGCTCAATGTACAAGTACCTCTCCGCTCAATGTACAAATACCTCTCCGCTCCATGTACAAGTACCTCTCCGCTCAATGTCAAGTGTCGACAGTACCTCTCCGCTCCATGTACAAATACCTCTCCGCTCCATGTACAAGTACCTCTCCGCTGAATGTACAAGTGTCGACAGTACCTCTCCGCTCAATGTACAAGTACCTCTCCGCTCCATGTACAAGTACCTCTCCGCTCTCATGTACAAGTACCTCTCCGCTCCATGTACAAGTACCTCTCCGCTCAATGTACAAGTACCTCTGCGCTCCATGTACAAGTACCTCTCCGCTCAATGTACAAGTACCTCTCCGCTCAATGTACAAGTGTCGACAGTACCTCTCCGCTCCATGTACAAGTACCTCTCCGCTCAATGTACAAGTGTCGACAGTACCTCTACGCTCAATGTACAAGTGTCGACAGTACCTCTCCGCTCTCATGTACAAGTACCTCTCCGCTCCATGTACAAGTACATCTCCGCTCCATGTACAAGTACATCTCCGCTCAATGTACAAGTACCTCTCCGCTCCATGTACAAGTACCTCTCCGCTCCATGTACAAGTACCTCTCCGCTCCATGTACAAGTACCTCTCCGCTCCATGTACAAGTACATCTCCGCTCCATGTACCAGTACCTCTCCGCTCAATGTACAAGTACCTCTCCGCTCCATGTACAAGTACCTCTCCGCTCCATGTACAAGTACCTCTCCGCTCAATGTACAAGTACATCTCCGCTCCATGTACCAGTACCTCTCCGCTCAATGTACAAGTACCTCTCCGCTCAATGTACAAGTACATCTCCGCTCCATGTACAAGTACCTCTCCGCTCCATGTACAAGTACCTCTCCGCTCCATGTACAAGTACATCTCCGCTCCATGTACAAGTACCTCTCCGCTCAATGTACAAGTACATCTCCGCTCCATGTACAAGTACCTCTCCGCTCAATGTACAAGTACATCTCCGCTCCATGTACCAGTACCTCTCCGCTCAATGTACAAGTACATCTCCACTCCATGTACAAGTACCTCTCCGCTCAATGTACAAGTACATCTCCGCTCCATGTACCAGTACCTCTCCGCTCAATGTACAAGTACATCTCCACTCCATGTACAAGTACCTCTCCGCTCAATGTACAAGTACCTCTCCGCTCCATGTACAAGTACCTCTCCGCTCTCATGTACAAGTACCTCTCCGCTCCATGTACAAGTACCTCTCCGCTCAATGTACAAGTACCTCTGCGCTCCATGTACAAGTACCTCTCCGCTCAATGTACAAGTACCTCTCCGCTCAATGTACAAGTGTCGACAGTACCTCTCCGCTCCATGTACAAGTACCTCTCCGCTCAATGTACAAGTGTTGACAGTACCTCTACGCTCAATGTACAAGTGTCGACAGTACCTCTCCGCTCTCATGTACAAGTACCTCTCCGATCCATGTACAAGTACATCTCCGCTCCATGTACAAGTACATCTCCGCTCAATGTACAAGTACCTCTCCGCTCCATGTACAAGTACCTCTCCGCTCCATGTACAAGTACCTCTCCACTCCATGTACAAGTACCTCTCCGCTCCATGTACAAGTACCTCTCCGCTCAATGTACAAGTACCTCTCCGCTCCATGTACAAGTACCTCTCCGCTCAATGTACAAGTACCTCTCCGCTCCATGTACAAGTACCTCTCCGCTCCATGTACAAGTACCTCTCCGCTCCATGTACAAGTACCTCTCCGCTCCATGTACAAGTACATCTCTGCTCCATGTACAAGTACCTCTCCGCTCAATGTACAAGTACATCTCCGCTCCATGTACAAGTACCTCTCCGCTCCATGTACAAGTACATCTCCGCTCCATGTACAAGTACCTCTCCGCTCCATGTACAAGTACCTATCCGCTCAATGTACAAGTACATCTCCACTCCATGTACAAGTACATCTCTGCTCCATGTACAAGTACCTCTCCGCTCAATGTACAAGTACATCTCCGCTCCATGTACAAGTACCTCTCCGCTCCATGTACAAGTACCTCTCCGGTCCATGTACAAGTACCTCTCCGCTCCATGTACAAGTACCTCTCCGCTCCATGTACAAGTACCTCTCCGCTCAATGTCAAGTGTCGACAGTACCTCTCCGCTCCATGTACAAATACCTCTCCGCTCTCATGTACAAGTACCTCTCCGCTCCATGTACAAGTACCTCTCCGCTCAATGTCAAGTGTCGACAGTACCTCTCCGCTCCATGTACAAATACCTCTCCGCTCCATGTACAAGTACCTCTCCGCTCTCATGTACAAGTACCTCTCCGCTCCATGTACAAGTAGCTCTCCGCTCAATGTACAAGTGTCGACAGTACCTTTCCGCTCCATGTACAAATACCTCTCCGCTCTCATGTACAAGTACCTCTCCGCTCCATGTACAAGTACCTCTCCGCTCAATGTACAAATACCTCTCCGCTCCATGTATAAGTACCTCTCCGCTCTATGTACAAGTACCTCTCCGCTCCATGTACAAGTACCTCTCCGCTCAATGTACAAATACCTCTCCGCTCCATGTACAAGTAGCTCTCCGCTGAATGTACAAGTGTCGACAGTACCTCTCCGCTCAATGTACAAGTACCTCTCCGCTCAATGTACAAATACCTCTCCGCTCCATGTACAAGTACCTCTCCGCTCAATGTCAAGTATCGACAGTACCTCTCCGCTCCATGTACAAGTACCTCTCCGCTGAATGTACAAGTGTCGACAGTACCTCTCCACTCAATGTACAAGTACCTCTCCGCTCCATGTACAAGTACCTCTCCGCTCTCATGTACAAGTACCTCTCCGCTCCATGTACAAGTACCTCTCCGCTCAATGTACAAGTACCTCTGCGCTCCATGTACAAGTACCTCTCCGCTCAATGTACAAGTACCTCTCCGCTCAATGTACAAGTGTCGACAGTACCTCTCCGCTCCATGTACAAGTACCTCTCCGCTCAATGTACAAGTGTCGACAGTACCTCTACGCTCAATGTACAAGTGTCGACAGTACCTCTCCGCTCTCATGTACAAGTACCTCTCCGATCCATGTACAAGTACATCTCCGCTCCATGTACAAGTACATCTCCGCTCAATGTACAAGTACCTCTCCGCTCCATGTACAAGTACCTCTCCGCTCCATGTACAAGTACCTCTCCGCTCCATGTACAAGTACCTCTCCGCTCCATGTACAAGTACCTCTCCGCTCAATGTACAAGTACCTCTCCGCTCCATGTACAAGTACCTCTCCGCTCCATGTACAAGTACCTCTCCGCTCCATGTACAAGTACCTCTCCGCTCAATGTACAAGTACCTCTCCGCTCCATGTACAAGTACCTCTCCGCTCCATGTACAAGTACCTCTCCGCTCCATGTACAAGTACCTCTCCGCTCAATGTACAAGTACCTCTCCGCTCCCTGTACAAGTACATCTCCGCTCCATGTACAAGTACCTCTCCGCTCCATGTACAAGTACCTCTCCGCTCAATGTACAAGTGTCGACAGTACCTCTCCGCTCCATGTACAAGTACCTCTCCGCTCCATGTACAAGTACCTCTCCGCTCAATGTACAAGTGTCGACAGTACCTCTCCGCTCCATCTACAAGTACCTCTCCGCTCAATGTACAAGTACCTCTCCGCTGAATGTACAAGTACCTCTCCGCTCCATGTACAAGTACCTCTCCGCTCCATGTACAAATACCTCTCCGCTCCATGTACAAGTACCTCTCCGCTCCATGTACAAGCACCTCTCCGCTACATGTACAAGTACCTCTCCGCTCCATGTACAAGTACCTCTCCGCTCCATGTACAAGTACCTCTCCGCTCAATGTACAAGTACCTCTCCGCTCCATGTACAAATACCTCTCCGCTCCATGTACAAATACCTCTCCGCTCCATGTACAAGTACCTCTCCGCTCCATGTACCAGTACCTCTCCGCTCAATGTACAAGTACATCTCCGCTCAATGTACAAGTACATCTCCGCTCAATGTACAAGTACGTCTCCGCTCAATGTACAAGTACCTCTCCGCTCAATGTACAAGTACCTCTCCGCTCCATGTACAAGTACCTCTCCGCTCAATGTACAAGTACATCTCCGCTCCATGTACCAGTACCTCTCCGCTCAATGTACAAGTACCTCTCCGCTCAATGTACAAGTACATCTCCGCTCCATGTACAAGTACGTCTCCGCTCAATGTATAAGTACCTCTCCGCTCCATGTACAAGTACCTCTCCGCTCCATGTACAAGTACATCTCCGCTCCATGTACAAGTACATCTCCGCTCCATGTACAAGTACCTCTCCGCTCCATGTACAAGTACCTCTCCGCTCCATGTACAAGTACATCTCCGCTCCATGTACAAGTACCTCTCCGCTCAATGTACAAGTACATCTCCGCTCCATGTACAAGTACATCTCCACTCCATGTACAAGTACCTCTCCGCTCAATGTACAAGTACATCTCCGCTCCATGTACCAGTACCTCTCCGCTCAATGTACAAGTACATCTCCACTCCATGTACAAGTACCTCTCCGCTCAATGTACAAGTACATCTCCGCTCCATGTACCAGTACCTCTCCGCTCAATGTACAAGTACATCTCCACTCCATGTACAAGTACCTCTCCGCTCAATGTACAAGTACATCTCCGCTCCATGTACCAGTACCTCTCCGCTCAATGTACAAGTACATCTCCGCTCCATGTACAAGTACCTCTCCGCTCAATGTACAAGTACCTCTCCGCTCAATGTACAAGTACATCTCCGCTCCATGTACCAGTACCTCTCCGCTCAATGTACAAGTACATCTGCGCTCCATGTAGGGCTGGGTATCGTTCAAAATTTTTCGATATCGATACCGTTTCGATACTTGGATTTCGATACCGGTTCCTGAACGATACTTTTTTCGATACCAATTTTTAGAAAAATCCATTTTAACAAAAATAAAACTGCATTACACATTGAAATTATTTTACAAATCTTTAGTTTCCCCCCATCTTAAGTTTTACAGCAGAAAAAAATAAAACCTACTGTATTTAACATAACTTTAAGTTCTCTAAACGTATTGCCGTCCCTACAAAAAATATTGGAGTACTACAAAGGAAAGAAATGTAGCTAAAACAAATAAATCAGTGGAATAGTTTTCAGTGCAAAACAGAGAGTTGCAAATCAGGGTTTAATGCTCACTGATGCAACAGAACTCTATTCTTGTACAAACTGATGAGATGGCTCCACTTCATGCATGGAAGACTAGTTGAGCATTGACTAGCCTATCAATATAGCCTTATATGCCACAAAGTGAATCGCATTTATATTCAACAAACTATCATGACATCAGCGTTTGTTAACGAGTTGCTAAAAATACATGGGCGATAACTGCCCGCTTGCACATAACGCTAATTAATTAAACATTAACGCTAGCGTTGCAGATCAGTGTGCTCACTGCTGCAACAGAACGTCATTCTTGTCAAATCTGACGAGACAGCTCAACTTCACTGACTAGCCAATCAATATAAATGAATCGCATTTACATTCAACAAACTATCATGACATCAGCGTTTGTTAACGAGTTGCTAAAAATACACAATGCCCGCTTGCGCATAACGTTACGGCGGCAATTAATTAAACGATCTAATGCTACAACTCACAGCCAGATGCATGGATTTGTCAGACTGAGGGATCTGATAACCGCTAACTTGCGGTAAGCTGAGCTGACCCACCTCTCAATTATTTATCTTGTCTGTGGAAACCAGTCCGTGTTGTTTCTGTTTCTTTTCCTGCTTTTCATCATCTTCGCCATATGGTAATCCAGGATAGGAGTAGCTTGAGTGGCTAACTTCTTGTATACTATCCGCACCGCACGCCTGGCTCACAGTCACAACAAACACACCGGCTAAAGTGGGCGTAACGTTTCCTGCATGCCTCTACATGACAGCCAATCACCAGCCGTATTAGAGCGCGGCGTGCAAGCATGTCGCATGCTTATAGGCTCAATGACGCTGTTTTGTTTTGGTATCGAAAATTGGTATCGATTGACAAGGGAGGCTTCGATACCCCTTAGTATCGATGTTTCCATTTCGGTGCCAAGTAAGTATCGAAACTCGATACCCAGCCCTAGCTCCATGTACAAGTACCTCTCCGCTCAATGTACAAGTACCTCTCCGCTCAATGTACAAGTACCTCTCCGCTCCATGTACAAGTACCTCTCCGCTCCATGTACAAGTACCTCTCCGCTCCATGTACAAGTACCTCTCCGCTCCATGTACAAGTACATCTCTGCTCCATGTACAAGTACCTCTCCGCTCAATGTACAAGTACATCTCCGCTCCATGTACAAGTACCTCTCCGCTCCATGTACAAGTACATCTCTGCTCCATGTACAAGTACCTCTCCGCTCCATGTACAAGTACCTCTCCGCTCAATGTACAAGTACCTCTCCGCTCCATGTACAAGTACATCTCCGCTCCATGTACAAGTACCTCTCCGCTCAATGTACAAGTACATCTCCGCTCCATGTACAAGTACATCTCCACTCCATGTACAAGTACCTCTCCGCTCAATGTACAAGTACATCTCCGCTCCATGTACCAGTACCTCTCCGCTCAATGTACAAGTACATCTCCACTCCATGTACAAGTACCTCTCCGCTCAATGTACAAGTACATCTCCGCTCCATGTACCAGTACCTCTCCGCTCAATGTACAAGTACATCTCCACTCCATGTACAAGTACCTCTCCGCTCAATGTACAAGTACATCTCCGCTCCATGTACCAGTACCTCTCCGCTCAATGTACAAGTACATCTCCGCTCCATGTACAAGTACCTCTCCGCTCAATGTACAAGTACCTCTCTGCTCAATGTACAAGTACATCTCCGCTCCATGTACCAGTACCTCTCCGCTCAATGTACAAGTACATCTGCGCTCCATGTAGGGCTGGGTATCGTTCAAAATTTTTCGATATCGATACCGTTTCGATACTTGGATTTCGATACCGGTTCCTGAACGATACTTTTTTCGATACCAATTTTTAGAAAAATCCATTTTAACAAAAATAAAACTGCATTACACATTGAAATTATTTTACAAATCTTTAGTTTCCCCCCATCTTAAGTTTTACAGCAGAAAAAAATAAAACCTACTGTATTTAACATAACTTTAAGTTCTCTAAACGTATTGCCGTCCCTACAAAAAATATTGGAGTACTACAAAGGAAAGAAATGTAGCTAAAACAAATAAATCAGTGGAATAGTTTTCAGTGCAAAACAGAGAGTTGCAAATCAGGGTTTAATGCTCACTGATGCAACAGAACTCTATTCTTGTACAAACTGATGAGATGGCTCCACTTCATGCATGGAAGACTAGTTGAGCATTGACTAGCCTATCAATATAGCCTTATATGCCACAAAGTGAATCGCATTTATATTCAACAAACTATCATGACATCAGCGTTTGTTAACGAGTTGCTAAAAATACATGGGCGATAACTGCCCGCTTGCACATAACGCTAATTAATTAAACATTAACGCTAGCGTTGCAGATCAGTGTGCTCACTGCTGCAACAGAACGTCATTCTTGTCAAATCTGACGAGACAGCTCAACTTCACTGACTAGCCTGCTTCCTTCCGGGCTCCGCCTTCGTGCCCCCATAGTTAAAAAGAACAGGTACAGAAATTCCTTTGTGCCTGTCTCTATCAGAGCGTTGAACGCTGCTGGGGTACAAATGTAATGTCTCCCCATCTGCCGTTGCTGTTATTTATTTATTTTATCCTTTTATTCTTTTATTCTTTTATCTTTATTTATTCTTAGGGGTACAATACAGTATATCTGTATTATATACTTTGTCTGCCCTTTGGTCTGGACTGAGGTTTTTTCTCTTTTTTTTTCTCTTGTGCTTTAATACAATGATACATTGTAGCTTCTTGTGATATAAATGTGCTGCTGTGAGTGAACTGCACTTTGCTACTATGCACTTTATATCTCTACTGTGCACTTTAGATCGTTGCTACTGTTGTCATTTGCACTTTAACTATTGTGTCATTTGCACTTTAACTATTGTGTTGCACTTTAAACTGCTGCTCTAGACTGCTTTTACAATGTTCTTTTTGTCTTATTTGTTTTTATGTATGTACTTCGTACTACGCTTCCTGCAATCCAATTTGCCCTTTTGGGACACTTAATAAATCTTGAATCCTTGAATCCTTGAATCCTTGAATCCAATCAATATAAATGAATCGCATTTACATTCAACAAACTATCATGACATCAGCGTTTGTTAACGAGTTGCTAAAAATACACAATGCCCGCTTGCGCATAACGTTACGGCGGCAATTAATTAAACGATCTAATGCTACAACTCACAGCCAGATGCATGGATTTGTCAGACTGAGGGATCTGATAACCGCTAACTTGCGGTAAGCTGAGCTGACCCACCTCTCAATTATTTCTCTTGTCTGTGGAAACCAGTCCGTGTTGTTTCTGTTTCTTTTCCTGCTTTTCATCATCTTCGCCATATGGTAATCCAGGATAGGAGTAGCTTGAGTGGCTAACTTCTTGTATACTATCCGCACCGCACGCCTGGCTCACAGTCACAACAAACACACCGGCTAAAGTGGGCGTAACGTTTCCTGCATGCCTCTACATGACAGCCAATCACCAGCCGTATTAGAGCGCGGCGTGCAAGCATGTCGCATGCTTATAGGCTCAATGACGCTGTTTTGTTTTGGTATCGAAAATTGGTATCGATTGACAAGGGAGGCTTCGATACCCCTTAGTATCGATGTTTCCATTTCGGTGCCAAGTAAGTATCGAAACTCGATACCCAGCCCTAGCTCCATGTACAAGTACCTCTCCGCTCAATGTACAAGTACCTCTCCGCTCAATGTACAAGTACCTCTCCGCTCCATGTACAAGTACCACTCCGCTCCATGTACAAGTACCTCTCCGCTCCATGTACAAGTACCTCTCCGCTCCATGTACAAGTACATCTCTGCTCCATGTACAAGTACCTCTCCGCTCAATGTACAAGTACATCTCCGCTCCATGTACAAGTACCTCTCCGCTCCATGTACAAGTACATCTCCGCTCCATGTACAAGTACCTCTCCGCTCCATGTACAAGTACCTCTCCGCTCAATGTACAAGTACCTCTCCGCTCCATGTACAAGTACATCTCCGCTCCATGTACAAGTACCTCTCCGCTCAATGTACAAGTACATCTCCGCTCCATGTACAAGTACCTCTCCGCTCCATGTACAAGTACATCTCCGCTCCATGTACAAGTACCTCTCCGCTCCATGTACAAGTACCTCTCCGCTCAATGTACAAGTACATCTCCGCTCCATGTACAAGTACATCTCTGCTCCATGTACAAGTACCTCTCCGCTCAATGTACAAGTACATCTCCGCTCCATGTACAAGTACCTCTCCGCTCCATGTACAAGTACCTCTCCGGTCCATGTACAAGTACCTCTCCGCTCCATGTACAAGTACCTCTCCGCTCCATGTACAAGTACCTCTCCGCTCAATGTCAAGTGTCGACAGTACCTCTCCGCTCCATGTACAAATACCTCTCCGCTCTCATGTACAAGTACCTCTCCGCTCCATGTACAAGTACCTCTCCGCTCAATGTCAAGTGTCGACAGTACCTCTCCGCTCCATGTACAAATACCTCTCCGCTCCATGTACAAGTACCTCTCCGCTCTCATGTACAAGTACCTCTCCGCTCCATGTACAAGTAGCTCTCCGCTCAATGTACAAGTGTCGACAGTACCTTTCCGCTCCATGTACAAATACCTCTCCGCTCTCATGTACAAGTACCTCTCCGCTCCATGTACAAGTACCTCTCCGCTCAATGTACAAATACCTCTCCGCTCCATGTATAAGTACCTCTCCGCTCTATGTACAAGTACCTCTCCGCTCCATGTACAAGTACCTCTCCGCTCAATGTACAAATACCTCTCCGCTCCATGTACAAGTAGCTCTCCGCTGAATGTACAAGTGTCGACAGTACCTCTCCGCTCAATGTACAAGTACCTCTCCGCTCAATGTACAAATACCTCTCCGCTCCATGTACAAGTACCTCTCCGCTCAATGTCAAGTATCGACAGTACCTCTCCGCTCCATGTACAAGTACCTCTCCGCTGAATGTACAAGTGTCGACAGTACCTCTCCGCTCAATGTACAAGTACCTCTCCGCTCCATGTACAAGTACCTCTCCGCTCTCATGTACAAGTACCTCTCCGCTCCATGTACAAGTACCTCTCCGCTCAATGTACAAGTACCTCTGCGCTCCATGTACAAGTACCTCTCCGCTCAATGTACAAGTACCTCTCCGCTCAATGTACAAGTGTCGACAGTACCTCTCCGCTCCATGTACAAGTACCTCTCCGCTCAATGTACAAGTGTCGACAGTACCTCTACGCTCAATGTACAAGTGTCGACAGTACCTCTCCGCTCTCATGTACAAGTACCTCTCCGATCCATGTACAAGTACATCTCCGCTCCATGTACAAGTACATCTCCGCTCAATGTACAAGTACCTCTCCGCTCCATGTACAAGTACCTCTCCGCTCCATGTACAAGTACCTCTCCGCTCCATGTACAAGTACCTCTCCGCTCCATGTACAAGTACCTCTCCGCTCAATGTACAAGTACCTCTCCGCTCCATGTACAAGTACCTCTCCGCTCAATGTACAAGTACCTCTCCGCTCCATGTACAAGTACCTCTCCGCTCCATGTACAAGTACCTCTCCGCTCCATGTACAAGTACCTCTCCGCTCCATGTACAAGTACATCTCTGCTCCATGTACAAGTACCTCTCCGCTCAATGTACAAGTACATCTCCGCTCCATGTACAAGTACCTCTCCGCTCCATGTACAAGTACATCTCCGCTCCATGTACAAGTACCTCTCCGCTCCATGTACAAGTACCTCTCCGCTCAATGTACAAGTACATCTCCGCTCCATGTACAAGTACATCTCTGCTCCATGTACAAGTACCTCTCCGCTCAATGTACAAGTACATCTCCGCTCCATGTACAAGTACCTCTCCGCTCCATGTACAAGTACCTCTCCGGTCCATGTACAAGTACCTCTCCGCTCCATGTACAAGTACCTCTCCGCTCCATGTACAAGTACCTCTCCGCTCAATGTCAAGTGTCGACAGTACCTCTCCGCTCCATGTACAAATACCTCTCCGCTCTCATGTACAAGTACCTCTCCGCTCCATGTACAAGTACCTCTCCGCTCAATGTCAAGTGTCGACAGTACCTCTCCGCTCCATGTACAAATACCTCTCCGCTCCATGTACAAGTACCTCTCCGCTCTCATGTACAAGTACCTCTCCGCTCCATGTACAAGTAGCTCTCCGCTCAATGTACAAGTACCTCTGCGCTCCATGTACAAGTACCTCTCCGCTCAATGTACAAGTACCTCTCCGCTCAATGTACAAGTGTCGACAGTACCTCTCCGCTCCATGTACAAGTACCTCTCCGCTCAATGTACAAGTGTCGACAGTACCTCTACGCTCAATGTACAAGTGTCGACAGTACCTCTCCGCTCTCATGTACAAGTACCTCTCCGATCCATGTACAAGTACATCTCCGCTCCATGTACAAGTACATCTCCGCTCAATGTACAAGTACCTCTCCGCTCCATGTACAAGTACCTCTCCGCTCCATGTACAAGTACCTCTCCGCTCCATGTACAAGTACCTCTCCGCTCCATGTACAAGTACCTCTCCGCTCAATGTACAAGTACCTCTCCGCTCCATGTACAAGTACCTCTCCGCTCAATGTACAAGTACCTCTCCGCTCCATGTACAAGTACCTCTCCGCTCCATGTACAAGTACCTCTCCGCTCCATGTACAAGTACCTCTCCGCTCCATGTACAAGTACATCTCTGCTCCATGTACAAGTACCTCTCCGCTCAATGTACAAGTACATCTCCGCTCCATGTACAAGTACCTCTCCGCTCCATGTACAAGTACATCTCCGCTCCATGTACAAGTACCTCTCCGCTCCATGTACAAGTACCTCTCCGCTCAATGTACAAGTACATCTCCGCTCCATGTACAAGTACATCTCTGCTCCATGTACAAGTACCTCTCCGCTCAATGTACAAGTACATCTCCGCTCCATGTACAAGTACCTCTCCGCTCCATGTACAAGTACCTCTCCGGTCCATGTACAAGTACCTCTCCGCTCCATGTACAAGTACCTCTCCGCTCCATGTACAAGTACCTCTCCGCTCAATGTCAAGTGTCGACAGTACCTCTCCGCTCCATGTACAAATACCTCTCCGCTCTCATGTACAAGTACCTCTCCGCTCCATGTACAAGTACCTCTCCGCTCAATGTCAAGTGTCGACAGTACCTCTCCGCTCCATGTACAAATACCTCTCCGCTCCATGTACAAGTACCTCTCCGCTCTCATGTACAAGTACCTCTCCGCTCCATGTACAAGTAGCTCTCCGCTCAATGTACAAGTGTCGACAGTACCTTTCCGCTCCATGTACAAATACCTCTCCGCTCTCATGTACAAGTACCTCTCCGCTCCATGTACAAGTACCTCTCCGCTCAATGTACAAATACCTCTCCGCTCCATGTATAAGTACCTCTCCGCTCTATGTACAAGTACCTCTCCGCTCCATGTACAAGTACCTCTCCGCTCAATGTACAAATACCTCTCCGCTCCATGTACAAGTAGCTCTCCGCTGAATGTACAAGTGTCGACAGTACCTCTCCGCTCAATGTACAAGTACCTCTCCGCTCAATGTACAAATACCTCTCCGCTCCATGTACAAGTACCTCTCCGCTCAATGTCAAGTATCGACAGTACCTCTCCGCTCCATGTACAAGTACCTCTCCGCTGAATGTACAAGTGTCGACAGTACCTCTCCGCTCAATGTACAAGTACCTCTCCGCTCCATGTACAAGTACCTCTCCGCTCTCATGTACAAGTACCTCTCCGCTCCATGTACAAGTACCTCTCCGCTCAATGTACAAGTACCTCTGCGCTCCATGTACAAGTACCTCTCCGCTCAATGTACAAGTACCTCTCCGCTCAATGTACAAGTGTCGACAGTACCTCTCCGCTCCATGTACAAGTACCTCTCCGCTCAATGTACAAGTGTCGACAGTACCTCTACGCTCAATGTACAAGTGTCGACAGTACCTCTCCGCTCTCATGTACAAGTACCTCTCCGATCCATGTACAAGTACATCTCCGCTCCATGTACAAGTACATCTCCGCTCAATGTACAAGTACCTCTCCGCTCCATGTACAAGTACCTCTCCGCTCCATGTACAAGTACCTCTCCGCTCCATGTACAAGTACCTCTCCGCTCCATGTACAAGTACCTCTCCGCTCAATGTACAAGTACCTCTCCGCTCCATGTACAAGTACCTCTCCGCTCAATGTACAAGTACCTCTCCGCTCCATGTACAAGTACCTCTCCGCTCCATGTACAAGTACCTCTCCGCTCCATGTACAAGTACCTCTCCGCTCAATGTCAAGTATCGACAGTACCTCTCCGCTCCATGTACAAGTACCTCTCCGCTGAATGTACAAGTGTCGACAGTACCTCTCCGCTCAATGTACAAGTACCTCTCCGCTCCATGTACAAGTACCTCTCCGCTCTCATGTACAAGTACCTCTCCGCTCCATGTACAAGTACCTCTCCGCTCAATGTACAAGTACCTCTGCGCTCCATGTACAAGTACCTCTCCGCTCAATGTACAAGTACCTCTCCGCTCAATGTACAAGTGTCGACAGTACCTCTCCGCTCCATGTACAAGTACCTCTCCGCTCAATGTACAAGTGTCGACAGTACCTCTACGCTCAATGTACAAGTGTCGACAGTACCTCTCCGCTCTCATGTACAAGTACCTCTCCGATCCATGTACAAGTACATCTCCGCTCCATGTACAAGTACATCTCCGCTCAATGTACAAGTACCTCTCCGCTCCATGTACAAGTACCTCTCCGCTCCATGTACAAGTACCTCTCCGCTCCATGTACAAGTACCTCTCCGCTCCATGTACAAGTACCTCTCCGCTCCATGTACAAGTACCTCTCCGCTCCATGTACAAGTACCTCTCCGCTCAATGTACAAGTACCTCTCCGCTCCATGTACAAGTACCTCTCCGCTCAATGTACAAGTACCTCTCCGCTCCATGTACAAGTACCTCTCCGCTCAATGTACAAGTACCTCTCCGCTCCATGTACAAGTACCTCTCCGCTCAATGTCAAGTGTCGACAGTACCTCTCCGCTCCATGTACAAATACCTCTCCGCTCTCATGTACAAGTACCTCTCCGCTCCATGTACAAGTACCTCTCCGCTCAATGTCAAGTGTCGACAGTACCTCTCCGCTCCATGTACAAATACCTCTCCGCTCCATGTACAAGTACCTCTCCGCTCTCATGTACAAGTACCTCTCCGCTCCATGTACAAGTAGCTCTCCGCTCAATGTACAAGTGTCGACAGTACCTTTCCGCTCCATGTACAAATACCTCTCCGCTCTCATGTACAAGTACCTCTCCGCTCCATGTACAAGTACCTCTCCGCTCAATGTACAAATACCTCTCCGCTCCATGTATAAGTACCTCTCCGCTCTATGTACAAGTACCTCTCCGCTCCATGTACAAGTACCTCTCCGCTCAATGTACAAATACCTCTCCGCTCCATGTACAAGTAGCTCTCCGCTGAATGTACAAGTGTCGACAGTACCTCTCCGCTCAATGTACAAGTACCTCTCCGCTCAATGTACAAATACCTCTCCGCTCCATGTACAAGTACCTCTCCGCTCAATGTCAAGTGTCGACAGTACCTCTCCGCTCCATGTACAAATACCTCTCCGCTCCATGTACAAGTACCTCTCCGCTGAATGTACAAGTGTCGACAGTACCTCTCCGCTCAATGTACAAGTACCTCTCCGCTCCATGTACAAGTACCTCTCCGCTCTCATGTACAAGTACCTCTCCGCTCCATGTACAAGTACCTCTCCGCTCAATGTACAAGTACCTCTGCGCTCCATGTACAAGTACCTCTCCGCTCAATGTACAAGTACCTCTCCGCTCAATGTACAAGTGTCGACAGTACCTCTCCGCTCCATGTACAAGTACCTCTCCGCTCAATGTACAAGTGTCGACAGTACCTCTACGCTCAATGTACAAGTGTCGACAGTACCTCTCCGCTCTCATGTACAAGTACCTCTCCGCTCCATGTACAAGTACATCTCCGCTCCATGTACAAGTACATCTCCGCTCAATGTACAAGTACCTCTCCGCTCCATGTACAAGTACCTCTCCGCTCCATGTACAAGTACCTCTCCGCTCCATGTACAAGTACCTCTCCGCTCCATGTACAAGTACATCTCCGCTCCATGTACCAGTACCTCTCCGCTCAATGTACAAGTACCTCTCCGCTCCATGTACAAGTACCTCTCCGCTCCATGTACAAGTACCTCTCCGCTCAATGTACAAGTACATCTCCGCTCCATGTACCAGTACCTCTCCGCTCAATGTACAAGTACCTCTCCGCTCAATGTACAAGTACATCTCCGCTCCATGTACAAGTACCTCTCCGCTCCATGTACAAGTACCTCTCCGCTCCATGTACAAGTACATCTCCGCTCCATGTACAAGTACCTCTCCGCTCAATGTACAAGTACATCTCCGCTCCATGTACAAGTACCTCTCCGCTCAATGTACAAGTACATCTCCGCTCCATGTACCAGTACCTCTCCGCTCAATGTACAAGTACATCTCCACTCCATGTACAAGTACCTCTCCGCTCAATGTACAAGTACATCTCCGCTCCATGTACCAGTACCTCTCCGCTCAATGTACAAGTACATCTCCACTCCATGTACAAGTACCTCTCCGCTCAATGTACAAGTACCTCTCCGCTCCATGTACAAGTACCTCTCCGCTCTCATGTACAAGTACCTCTCCGCTCCATGTACAAGTACCTCTCCGCTCAATGTACAAGTACCTCTGCGCTCCATGTACAAGTACCTCTCCGCTCAATGTACAAGTACCTCTCCGCTCAATGTACAAGTGTCGACAGTACCTCTCCGCTCCATGTACAAGTACCTCTCCGCTCAATGTACAAGTGTTGACAGTACCTCTACGCTCAATGTACAAGTGTCGACAGTACCTCTCCGCTCTCATGTACAAGTACCTCTCCGATCCATGTACAAGTACATCTCCGCTCCATGTACAAGTACATCTCCGCTCAATGTACAAGTACCTCTCCGCTCCATGTACAAGTACCTCTCCGCTCCATGTACAAGTACCTCTCCACTCCATGTACAAGTACCTCTCCGCTCCATGTACAAGTACCTCTCCGCTCAATGTACAAGTACCTCTCCGCTCCATGTACAAGTACCTCTCCGCTCAATGTACAAGTACCTCTCCGCTCCATGTACAAGTACCTCTCCGCTCCATGTACAAGTACCTCTCCGCTCCATGTACAAGTACCTCTCCGCTCCATGTACAAGTACATCTCTGCTCCATGTACAAGTACCTCTCCGCTCAATGTACAAGTACATCTCCGCTCCATGTACAAGTACCTCTCCGCTCCATGTACAAGTACATCTCCGCTCCATGTACAAGTACCTCTCCGCTCCATGTACAAGTACCTATCCGCTCAATGTACAAGTACATCTCCACTCCATGTACAAGTACATCTCTGCTCCATGTACAAGTACCTCTCCGCTCAATGTACAAGTACATCTCCGCTCCATGTACAAGTACCTCTCCGCTCCATGTACAAGTACCTCTCCGGTCCATGTACAAGTACCTCTCCGCTCCATGTACAAGTACCTCTCCGCTCCATGTACAAGTACCTCTCCGCTCAATGTCAAGTGTCGACAGTACCTCTCCGCTCCATGTACAAATACCTCTCCGCTCTCATGTACAAGTACCTCTCCGCTCCATGTACAAGTACCTCTCCGCTCAATGTCAAGTGTCGACAGTACCTCTCCGCTCCATGTACAAATACCTCTCCGCTCCATGTACAAGTACCTCTCCGCTCTCATGTACAAGTACCTCTCCGCTCCATGTACAAGTAGCTCTCCGCTCAATGTACAAGTGTCGACAGTACCTTTCCGCTCCATGTACAAATACCTCTCCGCTCTCATGTACAAGTACCTCTCCGCTCCATGTACAAGTACCTCTCCGCTCAATGTACAAATACCTCTCCGCTCCATGTATAAGTACCTCTCCGCTCTATGTACAAGTACCTCTCCGCTCCATGTACAAGTACCTCTCCGCTCAATGTACAAATACCTCTCCGCTCCATGTACAAGTAGCTCTCCGCTGAATGTACAAGTGTCGACAGTACCTCTCCGCTCAATGTACAAGTACCTCTCCGCTCAATGTACAAATACCTCTCCGCTCCATGTACAAGTACCTCTCCGCTCAATGTCAAGTATCGACAGTACCTCTCCGCTCCATGTACAAGTACCTCTCCGCTGAATGTACAAGTGTCGACAGTACCTCTCCACTCAATGTACAAGTACCTCTCCGCTCCATGTACAAGTACCTCTCCGCTCTCATGTACAAGTACCTCTCCGCTCCATGTACAAGTACCTCTCCGCTCAATGTACAAGTACCTCTGCGCTCCATGTACAAGTACCTCTCCGCTCAATGTACAAGTACCTCTCCGCTCAATGTACAAGTGTCGACAGTACCTCTCCGCTCCATGTACAAGTACCTCTCCGCTCAATGTACAAGTGTCGACAGTACCTCTACGCTCAATGTACAAGTGTCGACAGTACCTCTCCGCTCTCATGTACAAGTACCTCTCCGATCCATGTACAAGTACATCTCCGCTCCATGTACAAGTACATCTCCGCTCAATGTACAAGTACCTCTCCGCTCCATGTACAAGTACCTCTCCGCTCCATGTACAAGTACCTCTCCGCTCCATGTACAAGTACCTCTCCGCTCCATGTACAAGTACCTCTCCGCTCAATGTACAAGTACCTCTCCGCTCCATGTACAAGTACCTCTCCGCTCCATGTACAAGTACCTCTCCGCTCCATGTACAAGTACCTCTCCGCTCAATGTACAAGTACCTCTCCGCTCCATGTACAAGTACCTCTCCGCTCCATGTACAAGTACCTCTCCGCTCCATGTACAAGTACCTCTCCGCTCAATGTACAAGTACCTCTCCGCTCCCTGTACAAGTACATCTCCGCTCCATGTACAAGTACCTCTCCGCTCCATGTACAAGTACCTCTCCGCTCAATGTACAAGTGTCGACAGTACCTCTCCGCTCCATGTACAAGTACCTCTCCGCTCCATGTACAAGTACCTCTCCGCTCAATGTACAAGTGTCGACAGTACCTCTCCGCTCCATCTACAAGTACCTCTCCGCTCAATGTACAAGTACCTCTCCGCTGAATGTACAAGTACCTCTCCGCTCCATGTACAAGTACCTCTCCGCTCCATGTACAAATACCTCTCCGCTCCATGTACAAGTACCTCTCCGCTCCATGTACAAGCACCTCTCCGCTACATGTACAAGTACCTCTCCGCTCCATGTACAAGTACCTCTCCGCTCCATGTACAAGTACCTCTCCGCTCAATGTACAAGTACCTCTCCGCTCCATGTACAAATACCTCTCCGCTCCATGTACAAATACCTCTCCGCTCCATGTACAAGTACCTCTCCGCTCCATGTACCAGTACCTCTCCGCTCAATGTACAAGTACATCTCCGCTCAATGTACAAGTACATCTCCGCTCAATGTACAAGTACGTCTCCGCTCAATGTACAAGTACCTCTCCGCTCAATGTACAAGTACCTCTCCGCTCCATGTACAAGTACCTCTCCGCTCAATGTACAAGTACATCTCCGCTCCATGTACCAGTACCTCTCCGCTCAATGTACAAGTACCTCTCCGCTCAATGTACAAGTACATCTCCGCTCCATGTACAAGTACGTCTCCGCTCAATGTATAAGTACCTCTCCGCTCCATGTACAAGTACCTCTCCGCTCCATGTACAAGTACATCTCCGCTCCATGTACAAGTACATCTCCGCTCCATGTACAAGTACCTCTCCGCTCCATGTACAAGTACCTCTCCGCTCCATGTACAAGTACATCTCCGCTCCATGTACAAGTACCTCTCCGCTCAATGTACAAGTACATCTCCGCTCCATGTACAAGTACATCTCCACTCCATGTACAAGTACCTCTCCGCTCAATGTACAAGTACATCTCCGCTCCATGTACCAGTACCTCTCCGCTCAATGTACAAGTACATCTCCACTCCATGTACAAGTACCTCTCCGCTCAATGTACAAGTACATCTCCGCTCCATGTACCAGTACCTCTCCGCTCAATGTACAAGTACATCTCCACTCCATGTACAAGTACCTCTCCGCTCAATGTACAAGTACATCTCCGCTCCATGTACCAGTACCTCTCCGCTCAATGTACAAGTACATCTCCGCTCCATGTACAAGTACCTCTCCGCTCAATGTACAAGTACCTCTCCGCTCAATGTACAAGTACATCTCCGCTCCATGTACCAGTACCTCTCCGCTCAATGTACAAGTACATCTGCGCTCCATGTAGGGCTGGGTATCGTTCAAAATTTTTCGATATCGATACCGTTTCGATACTTGGATTTCGATACCGGTTCCTGAACGATACTTTTTTCGATACCAATTTTTAGAAAAATCCATTTTAACAAAAATAAAACTGCATTACACATTGAAATTATTTTACAAATCTTTAGTTTCCCCCCATCTTAAGTTTTACAGCAGAAAAAAATAAAACCTACTGTATTTAACATAACTTTAAGTTCTCTAAACGTATTGCCGTCCCTACAAAAAATATTGGAGTACTACAAAGGAAAGAAATGTAGCTAAAACAAATAAATCAGTGGAATAGTTTTCAGTGCAAAACAGAGAGTTGCAAATCAGGGTTTAATGCTCACTGATGCAACAGAACTCTATTCTTGTACAAACTGATGAGATGGCTCCACTTCATGCATGGAAGACTAGTTGAGCATTGACTAGCCTATCAATATAGCCTTATATGCCACAAAGTGAATCGCATTTATATTCAACAAACTATCATGACATCAGCGTTTGTTAACGAGTTGCTAAAAATACATGGGCGATAACTGCCCGCTTGCACATAACGCTAATTAATTAAACATTAACGCTAGCGTTGCAGATCAGTGTGCTCACTGCTGCAACAGAACGTCATTCTTGTCAAATCTGACGAGACAGCTCAACTTCACTGACTAGCCAATCAATATAAATGAATCGCATTTACATTCAACAAACTATCATGACATCAGCGTTTGTTAACGAGTTGCTAAAAATACACAATGCCCGCTTGCGCATAACGTTACGGCGGCAATTAATTAAACGATCTAATGCTACAACTCACAGCCAGATGCATGGATTTGTCAGACTGAGGGATCTGATAACCGCTAACTTGCGGTAAGCTGAGCTGACCCACCTCTCAATTATTTATCTTGTCTGTGGAAACCAGTCCGTGTTGTTTCTGTTTCTTTTCCTGCTTTTCATCATCTTCGCCATATGGTAATCCAGGATAGGAGTAGCTTGAGTGGCTAACTTCTTGTATACTATCCGCACCGCACGCCTGGCTCACAGTCACAACAAACACACCGGCTAAAGTGGGCGTAACGTTTCCTGCATGCCTCTACATGACAGCCAATCACCAGCCGTATTAGAGCGCGGCGTGCAAGCATGTCGCATGCTTATAGGCTCAATGACGCTGTTTTGTTTTGGTATCGAAAATTGGTATCGATTGACAAGGGAGGCTTCGATACCCCTTAGTATCGATGTTTCCATTTCGGTGCCAAGTAAGTATCGAAACTCGATACCCAGCCCTAGCTCCATGTACAAGTACCTCTCCGCTCAATGTACAAGTACCTCTCCGCTCAATGTACAAGTACCTCTCCGCTCCATGTACAAGTACCTCTCCGCTCCATGTACAAGTACCTCTCCGCTCCATGTACAAGTACCTCTCCGCTCCATGTACAAGTACATCTCTGCTCCATGTACAAGTACCTCTCCGCTCAATGTACAAGTACATCTCCGCTCCATGTACAAGTACCTCTCCGCTCCATGTACAAGTACATCTCTGCTCCATGTACAAGTACCTCTCCGCTCCATGTACAAGTACCTCTCCGCTCAATGTACAAGTACCTCTCCGCTCCATGTACAAGTACATCTCCGCTCCATGTACAAGTACCTCTCCGCTCAATGTACAAGTACATCTCCGCTCCATGTACAAGTACATCTCCACTCCATGTACAAGTACCTCTCCGCTCAATGTACAAGTACATCTCCGCTCCATGTACCAGTACCTCTCCGCTCAATGTACAAGTACATCTCCACTCCATGTACAAGTACCTCTCCGCTCAATGTACAAGTACATCTCCGCTCCATGTACCAGTACCTCTCCGCTCAATGTACAAGTACATCTCCACTCCATGTACAAGTACCTCTCCGCTCAATGTACAAGTACATCTCCGCTCCATGTACCAGTACCTCTCCGCTCAATGTACAAGTACATCTCCGCTCCATGTACAAGTACCTCTCCGCTCAATGTACAAGTACCTCTCTGCTCAATGTACAAGTACATCTCCGCTCCATGTACCAGTACCTCTCCGCTCAATGTACAAGTACATCTGCGCTCCATGTAGGGCTGGGTATCGTTCAAAATTTTTCGATATCGATACCGTTTCGATACTTGGATTTCGATACCGGTTCCTGAACGATACTTTTTTCGATACCAATTTTTAGAAAAATCCATTTTAACAAAAATAAAACTGCATTACACATTGAAATTATTTTACAAATCTTTAGTTTCCCCCCATCTTAAGTTTTACAGCAGAAAAAAATAAAACCTACTGTATTTAACATAACTTTAAGTTCTCTAAACGTATTGCCGTCCCTACAAAAAATATTGGAGTACTACAAAGGAAAGAAATGTAGCTAAAACAAATAAATCAGTGGAATAGTTTTCAGTGCAAAACAGAGAGTTGCAAATCAGGGTTTAATGCTCACTGATGCAACAGAACTCTATTCTTGTACAAACTGATGAGATGGCTCCACTTCATGCATGGAAGACTAGTTGAGCATTGACTAGCCTATCAATATAGCCTTATATGCCACAAAGTGAATCGCATTTATATTCAACAAACTATCATGACATCAGCGTTTGTTAACGAGTTGCTAAAAATACATGGGCGATAACTGCCCGCTTGCACATAACGCTAATTAATTAAACATTAACGCTAGCGTTGCAGATCAGTGTGCTCACTGCTGCAACAGAACGTCATTCTTGTCAAATCTGACGAGACAGCTCAACTTCACTGACTAGCCTGCTTCCTTCCGGGCTCCGCCTTCGTGCCCCCATAGTTAAAAAGAACAGGTACAGAAATTCCTTTGTGCCTGTCTCTATCAGAGCGTTGAACGCTGCTGGGGTACAAATGTAATGTCTCCCCATCTGCCGTTGCTGTTATTTATTTATTTTATCCTTTTATTCTTTTATTCTTTTATCTTTATTTATTCTTAGGGGTACAATACAGTATATCTGTATTATATACTTTGTCTGCCCTTTGGTCTGGACTGAGGTTTTTTCTCTTTTTTTTTCTCTTGTGCTTTAATACAATGATACATTGTAGCTTCTTGTGATATAAATGTGCTGCTGTGAGTGAACTGCACTTTGCTACTATGCACTTTATATCTCTACTGTGCACTTTAGATCGTTGCTACTGTTGTCATTTGCACTTTAACTATTGTGTCATTTGCACTTTAACTATTGTGTTGCACTTTAAACTGCTGCTCTAGACTGCTTTTACAATGTTCTTTTTGTCTTATTTGTTTTTATGTATGTACTTCGTACTACGCTTCCTGCAATCCAATTTGCCCTTTTGGGACACTTAATAAATCTTGAATCCTTGAATCCTTGAATCCTTGAATCCAATCAATATAAATGAATCGCATTTACATTCAACAAACTATCATGACATCAGCGTTTGTTAACGAGTTGCTAAAAATACACAATGCCCGCTTGCGCATAACGTTACGGCGGCAATTAATTAAACGATCTAATGCTACAACTCACAGCCAGATGCATGGATTTGTCAGACTGAGGGATCTGATAACCGCTAACTTGCGGTAAGCTGAGCTGACCCACCTCTCAATTATTTCTCTTGTCTGTGGAAACCAGTCCGTGTTGTTTCTGTTTCTTTTCCTGCTTTTCATCATCTTCGCCATATGGTAATCCAGGATAGGAGTAGCTTGAGTGGCTAACTTCTTGTATACTATCCGCACCGCACGCCTGGCTCACAGTCACAACAAACACACCGGCTAAAGTGGGCGTAACGTTTCCTGCATGCCTCTACATGACAGCCAATCACCAGCCGTATTAGAGCGCGGCGTGCAAGCATGTCGCATGCTTATAGGCTCAATGACGCTGTTTTGTTTTGGTATCGAAAATTGGTATCGATTGACAAGGGAGGCTTCGATACCCCTTAGTATCGATGTTTCCATTTCGGTGCCAAGTAAGTATCGAAACTCGATACCCAGCCCTAGCTCCATGTACAAGTACCTCTCCGCTCAATGTACAAGTACCTCTCCGCTCAATGTACAAGTACCTCTCCGCTCCATGTACAAGTACCACTCCGCTCCATGTACAAGTACCTCTCCGCTCCATGTACAAGTACCTCTCCGCTCCATGTACAAGTACATCTCTGCTCCATGTACAAGTACCTCTCCGCTCAATGTACAAGTACATCTCCGCTCCATGTACAAGTACCTCTCCGCTCCATGTACAAGTACATCTCCGCTCCATGTACAAGTACCTCTCCGCTCCATGTACAAGTACCTCTCCGCTCAATGTACAAGTACCTCTCCGCTCCATGTACAAGTACATCTCCGCTCCATGTACAAGTACCTCTCCGCTCAATGTACAAGTACATCTCCGCTCCATGTACAAGTACCTCTCCGCTCCATGTACAAGTACATCTCCGCTCCATGTACAAGTACCTCTCCGCTCCATGTACAAGTACCTCTCCGCTCAATGTACAAGTACATCTCCGCTCCATGTACAAGTACATCTCTGCTCCATGTACAAGTACCTCTCCGCTCAATGTACAAGTACATCTCCGCTCCATGTACAAGTACCTCTCCGCTCCATGTACAAGTACCTCTCCGGTCCATGTACAAGTACCTCTCCGCTCCATGTACAAGTACCTCTCCGCTCCATGTACAAGTACCTCTCCGCTCAATGTCAAGTGTCGACAGTACCTCTCCGCTCCATGTACAAATACCTCTCCGCTCTCATGTACAAGTACCTCTCCGCTCCATGTACAAGTACCTCTCCGCTCAATGTCAAGTGTCGACAGTACCTCTCCGCTCCATGTACAAATACCTCTCCGCTCCATGTACAAGTACCTCTCCGCTCTCATGTACAAGTACCTCTCCGCTCCATGTACAAGTAGCTCTCCGCTCAATGTACAAGTGTCGACAGTACCTTTCCGCTCCATGTACAAATACCTCTCCGCTCTCATGTACAAGTACCTCTCCGCTCCATGTACAAGTACCTCTCCGCTCAATGTACAAATACCTCTCCGCTCCATGTATAAGTACCTCTCCGCTCTATGTACAAGTACCTCTCCGCTCCATGTACAAGTACCTCTCCGCTCAATGTACAAATACCTCTCCGCTCCATGTACAAGTAGCTCTCCGCTGAATGTACAAGTGTCGACAGTACCTCTCCGCTCAATGTACAAGTACCTCTCCGCTCAATGTACAAATACCTCTCCGCTCCATGTACAAGTACCTCTCCGCTCAATGTCAAGTATCGACAGTACCTCTCCGCTCCATGTACAAGTACCTCTCCGCTGAATGTACAAGTGTCGACAGTACCTCTCCGCTCAATGTACAAGTACCTCTCCGCTCCATGTACAAGTACCTCTCCGCTCTCATGTACAAGTACCTCTCCGCTCCATGTACAAGTACCTCTCCGCTCAATGTACAAGTACCTCTGCGCTCCATGTACAAGTACCTCTCCGCTCAATGTACAAGTACCTCTCCGCTCAATGTACAAGTGTCGACAGTACCTCTCCGCTCCATGTACAAGTACCTCTCCGCTCAATGTACAAGTGTCGACAGTACCTCTACGCTCAATGTACAAGTGTCGACAGTACCTCTCCGCTCTCATGTACAAGTACCTCTCCGATCCATGTACAAGTACATCTCCGCTCCATGTACAAGTACATCTCCGCTCAATGTACAAGTACCTCTCCGCTCCATGTACAAGTACCTCTCCGCTCCATGTACAAGTACCTCTCCGCTCCATGTACAAGTACCTCTCCGCTCCATGTACAAGTACCTCTCCGCTCAATGTACAAGTACCTCTCCGCTCCATGTACAAGTACCTCTCCGCTCAATGTACAAGTACCTCTCCGCTCCATGTACAAGTACCTCTCCGCTCCATGTACAAGTACCTCTCCGCTCCATGTACAAGTACCTCTCCGCTCCATGTACAAGTACATCTCTGCTCCATGTACAAGTACCTCTCCGCTCAATGTACAAGTACATCTCCGCTCCATGTACAAGTACCTCTCCGCTCCATGTACAAGTACATCTCCGCTCCATGTACAAGTACCTCTCCGCTCCATGTACAAGTACCTCTCCGCTCAATGTACAAGTACATCTCCGCTCCATGTACAAGTACATCTCTGCTCCATGTACAAGTACCTCTCCGCTCAATGTACAAGTACATCTCCGCTCCATGTACAAGTACCTCTCCGCTCCATGTACAAGTACCTCTCCGGTCCATGTACAAGTACCTCTCCGCTCCATGTACAAGTACCTCTCCGCTCCATGTACAAGTACCTCTCCGCTCAATGTCAAGTGTCGACAGTACCTCTCCGCTCCATGTACAAATACCTCTCCGCTCTCATGTACAAGTACCTCTCCGCTCCATGTACAAGTACCTCTCCGCTCAATGTCAAGTGTCGACAGTACCTCTCCGCTCCATGTACAAATACCTCTCCGCTCCATGTACAAGTACCTCTCCGCTCTCATGTACAAGTACCTCTCCGCTCCATGTACAAGTAGCTCTCCGCTCAATGTACAAGTACCTCTGCGCTCCATGTACAAGTACCTCTCCGCTCAATGTACAAGTACCTCTCCGCTCAATGTACAAGTGTCGACAGTACCTCTCCGCTCCATGTACAAGTACCTCTCCGCTCAATGTACAAGTGTCGACAGTACCTCTACGCTCAATGTACAAGTGTCGACAGTACCTCTCCGCTCTCATGTACAAGTACCTCTCCGATCCATGTACAAGTACATCTCCGCTCCATGTACAAGTACATCTCCGCTCAATGTACAAGTACCTCTCCGCTCCATGTACAAGTACCTCTCCGCTCCATGTACAAGTACCTCTCCGCTCCATGTACAAGTACCTCTCCGCTCCATGTACAAGTACCTCTCCGCTCAATGTACAAGTACCTCTCCGCTCCATGTACAAGTACCTCTCCGCTCAATGTACAAGTACCTCTCCGCTCCATGTACAAGTACCTCTCCGCTCCATGTACAAGTACCTCTCCGCTCCATGTACAAGTACCTCTCCGCTCCATGTACAAGTACATCTCTGCTCCATGTACAAGTACCTCTCCGCTCAATGTACAAGTACATCTCCGCTCCATGTACAAGTACCTCTCCGCTCCATGTACAAGTACATCTCCGCTCCATGTACAAGTACCTCTCCGCTCCATGTACAAGTACCTCTCCGCTCAATGTACAAGTACATCTCCGCTCCATGTACAAGTACATCTCTGCTCCATGTACAAGTACCTCTCCGCTCAATGTACAAGTACATCTCCGCTCCATGTACAAGTACCTCTCCGCTCCATGTACAAGTACCTCTCCGGTCCATGTACAAGTACCTCTCCGCTCCATGTACAAGTACCTCTCCGCTCCATGTACAAGTACCTCTCCGCTCAATGTCAAGTGTCGACAGTACCTCTCCGCTCCATGTACAAATACCTCTCCGCTCTCATGTACAAGTACCTCTCCGCTCCATGTACAAGTACCTCTCCGCTCAATGTCAAGTGTCGACAGTACCTCTCCGCTCCATGTACAAATACCTCTCCGCTCCATGTACAAGTACCTCTCCGCTCTCATGTACAAGTACCTCTCCGCTCCATGTACAAGTAGCTCTCCGCTCAATGTACAAGTGTCGACAGTACCTTTCCGCTCCATGTACAAATACCTCTCCGCTCTCATGTACAAGTACCTCTCCGCTCCATGTACAAGTACCTCTCCGCTCAATGTACAAATACCTCTCCGCTCCATGTATAAGTACCTCTCCGCTCTATGTACAAGTACCTCTCCGCTCCATGTACAAGTACCTCTCCGCTCAATGTACAAATACCTCTCCGCTCCATGTACAAGTAGCTCTCCGCTGAATGTACAAGTGTCGACAGTACCTCTCCGCTCAATGTACAAGTACCTCTCCGCTCAATGTACAAATACCTCTCCGCTCCATGTACAAGTACCTCTCCGCTCAATGTCAAGTATCGACAGTACCTCTCCGCTCCATGTACAAGTACCTCTCCGCTGAATGTACAAGTGTCGACAGTACCTCTCCGCTCAATGTACAAGTACCTCTCCGCTCCATGTACAAGTACCTCTCCGCTCTCATGTACAAGTACCTCTCCGCTCCATGTACAAGTACCTCTCCGCTCAATGTACAAGTACCTCTGCGCTCCATGTACAAGTACCTCTCCGCTCAATGTACAAGTACCTCTCCGCTCAATGTACAAGTGTCGACAGTACCTCTCCGCTCCATGTACAAGTACCTCTCCGCTCAATGTACAAGTGTCGACAGTACCTCTACGCTCAATGTACAAGTGTCGACAGTACCTCTCCGCTCTCATGTACAAGTACCTCTCCGATCCATGTACAAGTACATCTCCGCTCCATGTACAAGTACATCTCCGCTCAATGTACAAGTACCTCTCCGCTCCATGTACAAGTACCTCTCCGCTCCATGTACAAGTACCTCTCCGCTCCATGTACAAGTACCTCTCCGCTCCATGTACAAGTACCTCTCCGCTCAATGTACAAGTACCTCTCCGCTCCATGTACAAGTACCTCTCCGCTCAATGTACAAGTACCTCTCCGCTCCATGTACAAGTACCTCTCCGCTCCATGTACAAGTACCTCTCCGCTCCATGTACAAGTACCTCTCCGCTCAATGTCAAGTATCGACAGTACCTCTCCGCTCCATGTACAAGTACCTCTCCGCTGAATGTACAAGTGTCGACAGTACCTCTCCGCTCAATGTACAAGTACCTCTCCGCTCCATGTACAAGTACCTCTCCGCTCTCATGTACAAGTACCTCTCCGCTCCATGTACAAGTACCTCTCCGCTCAATGTACAAGTACCTCTGCGCTCCATGTACAAGTACCTCTCCGCTCAATGTACAAGTACCTCTCCGCTCAATGTACAAGTGTCGACAGTACCTCTCCGCTCCATGTACAAGTACCTCTCCGCTCAATGTACAAGTGTCGACAGTACCTCTACGCTCAATGTACAAGTGTCGACAGTACCTCTCCGCTCTCATGTACAAGTACCTCTCCGATCCATGTACAAGTACATCTCCGCTCCATGTACAAGTACATCTCCGCTCAATGTACAAGTACCTCTCCGCTCCATGTACAAGTACCTCTCCGCTCCATGTACAAGTACCTCTCCGCTCCATGTACAAGTACCTCTCCGCTCCATGTACAAGTACCTCTCCGCTCAATGTACAAGTACCTCTCCGCTCCATGTACAAGTACCTCTCCGCTCCATGTACAAGTACCTCTCCGCTCCATGTACAAGTACCTCTCCGCTCAATGTACAAGTACCTCTCCGCTCCATGTACAAGTACCTCTCCGCTCCATGTACAAGTACCTCTCCGCTCCATGTACAAGTACCTCTCCGCTCAATGTACAAGTACCTCTCCGCTCCCTGTACAAGTACATCTCCGCTCCATGTACAAGTACCTCTCCGCTCCATGTACAAGTACCTCTCCGCTCAATGTACAAGTGTCGACAGTACCTCTCCGCTCCATGTACAAGTACCTCTCCGCTCCATGTACAAGTACCTCTCCGCTCAATGTACAAGTGTCGACAGTACCTCTCCGCTCCATCTACAAGTACCTCTCCGCTCAATGTACAAGTACCTCTCCGCTGAATGTACAAGTACCTCTCCGCTCCATGTACAAGTACCTCTCCGCTCCATGTACAAATACCTCTCCGCTCCATGTACAAGTACCTCTCCGCTCCATGTACAAGCACCTCTCCGCTACATGTACAAGTACCTCTCCGCTCCATGTACAAGTACCTCTCCGCTCCATGTACAAGTACCTCTCCGCTCAATGTACAAGTACCTCTCCGCTCCATGTACAAATACCTCTCCGCTCCATGTACAAATACCTCTCCGCTCCATGTACAAGTACCTCTCCGCTCCATGTACCAGTACCTCTCCGCTCAATGTACAAGTACATCTCCGCTCAATGTACAAGTACATCTCCGCTCAATGTACAAGTACGTCTCCGCTCAATGTACAAGTACCTCTCCGCTCAATGTACAAGTACCTCTCCGCTCCATGTACAAGTACCTCTCCGCTCAATGTACAAGTACATCTCCGCTCCATGTACCAGTACCTCTCCGCTCAATGTACAAGTACCTCTCCGCTCAATGTACAAGTACATCTCCGCTCCATGTACAAGTACGTCTCCGCTCAATGTATAAGTACCTCTCCGCTCCATGTACAAGTACCTCTCCGCTCCATGTACAAGTACATCTCCGCTCCACGTACAAGTACATCTCCGCTCCATGTACAAGTACCTCTCCGCTCCATGTACAAGTACCTCTCCGCTCCATGTACAAGTACATCTCCGCTCCATGTACAAGTACCTCTCCGCTCAATGTACAAGTACATCTCCGCTCCATGTACAAGTACATCTCCACTCCATGTACAAGTACCTCTCCGCTCAATGTACAAGTGTCGACAGTACCTCTCCGCTCCATGTACAAGTACCTCTCCGCTCAATGTACAAGTGTCGACAGTACCTCTACGCTCAATGTACAAGTGTCGACAGTACCTCTCCGCTCTCATGTACAAGTACCTCTCCGATCCATGTACAAGTACATCTCCGCTCCATGTACAAGTACATCTCCGCTCAATGTACAAGTACCTCTCCGCTCCATGTACAAGTACCTCTCCGCTCCATGTACAAGTACCTCTCCGCTCCATGTACAAGTACCTCTCCGCTCCATGTACAAGTACCTCTCCGCTCAATGTACAAGTACCTCTCCGCTCCATGTACAAGTACCTCTCCGCTCCATGTACAAGTACCTCTCCGCTCCATGTACAAGTACCTCTCCGCTCAATGTACAAGTACCTCTCCGCTCCATGTACAAGTACCTCTCCGCTCCATGTACAAGTACCTCTCCGCTCCATGTACAAGTACCTCTCCGCTCAATGTACAAGTACCTCTCCGCTCCCTGTACAAGTACATCTCCGCTCCATGTACAAGTACCTCTCCGCTCCATGTACAAGTACCTCTCCGCTCAATGTACAAGTGTCGACAGTACCTCTCCGCTCCATGTACAAGTACCTCTCCGCTCCATGTACAAGTACCTCTCCGCTCAATGTACAAGTGTCGACAGTACCTCTCCGCTCCATCTACAAGTACCTCTCCGCTCAATGTACAAGTACCTCTCCGCTGAATGTACAAGTACCTCTCCGCTCCATGTACAAGTACCTCTCCGCTCCATGTACAAATACCTCTCCGCTCCATGTACAAGTACCTCTCCGCTCCATGTACAAGCACCTCTCCGCTACATGTACAAGTACCTCTCCGCTCCATGTACAAGTACCTCTCCGCTCCATGTACAAGTACCTCTCCGCTCAATGTACAAGTACCTCTCCGCTCCATGTACAAATACCTCTCCGCTCCATGTACAAATACCTCTCCGCTCCATGTACAAGTACCTCTCCGCTCCATGTACCAGTACCTCTCCGCTCAATGTACAAGTACATCTCCGCTCAATGTACAAGTACATCTCCGCTCAATGTACAAGTACGTCTCCGCTCAATGTACAAGTACCTCTCCGCTCAATGTACAAGTACCTCTCCGCTCCATGTACAAGTACCTCTCCGCTCAATGTACAAGTACATCTCCGCTCCATGTACCAGTACCTCTCCGCTCAATGTACAAGTACCTCTCCGCTCAATGTACAAGTACATCTCCGCTCCATGTACAAGTACGTCTCCGCTCAATGTATAAGTACCTCTCCGCTCCATGTACAAGTACCTCTCCGCTCCATGTACAAGTACATCTCCGCTCCATGTACAAGTACATCTCCGCTCCATGTACAAGTACCTCTCCGCTCCATGTACAAGTACCTCTCCGCTCCATGTACAAGTACATCTCCGCTCCATGTACAAGTACCTCTCCGCTCAATGTACAAGTACATCTCCGCTCCATGTACAAGTACATCTCCACTCCATGTACAAGTACCTCTCCGCTCAATGTACAAGTACATCTCCGCTCCATGTACCAGTACCTCTCCGCTCAATGTACAAGTACATCTCCACTCCATGTACAAGTACCTCTCCGCTCAATGTACAAGTACATCTCCGCTCCATGTACCAGTACCTCTCCGCTCAATGTACAAGTACATCTCCACTCCATGTACAAGTACCTCTCCGCTCAATGTACAAGTACATCTCCGCTCCATGTACCAGTACCTCTCCGCTCAATGTACAAGTACATCTCCGCTCCATGTACAAGTACCTCTCCGCTCAATGTACAAGTACCTCTCCGCTCAATGTACAAGTACATCTCCGCTCCATGTACCAGTACCTCTCCGCTCAATGTACAAGTACATCTGCGCTCCATGTAGGGCTGGGTATCGTTCAAAATTTTTCGATATCGATACCGTTTCGATACTTGGATTTCGATACCGGTTCCTGAACGATACTTTTTTCGATACCAATTTTTAGAAAAATCCATTTTAACAAAAATAAAACTGCATTACACATTGAAATTATTTTACAAATCTTTAGTTTCCCCCCATCTTAAGTTTTACAGCAGAAAAAAATAAAACCTACTGTATTTAACATAACTTTAAGTTCTCTAAACGTATTGCCGTCCCTACAAAAAATATTGGAGTACTACAAAGGAAAGAAATGTAGCTAAAACAAATAAATCAGTGGAATAGTTTTCAGTGCAAAACAGAGAGTTGCAAATCAGGGTTTAATGCTCACTGATGCAACAGAACTCTATTCTTGTACAAACTGATGAGATGGCTCCACTTCATGCATGGAAGACTAGTTGAGCATTGACTAGCCTATCAATATAGCCTTATATGCCACAAAGTGAATCGCATTTATATTCAACAAACTATCATGACATCAGCGTTTGTTAACGAGTTGCTAAAAATACATGGGCGATAACTGCCCGCTTGCACATAACGCTAATTAATTAAACATTAACGCTAGCGTTGCAGATCAGTGTGCTTACTGCTGCAACAGAACGTCATTCTTGTCAAATCTGACGAGACAGCTCAACTTCACTGACTAGCCAATCAATATAAATGAATCGCATTTACATTCAACAAACTATCATGACATCAGCGTTTGTTAACGAGTTGCTAAAAATACACAATGCCCGCTTGCGCATAACGTTACGGCGGCAATTAATTAAACGATCTAATGCTACAACTCACAGCCAGATGCATGGATTTGTCAGACTGAGGGATCTGATAACCGCTAACTTGCGGTAAGCTGAGCTGACCCACCTCTCAATTATTTCTCTTGTCTGTGGAAACCAGTCCGTGTTGTTTCTGTTTCTTTTCCTGCTTTTCATCATCTTCGCCATATGGTAATCCAGGATAGGAGTAGCTTGAGTGGCTAACTTCTTGTATACTATCCGCACCGCACGCCTGGCTCACAGTCACAACAAACACACCGGCTAAAGTGGGCGTAACGTTTCCTGCATGCCTCTACATGACAGCCAATCACCAGCCGTATTAGAGCGCGGCGTGCAAGCATGTCGCATGCTTATAGGCTCAATGACGCTGTTTTGTTTTGGTATCGAAAATTGGTATCGATTGACAAGGGAGGCTTCGATACCCCTTAGTATCGATGTTTCCATTTCGGTGCCAAGTAAGTATCGAAACTCGATACCCAGCCCTAGCTCCATGTACAAGTACCTCTCCGCTCAATGTACAAGTACCTCTCCGCTCAATGTACAAGTACCTCTCCGCTCCATGTACAAGTACCTCTCCGCTCCATGTACAAGTACCTCTCCGCTCCATGTACAAGTACCTCTCCGCTCCATGTACAAGTACATCTCTGCTCCATGTACAAGTACCTCTCCGCTCAATGTACAAGTACATCTCCGCTCCATGTACAAGTACCTCTCCGCTCCATGTACAAGTACATCTCCGCTCCATGTACAAGTACCTCTCCGCTCCATGTACAAGTACCTCTCCGCTCAATGTACAAGTACCTCTCCGCTCCATGTACAAGTACATCTCCGCTCCATGTACAAGTACCTCTCCGCTCAATGTACAAGTACATCTCCGCTCCATGTACAAGTACATCTCCACTCCATGTACAAGTACCTCTCCGCTCAATGTACAAGTACATCTCCGCTCCATGTACCAGTACCTCTCCGCTCAATGTACAAGTACATCTCCACTCCATGTACAAGTACCTCTCCGCTCAATGTACAAGTACATCTCCGCTCCATGTACCAGTACCTCTCCGCTCAATGTACAAGTACATCTCCACTCCATGTACAAGTACCTCTCCGCTCAATGTACAAGTACATCTCCGCTCCATGTACCAGTACCTCTCCGCTCAATGTACAAGTACATCTCCGCTCCATGTACAAGTACCTCTCCGCTCAATGTACAAGTACCTCTCCGCTCAATGTACAAGTACATCTCCGCTCCATGTACCAGTACCTCTCCGCTCAATGTACAAGTACATCTGCGCTCCATGTAGGGCTGGGTATCGTTCAAAATTTTTCGATATCGATACCGTTTCGATACTTGGATTTCGATACCGGTTCCTGAACGATACTTTTTTCGATACCAATTTTTAGAAAAATCCATTTTAACAAAAATAAAACTGCATTACACATTGAAATTATTTTACAAATCTTTAGTTTCCCCCCATCTTAAGTTTTACAGCAGAAAAAAATAAAACCTACTGTATTTAACATAACTTTAAGTTCTCTAAACGTATTGCCGTCCCTACAAAAAATATTGGAGTACTACAAAGGAAAGAAATGTAGCTAAAACAAATAAATCAGTGGAATAGTTTTCAGTGCAAAACAGAGAGTTGCAAATCAGGGTTTAATGCTCACTGATGCAACAGAACTCTATTCTTGTACAAACTGATGAGATGGCTCCACTTCATGCATGGAAGACTAGTTGAGCATTGACTAGCCTATCAATATAGCCTTATATGCCACAAAGTGAATCGCATTTATATTCAACAAACTATCATGACATCAGCGTTTGTTAACGAGTTGCTAAAAATACATGGGCGATAACTGCCCGCTTGCACATAACGCTAATTAATTAAACATTAACGCTAGCGTTGCAGATCAGTGTGCTCACTGCTGCAACAGAACGTCATTCTTGTCAAATCTGACGAGACAGCTCAACTTCACTGACTAGCCAATCAATATAAATGAATCGCATTTACATTCAACAAACTATCATGACATCAGCGTTTGTTAACGAGTTGCTAAAAATACACAATGCCCGCTTGCGCATAACGTTACGGCGGCAATTAATTAAACGATCTAATGCTACAACTCACAGCCAGATGCATGGATTTGTCAGACTGAGGGATCTGATAACCGCTAACTTGCGGTAAGCTGAGCTGACCCACCTCTCAATTATTTCTCTTGTCTGTGGAAACCAGTCCGTGTTGTTTCTGTTTCTTTTCCTGCTTTTCATCATCTTCGCCATATGGTAATCCAGGATAGGAGTAGCTTGAGTGGCTAACTTCTTGTATACTATCCGCACCGCACGCCTGGCTCACAGTCACAACAAACACACCGGCTAAAGTGGGCGTAACGTTTCCTGCATGCCTCTACATGACAGCCAATCACCAGCCGTATTAGAGCGCGGCGTGCAAGCATGTCGCATGCTTATAGGCTCAATGACGCTGTTTTGTTTTGGTATCGAAAATTGGTATCGATTGACAAGGGAGGCTTCGATACCCCTTAGTATCGATGTTTCCATTTCGGTGCCAAGTAAGTATCGAAACTCGATACCCAGCCCTAGCTCCATGTACAAGTACCTCTCCGCTCAATGTACAAGTACCTCTCCGCTCAATGTACAAGTACCTCTCCGCTCCATGTACAAGTACCTCTCCGCTCCATGTACAAGTACCTCTCCGCTCCATGTACAAGTACCTCTCCGCTCCATGTACAAGTACATCTCTGCTCCATGTACAAGTACCTCTCCGCTCAATGTACAAGTACATCTCCGCTCCATGTACAAGTACCTCTCCGCTCCATGTACAAGTACATCTCCGCTCCATGTACAAGTACCTCTCCGCTCCATGTACAAGTACCTCTCCGCTCAATGTACAAGTACCTCTCCGCTCCATGTACAAGTACATCTCCGCTCCATGTACAAGTACCTCTCCGCTCAATGTACAAGTACATCTCCGCTCCATGTACAAGTACATCTCCACTCCATGTACAAGTACCTCTCCGCTCAATGTACAAGTACATCTCCGCTCCATGTACCAGTACCTCTCCGCTCAATGTACAAGTACATCTCCACTCCATGTACAAGTACCTCTCCGCTCAATGTACAAGTACATCTCCGCTCCATGTACCAGTACCTCTCCGCTCAATGTACAAGTACATCTCCACTCCATGTACAAGTACCTCTCCGCTCAATGTACAAGTACATCTCCGCTCCATGTACCAGTACCTCTCCGCTCAATGTACAAGTACATCTCCGCTCCATGTACAAGTACCTCTCCGCTCAATGTACAAGTACCTCTCCGCTCAATGTACAAGTACATCTCCGCTCCATGTACCAGTACCTCTCCGCTCAATGTACAAGTACATCTGCGCTCCATGTAGGGCTGGGTATCGTTCAAAATTTTTCGATATCGATACCGTTTCGATACTTGGATTTCGATACCGGTTCCTGAACGATACTTTTTTCGATACCAATTTTTAGAAAAATCCATTTTAACAAAAATAAAACTGCATTACACATTGAAATTATTTTACAAATCTTTAGTTTCCCCCCATCTTAAGTTTTACAGCAGAAAAAAATAAAACCTACTGTATTTAACATAACTTTAAGTTCTCTAAACGTATTGCCGTCCCTACAAAAAATATTGGAGTACTACAAAGGAAAGAAATGTAGCTAAAACAAATAAATCAGTGGAATAGTTTTCAGTGCAAAACAGAGAGTTGCAAATCAGGGTTTAATGCTCACTGATGCAACAGAACTCTATTCTTGTACAAACTGATGAGATGGCTCCACTTCATGCATGGAAGACTAGTTGAGCATTGACTAGCCTATCAATATAGCCTTATATGCCACAAAGTGAATCGCATTTATATTCAACAAACTATCATGACATCAGCGTTTGTTAACGAGTTGCTAAAAATACATGGGCGATAACTGCCCGCTTGCACATAACGCTAATTAATTAAACATTAACGCTAGCGTTGCAGATCAGTGTGCTCACTGCTGCAACAGAACGTCATTCTTGTCAAATCTGACGAGACAGCTCAACTTCACTGACTAGCCAATCAATATAAATGAATCGCATTTACATTCAACAAACTATCATGACATCAGCGTTTGTTAACGAGTTGCTAAAAATACACAATGCCCGCTTGCGCATAACGTTACGGCGGCAATTAATTAAACGATCTAATGCTACAACTCACAGCCAGATGCATGGATTTGTCAGACTGAGGGATCTGATAACCGCTAACTTGCGGTAAGCTGAGCTGACCCACCTCTCAATTATTTCTCTTGTCTGTGGAAACCAGTCCGTGTTGTTTCTGTTTCTTTTCCTGCTTTTCATCATCTTCGCCATATGGTAATCCAGGATAGGAGTAGCTTGAGTGGCTAACTTCTTGTATACTATCCGCACCGCACGCCTGGCTCACAGTCACAACAAACACACCGGCTAAAGTGGGCGTAACGTTTCCTGCATGCCTCTACATGACAGCCAATCACCAGCCGTATTAGAGCGCGGCGTGCAAGCATGTCGCATGCTTATAGGCTCAATGACGCTGTTTTGTTTTGGTATCGAAAATTGGTATCGATTGACAAGGGAGGCTTCGATACCCCTTAGTATCGATGTTTCCATTTCGGTGCCAAGTAAGTATCGAAACTCGATACCCAGCCCTAGCTCCATGTACAAGTACCTCTCCGCTCAATGTACAAGTACCTCTCCGCTCAATGTACAAGTACCTCTCCGCTCCATGTACAAGTACCTCTCCGCTCCATGTACAAGTACCTCTCCGCTCCATGTACAAGTACCTCTCCGCTCCATGTACAAGTACATCTCTGCTCCATGTACAAGTACCTCTCCGCTCAATGTACAAGTACATCTCCGCTCCATGTACAAGTACCTCTCCGCTCCATGTACAAGTACATCTCCGCTCCATGTACAAGTACCTCTCCGCTCCATGTACAAGTACCTCTCCGCTCAATGTACAAGTACCTCTCCGCTCCATGTACAAGTACATCTCCGCTCCATGTACAAGTACCTCTCCGCTCAATGTACAAGTACATCTCCGCTCCATGTACAAGTACATCTCCACTCCATGTACAAGTACCTCTCCGCTCAATGTACAAGTACATCTCCGCTCCATGTACCAGTACCTCTCCGCTCAATGTACAAGTACATCTCCACTCCATGTACAAGTACCTCTCCGCTCAATGTACAAGTACATCTCCGCTCCATGTACCAGTACCTCTCCGCTCAATGTACAAGTACATCTCCACTCCATGTACAAGTACCTCTCCGCTCAATGTACAAGTACATCTCCGCTCCATGTACCAGTACCTCTCCGCTCAATGTACAAGTACATCTCCGCTCCATGTACAAGTACCTCTCCGCTCAATGTACAAGTACCTCTCCGCTCAATGTACAAGTACATCTCCGCTCCATGTACCAGTACCTCTCCGCTCAATGTACAAGTACATCTGCGCTCCATGTAGGGCTGGGTATCGTTCAAAATTTTTCGATATCGATACCGTTTCGATACTTGGATTTCGATACCGGTTCCTGAACGATACTTTTTTCGATACCAATTTTTAGAAAAATCCATTTTAACAAAAATAAAACTGCATTACACATTGAAATTATTTTACAAATCTTTAGTTTCCCCCCATCTTAAGTTTTACAGCAGAAAAAAATAAAACCTACTGTATTTAACATAACTTTAAGTTCTCTAAACGTATTGCCGTCCCTACAAAAAATATTGGAGTACTACAAAGGAAAGAAATGTAGCTAAAACAAATAAATCAGTGGAATAGTTTTCAGTGCAAAACAGAGAGTTGCAAATCAGGGTTTAATGCTCACTGATGCAACAGAACTCTATTCTTGTACAAACTGATGAGATGGCTCCACTTCATGCATGGAAGACTAGTTGAGCATTGACTAGCCTATCAATATAGCCTTATATGCCACAAAGTGAATCGCATTTATATTCAACAAACTATCATGACATCAGCGTTTGTTAACGAGTTGCTAAAAATACATGGGCGATAACTGCCCGCTTGCACATAACGCTAATTAATTAAACATTAACGCTAGCGTTGCAGATCAGTGTGCTCACTGCTGCAACAGAACGTCATTCTTGTCAAATCTGACGAGACAGCTCAACTTCACTGACTAGCCAATCAATATAAATGAATCGCATTTACATTCAACAAACTATCATGACATCAGCGTTTGTTAACGAGTTGCTAAAAATACACAATGCCCGCTTGCGCATAACGTTACGGCGGCAATTAATTAAACGATCTAATGCTACAACTCACAGCCAGATGCATGGATTTGTCAGACTGAGGGATCTGATAACCGCTAACTTGCGGTAAGCTGAGCTGACCCACCTCTCAATTATTTCTCTTGTCTGTGGAAACCAGTCCGTGTTGTTTCTGTTTCTTTTCCTGCTTTTCATCATCTTCGCCATATGGTAATCCAGGATAGGAGTAGCTTGAGTGGCTAACTTCTTGTATACTATCCGCACCGCACGCCTGGCTCACAGTCACAACAAACACACCGGCTAAAGTGGGCGTAACGTTTCCTGCATGCCTCTACATGACAGCCAATCACCAGCCGTATTAGAGCGCGGCGTGCAAGCATGTCGCATGCTTATAGGCTCAATGACGCTGTTTTGTTTTGGTATCGAAAATTGGTATCGATTGACAAGGGAGGCTTCGATACCCCTTAGTATCGATGTTTCCATTTCGGTGCCAAGTAAGTATCGAAACTCGATACCCAGCCCTAGCTCCATGTACAAGTACCTCTCCGCTCAATGTACAAGTACCTCTCCGCTCAATGTACAAGTACCTCTCCGCTCCATGTACAAGTACCTCTCCGCTCCATGTACAAGTACCTCTCCGCTCCATGTACAAGTACCTCTCCGCTCCATGTACAAGTACATCTCTGCTCCATGTACAAGTACCTCTCCGCTCAATGTACAAGTACATCTCCGCTCCATGTACAAGTACCTCTCCGCTCCATGTACAAGTAGCTCTCCGCTGAATGTACAAGTGTCGACAGTACCTCTCCGCTCAATGTACAAGTACCTCTCCGCTCAATGTACAAATACCTCTCCGCTCCATGTACAAGTACCTCTCCGCTCCATGTACAAGTACCTCTCCGCTCAATGTACAAATACCTCTCCGCTCCATGTACAAGTAGCTCTCCGCTGAATGTACAAGTGTCGACAGTACCTCTCCGCTCAATGTACAAGTACCTCTCCGCTCAATGTACAAATACCTCTCCGCTCCATGTACAAGTACCTCTCCGCTCAATGTCAAGTATCGACAGTACCTCTCCGCTCCATGTACAAGTACCTCTCCGCTGAATGTACAAGTGTCGACAGTACCTCTCCGCTCAATGTACAAGTACCTCTCCGCTCCATGTACAAGTACCTCTCCGCTCTCATGTACAAGTACCTCTCCGCTCCATGTACAAGTACCTCTCCGCTCAATGTACAAGTACCTCTGCGCTCCATGTACAAGTACCTCTCCGCTCAATGTACAAGTACCTCTCCGCTCAATGTACAAGTGTCGACAGTACCTCTCCGCTCCATGTACAAGTACCTCTCCGCTCAATGTACAAGTGTCGACAGTACCTCTACGCTCAATGTACAAGTGTCGACAGTACCTCTCCGCTCTCATGTACAAGTACCTCTCCGATCCATGTACAAGTACATCTCCGCTCCATGTACAAGTACATCTCCGCTCAATGTACAAGTACCTCTCCGCTCCATGTACAAGTACCTCTCCGCTCCATGTACAAGTACCTCTCCGCTCCATGTACAAGTACCTCTCCGCTCAATGTACAAGTACCTCTCCGCTCCATGTACAAGTACCTCTCCGCTCAATGTACAAGTACCTCTCCGCTCCATGTACAAGTACCTCTCCGCTCCATGTACAAGTACCTCTCCGCTCCATGTACAAGTACCTCTCCGCTCCATGTACAAGTACATCTCTGCTCCATGTACAAGTACCTCTCCGCTCAATGTACAAGTACATCTCCGCTCCATGTACAAGTACCTCTCCGCTCCATGTACAAGTACATCTCCGCTCCATGTACAAGTACCTCTCCGCTCCATGTACAAGTACCTCTCCGCTCAATGTACAAGTACATCTCCGCTCCATGTACAAGTACATCTCTGCTCCATGTACAAGTACCTCTCCGCTCAATGTACAAGTACATCTCCGCTCCATGTACAAGTACCTCTCCGCTCCATGTACAAGTACCTCTCCGGTCCATGTACAAGTACCTCTCCGCTCCATGTACAAGTACCTCTCCGCTCCATGTACAAGTACCTCTCCGCTCAATGTCAAGTGTCGACAGTACCTCTCCGCTCCATGTACAAATACCTCTCCGCTCTCATGTACAAGTACCTCTCCGCTCCATGTACAAGTACCTCTCCGCTCAATGTCAAGTGTCGACAGTACCTCTCCGCTCCATGTACAAATACCTCTCCGCTCCATGTACAAGTACCTCTCCGCTCTCATGTACAAGTACCTCTCCGCTCCATGTACAAGTAGCTCTCCGCTCAATGTACAAGTGTCGACAGTACCTTTCCGCTCCATGTACAAATACCTCTCCGCTCTCATGTACAAGTACCTCTCCGCTCCATGTACAAGTACCTCTCCGCTCAATGTACAAATACCTCTCCGCTCCATGTATAAGTACCTCTCCGCTCTATGTACAAGTACCTCTCCGCTCCATGTACAAGTACCTCTCCGCTCAATGTACAAATACCTCTCCGCTCCATGTACAAGTAGCTCTCCGCTGAATGTACAAGTGTCGACAGTACCTCTCCGCTCAATGTACAAGTACCTCTCCGCTCAATGTACAAATACCTCTCCGCTCCATGTACAAGTACCTCTCCGCTCAATGTCAAGTATCGACAGTACCTCTCCGCTCCATGTACAAGTACCTCTCCGCTGAATGTACAAGTGTCGACAGTACCTCTCCGCCCAATGTACAAGTACCTCTCCGCTCCATGTACAAGTACCTCTCCGCTCTCATGTACAAGTACCTCTCCGCTCCATGTACAAGTACCTCTCCGCTCAATGTACAAGTACCTCTGCGCTCCATGTACAAGTACCTCTCCGCTCAATGTACAAGTACCTCTCCGCTCAATGTACAAGTGTCGACAGTACCTCTCCGCTCCATGTACAAGTACCTCTCCGCTCAATGTACAAGTGTCGACAGTACCTCTACGCTCAATGTACAAGTGTCGACAGTACCTCTCCGCTCTCATGTACAAGTACCTCTCCGATCCATGTACAAGTACATCTCCGCTCCATGTACAAGTACATCTCCGCTCAATGTACAAGTACCTCTCCGCTCCATGTACAAGTACCTCTCCGCTCCATGTACAAGTACCTCTCCGCTCCATGTACAAGTACCTCTCCGCTCCATGTACAAGTACCTCTCCGCTCAATGTACAAGTACCTCTCCGCTCCATGTACAAGTACCTCTCCGCTCAATGTACAAGTACCTCTCCGCTCCATGTACAAGTACCTCTCCGCTCCATGTACAAGTACCTCTCCGCTCCATGTACAAGTACCTCTCCGCTCAATGTCAAGTATCGACAGTACCTCTCCGCTCCATGTACAAGTACCTCTCCGCTGAATGTACAAGTGTCGACAGTACCTCTCCGCTCAATGTACAAGTACCTCTCCGCTCCATGTACAAGTACCTCTCCGCTCTCATGTACAAGTACCTCTCCGCTCCATGTACAAGTACCTCTCCGCTCAATGTACAAGTACCTCTGCGCTCCATGTACAAGTACCTCTCCGCTCAATGTACAAGTACCTCTCCGCTCAATGTACAAGTGTCGACAGTACCTCTCCGCTCCATGTACAAGTACCTCTCCGCTCAATGTACAAGTGTCGACAGTACCTCTACGCTCAATGTACAAGTGTCGACAGTACCTCTCCGCTCTCATGTACAAGTACCTCTCCGATCCATGTACAAGTACATCTCCGCTCCATGTACAAGTACATCTCCGCTCAATGTACAAGTACCTCTCCGCTCCATGTACAAGTACCTCTCCGCTCCATGTACAAGTACCTCTCCGCTCCATGTACAAGTACCTCTCCGCTCCATGTACAAGTACCTCTCCGCTCAATGTACAAGTACCTCTCCGCTCCATGTACAAGTACCTCTCCGCTCCATGTACAAGTACCTCTCCGCTCCATGTACAAGTACCTCTCCGCTCAATGTACAAGTACCTCTCCGCTCCATGTACAAGTACCTCTCCGCTCCATGTACAAGTACCTCTCCGCTCCATGTACAAGTACCTCTCCGCTCAATGTACAAGTACCTCTCCGCTCCCTGTACAAGTACATCTCCGCTCCATGTACAAGTACCTCTCCGCTCCATGTACAAGTACCTCTCCGCTCAATGTACAAGTGTCGACAGTACCTCTCCGCTCCATGTACAAGTACCTCTCCGCTCCATGTACAAGTACCTCTCCGCTCAATGTACAAGTGTCGACAGTACCTCTCCGCTCCATCTACAAGTACCTCTCCGCTCAATGTACAAGTACCTCTCCGCTGAATGTACAAGTACCTCTCCGCTCCATGTACAAGTACCTCTCCGCTCCATGTACAAATACCTCTCCGCTCCATGTACAAGTACCTCTCCGCTCCATGTACAAGCACCTCTCCGCTACATGTACAAGTACCTCTCCGCTCCATGTACAAGTACCTCTCCGCTCCATGTACAAGTACCTCTCCGCTCAATGTACAAGTACCTCTCCGCTCCATGTACAAATACCTCTCCGCTCCATGTACAAATACCTCTCCGCTCCATGTACAAGTACCTCTCCGCTCCATGTACCAGTACCTCTCCGCTCAATGTACAAGTACATCTCCGCTCAATGTACAAGTACATCTCCGCTCAATGTACAAGTACGTCTCCGCTCAATGTACAAGTACCTCTCCGCTCAATGTACAAGTACCTCTCCGCTCCATGTACAAGTACCTCTCCGCTCAATGTACAAGTACATCTCCGCTCCATGTACCAGTACCTCTCCGCTCAATGTACAAGTACCTCTCCGCTCAATGTACAAGTACATCTCCGCTCCATGTACAAGTACGTCTCCGCTCAATGTATAAGTACCTCTCCGCTCCATGTACAAGTACCTCTCCGCTCCATGTACAAGTACATCTCCGCTCCACGTACAAGTACATCTCCGCTCCATGTACAAGTACCTCTCCGCTCCATGTACAAGTACCTCTCCGCTCCATGTACAAGTACATCTCCGCTCCATGTACAAGTACCTCTCCGCTCAATGTACAAGTACATCTCCGCTCCATGTACAAGTACATCTCCACTCCATGTACAAGTACCTCTCCGCTCAATGTACAAGTGTCGACAGTACCTCTCCGCTCCATGTACAAGTACCTCTCCGCTCAATGTACAAGTGTCGACAGTACCTCTACGCTCAATGTACAAGTGTCGACAGTACCTCTCCGCTCTCATGTACAAGTACCTCTCCGATCCATGTACAAGTACATCTCCGCTCCATGTACAAGTACATCTCCGCTCAATGTACAAGTACCTCTCCGCTCCATGTACAAGTACCTCTCCGCTCCATGTACAAGTACCTCTCCGCTCCATGTACAAGTACCTCTCCGCTCCATGTACAAGTACCTCTCCGCTCAATGTACAAGTACCTCTCCGCTCCATGTACAAGTACCTCTCCGCTCCATGTACAAGTACCTCTCCGCTCCATGTACAAGTACCTCTCCGCTCAATGTACAAGTACCTCTCCGCTCCATGTACAAGTACCTCTCCGCTCCATGTACAAGTACCTCTCCGCTCCATGTACAAGTACCTCTCCGCTCAATGTACAAGTACCTCTCCGCTCCCTGTACAAGTACATCTCCGCTCCATGTACAAGTACCTCTCCGCTCCATGTACAAGTACCTCTCCGCTCAATGTACAAGTGTCGACAGTACCTCTCCGCTCCATGTACAAGTACCTCTCCGCTCCATGTACAAGTACCTCTCCGCTCAATGTACAAGTGTCGACAGTACCTCTCCGCTCCATCTACAAGTACCTCTCCGCTCAATGTACAAGTACCTCTCCGCTGAATGTACAAGTACCTCTCCGCTCCATGTACAAGTACCTCTCCGCTCCATGTACAAATACCTCTCCGCTCCATGTACAAGTACCTCTCCGCTCCATGTACAAGCACCTCTCCGCTACATGTACAAGTACCTCTCCGCTCCATGTACAAGTACCTCTCCGCTCCATGTACAAGTACCTCTCCGCTCAATGTACAAGTACCTCTCCGCTCCATGTACAAATACCTCTCCGCTCCATGTACAAATACCTCTCCGCTCCATGTACAAGTACCTCTCCGCTCCATGTACCAGTACCTCTCCGCTCAATGTACAAGTACATCTCCGCTCAATGTACAAGTACATCTCCGCTCAATGTACAAGTACGTCTCCGCTCAATGTACAAGTACCTCTCCGCTCAATGTACAAGTACCTCTCCGCTCCATGTACAAGTACCTCTCCGCTCAATGTACAAGTACATCTCCGCTCCATGTACCAGTACCTCTCCGCTCAATGTACAAGTACCTCTCCGCTCAATGTACAAGTACATCTCCGCTCCATGTACAAGTACGTCTCCGCTCAATGTATAAGTACCTCTCCGCTCCATGTACAAGTACCTCTCCGCTCCATGTACAAGTACATCTCCGCTCCATGTACAAGTACATCTCCGCTCCATGTACAAGTACCTCTCCGCTCCATGTACAAGTACCTCTCCGCTCCATGTACAAGTACATCTCCGCTCCATGTACAAGTACCTCTCCGCTCAATGTACAAGTACATCTCCGCTCCATGTACAAGTACATCTCCACTCCATGTACAAGTACCTCTCCGCTCAATGTACAAGTACATCTCCGCTCCATGTACCAGTACCTCTCCGCTCAATGTACAAGTACATCTCCACTCCATGTACAAGTACCTCTCCGCTCAATGTACAAGTACATCTCCGCTCCATGTACCAGTACCTCTCCGCTCAATGTACAAGTACATCTCCACTCCATGTACAAGTACCTCTCCGCTCAATGTACAAGTACATCTCCGCTCCATGTACCAGTACCTCTCCGCTCAATGTACAAGTACATCTCCGCTCCATGTACAAGTACCTCTCCGCTCAATGTACAAGTACCTCTCCGCTCAATGTACAAGTACATCTCCGCTCCATGTACCAGTACCTCTCCGCTCAATGTACAAGTACATCTGCGCTCCATGTAGGGCTGGGTATCGTTCAAAATTTTTCGATATCGATACCGTTTCGATACTTGGATTTCGATACCGGTTCCTGAACGATACTTTTTTCGATACCAATTTTTAGAAAAATCCATTTTAACAAAAATAAAACTGCATTACACATTGAAATTATTTTACAAATCTTTAGTTTCCCCCCATCTTAAGTTTTACAGCAGAAAAAAATAAAACCTACTGTATTTAACATAACTTTAAGTTCTCTAAACGTATTGCCGTCCCTACAAAAAATATTGGAGTACTACAAAGGAAAGAAATGTAGCTAAAACAAATAAATCAGTGGAATAGTTTTCAGTGCAAAACAGAGAGTTGCAAATCAGGGTTTAATGCTCACTGATGCAACAGAACTCTATTCTTGTACAAACTGATGAGATGGCTCCACTTCATGCATGGAAGACTAGTTGAGCATTGACTAGCCTATCAATATAGCCTTATATGCCACAAAGTGAATCGCATTTATATTCAACAAACTATCATGACATCAGCGTTTGTTAACACATTGACTGCCAGACGTTTTTTTTTGCTGTAGATAGCTTCTGCCAAGCCGTTTTTTGAGGATTATGGCTCATTTTATAAGAGCCGAGGATTCGTTTCAGCTTGGAGTTTGTGAACATACAATATCTCAAAAGTACTAATAGAATGTGTACTTTCTCTGTCTAAAAGAGTTAGTTTGTAGAGTTAGTAGTTATGTAAGCATTAGCAGTTGAATACAGCATGGTTTTAGCGTGAAAAAGAATATTCAGAGATAAACGGCTTTTTGTGAAATTGGATGGAACTGTCACTTTAACCATTCATTTTTGGCTCTCTCTCTCTCTCTCTCCCTCCCCCTCTCGCTCTCTCTCTCTCTCTCCCTCCCTCTCGCTCTCCCTCCCTCTCTCTCTCTCTCTCTCTCTCTCTCTCTCTCTCTCCCTCCCTCTCGAGTTGCTTCAACTCCGCCCTCCGTGGGCGGACAAGCTTGTCACCAGTCAGTGCTTTGCTGCTCTCCTGTGCCTGTCTGCACAGCCGCTGTTTGAGGAAGTCGGGATGGACTCACTCGTTTGGAGTTTTGGTTGAGAGAAGCTTTTGCGATTCTGGTCATATTTATGCTGCGTGTTTCAAAGTGTGTTCGTCCACCTGTAATCTATCACCCGATCATAGTAGATCGGCTGAATCTATTATGTAAATTTGCAATCCCGCATCGCCAGCAATCAGCGCGAAAAGGAGAATGGCTGGGCTGAGAATGGCTTGACAAGTTAAAAAAATGCTTTCCTTCCTCTAGCAAGGAGAGCACTGTTGCCACTTAGTGGGTCGGTGGAATGGGTTGTAAACGTTCGGTGGCTCCAATAATTATATAAGAGATGTAAAAGGCTTAGATGCACAACCCACCGTCAAAAAAAAAAAATCGATGCCAAAAACGTGTAAACACGTTGTTGGCAGGGAACAGCTGGATTCTGAAAACGTGTTCATACGTTGTTGGCAGTGAATGAGTTAACGAGTTGCTAAAAATACATGGGCGATAACTGCCCGCTTGCACATAACGCTAATTAATTAAACATTAACGCTAGCGTTGCAGATCAGTGTGCTTACTGCTGCAACAGAACGTCATTCTTGTCAAATCTGACGAGACAGCTCAACTTCACTGACTAGCCAATCAATATAAATGAATCGCATTTACATTCAACAAACTATCATGACATCAGCGTTTGTTAACGAGTTGCTAAAAATACACAATGCCCGCTTGCGCATAACGTTACGGCGGCAATTAATTAAACGATCTAATGCTACAACTCACAGCCAGATGCATGGATTTGTCAGACTGAGGGATCTGATAACCGCTAACTTGCGGTAAGCTGAGCTGACCCACCTCTCAATTATTTCTCTTGTCTGTGGAAACCAGTCCGTGTTGTTTCTGTTTCTTTTCCTGCTTTTCATCATCTTCGCCATATGGTAATCCAGGATAGGAGTAGCTTGAGTGGCTAACTTCTTGTATACTATCCGCACCGCACGCCTGGCTCACAGTCACAACAAACACACCGGCTAAAGTGGGCGTAACGTTTCCTGCATGCCTCTACATGACAGCCAATCACCAGCCGTATTAGAGCGCGGCGTGCAAGCATGTCGCATGCTTATAGGCTCAATGACGCTGTTTTGTTTTGGTATCGAAAATTGGTATCGATTGACAAGGGAGGCTTCGATACCCCTTAGTATCGATGTTTCCATTTCGGTGCCAAGTAAGTATCGAAACTCGATACCCAGCCCTAGCTCCATGTACAAGTACCTCTCCGCTCAATGTACAAGTACCTCTCCGCTCAATGTACAAGTACCTCTCCGCTCCATGTACAAGTACCTCTCCGCTCCATGTACAAGTACCTCTCCGCTCCATGTACAAGTACCTCTCCGCTCCATGTACAAGTACATCTCTGCTCCATGTACAAGTACCTCTCCGCTCAATGTACAAGTACATCTCCGCTCCATGTACAAGTACCTCTCCGCTCCATGTACAAGTACATCTCCGCTCCATGTACAAGTACCTCTCCGCTCCATGTACAAGTACCTCTCCGCTCAATGTACAAGTACCTCTCCGCTCCATGTACAAGTACATCTCCGCTCCATGTACAAGTACCTCTCCGCTCAATGTACAAGTACATCTCCGCTCCATGTACAAGTACATCTCCACTCCATGTACAAGTACCTCTCCGCTCAATGTACAAGTACATCTCCGCTCCATGTACCAGTACCTCTCCGCTCAATGTACAAGTACATCTCCACTCCATGTACAAGTACCTCTCCGCTCAATGTACAAGTACATCTCCGCTCCATGTACCAGTACCTCTCCGCTCAATGTACAAGTACATCTCCACTCCATGTACAAGTACCTCTCCGCTCAATGTACAAGTACATCTCCGCTCCATGTACCAGTACCTCTCCGCTCAATGTACAAGTACATCTCCGCTCCATGTACAAGTACCTCTCCGCTCAATGTACAAGTACCTCTCCGCTCAATGTACAAGTACATCTCCGCTCCATGTACCAGTACCTCTCCGCTCAATGTACAAGTACATCTGCGCTCCATGTAGGGCTGGGTATCGTTCAAAATTTTTCGATATCGATACCGTTTCGATACTTGGATTTCGATACCGGTTCCTGAACGATACTTTTTTCGATACCAATTTTTAGAAAAATCCATTTTAACAAAAATAAAACTGCATTACACGTTGAAATTATTTTACAAATCTTTAGTTTCCCCCCATCTTAAGTTTTACAGCAGAAAAAAATAAAACCTACTGTATTTAACATAACTTTAAGTTCTCTAAACGTATTGCCGTCCCTACAAAAAATATTGGAGTACTACAAAGGAAAGAAATGTAGCTAAAACAAATAAATCAGTGGAATAGTTTTCAGTGCAAAACAGAGAGTTGCAAATCAGGGTTTAATGCTCACTGATGCAACAGAACTCTATTCTTGTACAAACTGATGAGATGGCTCCACTTCATGCATGGAAGACTAGTTGAGCATTGACTAGCCTATCAATATAGCCTTATATGCCACAAAGTGAATCGCATTTATATTCAACAAACTATCATGACATCAGCGTTTGTTAACGAGTTGCTAAAAATACATGGGCGATAACTGCCCGCTTGCACATAACGCTAATTAATTAAACATTAACGCTAGCGTTGCAGATCAGTGTGCTCACTGCTGCAACAGAACGTCATTCTTGTCAAATCTGACGAGACAGCTCAACTTCACTGACTAGCCAATCAATATAAATGAATCGCATTTACATTCAACAAACTATCATGACATCAGCGTTTGTTAACGAGTTGCTAAAAATACACAATGCCCGCTTGCGCATAACGTTACGGCGGCAATTAATTAAACGATCTAATGCTACAACTCACAGCCAGATGCATGGATTTGTCAGACTGAGGGATCTGATAACCGCTAACTTGCGGTAAGCTGAGCTGACCCACCTCTCAATTATTTATCTTGTCTGTGGAAACCAGTCCGTGTTGTTTCTGTTTCTTTTCCTGCTTTTCATCATCTTCGCCATATGGTAATCCAGGATAGGAGTAGCTTGAGTGGCTAACTTCTTGTATACTATCCGCACCGCACGCCTGGCTCACAGTCACAACAAACACACCGGCTAAAGTGGGCGTAACGTTTCCTGCATGCCTCTACATGACAGCCAATCACCAGCCGTATTAGAGCGCGGCGTGCAAGCATGTCGCATGCTTATAGGCTCAATGACGCTGTTTTGTTTTGGTATCGAAAATTGGTATCGATTGACAAGGGAGGCTTCGATACCCCTTAGTATCGATGTTTCCATTTCGGTGCCAAGTAAGTATCGAAACTCGATACCCAGCCCTAGCTCCATGTACAAGTACCTCTCCGCTCAATGTACAAGTACCTCTCCGCTCAATGTACAAGTACCTCTCCGCTCCATGTACAAGTACCTCTCCGCTCCATGTACAAGTACCTCTCCGCTCCATGTACAAGTACCTCTCCGCTCCATGTACAAGTACATCTCTGCTCCATGTACAAGTACCTCTCCGCTCAATGTACAAGTACATCTCCGCTCCATGTACAAGTACCTCTCCGCTCCATGTACAAGTAGCTCTCCGCTGAATGTACAAGTGTCGACAGTACCTCTCCGCTCAATGTACAAGTACCTCTCCGCTCAATGTACAAATACCTCTCCGCTCCATGTACAAGTACCTCTCCGCTCCATGTACAAGTACCTCTCCGCTCAATGTACAAATACCTCTCCGCTCCATGTACAAGTAGCTCTCCGCTGAATGTACAAGTGTCGACAGTACCTCTCCGCTCAATGTACAAGTACCTCTCCGCTCAATGTACAAATACCTCTCCGCTCCATGTACAAGTACCTCTCCGCTCAATGTCAAGTATCGACAGTACCTCTCCGCTCCATGTACAAGTACCTCTCCGCTGAATGTACAAGTGTCGACAGTACCTCTCCGCTCAATGTACAAGTACCTCTCCGCTCCATGTACAAGTACCTCTCCGCTCTCATGTACAAGTACATCTCCGCTCCATGTACAAGTACCTCTCCGCTCAATGTACAAGTACCTCTGCGCTCCATGTACAAGTACCTCTCCGCTCAATGTACAAGTACCTCTCCGCTCAATGTACAAGTGTCGACAGTACCTCTGCGCTCCATGTACAAGTACCTCTCCGCTCAATGTACAAGTGTCGACAGTACCTCTACGCTCAATGTACAAGTGTCGACAGTACCTCTCCGCTCTCATGTACAAGTACCTCTCCGATCCATGTACAAGTACATCTCCGCTCCATGTACAAGTACATCTCCGCTCAATGTACAAGTACCTCTCCGCTCCATGTACAAGTACCTCTCCGCTCCATGTACAAGTACCTCTCCGCTCCATGTACAAGTACCTCTCCGCTCCATGTACAAGTACCTCTCCGCTCAATGTACAAGTACCTCTCCGCTCCATGTACAAGTACCTCTCCGCTCAATGTACAAGTACCTCTCCGCTCCATGTACAAGTACCTCTCCGCTCCATGTACAAGTACCTCTCCGCTCCATGTACAAGTACCTCTCCGCTCCATGTACAAGTACATCTCTGCTCCATGTACAAGTACCTCTCCGCTCAATGTACAAGTACATCTCCGCTCCATGTACAAGTACCTCTCCGCTCCATGTACAAGTACATCTCCGCTCCATGTACAAGTACCTCTCCGCTCCATGTACAAGTACCTCTCCGCTCAATGTACAAGTACATCTCCGCTCCATGTACAAGTACATCTCTGCTCCATGTACAAGTACCTCTCCGCTCAATGTACAAGTACATCTCCGCTCCATGTACAAGTACCTCTCCGCTCCATGTACAAGTACCTCTCCGGTCCATGTACAAGTACCTCTCCGCTCCATGTACAAGTACCTCTCCGCTCCATGTACAAGTACCTCTCCGCTCAATGTCAAGTGTCGACAGTACCTCTCCGCTCCATGTACAAATACCTCTCCGCTCTCATGTACAAGTACCTCTCCGCTCCATGTACAAGTACCTCTCCGCTCAATGTCAAGTGTCGACAGTACCTCTCCGCTCCATGTACAAATACCTCTCCGCTCCATGTACAAGTACCTCTCCGCTCTCATGTACAAGTACCTCTCCGCTCCATGTACAAGTAGCTCTCCGCTCAATGTACAAGTGTCGACAGTACCTTTCCGCTCCATGTACAAATACCTCTCCGCTCTCATGTACAAGTACCTCTCCGCTCCATGTACAAGTACCTCTCCGCTCAATGTACAAATACCTCTCCGCTCCATGTATAAGTACCTCTCCGCTCTATGTACAAGTACCTCTCCGCTCCATGTACAAGTACCTCTCCGCTCAATGTACAAATACCTCTCCGCTCCATGTACAAGTAGCTCTCCGCTGAATGTACAAGTGTCGACAGTACCTCTCCGCTCAATGTACAAGTACCTCTCCGCTCAATGTACAAATACCTCTCCGCTCCATGTACAAGTACCTCTCCGCTCAATGTCAAGTATCGACAGTACCTCTCCGCTCCATGTACAAGTACCTCTCCGCTGAATGTACAAGTGTCGACAGTACCTCTCCGCTCAATGTACAAGTACATCTCCGCTCCATGTACAAGTACCTCTCCGCTCTCATGTACAAGTACCTCTCCGCTCCATGTACAAGTACCTCTCCGCTCAATGTACAAGTACCTCTGCGCTCCATGTACAAGTACCTCTCCGCTCAATGTACAAGTACCTCTCCGCTCAATGTACAAGTGTCGACAGTACCTCTCCGCTCCATGTACAAGTACCTCTCCGCTCAATGTACAAGTGTCGACAGTACCTCTACGCTCAATGTACAAGTGTCGACAGTACCTCTCCGCTCTCATGTACAAGTACCTCTCCGATCCATGTACAAGTACATCTCCGCTCCATGTACAAGTACATCTCCGCTCAATGTACAAGTACCTCTCCGCTCCATGTACAAGTACCTCTCCGCTCCATGTACAAGTACCTCTCCGCTCCATGTACAAGTACCTCTCCGCTCCATGTACAAGTACCTCTCCGCTCAATGTACAAGTACCTCTCCGCTCCATGTACAAGTTCCTCTCCGCTCAATGTACAAGTACCTCTCCGCTCCATGTACAAGTACCTCTCCGCTCCATGTACAAGTACCTCTCCGCTCCATGTACAAGTACCTCTCCGCTCAATGTCAAGTATCGACAGTACCTCTCCGCTCCATGTACAAGTACCTCTCCGCTGAATGTACAAGTGTCGACAGTACCTCTCCGCTCAATGTACAAGTACCTCTCCGCTCCATGTACAAGTACCTCTCCGCTCTCATGTACAAGTACCTCTCCGCTCCATGTACAAGTACCTCTCCGCTCAATGTACAAGTACCTCTGCGCTCCATGTACAAGTACCTCTCCGCTCAATGTACAAGTACCTCTCCGCTCAATGTACAAGTGTCGACAGTACCTCTCCGCTCCATGTACAAGTACCTCTCCGCTCAATGTACAAGTGTCGACAGTACCTATACGCTCAATGTACAAGTGTCGACAGTACCTCTCCGCTCTCATGTACAAGTACCTCTCCGATCCATGTACAAGTACATCTCCGCTCCATGTACAAGTACATCTCCGCTCAATGTACAAGTACCTCTCCGCTCCATGTACAAGTACCTCTCCGCTCCATGTACAAGTACCTCTCCGCTCCATGTACAAGTACCTCTCCGCTCCATGTACAAGTACCTCTCCGCTCAATGTACAAGTACCTCTCCGCTCCATGTACAAGTACCTCTCCGCTCCATGTACAAGTACCTCTCCGCTCCATGTACAAGTACCTCTCCGCTCAATGTACAAGTACCTCTCCGCTCCATGTACAAGTACCTCTCCGCTCCATGTACAAGTACCTCTCCGCTCCATGTACAAGTACCTCTCCGCTCCATGTACAAGTACCTCTCCGCTCCATGTACAAGTACCTCTCCGCTCAATGTACAAGTACCTCTCCGCTCCATGTACAAGTACCTCTCCGCTCAATGTACAAGTACCTCTCCGCTCCATGTACAAGTACCTCTCCGCTCCATGTACAAGTACCTCTCCGCTCCATGTACAAGTACCTCTCCGCTCCATGTACAAGTACATCTCTGCTCCATGTACAAGTACCTCTCCGCTCAATGTACAAGTACATCTCCGCTCCATGTACAAGTACCTCTCCGCTCCATGTACAAGTACATCTCCGCTCCATGTACAAGTACCTCTCCGCTCCATGTACAAGTACCTCTCCGCTCAATGTACAAGTACATCTCCGCTCCATGTACAAGTACATCTCTGCTCCATGTACAAGTACCTCTCCGCTCAATGTACAAGTACATCTCCGCTCCATGTACAAGTACCTCTCCGCTCCATGTACAAGTACCTCTCCGGTCCATGTACAAGTACCTCTCCGCTCCATGTACAAGTACCTCTCCGCTCCATGTACAAGTACCTCTCCGCTCAATGTCAAGTGTCGACAGTACCTCTCCGCTCCATGTACAAATACCTCTCCGCTCTCATGTACAAGTACCTCTCCGCTCCATGTACAAGTACCTCTCCGCTCAATGTCAAGTGTCGACAGTACCTCTCCGCTCCATGTACAAATACCTCTCCGCTCCATGTACAAGTACCTCTCCGCTCTCATGTACAAGTACCTCTCCGCTCCATGTACAAGTAGCTCTCCGCTCAATGTACAAGTGTCGACAGTACCTTTCCGCTCCATGTACAAATACCTCTCCGCTCTCATGTACAAGTACCTCTCCGCTCCATGTACAAGTACCTCTCCGCTCAATGTACAAATACCTCTCCGCTCCATGTATAAGTACCTCTCCGCTCTATGTACAAGTACCTCTCCGCTCCATGTACAAGTACCTCTCCGCTCAATGTACAAATACCTCTCCGCTCCATGTACAAGTAGCTCTCCGCTGAATGTACAAGTGTCGACAGTACCTCTCCGCTCAATGTACAAGTACCTCTCCGCTCAATGTACAAATACCTCTCCGCTCCATGTACAAGTACCTCTCCGCTCAATGTCAAGTATCGACAGTACCTCTCCGCTCCATGTACAAGTACCTCTCCGCTGAATGTACAAGTGTCGACAGTACCTCTCCGCTCAATGTACAAGTACATCTCCGCTCCATGTACAAGTACCTCTCCGCTCTCATGTACAAGTACCTCTCCGCTCCATGTACAAGTACCTCTCCGCTCAATGTACAAGTACCTCTGCGCTCCATGTACAAGTACCTCTCCGCTCAATGTACAAGTACCTCTCCGCTCAATGTACAAGTGTCGACAGTACCTCTCCGCTCCATGTACAAGTACCTCTCCGCTCAATGTACAAGTGTCGACAGTACCTCTACGCTCAATGTACAAGTGTCGACAGTACCTCTCCGCTCTCATGTACAAGTACCTCTCCGATCCATGTACAAGTACATCTCCGCTCCATGTACAAGTACATCTCCGCTCAATGTACAAGTACCTCTCCGCTCCATGTACAAGTACCTCTCCGCTCCATGTACAAGTACCTCTCCGCTCCATGTACAAGTACCTCTCCGCTCCATGTACAAGTACCTCTCCGCTCAATGTACAAGTACCTCTCCGCTCCATGTACAAGTACCTCTCCGCTCAATGTACAAGTACCTCTCCGCTCCATGTACAAGTACCTCTCCGCTCCATGTACAAGTACCTCTCCGCTCCATGTACAAGTACCTCTCCGCTCAATGTCAAGTATCGACAGTACCTCTCCGCTCCATGTACAAGTACCTCTCCGCTGAATGTACAAGTGTCGACAGTACCTCTCCGCTCAATGTACAAGTACCTCTCCGCTCCATGTACAAGTACCTCTCCGCTCTCATGTACAAGTACCTCTCCGCTCCATGTACAAGTACCTCTCCGCTCAATGTACAAGTACCTCTGCGCTCCATGTACAAGTACCTCTCCGCTCAATGTACAAGTACCTCTCCGCTCAATGTACAAGTGTCGACAGTACCTCTCCGCTCCATGTACAAGTACCTCTCCGCTCAATGTACAAGTGTCGACAGTACCTATACGCTCAATGTACAAGTGTCGACAGTACCTCTCCGCTCTCATGTACAAGTACCTCTCCGATCCATGTACAAGTACATCTCCGCTCCATGTACAAGTACATCTCCGCTCAATGTACAAGTACCTCTCCGCTCCATGTACAAGTACCTCTCCGCTCCATGTACAAGTACCTCTCCGCTCCATGTACAAGTACCTCTCCGCTCCATGTACAAGTACCTCTCCGCTCAATGTACAAGTACCTCTCCGCTCCATGTACAAGTACCTCTCCGCTCCATGTACAAGTACCTCTCCGCTCCATGTACAAGTACCTCTCCGCTCAATGTACAAGTACCTCTCCGCTCCATGTACAAGTACCTCTCCGCTCCATGTACAAGTACCTCTCCGCTCCATGTACAAGTACCTCTCCGCTCAATGTACAAGTACCTCTCCGCTCCCTGTACAAGTACATCTCCGCTCCATGTACAAGTACCTCTCCGCTCCATGTACAAGTACCTCTCCGCTCAATGTACAAGTGTCGACAGTACCTCTCCGCTCCATGTACAAGTACATCTGCGCTCCATGTAGGGCTGGGTATCGTTCAAAATTTTTCGATATCGATACCGTTTCGATACTTGGATTTCGATACCGGTTCCTGAACGATACTTCTTTCGATACCAATTTTTAGAAAAATCCATTTTAACAAAAATAAAACTGCATTACACATTGAAATTATTTTACAAATCTTTAGTTTCCCCCCATCTTAAGTTTTACAGCAGAAAAAAATAAAACCTACTGTATTTAACATAACTTTAAGTTCTCTAAACGTATTGCCGTCCCTACAAAAAATATTGGAGTACTACAAAGGAAAGAAATGTAGCTAAAACAAATAAATCAGTGGAATAGTTTTCAGTGCAAAACAGAGAGTTGCAAATCAGGGTTTAATGCTCACTGATGCAACAGAACTCTATTCTTGTACAAACTGATGAGATGGCTCCACTTCATGCATGGAAGACTAGTTGAGCATTGACTAGCCTATCAATATAGCCTTATATGCCACAAAGTGAATCGCATTTATATTCAACAAACTATCATGACATCAGCGTTTGTTAACGAGTTGCTAAAAATACATGGGCGATAACTGCCCGCTTGCACATAACGCTAATTAATTAAACATTAACGCTAGCGTTGCAGATCAGTGTGCTCACTGCTGCAACAGAACGTCATTCTTGTCAAATCTGACGAGACAGCTCAACTTCACTGACTAGCCAATCAATATAAATTAATCGCATTTACATTCAACAAACTATCATGACATCAGCGTTTGTTAACGAGTTGCTAAAAATACACAATGCCCGCTTGCGCATAACGTTACGGCGGCAATTAATTAAACGATCTAATGCTACAACTCACAGCCAGATGCATGGATTTGTCAGACTGAGGGATCTGATAACCGCTAACTTGCGGTAAGCTGAGCTGACCCACCTCTCAATTATTTATCTTGTCTGTGGAAACCAGTCCGTGTTGTTTCTGTTTCTTTTCCTGCTTTTCATCATCTTCGCCATATGGTAATCCAGGATAGGAGTAGCTTGAGTGGCTAACTTCTTGTATACTATCCGCACCGCACGCCTGGCTCACAGTCACAACAAACACACCGGCTAAAGTGGGCGTAACGTTTCCTGCATGCCTCTACATGACAGCCAATCACCAGCCGTATTAGAGCGCGGCGTGCAAGCATGTCGCATGCTTATAGGCTCAATGACGCTGTTTTGTTTTGGTATCGAAAATTGGTATCGATTGACAAGGGAGGCTTCGATACCCCTTAGTATCGATGTTTCCATTTCGGTGCCAAGTAAGTATCGAAACTCGATACCCAGCCCTAGCTCCATGTACAAGTACCTCTCCGCTCAATGTACAAGTACCTCTCCGCTCAATGTACAAGTACCTCTCCGCTCCATGTACAAGTACCTCTCCACTCCATGTACAAGTACCTCTCCGCTCCATGTACAAGTACCTCTCCGCTCCATGTACAAGTACATCTCTGCTCCATGTACAAGTACCTCTCCGCTCAATGTACAAGTACATCTCCGCTCCATGTACAAGTACCTCTCCGCTCCATGTACAAGTACATCTCCGCTCCATGTACAAGTACCTCTCCGCTCCATGTACAAGTACCTCTCCGCTCAATGTACAAGTACATCTCCGCTCCATGTACAAGTACCTCTCCGCTCCATGTACAAGTACATCTCCGCTCCATGTACAAGTACCTCTCCGCTCCATGTACAAGTACCTCTCCGCTCAATGTACAAGTACCTCTCCGCTCCATGTACAAGTACATCTCCGCTCCATGTACAAGTACCTCTCCGCTCAATGTACAAGTACATCTCCGCTCCATGTACAAGTACATCTCCACTCCATGTACAAGTACCTCTCCGCTCAATGTACAAGTACATCTCCGCTCCATGTACCAGTACCTCTCCGCTCAATGTACAAGTACATCTCCACTCCATGTACAAGTACCTCTCCGCTCAATGTACAAGTACATCTCCGCTCCATGTACCAGTACCTCTCCGCTCAATGTACAAGTACATCTCCACTCCATGTACAAGTACCTCTCCGCTCAATGTACAAGTACATCTCCGCTCCATGTACCAGTACCTCTCCGCTCAATGTACAAGTACATCTCCGCTCCATGTACAAGTACCTCTCCGCTCAATGTACAAGTACCTCTCCGCTCAATGTACAAGTACATCTCCGCTCCATGTACCAGTACCTCTCCGCTCAATGTACAAGTACATCTGCGCTCCATGTAGGGCTGGGTATCGTTCAAAATTTTTCGATATCGATACCGTTTCGATACTTGGATTTCGATACCGGTTCCTGAACGATACTTCTTTCGATACCAATTTTTAGAAAAATCCATTTTAACAAAAATAAAACTGCATTACACATTGAAATTATTTTACAAATCTTTAGTTTCCCCCCATCTTAAGTTTTACAGCAGAAAAAAATAAAACCTACTGTATTTAACATAACTTTAAGTTCTCTAAACGTATTGCCGTCCCTACAAAAAATATTGGAGTACTACAAAGGAAAGAAATGTAGCTAAAACAAATAAATCAGTGGAATAGTTTTCAGTGCAAAACAGAGAGTTGCAAATCAGGGTTTAATGCTCACTGATGCAACAGAACTCTATTCTTGTACAAACTGATGAGATGGCTCCACTTCATGCATGGAAGACTAGTTGAGCATTGACTAGCCTATCAATATAGCCTTATATGCCACAAAGTGAATCGCATTTATATTCAACAAACTATCATGACATCAGCGTTTGTTAACGAGTTGCTAAAAATACATGGGCGATAACTGCCCGCTTGCACATAACGCTAATTAATTAAACATTAACGCTAGCGTTGCAGATCAGTGTGCTCACTGCTGCAACAGAACGTCATTCTTGTCAAATCTGACGAGACAGCTCAACTTCACTGACTAGCCAATCAATATAAATTAATCGCATTTACATTCAACAAACTATCATGACATCAGCGTTTGTTAACGAGTTGCTAAAAATACACAATGCCCGCTTGCGCATAACGTTACGGCGGCAATTAATTAAACGATCTAATGCTACAACTCACAGCCAGATGCATGGATTTGTCAGACTGAGGGATCTGATAACCGCTAACTTGCGGTAAGCTGAGCTGACCCACCTCTCAATTATTTCTCTTGTCTGTGGAAACCAGTCCGTGTTGTTTCTGTTTCTTTTCCTGCTTTTCATCATCTTCGCCATATGGTAATCCAGGATAGGAGTAGCTTGAGTGGCTAACTTCTTGTATACTATCCGCACCGCACGCCTGGCTCACAGTCACAACAAACACACCGGCTAAAGTGGGCGTAACGTTTCCTGCATGCCTCTACATGACAGCCAATCACCAGCCGTATTAGAGCGCGGCGTGCAAGCATGTCGCATGCTTATAGGCTCAATGACGCTGTTTTGTTTTGGTATCGAAAATTGGTATCGATTGACAAGGGAGGCTTCGATACCCCTTAGTATCGATGTTTCCATTTCGGTGCCAAGTAAGTATCGAAACTCGATACCCAGCCCTAGCTCCATGTACAAGTACCTCTCCGCTCAATGTACAAGTACCTCTCCGCTCAATGTACAAGTACCTCTCCGCTCCATGTACAAGTACCTCTCCACTCCATGTACAAGTACCTATCCGCTCCATGTACAAGTACCTCTCCGCTCCATGTACAAGTACATCTCTGCTCCATGTACAAGTACCTCTCCGCTCAATGTACAAGTACATCTCCGCTCCATGTACAAGTACCTCTCCGCTCCATGTACAAGTACATCTCCGCTCCATGTACAAGTACCTCTCCGCTCCATGTACAAGTACCTCTCCGCTCAATGTACAAGTACATCTCCGCTCCATGTACAAGTACATCTCTGCTCCATGTACAAGTACCTCTCCGCTCAATGTACAAGTACATCTCCGCTCCATGTACAAGTACCTCTCCGCTCCATGTACAAGTACCTCTCCGCTCAATGTACAAGTACATCTCCGCTCCATGTACAAGTACCTCTCCGCTCCATGTACAAGTACATCTCCGCTCCATGTACAAGTACCTCTCCGCTCCATGTACAAGTACCTCTCCGCTCAATGTACAAGTACATCTCCGCTCCATGTACAAGTACATCTCTGCTCCATGTACAAGTACCTCTCCGCTCAATGTACAAGTACATCTCCGCTCCATGTACAAGTACCTCTCCGCTCCATGTACAAGTACCTCTCCGGTCCATGTACAAGTACCTCTCCGCTCCATGTACAAGTACCTCTCCGCTCCATGTACAAGTACCTCTCCGCTCAATGTCAAGTGTCGACAGTACCTCTCCGCTCCATGTACAAATACCTCTCCGCTCTCATGTACAAGTACCTCTCCGCTCCATGTACAAGTACCTCTCCGCTCAATGTCAAGTGTCGACAGTACCTCTCCGCTCCATGTACAAATACCTCTCCGCTCCATGTACAAGTACCTCTCCGCTCTCATGTACAAGTACCTCTCCGCTCCATGTACAAGTAGCTCTCCGCTCAATGTACAAGTGTCGACAGTACCTTTCCGCTCCATGTACAAATACCTCTCCGCTCTCATGTACAAGTACCTCTCCGCTCCATGTACAAGTACCTCTCCGCTCAATGTACAAATACCTCTCCGCTCCATGTATAAGTACCTCTCCGCTCTATGTACAAGTACCTCTCCGCTCCATGTACAAGTACCTCTCCGCTCAATGTACAAATACCTCTCCGCTCCATGTACAAGTAGCTCTCCGCTGAATGTACAAGTGTCGACAGTACCTCTCCGCTCAATGTACAAGTACCTCTCCGCTCAATGTACAAATACCTCTCCGCTCCATGTACAAGTACCTCTCCGCTCAATGTCAAGTATCGACAGTACCTCTCCGCTCCATGTACAAGTACCTCTCCGCTGAATGTACAAGTGTCGACAGTACCTCTCCGCTCAATGTACAAGTACCTCTCCGCTCTCATGTACAAGTACCTCTCCGCTCCATGTACAAGTACCTCTCCCCTCAATGTACAAGTACCTCTGCGCTCCATGTACAAGTACCTCTCCGCTCAATGTACAAGTACCTCTCCGCTCAATGTACAAGTGTCGACAGTACCTCTCCGCTCCATGTACAAGTACCTCTACGCTCAATGTACAAGTGTCGACAGTACCTCTCCGCTCTCATGTACAAGTACCTCTCCGATCCATGTACAAGTACATCTCCGCTCCATGTACAAGTACATCTCCGCTCAATGTACAAGTACCTCTCCGCTCCATGTACAAGTACCTCTCCGCTCCATGTACAAGTACCTCTCCGCTCCATGTACAAGTACCTCTCCGCTCCATGTACAAGTACCTCTCCGCTCAATGTACAAGTACCTCTCCGCTCCATGTACAAGTACCTCTCCGCTCAATGTACAAGTACATCTCCGCTCCATGTACAAGTACATCTCTGCTCCATGTACAAGTACCTCTCCGCTCAATGTACAAGTACATCTCCGCTCCATGTACAAGTACCTCTCCGCTCCATGTACAAGTACCTCTCCGGTCCATGTACAAGTACCTCTCCGCTCCATGTACAAGTACCTCTCCGCTCCATGTACAAGTACCTCTCCGCTCAATGTCAAGTGTCGACAGTACCTCTCCGCTCCATGTACAAATACCTCTCCGCTCTCATGTACAAGTACCTCTCCGCTCCATGTACAAGTACCTCTCCGCTCAATGTCAAGTGTCGACAGTACCTCTCCGCTCCATGTACAAATACCTCTCCGCTCCATGTACAAGTACCTCTCCGCTCTCATGTACAAGTACCTCTCCGCTCCATGTACAAGTAGCTCTCCGCTCAATGTACAAGTGTCGACAGTACCTTTCCGCTCCATGTACAAATACCTCTCCGCTCTCATGTACAAGTACCTCTCCGCTCCATGTACAAGTACCTCTCCGCTCAATGTACAAATACCTCTCCGCTCCATGTATAAGTACCTCTCCGCTCTATGTACAAGTACCTCTCCGCTCCATGTACAAGTACCTCTCCGCTCAATGTACAAATACCTCTCCGCTCCATGTACAAGTAGCTCTCCGCTGAATGTACAAGTGTCGACAGTACCTCTCCGCTCAATGTACAAGTACCTCTCCGCTCAATGTACAAGTACATCTCCGCTCCATGTACAAGTACATCTCTGCTCCATGTACAAGTACCTCTCCGCTCAATGTACAAGTACATCTCCGCTCCATGTACAAGTACCTCTCCGCTCCATGTACAAGTACCTCTCCGGTCCATGTACAAGTACCTCTCCGCTCCATGTACAAGTACCTCTCCGCTCCATGTACAAGTACCTCTCCGCTCAATGTCAAGTGTCGACAGTACCTCTCCGCTCCATGTACAAATACCTCTCCGCTCCATGTACAAGTACCTCTCCGCTCTCATGTACAAGTACCTCTCCGCTCCATGTACAAGTACCTCTCCGCTCCATGTACAAGTACCTCTCCGCTCAATGTACAAATACCTCTCCGCTCCATGTATAAGTACCTCTCCGCTCTATGTACAAGTACCTCTCCGCTCCATGTACAAGTACCTCTCCGCTCAATGTACAAATACCTCTCCGCTCCATGTACAAGTAGCTCTCCGCTGAATGTACAAGTGTCGACAGTACCTCTCCGCTCAATGTACAAGTACCTCTCCGCTCAATGTACAAATACCTCTCCGCTCCATGTACAAGTACCTCTCCGCTCAATGTCAAGTATCGACAGTACCTCTCCGCTCCATGTACAAGTACCTCTCCGCTGAATGTACAAGTGTCGACAGTACCTCTCCGCTCAATGTACAAGTACCTCTCCGCTCAATGTACAAGTACCTCTCCGCTCAATGTACAAGTGTCGACAGTACCTCTCCGCTCCATGTACAAGTACCTCTCCGCTCAATGTACAAGTGTCGACAGTACCTCTACGCTCAATGTACAAGTGTCGACAGTACCTCTCCGCTCTCATGTACAAGTACCTCTCCGATCCATGTACAAGTACATCTCCGCTCCATGTACAAGTACATCTCCGCTCAATGTACAAGTACCTCTCCGCTCCATGTACAAGTACCTCTCCGCTCCATGTACAAGTACCTCTCCGCTCCATGTACAAGTACCTCTCCGCTCCATGTACAAGTACCTCTCCGCTCAATGTACAAGTACCTCTCCGCTCCATGTACAAGTACCTCTCCGCTCAATGTACAAGTACCTCTCCGCTCCATGTACAAGTACCTCTCCGCTCCATGTACAAGTACCTCTCCGCTCCATGTACAAGTACCTCTCCGCTCCATGTACAAGTACATCTCTGCTCCATGTACAAGTACCTCTCCGCTCAATGTACAAATACCTCTCCGCTCCATGTATAAGTACCTCTCCGCTCTATGTACAAGTACCTCTCCGCTCCATGTACAAGTACCTCTCCGCTCAATGTACAAATACCTCTCCGCTCCATGTACAAGTAGCTCTCCGCTGAATGTACAAGTGTCGACAGTACCTCTCCGCTCAATGTACAAGTACCTCTCCGCTCAATGTACAAATACCTCTCCGCTCCATGTACAAGTACCTCTCCGCTCAATGTCAAGTATCGACAGTACCTCTCCGCTCCATGTACAAGTACCTCTCCGCTGAATGTACAAGTGTCGACAGTACCTCTCCGCTCAATGTACAAGTACCTCTCCGCTCTCATGTACAAGTACCTCTCCGCTCCATGTACAAGTACCTCTCCCCTCAATGTACAAGTACCTCTGCGCTCCATGTACAAGTACCTCTCCGCTCAATGTACAAGTACCTCTCCGCTCAATGTACAAGTGTCGACAGTACCTCTCCGCTCCATGTACAAGTACCTCTACGCTCAATGTACAAGTGTCGACAGTACCTCTCCGCTCTCATGTACAAGTACCTCTCCGATCCATGTACAAGTACATCTCCGCTCCATGTACAAGTACATCTCCGCTCAATGTACAAGTACCTCTCCGCTCCATGTACAAGTACCTCTCCGCTCCATGTACAAGTACCTCTCCGCTCCATGTACAAGTACCTCTCCGCTCCATGTACAAGTACCTCTCCGCTCAATGTACAAGTACCTCTCCGCTCCATGTACAAGTACCTCTCCGCTCAATGTACAAGTACATCTCCGCTCCATGTACAAGTACATCTCTGCTCCATGTACAAGTACCTCTCCGCTCAATGTACAAGTACATCTCCGCTCCATGTACAAGTACCTCTCCGCTCCATGTACAAGTACCTCTCCGGTCCATGTACAAGTACCTCTCCGCTCCATGTACAAGTACCTCTCCGCTCCATGTACAAGTACCTCTCCGCTCAATGTCAAGTGTCGACAGTACCTCTCCGCTCCATGTACAAATACCTCTCCGCTCTCATGTACAAGTACCTCTCCGCTCCATGTACAAGTACCTCTCCGCTCAATGTCAAGTGTCGACAGTACCTCTCCGCTCCATGTACAAATACCTCTCCGCTCCATGTACAAGTACCTCTCCGCTCTCATGTACAAGTACCTCTCCGCTCCATGTACAAGTAGCTCTCCGCTCAATGTACAAGTGTCGACAGTACCTTTCCGCTCCATGTACAAATACCTCTCCGCTCTCATGTACAAGTACCTCTCCGCTCCATGTACAAGTACCTCTCCGCTCAATGTACAAATACCTCTCCGCTCCATGTATAAGTACCTCTCCGCTCTATGTACAAGTACCTCTCCGCTCCATGTACAAGTACCTCTCCGCTCAATGTACAAATACCTCTCCGCTCCATGTACAAGTAGCTCTCCGCTGAATGTACAAGTGTCGACAGTACCTCTCCGCTCAATGTACAAGTACCTCTCCGCTCAATGTACAAGTACATCTCCGCTCCATGTACAAGTACATCTCTGCTCCATGTACAAGTACCTCTCCGCTCAATGTACAAGTACATCTCCGCTCCATGTACAAGTACCTCTCCGCTCCATGTACAAGTACCTCTCCGGTCCATGTACAAGTACCTCTCCGCTCCATGTACAAGTACCTCTCCGCTCCATGTACAAGTACCTCTCCGCTCAATGTCAAGTGTCGACAGTACCTCTCCGCTCCATGTACAAATACCTCTCCGCTCCATGTACAAGTACCTCTCCGCTCTCATGTACAAGTACCTCTCCGCTCCATGTACAAGTACCTCTCCGCTCCATGTACAAGTACCTCTCCGCTCAATGTACAAATACCTCTCCGCTCCATGTATAAGTACCTCTCCGCTCTATGTACAAGTACCTCTCCGCTCCATGTACAAGTACCTCTCCGCTCAATGTACAAATACCTCTCCGCTCCATGTACAAGTAGCTCTCCGCTGAATGTACAAGTGTCGACAGTACCTCTCCGCTCAATGTACAAGTACCTCTCCGCTCAATGTACAAATACCTCTCCGCTCCATGTACAAGTACCTCTCCGCTCAATGTCAAGTATCGACAGTACCTCTCCGCTCCATGTACAAGTACCTCTCCGCTGAATGTACAAGTGTCGACAGTACCTCTCCGCTCAATGTACAAGTACCTCTCCGCTCAATGTACAAGTACCTCTCCGCTCAATGTACAAGTGTCGACAGTACCTCTCCGCTCCATGTACAAGTACCTCTCCGCTCAATGTACAAGTGTCGACAGTACCTCTACGCTCAATGTACAAGTGTCGACAGTACCTCTCCGCTCTCATGTACAAGTACCTCTCCGATCCATGTACAAGTACATCTCCGCTCCATGTACAAGTACATCTCCGCTCAATGTACAAGTACCTCTCCGCTCCATGTACAAGTACCTCTCCGCTCCATGTACAAGTACCTCTCCGCTCCATGTACAAGTACCTCTCCGCTCCATGTACAAGTACCTCTCCGCTCAATGTACAAGTACCTCTCCGCTCCATGTACAAGTACCTCTCCGCTCAATGTACAAGTACCTCTCCGCTCCATGTACAAGTACCTCTCCGCTCCATGTACAAGTACCTCTCCGCTCCATGTACAAGTACCTCTCCGCTCCATGTACAAGTACATCTCTGCTCCATGTACAAGTACCTCTCCGCTCAATGTACAAGTACATCTCCGCTCCATGTACAAGTACCTCTCCGCTCCATGTACAAGTACATCTCCGCTCCATGTACAAGTACCTCTCCGCTCCATGTACAAGTACCTCTCCGCTCAATGTACAAGTACATCTCCGCTCCATGTACAAGTACATCTCTGCTCCATGTACAAGTACCTCTCCGCTCAATGTACAAGTACATCTCCGCTCCATGTACAAGTACCTCTCCGCTCCATGTACAAGTACCTCTCCGGTCCATGTACAAGTACCTCTCCGCTCCATGTACAAGTACCTCTCCGCTCCATGTACAAGTACCTCTCCGCTCAATGTCAAGTGTCGACAGTACCTCTCCGCTCCATGTACAAATACCTCTCCGCTCTCATGTACAAGTACCTCTCCGCTCCATGTACAAGTACCTCTCCGCTCAATGTCAAGTGTCGACAGTACCTCTCCGCTCCATGTACAAATACCTCTCCGCTCCATGTACAAGTACCTCTCCGCTCTCATGTACAAGTACCTCTCCGCTCCATGTACAAGTAGCTCTCCGCTCAATGTACAAGTGTCGACAGTACCTTTCCGCTCCATGTACAAATACCTCTCCGCTCTCATGTACAAGTACCTCTCCGCTCCATGTACAAGTACCTCTCCGCTCAATGTACAAATACCTCTCCGCTCCATGTATAAGTACCTCTCCGCTCTATGTACAAGTACCTCTCCGCTCCATGTACAAGTACCTCTCCGCTCAATGTACAAATACCTCTCCGCTCCATGTACAAGTAGCTCTCCGCTGAATGTACAAGTGTCGACAGTACCTCTCCGCTCAATGTACAAGTACCTCTCCGCTCAATGTACAAATACCTCTCCGCTCCATGTACAAGTACCTCTCCGCTCAATGTCAAGTATCGACAGTACCTCTCCGCTCCATGTACAAGTACCTCTCCGCTGAATGTACAAGTGTCGACAGTACCTCTCCGCTCAATGTACAAGTACCTCTCCGCTCTCATGTACAAGTACCTCTCCGCTCCATGTACAAGTACCTCTCCCCTCAATGTACAAGTACCTCTGCGCTCCATGTACAAGTACCTCTCCGCTCAATGTACAAGTACCTCTCCGCTCAATGTACAAGTGTCGACAGTACCTCTCCGCTCCATGTACAAGTACCTCTCCGCTCAATGTACAAGTGTCGACAGTACCTCTACGCTCAATGTACAAGTGTCGACAGTACCTCTCCGCTCTCATGTACAAGTACCTCTCCGATCCATGTACAAGTACATCTCCGCTCCATGTACAAGTACATCTCCGCTCAATGTACAAGTACCTCTCCGCTCCATGTACAAGTACCTCTCCGCTCCATGTACAAGTACCTCTCCGCTCCATGTACAAGTACCTCTCCGCTCCATGTACAAGTACCTCTCCGCTCAATGTACAAGTACCTCTCCGCTCCATGTACAAGTACCTCTCCGCTCAATGTACAAGTACATCTCCGCTCCATGTACAAGTACATCTCTGCTCCATGTACAAGTACCTCTCCGCTCAATGTACAAGTACATCTCCGCTCCATGTACAAGTACCTCTCCGCTCCATGTACAAGTACCTCTCCGGTCCATGTACAAGTACCTCTCCGCTCCATGTACAAGTACCTCTCCGCTCCATGTACAAGTACCTCTCCGCTCAATGTCAAGTGTCGACAGTACCTCTCCGCTCCATGTACAAATACCTCTCCGCTCTCATGTACAAGTACCTCTCCGCTCCATGTACAAGTACCTCTCCGCTCAATGTCAAGTGTCGACAGTACCTCTCCGCTCCATGTACAAATACCTCTCCGCTCCATGTACAAGTACCTCTCCGCTCTCATGTACAAGTACCTCTCCGCTCCATGTACAAGTAGCTCTCCGCTCAATGTACAAGTGTCGACAGTACCTTTCCGCTCCATGTACAAATACCTCTCCGCTCTCATGTACAAGTACCTCTCCGCTCCATGTACAAGTACCTCTCCGCTCAATGTACAAATACCTCTCCGCTCCATGTATAAGTACCTCTCCGCTCTATGTACAAGTACCTCTCCGCTCCATGTACAAGTACCTCTCCGCTCAATGTACAAATACCTCTCCGCTCCATGTACAAGTAGCTCTCCGCTGAATGTACAAGTGTCGACAGTACCTCTCCGCTCAATGTACAAGTACCTCTCCGCTCAATGTACAAATACCTCTCCGCTCCATGTACAAGTACCTCTCCGCTCAATGTCAAGTATCGACAGTACCTCTCCGCTCCATGTACAAGTACCTCTCCGCTGAATGTACAAGTGTCGACAGTACCTCTCCGCTCAATGTACAAGTACCTCTCCGCTCTCATGTACAAGTACCTCTCCGCTCCATGTACAAGTACCTCTCCCCTCAATGTACAAGTACCTCTGCGCTCCATGTACAAGTACCTCTCCGCTCAATGTACAAGTACCTCTCCGCTCAATGTACAAGTGTCGACAGTACCTCTCCGCTCCATGTACAAGTACCTCTCCGCTCAATGTACAAGTGTCGACAGTACCTCTACGCTCAATGTACAAGTGTCGACAGTACCTCTCCGCTCTCATGTACAAGTACCTCTCCGATCCATGTACAAGTACATCTCCGCTCCATGTACAAGTACATCTCCGCTCAATGTACAAGTACCTCTCCGCTCCATGTACAAGTACCTCTCCGCTCCATGTACAAGTACCTCTCCGCTCCATGTACAAGTACCTCTCCGCTCCATGTACAAGTACCTCTCCGCTCAATGTACAAGTACTTCTCCGCTCCATGTACAAGTACCTCTCCGCTCAATGTACAAGTACCTCTCCGCTCCATGTACAAGTACCTCTCCGCTCCATGTACAAGTACCTCTCCGCTCCATGTACAAGTACCTCTCCGCTCCATGTACAAGTACATCTCTGCTCCATGTACAAGTACCTCTCCGCTCAATGTACAAGTACATCTCCGCTCCATGTACAAGTACCTCTCCGCTCCATGTACAAGTACATCTCCGCTCCATGTACAAGTACCTCTCCGCTCCATGTACAAGTACCTCTCCGCTCAATGTACAAGTACATCTCCGCTCCATGTACAAGTACATCTCTGCTCCATGTACAAGTACCTCTCCGCTCAATGTACAAGTACATCTCCGCTCCATGTACAAGTACCTCTCCGCTCCATGTACAAGTACCTCTCCGGTCCATGTACAAGTACCTCTCCGCTCAATGTACAAGTACCTCTCCGCTCCATGTACAAGTACCTCTCCGCTCCATGTACAAGTACCTCTCCGCTCCATGTACAAGTACCTCTCCGCTCCATGTACAAGTACATCTCTGCTCCATGTACAAGTACCTCTCCGCTCAATGTACAAGTACATCTCCGCTCCATGTACAAGTACCTCTCCGCTCCATGTACAAGTACATCTCCGCTCCATGTACAAGTACCTCTCCGCTCCATGTACAAGTACCTCTCCGCTCAATGTACAAGTACATCTCCGCTCCATGTACAAGTACATCTCTGCTCCATGTACAAGTACCTCTCCGCTCAATGTACAAGTACATCTCCGCTCCATGTACAAGTACCTCTCCGCTCCATGTACAAGTACCTCTCCGGTCCATGTACAAGTACCTCTCCGCTCCATGTACAAGTACCTCTCCGCTCCATGTACAAGTACCTCTCCGCTCAATGTCAAGTGTCGACAGTACCTCTCCGCTCCATGTACAAATACCTCTCCGCTCTCATGTACAAGTACCTCTCCGCTCCATGTACAAGTACCTCTCCGCTCAATGTCAAGTGTCGACAGTACCTCTCCGCTCCATGTACAAATACCTCTCCGCTCCATGTACAAGTACCTCTCCGCTCTCATGTACAAGTACCTCTCCGCTCCATGTACAAGTAGCTCTCCGCTCAATGTACAAGTGTCGACAGTACCTTTCCGCTCCATGTACAAATACCTCTCCGCTCTCATGTACAAGTACCTCTCCGCTCCATGTACAAGTACCTCTCCGCTCAATGTACAAATACCTCTCCGCTCCATGTATAAGTACCTCTCCGCTCTATGTACAAGTACCTCTCCGCTCCATGTACAAGTACCTCTCCGCTCAATGTACAAATACCTCTCCGCTCCATGTACAAGTAGCTCTCCGCTGAATGTACAAGTGTCGACAGTACCTCTCCGCTCAATGTACAAGTACCTCTCCGCTCAATGTACAAGTACATCTCCGCTCCATGTACAAGTACATCTCTGCTCCATGTACAAGTACCTCTCCGCTCAATGTACAAGTACATCTCCGCTCCATGTACAAGTACCTCTCCGCTCCATGTACAAGTACCTCTCCGGTCCATGTACAAGTACCTCTCCGCTCCATGTACAAGTACCTCTCCGCTCCATGTACAAGTACCTCTCCGCTCAATGTCAAGTGTCGACAGTACCTCTCCGCTCCATGTACAAATACCTCTCCGCTCCATGTACAAGTACCTCTCCGCTCTCATGTACAAGTACCTCTCCGCTCCATGTACAAGTACCTCTCCGCTCCATGTACAAGTACCTCTCCGCTCAATGTACAAATACCTCTCCGCTCCATGTATAAGTACCTCTCCGCTCTATGTACAAGTACCTCTCCGCTCCATGTACAAGTACCTCTCCGCTCAATGTACAAATACCTCTCCGCTCCATGTACAAGTAGCTCTCCGCTGAATGTACAAGTGTCGACAGTACCTCTCCGCTCAATGTACAAGTACCTCTCCGCTCAATGTACAAATACCTCTCCGCTCCATGTACAAGTACCTCTCCGCTCAATGTCAAGTATCGACAGTACCTCTCCGCTCCATGTACAAGTACCTCTCCGCTGAATGTACAAGTGTCGACAGTACCTCTCCGCTCAATGTACAAGTACCTCTCCGCTCAATGTACAAGTACCTCTCCGCTCAATGTACAAGTGTCGACAGTACCTCTCCGCTCCATGTACAAGTACCTCTCCGCTCAATGTACAAGTGTCGACAGTACCTCTACGCTCAATGTACAAGTGTCGACAGTACCTCTCCGCTCTCATGTACAAGTACCTCTCCGATCCATGTACAAGTACATCTCCGCTCCATGTACAAGTACATCTCCGCTCAATGTACAAGTACCTCTCCGCTCCATGTACAAGTACCTCTCCGCTCCATGTACAAGTACCTCTCCGCTCCATGTACAAGTACCTCTCCGCTCCATGTACAAGTACCTCTCCGCTCAATGTACAAGTACCTCTCCGCTCCATGTACAAGTACCTCTCCGCTCAATGTACAAGTACCTCTCCGCTCCATGTACAAGTACCTCTCCGCTCCATGTACAAGTACCTCTCCGCTCCATGTACAAGTACCTCTCCGCTCCATGTACAAGTACATCTCTGCTCCATGTACAAGTACCTCTCCGCTCAATGTACAAGTACATCTCCGCTCCATGTACAAGTACCTCTCCGCTCCATGTACAAGTACATCTCCGCTCCATGTACAAGTACCTCTCCGCTCCATGTACAAGTACCTCTCCGCTCAATGTACAAGTACATCTCCGCTCCATGTACAAGTACATCTCTGCTCCATGTACAAGTACCTCTCCGCTCAATGTACAAGTACATCTCCGCTCCATGTACAAGTACCTCTCCGCTCCATGTACAAGTACCTCTCCGGTCCATGTACAAGTACCTCTCCGCTCCATGTACAAGTACCTCTCCGCTCCATGTACAAGTACCTCTCCGCTCAATGTCAAGTGTCGACAGTACCTCTCCGCTCCATGTACAAATACCTCTCCGCTCTCATGTACAAGTACCTCTCCGCTCCATGTACAAGTACCTCTCCGCTCAATGTCAAGTGTCGACAGTACCTCTCCGCTCCATGTACAAATACCTCTCCGCTCCATGTACAAGTACCTCTCCGCTCTCATGTACAAGTACCTCTCCGCTCCATGTACAAGTAGCTCTCCGCTCAATGTACAAGTGTCGACAGTACCTTTCCGCTCCATGTACAAATACCTCTCCGCTCTCATGTACAAGTACCTCTCCGCTCCATGTACAAGTACCTCTCCGCTCAATGTACAAATACCTCTCCGCTCCATGTATAAGTACCTCTCCGCTCTATGTACAAGTACCTCTCCGCTCCATGTACAAGTACCTCTCCGCTCAATGTACAAATACCTCTCCGCTCCATGTACAAGTAGCTCTCCGCTGAATGTACAAGTGTCGACAGTACCTCTCCGCTCAATGTACAAGTACCTCTCCGCTCAATGTACAAATACCTCTCCGCTCCATGTACAAGTACCTCTCCGCTCAATGTCAAGTATCGACAGTACCTCTCCGCTCCATGTACAAGTACCTCTCCGCTGAATGTACAAGTGTCGACAGTACCTCTCCGCTCAATGTACAAGTACCTCTCCGCTCTCATGTACAAGTACCTCTCCGCTCCATGTACAAGTACCTCTCCCCTCAATGTACAAGTACCTCTGCGCTCCATGTACAAGTACCTCTCCGCTCAATGTACAAGTACCTCTCCGCTCAATGTACAAGTGTCGACAGTACCTCTCCGCTCCATGTACAAGTACCTCTCCGCTCAATGTACAAGTGTCGACAGTACCTCTACGCTCAATGTACAAGTGTCGACAGTACCTCTCCGCTCTCATGTACAAGTACCTCTCCGATCCATGTACAAGTACATCTCCGCTCCATGTACAAGTACATCTCCGCTCAATGTACAAGTACCTCTCCGCTCCATGTACAAGTACCTCTCCGCTCCATGTACAAGTACCTCTCCGCTCCATGTACAAGTACCTCTCCGCTCCATGTACAAGTACCTCTCCGCTCAATGTACAAGTACCTCTCCGCTCCATGTACAAGTACCTCTCCGCTCAATGTACAAGTACATCTCCGCTCCATGTACAAGTACATCTCTGCTCCATGTACAAGTACCTCTCCGCTCAATGTACAAGTACATCTCCGCTCCATGTACAAGTACCTCTCCGCTCCATGTACAAGTACCTCTCCGGTCCATGTACAAGTACCTCTCCGCTCCATGTACAAGTACCTCTCCGCTCCATGTACAAGTACCTCTCCGCTCAATGTCAAGTGTCGACAGTACCTCTCCGCTCCATGTACAAATACCTCTCCGCTCTCATGTACAAGTACCTCTCCGCTCCATGTACAAGTACCTCTCCGCTCAATGTCAAGTGTCGACAGTACCTCTCCGCTCCATGTACAAATATCTCTCCGCTCCATGTACAAGTACCTCTCCGCTCTCATGTACAAGTACCTCTCCGCTCCATGTACAAGTAGCTCTCCGCTCAATGTACAAGTGTCGACAGTACCTTTCCGCTCCATGTACAAATACCTCTCCGCTCTCATGTACAAGTACCTCTCCGCTCCATGTACAAGTACCTCTCCGCTCAATGTACAAATACCTCTCCGCTCCATGTATAAGTACCTCTCCGCTCTATGTACAAGTACCTCTCCGCTCCATGTACAAGTACCTCTCCGCTCAATGTACAAATACCTCTCCGCTCCATGTACAAGTAGCTCTCCGCTGAATGTACAAGTGTCGACAGTACCTCTCCGCTCAATGTACAAGTACCTCTCCGCTCAATGTACAAATACCTCTCCGCTCCATGTACAAGTACCTCTCCGCTCAATGTCAAGTATCGACAGTACCTCTCCGCTCCATGTACAAGTACCTCTCCGCTGAATGTACAAGTGTCGACAGTACCTCTCCGCTCAATGTACAAGTACCTCTCCGCTCTCATGTACAAGTACCTCTCCGCTCCATGTACAAGTACCTCTCCCCTCAATGTACAAGTACCTCTGCGCTCCATGTACAAGTACCTCTCCGCTCAATGTACAAGTACCTCTCCGCTCAATGTACAAGTGTCGACAGTACCTCTCCGCTCCATGTACAAGTACCTCTCCGCTCAATGTACAAGTGTCGACAGTACCTCTACGCTCAATGTACAAGTGTCGACAGTACCTCTCCGCTCTCATGTACAAGTACCTCTCCGATCCATGTACAAGTACATCTCCGCTCCATGTACAAGTACATCTCCGCTCAATGTACAAGTACCTCTCCGCTCCATGTACAAGTACCTCTCCGCTCCATGTACAAGTACCTCTCCGCTCCATGTACAAGTACCTCTCCGATCCATGTACAAGTACCTCTCCGCTCAATGTACAAGTACTTCTCCGCTCCATGTACAAGTACCTCTCCGCTCAATGTACAAGTACCTCTCCGCTCCATGTACAAGTACCTCTCCGCTCCATGTACAAGTACCTCTCCGCTCCATGTACAAGTACCTCTCCGCTCCATGTACAAGTACATCTCTGCTCCATGTACAAGTACCTCTCCGCTCAATGTACAAGTACATCTCCGCTCCATGTACAAGTACCTCTCCGCTCCATGTACAAGTACATCTCCGCTCCATGTACAAGTACCTCTCCGCTCCATGTACAAGTACCTCTCCGCTCAATGTACAAGTACATCTCCGCTCCATGTACAAGTACATCTCTGCTCCATGTACAAGTACCTCTCCGCTCAATGTACAAGTACATCTCCGCTCCATGTACAAGTACCTCTCCGCTCCATGTACAAGTACCTCTCCGGTCCATGTACAAGTACCTCTCCGCTCCATGTACAAGTACCTCTCCGCTCAATGTACAAGTACCTCTCCGCTCCATGTACAAGTACCTCTCCGCTCCATGTACAAGTACCTCTCCGCTCCATGTACAAGTACCTCTCCGCTCCATGTACAAGTACATCTCTGCTCCATGTACAAGTACCTCTCCGCTCAATGTACAAGTACATCTCCGCTCCATGTACAAGTACCTCTCCGCTCCATGTACAAGTACATCTCCGCTCCATGTACAAGTACCTCTCCGCTCCATGTACAAGTACCTCTCCGCTCAATGTACAAGTACATCTCCGCTCCATGTACAAGTACATCTCTGCTCCATGTACAAGTACCTCTCCGCTCAATGTACAAGTACATCTCCGCTCCATGTACAAGTACCTCTCCGCTCCATGTACAAGTACCTCTCCGGTCCATGTACAAGTACCTCTCCGCTCCATGTACAAGTACCTCTCCGCTCCATGTACAAGTACCTCTCCGCTCAATGTCAAGTGTCGACAGTACCTCTCCGCTCCATGTACAAATACCTCTCCGCTCTCATGTACAAGTACCTCTCCGCTCCATGTACAAGTACCTCTCCGCTCAATGTCAAGTGTCGACAGTACCTCTCCGCTCCATGTACAAATACCTCTCCGCTCCATGTACAAGTACCTCTCCGCTCTCATGTACAAGTACCTCTCCGCTCCATGTACAAGTAGCTCTCCGCTCAATGTACAAGTGTCGACAGTACCTTTCCGCTCCATGTACAAATACCTCTCCGCTCTCATGTACAAGTACCTCTCCGCTCCATGTACAAGTACCTCTCCGCTCAATGTACAAATACCTCTCCGCTCCATGTATAAGTACCTCTCCGCTCTATGTACAAGTACCTCACCGCTCCATGTACAAGTACCTCTCCGCTCAATGTACAAATACCTCTCCGCTCCATGTACAAGTAGCTCTCCGCTGAATGTACAAGTGTCGACAGTACCTCTCCGCTCAATGTACAAGTACCTCTCCGCTCAATGTACAAATACCTCTCCGCTCCATGTACAAGTACCTCTCCGCTCAATGTCAAGTATCGACAGTACCTCTCCGCTCCATGTACAAGTACCTCTCCGCTGAATGTACAAGTGTCGACAGTACCTCTCCGCTCAATGTACAAGTACCTCTCCGCTCTCATGTACAAGTACCTCTCCGCTCCATGTACAAGTACCTCTCCCCTCAATGTACAAGTACCTCTGCGCTCCATGTACAAGTACCTCTCCGCTCAATGTACAAGTACCTCTCCGCTCAATGTACAAGTGTCGACAGTACCTCTCCGCTCCATGTACAAGTACCTCTCCGCTCAATGTACAAGTGTCGACAGTACCTCTACGCTCAATGTACAAGTGTCGACAGTACCTCTCCGCTCTCATGTACAAGTACCTCTCCGATCCATGTACAAGTACATCTCCGCTCCATGTACAAGTACATCTCCGCTCAATGTACAAGTACCTCTCCGCTCCATGTACAAGTACCTCTCCGCTCCATGTACAAGTACCTCTCCGCTCCATGTACAAGTACCTCTCCGCTCCATGTACAAGTACCTCTCCGCTCAATGTACAAGTACCTCTCCGCTCAATGTACAAATACCTCTCCGCTCAATGTACAAGTACCTCTCCGCTCCATGTACAAGTACCTCTCCGCTCCATGTACAAGTACCTCTCCGCTCCATGTACAAGTACCTCTCCGCTCCATGTACAAGTACCTCTCCGCTCCATGTACAAGTACCTCTCCGCTCCATGTACAAGTACCTCTCCGCTCAATGTACAAGTACCTCTCCGCTCCATGTACAAGTACCTCTCCGCTCAATGTACAAGTACATCTCCGCTCCATGTACAAGTACATCTCTGCTCCATGTACAAGTACCTCTCCGCTCAATGTACAAGTACATCTCCGCTCCATGTACAAGTACCTCTCCGCTCCATGTACAAGTACCTCTCCGGTCCATGTACAAGTACCTCTCCGCTCCATGTACAAGTACCTCTCCGCTCCATGTACAAGTACCTCTCCGCTCAATGTCAAGTGTCGACAGTACCTCTCCGCTCCATGTACAAATACCTCTCCGCTCTCATGTACAAGTACCTCTCCGCTCCATGTACAAGTACCTCTCCGCTCAATGTCAAGTGTCGACAGTACCTCTCCGCTCCATGTACAAATACCTCTCCGCTCCATGTACAAGTACCTCTCCGCTCTCATGTACAAGTACCTCTCCGCTCCATGTACAAGTAGCTCTCCGCTCAATGTACAAGTGTCGACAGTACCTTTCCGCTCCATGTACAAATACCTCTCCGCTCTCATGTACAAGTACCTCTCCGCTCCATGTACAAGTACCTCTCCGCTCAATGTACAAATACCTCTCCGCTCCATGTATAAGTACCTCTCCGCTCTATGTACAAGTACCTCTCCGCTCCATGTACAAGTACCTCTCCGCTCAATGTACAAATACCTCTCCGCTCCATGTACAAGTAGCTCTCCGCTGAATGTACAAGTGTCGACAGTACCTCTCCGCTCAATGTACAAGTACCTCTCCGCTCAATGTACAAATACCTCTCCGCTCCATGTACAAGTACCTCTCCGCTCAATGTCAAGTATCGACAGTACCTCTCCGCTCCATGTACAAGTACCTCTCCGCTGAATGTACAAGTGTCGACAGTACCTCTCCGCTCAATGTACAAGTACCTCTCCGCTCTCATGTACAAGTACCTCTCCGCTCCATGTACAAGTACCTCTCCCCTCAATGTACAAGTACCTCTGCGCTCCATGTACAAGTACCTCTCCGCTCAATGTACAAGTACCTCTCCGCTCAATGTACAAGTGTCGACAGTACCTCTCCGCTCCATGTACAAGTACCTCTCCGCTCAATGTACAAGTGTCGACAGTACCTCTACGCTCAATGTACAAGTGTCGACAGTACCTCTCCGCTCTCATGTACAAGTACCTCTCCGATCCATGTACAAGTACATCTCCGCTCCATGTACAAGTACATCTCCGCTCAATGTACAAGTACCTCTCCGCTCCATGTACAAGTACCTCTCCGCTCCATGTACAAGTACCTCTCCGCTCCATGTACAAGTACCTCTCCGCTCCATGTACAAGTACCTCTCCGCTCAATGTACAAGTACTTCTCCGCTCCATGTACAAGTACCTCTCTGCTCAATGTACAAGTACCTCTCCGCTCCATGTACAAGTACCTCTCCGCTCCATGTACAAGTACCTCTCCGCTCAATGTACAAGTACATCTCCGCTCCATGTACAAGTACATCTCTGCTCCATGTACAAGTACCTCTCCGCTCAATGTACAAGTACATCTCCGCTCCATGTACAAGTACCTCTCCGCTCCATGTACAAGTACCTCTCCGGTCCATGTACAAGTACCTCTCCGCTCCATGTACAAGTACCTCTCCGCTCCATGTACAAGTACCTCTCCGCTCAATGTCAAGTGTCGACAGTACCTCTCCGCTCCATGTACAAATACCTCTCCGCTCTCATGTACAAGTACCTCTCCGCTCCATGTACAAGTACCTCTCCGCTCAATGTCAAGTGTCGACAGTACCTCTCCGCTCCATGTACAAATACCTCTCCGCTCCATGTACAAGTACCTCTCCGCTCTCATGTACAAGTACCTCTCCGCTCCATGTACAAGTAGCTCTCCGCTCAATGTACAAGTGTCGACAGTACCTTTCCGCTCCATGTACAAATACCTCTCCGCTCTCATGTACAAGTACCTCTCCGCTCCATGTACAAGTACCTCTCCGCTCAATGTACAAATACCTCTCCGCTCCATGTATAAGTACCTCTCCGCTCTATGTACAAGTACCTCACCGCTCCATGTACAAGTACCTCTCCGCTCAATGTACAAATACCTCTCCGCTCCATGTACAAGTAGCTCTCCGCTGAATGTACAAGTGTCGACAGTACCTCTCCGCTCAATGTACAAGTACCTCTCCGCTCAATGTACAAATACCTCTCCGCTCCATGTACAAGTACCTCTCCGCTCAATGTCAAGTATCGACAGTACCTCTCCGCTCCATGTACAAGTACCTCTCCGCTGAATGTACAAGTGTCGACAGTACCTCTCCGCTCAATGTACAAGTACCTCTCCGCTCTCATGTACAAGTACCTCTCCGCTCCATGTACAAGTACCTCTCCCCTCAATGTACAAGTACCTCTGCGCTCCATGTACAAGTACCTCTCCGCTCAATGTACAAGTACCTCTCCGCTCAATGTACAAGTGTCGACAGTACCTCTCCGCTCCATGTACAAGTACCTCTCCGCTCAATGTACAAGTGTCGACAGTACCTCTACGCTCAATGTACAAGTGTCGACAGTACCTCTCCGCTCTCATGTACAAGTACCTCTCCGATCCATGTACAAGTACATCTCCGCTCCATGTACAAGTACATCTCCGCTCAATGTACAAGTACCTCTCCGCTCCATGTACAAGTACCTCTCCGCTCCATGTACAAGTACCTCTCCGCTCCATGTACAAGTACCTCTCCGCTCCATGTACAAGTACCTCTCCGCTCAATGTACAAGTACCTCTCCGCTCAATGTACAAATACCTCTCCGCTCAATGTACAAGTACCTCTCCGCTCCATGTACAAGTACCTCTCCGCTCCATGTACAAGTACCTCTCCGCTCCATGTACAAGTACCTCTCCGCTCCATGTACAAGTACCTCTCCGCTCCATGTACAAGTACCTCTCCGCTCCATGTACAAGTACCTCTCCGCTCAATGTACAAGTACCTCTCCGCTCCATGTACAAGTACCTCTCCGCTCAATGTACAAGTACATCTCCGCTCCATGTACAAGTACATCTCTGCTCCATGTACAAGTACCTCTCCGCTCAATGTACAAGTACATCTCCGCTCCATGTACAAGTACCTCTCCGCTCCATGTACAAGTACCTCTCCGGTCCATGTACAAGTACCTCTCCGCTCCATGTACAAGTACCTCTCCGCTCCATGTACAAGTACCTCTCCGCTCAATGTCAAGTGTCGACAGTACCTCTCCGCTCCATGTACAAATACCTCTCCGCTCTCATGTACAAGTACCTCTCCGCTCCATGTACAAGTACCTCTCCGCTCAATGTCAAGTGTCGACAGTACCTCTCCGCTCCATGTACAAATACCTCTCCGCTCCATGTACAAGTACCTCTCCGCTCTCATGTACAAGTACCTCTCCGCTCCATGTACAAGTAGCTCTCCGCTCAATGTACAAGTGTCGACAGTACCTTTCCGCTCCATGTACAAATACCTCTCCGCTCTCATGTACAAGTACCTCTCCGCTCCATGTACAAGTACCTCTCCGCTCAATGTACAAATACCTCTCCGCTCCATGTATAAGTACCTCTCCGCTCTATGTACAAGTACCTCTCCGCTCCATGTACAAGTACCTCTCCGCTCAATGTACAAATACCTCTCCGCTCCATGTACAAGTAGCTCTCCGCTGAATGTACAAGTGTCGACAGTACCTCTCCGCTCAATGTACAAGTACCTCTCCGCTCAATGTACAAATACCTCTCCGCTCCATGTACAAGTACCTCTCCGCTCAATGTCAAGTATCGACAGTACCTCTCCGCTCCATGTACAAGTACCTCTCCGCTGAATGTACAAGTGTCGACAGTACCTCTCCGCTCAATGTACAAGTACCTCTCCGCTCTCATGTACAAGTACCTCTCCGCTCCATGTACAAGTACCTCTCCCCTCAATGTACAAGTACCTCTGCGCTCCATGTACAAGTACCTCTCCGCTCAATGTACAAGTACCTCTCCGCTCAATGTACAAGTGTCGACAGTACCTCTCCGCTCCATGTACAAGTACCTCTCCGCTCAATGTACAAGTGTCGACAGTACCTCTACGCTCAATGTACAAGTGTCGACAGTACCTCTCCGCTCTCATGTACAAGTACCTCTCCGATCCATGTACAAGTACATCTCCGCTCCATGTACAAGTACATCTCCGCTCAATGTACAAGTACCTCTCCGCTCCATGTACAAGTACCTCTCCGCTCCATGTACAAGTACCTCTCCGCTCCATGTACAAGTACCTCTCCGCTCCATGTACAAGTACCTCTCCGCTCAATGTACAAGTACTTCTCCGCTCCATGTACAAGTACCTCTCTGCTCAATGTACAAGTACCTCTCCGCTCCATGTACAAGTACCTCTCCGCTCCATGTACAAGTACCTCTCCGCTCAATGTACAAGTACATCTCCGCTCCATGTACAAGTACATCTCTGCTCCATGTACAAGTACCTCTCCGCTCAATGTACAAGTACATCTCCGCTCCATGTACAAGTACCTCTCCGCTCCATGTACAAGTACCTCTCCGGTCCATGTACAAGTACCTCTCCGCTCCATGTACAAGTACCTCTCCGCTCCATGTACAAGTACCTCTCCGCTCAATGTCAAGTGTCGACAGTACCTCTCCGCTCCATGTACAAATACCTCTCCGCTCTCATGTACAAGTACCTCTCCGCTCCATGTACAAGTACCTCTCCGCTCAATGTCAAGTGTCGACAGTACCTCTCCGCTCCATGTACAAATACCTCTCCGCTCCATGTACAAGTACCTCTCCGCTCTCATGTACAAGTACCTCTCCGCTCCATGTACAAGTAGCTCTCCGCTCAATGTACAAGTGTCGACAGTACCTTTCCGCTCCATGTACAAATACCTCTCCGCTCTCATGTACAAGTACCTCTCCGCTCCATGTACAAGTACCTCTCCGCTCAATGTACAAATACCTCTCCGCTCCATGTATAAGTACCTCTCCGCTCTATGTACAAGTACCTCTCCGCTCCATGTACAAGTACCTCTCCGCTCAATGTACAAATACCTCTCCGCTCCATGTACAAGTAGCTCTCCGCTGAATGTACAAGTGTCGACAGTACCTCTCCGCTCAATGTACAAGTACCTCTCCGCTCAATGTACAAATACCTCTCCGCTCCATGTACAAGTACCTCTCCGCTCAATGTCAAGTATCGACAGTACCTCTCCGCTCCATGTACAAGTACCTCTCCGCTGAATGTACAAGTGTCGACAGTACCTCTCCGCTCAATGTACAAGTACCTCTCCGCTCTCATGTACAAGTACCTCTCCGCTCCATGTACAAGTACCTCTCCCCTCAATGTACAAGTACCTCTGCGCTCCATGTACAAGTACCTCTCCGCTCAATGTACAAGTACCTCTCCGCTCAATGTACAAGTGTCGACAGTACCTCTCCGCTCCATGTACAAGTACCTCTCCGCTCAATGTACAAGTGTCGACAGTACCTCTACGCTCAATGTACAAGTGTCGACAGTACCTCTCCGCTCTCATGTACAAGTACCTCTCCGATCCATGTACAAGTACATCTCCGCTCCATGTACAAGTACATCTCCGCTCAATGTACAAGTACCTCTCCGCTCCATGTACAAGTACCTCTCCGCTCCAGGTACAAGTACCTCTCCGCTCCATGTACAAGTACCTCTCCGCTCCATGTACAAGTACCTCTCCGCTCAATGTACAAGTACTTCTCCGCTCCATGTACAAGTACCTCTCTGCTCAATGTACAAGTACCTCTCCGCTCCATGTACAAGTACCTCTCCGCTCCATGTACAAGTACCTCTCCGCTCCATGTACAAGTACCTCTCCGCTCCATGTACAAGTACATCTCTGCTCCATGTACAAGTACCTCTCCGCTCAATGTACAAGTACATCTCCGCTCCATGTACAAGTACCTCTCCGCTCCATGTACAAGTACATCTCCGCTCCATGTACAAGTACCTCTCCGCTCCATGTACAAGTACCTCTCCGCTCAATGTACAAGTACATCTCCGCTCCATGTACAAGTACATCTCTGCTCCATGTACAAGTACCTCTCCGCTCAATGTACAAGTACATCTCCGCTCCATGTACAAGTACCTCTCCGCTCCATGTACAAGTACCTCTCCGGTCCATGTACAAGTACCTCTCCGCTCCATGTACAAGTACCTCTCCGCTCAATGTACAAGTACCTCTCCGCTCCATGTACAAGTACCTCTCCGCTCCATGTACAAGTACCTCTCCGCTCCATGTACAAGTACCTCTCCGCTCCATGTACAAGTACATCTCTGCTCCATGTACAAGTACCTCTCCGCTCAATGTACAAGTACATCTCCGCTCCATGTACAAGTACCTCTCCGCTCCATGTACAAGTACATCTCCGCTCCATGTACAAGTACCTCTCCGCTCCATGTACAAGTACCTCTCCGCTCAATGTACAAGTACATCTCCGCTCCATGTACAAGTACATCTCTGCTCCATGTACAAGTACCTCTCCGCTCAATGTACAAGTACCTCTCCGCTCAATGTACAAATACCTCTCCGCTCCATGTACAAGTACCTCTCCGCTCAATGTCAAGTATCGACAGTACCTCTCCGCTCCATGTACAAGTACCTCTCCGCTGAATGTACAAGTGTCGACAGTACCTCTCCGCTCAATGTACAAGTACCTCTCCGCTCTCATGTACAAGTACCTCTCCGCTCCATGTACAAGTACCTCTCCCCTCAATGTACAAGTACCTCTGCGCTCCATGTACAAGTACCTCTCCGCTCAATGTACAAGTACCTCTCCGCTCAATGTACAAGTGTCGACAGTACCTCTCCGCTCCATGTACAAGTACCTCTCCGCTCAATGTACAAGTGTCGACAGTACCTCTACGCTCAATGTACAAGTGTCGACAGTACCTCTCCGCTCTCATGTACAAGTACCTCTCCGATCCATGTACAAGTACATCTCCGCTCCATGTACAAGTACATCTCCGCTCAATGTACAAGTACCTCTCCGCTCCATGTACAAGTACCTCTCCGCTCCATGTACAAGTACCTCTCCGCTCCATGTACAAGTACCTCTCCGCTCCATGTACAAGTACCTCTCCGCTCAATGTACAAGTACCTCTCCGCTCAATGTACAAATACCTCTCCGCTCAATGTACAAGTACCTCTCCGCTCCATGTACAAGTACCTCTCCGCTCCATGTACAAGTACCTCTCCGCTCCATGTACAAGTACCTCTCCGCTCCATGTACAAGTACCTCTCCGCTCCATGTACAAGTACCTCTCCGCTCCATGTACAAGTACCTCTCCGCTCAATGTACAAGTACCTCTCCGCTCCATGTACAAGTACCTCTCCGCTCAATGTACAAGTACATCTCCGCTCCATGTACAAGTACATCTCTGCTCCATGTACAAGTACCTCTCCGCTCAATGTACAAGTACATCTCCGCTCCATGTACAAGTACCTCTCCGCTCCATGTACAAGTACCTCTCCGGTCCATGTACAAGTACCTCTCCGCTCCATGTACAAGTACCTCTCCGCTCCATGTACAAGTACCTCTCCGCTCAATGTCAAGTGTCGACAGTACCTCTCCGCTCCATGTACAAATACCTCTCCGCTCTCATGTACAAGTACCTCTCCGCTCCATGTACAAGTACCTCTCCGCTCAATGTCAAGTGTCGACAGTACCTCTCCGCTCCATGTACAAATACCTCTCCGCTCCATGTACAAGTACCTCTCCGCTCTCATGTACAAGTACCTCTCCGCTCCATGTACAAGTAGCTCTCCGCTCAATGTACAAGTGTCGACAGTACCTTTCCGCTCCATGTACAAATACCTCTCCGCTCTCATGTACAAGTACCTCTCCGCTCCATGTACAAGTACCTCTCCGCTCAATGTACAAATACCTCTCCGCTCCATGTATAAGTACCTCTCCGCTCTATGTACAAGTACCTCTCCGCTCCATGTACAAGTACCTCTCCGCTCAATGTACAAATACCTCTCCGCTCCATGTACAAGTAGCTCTCCGCTGAATGTACAAGTGTCGACAGTACCTCTCCGCTCAATGTACAAGTACCTCTCCGCTCAATGTACAAATACCTCTCCGCTCCATGTACAAGTACCTCTCCGCTCAATGTCAAGTATCGACAGTACCTCTCCGCTCCATGTACAAGTACCTCTCCGCTGAATGTACAAGTGTCGACAGTACCTCTCCGCTCAATGTACAAGTACCTCTCCGCTCTCATGTACAAGTACCTCTCCGCTCCATGTACAAGTACCTCTCCCCTCAATGTACAAGTACCTCTGCGCTCCATGTACAAGTACCTCTCCGCTCAATGTACAAGTACCTCTCCGCTCAATGTACAAGTGTCGACAGTACCTCTCCGCTCCATGTACAAGTACCTCTCCGCTCAATGTACAAGTGTCGACAGTACCTCTACGCTCAATGTACAAGTGTCGACAGTACCTCTCCGCTCTCATGTACAAGTACCTCTCCGATCCATGTACAAGTACATCTCCGCTCCATGTACAAGTACATCTCCGCTCAATGTACAAGTACCTCTCCGCTCCATGTACAAGTACCTCTCCGCTCCATGTACAAGTACCTCTCCGCTCCATGTACAAGTACCTCTCCGCTCCATGTACAAGTACCTCTCCGCTCAATGTACAAGTACTTCTCCGCTCCATGTACAAGTACCTCTCTGCTCAATGTACAAGTACCTCTCCGCTCCATGTACAAGTACCTCTCCGCTCCATGTACAAGTACCTCTCCGCTCCATGTACAAGTACCTCTCCGCTCCATGTACAAGTACATCTCTGCTCCATGTACAAGTACCTCTCCGCTCAATGTACAAGTACATCTCCGCTCCATGTACAAGTACCTCTCCGCTCCATGTACAAGTACATCTCCGCTCCATGTACAAGTACCTCTCCGCTCCATGTACAAGTACCTCTCCGCTCAATGTACAAGTACATCTCCGCTCCATGTACAAGTACATCTCTGCTCCATGTACAAGTACCTCTCCGCTCAATGTACAAGTACATCTCCGCTCCATGTACAAGTACCTCTCCGCTCCATGTACAAGTACCTCTCCGGTCCATGTACAAGTACCTCTCCGCTCCATGTACAAGTACCTCTCCGCTCAATGTACAAGTACCTCTCCGCTCCATGTACAAGTACCTCTCCGCTCCATGTACAAGTACATCTCCGCTCCATGTACAAGTACCTCTCCGCTCCATGTACAAGTACCTCTCCGCTCAATGTACAAGTACCTCTCCGCTCCATGTACAAGTACCTCTCCGCTCAATGTACAAGTACCTCTCCGCTCCATGTACAAGTACCTCTCCGCTCCATGTACAAGTACCTCTCCGCTCCATGTACAAGTACCTCTCCGCTCCATGTACAAGTACATCTCTGCTCCATGTACAAGTACCTCTCCGCTCAATGTACAAGTACATCTCCGCTCCATGTACAAGTACCTCTCCGCTCCATGTACAAGTACATCTCCGCTCCATGTACAAGTACCTCTCCGCTCCATGTACAAGTACCTCTCCGCTCAATGTACAAGTACATCTCCGCTCCATGTACAAGTACATCTCTGCTCCATGTACAAGTACCTCTCCGCTCAATGTACAAGTACATCTCCGCTCCATGTACAAGTACCTCTCCGCTCCATGTACAAGTACCTCTCCGGTCCATGTACAAGTACCTCTCCGCTCCATGTACAAGTACCTCTCCGCTCAATGTACAAGTACCTCTCCGCTCCATGTACAAGTACCTCTCCGCTCCATGTACAAGTACCTCTCCGCTCCATGTACAAGTACCTCTCCGCTCCATGTACAAGTACATCTCTGCTCCATGTACAAGTACCTCTCCGCTCAATGTACAAGTACATCTCCGCTCCATGTACAAGTACCTCTCCGCTCCATGTACAAGTACATCTCCGCTCCATGTACAAGTACCTCTCCGCTCCATGTACAAGTACCTCTCCGCTCAATGTACAAGTACATCTCCGCTCCATGTACAAGTACATCTCTGCTCCATGTACAAGTACCTCTCCGCTCAATGTACAAGTACCTCTCCGCTCAATGTACAAATACCTCTCCGCTCCATGTACAAGTACCTCTCCGCTCAATGTCAAGTATCGACAGTACCTCTCCGCTCCATGTACAAGTACCTCTCCGCTGAATGTACAAGTGTCGACAGTACCTCTCCGCTCAATGTACAAGTACCTCTCCGCTCTCATGTACAAGTACCTCTCCGCTCCATGTACAAGTACCTCTCCCCTCAATGTACAAGTACCTCTGCGCTCCATGTACAAGTACCTCTCCGCTCAATGTACAAGTACCTCTCCGCTCAATGTACAAGTGTCGACAGTACCTCTCCGCTCCATGTACAAGTACCTCTCCGCTCAATGTACAAGTGTCGACAGTACCTCTACGCTCAATGTACAAGTGTCGACAGTACCTCTCCGCTCTCATGTACAAGTACCTCTCCGATCCATGTACAAGTACATCTCCGCTCCATGTACAAGTACATCTCCGCTCAATGTACAAGTACCTCTCCGCTCCATGTACAAGTACCTCTCCGCTCCATGTACAAGTACCTCTCCGCTCCATGTACAAGTACCTCTCCGCTCCATGTACAAGTACCTCTCCGCTCAATGTACAAGTACCTCTCCGCTCAATGTACAAATACCTCTCCGCTCAATGTACAAGTACCTCTCCGCTCCATGTACAAGTACCTCTCCGCTCCATGTACAAGTACCTCTCCGCTCCATGTACAAGTACCTCTCCGCTCCATGTACAAGTACCTCTCCGCTCCATGTACAAGTACCTCTCCGCTCCATGTACAAGTACCTCTCCGCTCAATGTACAAGTACCTCTCCGCTCCATGTACAAGTACCTCTCCGCTCAATGTACAAGTACATCTCCGCTCCATGTACAAGTACATCTCTGCTCCATGTACAAGTACCTCTCCGCTCAATGTACAAGTACATCTCCGCTCCATGTACAAGTACCTCTCCGCTCCATGTACAAGTACCTCTCCGGTCCATGTACAAGTACCTCTCCGCTCCATGTACAAGTACCTCTCCGCTCCATGTACAAGTACCTCTCCGCTCAATGTCAAGTGTCGACAGTACCTCTCCGCTCCATGTACAAATACCTCTCCGCTCTCATGTACAAGTACCTCTCCGCTCCATGTACAAGTACCTCTCCGCTCAATGTCAAGTGTCGACAGTACCTCTCCGCTCCATGTACAAATACCTCTCCGCTCCATGTACAAGTACCTCTCCGCTCTCATGTACAAGTACCTCTCCGCTCCATGTACAAGTAGCTCTCCGCTCAATGTACAAGTGTCGACAGTACCTTTCCGCTCCATGTACAAATACCTCTCCGCTCTCATGTACAAGTACCTCTCCGCTCCATGTACAAGTACCTCTCCGCTCAATGTACAAATACCTCTCCGCTCCATGTATAAGTACCTCTCCGCTCTATGTACAAGTACCTCTCCGCTCCATGTACAAGTACCTCTCCGCTCAATGTACAAATACCTCTCCGCTCCATGTACAAGTAGCTCTCCGCTGAATGTACAAGTGTCGACAGTACCTCTCCGCTCAATGTACAAGTACCTCTCCGCTCAATGTACAAATACCTCTCCGCTCCATGTACAAGTACCTCTCCGCTCAATGTCAAGTATCGACAGTACCTCTCCGCTCCATGTACAAGTACCTCTCCGCTGAATGTACAAGTGTCGACAGTACCTCTCCGCTCAATGTACAAGTACCTCTCCGCTCTCATGTACAAGTACCTCTCCGCTCCATGTACAAGTACCTCTCCCCTCAATGTACAAGTACCTCTGCGCTCCATGTACAAGTACCTCTCCGCTCAATGTACAAGTACCTCTCCGCTCAATGTACAAGTGTCGACAGTACCTCTCCGCTCCATGTACAAGTACCTCTCCGCTCAATGTACAAGTGTCGACAGTACCTCTACGCTCAATGTACAAGTGTCGACAGTACCTCTCCGCTCTCATGTACAAGTACCTCTCCGATCCATGTACAAGTACATCTCCGCTCCATGTACAAGTACATCTCCGCTCAATGTACAAGTACCTCTCCGCTCCATGTACAAGTACCTCTCCGCTCCATGTACAAGTACCTCTCCGCTCCATGTACAAGTACCTCTCCGCTCCATGTACAAGTACCTCTCCGCTCAATGTACAAGTACTTCTCCGCTCCATGTACAAGTACCTCTCTGCTCAATGTACAAGTACCTCTCCGCTCCATGTACAAGTACCTCTCCGCTCCATGTACAAGTACCTCTCCGCTCCATGTACAAGTACCTCTCCGCTCCATGTACAAGTACATCTCTGCTCCATGTACAAGTACCTCTCCGCTCAATGTACAAGTACATCTCCGCTCCATGTACAAGTACCTCTCCGCTCCATGTACAAGTACATCTCCGCTCCATGTACAAGTACCTCTCCGCTCCATGTACAAGTACCTCTCCGCTCAATGTACAAGTACATCTCCGCTCCATGTACAAGTACATCTCTGCTCCATGTACAAGTACCTCTCCGCTCAATGTACAAGTACATCTCCGCTCCATGTACAAGTACCTCTCCGCTCCATGTACAAGTACCTCTCCGGTCCATGTACAAGTACCTCTCCGCTCCATGTACAAGTACCTCTCCGCTCAATGTACAAGTACCTCTCCGCTCCATGTACAAGTACCTCTCCGCTCCATGTACAAGTACCTCTCCGCTCCATGTACAAGTACCTCTCCGCTCCATGTACAAGTACATCTCTGCTCCATGTACAAGTACCTCTCCGCTCAATGTACAAGTACATCTCCGCTCCATGTACAAGTACCTCTCCGCTCCATGTACAAGTACATCTCCGCTCCATGTACAAGTACCTCTCCGCTCCATGTACAAGTACCTCTCCGCTCAATGTACAAGTACATCTCCGCTCCATGTACAAGTACATCTCTGCTCCATGTACAAGTACCTCTCCGCTCAATGTACAAGTACATCTCCGCTCCATGTACAAGTACCTCTCCGCTCCATGTACAAGTACCTCTCCGGTCCATGTACAAGTACCTCTCCGCTCCATGTACAAGTACCTCTCCGCTCCATGTACAAGTACCTCTCCGCTCAATGTCAAGTGTCGACAGTACCTCTCCGCTCCATGTACAAATACCTCTCCGCTCTCATGTACAAGTACCTCTCCGCTCCATGTACAAGTACCTCTCCGCTCAATGTCAAGTGTCGACAGTACCTCTCCGCTCCATGTACAAATACCTCTCCGCTCCATGTACAAGTACCTCTCCGCTCTCATGTACAAGTACCTCTCCGCTCCATGTACAAGTAGCTCTCCGCTCAATGTACAAGTGTCGACAGTACCTTTCCGCTCCATGTACAAATACCTCTCCGCTCTCATGTACAAGTACCTCTCCGCTCCATGTACAAGTACCTCTCCGCTCAATGTACAAATACCTCTCCGCTCCATGTATAAGTACCTCTCCGCTCTATGTACAAGTACCTCACCGCTCCATGTACAAGTACCTCTCCGCTCAATGTACAAATACCTCTCCGCTCCATGTACAAGTAGCTCTCCGCTGAATGTACAAGTGTCGACAGTACCTCTCCGCTCAATGTACAAGTACCTCTCCGCTCAATGTACAAATACCTCTCCGCTCCATGTACAAGTACCTCTCCGCTCAATGTCAAGTATCGACAGTACCTCTCCGCTCCATGTACAAGTACCTCTCCGCTGAATGTACAAGTGTCGACAGTACCTCTCCGCTCAATGTACAAGTACCTCTCCGCTCTCATGTACAAGTACCTCTCCGCTCCATGTACAAGTACCTCTCCCCTCAATGTACAAGTACCTCTGCGCTCCATGTACAAGTACCTCTCCGCTCAATGTACAAGTACCTCTCCGCTCAATGTACAAGTGTCGACAGTACCTCTCCGCTCCATGTACAAGTACCTCTCCGCTCAATGTACAAGTGTCGACAGTACCTCTACGCTCAATGTACAAGTGTCGACAGTACCTCTCCGCTCTCATGTACAAGTACCTCTCCGATCCATGTACAAGTACATCTCCGCTCCATGTACAAGTACATCTCCGCTCAATGTACAAGTACCTCTCCGCTCCATGTACAAGTACCTCTCCGCTCCATGTACAAGTACCTCTCCGCTCCATGTACAAGTACCTCTCCGCTCCATGTACAAGTACCTCTCCGCTCAATGTACAAGTACCTCTCCGCTCAATGTACAAATACCTCTCCGCTCAATGTACAAGTACCTCTCCGCTCCATGTACAAGTACCTCTCCGCTCCATGTACAAGTACCTCTCCGCTCCATGTACAAGTACCTCTCCGCTCCATGTACAAGTACCTCTCCGCTCCATGTACAAGTACCTCTCCGCTCAATGTACAAATACCTCTCCGCTCCATGTACAAGTAGCTCTCCGCTGAATGTACAAGTGTCGACAGTACCTCTCCGCTCTCATGTACAAGTACCTCTCCGATCCATGTACAAGTACATCTCCGCTCCATGTACAAGTACATCTCCGCTCAATGTACAAGTACCTCTCCGCTCCATGTACAAGTACCTCTCCGCTCCATGTACAAGTACCTCTCCGCTCCATGTACAAGTACCTCTCCGCTCCATGTACAAGTACCTCTCCGCTCAATGTACAAGTACCTCTCCGCTCAATGTACAAATACCTCTCCGCTCAATGTACAAGTACCTCTCCGCTCCATGTACAAGTACCTCTCCGCTCCATGTACAAGTACATCTCCGCTCCATGTACAAGTACCTCTCCGCTCCATGTACAAGTACCTCTCCGGTCCATGTACAAGTACCTCTCCGCTCCATGTACAAGTACCTCTCCGCTCAATGTACAAGTACCTATCCGCTCCATGTACAAGTACCTCTCCGCTCCATGTACAAGTACCTCTCCGCTCCATGTACAAGTACCTCTCCGCTCCATGTACAAGTACATCTCTGCTCCATGTACAAGTACCTCTCCGCTCAATGTACAAGTACATCTCCGCTCCATGTACAAGTACCTCTCCGCTCCATGTACAAGTACATCTCCGCTCCATGTACAAGTACCTCTCCGCTCCATGTACAAGTACCTCTCCGCTCAATGTACAAGTACATCTCCGCTCCATGTACAAGTACATCTCTGCTCCATGTACAAGTACCTCTCCGCTCAATGTACAAGTACATCTCCGCTCCATGTACAAGTACCTCTCCGCTCCATGTACAAGTACCTCTCCGGTCCATGTACAAGTACCTCTCCGCTCCATGTACAAGTACCTCTCCGCTCCATGTACAAGTACCTCTCCGCTCAATGTCAAGTGTCGACAGTACCTCTCCGCTCCATGTACAAATACCTCTCCGCTCTCATGTACAAGTACCTCTCCGCTCCATGTACAAGTACCTCTCCGCTCAATGTCAAGTGTCGACAGTACCTCTCCGCTCCATGTACAAATACCTCTCCGCTCCATGTACAAGTACCTCTCCGCTCTCATGTACAAGTACCTCTCCGCTCCATGTACAAGTAGCTCTCCGCTCAATGTACAAGTGTCGACAGTACCTTTCCGCTCCATGTACAAATACCTCTCCGCTCTCATGTACAAGTACCTCTCCGCTCCATGTACAAGTACCTCTCCGCTCAATGTACAAATACCTCTCCGCTCCATGTATAAGTACCTCTCCGCTCTATGTACAAGTACCTCACCGCTCCATGTACAAGTACCTCTCCGCTCAATGTACAAATACCTCTCCGCTCCATGTACAAGTAGCTCTCCGCTGAATGTACAAGTGTCGACAGTACCTCTCCGCTCAATGTACAAGTACCTCTCCGCTCAATGTACAAATACCTCTCCGCTCCATGTACAAGTACCTCTCCGCTCAATGTCAAGTATCGACAGTACCTCTCCGCTCCATGTACAAGTACCTCTCCGCTGAATGTACAAGTGTCGACAGTACCTCTCCGCTCAATGTACAAGTACCTCTCCGCTCTCATGTACAAGTACCTCTCCGCTCCATGTACAAGTACCTCTCCCCTCAATGTACAAGTACCTCTGCACTCCATGTACAAGTACCTCTCCGCTCAATGTACAAGTACCTCTCCGCTCAATGTACAAGTGTCGACAGTACCTCTCCGCTCCATGTACAAGTACCTCTCCGCTCAATGTACAAGTGTCGACAGTACCTCTACGCTCAATGTACAAGTGTCGACAGTACCTCTCCGCTCTCATGTACAAGTACCTCTCCGATCCATGTACAAGTACATCTCCGCTCCATGTACAAGTACATCTCCGCTCAATGTACAAGTACCTCTCCGCTCCATGTACAAGTACCTCTCCGCTCCATGTACAAGTACCTCTCCGCTCCATGTACAAGTACCTCTCCGCTCCATGTACAAGTACCTCTCCGCTCAATGTACAAGTACCTCTCCGCTCAATGTACAAATACCTCTCCGCTCAATGTACAAGTACCTCTCCGCTCCATGTACAAGTACCTCTCCGCTCCATGTACAAGTACCTCTCCGCTCCATGTACAAGTACCTCTCCGCTCCATGTACAAGTACCTCTCCGCTCCATGTACAAGTACCTCTCCGCTCAATGTACAAATACCTCTCCGCTCCATGTACAAGTAGCTCTCCGCTGAATGTACAAGTGTCGACAGTACCTCTCCGCTCAATGTACAAGTACCTCTCCGCTCAATGTACAAATACCTCTCCGCTCCATGTACAAGTACCTCTCCGCTCAATGTCAAGTATCGACAGTACCTCTCCGCTCCATGTACAAGTACCTCTCCGCTGAATGTACAAGTGTCGACAGTACCTCTCCGCTCAATGTACAAGTACCTCTCCGCTCTCATGTACAAGTACCTCTCCGCTCCATGTACAAGTACCTCTCCCCTCAATGTACAAGTACCTCTGCGCTCCATGTACAAGTACCTCTCCGCTCAATGTACAAGTACCTCTCCGCTCAATGTACAAGTGTCGACAGTACCTCTCCGCTCCATGTACAAGTACCTCTCCGCTCAATGTACAAGTGTCGACAGTACCTCTACGCTCAATGTACAAGTGTCGACAGTACCTCTCCGCTCTCATGTACAAGTACCTCTCCGATCCATGTACAAGTACATCTCCGCTCCATGTACAAGTACATCTCCGCTCAATGTACAAGTACCTCTCCGCTCCATGTACAAGTACCTCTCCGCTCCATGTACAAGTACCTCTCCGCTCCATGTACAAGTACCTCTCCGCTCCATGTACAAGTACCTCTCTGCTCAATGTACAAGTACCTCTCCGCTCCATGTACAAGTACCTCTCCGCTCCATGTACAAGTACCTCTCCGCTCCATGTACAAGTACCTCTCCGCTCCATGTACAAGTACATCTCTGCTCCATGTACAAGTACCTCTCCGCTCAATGTACAAGTACATCTCCGCTCCATGTACAAGTACCTCTCCGCTCCATGTACAAGTACATCTCCGCTCCATGTACAAGTACCTCTCCGCTCCATGTACAAGTACCTCTCCGCTCAATGTACAAGTACATCTCCGCTCCATGTACAAGTACATCTCTGCTCCATGTACAAGTACCTCTCCGCTCAATGTACAAGTACATCTCCGCTCCATGTACAAGTACCTCTCCGCTCCATGTACAAGTACCTCTCCGGTCCATGTACAAGTACCTCTCCGCTCCATGTACAAGTACCTCTCCGCTCAATGTACAAGTACCTCTCCGCTCCATGTACAAGTACCTCTCCGCTCCATGTACAAGTACCTCTCCGCTCCATGTACAAGTACCTCTCCGCTCCATGTACAAGTACATCTCTGCTCCATGTACAAGTACCTCTCCGCTCAATGTACAAGTACATCTCCGCTCCATGTACAAGTACCTCTCCGCTCCATGTACAAGTACATCTCCGCTCCATGTACAAGTACCTCTCCGCTCCATGTACAAGTACCTCTCCGCTCAATGTACAAGTACATCTCCGCTCCATGTACAAGTACATCTCTGCTCCATGTACAAGTACCTCTCCGCTCAATGTACAAGTACCTCTCCGCTCAATGTACAAATACCTCTCCGCTCCATGTACAAGTACCTCTCCGCTCAATGTCAAGTATCGACAGTACCTCTCCGCTCCATGTACAAGTACCTCTCCGCTGAATGTACAAGTGTCGACAGTACATCTCCGCTCAATGTACAAGTACCTCTCCGCTCTCATGTACAAGTACCTCTCCGCTCCATGTACAAGTACCTCTCCCCTCAATGTACAAGTACCTCTGCGCTCCATGTACAAGTACCTCTCCGCTCAATGTACAAGTACCTCTCCGCTCAATGTACAAGTGTCGACAGTACCTCTCCGCTCCATGTACAAGTACCTCTCCGCTCAATGTACAAGTGTCGACAGTACCTCTACGCTCAATGTACAAGTGTCGACAGTACCTCTCCGCTCTCATGTACAAGTACCTCTCCGATCCATGTACAAGTACATCTCCGCTCCATGTACAAGTACATCTCCGCTCAATGTACAAGTACCTCTCCGCTCCATGTACAAGTACCTCTCCGCTCCATGTACAAGTACCTCTCCGCTCCATGTACAAGTACCTCTCCGCTCCATGTACAAGTACCTCTCCGCTCAATGTACAAGTACCTCTCCGCTCAATGTACAAATACCTCTCCGCTCAATGTACAAGTACCTCTCCGCTCCATGTACAAGTACCTCTCCGCTCCATGTACAAGTACCTCTCCGCTCCATGTACAAGTACCTCTCCGCTCCATGTACAAGTACCTCTCCGCTCCATGTACAAGTACCTCTCCGCTCCATGTACAAGTACCTCTCCGCTCAATGTACAAGTACCTCTCCGCTCCATGTACAAGTACCTCTCCGCTCAATGTACAAGTACATCTCCGCTCCATGTACAAGTACATCTCTGCTCCATGTACAAGTACCTCTCCGCTCAATGTACAAGTACATCTCCGCTCCATGTACAAGTACCTCTCCGCTCCATGTACAAGTACCTCTCCGGTCCATGTACAAGTACCTCTCCGCTCCATGTACAAGTACCTCTCCGCTCCATGTACAAGTACCTCTCCGCTCAATGTCAAGTGTCGACAGTACCTCTCCGCTCCATGTACAAATACCTCTCCGCTCTCATGTACAAGTACCTCTCCGCTCCATGTACAAGTACCTCTCCGCTCAATGTCAAGTGTCGACAGTACCTCTCCGCTCCATGTACAAATACCTCTCCGCTCCATGTACAAGTACCTCTCCGCTCTCATGTACAAGTACCTCTCCGCTCCATGTACAAGTACCTCTCCGCTCAATGTACAAGTGTCGACAGTACCTCTACGCTCAATGTACAAGTGTCGACAGTACCTCTCCGCTCTCATGTACAAGTACCTCTCCGATCCATGTACAAGTACATCTCCGCTCCATGTACAAGTACATCTCCGCTCAATGTACAAGTACCTCTCCGCTCCATGTACAAGTACCTCTCCGCTCCATGTACAAGTACCTCTCCGCTCCATGTACAAGTACCTCTCCGCTCCATGTACAAGTACCTCTCCGCTCAATGTACAAGTACCTCTCCGCTCAATGTACAAATACCTCTCCGCTCAATGTACAAGTACCTCTCCGCTCCATGTACAAGTACCTCTCCGCTCCATGTACAAGTACCTCTCCGCTCCATGTACAAGTACCTCTCCGCTCCATGTACAAGTACCTCTCCGCTCCATGTACAAGTACCTCTCCGCTCCATGTACAAGTACCTCTCCGCTCAATGTACAAGTACCTCTCCGCTCCATGTACAAGTACCTCTCCGCTCAATGTACAAGTACATCTCCGCTCCATGTACAAGTACATCTCTGCTCCATGTACAAGTACCTCTCCGCTCAATGTACAAGTACATCTCCGCTCCATGTACAAGTACCTCTCCGCTCCATGTACAAGTACCTCTCCGGTCCATGTACAAGTACCTCTCCGCTCCATGTACAAGTACCTCTCCGCTCCATGTACAAGTACCTCTCCGCTCAATGTCAAGTGTCGACAGTACCTCTCCGCTCCATGTACAAATACCTCTCCGCTCTCATGTACAAGTACCTCTCCGCTCCATGTACAAGTACCTCTCCGCTCAATGTCAAGTGTCGACAGTACCTCTCCGCTCCATGTACAAATACCTCTCCGCTCCATGTACAAGTACCTCTCCGCTCTCATGTACAAGTACCTCTCCGCTCCATGTACAAGTAGCTCTCCGCTCAATGTACAAGTGTCGACAGTACCTTTCCGCTCCATGTACAAATACCTCTCCGCTCTCATGTACAAGTACCTCTCCGCTCCATGTACAAGTACCTCTCCGCTCAATGTACAAATACCTCTCCGCTCCATGTATAAGTACCTCTCCGCTCTATGTACAAGTACCTCTCCGCTCCATGTACAAGTACCTCTCCGCTCAATGTACAAATACCTCTCCGCTCCATGTACAAGTAGCTCTCCGCTGAATGTACAAGTGTCGACAGTACCTCTCCGCTCAATGTACAAGTACCTCTCCGCTCAATGTACAAATACCTCTCCGCTCCATGTACAAGTACCTCTCCGCTCAATGTCAAGTATCGACAGTACCTCTCCGCTCCATGTACAAGTACCTCTCCGCTGAATGTACAAGTGTCGACAGTACCTCTCCGCTCAATGTACAAGTACCTCTCCGCTCTCATGTACAAGTACCTCTCCGCTCCATGTACAAGTACCTCTCCCCTCAATGTACAAGTACCTCTGCGCTCCATGTACAAGTACCTCTCCGCTCAATGTACAAGTACCTCTCCGCTCAATGTACAAGTGTCGACAGTACCTCTCCGCTCCATGTACAAGTACCTCTCCGCTCAATGTACAAGTGTCGACAGTACCTCTACGCTCAATGTACAAGTGTCGACAGTACCTCTCCGCTCTCATGTACAAGTACCTCTCCGATCCATGTACAAGTACATCTCCGCTCCATGTACAAGTACATCTCCGCTCAATGTACAAGTACCTCTCCGCTCCATGTACAAGTACCTCTCCGCTCCATGTACAAGTACCTCTCCGCTCCATGTACAAGTACCTCTCCGCTCCATGTACAAGTACCTCTCCGCTCAATGTACAAGTACTTCTCCGCTCCATGTACAAGTACCTCTCTGCTCAATGTACAAGTACCTCTCCGCTCCATGTACAAGTACCTCTCCGCTCCATGTACAAGTACCTCTCCGCTCCATGTACAAGTACCTCTCCGCTCCATGTACAAGTACATCTCTGCTCCATGTACAAGTACCTCTCCGCTCAATGTACAAGTACATCTCCGCTCCATGTACAAGTACCTCTCCGCTCCATGTACAAGTACATCTCCGCTCCATGTACAAGTACCTCTCCGCTCCATGTACAAGTACCTCTCCGCTCAATGTACAAGTACATCTCCGCTCCATGTACAAGTACATCTCTGCTCCATGTACAAGTACCTCTCCGCTCAATGTACAAGTACATCTCCGCTCCATGTACAAGTACCTCTCCGCTCCATGTACAAGTACCTCTCCGGTCCATGTACAAGTACCTCTCCGCTCCATGTACAAGTACCTCTCCGCTCAATGTACAAGTACCTCTCCGCTCCATGTACAAGTACCTCTCCGCTCCATGTACAAGTACCTCTCCGCTCCATGTACAAGTACCTCTCCGCTCCATGTACAAGTACATCTCTGCTCCATGTACAAGTACCTCTCCGCTCAATGTACAAGTACATCTCCGCTCCATGTACAAGTACCTCTCCGCTCCATGTACAAGTACATCTCCGCTCCATGTACAAGTACCTCTCCGCTCCATGTACAAGTACCTCTCCGCTCAATGTACAAGTACATCTCCGCTCCATGTACAAGTACATCTCTGCTCCATGTACAAGTACCTCTCCGCTCAATGTACAAGTACATCTCCGCTCCATGTACAAGTACCTCTCCGCTCCATGTACAAGTACCTCTCCGGTCCATGTACAAGTACCTCTCCGCTCCATGTACAAGTACCTCTCCGCTCCATGTACAAGTACCTCTCCGCTCAATGTCAAGTGTCGACAGTACCTCTCCGCTCCATGTACAAATACCTCTCCGCTCTCATGTACAAGTACCTCTCCGCTCCATGTACAAGTACCTCTCCGCTCAATGTCAAGTGTCGACAGTACCTCTCCGCTCCATGTACAAATACCTCTCCGCTCCATGTACAAGTACCTCTCCGCTCTCATGTACAAGTACCTCTCCGCTCCATGTACAAGTAGCTCTCCGCTCAATGTACAAGTGTCGACAGTACCTTTCCGCTCCATGTACAAATACCTCTCCGCTCTCATGTACAAGTACCTCTCCGCTCCATGTACAAGTACCTCTCCGCTCAATGTACAAATACCTCTCCGCTCCATGTATAAGTACCTCTCCGCTCTATGTACAAGTACCTCACCGCTCCATGTACAAGTACCTCTCCGCTCAATGTACAAATACCTCTCCGCTCCATGTACAAGTAGCTCTCCGCTGAATGTACAAGTGTCGACAGTACCTCTCCGCTCAATGTACAAGTACCTCTCCGCTCAATGTACAAATACCTCTCCGCTCCATGTACAAGTACCTCTCCGCTCAATGTCAAGTATCGACAGTACCTCTCCGCTCCATGTACAAGTACCTCTCCGCTGAATGTACAAGTGTCGACAGTACCTCTCCGCTCAATGTACAAGTACCTCTCCGCTCTCATGTACAAGTACCTCTCCGCTCCATGTACAAGTACCTCTCCCCTCAATGTACAAGTACCTCTGCGCTCCATGTACAAGTACCTCTCCGCTCAATGTACAAGTACCTCTCCGCTCAATGTACAAGTGTCGACAGTACCTCTCCGCTCCATGTACAAGTACCTCTCCGCTCAATGTACAAGTGTCGACAGTACCTCTACGCTCAATGTACAAGTGTCGACAGTACCTCTCCGCTCTCATGTACAAGTACCTCTCCGATCCATGTACAAGTACATCTCCGCTCCATGTACAAGTACATCTCCGCTCAATGTACAAGTACCTCTCCGCTCCATGTACAAGTACCTCTCCGCTCCATGTACAAGTACCTCTCCGCTCCATGTACAAGTACCTCTCCGCTCCATGTACAAGTACCTCTCCGCTCAATGTACAAGTACCTCTCCGCTCAATGTACAAATACCTCTCCGCTCAATGTACAAGTACCTCTCCGCTCCATGTACAAGTACCTCTCCGCTCCATGTACAAGTACCTCTCCGCTCCATGTACAAGTACCTCTCCGCTCCATGTACAAGTACCTCTCCGCTCCATGTACAAGTACCTCTCCGCTCAATGTACAAATACCTCTCCGCTCCATGTACAAGTAGCTCTCCGCTGAATGTACAAGTGTCGACAGTACCTCTCCGCTCTCATGTACAAGTACCTCTCCGATCCATGTACAAGTACATCTCCGCTCCATGTACAAGTACATCTCCGCTCAATGTACAAGTACCTCTCCGCTCCATGTACAAGTACCTCTCCGCTCCATGTACAAGTACCTCTCCGCTCCATGTACAAGTACCTCTCCGCTCCATGTACAAGTACCTCTCCGCTCAATGTACAAGTACCTCTCCGCTCAATGTACAAATACCTCTCCGCTCAATGTACAAGTACCTCTCCGCTCCATGTACAAGTACCTCTCCGCTCCATGTACAAGTACATCTCCGCTCCATGTACAAGTACCTCTCCGCTCCATGTACAAGTACCTCTCCGGTCCATGTACAAGTACCTCTCCGCTCCATGTACAAGTACCTCTCCGCTCAATGTACAAGTACCTATCCGCTCCATGTACAAGTACCTCTCCGCTCCATGTACAAGTTCCTCTCCGCTCCATGTACAAGTACCTCTCCGCTCCATGTACAAGTACATCTCTGCTCCATGTACAAGTACCTCTCCGCTCAATGTACAAGTACATCTCCGCTCCATGTACAAGTACCTCTCCGCTCCATGTACAAGTACATCTCCGCTCCATGTACAAGTACCTCTCCGCTCCATGTACAAGTACCTCTCCGCTCAATGTACAAGTACATCTCCGCTCCATGTACAAGTACATCTCTGCTCCATGTACAAGTACCTCTCCGCTCAATGTACAAGTACATCTCCGCTCCATGTACAAGTACCTCTCCGCTCCATGTACAAGTACCTCTCCGGTCCATGTACAAGTACCTCTCCGCTCCATGTACAAGTACCTCTCCGCTCCATGTACAAGTACCTCTCCGCTCAATGTCAAGTGTCGACAGTACCTCTCCGCTCCATGTACAAATACCTCTCCGCTCTCATGTACAAGTACCTCTCCGCTCCATGTACAAGTACCTCTCCGCTCAATGTCAAGTGTCGACAGTACCTCTCCGCTCCATGTACAAATACCTCTCCGCTCCATGTACAAGTACCTCTCCGCTCTCATGTACAAGTACCTCTCCGCTCCATGTACAAGTAGCTCTCCGCTCAATGTACAAGTGTCGACAGTACCTTTCCGCTCCATGTACAAATACCTCTCCGCTCTCATGTACAAGTACCTCTCCGCTCCATGTACAAGTACCTCTCCGCTCAATGTACAAATACCTCTCCGCTCCATGTATAAGTACCTCTCCGCTCTATGTACAAGTACCTCACCGCTCCATGTACAAGTACCTCTCCGCTCAATGTACAAATACCTCTCCGCTCCATGTACAAGTAGCTCTCCGCTGAATGTACAAGTGTCGACAGTACCTCTCCGCTCAATGTACAAGTACCTCTCCGCTCAATGTACAAATACCTCTCCGCTCCATGTACAAGTACCTCTCCGCTCAATGTCAAGTATCGACAGTACCTCTCCGCTCCATGTACAAGTACCTCTCCGCTGAATGTACAAGTGTCGACAGTACCTCTCCGCTCAATGTACAAGTACCTCTCCGCTCTCATGTACAAGTACCTCTCCGCTCCATGTACAAGTACCTCTCCCCTCAATGTACAAGTACCTCTGCACTCCATGTACAAGTACCTCTCCGCTCAATGTACAAGTACCTCTCCGCTCAATGTACAAGTGTCGACAGTACCTCTCCGCTCCATGTACAAGTACCTCTCCGCTCAATGTACAAGTGTCGACAGTACCTCTACGCTCAATGTACAAGTGTCGACAGTACCTCTCCGCTCTCATGTACAAGTACCTCTCCGATCCATGTACAAGTACATCTCCGCTCCATGTACAAGTACATCTCCGCTCAATGTACAAGTACCTCTCCGCTCCATGTACAAGTACCTCTCCGCTCCATGTACAAGTACCTCTCCGCTCCATGTACAAGTACCTCTCCGCTCCATGTACAAGTACCTCTCCGCTCAATGTACAAGTACCTCTCCGCTCAATGTACAAATACCTCTCCGCTCAATGTACAAGTACCTCTCCGCTCCATGTACAAGTACCTCTCCGCTCCATGTACAAGTACCTCTCCGCTCCATGTACAAGTACCTCTCCGCTCCATGTACAAGTACCTCTCCGCTCCATGTACAAGTACCTCTCCGCTCAATGTACAAATACCTCTCCGCTCCATGTACAAGTAGCTCTCCGCTGAATGTACAAGTGTCGACAGTACCTCTCCGCTCAATGTACAAGTACCTCTCCGCTCAATGTACAAATACCTCTCCGCTCCATGTACAAGTACCTCTAAGCTCAATGTCAAGTATCGACAGTACCTCTCCGCTCCATGTACAAGTACCTCTCCGCTGAATGTACAAGTGTCGACAGTACCTCTCCGCTCAATGTACAAGTACCTCTCCGCTCTCATGTACAAGTACCTCTCCGCTCCATGTACAAGTACCTCTCCCCTCAATGTACAAGTACCTCTGCGCTCCATGTACAAGTACCTCTCCGCTCAATGTACAAGTACCTCTCCGCTCAATGTACAAGTGTCGACAGTACCTCTCCGCTCCATGTACAAGTACCTCTCCGCTCAATGTACAAGTGTCGACAGTACCTCTACGCTCAATGTACAAGTGTCGACAGTACCTCTCCGCTCTCATGTACAAGTACCTCTCCGATCCATGTACAAGTACATCTCCGCTCCATGTACAAGTACATCTCCGCTCAATGTACAAGTACCTCTCCGCTCCATGTACAAGTACCTCTCCGCTCCATGTACAAGTACCTCTCCGCTCCATGTACAAGTACCTCTCCGCTCCATGTACAAGTACCTCTCCGCTCAATGTACAAGTACTTCTCCGCTCCATGTACAAGTACCTCTCCGCTCAATGTACAAGTACCTCTCCGCTCCATGTACAAGTACCTCTCCGCTCCATGTACAAGTACCTCTCCGCTCCATGTACAAGTACCTCTCCGCTCCATGTACAAGTACATCTCTGCTCCATGTACAAGTACCTCTCCGCTCAATGTACAAGTACATCTCCGCTCCATGTACAAGTACCTCTCCGCTCCATGTACAAGTACATCTCCGCTCCATGTACAAGTACCTCTCCGCTCCATGTACAAGTACCTCTCCGCTCAATGTACAAGTACATCTCCGCTCCATGTACAAGTACATCTCTGCTCCATGTACAAGTACCTCTCCGCTCAATGTACAAGTACATCTCCGCTCCATGTACAAGTACCTCTCCGCTCCATGTACAAGTACCTCTCCGGTCCATGTACAAGTACCTCTCCGCTCCATGTACAAGTACCTCTCCGCTCAATGTACAAGTACCTCTCCGCTCCATGTACAAGTACCTCTCCGCTCCATGTACAAGTACCTCTCCGCTCCATGTACAAGTACCTCTCCGCTCCATGTACAAGTACATCTCTGCTCCATGTACAAGTACCTCTCCGCTCAATGTACAAGTACATCTCCGCTCCATGTACAAGTACCTCTCCGCTCCATGTACAAGTACATCTCCGCTCCATGTACAAGTACCTCTCCGCTCTCCGCTCAATGTCAAGTGTCGACAGTACCTCTCCGCTCCATGTACAAATACCTCTCCGCTCCATGTACAAGTACCTCTCCGCTCTCATGTACAAGTACCTCTCCGCTCCATGTACAAGTAGCTCTCCGCTCAATGTACAAGTGTCGACAGTACCTTTCCGCTCCATGTACAAATACCTCTCCGCTCTCATGTACAAGTACCTCTCCGCTCCATGTACAAGTACCTCTCCGCTCAATGTACAAATACCTCTCCGCTCCATGTATAAGTACCTCTCCGCTCTATGTACAAGTACCTCACCGCTCCATGTACAAGTACCTCTCCGCTCAATGTACAAATACCTCTCCGCTCCATGTACAAGTAGCTCTCCGCTGAATGTACAAGTGTCGACAGTACCTCTCCGCTCAATGTACAAGTACCTCTCCGCTCAATGTACAAATACCTCTCCGCTCCATGTACAAGTACCTCTCCGCTCAATGTCAAGTATCGACAGTACCTCTCCGCTCCATGTACAAGTACCTCTCCGCTGAATGTACAAGTGTCGACAGTACCTCTCCGCTCAATGTACAAGTACCTCTCCGCTCTCATGTACAAGTACCTCTCCGCTCCATGTACAAGTACCTCTCCCCTCAATGTACAAGTACCTCTGCGCTCCATGTACAAGTACCTCTCCGCTCAATGTACAAGTACCTCTCCGCTCAATGTACAAGTGTCGACAGTACCTCTCCGCTCCATGTACAAGTACCTCTCCGCTCAATGTACAAGTGTCGACAGTACCTCTACGCTCAATGTACAAGTGTCGACAGTACCTCTCCGCTCTCATGTACAAGTACCTCTCCGATCCATGTACAAGTACATCTCCGCTCCATGTACAAGTACATCTCCGCTCAATGTACAAGTACCTCTCCGCTCCATGTACAAGTACCTCTCCGCTCCATGTACAAGTACCTCTCCGCTCCATGTACAAGTACCTCTCCGCTCCATGTACAAGTACCTCTCCGCTCAATGTACAATTACCTCTCCGCTCCATGTACAAGTACCTCTCCGCTCAATGTACAAGTACCTCTCCGCAACATGTACAAGTACCTCTCCGCTCCATGTACAAGTACCTCTCCGCTCCATGTACAAGTACCTCTCCGCTCCATGTACAAGTACATCTCTGCTCCATGTACAAGTACCTCTCCGCTCAATGTACAAGTACATCTCCGCTCCATGTACAAGTACCTCTCCGCTCCATGTACAAGTACATCTCCGCTCCATGTACAAGTACCTCTCCGCTCCATGTACAAGTACCTCTCCGCTCAATGTACAAGTACATCTCCGCTCCATGTACAAGTACATCTCTGCTCCATGTACAAGTACCTCTCCGCTCAATGTACAAGTACATCTCCGCTCCATGTACAAGTACCTCTCCGCTCCATGTACAAGTACCTCTCCGGTCCATGTACAAGTACCTCTCCGCTCCATGTACAAGTACCTCTCCGCTCCATGTACAAGTACCTCTCCGCTCAATGTCAAGTGTCGACAGTACCTCTCCGCTCCATGTACAAATACCTCTCCGCTCTCATGTACAAGTACCTCTCCGCTCCATGTACAAGTACCTCTCCGCTCAATGTCAAGTGTCGACAGTACCTCTCCGCTCCATGTACAAATACCTCTCCGCTCCATGTACAAGTACCTCTCCGCTCTCATGTACAAGTACCTCTCCGCTCCATGTACAAGTAGCTCTCCGCTCAATGTACAAGTGTCGACAGTACCTTTCCGCTCCATGTACAAATACCTCTCCGCTCTCATGTACAAGTACCTCTCCGCTCCATGTACAAGTACCTCTCCGCTCAATGTACAAATACCTCTCCGCTCCATGTATAAGTACCTCTCCGCTCTATGTACAAGTACCTCTCCGCTCCATGTACAAGTACCTCTCCGCTCAATGTACAAATACCTCTCCGCTCCATGTACAAGTAGCTCTCCGCTGAATGTACAAGTGTCGACAGTACCTCTCCGCTCAATGTACAAGTACCTCTCCGCTCAATGTACAAATACCTCTCCGCTCCATGTACAAGTACCTCTCCGCTCAATGTCAAGTATCGACAGTACCTCTCCGCTCCATGTACAAGTACCTCTCCGCTGAATGTACAAGTGTCGACAGTACCTCTCCGCTCAATGTACAAGTACCTCTCCGCTCCATGTACAAGTACCTCTCCGCTTTCATGTACAAGTACCTCTCCGCTCCATGTACAAGTACCTCTCCGCTCAATGTACAAGTACCTCTGCGCTCCATGTACAAGTACCTCTCCGCTCAATGTACAAGTACCTCTCCGCTCAATGTACAAGTGTCGACAGTACCTCTCCGCTCCATGTACAAGTACCTCTCCGCTCAATGTACAAGTGTCGACAGTACCTCTACGCTCAATGTACAAGTGTCGACAGTACCTCTCCGCTCTCATGTACAAGTACCTCTCCGATCCATGTACAAGTACATCTCCGCTCCATGTACAAGTACATCTCCGCTCAATGTACAAGTACCTCTCCGCTCCATGTACAAGTACCTCTCCGCTCCATGTACAAGTACCTCTCCGCTCCATGTACAAGTACCTCTCCGCTCCATGTACAAGTACCTCTCCGCTCAATGTACAAGTACCTCTCCGCTCCATGTACAAGTACCTCTCCGCTCAATGTACAAGTACCTCTCCGCTCCATGTACAAGTACCTCTCCGCTCCATGTACAAGTACCTCTCCGCTCCATGTACAAGTACCTCTCCGCTCCATGTACAAGTACATCTCTGCTCCATGTACAAGTACCTCTCCGCTCAATGTACAAGTACATCTCCGCTCCATGTACAAGTACCTCTCCGCTCCATGTACAAGTACATCTCCGCTCCATGTACAAGTACCTCTCCGCTCCATGTACAAGTACCTCTCCGCTCAATGTACAAGTACATCTCCGCTCCATGTACAAGTACATCTCTGCTCCATGTACAAGTACCTCTCCGCTCAATGTACAAGTACATCTCCGCTCCATGTACAAGTACCTCTCCGCTCCATGTACAAGTACCTCTCCGGTCCATGTACAAGTACCTCTCCGCTCCATGTACAAGTACCTCTCCGCTCCATGTACAAGTACCTCTCCGCTCAATGTCAAGTGTCGACAGTACCTCTCCGCTCCATGTACAAATACCTCTCCGCTCTCATGTACAAGTACCTCTCCGCTCCATGTACAAGTACCTCTCCGCTCAATGTCAAGTGTCGACAGTACCTCTCCGCTCCATGTACAAATACCTCTCCGCTCCATGTACAAGTACCTCTCCGCTCTCATGTACAAGTACCTCTCCGCTCCATGTACAAGTAGCTCTCCGCTCAATGTACAAGTGTCGACAGTACCTTTCCGCTCCATGTACAAATACCTCTCCGCTCTCATGTACAAGTACCTCTCCGCTCCATGTACAAGTACCTCTCCGCTCAATGTACAAATACCTCTCCGCTCCATGTATAAGTACCTCTCCGCTCTATGTACAAGTACCTCTCCGCTCCATGTACAAGTACCTCTCCGCTCAATGTACAAATACCTCTCCGCTCCATGTACAAGTAGCTCTCCGCTGAATGTACAAGTGTCGACAGTACCTCTCCGCTCAATGTACAAGTACCTCTCCGCTCAATGTACAAATACCTCTCCGCTCCATGTACAAGTACCTCTCCGCTCAATGTCAAGTATCGACAGTACCTCTCCGCTCCATGTACAAGTACCTCTCCGCTGAATGTACAAGTGTCGACAGTACCTCTCCGCTCAATGTACAAGTACCTCTCCGCTCCATGTACAAGTACCTCTCCGCTCAATGTACAAGTGTCGACAGTACCTCTCCGCTCCATGTACAAGTACCTCTCCGCTCAATGTACAAGTGTCGACAGTACCTCTACGCTCAATGTACAAGTGTCGACAGTACCTCTCCGCTCTCATGTACAAGTACCTCTCCGATCCATGTACAAGTACATCTCCGCTCCATGTACAAGTACATCTCCGCTCAATGTACAAGTACCTCTCCGCTCCATGTACAAGTACCTCTCCGCTCCATGTACAAGTACCTCTCCGCTCCATGTACAAGTACCTCTCCGCTCCATGTACAAGTACCTCTCCGCTCAATGTACAAGTACCTCTCCGCTCCATGTACAAGTACCTCTCCGCTCAATGTACAAGTACCTCTCCGCTCCATGTACAAGTACCTCTCCGCTCCATGTACAAGTACCTCTCCGCTCCATGTACAAGTACCTCTCCGCTCAATGTCAAGTATCGACAGTACCTCTCCGCTCCATGTACAAGTACCTCTCCGCTGAATGTACAAGTGTCGACAGTACCTCTCCGCTCAATGTACAAGTACCTCTCCGCTCCATGTACAAGTACCTCTCCGCTCTCATGTACAAGTACCTCTCCGCTCCATGTACAAGTACCTCTCCGCTCAATGTACAAGTACCTCTGCGCTCCATGTACAAGTACCTCTCCGCTCAATGTACAAGTACCTCTCCGCTCAATGTACAAGTGTCGACAGTACCTCTCCGCTCCATGTACAAGTACCTCTCCGCTCAATGTACAAGTGTCGACAGTACCTCTACGCTCAATGTACAAGTGTCGACAGTACCTCTCCGCTCTCATGTACAAGTACCTCTCCGATCCATGTACAAGTACATCTCCGCTCCATGTACAAGTACATCTACGCTCAATGTACAAGTACCTCTCCGCTCCATGTACAAGTACCTCTCCGCTCCATGTACAAGTACCTCTCCGCTCCATGTACAAGTACCTCTCCGCTCCATGTACAAGTACCTCTCCGCTCAATGTACAAGTACCTCTCCGCTCCATGTACAAGTACCTCTCCGCTCCATGTACAAGTACCTCTCCGCTCCATGTACAAGTACCTCTCCGCTCAATGTACAAGTACCTCTCCGCTCCATGTACAAGTACCTCTCCGCTCCATGTACAAGTACCTCTCCGCTCCATGTACAAGTACCTCTCCGCTCAATGTACAAGTACCTCTCCGCTCCCTGTACAAGTACATCTCCGCTCCATGTACAAGTACCTCTCCGCTCCATGTACAAGTACCTCTCCGCTCAATGTACAAGTGTCGACAGTACCTCTCCGCTCCATGTACAAGTACCTCTCCGCTCCATGTACAAGTACCTCTCCGCTCAATGTACAAGTGTCGACAGTACCTCTCCGCTCCATCTACAAGTACCTCTCCGCTCAATGTACAAGTACCTCTCCGCTGAATGTACAAGTACCTCTCCGCTCCATGTACAAGTACCTCTCCGCTCCATGTACAAATACCTCTCCGCTCCATGTACAAGTACCTCTCCGCTCCATGTACAAGCACCTCTCCGCTACATGTACAAGTACCTCTCCGCTCCATCTACAAGTACCTCTCCGCTCAATGTACAAGTACCTCTCCGCTGAATGTACAAGTACCTCTCCGCTCCATGTACAAGTACCTCTCCGCTCCATGTACAAATACCTCTCCGCTCCATGTACAAGTACCTCTCCGCTCCATGTACAAGTACCTCTCCGCTCCATGTACAAGTACCTCTCCGCTCAATGTACAAGTACCTCTCCGCTCCATGTACAAGTACCTCTCCGCTCCATGTACAAGTACCTCTCCGCTCCATGTACAAGTACCTCTCCGCTCCATGTACAAGTACATCTCTGCTCCATGTACAAGTACCTCTCCGCTCAATGTACAAGTACATCTCCGCTCCATGTACAAGTACCTCTCCGCTCCATGTACAAGTACATCTCCGCTCCATGTACAAGTACCTCTCCGCTCCATGTACAAGTACCTCTCCGCTCAATGTACAAGTACATCTCCGCTCCATGTACAAGTACATCTCTGCTCCATGTACAAGTACCTCTCCGCTCAATGTACAAGTACATCTCCGCTCCATGTACAAGTACCTCTCCGCTCCATGTACAAGTACCTCTCCGGTCCATGTACAAGTACCTCTCCGCTCCATGTACAAGTACCTCTCCGCTCAATGTACAAGTACATCTCCGCTCCATGTACAAGTACATCTCTGCTCCATGTACAAGTACCTCTCCGCTCAATGTACAAGTACATCTCCGCTCCATGTACAAGTACCTCTCCGCTCCATGTACAAGTACCTCTCCGGTCCATGTACAAGTACCTCTCCGCTCCATGTACAAGTACCTCTCCGCTCCATGTACAAGTACCTCTCCGCTCAATGTCAAGTGTCGACAGTACCTCTCCGCTCCATGTACAAATACCTCTCCGCTCTCATGTACAAGTACCTCTCCGCTCCATGTACAAGTACCTCTCCGCTCAATGTCAAGTGTCGACAGTACCTCTCCGCTCCATGTACAAATACCTCTCCGCTCCATGTACAAGTACCTCTCCGCTCTCATGTACAAGTACCTCTCCGCTCCATGTACAAGTAGCTCTCCGCTCAATGTACAAGTGTCGACAGTACCTTTCCGCTCCATGTACAAATACCTCTCCGCTCTCATGTACAAGTACCTCTCCGCTCCATGTACAAGTACCTCTCCGCTCAATGTACAAATACCTCTCCGCTCCATGTATAAGTACCTCTCCGCTCTATGTACAAGTACCTCTCCGCTCCATGTACAAGTACCTCTCCGCTCAATGTACAAATACCTCTCCGCTCCATGTACAAGTAGCTCTCCGCTGAATGTACAAGTGTCGACAGTACCTCTCCGCTCAATGTACAAGTACCTCTCCGCTCAATGTACAAATACCTCTCCGCTCCATGTACAAGTACCTCTCCGCTCAATGTCAAGTATCGACAGTACCTCTCCGCTCCATGTACAAGTACCTCTCCGCTGAATGTACAAGTGTCGACAGTACCTCTCCGCTCAATGTACAAGTACCTCTCCGCTCCATGTACAAGTACCTCTCCGCTCTCATGTACAAGTACCTCTCCGCTCCATGTACAAGTACCTCTCCGCTCAATGTACAAGTACCTCTGCGCTCCATGTACAAGTACCTCTCCGCTCAATGTACAAGTACCTCTCCGCTCAATGTACAAGTGTTGACAGTACCTCTCCGCTCCATGTACAAGTACCTCTCCGCTCAATGTACAAGTGTCGACAGTACCTCTACGCTCAATGTACAAGTGTCGACAGTACCTCTCCGCTCTCATGTACAAGTACCTCTCCGATCCATGTACAAGTACATCTCCGCTCCATGTACAAGTACATCTCCGCTCAATGTACAAGTACCTCTCCGCTCCATGTACAAGTACCTCTCCGCTCCATGTACAAGTACCTCTCCGCTCCATGTACAAGTACCTCTCCGCTCCATGTACAAGTACCTCTCCGCTCAATGTACAAGTACCTCTCCGCTCCATGTACAAGTACCTCTCCGCTCAATGTACAAGTACCTCTCCGCTCCATGTACAAGTACCTCTCCGCTCCATGTACAAGTACCTCTCCGCTCCATGTACAAGTACCTCTCCGCTCCATGTACAAGTACATCTCTGCTCCATGTACAAGTACCTCTCCGCTCAATGTACAAGTACATCTCCGCTCCATGTACAAGTACCTCTCCGCTCCATGTACAAGTACATCTCCGCTCCATGTACAAGTACCTCTCCGCTCCATGTACAAGTACCTCTCCGCTCAATGTACAAGTACATCTCCGCTCCATGTACAAGTACATCTCTGCTCCATGTACAAGTACCTCTCCGCTCAATGTACAAGTACATCTCCGCTCCATGTACAAGTACCTCTCCGCTCCATGTACAAGTACCTCTCCGGTCCATGTACAAGTACCTCTCCGCTCCATGTACAAGTACCTCTCCGCTCCATGTACAAGTACCTCTCCGCTCAATGTCAAGTGTCGACAGTACCTCTCCGCTCCATGTACAAATACCTCTCCGCTCTCATGTACAAGTACCTCTCCGCTCCATGTACAAGTACCTCTCCGCTCAATGTCAAGTGTCGACAGTACCTCTCCGCTCCATGTACAAATACCTCTCCGCTCCATGTACAAGTACCTCTCCGCTCTCATGTACAAGTACCTCTCCGCTCCATGTACAAGTAGCTCTCCGCTCAATGTACAAGTGTCGACAGTACCTTTCCGCTCCATGTACAAATACCTCTCCGCTCTCATGTACAAGTACCTCTCCGCTCCATGTACAAGTACCTCTCCGCTCAATGTACACATACCTCTCCGCTCCATGTATAAGTACCTCTCCGCTCTATGTACAAGTACCTCTCCGCTCCATGTACAAGTACCTCTCCGCTCAATGTACAAATACCTCTCCGCTCCATGTACAAGTAGCTCTCCGCTGAATGTACAAGTGTCGACAGTACCTCTCCGCTCAATGTACAAGTACCTCTCCGCTCAATGTACAAATACCTCTCCGCTCCATGTACAAGTACCTCTCCGCTCAATGTCAAGTATCGACAGTACCTCTCCGCTCCATGTACAAGTACCTCTCCGCTGAATGTACAAGTGTCGACAGTACCTCTCCGCTCAATGTACAAGTACCTCTCCGCTCCATGTACAAGTACCTCTCCGCTCAATGTACAAGTGTCGACAGTACCTCTCCGCTCCATGTACAAGTACCTCTCCGCTCAATGTACAAGTGTCGACAGTACCTCTACGCTCAATGTACAAGTGTCGACAGTACCTCTCCGCTCTCATGTACAAGTACCTCTCCGATCCATGTACAAGTACATCTCCGCTCCATGTACAAGTACATCTCCGCTCAATGTACAAGTACCTCTCCGCTCCATGTACAAGTACCTCTCCGCTCCATGTACAAGTACCTCTCCGCTCCATGTACAAGTACCTCTCCGCTCCATGTACAAGTACCTCTCCGCTCAATGTACAAGTACCTCTCCGCTCCATGTACAAGTACCTCTCCGCTCAATGTACAAGTACCTCTCCGCTCCATGTACAAGTACCTCTCCGCTCCATGTACAAGTACCTCTCCGCTCCATGTACAAGTACCTCTCCGCTCAATGTCAAGTATCGACAGTACCTCTCCGCTCCATGTACAAGTACCTCTCCGCTGAATGTACAAGTGTCGACAGTACCTCTCCGCTCAATGTACAAGTACCTCTCCGCTCCATGTACAAGTACCTCTCCGCTCTCATGTACAAGTACCTCTCCGCTCCATGTACAAGTACCTCTCCGCTCAATGTACAAGTACCTCTGCGCTCCATGTACAAGTACCTCTCCGCTCAATGTACAAGTACCTCTCCGCTCAATGTACAAGTGTCGACAGTACCTCTCCGCTCCATGTACAAGTACCTCTCCGCTCAATGTACAAGTGTCGACAGTACCTCTACGCTCAATGTACAAGTGTCGACAGTACCTCTCCGCTCTCATGTACAAGTACCTCTCCGATCCATGTACAAGTACATCTCCGCTCCATGTACAAGTACATCTCCGCTCAATGTACAAGTACCTCTCCGCTCCATGTACAAGTACCTCTCCGCTCCATGTACAAGTACCTCTCCGCTCCATGTACAAGTACCTCTCCGCTCCATGTACAAGTACCTCTCCGCTCAATGTACAAGTACCTCTCCGCTCCATGTACAAGTAACTCTCCGCTCCATGTACAAGTACCTCTCCGCTCCATGTACAAGTACCTCTCCGCTCAATGTACAAGTACCTCTCCGCTCCATGTACAAGTACCTCTCCGCTCCATGTACAAGTACCTCTCCGCTCCATGTACAAGTACCTCTCCGCTCAATGTACAAGTACCTCTCCGCTCCCTGTACAAGTACATCTCCGCTCCATGTACAAGTACCTCTCCGCTCCATGTACAAGTACCTCTCCGCTCAATGTACAAGTGTCGACAGTACCTCTCCGCTCCATGTACAAGTACCTCTCCGCTCCATGTACAAGTACCTCTCCGCTCAATGTACAAGTGTCGACAGTACCTCTCCGCTCCATCTACAAGTACCTCTCCGCTCAATGTACAAGTACCTCTCCGCTGAATGTACAAGTACCTCTCCGCTCCATGTACAAGTACCTCTCCGCTCCATGTACAAATACCTCTCCGCTCCATGTACAAGTACCTCTCCGCTCCATGTACAAGCACCTCTCCGCTACATGTACAAGTACCTCTCCGCTCCATCTACAAGTACCTCTCCGCTCAATGTACAAGTACCTCTCCGCTGAATGTACAAGTACCTCTCCGCTCCATGTACAAGTACCTCTCCGCTCCATGTACAAATACCTCTCCGCTCCATGTACAAGTACCTCTCCGCTCCATGTACAAGCACCTCTCCGCTCCATGTACAAGTACCTCTCCGCTCCATGTACAAGTACCTCTCCGCTCAATGTCAAGTGTCGACAGTACCTCTCCGCTCAATGTACAAGTACCTCTCCGCTCCATGTACAAGTACCTCTCCGCTCTCATGTACAAGTACCTCTCCGCTCCATGTACAAGTACCTCTCCGCTCAATGTACAAGTACCTCTGCGCTCCATGTACAAGTACCTCTCCGCTCAATGTACAAGTACCTCTCCGCTCAATGTACAAGTGTCGACAGTACCTCTCCGCTCCATGTACAAGTACCTCTCCGCTCAATGTACAAGTGTCGACAGTACCTCTACGCTCAATGTACAAGTGTCGACAGTACCTCTCCGCTCTCATGTACAAGTACCTCTCCGATCCATGTACAAGTACATCTCCGCTCCATGTACAAGTACATCTCCGCTCAATGTACAAGTACCTCTCCGCTCCATGTACAAGTACCTCTCCGCTCCATGTACAAGTACCTCTCCGCTCCATGTACAAGTACCTCTCCGCTCCATGTACAAGTACCTCTCCGCTCAATGTACAAGTACCTCTCCGCTCCATGTACAAGTAACTCTCCGCTCCATGTACAAGTACCTCTCCGCTCCATGTACAAGTACCTCTCCGCTCAATGTACAAGTACCTCTCCGCTCCATGTACAAGTACCTCTCCGCTCCATGTACAAGTACCTCTCCGCTCCATGTACAAGTACCTCTCCGCTCAATGTACAAGTACCTCTCCGCTCCCTGTACAAGTACATCTCCGCTCCATGTACAAGTACCTCTCCGCTCCATGTACAAGTACCTCTCCGCTCAATGTACAAGTGTCGACAGTACCTCTCCGCTCCATGTACAAGTACCTCTCCGCTCCATGTACAAGTACCTCTCCGCTCAATGTACAAGTGTCGACAGTACCTCTCCGCTCCATCTACAAGTACCTCTCCGCTCAATGTACAAGTACCTCTCCGCTGAATGTACAAGTACCTCTCCGCTCCATGTACAAGTACCTCTCCGCTCCATGTACAAATACCTCTCCGCTCCATGTACAAGTACCTCTCCGCTCCATGTACAAGCACCTCTCCGCTACATGTACAAGTACCTCTCCGCTCCATCTACAAGTACCTCTCCGCTCAATGTACAAGTACCTCTCCGCTGAATGTACAAGTACCTCTCCGCTCCATGTACAAGTACCTCTCCGCTCCATGTACAAATACCTCTCCGCTCCATGTACAAGTACCTCTCCGCTCCATGTACAAGCACCTCTCCGCTCCATGTACAAGTACCTCTCCGCTCCATGTACAAGTACCTCTCCGCTCAATGTCAAGTGTCGACAGTACCTCTCCGCTCCATGTACAAATACCTCTCCGCTCTCATGTACAAGTACCTCTCCGCTCCATGTACAAGTACCTCTCCGCTCAATGTCAAGTGTCGACAGTACCTCTCCGCTCCATGTACAAATACCTCTCCGCTCCATGTACAAGTACCTCTCCGCTCTCATGTACAAGTACCTCTCCGCTCCATGTACAAGTAGCTCTCCGCTCAATGTACAAGTGTCGACAGTACCTTTCCGCTCCATGTACAAATACCTCTCCGCTCTCATGTACAAGTACCTCTCCGCTCCATGTACAAGTACCTCTCCGCTCAATGTACAAATACCTCTCCGCTCCATGTATAAGTACCTCTCCGCTCTATGTACAAGTACCTCTCCGCTCCATGTACAAGTACCTCTCCGCTCAATGTACAAATACCTCTCCGCTCCATGTACAAGTAGCTCTCCGCTGAATGTACAAGTGTCGACAGTACCTCTCCGCTCAATGTACAAGTACCTCTCCGCTCAATGTACAAATACCTCTCCGCTCCATGTACAAGTACCTCTCAGCTCAATGTCAAGTATCGACAGTACCTCTCCGCTCCATGTACAAGTACCTCTCCGCTGAATGTACAAGTGTCGACAGTACCTCTCCGCTCAATGTACAAGTACCTCTCCGCTCCATGTACAAGTACCTCTCCGCTCTCATGTACAAGTACCTCTCCGCTCCATGTACAAGTACCTCTCCGCTCAATGTACAAGTACCTCTGCGCTCCATGTACAAGTACCTCTCCGCTCAATGTACAAGTACCTCTCCGCTCAATGTACAAGTGTCGACAGTACCTCTCCGCTCCATGTACAAGTACCTCTCCGCTCAATGTACAAGTGTCGACAGTACCTCTACGCTCAATGTACAAGTGTCGACAGTACCTCTCCGCTCTCATGTACAAGTACCTCTCCGATCCATGTACAAGTACATCTCCGCTCCATGTACAAGTACATCTCCGCTCAATGTACAAGTACCTCTCCGCTCCATGTACAAGTACCTCTCCGCTCCATGTACAAGTACCTCTCCGCTCCATGTACAAGTACCTCTCCGCTCCATGTACAAGTACCTCTCCGCTCAATGTACAAGTACCTCTCCGCTCCATGTACAAGTACCTCTCCGCTCAATGTACAAGTACCTCTCCGCTCCATGTACAAGTACCTCTCCGCTCCATGTACAAGTACCTCTCCGCTCCATGTACAAGTACCTCTCCGCTCCATGTACAAGTACATCTCTGCTCCATGTACAAGTACCTCTCCGCTCAATGTACAAGTACATCTCCGCTCCATGTACAAGTACCTCTCCGCTCCATGTACAAGTACATCTCCGCTCCATGTACAAGTACCTCTCCGCTCCATGTACAAGTACCTCTCCGCTCAATGTACAAGTACATCTCCGCTCCATGTACAAGTACATCTCTGCTCCATGTACAAGTACCTCTCCGCTCAATGTACAAGTACATCTCCGCTCCATGTACAAGTACCTCTCCGCTCCATGTACAAGTACCTCTCCGGTCCATGTACAAGTACCTCTCCGCTCCATGTACAAGTACCTCTCCGCTCAATGTACAAGTACATCTCCGCTCCATGTACAAGTACATCTCTGCTCCATGTACAAGTACCTCTCCGCTCAATGTACAAGTACATCTCCGCTCCATGTACAAGTACCTCTCCGCTCCATGTACAAGTACCTCTCCGGTCCATGTACAAGTACCTCTCCGCTCCATGTACAAGTACCTCTCCGCTCCATGTACAAGTACCTCTCCGCTCAATGTCAAGTGTCGACAGTACCTCTCCGCTCCATGTACAAATACCTCTCCGCTCTCATGTACAAGTACCTCTCCGCTCCATGTACAAGTACCTCTCCGCTCAATGTCAAGTGTCGACAGTACCTCTCCGCTCCATGTACAAATACCTCTCCGCTCCATGTACAAGTACCTCTCCGCTCTCATGTACAAGTACCTCTCCGCTCCATGTACAAGTAGCTCTCCGCTCAATGTACAAGTGTCGACAGTACCTTTCCGCTCCATGTACAAATACCTCTCCGCTCTCATGTACAAGTACCTCTCCGCTCCATGTACAAGTACCTCTCCGCTCAATGTACAAATACCTCTCCGCTCCATGTATAAGTACCTCTCCGCTCTATGTACAAGTACCTCTCCGCTCCATGTACAAGTACCTCTCCGCTCAATGTACAAATACCTCTCCGCTCCATGTACAAGTAGCTCTCCGCTGAATGTACAAGTGTCGACAGTACCTCTCCGCTCAATGTACAAGTACCTCTCCGCTCAATGTACAAATACCTCTCCGCTCCATGTACAAGTACCTCTCCGCTCAATGTCAAGTATCGACAGTACCTCTCCGCTCCATGTACAAGTACCTCTCCGCTGAATGTACAAGTGTCGACAGTACCTCTCCGCTCAATGTACAAGTACCTCTCCGCTCCATGTACAAGTACCTCTCCGCTCTCATGTACAAGTACCTCTCCGCTCAATGTACAAGTACCTCTCAGCTCAATGTACAAGTACCTCTGCGCTCCATGTACAAGTACCTCTCCGCTCAATGTACAAGTACCTCTCCGCTCAATGTACAAGTGTCGACAGTACCTCTCCGCTCCATGTACAAGTACCTCTCCGCTCAATGTACAAGTGTCGACAGTACCTCTACGCTCAATGTACAAGTGTCGACAGTACCTCTCCGCTCTCATGTACAAGTACCTCTCCGATCCATGTACAAGTACATCTCCGCTCCATGTACAAGTACATCTCCGCTCAATGTACAAGTACCTCTCCGCTCCATGTACAAGTACCTCTCCGCTCCATGTACAAGTACCTCTCCGCTCCATGTACAAGTACCTCTCCGCTCCATGTACAAGTACCTCTCCGCTCAATGTACAAGTACCTCTCCGCTCCATGTACAAGTACCTCTCCGCTCAATGTACAAGTACCTCTCCGCTCCATGTACAAGTACCTCTCCGCTCCATGTACAAGTACCTCTCCGCTCCATGTACAAGTACCTCTCCGCTCCATGTACAAGTACATCTCTGCTCCATGTACAAGTACCTCTCCGCTCAATGTACAAGTACATCTCCGCTCCATGTACAAGTACCTCTCCGCTCCATGTACAAGTACATCTCCGCTCCATGTACAAGTACCTCTCCGCTCCATGTACAAGTACCTCTCCGCTCAATGTACAAGTACATCTCCGCTCCATGTACAAGTACATCTCTGCTCCATGTACAAGTACCTCTCCGCTCAATGTACAAGTACATCTCCGCTCCATGTACAAGTACCTCTCCGCTCCATGTACAAGTACCTCTCCGGTCCATGTACAAGTACCTCTCCGCTCCATGTACAAGTACCTCTCCGCTCAATGTACAAGTACATCTCCGCTCCATGTACAAGTACATCTCTGCTCCATGTACAAGTACCTCTCCGCTCAATGTACAAGTACATCTCCGCTCCATGTACAAGTACCTCTCCGCTCCATGTACAAGTACCTCTCCGGTCCATGTACAAGTACCTCTCCGCTCCATGTACAAGTACCTCTCCGCTCCATGTACAAGTACCTCTCCGCTCAATGTCAAGTGTCGACAGTACCTCTCCGCTCCATGTACAAATACCTCTCCGCTCTCATGTACAAGTACCTCTCCGCTCCATGTACAAGTACCTCTCCGCTCAATGTCAAGTGTCGACAGTACCTCTCCGCTCCATGTACAAATACCTCTCCGCTCCATGTACAAGTACCTCTCCGCTCTCATGTACAAGTACCTCTCCGCTCCATGTACAAGTAGCTCTCCGCTCAATGTACAAGTGTCGACAGTACCTTTCCGCTCCATGTACAAATACCTCTCCGCTCTCATGTACAAGTACCTCTCCGCTCCATGTACAAGTACCTCTCCGCTCAATGTACAAATACCTCTCCGCTCCATGTATAAGTACCTCTCCGCTCTATGTACAAGTACCTCTCCGCTCCATGTACAAGTACCTCTCCGCTCAATGTACAAATACCTCTCCGCTCCATGTACAAGTAGCTCTCCGCTGAATGTACAAGTGTCGACAGTACCTCTCCGCTCAATGTACAAGTACCTCTCCGCTCAATGTACAAATACCTCTCCGCTCCATGTACAAGTACCTCTCCGCTCAATGTCAAGTATCGACAGTACCTCTCCGCTCCATGTACAAGTACCTCTCCGCTGAATGTACAAGTGTCGACAGTACCTCTCCGCTCAATGTACAAGTACCTCTCCGCTCCATGTACAAGTACCTCTCCGCTCAATGTACAAGTACCTCTGCGCTCCATGTACAAGTACCTCTCCGCTCAATGTACAAGTACCTCTCCGCTCAATGTACAAGTGTTGACAGTACCTCTCCGCTCCATGTACAAGTACCTCTCCGCTCAATGTACAAGTGTCGACAGTACCTCTACGCTCAATGTACAAGTGTCGACAGTACCTCTCCGCTCTCATGTACAAGTACCTCTCCGATCCATGTACAAGTACATCTCCGCTCCATGTACAAGTACATCTCCGCTCAATGTACAAGTACCTCTCCGCTCCATGTACAAGTACCTCTCCGCTCCATGTACAAGTACCTCTCCGCTCCATGTACAAGTACCTCTCCGCTCCATGTACAAGTACCTCTCCGCTCAATGTACAAGTACCTCTCCGCTCCATGTACAAGTACCTCTCCGCTCAATGTACAAGTACCTCTCCGCTCCATGTACAAGTACCTCTCCGCTCCATGTACAAGTACCTCTCCGCTCCATGTACAAGTACCTCTCCGCTCCATGTACAAGTACATCTCTGCTCCATGTACAAGTACCTCTCCGCTCAATGTACAAGTACATCTCCGCTCCATGTACAAGTACCTCTCCGCTCCATGTACAAGTACATCTCCGCTCCATGTACAAGTACCTCTCCGCTCCATGTACAAGTACCTCTCCGCTCAATGTACAAGTACATCTCCGCTCCATGTACAAGTACATCTCTGCTCCATGTACAAGTACCTCTCCGCTCAATGTACAAGTACATCTCCGCTCCATGTACAAGTACCTCTCCGCTCCATGTACAAGTACCTCTCCGGTCCATGTACAAGTACCTCTCCGCTCCATGTACAAGTACCTCTCCGCTCCATGTACAAGTACCTCTCCGCTCAATGTCAAGTGTCGACAGTACCTCTCCGCTCCATGTACAAATACCTCTCCGCTCTCATGTACAAGTACCTCTCCGCTCCATGTACAAGTACCTCTCCGCTCAATGTCAAGTGTCGACAGTACCTCTCCGCTCCATGTACAAATACCTCTCCGCTCCATGTACAAGTACCTCTCCGCTCTCATGTACAAGTACCTCTCCGCTCCATGTACAAGTAGCTCTCCGCTCAATGTACAAGTGTCGACAGTACCTTTCCGCTCCATGTACAAATACCTCTCCGCTCTCATGTACAAGTACCTCTCCGCTCCATGTACAAGTACCTCTCCGCTCAATGTACAAATACCTCTCCGCTCCATGTATAAGTACCTCTCCGCTCTATGTACAAGTACCTCTCCGCTCCATGTACAAGTACCTCTCCGCTCAATGTACAAATACCTCTCCGCTCCATGTACAAGTAGCTCTCCGCTGAATGTACAAGTGTCGACAGTACCTCTCCGCTCAATGTACAAGTACCTCTCCGCTCAATGTACAAATACCTCTCCGCTCCATGTACAAGTACCTCTCCGCTCAATGTCAAGTATCGACAGTACCTCTCCGCTCCATGTACAAGTACCTCTCCGCTGAATGTACAAGTGTCGACAGTACCTCTCCGCTCAATGTACAAGTACCTCTCCGCTCCATGTACAAGTACCTCTCCGCTCTCATGTACAAGTACCTCTCCGCTCCATGTACAAGTACCTCTCCGCTCAATGTACAAGTACCTCTGCGCTCCATGTACAAGTACCTCTCCGCTCAATGTACAAGTACCTCTCCGCTCAATGTACAAGTGTCGACAGTACCTCTCCGCTCCATGTACAAGTACCTCTCCGCTCAATGTACAAGTGTCGACAGTACCTCTACGCTCAATGTACAAGTGTCGACAGTACCTCTCCGCTCTCATGTACAAGTACCTCTCCGATCCATGTACAAGTACATCTCCGCTCCATGTACAAGTACATCTCCGCTCAATGTACAAGTACCTCTCCGCTCCATGTACAAGTACCTCTCCGCTCCATGTACAAGTACCTCTCCGCTCCATGTACAAGTACCTCTCCGCTCCATGTACAAGTACCTCTCCGCTCAATGTACAAGTACCTCTCCGCTCCATGTACAAGTACCTCTCCGCTCAATGTACAAGTACCTCTCCGCTCCATGTACAAGTACCTCTCCGCTCCATGTACAAGTACCTCTCCGCTCCATGTACAAGTACCTCTCCGCTCAATGTCAAGTATCGACAGTACCTCTCCGCTCCATGTACAAGTACCTCTCCGCTGAATGTACAAGTGTCGACAGTACCTCTCCGCTCAATGTACAAGTACCTCTCCGCTCCATGTACAAGTACCTCTCCGCTCTCATGTACAAGTACCTCTCCGCTCCATGTACAAGTACCTCTCTGCTCAATGTACAAGTACCTCTGCGCTCCATGTACAAGTACCTCTCCGCTCAATGTACAAGTACCTCTCCGCTCAATGTACAAGTGTCGACAGTACCTCTCCGCTCCATGTACAAGTACCTCTCCGCTCAATGTACAAGTGTCGACAGTACCTCTACGCTCAATGTACAAGTGTCGACAGTACCTCTCCGCTCTCATGTACAAGTACCTCTCCGATCCATGTACAAGTACATCTCCGTTCCATGTACAAGTACATCTCCGCTCAATGTACAAGTACCTCTCCGCTCCATGTACAAGTACCTCTCCGCTCCATGTACAAGTACCTCTCCGCTCCATGTACAAGTACCTCTCCGCTCCATGTACAAGTACCTCTCCGCTCAATGTACAAGTACCTCTCCGCTCCATGTACAAGTACCTCTCCGCTCCATGTACAAGTACCTCTCCGCTCCATGTACAAGTACCTCTCCGCTCAATGTACAAGTACCTCTCCGCTCCATGTACAAGTACCTCTCCGCTCCATGTACAAGTACCTCTCCGCTCCATGTACAAGTACCTCTCCGCTCAATGTACAAGTACCTCTCCGCTCCCTGTACAAGTACATCTCCGCTCCATGTACAAGTACCTCTCCGCTCCATGTACAAGTACCTCTCCGCTCAATGTACAAGTGTCGACAGTACCTCTCCGCTCCATGTACAAGTACCTCTCCGCTCCATGTACAAGTACCTCTCCGCTCAATGTACAAGTGTCGACAGTACCTCTCCGCTCCATCTACAAGTACCTCTCCGCTCAATGTACAAGTACCTCTCCGCTGAATGTACAAGTACCTCTCCGCTCCATGTACAAGTACCTCTCCGCTCCATGTACAAATACCTCTCCGCTCCATGTACAAGTACCTCTCCGCTCCATGTACAAGCACCTCTCCGCTACATGTACAAGTACCTCTCCGCTCCATGTACAAGTACCTCTCCGCTCCATGTACAAGTACCTCTCCGCTCAATGTACAAGTACCTCTCCGCTCCATGTACAAATACCTCTCCGCTCCATGTACAAATACCTCTCCGCTCCATGTACAAGTACCTCTCCGCTCCATGTACCAGTACCTCTCCGCTCAATGTACAAGTACATCTCCGCTCCATGTACAAGTACCTCTCCGCTCCATGTACAAGTACCTCTCCGCTCCATGTACAAGTACCTCTCCGCTCCATGTACAAGTACATCTCTGCTCCATGTACAAGTACCTCTCCGCTCAATGTACAAGTACATCTCCGCTCCATGTACAAGTACCTCTCCGCTCCATGTACAAGTACATCTCCGCTCCATGTACAAGTACCTCTCCGCTCCATGTACAAGTACCTCTCCGCTCAATGTACAAGTACATCTCCGCTCCATGTACAAGTACATCTCTGCTCCATGTACAAGTACCTCTCCGCTCAATGTACAAGTACATCTCCGCTCCATGTACAAGTACCTCTCCGCTCCATGTACAAGTACCTCTCCGGTCCATGTACAAGTACCTCTCCGCTCCATGTACAAGTACCTCTCCGCTCCATGTACAAGTACCTCTCCGCTCAATGTCAAGTGTCGACAGTACCTCTCCGCTCCATGTACAAATACCTCTCCGCTCTCATGTACAAGTACCTCTCCGCTCCATGTACAAGTACCTCTCCGCTCAATGTCAAGTGTCGACAGTACCTCTCCGCTCCATGTACAAATACCTCTCCGCTCCATGTACAAGTACCTCTCCGCTCTCATGTACAAGTACCTCTCCGCTCCATGTACAAGTAGCTCTCCGCTCAATGTACAAGTGTCGACAGTACCTTTCCGCTCCATGTACAAATACCTCTCCGCTCTCATGTACAAGTACCTCTCCGCTCCATGTACAAGTACCTCTCCGCTCAATGTACAAATACCTCTCCGCTCCATGTATAAGTACCTCTCCGCTCTATGTACAAGTACCTCTCCGCTCCATGTACAAGTACCTCTCCGCTCAATGTACAAATACCTCTCCGCTCCATGTACAAGTAGCTCTCCGCTGAATGTACAAGTGTCGACAGTACCTCTCCGCTCAATGTACAAGTACCTCTCCGCTCAATGTACAAATACCTCTCCGCTCCATGTACAAGTACCTCTCCGCTCAATGTCAAGTATCGACAGTACCTCTCCGCTCCATGTACAAGTACCTCTCCGCTGAATGTACAAGTGTCGACAGTACCTCTCCGCTCAATGTACAAGTACCTCTCCGCTCCATGTACAAGTACCTCTCCGCTCTCATGTACAAGTACCTCTCCGCTCCATGTACAAGTACCTCTCCGCTCAATGTACAAGTACCTCTGCGCTCCATGTACAAGTACCTCTCCGCTCAATGTACAAGTACCTCTCCGCTCAATGTACAAGTGTCGACAGTACCTCTCCGCTCCATGTACAAGTACCTCTCCGCTCAATGTACAAGTGTCGACAGTACCTCTACGCTCAATGTACAAGTGTCGACAGTACCTCTCCGCTCTCATGTACAAGTACCTCTCCGATCCATGTACAAGTACATCTCCGCTCCATGTACAAGTACATCTCCGCTCAATGTACAAGTACCTCTCCGCTCCATGTACAAGTACCTCTCCGCTCCATGTACAAGTACCTCTCCGCTCCATGTACAAGTACCTCTCCGCTCCATGTACAAGTACCTCTCCGCTCAATGTACAAGTACCTCTCCGCTCCATGTACAAGTACCTCTCCGCTCAATGTACAAGTACCTCTCCGCTCCATGTACAAGTACCTCTCCGCTCCATGTACAAGTACCTCTCCGCTCCATGTACAAGTACCTCTCCGCTCAATGTCAAGTATCGACAGTACCTCTCCGCTCCATGTACAAGTACCTCTCCGCTGAATGTACAAGTGTCGACAGTACCTCTCCGCTCAATGTACAAGTACCTCTCCGCTCCATGTACAAGTACCTCTCCGCTCTCATGTACAAGTACCTCTCCGCTCCATGTACAAGTACCTCTCTGCTCAATGTACAAGTACCTCTGCGCTCCATGTACAAGTACCTCTCCGCTCAATGTACAAGTACCTCTCCGCTCAATGTACAAGTGTCGACAGTACCTCTCCGCTCCATGTACAAGTACCTCTCCGCTCAATGTACAAGTGTCGACAGTACCTCTACGCTCAATGTACAAGTGTCGACAGTACCTCTCCGCTCTCATGTACAAGTACCTCTCCGATCCATGTACAAGTACATCTCCGTTCCATGTACAAGTACATCTCCGCTCAATGTACAAGTACCTCTCCGCTCCATGTACAAGTACCTCTCCGCTCCATGTACAAGTACCTCTCCGCTCCATGTACAAGTACCTCTCCGCTCCATGTACAAGTACCTCTCCGCTCAATGTACAAGTACCTCTCCGCTCCATGTACAAGTACCTCTCCGCTCCATGTACAAGTACCTCTCCGCTCCATGTACAAGTACCTCTCCGCTCAATGTACAAGTACCTCTCCGCTCCATGTACAAGTACCTCTCCGCTCCATGTACAAGTACCTCTCCGCTCCATGTACAAGTACCTCTCCGCTCAATGTACAAGTACCTCTCCGCTCCCTGTACAAGTACATCTCCGCTCCATGTACAAGTACCTCTCCGCTCCATGTACAAGTACCTCTCCGCTCAATGTACAAGTGTCGACAGTACCTCTCCGCTCCATGTACAAGTACCTCTCCGCTCCATGTACAAGTACCTCTCCGCTCAATGTACAAGTGTCGACAGTACCTCTCCGCTCCATCTACAAGTACCTCTCCGCTCAATGTACAAGTACCTCTCCGCTGAATGTACAAGTACCTCTCCGCTCCATGTACAAGTACCTCTCCGCTCCATGTACAAATACCTCTCCGCTCCATGTACAAGTACCTCTCCGCTCCATGTACAAGCACCTCTCCGCTACATGTACAAGTACCTCTCCGCTCCATGTACAAGTACCTCTCCGCTCCATGTACAAGTACCTCTCCGCTCAATGTACAAGTACCTCTCCGCTCCATGTACAAATACCTCTCCGCTCCATGTACAAATACCTCTCCGCTCCATGTACAAGTACCTCTCCGCTCCATGTACCAGTACCTCTCCGCTCAATGTACAAGTACATCTCCGCTCAATGTACAAGTACATCTCCGCTCAATGTACAAGTACGTCTCCGCTCAATGTACAAGTACCTCTCCGCTCAATGTACAAGTACCTCTCCGCTCCATGTACAAGTACCTCTCCGCTCAATGTACAAGTACATCTCCACTCCATGTACCAGTACCTCTCCGCTCAATGTACAAGTACCTCTCCGCTCAATGTACAAGTACATCTCCGCTCCATGTACAAGTACGTCTCCGCTCAATGTATAAGTACCTCTCCGCTCCATGTACAAGTACCTCTCCGCTCCATGTACAAGTACATCTCCGCTCCATGTACAAGTACATCTCCGCTCCATGTACAAGTACCTCTCCGCTCCATGTACAAGTACCTCTCCGCTCCATGTACAAGTACATCTCCGCTCCATGTACAAGTACCTCTCCGCTCAATGTACAAGTACATCTCCGCTCCATGTACAAGTACATCTCCACTCCATGTACAAGTACCTCTCCGCTCAATGTACAAGTACATCTCCGCTCCATGTACCAGTACCTCTCCGCTCAATGTACAAGTACATCTCCACTCCATGTACAAGTACCTATCCGCTCAATGTACAAGTACATCTCCGCTCCATGTACAAGTACCTCTCCGCTCCATGTACAAGTACATCTCCGCTCCATGTACAAGTACCTCTCCGCTCCATGTACAAGTACCTCTCCGCTCAATGTACAAGTACATCTCCGCTCCATGTACAAGTACATCTCTGCTCCATGTACAAGTACCTCTCCGCTCAATGTACAAGTACATCTCCGCTCCATGTACAAGTACCTCTCCGCTCCATGTACAAGTACCTCTCCGGTCCATGTACAAGTACCTCTCCGCTCCATGTACAAGTACCTCTCCGCTCCATGTACAAGTACCTCTCCGCTCAATGTCAAGTGTCGACAGTACCTCTCCGCTCCATGTACAAATACCTCTCCGCTCTCATGTACAAGTACCTCTCCGCTCCATGTACAAGTACCTCTCCGCTCAATGTCAAGTGTCGACAGTACCTCTCCGCTCCATGTACAAATACCTCTCCGCTCCATGTACAAGTACCTCTCCGCTCTCATGTACAAGTACCTCTCCGCTCCATGTACAAGTAGCTCTCCGCTCAATGTACAAGTGTCGACAGTACCTTTCCGCTCCATGTACAAATACCTCTCCGCTCTCATGTACAAGTACCTCTCCGCTCCATGTACAAGTACCTCTCCGCTCAATGTACAAATACCTCTCCGCTCCATGTATAAGTACCTCTCCGCTCTATGTACAAGTACCTCTCCGCTCCATGTACAAGTACCTCTCCGCTCAATGTACAAATACCTCTCCGCTCCATGTACAAGTAGCTCTCCGCTGAATGTACAAGTGTCGACAGTACCTCTCCGCTCAATGTACAAGTACCTCTCCGCTCAATGTACAAATACCTCTCCGCTCCATGTACAAGTACCTCTCCGCTCAATGTCAAGTATCGACAGTACCTCTCCGCTCCATGTACAAGTACCTCTCCGCTGAATGTACAAGTGTCGACAGTACCTCTCCGCTCAATGTACAAGTACCTCTCCGCTCCATGTACAAGTACCTCTCCGCTCTCATGTACAAGTACCTCTCCGCTCCATGTACAAGTACCTCTCCGCTCAATGTACAAGTACCTCTGCGCTCCATGTACAAGTACCTCTCCGCTCAATGTACAAGTACCTCTCCGCTCAATGTACAAGTGTCGACAGTACCTCTCCGCTCCATGTACAAGTACCTCTCCGCTCAATGTACAAGTGTCGACAGTACCTCTACGCTCAATGTACAAGTGTCGACAGTACCTCTCCGCTCTCATGTACAAGTACCTCTCCGATCCATGTACAAGTACATCTCCGCTCCATGTACAAGTACATCTCCGCTCAATGTACAAGTACCTCTCCGCTCCATGTACAAGTACCTCTCCGCTCCATGTACAAGTACCTCTCCGCTCCATGTACAAGTACCTCTCCGCTCCATGTACAAGTACCTCTCCGCTCAATGTACAAGTACCTCTCCGCTCCATGTACAAGTACCTCTCCGCTCAATGTACAAGTACCTCTCCGCTCCATGTACAAGTACCTCTCCGCTCCATGTACAAGTACCTCTCCGCTCCATGTACAAGTACCTCTCCGCTCAATGTCAAGTATCGACAGTACCTCTCCGCTCCATGTACAAGTACCTCTCCGCTGAATGTACAAGTGTCGACAGTACCTCTCCGCTCAATGTACAAGTACCTCTCCGCTCCATGTACAAGTACCTCTCCGCTCTCATGTACAAGTACCTCTCCGCTCCATGTACAAGTACCTCTCTGCTCAATGTACAAGTACCTCTGCGCTCCATGTACAAGTACCTCTCCGCTCAATGTACAAGTACCTCTCCGCTCAATGTACAAGTGTCGACAGTACCTCTCCGCTCCATGTACAAGTACCTCTCCGCTCAATGTACAAGTGTCGACAGTACCTCTACGCTCAATGTACAAGTGTCGACAGTACCTCTCCGCTCTCATGTACAAGTACCTCTCCGATCCATGTACAAGTACATCTCCGTTCCATGTACAAGTACATCTCCGCTCAATGTACAAGTACCTCTCCGCTCCATGTACAAGTACCTCTCCGCTCCATGTACAAGTACCTCTCCGCTCCATGTACAAGTACCTCTCCGCTCCATGTACAAGTACCTCTCCGCTCAATGTACAAGTACCTCTCCGCTCCATGTACAAGTACCTCTCCGCTCCATGTACAAGTACCTCTCCGCTCCATGTACAAGTACCTCTCCGCTCAATGTACAAGTACCTCTCCGCTCCATGTACAAGTACCTCTCCGCTCCATGTACAAGTACCTCTCCGCTCCATGTACAAGTACCTCTCCGCTCAATGTACAAGTACCTCTCCGCTCCCTGTACAAGTACATCTCCGCTCCATGTACAAGTACCTCTCCGCTCCATGTACAAGTACCTCTCCGCTCAATGTACAAGTGTCGACAGTACCTCTCCGCTCCATGTACAAGTACCTCTCCGCTCCATGTACAAGTACCTCTCCGCTCAATGTACAAGTGTCGACAGTACCTCTCCGCTCCATCTACAAGTACCTCTCCGCTCAATGTACAAGTACCTCTCCGCTGAATGTACAAGTACCTCTCCGCCTCATGTACAAGTACCTCTCCGCTCCATGTACAAATACCTCTCCGCTCCATGTACAAGTACCTCTCCGCTCCATGTACAAGCACCTCTCCGCTACATGTACAAGTACCTCTCCGCTCCATGTACAAGTACCTCTCCGCTCCATGTACAAGTACCTCTCCGCTCAATGTACAAGTACCTCTCCGCTCCATGTACAAATACCTCTCCGCTCCATGTACAAATACCTCTCCGCTCCATGTACAAGTACCTCTCCGCTCCATGTACCAGTACCTCTCCGCTCAATGTACAAGTACATCTCCGCTCCATGTACAAGTACCTCTCCGCTCCATGTACAAGTACCTCTCCGCTCCATGTACAAGTACCTCTCCGCTCCATGTACAAGTACATCTCTGCTCCATGTACAAGTACCTCTCCGCTCAATGTACAAGTACATCTCCGCTCCATGTACAAGTACCTCTCCGCTCCATGTACAAGTACATCTCCGCTCCATGTACAAGTACCTCTCCGCTCCATGTACAAGTACCTCTCCGCTCAATGTACAAGTACATCTCCGCTCCATGTACAAGTACATCTCTGCTCCATGTACAAGTACCTCTCCGCTCAATGTACAAGTACATCTCCGCTCCATGTACAAGTACCTCTCCGCTCCATGTACAAGTACCTCTCCGGTCCATGTACAAGTACCTCTCCGCTCCATGTACAAGTACCTCTCCGCTCCATGTACAAGTACCTCTCCGCTCAATGTCAAGTGTCGACAGTACCTCTCCGCTCCATGTACAAATACCTCTCCGCTCTCATGTACAAGTACCTCTCCGCTCCATGTACAAGTACCTCTCCGCTCAATGTCAAGTGTCGACAGTACCTCTCCGCTCCATGTACAAATACCTCTCCGCTCCATGTACAAGTACCTCTCCGCTCTCATGTACAAGTACCTCTCCGCTCCATGTACAAGTAGCTCTCCGCTCAATGTACAAGTGTCGACAGTACCTTTCCGCTCCATGTACAAATACCTCTCCGCTCTCATGTACAAGTACCTCTCCGCTCCATGTACAAGTACCTCTCCGCTCAATGTACAAATACCTCTCCGCTCCATGTATAAGTACCTCTCCGCTCTATGTACAAGTACCTCTCCGCTCCATGTACAAGTACCTCTCCGCTCAATGTACAAATACCTCTCCGCTCCATGTACAAGTAGCTCTCCGCTGAATGTACAAGTGTCGACAGTACCTCTCCGCTCAATGTACAAGTACCTCTCCGCTCAATGTACAAATACCTCTCCGCTCCATGTACAAGTACCTCTCCGCTCAATGTCAAGTATCGACAGTACCTCTCCGCTCCATGTACAAGTACCTCTCCGCTGAATGTACAAGTGTCGACAGTACCTCTCCGCTCAATGTACAAGTACCTCTCCGCTCCATGTACAAGTACCTCTCCGCTCTCATGTACAAGTACCTCTCCGCTCCATGTACAAGTACCTCTCCGCTCAATGTACAAGTACCTCTGCGCTCCATGTACAAGTACCTCTCCGCTCAATGTACAAGTACCTCTCCGCTCAATGTACAAGTGTCGACAGTACCTCTCCGCTCCATGTACAAGTACCTCTCCGCTCAATGTACAAGTGTCGACAGTACCTCTACGCTCAATGTACAAGTGTCGACAGTACCTCTCCGCTCTCATGTACAAGTACCTCTCCGATCCATGTACAAGTACATCTCCGCTCCATGTACAAGTACATCTCCGCTCAATGTACAAGTACCTCTCCGCTCCATGTACAAGTACCTCTCCGCTCCATGTACAAGTACCTCTCCGCTCCATGTACAAGTACCTCTCCGCTCCATGTACAAGTACCTCTCCGCTCAATGTACAAGTACCTCTCCGCTCCATGTACAAGTACCTCTCCGCTCAATGTACAAGTACCTCTCCGCTCCATGTACAAGTACCTCTCCGCTCCATGTACAAGTACCTCTCCGCTCCATGTACAAGTACCTCTCCGCTCAATGTCAAGTATCGACAGTACCTCTCCGCTCCATGTACAAGTACCTCTCCGCTGAATGTACAAGTGTCGACAGTACCTCTCCGCTCAATGTACAAGTACCTCTCCGCTCCATGTACAAGTACCTCTCCGCTCTCATGTACAAGTACCTCTCCGCTCCATGTACAAGTACCTCTCTGCTCAATGTACAAGTACCTCTGCGCTCCATGTACAAGTACCTCTCCGCTCAATGTACAAGTACCTCTCCGCTCAATGTACAAGTGTCGACAGTACCTCTCCGCTCCATGTACAAGTACCTCTCCGCTCAATGTACAAGTGTCGACAGTACCTCTACGCTCAATGTACAAGTGTCGACAGTACCTCTCCGCTCTCATGTACAAGTACCTCTCCGATCCATGTACAAGTACATCTCCGTTCCATGTACAAGTACATCTCCGCTCAATGTACAAGTACCTCTCCGCTCCATGTACAAGTACCTCTCCGCTCCATGTACAAGTACCTCTCCGCTCCATGTACAAGTACCTCTCCGCTCCATGTACAAGTACCTCTCCGCTCAATGTACAAGTACCTCTCCGCTCCATGTACAAGTACCTCTCCGCTCCATGTACAAGTACCTCTCCGCTCCATGTACAAGTACCTCTCCGCTCAATGTACAAGTACCTCTCCGCTCCATGTACAAGTACCTCTCCGCTCCATGTACAAGTACCTCTCCGCTCCATGTACAAGTACCTCTCCGCTCAATGTACAAGTACCTCTCCGCTCCCTGTACAAGTACATCTCCGCTCCATGTACAAGTACCTCTCCGCTCCATGTACAAGTACCTCTCCGCTCAATGTACAAGTGTCGACAGTACCTCTCCGCTCCATGTACAAGTACCTCTCCGCTCCATGTACAAGTACCTCTCCGCTCAATGTACAAGTGTCGACAGTACCTCTCCGCTCCATCTACAAGTACCTCTCCGCTCAATGTACAAGTACCTCTCCGCTGAATGTACAAGTACCTCTCCGCTCCATGTACAAGTACCTCTCCGCTCCATGTACAAGTACCTCTCCGCTCAATGTACAAGTACCTCTCCGCTCCATGTACAAATACCTCTCCGCTCCATGTACAAATACCTCTCCGCTCCATGTACAAGTACCTCTCCGCTCCATGTACCAGTACCTCTCCGCTCAATGTACAAGTACATCTCCGCTCAATGTACAAGTACATCTCCGCTCAATGTACAAGTACGTCTCCGCTCAATGTACAAGTACCTCTCCGCTCAATGTACAAGTACCTCTCCGCTCCATGTACAAGTACCTCTCCGCTCAATGTACAAGTACATCTCCACTCCATGTACCAGTACCTCTCCGCTCAATGTACAAGTACCTCTCCGCTCAATGTACAAGTACATCTCCGCTCCATGTACAAGTACGTCTCCGCTCAATGTATAAGTACCTCTCCGCTCCATGTACAAGTACCTCTCCGCTCCATGTACAAGTACATCTCCGCTCCATGTACAAGTACATCTCCGCTCCATGTACAAGTACCTCTCCGCTCCATGTACAAGTACCTCTCCGCTCCATGTACAAGTACATCTCCGCTCCATGTACAAGTACCTCTCCGCTCAATGTACAAGTACATCTCCGCTCCATGTACAAGTACATCTCCACTCCATGTACAAGTACCTCTCCGCTCAATGTACAAGTACATCTCCGCTCCATGTACCAGTACCTCTCCGCTCAATGTACAAGTACATCTCCACTCCATGTACAAGTACCTATCCGCTCAATGTACAAGTACATCTCCGCTCCATGTACCAGTACCTCTCCGCTCAATGTACAAGTACATCTCCACTCCATGTACAAGTACCTCTCCGCTCAATGTACAAGTACATCTCCGCTCCATGTACCAGTACCTCTCCGCTCAATGTACAAGTACATCTCCGCTCCATGTACAAGTACCTCTCCGCTCAATGTACAAGTACCTCTCCGCTCAATGTACAAGTACATCTCCGCTCCATGTACCAGTACCTCTCCGCTCAATGTACAAGTACATCTGCACTCCATGTAGGGCTGGGTATCGTTCAAAATTTTTCGATATCGATACCGTTTCGATACTTGGATTTCGATACCGGTTCCTGAACGATACTTTTTTCGATACCAATTTTTAGAAAAATCCATTTTAACAAAAATAAAACTGCATTACACATTGAAATTATTTTACAAATCTTTAGTTTCCCCCCATCTTAAGTTTTACAGCAGAAAAAAATAAAACCTACTGTATTTAACATAACTTTAAGTTCTCTAAACGTATTGCCGTCCCTACAAAAAATATTGGAGTACTACAAAGGAAAGAAATGTAGCTAAAACAAATAAATCAGTGGAATAGTTTTCAGTGCAAAACAGAGAGTTGCAAATCAGGGTTTAATGCTCACTGATGCAACAGAACTCTATTCTTGTACAAACTGATGAGATGGCTCCACTTCATGCATGGAAGACTAGTTGAGCATTGACTAGCCTATCAATATAGCCTTATATGCCACAAAGTGAATCGCATTTATATTCAACAAACTATCATGACATCAGCGTTTGTTAACGAGTTGCTAAAAATACATGGGCGATAACTGCCCGCTTGCACATAACGCTAATTAATTAAACATTAACGCTAGCGTTGCAGATCAGTGTGCTCACTGCTGCAACAGAACGTCATTCTTGTCAAATCTGACGAGACAGCTCAACTTCACTGACTAGCCAATCAATATAAATGAATCGCATTTACATTCAACAAACTATCATGACATCAGCGTTTGTTAACGAGTTGCTAAAAATACACAATGCCCGCTTGCGCATAACGTTACGGCGGCAATTAATTAAACGATCTAATGCTACAACTCACAGCCAGATGCATGGATTTGTCAGACTGAGGGATCTGATAACCGCTAACTTGCGGTAAGCTGAGCTGACCCACCTCTCAATTATTTCTCTTGTCTGTGGAAACCAGTCCGTGTTGTTTCTGTTTCTTTTCCTGCTTTTCATCATCTTCGCCATATGGTAATCCAGGATAGGAGTAGCTTGAGTGGCTAACTTCTTGTATACTATCCGCACCGCACGCCTGGCTCACAGTCACAACAAACACACCGGCTAAAGTGGGCGTAACGTTTCCTGCATGCCTCTACATGACAGCCAATCACCAGCCGTATTAGAGCGCGGCGTGCAAGCATGTCGCATGCTTATAGGCTCAATGACGCTGTTTTGTTTTGGTATCGAAAATTGGTATCGATTGACAAGGGAGGCTTCGATACCCCTTAGTATCGATGTTTCCATTTCGGTGCCAAGTAAGTATCGAAACTCGATACCCAGCCCTAGCTCCATGTACAAGTACCTCTCCGCTCAATGTACAAGTACCTCTCCGCTCAATGTACAAGTACCTCTCCGCTCCATGTACAAGTACCTCTCCGCTCCATGTACAAGTACCTCTCCGCTCCATGTACAAGTACCTCTCCGCTCCATGTACAAGTACATCTCTGCTCCATGTACAAGTACCTCTCCGCTCAATGTACAAGTACATCTCCGCTCCATGTACAAGTACCTCTCCGCTCCATGTACAAGTACATCTCCGCTCCATGTACAAGTACCTCTCCGCTCCATGTACAAGTACCTCTCCGCTCAATGTACAAGTACATCTCCGCTCCATGTACAAGTACATCTCTGCTCCATGTACAAGTACCTCTCCGCTCAATGTACAAGTACATCTCCGCTCCATGTACAAGTACCTCTCCGCTCCATGTACAAGTACCTCTCCGGTCCATGTACAAGTACCTCTCCGCTCCATGTACAAGTACCTCTCCGCTCCATGTACAAGTACCTCTCCGCTCAATGTCAAGTGTCGACAGTACCTCTCCGCTCCATGTACAAATACCTCTCCGCTCTCATGTACAAGTACCTCTCCGCTCCATGTACAAGTACCTCTCCGCTCAATGTCAAGTGTCGACAGTACCTCTCCGCTCCATGTACAAATACCTCTCCGCTCCATGTACAAGTACCTCTCCGCTCTCATGTACAAGTACCTCTCCGCTCCATGTACAAGTAGCTCTCCGCTCAATGTACAAGTGTCGACAGTACCTTTCCGCTCCATGTACAAATACCTCTCCGCTCTCATGTACAAGTACCTCTCCGCTCCATGTACAAGTACCTCTCCGCTCAATGTACAAATACCTCTCCGCTCCATGTATAAGTACCTCTCCGCTCTATGTACAAGTACCTCTCCGCTCCATGTACAAGTACCTCTCCGCTCAATGTACAAATACCTCTCCGCTCCATGTACAAGTAGCTCTCCGCTGAATGTACAAGTGTCGACAGTACCTCTCCGCTCAATGTACAAGTACCTCTCCGCTCAATGTACAAATACCTCTCCGCTCCATGTACAAGTACCTCTCCGCTCAATGTCAAGTATCGACAGTACCTCTCCGCTCCATGTACAAGTACCTCTCCGCTGAATGTACAAGTGTCGACAGTACCTCTCCGCTCAATGTACAAGTACCTCTCCGCTCCATGTACAAGTACCTCTCCGCTCTCATGTACAAGTACCTCTCCGCTCCATGTACAAGTACCTCTCCGCTCAATGTACAAGTACCTCTGCGCTCCATGTACAAGTACCTCTCCGCTCAATGTACAAGTACCTCTCCGCTCAATTTACAAGTGTCGACAGTACCTCTCCGCTCCATGTACAAGTACCTCTCCGCTCAATGTACAAGTGTCGACAGTACCTCTACGCTCAATGTACAAGTGTCGACAGTACCTCTCCGCTCTCATGTACAAGTACCTCTCCGATCCATGTACAAGTACATCTCCGCTCCATGTACAAGTACATCTCCGCTCAATGTACAAGTACCTCTCCGCTCCATGTACAAGTACCTCTCCGCTCCATGTACAAGTACCTCTCCGCTCCATGTACAAGTACCTCTCCGCTCCATGTACAAGTACCTCTCCGCTCAATGTACAAGTACCTCTCCGCTCCATGTACAAGTACCTCTCCGCTCAATGTACAAGTACCTCTCCGCTCCATGTACAAGTACCTCTCCGCTCCATGTACAAGTACCTCTCCGCTCCATGTACAAGTACCTCTCCGCTCCATGTACAAGTACATCTCTGCTCCATGTACAAGTACCTCTCCGCTCAATGTACAAGTACATCTCCGCTCCATGTACAAGTACCTCTCCGCTCCATGTACAAGTACATCTCCGCTCCATGTACAAGTACCTCTCCGCTCCATGTACAAGTACCTCTCCGCTCAATGTACAAGTACATCTCCGCTCCATGTACAAGTACATCTCTGCTCCATGTACAAGTACCTCTCCGCTCAATGTACAAGTACATCTCCGCTCCATGTACAAGTACCTCTCCGCTCCATGTACAAGTACCTCTCCGGTCCATGTACAAGTACCTCTCCGCTCCATGTACAAGTACCTCTCCGCTCAATGTACAAGTACATCTCCGCTCCATGTACAAGTACATCTCTGCTCCATGTACAAGTACCTCTCCGCTCAATGTACAAGTACATCTCCGCTCCATGTACAAGTACCTCTCCGCTCCATGTACAAGTACCTCTCCGGTCCATGTACAAGTACCTCTCCGCTCCATGTACAAGTACCTCTCCGCTCCATGTACAAGTACCTCTCCGCTCAATGTCAAGTGTCGACAGTACCTCTCCGCTCCATGTACAAATACCTCTCCGCTCTCATGTACAAGTACCTCTCCGCTCCATGTACAAGTACCTCTCCGCTCAATGTCAAGTGTCGACAGTACCTCTCCGCTCCATGTACTAATACCTCTCCGCTCCATGTACAAGTACCTCTCCGCTCTCATGTACAAGTACCTCTCCGCTCCATGTACAAGTAGCTCTCCGCTCAATGTACAAGTGTCGACAGTACCTTTCCGCTCCATGTACAAATACCTCTCCGCTCTCATGTACAAGTACCTCTCCGCTCCATGTACAAGTACCTCTCCGCTCAATGTACAAATACCTCTCCGCTCCATGTATAAGTACCTCTCCGCTCTATGTACAAGTACCTCTCCGCTCCATGTACAAGTACCTCTCCGCTCAATGTACAAATACCTCTCCGCTCCATGTACAAGTAGCTCTCCGCTGAATGTACAAGTGTCGACAGTACCTCTCCGCTCAATGTACAAGTACCTCTCCGCTCAATGTACAAATACCTCTCCGCTCCATGTACAAGTACCTCTCCGCTCAATGTCAAGTATCGACAGTACCTCTCCGCTCCATGTACAAGTACCTCTCCGCTGAATGTACAAGTGTCGACAGTACCTCTCCGCTCAATGTACAAGTACCTCTCCGCTCCATGTACAAGTACCTCTCCGCTCTCATGTACAAGTACCTCTCCGCTCCATGTACAAGTACCTCTCCGCTCAATGTACAAGTACCTCTGCGCTCCATGTACAAGTACCTCTCCGCTCAATGTACAAGTACCTCTCCGCTCAATTTACAAGTGTCGACAGTACCTCTCCGCTCCATGTACAAGTACCTCTCCGCTCAATGTACAAGTGTCGACAGTACCTCTACGCTCAATGTACAAGTGTCGACAGTACCTCTCCGCTCTCATGTACAAGTACCTCTCCGATCCATGTACAAGTACATCTCCGCTCCATGTACAAGTACATCTCCGCTCAATGTACAAGTACCTCTCCGCTCCATGTACAAGTACCTCTCCGCTCCATGTACAAGTACCTCTCCGCTCCATGTACAAGTACCTCTCCGCTCCATGTACAAGTACCTCTCCGCTCAATGTACAAGTACCTCTCCGCTCCATGTACAAGTACCTCTCCGCTCAATGTACAAGTACCTCTCCGCTCCATGTACAAGTACCTCTCCGCTCCATGTACAAGTACCTCTCCGCTCCATGTACAAGTACCTCTCCGCTCCATGTACAAGTACATCTCTGCTCCATGTACAAGTACCTCTCCGCTCAATGTACAAGTACATCTCCGCTCCATGTACAAGTACCTCTCCGCTCCATGTACAAGTACATCTCCGCTCCATGTACAAGTACCTCTCCGCTCCATGTACAAGTACCTCTCCGCTCAATGTACAAGTACATCTCCGCTCCATGTACAAGTACATCTCTGCTCCATGTACAAGTACCTCTCCGCTCAATGTACAAGTACATCTCCGCTCCATGTACAAGTACCTCTCCGCTCCATGTACAAGTACCTCTCCGGTCCATGTACAAGTACCTCTCCGCTCCATGTACAAGTACCTCTCCGCTCAATGTACAAGTACATCTCCGCTCCATGTACAAGTACATCTCTGCTCCATGTACAAGTACCTCTCCGCTCAATGTACAAGTACATCTCCGCTCCATGTACAAGTACCTCTCCGCTCCATGTACAAGTACCTCTCCGGTCCATGTACAAGTACCTCTCCGCTCCATGTACAAGTACCTCTCCGCTCCATGTACAAGTACCTCTCCGCTCAATGTCAAGTGTCGACAGTACCTCTCCGCTCCATGTACAAATACCTCTCCGCTCTCATGTACAAGTACCTCTCCGCTCCATGTACAAGTACCTCTCCGCTCAATGTCAAGTGTCGACAGTACCTCTCCGCTCCATGTACTAATACCTCTCCGCTCCATGTACAAGTACCTCTCCGCTCTCATGTACAAGTACCTCTCCGCTCCATGTACAAGTAGCTCTCCGCTCAATGTACAAGTGTCGACAGTACCTTTCCGCTCCATGTACAAATACCTCTCCGCTCTCATGTACAAGTACCTCTCCGCTCCATGTACAAGTACCTCTCCGCTCAATGTACAAATACCTCTCCGCTCCATGTATAAGTACCTCTCCGCTCTATGTACAAGTACCTCTCCGCTCCATGTACAAGTACCTCTCCGCTCAATGTACAAATACCTCTCCGCTCCATGTACAAGTAGCTCTCCGCTGAATGTACAAGTGTCGACAGTACCTCTCCGCTCAATGTACAAGTACCTCTCCGCTCAATGTACAAATACCTCTCCGCTCCATGTACAAGTACCTCTCCGCTCAATGTCAAGTATCGACAGTACCTCTCCGCTCCATGTACAAGTACCTCTCCGCTGAATGTACAAGTGTCGACAGTACCTCTCCGCTCAATGTACAAGTACCTCTCCGCTCCATGTACAAGTACCTCTCCGCTCTCATGTACAAGTACCTCTCCGCTCCATGTACAAGTACCTCTCCGCTCAATGTACAAGTACCTCTGCGCTCCATGTACAAGTACCTCTCCGCTCAATGTACAAGTACCTCTCCGCTCAATGTACAAGTGTTGACAGTACCTCTCCGCTCCATGTACAAGTACCTCTCCGCTCAATGTACAAGTGTCGACAGTACCTCTACGCTCAATGTACAAGTGTCGACAGTACCTCTCCGCTCTCATGTACAAGTACCTCTCCGATCCATGTACAAGTACATCTCCGCTCCATGTACAAGTACATCTCCGCTCCATGTACAAGTACCTCTCCGCTCCATGTACAAGTACCTCTCCGCTCCATGTACAAGTACCTCTCCGCTCCATGTACAAGTACCTCTCCGCTCCATGTACAAGTACCTCTCCGCTCAATGTACAAGTACCTCTCTGCTCCATGTACAAGTACCTCTCCGCTCAATGTACAAGTACCTCTCCGCTCCATGTACAAGTACCTCTCCGCTCCATGTACAAGTACCTCTCCGCTCCATGTACAAGTACCTCTCCGCTCCATGTACAAGTACATCTCTGCTCCATGTACAAGTACCTCTCCGCTCAATGTACAAGTACATCTCCGCTCCATGTACAAGTACCTCTCCGCTCCATGTACAAGTACATCTCCGCTCCATGTACAAGTACCTCTCCGCTCCATGTACAAGTACCTCTCCGCTCAATGTACAAGTACATCTCCGCTCCATGTACAAGTACATCTCTGCTCCATGTACAAGTACCTCTCCGCTCAATGTACAAGTACATCTCCGCTCCATGTACAAGTACCTCTCCGCTCCATGTACAAGTACCTCTCCGGTCCATGTACAAGTACCTCTCCGCTCCATGTACAAGTACCTCTCCGCTCCATGTACAAGTACCTCTCCGCTCAATGTCAAGTGTCGACAGTACCTCTCCGCTCCATGTACAAATACCTCTCCGCTCTCATGTACAAGTACCTCTCCGCTCCATGTACAAGTACCTCTCCGCTCAATGTCAAGTGTCGACAGTACCTCTCCGCTCCATGTACAAATACCTCTCCGCTCCATGTACAAGTACCTCTCCGCTCTCATGTACAAGTACCTCTCCGCTCCATGTACAAGTAGCTCTCCGCTCAATGTACAAGTGTCGACAGTACCTTTCCGCTCCATGTACAAATACCTCTCCGCTCTCATGTACAAGTACCTCTCCGCTCCATGTACAAGTACCTCTCCGCTCAATGTACAAATACCTATCCGCTCCATGTATAAGTACCTCTCCGCTCTATGTACAAGTACCTCTCCGCTCCATGTACAAGTACCTCTCCGCTCAATGTACAAATACCTCTCCGCTCCATGTACAAGTAGCTCTCCGCTGAATGTACAAGTGTCGACAGTACCTCTCCGCTCAATGTACAAGTACCTCTCCGCTCAATGTACAAATACCTCTCCGCTCCATGTACAAGTACCTCTCCGCTCAATGTCAAGTATCGACAGTACCTCTCCGCTCCATGTACAAGTACCTCTCCGCTGAATGTACAAGTGTCGACAGTACCTCTCCGCTCAATGTACAAGTACCTCTCCGCTCCATGTACAAGTACCTCTCCGCTCAATGTACAAGTGTCGACAGTACCTCTCCGCTCCATGTACAAGTACCTCTCCGCTCAATGTACAAGTGTCGACAGTACCTCTACGCTCAATGTACAAGTGTCGACAGTACCTCTCCGCTCTCATGTACAAGTACCTCTCCGATCCATGTACAAGTACATCTCCGCTCCATGTACAAGTACATCTCCGCTCAATGTACAAGTACCTCTCCGCTCCATGTACAAGTACCTCTCCGCTCCATGTACAAGTACCTCTCCGCTCCATGTACAAGTACCTCTCCGCTCCATGTACAAGTACCTCTCCGCTCAATGTACAAGTACCTCTCCGCTCCATGTACAAGTACCTCTCCGCTCAATGTACAAGTACCTCTCCGCTCCATGTACAAGTACCTCTCCGCTCCATGTACAAGTACCTCTCCGCTCCATGTACAAGTACCTCTCCGCTCCATGTACAAGTACATCTCTGCTCCATGTACAAGTACCTCTCCGCTCAATGTACAAGTACATCTCCGCTCCATGTACAAGTACCTCTCCGCTCCATGTACAAGTACATCTCCGCTCCATGTACAAGTACCTCTCCGCTCAATGTACAAATACCTCTCCGCTCCATGTATAAGTACCTCTCCGCTCTATGTACAAGTACCTCTCCGCTCCATGTACAAGTACCTCTCCGCTCAATGTACAAATACCTCTCCGCTCCATGTACAAGTAGCTCTCCGCTGAATGTACAAGTGTCGACAGTACCTCTCCGCTCAATGTACAAGTACCTCTCCGCTCAATGTACAAATACCTCTCCGCTCCATGTACAAGTACCTCTCCGCTCAATGTCAAGTATCGACAGTACCTCTCCGCTCCATGTACAAGTACCTCTCCGCTGAATGTACAAGTGTCGACAGTACCTCTCCGCTCAATGTACAAGTACCTCTCCGCTCCATGTACAAGTACCTCTCCGCTCTCATGTACAAGTACCTCTCCGCTCCATGTACAAGTACCTCTCCGCTCAATGTACAAGTACCTCTGCGCTCCATGTACAAGTACCTCTCCGCTCAATGTACAAGTACCTCTCCGCTCAATGTACAAGTGTTGACAGTACCTCTCCGCTCCATGTACAAGTACCTCTCCGCTCAATGTACAAGTGTCGACAGTACCTCTACGCTCAATGTACAAGTGTCGACAGTACCTCTCCGCTCTCATGTACAAGTACCTCTCCGATCCATGTACAAGTACATCTCCGCTCCATGTACAAGTACATCTCCGCTCCATGTACAAGTACCTCTCCGCTCCATGTACAAGTACCTCTCCGCTCCATGTACAAGTACCTCTCCGCTCCATGTACAAGTACCTCTCCGCTCCATGTACAAGTACCTCTCCGCTCAATGTACAAGTACCTCTCTGCTCCATGTACAAGTACCTCTCCGCTCAATGTACAAGTACCTCTCCGCTCCATGTACAAGTACCTCTCCGCTCCATGTACAAGTACCTCTCCGCTCCATGTACAAGTACCTCTCCGCTCCATGTACAAGTACATCTCTGCTCCATGTACAAGTACCTCTCCGCTCAATGTACAAGTACATCTCCGCTCCATGTACAAGTACCTCTCCGCTCCATGTACAAGTACATCTCCGCTCCATGTACAAGTACCTCTCCGCTCCATGTACAAGTACCTCTCCGCTCAATGTACAAGTACATCTCCGCTCCATGTACAAGTACATCTCTGCTCCATGTACAAGTACCTCTCCGCTCAATGTACAAGTACATCTCCGCTCCATGTACAAGTACCTCTCCGCTCCATGTACAAGTACCTCTCCGGTCCATGTACAAGTACCTCTCCGCTCCATGTACAAGTACCTCTCCGCTCCATGTACAAGTACCTCTCCGCTCAATGTCAAGTGTCGACAGTACCTCTCCGCTCCATGTACAAATACCTCTCCGCTCTCATGTACAAGTACCTCTCCGCTCCATGTACAAGTACCTCTCCGCTCAATGTCAAGTGTCGACAGTACCTCTCCGCTCCATGTACAAATACCTCTCCGCTCCATGTACAAGTACCTCTCCGCTCTCATGTACAAGTACCTCTCCGCTCCATGTACAAGTAGCTCTCCGCTCAATGTACAAGTGTCGACAGTACCTTTCCGCTCCATGTACAAATACCTCTCCGCTCTCATGTACAAGTACCTCTCCGCTCCATGTACAAGTACCTCTCCGCTCAATGTACAAATACCTATCCGCTCCATGTATAAGTACCTCTCCGCTCTATGTACAAGTACCTCTCCGCTCCATGTACAAGTACCTCTCCGCTCAATGTACAAATACCTCTCCGCTCCATGTACAAGTAGCTCTCCGCTGAATGTACAAGTGTCGACAGTACCTCTCCGCTCAATGTACAAGTACCTCTCCGCTCAATGTACAAATACCTCTCCGCTCCATGTACAAGTACCTCTCCGCTCAATGTCAAGTATCGACAGTACCTCTCCGCTCCATGTACAAGTACCTCTCCGCTGAATGTACAAGTGTCGACAGTACCTCTCCGCTCAATGTACAAGTACCTCTCCGCTCCATGTACAAGTACCTCTCCGCTCAATGTACAAGTGTCGACAGTACCTCTCCGCTCCATGTACAAGTACCTCTCCGCTCAATGTACAAGTGTCGACAGTACCTCTACGCTCAATGTACAAGTGTCGACAGTACCTCTCCGCTCTCATGTACAAGTACCTCTCCGATCCATGTACAAGTACATCTCCGCTCCATGTACAAGTACATCTCCGCTCAATGTACAAGTACCTCTCCGCTCCATGTACAAGTACCTCTCCGCTCCATGTACAAGTACCTCTCCGCTCCATGTACAAGTACCTCTCCGCTCCATGTACAAGTACCTCTCCGCTCAATGTACAAGTACCTCTCCGCTCCATGTACAAGTACCTCTCCGCTCAATGTACAAGTACCTCTCCGCTCCATGTACAAGTACCTCTCCGCTCCATGTACAAGTACCTCTCCGCTCCATGTACAAGTACCTCTCCGCTCCATGTACAAGTACATCTCTGCTCCATGTACAAGTACCTCTCCGCTCAATGTACAAGTACATCTCCGCTCCATGTACAAGTACCTCTCCGCTCCATGTACAAGTACATCTCCGCTCCATGTACAAGTACCTCTCCGCTCCATGTACAAGTACCTCTCCGCTCAATGTACAAGTACATCTCCGCTCCATGTACAAGTACATCTCTGCTCCATGTACAAGTACCTCTCCGCTCAATGTACAAGTACATCTCCGCTCCATGTACAAGTACCTCTCCGCTCCATGTACAAGTACCTCTCCGGTCCATGTACAAGTACCTCTCCGCTCCATGTACAAGTACCTCTCCGCTCAATGTACAAGTACATCTCCGCTCCATGTACAAGTACATCTCTGCTCCATGTACAAGTACCTCTCCGCTCAATGTACAAGTACATCTCCGCTCCATGTACAAGTACCTCTCCGCTCCATGTACAAGTACCTCTCCGGTCCATGTACAAGTACCTCTCCGCTCCATGTACAAGTACCTCTCCGCTCCATGTACAAGTACCTCTCCGCTCAATGTCAAGTGTCGACAGTACCTCTCCGCTCCATGTACAAATACCTCTCCGCTCTCATGTACAAGTACCTCTCCGCTCCATGTACAAGTACCTCTCCGCTCAATGTCAAGTGTCGACAGTACCTCTCCGCTCCATGTACAAATACCTCTCCGCTCCATGTACAAGTACCTCTCCGCTCTCATGTACAAGTACCTCTCCGCTCCATGTACAAGTAGCTCTCCGCTCAATGTACAAGTGTCGACAGTACCTTTCCGCTCCATGTACAAATACCTCTCCGCTCTCATGTACAAGTACCTCTCCGCTCCATGTACAAGTACCTCTCCGCTCAATGTACAAATACCTCTCCGCTCCATGTATAAGTACCTCTCCGCTCTATGTACAAGTACCTCTCCGCTCCATGTACAAGTACCTCTCCGCTCAATGTACAAATACCTCTCCGCTCCATGTACAAGTAGCTCTCCGCTGAATGTACAAGTGTCGACAGTACCTCTCCGCTCAATGTACAAGTACCTCTCCGCTCAATGTACAAATACCTCTCCGCTCCATGTACAAGTACCTCTCCGCTCAATGTCAAGTATCGACAGTACCTCTCCGCTCCATGTACAAGTACCTCTCCGCTGAATGTACAAGTGTCGACAGTACCTCTCCGCTCAATGTACAAGTACCTCTCCGCTCCATGTACAAGTACCTCTCCGCTCTCATGTACAAGTACCTCTCCGCTCCATGTACAAGTACCTCTCCGCTCAATGTACAAGTACCTCTGCGCTCCATGTACAAGTACCTCTCCGCTCAATGTACAAGTACCTCTCCGCTCAATGTACAAGTGTTGACAGTACCTCTCCGCTCCATGTACAAGTACCTCTCCGCTCAATGTACAAGTGTCGACAGTACCTCTACGCTCAATGTACAAGTGTCGACAGTACCTCTCCGCTCTCATGTACAAGTACCTCTCCGATCCATGTACAAGTACATCTCCGCTCCATGTACAAGTACATCTCCGCTCCATGTACAAGTACCTCTCCGCTCCATGTACAAGTACCTCTCCGCTCCATGTACAAGTACCTCTCCGCTCCATGTACAAGTACCTCTCCGCTCCATGTACAAGTACCTCTCCGCTCAATGTACAAGTACCTCTCTGCTCCATGTACAAGTACCTCTCCGCTCAATGTACAAGTACCTCTCCGCTCCATGTACAAGTACCTCTCCGCTCCATGTACAAGTACCTCTCCGCTCCATGTACAAGTACCTCTCCGCTCCATGTACAAGTACATCTCTGCTCCATGTACAAGTACCTCTCCGCTCAATGTACAAGTACATCTCCGCTCCATGTACAAGTACCTCTCCGCTCCATGTACAAGTACATCTCCGCTCCATGTACAAGTACCTCTCCGCTCCATGTACAAGTACCTCTCCGCTCAATGTACAAGTACATCTCCGCTCCATGTACAAGTACATCTCTGCTCCATGTACAAGTACCTCTCCGCTCAATGTACAAGTACATCTCCGCTCCATGTACAAGTACCTCTCCGCTCCATGTACAAGTACCTCTCCGGTCCATGTACAAGTACCTCTCCGCTCCATGTACAAGTACCTCTCCGCTCCATGTACAAGTACCTCTCCGCTCAATGTCAAGTGTCGACAGTACCTCTCCGCTCCATGTACAAATACCTCTCCGCTCTCATGTACAAGTACCTCTCCGCTCCATGTACAAGTACCTCTCCGCTCAATGTCAAGTGTCGACAGTACCTCTCCGCTCCATGTACAAATACCTCTCCGCTCCATGTACAAGTACCTCTCCGCTCTCATGTACAAGTACCTCTCCGCTCCATGTACAAGTAGCTCTCCGCTCAATGTACAAGTGTCGACAGTACCTTTCCGCTCCATGTACAAATACCTCTCCGCTCTCATGTACAAGTACCTCTCCGCTCCATGTACAAGTACCTCTCCGCTCAATGTACAAATACCTCTCCGCTCCATGTATAAGTACCTCTCCGCTCTATGTACAAGTACCTCTCCGCTCCATGTACAAGTACCTCTCCGCTCAATGTACAAATACCTCTCCGCTCCATGTACAAGTAGCTCTCCGCTGAATGTACAAGTGTCGACAGTACCTCTCCGCTCAATGTACAAGTACCTCTCCGCTCAATGTACAAATACCTCTCCGCTCCATGTAGAAGTACCTCTCCGCTCAATGTCAAGTATCGACAGTACCTCTCCGCTCCATGTACAAGTACCTCTCCGCTGAATGTACAAGTGTCGACAGTACCTCTCCGCTCAATGTACAAGTACCTCTCCGCTCCATGTACAAGTACCTCTCCGCTCAATGTACAAGTGTCGACAGTACCTCTCCGCTCCATGTACAAGTACCTCTCCGCTCAATGTACAAGTGTCGACAGTACCTCTACGCTCAATGTACAAGTGTCGACAGTACCTCTCCGCTCTCATGTACAAGTACCTCTCCGATCCATGTACAAGTACATCTCCGCTCCATTTACAAGTACATCTCCGCTCAATGTACAAGTACCTCTCCGCTCCATGTACAAGTACCTCTCCGCTCCATGTACAAGTACCTCTCCGCTCCATGTACAAGTACCTCTCCGCTCCATGTACAAGTACCTCTCCGCTCAATGTACAAGTACCTCTCCGCTCCATGTACAAGTACCTCTCCGCTCAATGTACAAGTACCTCTCCGCTCCATGTACAAGTACCTCTCCGCTCCATGTACAAGTACCTCTCCGCTCCATGTACAAGTACCTCTCCGCTCAATGTCAAGTATCGACAGTACCTCTCCGCTCCATGTACAAGTACCTCTCCGCTGAATGTACAAGTGTCGACAGTACCTCTCCGCTCAATGTACAAGTACCTCTCCGCTCCATGTACAAGTACCTCTCCGCTCTCATGTACAAGTACCTCTCCGCTCCATGTACAAGTACCTCTCCGCTCAATGTACAAGTACCTCTGCGCTCCATGTACAAGTACCTCTCCGCTCAATGTACAAGTACCTCTCCGCTCAATGTACAAGTGTCGACAGTACCTCTCCGCTCCATGTACAAGTACCTCTCCGCTCAATGTACAAGTGTCGACAGTACCTCTACGCTCAATGTACAAGTGTCGACAGTACCTCTCCGCTCAATGTACAAGTACCTCTCCGCTCAATGTACAAATACCTCTCCGCTCCATGTACAAGTACCTCTCCGCTCAATGTCAAGTATCGACAGTACCTCTCCGCTCCATGTACAAGTACCTCTCCGCTGAATGTACAAGTGTCGACAGTACCTCTCCGCTCAATGTACAAGTACCTCTCCGCTCCATGTACAAGTACCTCTCCGCTCAATGTACAAGTGTCGACAGTACCTCTCCGCTCCATGTACAAGTACCTCTCCGCTCAATGTACAAGTGTCGACAGTACCTCTACGCTCAATGTACAAGTGTCGACAGTACCTCTCCGCTCTCATGTACAAGTACCTCTCCGATCCATGTACAAGTACATCTCCGCTCCATGTACAAGTACATCTCCGCTCAATGTACAAGTACCTCTCCGCTCCATGTACAAGTACCTCTCCGCTCCATGTACAAGTACCTCTCCGCTCCATGTACAAGTACCTCTCCGCTCCATGTACAAGTACCTCTCCGCTCAATGTACAAGTACCTCTCCGCTCCATGTACAAGTACCTCTCCGCTCAATGTACAAGTACCTCTCCGCTCCATGTACAAGTACCTCTCCGCTCCATGTACAAGTACCTCTCCGCTCCATGTACAAGTACCTCTCCGCTCCATGTACAAGTACATCTCTGCTCCATGTACAAGTACCTCTCCGCTCAATGTACAAGTACATCTCCGCTCCATGTACAAGTACCTCTCCGCTCCATGTACAAGTACATCTCCGCTCCATGTACAAGTACCTCTCCGCTCCATGTACAAGTACCTCTCCGCTCAATGTACAAGTACATCTCCGCTCCATGTACAAGTACATCTCTGCTCCATGTACAAGTACCTCTCCGCTCAATGTACAAGTACATCTCCGCTCCATGTACAAGTACCTCTCCGCTCCATGTACAAGTACCTCTCCGGTCCATGTACAAGTACCTCTCCGCTCCATGTACAAGTACCTCTCCGCTCAATGTACAAGTACATCTCCGCTCCATGTACAAGTACATCTCTGCTCCATGTACAAGTACCTCTCCGCTCAATGTACAAGTACATCTCCGCTCCATGTACAAGTACCTCTCCGCTCCATGTACAAGTACCTCTCCGGTCCATGTACAAGTACCTCTCCGCTCCATGTACAAGTACCTCTCCGCTCCATGTACAAGTACCTCTCCGCTCAATGTCAAGTGTCGACAGTACCTCTCCGCTCCATGTACAAATACCTCTCCGCTCTCATGTACAAGTACCTCTCCGCTCCATGTACAAGTACCTCTCCGCTCAATGTCAAGTGTCGACAGTACCTCTCCGCTCCATGTACAAATACCTCTCCGCTCCATGTACAAGTACCTCTCCGCTCTCATGTACAAGTACCTCTCCGCTCCATGTACAAGTAGCTCTCCGCTCAATGTACAAGTGTCGACAGTACCTTTCCGCTCCATGTACAAATACCTCTCCGCTCTCATGTACAAGTACCTCTCCGCTCCATGTACAAGTACCTCTCCGCTCAATGTACAAATACCTCTCCGCTCCATGTATAAGTACCTCTCCGCTCTATGTACAAGTACCTCTCCGCTCCATGTACAAGTACCTCTCCGCTCAATGTACAAATACCTCTCCGCTCCATGTACAAGTAGCTCTCCGCTGAATGTACAAGTGTCGACAGTACCTCTCCGCTCAATGTACAAGTACCTCTCCGCTCAATGTACAAATACCTCTCCGCTCCATGTACAAGTACCTCTCCGCTCAATGTCAAGTATCGACAGTACCTCTCCGCTCCATGTACAAGTACCTCTCCGCTGAATGTACAAGTGTCGACAGTACCTCTCCGCTCAATGTACAAGTACCTCTCCGCTCCATGTACAAGTACCTCTCCGCTCTCATGTACAAGTACCTCTCCGCTCCATGTACAAGTACCTCTCCGCTCAATGTACAAGTACCTCTGCGCTCCATGTACAAGTACCTCTCCGCTCAATGTACAAGTACCTCTCCGCTCAATGTACAAGTGTTGACAGTACCTCTCCGCTCCATGTACAAGTACCTCTCCGCTCAATGTACAAGTGTCGACAGTACCTCTACGCTCAATGTACAAGTGTCGACAGTACCTCTCCGCTCTCATGTACAAGTACCTCTCCGATCCATGTACAAGTACATCTCCGCTCCATGTACAAGTACATCTCCGCTCCATGTACAAGTACCTCTCCGCTCCATGTACAAGTACCTCTCCGCTCCATGTACAAGTACCTCTCCGCTCCATGTACAAGTACCTCTCCGCTCCATGTACAAGTACCTCTCCGCTCAATGTACAAGTACCTCTCTGCTCCATGTACAAGTACCTCTCCGCTCAATGTACAAGTACCTCTCCGCTCCATGTACAAGTACCTCTCCGCTCCATGTACAAGTACCTCTCCGCTCCATGTACAAGTACCTCTCCGCTCCATGTACAAGTACATCTCTGCTCCATGTACAAGTACCTCTCCGCTCAATGTACAAGTACATCTCCGCTCCATGTACAAGTACCTCTCCGCTCCATGTACAAGTACATCTCCGCTCCATGTACAAGTACCTCTCCGCTCCATGTACAAGTACCTCTCCGCTCAATGTACAAGTACATCTCCGCTCCATGTACAAGTACATCTCTGCTCCATGTACAAGTACCTCTCCGCTCAATGTACAAGTACATCTCCGCTCCATGTACAAGTACCTCTCCGCTCCATGTACAAGTACCTCTCCGGTCCATGTACAAGTACCTCTCCGCTCCATGTACAAGTACCTCTCCGCTCCATGTACAAGTACCTCTCCGCTCAATGTCAAGTGTCGACAGTACCTCTCCGCTCCATGTACAAATACCTCTCCGCTCTCATGTACAAGTACCTCTCCGCTCCATGTACAAGTACCTCTCCGCTCAATGTCAAGTGTCGACAGTACCTCTCCGCTCCATGTACAAATACCTCTCCGCTCCATGTACAAGTACCTCTCCGCTCTCATGTACAAGTACCTCTCCGCTCCATGTACAAGTAGCTCTCCGCTCAATGTACAAGTGTCGACAGTACCTTTCCGCTCCATGTACAAATACCTCTCCGCTCTCATGTACAAGTACCTCTCCGCTCCATGTACAAGTACCTCTCCGCTCAATGTACAAATACCTCTCCGCTCCATGTATAAGTACCTCTCCGCTCTATGTACAAGTACCTCTCCGCTCCATGTACAAGTACCTCTCCGCTCAATGTACAAATACCTCTCCGCTCCATGTACAAGTAGCTCTCCGCTGAATGTACAAGTGTCGACAGTACCTCTCCGCTCAATGTACAAGTACCTCTCCGCTCAATGTACAAATACCTCTCCGCTCCATGTAGAAGTACCTCTCCGCTCAATGTCAAGTATCGACAGTACCTCTCCGCTCCATGTACAAGTACCTCTCCGCTGAATGTACAAGTGTCGACAGTACCTCTCCGCTCAATGTACAAGTACCTCTCCGCTCCATGTACAAGTACCTCTCCGCTCAATGTACAAGTGTCGACAGTACCTCTCCGCTCCATGTACAAGTACCTCTCCGCTCAATGTACAAGTGTCGACAGTACCTCTACGCTCAATGTACAAGTGTCGACAGTACCTCTCCGCTCTCATGTACAAGTACCTCTCCGATCCATGTACAAGTACATCTCCGCTCCATGTACAAGTACATCTCCGCTCAATGTACAAGTACCTCTCCGCTCCATGTACAAGTACCTCTCCGCTCCATGTACAAGTACCTCTCCGCTCCATGTACAAGTACCTCTCCGCTCCATGTACAAGTACCTCTCCGCTCAATGTACAAGTACCTCTCCGCTCCATGTACAAGTACCTCTCCGCTCAATGTACAAGTACCTCTCCGCTCCATGTACAAGTACCTCTCCGCTCCATGTACAAGTACCTCTCCGCTCCATGTACAAGTACCTCTCCGCTCAATGTCAAGTATCGACAGTACCTCTCCGCTCCATGTACAAGTACCTCTCCGCTGAATGTACAAGTGTCGACAGTACCTCTCCGCTCAATGTACAAGTACCTCTCCGCTCCATGTACAAGTACCTCTCCGCTCTCATGTACAAGTACCTCTCCGCTCCATGTACAAGTACCTCTCCGCTCAATGTACAAGTACCTCTGCGCTCCATGTACAAGTACCTCTCCGCTCAATGTACAAGTACCTCTCCGCTCAATGTACAAGTGTCGACAGTACCTCTCCGCTCCATGTACAAGTACCTCTCCGCTCAATGTACAAGTGTCGACAGTACCTCTACGCTCAATGTACAAGTGTCGACAGTACCTCTCCGCTCTCATGTACAAGTACCTCTCCGATCCATGTACAAGTACATCTCCGCTCCATGTACAAGTACATCTCCGCTCAATGTACAAGTACCTCTCCGCTCCATGTACAAGTACCTCTCCGCTCCATGTACAAGTACCTCTCCGCTCCATGTACAAGTACCTCTCCGCTCCATGTACAAGTACCTCTCCGCTCAATGTACAAGTACCTCTCCGCTCCATGTACAAGTACCTCTCCGCTCCATGTACAAGTACCTCTCCGCTCCATGTACAAGTACCTCTCCGCTCAATGTACAAGTACCTCTCCGCTCCATGTACAAGTACCTCTCCGCTCCATGTACAAGTACCTCTCCGCTCCATGTACAAGTACCTCTCCGCTCAATGTACAAGTACCTCTCCGCTCCCTGTACAAGTACATCTCCGCTCCATGTACAAGTACCTCTCCGCTCCATGTACAAGTACCTCTCCGCTCAATGTACAAGTGTCGACAGTACCTCTCCGCTCCATGTACAAGTACCTCTCCGCTCCATGTACAAGTACCTCTCCGCTCAATGTACAAGTGTCGACAGTACCTCTCCGCTCCATCTACAAGTACCTCTCCGCTCAATGTACAAGTACCTCTCCGCTGAATGTACAAGTACCTCTCCGCTCCATGTACAAGTACCTCTCCGCTCCATGTACAAGTACATCTCCGCTCCATGTACAAGTACATCTCCGCTCCATGTACAAGTACCTCTCCGCTCCATGTACAAGTACCTCTCCGCTCCATGTACAAGTACATCTCCGCTCCATGTACAAGTACCTCTCCGCTCAATGTACAAGTACATCTCCGCTCCATGTACAAGTACATCTCCACTCCATGTACAAGTACCTCTCCGCTCAATGTACAAGTACATCTCCGCTCCATGTACCAGTACCTCTCCGCTCAATGTACAAGTACATCTCCACTCCATGTACAAGTACCTCTCCGCTCAATGTACAAGTACATCTCCGCTCCATGTACCAGTACCTCTCCGCTCAATGTACAAGTACATCTCCACTCCATGTACAAGTACCTCTCCGCTCAATGTACAAGTACATCTCCGCTCCATGTACCAGTACCTCTCCGCTCAATGTACAAGTACATCTCCGCTCCATGTACAAGTACCTCTCCGCTCAATGTACAAGTACCTCTCCGCTCAATGTACAAGTACATCTCCGCTCCATGTATAAGTACCTCTCCGCTCTATGTACAAGTACCTCTCCGCTCCATGTACAAGTACCTCTCCGCTCAATGTACAAATACCTCTCCGCTCCATGTATAAGTACCTCTCCGCTCTATGTACAAGTACCTCTCCGCTCCATGTACAAGTACCTCTCCGCTCAATGTACAAATACCTCTCCGCTCCATGTACAAGTAGCTCTCCGCTGAATGTACAAGTGTCGACAGTACCTCTCCGCTCAATGTACAAGTACCTCTCCGCTCAATGTACAAATACCTCTCCGCTCCATGTAGAAGTACCTCTCCGCTCAATGTCAAGTATCGACAGTACCTCTCCGCTCCATGTACAAGTACCTCTCCGCTGAATGTACAAGTGTCGACAGTACCTCTCCGCTCAATGTACAAGTACCTCTCCGCTCCATGTACAAGTACCTCTCCGCTCAATGTACAAGTGTCGACAGTACCTCTCCGCTCCATGTACAAGTACCTCTCCGCTCAATGTACAAGTGTCGACAGTACCTCTACGCTCAATGTACAAGTGTCGACAGTACCTCTCCGCTCTCATGTACAAGTACCTCTCCGATCCATGTACAAGTACATCTCCGCTCCATGTACAAGTACATCTCCGCTCAATGTACAAGTACCTCTCCGCTCCATGTACAAGTACCTCTCCGCTCCATGTACAAGTACCTCTCCGCTCCATGTACAAGTACCTCTCCGCTCCATGTACAAGTACCTCTCCGCTCAATGTACAAGTACCTCTCCGCTCCATGTACAAGTACCTCTCCGCTCAATGTACAAGTACCTCTCCGCTCCATGTACAAGTACCTCTCCGCTCCATGTACAAGTACCTCTCCGCTCCATGTACAAGTACCTCTCCGCTCAATGTCAAGTATCGACAGTACCTCTCCGCTCCATGTACAAGTACCTCTCCGCTGAATGTACAAGTGTCAACAGTACCTCTCCGCTCAATGTACAAGTACCTCTCCGCTCCATGTACAAGTACCTCTCCGCTCTCATGTACAAGTACCTCTCCGCTCCATGTACAAGTACCTCTCCGCTCAATGTACAAGTACCTCTGCGCTCCATGTACAAGTACCTCTCCGCTCAATGTACAAGTACCTCTCCGCTCAATGTACAAGTGTCGACAGTACCTCTCCGCTCCATGTACAAGTACCTCTCCGCTCAATGTACAAGTGTCGACAGTACCTCTACGCTCAATGTACAAGTGTCGACAGTACCTCTCCGCTCTCATGTACAAGTACCTCTCCGATCCATGTACAAGTACATCTCCGCTCCATGTACAAGTACATCTCCGCTCAATGTACAAGTACCTCTCCGCTCCATGTACAAGTACCTCTCCGCTCCATGTACAAGTACCTCTCCGCTCCATGTACAAGTACCTCTCCGCTCCATGTACAAGTACCTCTCCGCTCAATGTACAAGTACCTCTCCGCTCCATGTACAAGTACCTCTCCGCTCCATGTACAAGTACCTCTCCGCTCCATGTACAAGTACCTCTCCGCTCAATGTACAAGTACCTCTCCGCTCCATGTACAAGTACCTCTCCGCTCCATGTACAAGTACCTCTCCGCTCCATGTACAAGTACCTCTCCGCTCAATGTACAAGTACCTCTCCGCTCCCTGTACAAGTACATCTCCGCTCCATGTACAAGTACCTCTCCGCTCCATGTACAAGTACCTCTCCGCTCAATGTACAAGTACCTCTCCGCTCCCTGTACAAGTACATCTCCGCTCCATGTACAAGTACCTCTCCGCTCCATGTACAAGTACCTCTCCGCTCAATGTACAAGTGTCGACAGTACCTCTCCGCTCCATGTACAAGTACCTCTCCGCTCCATGTACAAGTACCTCTCCGCTCAATGTACAAGTGTCGACAGTACCTCTCCGCTCCATCTACAAGTACCTCTCCGCTCAATGTACAAGTACCTCTCCGCTGAATGTACAAGTACCTCTCCGCTCCATGTACAAGTACCTCTCCGCTCCATGTACAAGTACATCTCCGCTCCATGTACAAGTACATCTCCGCTCCATGTACAAGTACCTCTCCGCTCCATGTACAAGTACCTCTCCGCTCCATGTACAAGTACATCTCCGCTCCATGTACAAGTACCTCTCCGCTCAATGTACAAGTACATCTCCGCTCCATGTACAAGTACATCTCCACTCCATGTACAAGTACCTCTCCGCTCAATGTACAAGTACATCTCCGCTCCATGTACCAGTACCTCTCCGCTCAATGTACAAGTACATCTCCACTCCATGTACAAGTACCTCTCCGCTCAATGTACAAGTACATCTCCGCTCCATGTACCAGTACCTCTCCGCTCAATGTACAAGTACATCTCCACTCCATGTACAAGTACCTCTCCGCTCAATGTACAAGTACATCTCCGCTCCATGTACCAGTACCTCTCCGCTCAATGTACAAGTACATCTCCGCTCCATGTACAAGTACCTCTCCGCTCAATGTACAAGTACCTCTCCGCTCAATGTACAAGTACATCTCCGCTCCATGTATAAGTACCTCTCCGCTCTATGTACAAGTACCTCTCCGCTCCATGTACAAGTACCTCTCCGCTCAATGTACAAATACCTCTCCGCTCCATGTATAAGTACCTCTCCGCTCTATGTACAAGTACCTCTCCGCTCCATGTACAAGTACCTCTCCGCTCAATGTACAAATACCTCTCCGCTCCATGTACAAGTAGCTCTCCGCTGAATGTACAAGTGTCGACAGTACCTCTCCGCTCAATGTACAAGTACCTCTCCGCTCAATGTACAAATACCTCTCCGCTCCATGTAGAAGTACCTCTCCGCTCAATGTCAAGTATCGACAGTACCTCTCCGCTCCATGTACAAGTACCTCTCCGCTGAATGTACAAGTGTCGACAGTACCTCTCCGCTCAATGTACAAGTACCTCTCCGCTCCATGTACAAGTACCTCTCCGCTCAATGTACAAGTGTCGACAGTACCTCTCCGCTCCATGTACAAGTACCTCTCCGCTCAATGTACAAGTGTCGACAGTACCTCTACGCTCAATGTACAAGTGTCGACAGTACCTCTCCGCTCTCATGTACAAGTACCTCTCCGATCCATGTACAAGTACATCTCCGCTCCATGTACAAGTACATCTCCGCTCAATGTACAAGTACCTCTCCGCTCCATGTACAAGTACCTCTCCGCTCCATGTACAAGTACCTCTCCGCTCCATGTACAAGTACCTCTCCGCTCCATGTACAAGTACCTCTCCGCTCAATGTACAAGTACCTCTCCGCTCCATGTACAAGTACCTCTCCGCTCAATGTACAAGTACCTCTCCGCTCCATGTACAAGTACCTCTCCGCTCCATGTACAAGTACCTCTCCGCTCCATGTACAAGTACCTCTCCGCTCAATGTCAAGTATCGACAGTACCTCTCCGCTCCATGTACAAGTACCTCTCCGCTGAATGTACAAGTGTCAACAGTACCTCTCCGCTCAATGTACAAGTACCTCTCCGCTCCATGTACAAGTACCTCTCCGCTCTCATGTACAAGTACCTCTCCGCTCCATGTACAAGTACCTCTCCGCTCAATGTACAAGTACCTCTGCGCTCCATGTACAAGTACCTCTCCGCTCAATGTACAAGTACCTCTCCGCTCAATGTACAAGTGTCGACAGTACCTCTCCGCTCCATGTACAAGTACCTCTCCGCTCAATGTACAAGTGTCGACAGTACCTCTACGCTCAATGTACAAGTGTCGACAGTACCTCTCCGCTCTCATGTACAAGTACCTCTCCGATCCATGTACAAGTACATCTCCGCTCCATGTACAAGTACATCTCCGCTCAATGTACAAGTACCTCTCCGCTCCATGTACAAGTACCTCTCCGCTCCATGTACAAGTACCTCTCCGCTCCATGTACAAGTACCTCTCCGCTCCATGTACAAGTACCTCTCCGCTCAATGTACAAGTACCTCTCCGCTCCATGTACAAGTACCTCTCCGCTCCATGTACAAGTACCTCTCCGCTCCATGTACAAGTACCTCTCCGCTCAATGTACAAGTACCTCTCCGCTCCATGTACAAGTACCTCTCCGCTCCATGTACAAGTACCTCTCCGCTCCATGTACAAGTACCTCTCCGCTCAATGTACAAGTACCTCTCCGCTCCCTGTACAAGTACATCTCCGCTCCATGTACAAGTACCTCTCCGCTCCATGTACAAGTACCTCTCCGCTCAATGTACAAGTGTCGACAGTACCTCTCCGCTCCATGTACAAGTACCTCTCCGCTCCATGTACAAGTACCTCTCCGCTCAATGTACAAGTGTCGACAGTACCTCTCCGCTCCATCTACAAGTACCTCTCCGCTCAATGTACAAGTACCTCTCCGCTGAATGTACAAGTACCTCTCCGCTCCATGTACAAGTACCTCTCCGCTCCATGTACAAGTACATCTCCGCTCCATGTACAAGTACATCTCCGCTCCATGTACAAGTACCTCTCCGCTCCATGTACAAGTACCTCTCCGCTCCATGTACAAGTACATCTCCGCTCCATGTACAAGTACCTCTCCGCTCAATGTACAAGTACATCTCCGCTCCATGTACAAGTACATCTCCACTCCATGTACAAGTACCTCTCCGCTCAATGTACAAGTACATCTCCGCTCCATGTACCAGTACCTCTCCGCTCAATGTACAAGTACATCTCCACTCCATGTACAAGTACCTCTCCGCTCAATGTACAAGTACATCTCCGCTCCATGTACCAGTACCTCTCCGCTCAATGTACAAGTACATCTCCACTCCATGTACAAGTACCTCTCCGCTCAATGTACAAGTACATCTCCGCTCCATGTACCAGTACCTCTCCGCTCAATGTACAAGTACATCTCCGCTCCATGTACAAGTACCTCTCCGCTCAATGTACAAGTACCTCTCCGCTCAATGTACAAGTACATCTCCGCTCCATGTACCAGTACCTCTCCGCTCAATGTACAAGTACATCTGCGCTCCATGTAGGGCTGGGTATCGTTCAAAATTTTTCGATATCGATACCGTTTCGATACTTGGATTTCGATACCGGTTCCTGAACGATACTTTTTTCGATACCAATTTTTAGAAAAATCCATTTTAACAAAAATAAAACTGCATTACACATTGAAATTATTTTACAAATCTTTAGTTTCCCCCCATCTTAAGTTTTACAGCAGAAAAAAATAAAACCTACTGTATTTAACATAACTTTAAGTTCTCTAAACGTATTGCCGTCCCTACAAAAAATATTGGAGTACTACAAAGGAAAGAAATGTAGCTAAAACAAATAAATCAGTGGAATAGTTTTCAGTGCAAAACAGAGAGTTGCAAATCAGGGTTTAATGCTCACTGATGCAACAGAACTCTATTCTTGTACAAACTGATGAGATGGCTCCACTTCATGCATGGAAGACTAGTTGAGCATTGACTAGCCTATCAATATAGCCTTATATGCCACAAAGTGAATCGCATTTATATTCAACAAACTATCATGACATCAGCGTTTGTTAACGAGTTGCTAAAAATACATGGGCGATAACTGCCCGCTTGCACATAACGCTAATTAATTAAACATTAACGCTAGCGTTGCAGATCAGTGTGCTCACTGCTGCAACAGAACGTCATTCTTGTCAAATCTGACGAGACAGCTCAACTTCACTGACTAGCCAATCAATATAAATGAATCGCATTTACATTCAACAAACTATCATGACATCAGCGTTTGTTAACGAGTTGCTAAAAATACACAATGCCCGCTTGCGCATAACGTTACGGCGGCAATTAATTAAACGATCTAATGCTACAACTCACAGCCAGATGCATGGATTTGTCAGACTGAGGGATCTGATAACCGCTAACTTGCGGTAAGCTGAGCTGACCCACCTCTCAATTATTTCTCTTGTCTGTGGAAACCAGTCCGTGTTGTTTCTGTTTCTTTTCCTGCTTTTCATCATCTTCGCCATATGGTAATCCAGGATAGGAGTAGCTTGAGTGGCTAACTTCTTGTATACTATCCGCACCGCACGCCTGGCTCACAGTCACAACAAACACACCGGCTAAAGTGGGCGTAACGTTTCCTGCATGCCTCTACATGACAGCCAATCACCAGCCGTATTAGAGCGCGGCGTGCAAGCATGTCGCATGCTTATAGGCTCAATGACGCTGTTTTGTTTTGGTATCGAAAATTGGTATCGATTGACAAGGGAGGCTTCGATACCCCTTAGTATCGATGTTTCCATTTCGGTGCCAAGTAAGTATCGAAACTCGATACCCAGCCCTAGCTCCATGTACAAGTACCTCTCCGCTCAATGTACAAGTACCTCTCCGCTCAATGTACAAGTACCTCTCCGCTCCATGTACAAGTACCTCTCCGCTCCATGTACAAGTACCTCTCCGCTCCATGTACAAGTACCTCTCCGCTCCATGTACAAGTACATCTCTGCTCCATGTACAAGTACCTCTCCGCTCAATGTACAAGTACATCTCCGCTCCATGTACAAGTACCTCTCCGCTCCATGTACAAGTACATCTCCGCTCCATGTACAAGTACCTCTCCGCTCCATGTACAAGTACCTCTCCGCTCAATGTACAAGTACCTCTCCGCTCCATGTACAAGTACATCTCCGCTCCATGTACAAGTACCTCTCCGCTCAATGTACAAGTACATCTCCGCTCCATGTACAAGTACATCTCCACTCCATGTACAAGTACCTCTCCGCTCAATGTACAAGTACATCTCCGCTCCATGTACCAGTACCTCTCCGCTCAATGTACAAGTACATCTCCACTCCATGTACAAGTACCTCTCCGCTCAATGTACAAGTACATCTCCGCTCCATGTACCAGTACCTCTCCGCTCAATGTACAAGTACATCTCCACTCCATGTACAAGTACCTCTCCGCTCAATGTACAAGTACATCTCCGCTCCATGTACCAGTACCTCTCCGCTCAATGTACAAGTACATCTCCGCTCCATGTACAAGTACCTCTCCGCTCAATGTACAAGTACCTCTCCGCTCAATGTACAAGTACATCTCCGCTCCATGTACCAGTACCTCTCCGCTCAATGTACAAGTACATCTGCGCTCCATGTAGGGCTGGGTATCGTTCAAAATTTTTCGATATCGATACCGTTTCGATACTTGGATTTCGATACCGGTTCCTGAACGATACTTTTTTCGATACCAATTTTTAGAAAAATCCATTTTAACAAAAATAAAACTGCATTACACATTGAAATTATTTTACAAATCTTTAGTTTCCCCCCATCTTAAGTTTTACAGCAGAAAAAAATAAAACCTACTGTATTTAACATAACTTTAAGTTCTCTAAACGTATTGCCGTCCCTACAAAAAATATTGGAGTACTACAAAGGAAAGAAATGTAGCTAAAACAAATAAATCAGTGGAATAGTTTTCAGTGCAAAACAGAGAGTTGCAAATCAGGGTTTAATGCTCACTGATGCAACAGAACTCTATTCTTGTACAAACTGATGAGATGGCTCCACTTCATGCATGGAAGACTAGTTGAGCATTGACTAGCCTATCAATATAGCCTTATATGCCACAAAGTGAATCGCATTTATATTCAACAAACTATCATGACATCAGCGTTTGTTAACGAGTTGCTAAAAATACATGGGCGATAACTGCCCGCTTGCACATAACGCTAATTAATTAAACATTAACGCTAGCGTTGCAGATCAGTGTGCTCACTGCTGCAACAGAACGTCATTCTTGTCAAATCTGACGAGACAGCTCAACTTCACTGACTAGCCAATCAATATAAATGAATCGCATTTACATTCAACAAACTATCATGACATCAGCGTTTGTTAACGAGTTGCTAAAAATACACAATGCCCGCTTGCGCATAACGTTACGGCGGCAATTAATTAAACGATCTAATGCTACAACTCACAGCCAGATGCATGGATTTGTCAGACTGAGGGATCTGATAACCGCTAACTTGCGGTAAGCTGAGCTGACCCACCTCTCAATTATTTCTCTTGTCTGTGGAAACCAGTCCGTGTTGTTTCTGTTTCTTTTCCTGCTTTTCATCATCTTCGCCATATGGTAATCCAGGATAGGAGTAGCTTGAGTGGCTAGCTTCTTGTATACTATCCGCACCGCACGCCTGGCTCACAGTCACAACAAACACACCGGCTAAAGTGGGCGTAACGTTTCCTGCATGCCTCTACATGACAGCCAATCACCAGCCGTATTAGAGCGCGGCGTGCAAGCATGTCGCATGCTTATAGGCTCAATGACGCTGTTTTGTTTTGGTATCGAAAATTGGTATCGATTGACAAGGGAGGCTTCGATACCCCTTAGTATCGATGTTTCCATTTCGGTGCCAAGTAAGTATCGAAACTCGATACCCAGCCCTAGCTCCATGTACAAGTACCTCTCCGCTCAATGTACAAGTACCTCTCCGCTCAATGTACAAGTACCTCTCCGCTCCATGTACAAGTACCTCTCCGCTCCATGTACAAGTACCTCTCCGCTCCATGTACAAGTACCTCTCCGCTCCATGTACAAGTACATCTCTGCTCCATGTACAAGTACCTCTCCGCTCAATGTACAAGTACATCTCCGCTCCATGTACAAGTACCTCTCCGCTCCATGTACAAGTACATCTCCGCTCCATGTACAAGTACCTCTCCGCTCCATGTACAAGTACCTCTCCGCTCAATGTACAAGTACCTCTCCGCTCCATGTACAAGTACATCTCCGCTCCATGTACAAGTACCTCTCCGCTCAATGTACAAGTACATCTCCGCTCCATGTACAAGTACATCTCCACTCCATGTACAAGTACCTCTCCGCTCAATGTACAAGTACATCTCCGCTCCATGTACCAGTACCTCTCCGCTCAATGTACAAGTACATCTCCACTCCATGTACAAGTACCTCTCCGCTCAATGTACAAGTACATCTCCGCTCCATGTACCAGTACCTCTCCGCTCAATGTACAAGTACATCTCCACTCCATGTACAAGTACCTCTCCGCTCAATGTACAAGTACATCTCCGCTCCATGTACCAGTACCTCTCCGCTCAATGTACAAGTACATCTCCGCTCCATGTACAAGTACCTCTCCGCTCAATGTACAAGTACCTCTCCGCTCAATGTACAAGTACATCTCCGCTCCATGTACCAGTACCTCTCCGCTCAATGTACAAGTACATCTGCGCTCCATGTAGGGCTGGGTATCGTTCAAAATTTTTCGATATCGATACCGTTTCGATACTTGGATTTCGATACCGGTTCCTGAACGATACTTTTTTCGATACCAATTTTTAGAAAAATCCATTTTAACAAAAATAAAACTGCATTACACATTGAAATTATTTTACAAATCTTTAGTTTCCCCCCATCTTAAGTTTTACAGCAGAAAAAAATAAAACCTACTGTATTTAACATAACTTTAAGTTCTCTAAACGTATTGCCGTCCCTACAAAAAATATTGGAGTACTACAAAGGAAAGAAATGTAGCTAAAACAAATAAATCAGTGGAATAGTTTTCAGTGCAAAACAGAGAGTTGCAAATCAGGGTTTAATGCTCACTGATGCAACAGAACTCTATTCTTGTACAAACTGATGAGATGGCTCCACTTCATGCATGGAAGACTAGTTGAGCATTGACTAGCCTATCAATATAGCCTTATATGCCACAAAGTGAATCGCATTTATATTCAACAAACTATCATGACATCAGCGTTTGTTAACGAGTTGCTAAAAATACATGGGCGATAACTGCCCGCTTGCACATAACGCTAATTAATTAAACATTAACGCTAGCGTTGCAGATCAGTGTGCTCACTGCTGCAACAGAACGTCATTCTTGTCAAATCTGACGAGACAGCTCAACTTCACTGACTAGCCAATCAATATAAATGAATCGCATTTACATTCAACAAACTATCATGACATCAGCGTTTGTTAACGAGTTGCTAAAAATACACAATGCCCGCTTGCGCATAACGTTACGGCGGCAATTAATTAAACGATCTAATGCTACAACTCACAGCCAGATGCATGGATTTGTCAGACTGAGGGATCTGATAACCGCTAACTTGCGGTAAGCTGAGCTGACCCACCTCTCAATTATTTCTCTTGTCTGTGGAAACCAGTCCGTGTTGTTTCTGTTTCTTTTCCTGCTTTTCATCATCTTCGCCATATGGTAATCCAGGATAGGAGTAGCTTGAGTGGCTAACTTCTTGTATACTATCCGCACCGCACGCCTGGCTCACAGTCACAACAAACACACCGGCTAAAGTGGGCGTAACGTTTCCTGCATGCCTCTACATGACAGCCAATCACCAGCCGTATTAGAGCGCGGCGTGCAAGCATGTCGCATGCTTATAGGCTCAATGACGCTGTTTTGTTTTGGTATCGAAAATTGGTATCGATTGACAAGGGAGGCTTCGATACCCCTTAGTATCGATGTTTCCATTTCGGTGCCAAGTAAGTATCGAAACTCGATACCCAGCCCTAGCTCCATGTACAAGTACCTCTCCGCTCAATGTACAAGTACCTCTCCGCTCAATGTACAAGTACCTCTCCGCTCCATGTACAAGTACCTCTCCGCTCCATGTACAAGTACCTCTCCGCTCCATGTACAAGTACCTCTCCGCTCCATGTACAAGTACATCTCTGCTCCATGTACAAGTACCTCTCCGCTCAATGTACAAGTACATCTCCGCTCCATGTACAAGTACCTCTCCGCTCCATGTACAAGTACATCTCCGCTCCATGTACAAGTACCTCTCCGCTCCATGTACAAGTACCTCTCCGCTCAATGTACAAGTACCTCTCCGCTCCATGTACAAGTACATCTCCGCTCCATGTACAAGTACCTCTCCGCTCAATGTACAAGTACATCTCCGCTCCATGTACAAGTACATCTCCACTCCATGTACAAGTACCTCACCGCTCAATGTACAAGTACATCTCCGCTCCATGTACCAGTACCTCTCCGCTCAATGTACAAGTACATCTCCACTCCATGTACAAGTACCTCTCCGCTCAATGTACAAGTACATCTCCGCTCCATGTACCAGTACCTCTCCGCTCAATGTACAAGTACATCTCCACTCCATGTACAAGTACCTCTCCGCTCAATGTACAAGTACATCTCCGCTCCATGTACCAGTACCTCTCCGCTCAATGTACAAGTACATCTCCGCTCCATGTACAAGTACCTCTCCGCTCAATGTACAAGTACCTCTCCGCTCAATGTACAAGTACATCTCCGCTCCATGTACAAGTACATCTCCACTCCATGTACAAGTACCTCTCCGCTCAATGTACAAGTACATCTCCGCTCCATGTACCAGTACCTCTCCGCTCAATGTACAAGTACATCTCCACTCCATGTACAAGTACCTCTCCGCTCAATGTACAAGTACATCTCCGCTCCATGTACCAGTACCTCTCCGCTCAATGTACAAGTACATCTCCACTCCATGTACAAGTACCTCTCCGCTCAATGTACAAGTACATCTCCGCTCCATGTACCAGTACCTCTCCGCTCAATGTACAAGTACATCTCCGCTCCATGTACAAGTACCTCTCCGCTCAATGTACAAGTACCTCTCCGCTCAATGTACAAGTACATCTCCGCTCCATGTACCAGTACCTCTCCGCTCAATGTACAAGTACATCTGCGCTCCATGTAGGGCTGGGTATCGTTCAAAATTTTTCGATATCGATACCGTTTCGATACTTGGATTTCGATACCGGTTCCTGAACGATACTTTTTTCGATACCAATTTTTAGAAAAATCCATTTTAACAAAAATAAAACTGCATTACACATTGAAATTATTTTACAAATCTTTAGTTTCCCCCCATCTTAAGTTTTACAGCAGAAAAAAATAAAACCTACTGTATTTAACATAACTTTAAGTTCTCTAAACGTATTGCCGTCCCTACAAAAAATATTGGAGTACTACAAAGGAAAGAAATGTAGCTAAAACAAATAAATCAGTGGAATAGTTTTCAGTGCAAAACAGAGAGTTGCAAATCAGGGTTTAATGCTCACTGATGCAACAGAACTCTATTCTTGTACAAACTGATGAGATGGCTCCACTTCATGCATGGAAGACTAGTTGAGCATTGACTAGCCTATCAATATAGCCTTATATGCCACAAAGTGAATCGCATTTATATTCAACAAACTATCATGACATCAGCGTTTGTTAACGAGTTGCTAAAAATACATGGGCGATAACTGCCCGCTTGCACATAACGCTAATTAATTAAACATTAACGCTAGCGTTGCAGATCAGTGTGCTCACTGCTGCAACAGAACGTCATTCTTGTCAAATCTGACGAGACAGCTCAACTTCACTGACTAGCCAATCAATATAAATGAATCGCATTTACATTCAACAAACTATCATGACATCAGCGTTTGTTAACGAGTTGCTAAAAATACACAATGCCCGCTTGCGCATAACGTTACGGCGGCAATTAATTAAACGATCTAATGCTACAACTCACAGCCAGATGCATGGATTTGTCAGACTGAGGGATCTGATAACCGCTAACTTGCGGTAAGCTGAGCTGACCCACCTCTCAATTATTTCTCTTGTCTGTGGAAACCAGTCCGTGTTGTTTCTGTTTCTTTTCCTGCTTTTCATCATCTTCGCCATATGGTAATCCAGGATAGGAGTAGCTTGAGTGGCTAACTTCTTGTATACTATCCGCACCGCACGCCTGGCTCACAGTCACAACAAACACACCGGCTAAAGTGGGCGTAACGTTTCCTGCATGCCTCTACATGACAGCCAATCACCAGCCGTATTAGAGCGCGGCGTGCAAGCATGTCGCATGCTTATAGGCTCAATGACGCTGTTTTGTTTTGGTATCGAAAATTGGTATCGATTGACAAGGGAGGCTTCGATACCCCTTAGTATCGATGTTTCCATTTCGGTGCCAAGTAAGTATCGAAACTCGATACCCAGCCCTAGCTCCATGTACAAGTACCTCTCCGCTCAATGTACAAGTACCTCTCCGCTCAATGTACAAGTACCTCTCCGCTCCATGTACAAGTACCTCTCCGCTCCATGTACAAGTACCTCTCCGCTCCATGTACAAGTACCTCTCCGCTCCATGTACAAGTACATCTCTGCTCCATGTACAAGTACCTCTCCGCTCAATGTACAAGTACATCTCCGCTCCATGTACAAGTACCTCTCCGCTCCATGTACAAGTACATCTCCGCTCCATGTACAAGTACCTCTCCGCTCCATGTACAAGTACCTCTCCGCTCAATGTACAAGTACCTCTCCGCTCCATGTACAAGTACATCTCCGCTCCATGTACAAGTACCTCTCCGCTCAATGTACAAGTACATCTCCGCTCCATGTACAAGTACATCTCCACTCCATGTACAAGTACCTCTCCGCTCAATGTACAAGTACATCTCCGCTCCATGTACCAGTACCTCTCCGCTCAATGTACAAGTACATCTCCACTCCATGTACAAGTACCTCTCCGCTCAATGTACAAGTACATCTCCGCTCCATGTACCAGTACCTCTCCGCTCAATGTACAAGTACATCTCCACTCCATGTACAAGTACCTCTCCGCTCAATGTACAAGTACATCTCCGCTCCATGTACCAGTACCTCTCCGCTCAATGTACAAGTACATCTCCGCTCCATGTACAAGTACCTCTCCGCTCAATGTACAAGTACCTCTCCGCTCAATGTACAAGTACATCTCCGCTCCATGTACCAGTACCTCTCCGCTCAATGTACAAGTACATCTGCGCTCCATGTAGGGCTGGGTATCGTTCAAAATTTTTCGATATCGATACCGTTTCGATACTTGGATTTCGATACCGGTTCCTGAACGATACTTTTTTCGATACCAATTTTTAGAAAAATCCATTTTAACAAAAATAAAACTGCATTACACATTGAAATTATTTTACAAATCTTTAGTTTCCCCCCATCTTAAGTTTTACAGCAGAAAAAAATAAAACCTACTGTATTTAACATAACTTTAAGTTCTCTAAACGTATTGCCGTCCCTACAAAAAATATTGGAGTACTACAAAGGAAAGAAATGTAGCTAAAACAAATAAATCAGTGGAATAGTTTTCAGTGCAAAACAGAGAGTTGCAAATCAGGGTTTAATGCTCACTGATGCAACAGAACTCTATTCTTGTACAAACTGATGAGATGGCTCCACTTCATGCATGGAAGACTAGTTGAGCATTGACTAGCCTATCAATATAGCCTTATATGCCACAAAGTGAATCGCATTTATATTCAACAAACTATCATGACATCAGCGTTTGTTAACGAGTTGCTAAAAATACATGGGCGATAACTGCCCGCTTGCACATAACGCTAATTAATTAAACATTAACGCTAGCGTTGCAGATCAGTGTGCTCACTGCTGCAACAGAACGTCATTCTTGTCAAATCTGACGAGACAGCTCAACTTCACTGACTAGCCAATCAATATAAATGAATCGCATTTACATTCAACAAACTATCATGACATCAGCGTTTGTTAACGAGTTGCTAAAAATACACAATGCCCGCTTGCGCATAACGTTACGGCGGCAATTAATTAAACGATCTAATGCTACAACTCACAGCCAGATGCATGGATTTGTCAGACTGAGGGATCTGATAACCGCTAACTTGCGGTAAGCTGAGCTGACCCACCTCTCAATTATTTCTCTTGTCTGTGGAAACCAGTCCGTGTTGTTTCTGTTTCTTTTCCTGCTTTTCATCATCTTCGCCATATGGTAATCCAGGATAGGAGTAGCTTGAGTGGCTAGCTTCTTGTATACTATCCGCACCGCACGCCTGGCTCACAGTCACAACAAACACACCGGCTAAAGTGGGCGTAACGTTTCCTGCATGCCTCTACATGACAGCCAATCACCAGCCGTATTAGAGCGCGGCGTGCAAGCATGTCGCATGCTTATAGGCTCAATGACGCTGTTTTGTTTTGGTATCGAAAATTGGTATCGATTGACAAGGGAGGCTTCGATACCCCTTAGTATCGATGTTTCCATTTCGGTGCCAAGTAAGTATCGAAACTCGATACCCAGCCCTAGCTCCATGTACAAGTACCTCTCCGCTCAATGTACAAGTACCTCTCCGCTCAATGTACAAGTACCTCTCCGCTCCATGTACAAGTACCTCTCCGCTCCATGTACAAGTACCTCTCCGCTCCATGTACAAGTACCTCTCCGCTCCATGTACAAGTACATCTCTGCTCCATGTACAAGTACCTCTCCGCTCAATGTACAAGTACATCTCCGCTCCATGTACAAGTACCTCTCCGCTCCATGTACAAGTACATCTCCGCTCCATGTACAAGTACCTCTCCGCTCCATGTACAAGTACCTCTCCGCTCAATGTACAAGTACCTCTCCGCTCCATGTACAAGTACATCTCCGCTCCATGTACAAGTACCTCTCCGCTCAATGTACAAGTACATCTCCGCTCCATGTACAAGTACATCTCCACTCCATGTACAAGTACCTCTCCGCTCAATGTACAAGTACATCTCCGCTCCATGTACCAGTACCTCTCCGCTCAATGTACAAGTACATCTCCACTCCATGTACAAGTACCTTTCCGCTCAATTTACAAGTACATCTCCGCTCCATGTACCAGTACCTCTCCGCTCAATGTACAAGTACATCTCCACTCCATGTACAAGTACCTCTCCGCTCAATGTACAAGTACATCTCCGCTCCATGTACCAGTACCTCTCCGCTCAATGTACAAGTACATCTCCGCTCCATGTACAAGTACCTCTCCGCTCAATGTACAAGTACCTCTCCGCTCAATGTACAAGTACATCTCCGCTCCATGTACCAGTACCTCTCCGCTCAATGTACAAGTACATCTGCGCTCCATGTAGGGCTGGGTATCGTTCAAAATTTTTCGATATCGATACCGTTTCGATACTTGGATTTCGATACCGGTTCCTGAACGATACTTTTTTCGATACCAATTTTTAGAAAAATCCATTTTAACAAAAATAAAACTGCATTACACATTGAAATTATTTTACAAATCTTTAGTTTCCCCCCATCTTAAGTTTTACAGCAGAAAAAAATAAAACCTACTGTATTTAACATAACTTTAAGTTCTCTAAACGTATTGCCGTCCCTACAAAAAATATTGGAGTACTACAAAGGAAAGAAATGTAGCTAAAACAAATAAATCAGTGGAATAGTTTTCAGTGCAAAACAGAGAGTTGCAAATCAGGGTTTAATGCTCACTGATGCAACAGAACTCTATTCTTGTACAAACTGATGAGATGGCTCCACTTCATGCATGGAAGACTAGTTGAGCATTGACTAGCCTATCAATATAGCCTTATATGCCACAAAGTGAATCGCATTTATATTCAACAAACTATCATGACATCAGCGTTTGTTAACGAGTTGCTAAAAATACATGGGCGATAACTGCCCGCTTGCACATAACGCTAATTAATTAAACATTAACGCTAGCGTTGCAGATCAGTGTGCTCACTGCTGCAACAGAACGTCATTCTTGTCAAATCTGACGAGACAGCTCAACTTCACTGACTAGCCAATCAATATAAATGAATCGCATTTACATTCAACAAACTATCATGACATCAGCGTTTGTTAACGAGTTGCTAAAAATACACAATGCCCGCTTGCGCATAACGTTACGGCGGCAATTAATTAAACGATCTAATGCTACAACTCACAGCCAGATGCATGGATTTGTCAGACTGAGGGATCTGATAACCGCTAACTTGCGGTAAGCTGAGCTGACCCACCTCTCAATTATTTATCTTGTCTGTGGAAACCAGTCCGTGTTGTTTCTGTTTCTTTTCCTGCTTTTCATCATCTTCGCCATATGGTAATCCAGGATAGGAGTAGCTTGAGTGGCTAGCTTCTTGTATACTATCCGCACCGCACGCCTGGCTCACAGTCACAACAAACACACCGGCTAAAGTGGGCGTAACGTTTCCTGCATGCCTCTACATGACAGCCAATCACCAGCCGTATTAGAGCGCGGCGTGCAAGCATGTCGCATGCTTATAGGCTCAATGACGCTGTTTTGTTTTGGTATCGAAAATTGGTATCGATTGACAAGGGAGGCTTCGATACCCCTTAGTATCGATGTTTCCATTTCGGTGCCAAGTAAGTATCGAAACTCGATACCCAGCCCTAGCTCCATGTACAAGTACCTCTCCGCTCAATGTACAAGTACCTCTCCGCTCAATGTACAAGTACCTCTCCGCTCCATGTACAAGTACCTCTCCGCTCCATGTACAAGTACCTCTCCGCTCCATGTACAAGTACCTCTCCGCTCCATGTACAAGTACATCTCTGCTCCATGTACAAGTACCTCTCCGCTCAATGTACAAGTACATCTCCGCTCCATGTACAAGTACCTCTCCGCTCCATGTACAAGTACATCTCCGCTCCATGTACAAGTACCTCTCCGCTCCATGTACAAGTACCTCTCCGCTCAATGTACAAGTACCTCTCCGCTCCATGTACAAGTACATCTCCGCTCCATGTACAAGTACCTCTCCGCTCAATGTACAAGTACATCTCCGCTCCATGTACAAGTACATCTCCACTCCATGTACAAGTACCTCTCCGCTCAATGTACAAGTACATCTCCGCTCCATGTACCAGTACCTCTCCGCTCAATGTACAAGTACATCTCCACTCCATGTACAAGTACCTCTCCGCTCAATTTACAAGTACATCTCCGCTCCATGTACCAGTACCTCTCCGCTCAATGTACAAGTACATCTCCACTCCATGTACAAGTACCTCTCCGCTCAATGTACAAGTACATCTCCGCTCCATGTACCAGTACCTCTCCGCTCAATGTACAAGTACATCTCCGCTCCATGTACAAGTACCTCTCCGCTCAATGTACAAGTACCTCTCCGCTCAATGTACAAGTACATCTCCGCTCCATGTACCAGTACCTCTCCGCTCAATGTACAAGTACATCTGCGCTCCATGTAGGGCTGGGTATCGTTCAAAATTTTTCGATATCGATACCGTTTCGATACTTGGATTTCGATACCGGTTCCTGAACGATACTTTTTTCGATACCAATTTTTAGAAAAATCCATTTTAACAAAAATAAAACTGCATTACACATTGAAATTATTTTACAAATCTTTAGTTTCCCCCCATCTTAAGTTTTACAGCAGAAAAAAATAAAACCTACTGTATTTAACATAACTTTAAGTTCTCTAAACGTATTGCCGTCCCTACAAAAAATATTGGAGTACTACAAAGGAAAGAAATGTAGCTAAAACAAATAAATCAGTGGAATAGTTTTCAGTGCAAAACAGAGAGTTGCAAATCAGGGTTTAATGCTCACTGATGCAACAGAACTCTATTCTTGTACAAACTGATGAGATGGCTCCACTTCATGCATGGAAGACTAGTTGAGCATTGACTAGCCTATCAATATAGCCTTATATGCCACAAAGTGAATCGCATTTATATTCAACAAACTATCATGACATCAGCGTTTGTTAACGAGTTGCTAAAAATACATGGGCGATAACTGCCCGCTTGCACATAACGCTAATTAATTAAACATTAACGCTAGCGTTGCAGATCAGTGTGCTCACTGCTGCAACAGAACGTCATTCTTGTCAAATCTGACGAGACAGCTCAACTTCACTGACTAGCCAATCAATATAAATGAATCGCATTTACATTCAACAAACTATCATGACATCAGCGTTTGTTAACGAGTTGCTAAAAATACACAATGCCCGCTTGCGCATAACGTTACGGCGGCAATTAATTAAACGATCTAATGCTACAACTCACAGCCAGATGCATGGATTTGTCAGACTGAGGGATCTGATAACCGCTAACTTGCGGTAAGCTGAGCTGACCCACCTCTCAATTATTTCTCTTGTCTGTGGAAACCAGTCCGTGTTGTTTCTGTTTCTTTTCCTGCTTTTCATCATCTTCGCCATATGGTAATCCAGGATAGGAGTAGCTTGAGTGGCTAACTTCTTGTATACTATCCGCACCGCACGCCTGGCTCACAGTCACAACAAACACACCGGCTAAAGTGGGCGTAACGTTTCCTGCATGCCTCTACATGACAGCCAATCACCAGCCGTATTAGAGCGCGGCGTGCAAGCATGTCGCATGCTTATAGGCTCAATGACGCTGTTTTGTTTTGGTATCGAAAATTGGTATCGATTGACAAGGGAGGCTTCGATACCCCTTAGTATCGATGTTTCCATTTCGGTGCCAAGTAAGTATCGAAACTCGATACCCAGCCCTAGCTCCATGTACAAGTACCTCTCCGCTCAATGTACAAGTACCTCTCCGCTCAATGTACAAGTACATCTCCGCTCCATGTACAAGTACCTCTCCGCTCAATGTACAAGTACCTCTCCGCTCAATGTACAAGTACCTCTCCGCTCCATGTACAAGTACCTCTCCGCTCCATGTACAAGTACCTCTCCGCTCCATGTACAAGTACCTCTCCGCTCCATGTACAAGTACATCTCTGCTCCATGTACAAGTACCTCTCCGCTCAATGTACAAGTACATCTCCGCTCCATGTACAAGTACCTCTCCGCTCCATGTACAAGTAGCTCTCCGCTGAATGTACAAGTGTCGACAGTACCTCTCCGCTCAATGTACAAGTACCTCTCCGCTCAATGTACAAATACCTCTCCGCTCCATGTACAAGTACCTCTCCGCTCCATGTACAAGTACCTCTCCGCTCAATGTACAAATACCTCTCCGCTCCATGTACAAGTAGCTCTCCGCTGAATGTACAAGTGTCGACAGTACCTCTCCGCTCAATGTACAAGTACCTCTCCGCTCAATGTACAAATACCTCTCCGCTCCATGTACAAGTACCTCTCCGCTCAATGTCAAGTATCGACAGTACCTCTCCGCTCCATGTACAAGTACCTCTCCGCTGAATGTACAAGTGTCGACAGTACCTCTCCGCTCAATGTACAAGTACCTCTCCGCTCCATGTACAAGTACCTCTCCGCTCTCATGTACAAGTACCTCTCCGCTCCATGTACAAGTACCTCTCCGCTCAATGTACAAGTACCTCTGCGCTCCATGTACAAGTACCTCTCCGCTCAATGTACAAGTACCTCTCCGCTCAATGTACAAGTGTCGACAGTACCTCTCCGCTCCATGTACAAGTACCTCTCCGCTCAATGTACAAGTGTCGACAGTACCTCTACGCTCAATGTACAAGTGTCGACAGTACCTCTCCGCTCTCATGTACAAGTACCTCTCCGATCCATGTACAAGTACATCTCCGCTCCATGTACAAGTACATCTCCGCTCAATGTACAAGTACCTCTCCGCTCCATGTACAAGTACCTCTCCGCTCCATGTACAAGTACCTCTCCGCTCCATGTACAAGTACCTCTCCGCTCCATGTACAAGTACCTCTCCGCTCCATGTACAAGTACCTCTCCGCTCCATGTACAAGTACCTCTCCGCTCAATGTACAAGTACCTCTCCGCTCCATGTACAAGTACCTCTCCGCTCCATGTACAAGTACCTCTCCGCTCCATGTACAAGTACCTCTCCGCTCAATGTACAAGTACCTCTCCGCTCCCTGTACAAGTACATCTCCGCTCCATGTACAAGTACCTCTCCGCTCCATGTACAAGTACCTCTCCGCTCAATGTACAAGTGTCGACAGTACCTCTCCGCTCCATGTACAAGTACCTCTCCGCTCCATGTACAAGTACCTCTCCGCTCAATGTACAAGTGTCGACAGTACCTCTCCGCTCCATCTACAAGTACCTCTCCGCTCAATGTACAAGTACCTCTCCGCTGAATGTACAAGTACCTCTCCGCTCCATGTACAAGTACCTCTCCGCTCCATGTACAAATACCTCTCCGCTCCATGTACAAGTACCTCTCCGCTCCATGTACAAGCACCTCTCCGCTACATGTACAAGTACCTCTCCGCTCCATGTACAAGTACCTCTCCGCTCCATGTACAAGTACCTCTCCGCTCAATGTACAAGTACCTCTCCGCTCCATGTACAAATACCTCTCCGCTCCATGTACAAATACCTCTCCGCTCCATGTACAAGTACCTCTCCGCTCCATGTACCAGTACCTCTCCGCTCAATGTACAAGTACATCTCCGCTCAATGTACAAGTACATCTCCGCTCAATGTACAAGTACGTCTCCGCTCAATGTACAAGTACCTCTCCGCTCAATGTACAAGTACCTCTCCGCTCCATGTACAAGTACTTCTCCGCTCAATGTACAAGTACATCTCCGCTCCATGTACCAGTACCTCTCCGCTCAATGTACAAGTACCTCTCCGCTCAATGTACAAGTACATCTCCGCTCCATGTACAAGTACGTCTCCGCTCAATGTATAAGTACCTCTCCGCTCCATGTACAAGTACCTCTCCGCTCCATGTACAAGTACATCTCCGCTCCATGTACAAGTACATCTCCGCTCCATGTACAAGTACCTCTCCGCTCCATGTACAAGTACCTCTCCGCTCCATGTACAAGTACATCTCCGCTCCATGTACAAGTACCTCTCCGCTCAATGTACAAGTACATCTCCGCTCCATGTACAAGTACATCTCCACTCCATGTACAAGTACCTCTCCGCTCAATGTACAAGTACATCTCCGCTCCATGTACCAGTACCTCTCCGCTCAATGTACAAGTACATCTCCACTCCATGTACAAGTACCTCTCCGCTCAATGTACAAGTACATCTCCGCTCCATGTACCAGTACCTCTCCGCTCAATGTACAAGTACATCTCCACTCCATGTACAAGTACCTCTCCGCTCAATGTACAAGTACATCTCCGCTCCATGTACCAGTACCTCTCCGCTCAATGTACAAGTACATCTCCGCTCCATGTACAAGTACCTCTCCGCTCAATGTACAAGTACCTCTCCGCTCAATGTACAAGTACATCTCCGCTCCATGTACCAGTACCTCTCCGCTCAATGTACAAGTACATCTGCGCTCCATGTAGGGCTGGGTATCGTTCAAAATTTTTCGATATCGATACCGTTTCGATACTTGGATTTCGATACCGGTTCCTGAACGATACTTTTTTCGATACCAATTTTTAGAAAAATCCATTTTAACAAAAATAAAACTGCATTACACATTGAAATTATTTTACAAATCTTTAGTTTCCCCCCATCTTAAGTTTTACAGCAGAAAAAAATAAAACCTACTGTATTTAACATAACTTTAAGTTCTCTAAACGTATTGCCGTCCCTACAAAAAATATTGGAGTACTACAAAGGAAAGAAATGTAGCTAAAACAAATAAATCAGTGGAATAGTTTTCAGTGCAAAACAGAGAGTTGCCAATCAGGGTTTAATGCTCACTGATGCAACAGAACTCTATTCTTGTACAAACTGATGAGATGGCTCCACTTCATGCATGGAAGACTAGTTGAGCATTGACTAGCCTATCAATATAGCCTTATATGCCACAAAGTGAATCGCATTTATATTCAACAAACTATCATGACATCAGCGTTTGTTAACGAGTTGCTAAAAATACATGGGCGATAACTGCCCGCTTGCACATAACGCTAATTAATTAAACATTAACGCTAGCGTTGCAGATCAGTGTGCTTACTGCTGCAACAGAACGTCATTCTTGTCAAATCTGACGAGACAGCTCAACTTCACTGACTAGCCAATCAATATAAATGAATCGCATTTACATTCAACAAACTATCATGACATCAGCGTTTGTTAACGAGTTGCTAAAAATACACAATGCCCGCTTGCGCATAACGTTACGGCGGCAATTAATTAAACGATCTAATGCTACAACTCACAGCCAGATGCATGGATTTGTCAGACTGAGGGATCTGATAACCGCTAACTTGCGGTAAGCTGAGCTGACCCACCTCTCAATTATTTCTCTTGTCTGTGGAAACCAGTCCGTGTTGTTTCTGTTTCTTTTCCTGCTTTTCATCATCTTCGCCATATGGTAATCCAGGATAGGAGTAGCTTGAGTGGCTAACTTCTTGTATACTATCCGCACCGCACGCCTGGCTCACAGTCACAACAAACACACCGGCTAAAGTGGGCGTAACGTTTCCTGCATGCCTCTACATGACAGCCAATCACCAGCCGTATTAGAGCGCGGCGTGCAAGCATGTCGCATGCTTATAGGCTCAATGACGCTGTTTTGTTTTGGTATCGAAAATTGGTATCGATTGACAAGGGAGGCTTCGATACCCCTTAGTATCGATGTTTCCATTTCGGTGCCAAGTAAGTATCGAAACTCGATACCCAGCCCTAGCTCCATGTACAAGTACCTCTCCGCTCAATGTACAAGTACCTCTCCGCTCAATGTACAAGTACCTCTCCGCTCCATGTACAAGTACCTCTCCGCTCCATGTACAAGTACCTCTCCGCTCCATGTACAAGTACCTCTCCGCTCCATGTACAAGTACATCTCTGCTCCATGTACAAGTACCTCTCCGCTCAATGTACAAGTACATCTCCGCTCCATGTACAAGTACCTCTCCGCTCCATGTACAAGTACATCTCCGCTCCATGTACAAGTACCTCTCCGCTCCATGTACAAGTACCTCTCCGCTCAATGTACAAGTACCTCTCCGCTCCATGTACAAGTACATCTCCGCTCCATGTACAAGTACCTCTCCGCTCAATGTACAAGTACATCTCCGCTCCATGTACAAGTACATCTCCACTCCATGTACAAGTACCTCTCCGCTCAATGTACAAGTACATCTCCGCTCCATGTACCAGTACCTCTCCGCTCAATGTACAAGTACATCTCCACTCCATGTACAAGTACCTCTCCGCTCAATGTACAAGTACATCTCCGCTCCATGTACCAGTACCTCTCCGCTCAATGTACAAGTACATCTCCACTCCATGTACAAGTACCTCTCCGCTCAATGTACAAGTACATCTCCGCTCCATGTACCAGTACCTCTCCGCTCAATGTACAAGTACATCTCCGCTCCATGTACAAGTACCTCTCCGCTCAATGTACAAGTACCTCTCCGCTCAATGTACAAGTACATCTCCGCTCCATGTACCAGTACCTCTCCGCTCAATGTACAAGTACATCTGCGCTCCATGTAGGGCTGGGTATCGTTCAAAATTTTTCGATATCGATACCGTTTCGATACTTGGATTTCGATACCGGTTCCTGAACGATACTTTTTTCGATACCAATTTTTAGAAAAATCCATTTTAACAAAAATAAAACTGCATTACACATTGAAATTATTTTACAAATCTTTAGTTTCCCCCCATCTTAAGTTTTACAGCAGAAAAAAATAAAACCTACTGTATTTAACATAACTTTAAGTTCTCTAAACGTATTGCCGTCCCTACAAAAAATATTGGAGTACTACAAAGGAAAGAAATGTAGCTAAAACAAATAAATCAGTGGAATAGTTTTCAGTGCAAAACAGAGAGTTCCAAATCAGGGTTTAATGCTCACTGATGCAACAGAACTCTATTCTTGTACAAACTGATGAGATGGCTCCACTTCATGCATGGAAGACTAGTTGAGCATTGACTAGCCTATCAATATAGCCTTATATGCCACAAAGTGAATCGCATTTATATTCAACAAACTATCATGACATCAGCGTTTGTTAACGAGTTGCTAAAAATACATGGGCGATAACTGCCCGCTTGCACATAACGCTAATTAATTAAACATTAACGCTAGCGTTGCAGATCAGTGTGCTCACTGCTGCAACAGAACGTCATTCTTGTCAAATCTGACGAGACAGCTCAACTTCACTGACTAGCCAATCAATATAAATGAATCGCATTTACATTCAACAAACTATCATGACATCAGCGTTTGTTAACGAGTTGCTAAAAATACACAATGCCCGCTTGCGCATAACGTTACGGCGGCAATTAATTAAACGATCTAATGCTACAACTCACAGCCAGATGCATGGATTTGTCAGACTGAGGGATCTGATAACCGCTAACTTGCGGTAAGCTGAGCTGACCCACCTCTCAATTATTTCTCTTGTCTGTGGAAACCAGTCCGTGTTGTTTCTGTTTCTTTTCCTGCTTTTCATCATCTTCGCCATATGGTAATCCAGGATAGGAGTAGCTTGAGTGGCTAACTTCTTGTATACTATCCGCACCGCACGCCTGGCTCACAGTCACAACAAACACACCGGCTAAAGTGGGCGTAACGTTTCCTGCATGCCTCTACATGACAGCCAATCACCAGCCGTATTAGAGCGCGGCGTGCAAGCATGTCGCATGCTTATAGGCTCAATGACGCTGTTTTGTTTTGGTATCGAAAATTGGTATCGATTGACAAGGGAGGCTTCGATACCCCTTAGTATCGATGTTTCCATTTCGGTGCCAAGTAAGTATCGAAACTCGATACCCAGCCCTAGCTCCATGTACAAGTACCTCTCCGCTCAATGTACAAGTACCTCTCCGCTCAATGTACAAGTACCTCTCCGCTCCATGTACAAGTACCTCTCCGCTCCATGTACAAGTACCTCTCCGCTCCATGTACAAGTACCTCTCCGCTCCATGTACAAGTACATCTCTGCTCCATGTACAAGTACCTCTCCGCTCAATGTACAAGTACATCTCCGCTCCATGTACAAGTACCTCTCCGCTCCATGTACAAGTACATCTCCGCTCCATGTACAAGTACCTCTCCGCTCCATGTACAAGTACCTCTCCGCTCAATGTACAAGTACCTCTCCGCTCCATGTACAAGTACATCTCCGCTCCATGTACAAGTACCTCTCCGCTCAATGTACAAGTACATCTCCGCTCCATGTACAAGTACATCTCCACTCCATGTACAAGTACCTCTCCGCTCAATGTACAAGTACATCTCCGCTCCATGTACCAGTACCTCTCCGCTCAATGTACAAGAACATCTCCACTCCATGTACAAGTACCTCTCCGCTCAATGTACAAGTACATCTCCGCTCCATGTACCAGTACCTCTCCGCTCAATGTACAAGTACATCTCCACTCCATGTACAAGTACCTCTCCGCTCAATGTACAAGTACATCTCCGCTCCATGTACCAGTACCTCTCCGCTCAATGTACAAGTACATCTCCGCTCCATGTACAAGTACCTCTCCGCTCAATGTACAAGTACCTCTCCGCTCAATGTACAAGTACATCTGCGCTCCATGTACCAGTACCTCTCCGCTCAATGTACAAGTACATCTGCGCTCCATGTAGGGCTGGGTATCGTTCAAAATTTTTCGATATCGATACCGTTTCGATACTTGGATTTCGATACCGGTTCCTGAACGATACTTTTTTCGATACCAATTTTTAGAAAAATCCATTTTAACAAAAATAAAACTGCATTACACATTGAAATTATTTTACAAATCTTTAGTTTCCCCCCATCTTAAGTTTTACAGCAGAAAAAAATAAAACCTACTGTATTTAACATAACTTTAAGTTCTCTAAACGTATTGCCGTCCCTACAAAAAATATTGGAGTACTACAAAGGAAAGAAATGTAGCTAAAACAAATAAATCAGTGGAATAGTTTTCAGTGCAAAACAGAGAGTTGCAAATCAGGGTTTAATGCTCACTGATGCAACAGAACTCTATTCTTGTACAAACTGATGAGATGGCTCCACTTCATGCATGGAAGACTAGTTGAGCATTGACTAGCCTATCAATATAGCCTTATATGCCACAAAGTGAATCGCATTTATATTCAACAAACTATCATGACATCAGCGTTTGTTAACGAGTTGCTAAAAATACATGGGCGATAACTGCCCGCTTGCACATAACGCTAATTAATTAAACATTAACGCTAGCGTTGCAGATCAGTGTGCTCACTGCTGCAACAGAACGTCATTCTTGTCAAATCTGACGAGACAGCTCAACTTCACTGACTAGCCAATCAATATAAATGAATCGCATTTACATTCAACAAACTATCATGACATCAGCGTTTGTTAACGAGTTGCTAAAAATACACAATGCCCGCTTGCGCATAACGTTACGGCGGCAATTAATTAAACGATCTAATGCTACAACTCACAGCCAGATGCATGGATTTGTCAGACTGAGGGATCTGATAACCGCTAACTTGCGGTAAGCTGAGCTGACCCACCTCTCAATTATTTCTCTTGTCTGTGGAAACCAGTCCGTGTTGTTTCTGTTTCTTTTCCTGCTTTTCATCATCTTCGCCATATGGTAATCCAGGATAGGAGTAGCTTGAGTGGCTAACTTCTTGTATACTATCCGCACCGCACGCCTGGCTCACAGTCACAACAAACACACCGGCTAAAGTGGGCGTAACGTTTCCTGCATGCCTCTACATGACAGCCAATCACCAGCCATATTAGAGCGCGGCGTGCAAGCATGTCGCATGCTTATAGGCTCAATGACGCTGTTTTGTTTTGGTATCGAAAATTGGTATCGATTGACAAGGGAGGCTTCGATACCCCTTAGTATCGATGTTTCCATTTCGGTGCCAAGTAAGTATCGAAACTCGATACCCAGCCCTAGCTCCATGTACAAGTACCTCTCCGCTCAATGTACAAGTACCTCTCCGCTCAATGTACAAGTACCTCTCCGCTCCATGTACAAGTACCTCTCCGCTCCATGTACAAGTACCTCTCCGCTCCATGTACAAGTACCTCTCCGCTCCATGTACAAGTACATCTCTGCTCCATGTACAAGTACCTCTCCGCTCAATGTACAAGTACATCTCCGCTCCATGTACAAGTACCTCTCCGCTCCATGTACAAGTAGCTCTCCGCTGAATGTACAAGTGTCGACAGTACCTCTCCGCTCAATGTACAAGTACCTCTCCGCTCAATGTACAAATACCTCTCCGCTCCATGTACAAGTACCTCTCCGCTCCATGTACAAGTACCTCTCCGCTCAATGTACAAATACCTCTCCGCTCCATGTACAAGTAGCTCTCCGCTGAATGTACAAGTGTCGACAGTACCTCTCCGCTCAATGTACAAGTACCTCTCCGCTCAATGTACAAATACCTCTCCGCTCCATGTACAAGTACCTCTCCGCTCAATGTCAAGTATCGACAGTACCTCTCCGCTCCATGTACAAGTACCTCTCCGCTGAATGTACAAGTGTCGACAGTACCTCTCCGCTCAATGTACAAGTACCTCTCCGCTCCATGTACAAGTACCTCTCCGCTCTCATGTACAAGTACATCTCCGCTCCATGTACAAGTACCTCTCCGCTCAATGTACAAGTACCTCTGCGCTCCATGTACAAGTACCTCTCCGCTCAATGTACAAGTACCTCTCCACTCAATGTACAAGTACATCTCCGCTCCATGTACCAGTACCTCTCCGCTCAATGTACAAGTACATCTGCGCTCCATGTAGGGCTGGGTATCGTTCAAAATTTTTCGATATCGATACCGTTTCGATACTTGGATTTCGATACCGGTTCCTGAACGATACTTTTTTCGATACCAATTTTTAGAAAAATCCATTTTAACAAAAATAAAACTGCATTACACATTGAAATTATTTTACAAATCTTTAGTTTCCCCCCATCTTAAGTTTTACAGCAGAAAAAAATAAAACCTACTGTATTTAACATAACTTTAAGTTCTCTAAACGTATTGCCGTCCCTACAAAAAATATTGGAGTACTACAAAGGAAAGAAATGTAGCTAAAACAAATAAATCAGTGGAATAGTTTTCAGTGCAAAACAGAGAGTTGCAAATCAGGGTTTAATGCTCACTGATGCAACAGAACTCTATTCTTGTACAAACTGATGAGATGGCTCCACTTCATGCATGGAAGACTAGTTGAGCATTGACTAGCCTATCAATATAGCCTTATATGCCACAAAGTGAATCGCATTTATATTCAACAAACTATCATGACATCAGCGTTTGTTAACGAGTTGCTAAAAATACATGGGCGATAACTGCCCGCTTGCACATAACGCTAATTAATTAAACATTAACGCTAGCGTTGCAGATCAGTGTGCTCACTGCTGCAACAGAACGTCATTCTTGTCAAATCTGACGAGACAGCTCAACTTCACTGACTAGCCAATCAATATAAATGAATCGCATTTACATTCAACAAACTATCATGACATCAGCGTTTGTTAACGAGTTGCTAAAAATACACAATGCCCGCTTGCGCATAACGTTACGGCGGCAATTAATTAAACAATCTAATGCTACAACTCACAGCCAGATGCATGGATTTGTCAGACTGAGGGATCTGATAACCGCTAACTTGCGGTAAGCTGAGCTGACCCACCTCTCAATTATTTCTCTTGTCTGTGGAAACCAGTCCGTGTTGTTTCTGTTTCTTTTCCTGCTTTTCATCATCTTCGCCATATGGTAATCCAGGATAGGAGTAGCTTGAGTGGCTAACTTCTTGTATACTATCCGCACCGCACGCCTGGCTCACAGTCACAACAAACACACCGGCTAAAGTGGGCGTAACGTTTCCTGCATGCCTCTACATGACAGCCAATCACCAGCCGTATTAGAGCGCGGCGTGCAAGCATGTCGCATGCTTATAGGCTCAATGACGCTGTTTTGTTTTGGTATCGAAAATTGGTATCGATTGACAAGGGAGGCTTCGATACCCCTTAGTATCGATGTTTCCATTTCGGTGCCAAGTAAGTATCGAAACTCGATACCCAGCCCTAGCTCCATGTACAAGTACCTCTCCGCTCAATGTACAAGTACCTCTCCGCTCAATGTACAAGTACCTCTCCGCTCCATGTACAAGTACCTCTCCGCTCCATGTACAAGTACCTCTCCGCTCCATGTACAAGTACCTCTCCGCTCCATGTACAAGTACCTCTCCGCTCCATGTACAAGTACATCTCTGCTCCATGTACAAGTACCTCTCCGCTCAATGTACAAGTACATCTCCGCTCCATGTACAAGTACCTCTCCGCTCCATGTACAAGTACATCTCCGCTCCATGTACAAGTACCTCTCCGCTCCATGTACAAGTACCTCTCCGCTCAATGTACAAGTACCTCTCCGCTCCATGTACAAGTACATCTCCGCTCCATGTACAAGTACCTCTCCGCTCAATGTACAAGTACATCTCCGCTCCATGTACAAGTACATCTCCACTCCATGTACCAGTACCTCTCCGCTCAATGTACAAGTACATCTCCACTCCATGTACAAGTACCTCTCCGCTCAATGTACAAGTACATCTCCGCTCCATGTACCAGTACCTCTCCGCTCAATGTACAAGTACATCTCCACTCCATGTACAAGTACCTCTCCGCTCAATGTACAAGTACATCTCCGCTCCATGTACCAGTACCTCTCCGCTCAATGTACAAGTACATCTCCGCTCCATGTACAAGTACCTCTCCGCTCAATGTACAAGTACCTCTCCGCTCAATGTACAAGTACATCTCCGCTCCATGTACCAGTACCTCTCCGCTCAATGTACAAGTACATCTGCGCTCCATGTAGGGCTGGGTATCGTTCAAAATTTTTCGATATCGATACCGTTTCGATACTTGGATTTCGATACCGGTTCCTGAACGATACTTTTTTCGATACCAATTTTTAGAAAAATCCATTTTAACAAAAATAAAACTGCATTACACATTGAAATTATTTTACAAATCTTTAGTTTCCCCCCATCTTAAGTTTTACAGCAGAAAAAAATAAAACCTACTGTATTTAACATAACTTTAAGTTCTCTAAACGTATTGCCGTCCCTACAAAAAATATTGGAGTACTACAAAGGAAAGAAATGTAGCTAAAACAAATAAATCAGTGGAATAGTTTTCAGTGCAAAACAGAGAGTTGCAAATCAGGGTTTAATGCTCACTGATGCAACAGAACTCTATTCTTGTACAAACTGATGAGATGGCTCCACTTCATGCATGGAAGACTAGTTGAGCATTGACTAGCCTATCAATATAGCCTTATATGCCACAAAGTGAATCGCATTTATATTCAACAAACTATCATGACATCAGCGTTTGTTAACGAGTTGCTAAAAATACATGGGCGATAACTGCCCGCTTGCACATAACGCTAATTAATTAAACATTAACGCTAGCGTTGCAGATCAGTGTGCTCACTGCTGCAACAGAACGTCATTCTTGTCAAATCTGACGAGACAGCTCAACTTCACTGACTAGCCAATCAATATAAATGAATCGCATTTACATTCAACAAACTATCATGACATCAGCGTTTGTTAACGAGTTGCTAAAAATACACAATGCCCGCTTGCGCATAACGTTACGGCGGCAATTAATTAAACGATCTAATGCTACAACTCACAGCCAGATGCATGGATTTGTCAGACTGAGGGATCTGATAACCGCTAACTTGCGGTAAGCTGAGCTGACCCACCTCTCAATTATTTATCTTGTCTGTGGAAACCAGTCCGTGTTGTTTCTGTTTCTTTTCCTGCTTTTCATCATCTTCGCCATATGGTAATCCAGGATAGGAGTAGCTTGAGTGGCTAACTTCTTGTATACTATCCGCACCGCACGCCTGGCTCACAGTCACAACAAACACACCGGCTAAAGTGGGCGTAACGTTTCCTGCATGCCTCTACATGACAGCCAATCACCAGCCGTATTAGAGCGCGGCGTGCAAGCATGTCGCATGCTTATAGGCTCAATGACGCTGTTTTGTTTTGGTATCGAAAATTGGTATCGATTGACAAGGGAGGCTTCGATACCCCTTAGTATCGATGTTTCCATTTCGGTGCCAAGTAAGTATCGAAACTCGATACCCAGCCCTAGCTCCATGTACAAGTACCTCTCCGCTCAATGTACAAGTACCTCTCCGCTCAATGTACAAGTACCTCTCCGCTCCATGTACAAGTACCTCTCCACTCCATGTACAAGTACCTCTCCGCTCCATGTACAAGTACCTCTCCGCTCCATGTACAAGTACATCTCTGCTCCATGTACAAGTACCTCTCCGCTCAATGTACAAGTACATCTCCGCTCCATGTACAAGTACCTCTCCGCTCCATGTACAAGTACATCTCCGCTCCATGTACAAGTACCTCTCCGCTCCATGTACAAGTACCTCTCCGCTCAATGTACAAGTACATCTCCGCTCCATGTACAAGTACATCTCTGCTCCATGTACAAGTACCTCTCCGCTCAATGTACAAGTACATCTCCGCTCCATGTACAAGTACCTCTCCGCTCCATGTACAAGTACCTCTCCGGTCCATGTACAAGTACCTCTCCGCTCCATGTACAAGTACCTCTCCGCTCAATGTCAAGTGTCGACAGTACCTCTCCGCTCCATGTACAAATACCTCTCCGCTCCATGTACAAGTACCTCTCCGCTCTCATGTACAAGTACCTCTCCGCTCCATGTACAAGTACCTCTCCGCTCCATGTACAAGTACCTCTCCGCTCAATGTACAAATACCTCTCCGCTCCATGTATAAGTACCTCTCCGCTCTATGTACAAGTACCTCTCCGCTCCATGTACAAGTACCTCTCCGCTCAATGTACAAATACCTCTCCGCTCCATGTACAAGTAGCTCTCCGCTGAATGTACAAGTGTCGACAGTACCTCTCCGCTCAATGTACAAGTACCTCTCCGCTCAATGTACAAATACCTCTCCGCTCCATGTACAAGTACCTCTCCGCTCAATGTCAAGTATCGACAGTACCTCTCCGCTCCATGTACAAGTACCTCTCCGCTGAATGTACAAGTGTCGACAGTACCTCTCCGCTCAATGTACAAGTACCTCTCCGCTCAATGTACAAGTACCTCTCCGCTCAATGTACAAGTGTCGACAGTACCTCTCCGCTCCATGTACAAGTACCTCTCCGCTCAATGTACAAGTGTCGACAGTACCTCTACGCTCAATGTACAAGTGTCGACAGTACCTCTCCGCTCTCATGTACAAGTACCTCTCCGATCCATGTACAAGTACATCTCCGCTCCATGTACAAGTACATCTCCGCTCAATGTACAAGTACCTCTCCGCTCCATGTACAAGTACCTCTCCGCTCCATGTACAAGTACCTCTCCGCTCCATGTACAAGTACCTCTCCGCTCCATGTACAAGTACCTCTCCGCTCAATGTACAAGTACCTCTCCGCTCCATGTACAAGTACCTCTCCGCTCAATGTACAAGTACCTCTCCGCTCCATGTACAAGTACCTCTCCGCTCCATGTACAAGTACCTCTCCGCTCCATGTACAAGTACCTCTCCGCTCCATGTACAAGTACATCTCTGCTCCATGTACAAGTACCTCTCCGCTCAATGTACAAGTACATCTCCGCTCCATGTACAAGTACCTCTCCGCTCCATGTACAAGTACATCTCCGCTCCATGTACAAGTACCTCTCCGCTCCATGTACAAGTACCTCTCCGCTCAATGTACAAGTACATCTCCGCTCCATGTACAAGTACATCTCTGCTCCATGTACAAGTACCTCTCCGCTCAATGTACAAGTACATCTCCGCTCCATGTACAAGTACCTCTCCGCTCCATGTACAAGTACCTCTCCGGTCCATGTACAAGTACCTCTCCGCTCCATGTACAAGTACCTCTCCGCTCCATGTACAAGTACCTCTCCGCTCAATGTCAAGTGTCGACAGTACCTCTCCGCTCCATGTACAAATACCTCTCCGCTCTCATGTACAAGTACCTCTCCGCTCCATGTACAAGTACCTCTCCGCTCAATGTCAAGTGTCGACAGTACCTCTCCGCTCCATGTACAAATACCTCTCCGCTCCATGTACAAGTACCTCTCCGCTCTCATGTACAAGTACCTCTCCGCTCCATGTACAAGTAGCTCTCCGCTCAATGTACAAGTGTCGACAGTACCTTTCCGCTCCATGTACAAATACCTCTCCGCTCTCATGTACAAGTACCTCTCCGCTCCATGTACAAGTACCTCTCCGCTCAATGTACAAATACCTCTCCGCTCCATGTATAAGTACCTCTCCGCTCTATGTACAAGTACCTCTCCGCTCCATGTACAAGTACCTCTCCGCTCAATGTACAAATACCTCTCCGCTCCATGTACAAGTAGCTCTCCGCTGAATGTACAAGTGTCGACAGTACCTCTCCGCTCAATGTACAAGTACCTCTCCGCTCAATGTACAAATACCTCTCCGCTCCATGTACAAGTACCTCTCCGCTCAATGTCAAGTATCGACAGTACCTCTCCGCTCCATGTACAAGTACCTCTCCGCTGAATGTACAAGTGTCGACAGTACCTCTCCGCTCAATGTACAAGTACCTCTCCGCTCTCATGTACAAGTACCTCTCCGCTCCATGTACAAGTACCTCTCCCCTCAATGTACAAGTACCTCTGCGCTCCATGTACAAGTACCTCTCCGCTCAATGTACAAGTACCTCTCCGCTCAATGTACAAGTGTCGACAGTACCTCTCCGCTCCATGTACAAGTACCTCTCCGCTCAATGTACAAGTGTCGACAGTACCTCTACGCTCAATGTACAAGTGTCGACAGTACCTCTCCGCTCTCATGTACAAGTACCTCTCCGATCCATGTACAAGTACATCTCCGCTCCATGTACAAGTACATCTCCGCTCAATGTACAAGTACCTCTCCGCTCCATGTACAAGTACCTCTCCGCTCCATGTACAAGTACCTCTCCGCTCCATGTACAAGTACCTCTCCGCTCCATGTACAAGTACCTCTCCGCTCAATGTACAAGTACCTCTCCGCTCCATGTACAAGTACCTCTCCGCTCAATGTACAAGTACATCTCCGCTCCATGTACAAGTACATCTCTGCTCCATGTACAAGTACCTCTCCGCTCAATGTACAAGTACATCTCCGCTCCATGTACAAGTACCTCTCCGCTCCATGTACAAGTACCTCTCCGGTCCATGTACAAGTACCTCTCCGCTCCATGTACAAGTACCTCTCCGCTCCATGTACAAGTACCTCTCCGCTCAATGTCAAGTGTCGACAGTACCTCTCCGCTCCATGTACAAATACCTCTCCGCTCTCATGTACAAGTACCTCTCCGCTCCATGTACAAGTACCTCTCCGCTCAATGTCAAGTGTCGACAGTACCTCTCCGCTCCATGTACAAATACCTCTCCGCTCCATGTACAAGTACCTCTCCGCTCTCATGTACAAGTACCTCTCCGCTCCATGTACAAGTAGCTCTCCGCTCAATGTACAAGTGTCGACAGTACCTTTCCGCTCCATGTACAAATACCTCTCCGCTCTCATGTACAAGTACCTCTCCGCTCCATGTACAAGTACCTCTCCGCTCAATGTACAAATACCTCTCCGCTCCATGTATAAGTACCTCTCCGCTCTATGTACAAGTACCTCTCCGCTCCATGTACAAGTACCTCTCCGCTCAATGTACAAATACCTCTCCGCTCCATGTACAAGTAGCTCTCCGCTGAATGTACAAGTGTCGACAGTACCTCTCCGCTCAATGTACAAGTACCTCTCCGCTCAATGTACAAGTACATCTCCGCTCCATGTACAAGTACATCTCTGCTCCATGTACAAGTACCTCTCCGCTCAATGTACAAGTACATCTCCGCTCCATGTACAAGTACCTCTCCGCTCCATGTACAAGTACCTCTCCGGTCCATGTACAAGTACCTCTCCGCTCCATGTACAAGTACCTCTCCGCTCCATGTACAAGTACCTCTCCGCTCAATGTCAAGTGTCGACAGTACCTCTCCGCTCCATGTACAAATACCTCTCCGCTCCATGTACAAGTACCTCTCCGCTCTCATGTACAAGTACCTCTCCGCTCCATGTACAAGTACCTCTCCGCTCCATGTACAAGTACCTCTCCGCTCAATGTACAAATACCTCTCCGCTCCATGTATAAGTACCTCTCCGCTCTATGTACAAGTACCTCTCCGCTCCATGTACAAGTACCTCTCCGCTCAATGTACAAATACCTCTCCGCTCCATGTACAAGTAGCTCTCCGCTGAATGTACAAGTGTCGACAGTACCTCTCCGCTCAATGTACAAGTACCTCTCCGCTCAATGTACAAATACCTCTCCTCTCCATGTACAAGTACCTCTCCGCTCAATGTCAAGTATCGACAGTACCTCTCCGCTCCATGTACAAGTACCTCTCCGCTGAATGTACAAGTGTCGACAGTACCTCTCCGCTCAATGTACAAGTACCTCTCCGCTCAATGTACAAGTACCTCTCCGCTCAATGTACAAGTGTCGACAGTACCTCTTCGCTCCATGTACAAGTACCTCTCCGCTCAATGTACAAGTGTCGACAGTACCTCTACGCTCAATGTACAAGTGTCGACAGTACCTCTCCGCTCTCATGTACAAGTACCTCTCCGATCCATGTACAAGTACATCTCCGCTCCATGTACAAGTACATCTCCGCTCAATGTACAAGTACCTCTCCGCTCCATGTACAAGTACCTCTCCGCTCCATGTACAAGTACCTCTCCGCTCCATGTACAAGTACCTCTCCGCTCCATGTACAAGTACCTCTCCGCTCAATGTACAAGTACCTCTCCGCTCCATGTACAAGTACCTCTCCGCTCAATGTACAAGTACCTCTCCGCTCCATGTACAAGTACCTCTCCGCTCCATGTACAAGTACCTCTCCGCTCCATGTACAAGTACCTCTCCGCTCCATGTACAAGTACCTCTCCGCTCAATGTACAAGTACATCTCCGCTCCATGTACAAGTACCTCTCCGCTCCATGTACAAGTACATCTCCGCTCCATGTACAAGTACCTCTCCGCTCCATGTACAAGTACCTCTCCGCTCAATGTACAAGTACATCTCCGCTCCATGTACAAGTACATCTCTGCTCCATGTACAAGTACCTCTCCGCTCAATGTACAAGTACATCTCCGCTCCATGTACAAGTACCTCTCCGCTCCATGTACAAGTACCTCTCCGGTCCATGTACAAGTACCTCTCCGCTCCATGTACAAGTACCTCTCCGCTCCATGTACAAGTACCTCTCCGCTCAATGTCAAGTGTCGACAGTACCTCTCCGCTCCATGTACAAATACCTCTCCGCTCTCATGTACAAGTACCTCTCCGCTCCATGTACAAGTACCTCTCCGCTCAATGTCAAGTGTCGACAGTACCTCTCCGCTCCATGTACAAATACCTCTCCGCTCCATGTACAAGTACCTCTCCGCTCTCATGTACAAGTACCTCTCCGCTCCATGTACAAGTAGCTCTCCGCTCAATGTACAAGTGTCGACAGTACCTTTCCGCTCCATGTACAAATACCTCTCCGCTCTCATGTACAAGTACCTCTCCGCTCCATGTACAAGTACCTCTCCGCTCAATGTACAAATACCTCTCCGCTCCATGTATAAGTACCTCTCCGCTCTATGTACAAGTACCTCTCCGCTCCATGTACAAGTACATCTCCGCTCCATGTACAAGTACCTCTCCGCTCCATGTACAAGTACCTCTCCGGTCCATGTACAAGTACCTCTCCGCTCCATGTACAAGTACCTCTCCGCTCCATGTACAAGTACCTCTCCGCTCAATGTCAAGTGTCGACAGTACCTCTCCGCTCCATGTACAAATACCTCTCCGCTCCATGTACAAGTACCTCTCCGCTCTCATGTACAAGTACCTCTCCGCTCCATGTACAAGTACCTCTCCGCTCCATGTACAAGTACCTCTCCGCTCAATGTACAAATACCTCTCCGCTCCATGTATAAGTACCTCTCCGCTCTATGTACAAGTACCTCTCCGCTCCATGTACAAGTACCTCTCCGCTCAATGTACAAATACCTCTCCGCTCCATGTACAAGTAGCTCTCCGCTGAATGTACAAGTGTCGACAGTACCTCTCCGCTCAATGTACAAGTACCTCTCCGCTCAATGTACAAATACCTCTCCGCTCCATGTACAAGTACCTCTCCGCTCAATGTCAAGTATCGACAGTACCTCTCCGCTCCATGTACAAGTACCTCTCCGCTGAATGTACAAGTGTCGACAGTACCTCTCCGCTCAATGTACAAGTACCTCTCCGCTCAATGTACAAGTACCTCTCCGCTCAATGTACAAGTGTCGACAGTACCTCTCCGCTCCATGTACAAGTACCTCTCCGCTCAATGTACAAGTGTCGACAGTACCTCTACGCTCAATGTACAAGTGTCGACAGTACCTCTCCGCTCTCATGTACAAGTACCTCTCCGATCCATGTACAAGTACATCTCCGCTCCATGTACAAGTACATCTCCGCTCAATGTACAAGTACCTCTCCGCTCCATGTACAAGTACCTCTCCGCTCCATGTACAAGTACCTCTCCGCTCCATGTACAAGTACCTCTCCGCTCCATGTACAAGTACCTCTCCGCTCAATGTACAAGTACCTCTCCGCTCCATGTACAAGTACCTCTCCGCTCAATGTACAAGTACCTCTCCGCTCCATGTACAAGTACCTCTCCGCTCCATGTACAAGTACCTCTCCGCTCCATGTACAAGTACCTCTCCGCTCCATGTACAAGTACATCTCTGCTCCATGTACAAGTACCTCTCCGCTCAATGTACAAGTACATCTCCGCTCCATGTACAAGTACCTCTCCGCTCCATGTACAAGTACATCTCCGCTCCATGTACAAGTACCTCTCCGCTCCATGTACAAGTACCTCTCCGCTCAATGTACAAGTACATCTCCGCTCCATGTACAAGTACATCTCTGCTCCATGTACAAGTACCTCTCCGCTCAATGTACAAGTACATCTCCGCTCCATGTACAAGTACCTCTCCGCTCCATGTACAAGTACCTCTCCGGTCCATGTACAAGTACCTCTCCGCTCCATGTACAAGTACCTCTCCGCTCCATGTACAAGTACCTCTCCGCTCAATGTCAAGTGTCGACAGTACCTCTCCGCTCCATGTACAAATACCTCTCCGCTCTCATGTACAAGTACCTCTCCGCTCCATGTACAAGTACCTCTCCGCTCAATGTCAAGTGTCGACAGTACCTCTCCGCTCCATGTACAAATACCTCTCCGCTCCATGTACAAGTACCTCTCCGCTCTCATGTACAAGTACCTCTCCGCTCCATGTACAAGTAGCTCTCCGCTCAATGTACAAGTGTCGACAGTACCTTTCCGCTCCATGTACAAATACCTCTCCGCTCTCATGTACAAGTACCTCTCCGCTCCATGTACAAGTACCTCTCCGCTCAATGTACAAATACCTCTCCGCTCCATGTATAAGTACCTCTCCGCTCTATGTACAAGTACCTCTCCGCTCCATGTACAAGTACCTCTCCGCTCAATGTACAAATACCTCTCCGCTCCATGTACAAGTAGCTCTCCGCTGAATGTACAAGTGTCGACAGTACCTCTCCGCTCAATGTACAAGTACCTCTCCGCTCAATGTACAAATACCTCTCCGCTCCATGTACAAGTACCTCTCCGCTCAATGTCAAGTATCGACAGTACCTCTCCGCTCCATGTACAAGTACCTCTCCGCTGAATGTACAAGTGTCGACAGTACCTCTCCGCTCAATGTACAAGTACCTCTCCGCTCTCATGTACAAGTACCTCTCCGCTCCATGTACAAGTACCTCTCCCCTCAATGTACAAGTACCTCTGCGCTCCATGTACAAGTACCTCTCCGCTCAATGTACAAGTACCTCTCCGCTCAATGTACAAGTGTCGACAGTACCTCTCCGCTCCATGTACAAGTACCTCTCCGCTCAATGTACAAGTGTCGACAGTACCTCTACGCTCAATGTACAAGTGTCGACAGTACCTCTCCGCTCTCATGTACAAGTACCTCTCCGATCCATGTACAAGTACATCTCCGCTCCATGTACAAGTACATCTCCGCTCAATGTACAAGTACCTCTCCGCTCCATGTACAAGTACCTCTCCGCTCCATGTACAAGTACCTCTCCGCTCCATGTACAAGTACCTCTCCGCTCCATGTACAAGTACCTCTCCGCTCAATGTACAAGTACCTCTCCGCTCCATGTACAAGTACCTCTCCGCTCAATGTACAAGTACATCTCCGCTCCATGTACAAGTACATCTCTGCTCCATGTACAAGTACCTCTCCGCTCAATGTACAAGTACATCTCCGCTCAATGTACAAGTACCTCTCCGCTCCATGTACAAGTACCTCTCCGGTCCATGTACAAGTACCTCTCCGCTCCATGTACAAGTACCTCTCCGCTCCATGTACAAGTACCTCTCCGCTCAATGTCAAGTGTCGACAGTACCTCTCCGCTCCATGTACAAATACCTCTCCGCTCTCATGTACAAGTACCTCTCCGCTCCATGTACAAGTACCTCTCCGCTCAATGTCAAGTGTCGACAGTACCTCTCCGCTCCATGTACAAATACCTCTCCGCTCCATGTACAAGTACCTCTCCGCTCTCATGTACAAGTACCTCTCCGCTCCATGTACAAGTAGCTCTCCGCTCAATGTACAAGTGTCGACAGTACCTTTCCGCTCCATGTACAAATACCTCTCCGCTCTCATGTACAAGTACCTCTCCGCTCCATGTACAAGTACCTCTCCGCTCAATGTACAAATACCTCTCCGCTCCATGTATAAGTACCTCTCCGCTCTATGTACAAGTACCTCTCCGCTCCATGTACAAGTACCTCTCCGCTCAATGTACAAATACCTCTCCGCTCCATGTACAAGTAGCTCTCCGCTGAATGTACAAGTGTCGACAGTACCTCTCCGCTCAATGTACAAGTACCTCTCCGCTCAATGTACAAGTACATCTCCGCTCCATGTACAAGTACATCTCTGCTCCATGTACAAGTACCTCTCCGCTCAATGTACAAGTACATCTCCGCTCCATGTACAAGTACCTCTCCGCTCCATGTACAAGTACCTCTCCGGTCCATGTACAAGTACCTCTCCGCTCCATGTACAAGTACCTCTCCGCTCCATGTACAAGTACCTCTCCGCTCAATGTCAAGTGTCGACAGTACCTCTCCGCTCCATGTACAAATACCTCTCCGCTCCATGTACAAGTACCTCTCCGCTCTCATGTACAAGTACCTCTCCGCTCCATGTACAAGTACCTCTCCGCTCCATGTACAAGTACCTCTCCGCTCAATGTACAAATACCTCTCCGCTCCATGTATAAGTACCTCTCCGCTCTATGTACAAGTACCTCTCCGCTCCATGTACAAGTACCTCTCCGCTCAATGTACAAATACCTCTCCGCTCCATGTACAAGTAGCTCTCCGCTGAATGTACAAGTGTCGACAGTACCTCTCCGCTCAATGTACAAGTACCTCTCCGCTCAATGTACAAATACCTCTCCTCTCCATGTACAAGTACCTCTCCGCTCAATGTCAAGTATCGACAGTACCTCTCCGCTCCATGTACAAGTACCTCTCCGCTGAATGTACAAGTGTCGACAGTACCTCTCCGCTCAATGTACAAGTACCTCTCCGCTCAATGTACAAGTACCTCTCCGCTCAATGTACAAGTGTCGACAGTACCTCTTCGCTCCATGTACAAGTACCTCTCCGCTCAATGTACAAGTGTCGACAGTACCTCTACGCTCAATGTACAAGTGTCGACAGTACCTCTCCGCTCTCATGTACAAGTACCTCTCCGATCCATGTACAAGTACATCTCCGCTCCATGTACAAGTACATCTCCGCTCAATGTACAAGTACCTCTCCGCTCCATGTACAAGTACCTCTCCGCTCCATGTACAAGTACCTCTCCGCTCCATGTACAAGTACCTCTCCGCTCCATGTACAAGTACCTCTCCGCTCAATGTACAAGTACCTCTCCGCTCCATGTACAAGTACCTCTCCGCTCAATGTACAAGTACCTCTCCGCTCCATGTACAAGTACCTCTCCGCTCCATGTACAAGTACCTCTCCGCTCCATGTACAAGTACCTCTCCGCTCCATGTACAAGTACATCTCTGCTCCATGTACAAGTACCTCTCCGCTCAATGTACAAGTACATCTCCGCTCCATGTACAAGTACCTCTCCGCTCCATGTACAAGTACATCTCCGCTCCATGTACAAGTACCTCTCCGCTCCATGTACAAGTACCTCTCCGCTCAATGTACAAGTACATCTCCGCTCCATGTACAAGTACATCTCTGCTCCATGTACAAGTACCTCTCCGCTCAATGTACAAGTACATCTCCGCTCCATGTACAAGTACCTCTCCGCTCCATGTACAAGTACCTCTCCGGTCCATGTACAAGTACCTCTCCGCTCCATGTACAAGTACCTCTCCGCTCCATGTACAAGTACCTCTCCGCTCAATGTCAAGTGTCGACAGTACCTCTCCGCTCCATGTACAAATACCTCTCCGCTCTCATGTACAAGTACCTCTCCGCTCCATGTACAAGTACCTCTCCGCTCAATGTCAAGTGTCGACAGTACCTCTCCGCTCCATGTACAAATACCTCTCCGCTCCATGTACAAGTACCTCTCCGCTCTCATGTACAAGTACCTCTCCGCTCCATGTACAAGTAGCTCTCCGCTCAATGTACAAGTGTCGACAGTACCTTTCCGCTCCATGTACAAATACCTCTCCGCTCTCATGTACAAGTACCTCTCCGCTCCATGTACAAGTACCTCTCCGCTCAATGTACAAATACCTCTCCGCTCCATGTATAAGTACCTCTCCGCTCTATGTACAAGTACCTCTCCGCTCCATGTACAAGTACCTCTCCGCTCAATGTACAAATACCTCTCCGCTCCATGTACAAGTAGCTCTCCGCTGAATGTACAAGTGTCGACAGTACCTCTCCGCTCAATGTACAAGTACCTCTCCGCTCAATGTACAAGTACATCTCCGCTCCATGTACAAGTACATCTCTGCTCCATGTACAAGTACCTCTCCGCTCAATGTACAAGTACATCTCCGCTCCATGTACAAGTACCTCTCCGCTCCATGTACAAGTACCTCTCCGGTCCATGTACAAGTACCTCTCCGCTCCATGTACAAGTACCTCTCCGCTCCATGTACAAGTACCTCTCCGCTCAATGTCAAGTGTCGACAGTACCTCTCCGCTCCATGTACAAATACCTCTCCGCTCCATGTACAAGTACCTCTCCGCTCTCATGTACAAGTACCTCTCCGCTCCATGTACAAGTACCTCTCCGCTCCATGTACAAGTACCTCTCCGCTCAATGTACAAATACCTCTCCGCTCCATGTATAAGTACCTCTCCGCTCTATGTACAAGTACCTCTCCGCTCCATGTACAAGTACCTCTCCGCTCAATGTACAAATACCTCTCCGCTCCATGTACAAGTAGCTCTCCGCTGAATGTACAAGTGTCGACAGTACCTCTCCGCTCAATGTACAAGTACCTCTCCGCTCAATGTACAAATACCTCTCCTCTCCATGTACAAGTACCTCTCCGCTCAATGTCAAGTATCGACAGTACCTCTCCGCTCCATGTACAAGTACCTCTCCGCTGAATGTACAAGTGTCGACAGTACCTCTCCGCTCAATGTACAAGTACCTCTCCGCTCAATGTACAAGTACCTCTCCGCTCAATGTACAAGTGTCGACAGTACCTCTTCGCTCCATGTACAAGTACCTCTCCGCTCAATGTACAAGTGTCGACAGTACCTCTACGCTCAATGTACAAGTGTCGACAGTACCTCTCCGCTCTCATGTACAAGTACCTCTCCGATCCATGTACAAGTACATCTCCGCTCCATGTACAAGTACATCTCCGCTCAATGTACAAGTACCTCTCCGCTCCATGTACAAGTACCTCTCCGCTCCATGTACAAGTACCTCTCCGCTCAATGTCAAGTGTCGACAGTACCTCTCCGCTCCATGTACAAATACCTCTCCGCTCCATGTACAAGTACCTCTCCGCTCTCATGTACAAGTACCTCTCCGCTCCATGTACAAGTACCTCTCCGCTCCATGTACAAGTACCTCTCCGCTCAATGTACAAATACCTCTCCGCTCCATGTATAAGTACCTCTCCGCTCTATGTACAAGTACCTCTCCGCTCCATGTACAAGTACCTCTCCGCTCAATGTACAAATACCTCTCCGCTCCATGTACAAGTAGCTCTCCGCTGAATGTACAAGTGTCGACAGTACCTCTCCGCTCAATGTACAAGTACCTCTCCGCTCAATGTACAAATACCTCTCCTCTCCATGTACAAGTACCTCTCCGCTCAATGTCAAGTATCGACAGTACCTCTCCGCTCCATGTACAAGTACCTCTCCGCTGAATGTACAAGTGTCGACAGTACCTCTCCGCTCAATGTACAAGTACCTCTCCGCTCAATGTACAAGTACCTCTCCGCTCAATGTACAAGTGTCGACAGTACCTCTTCGCTCCATGTACAAGTACCTCTCCGCTCAATGTACAAGTGTCGACAGTACCTCTACGCTCAATGTACAAGTGTCGACAGTACCTCTCCGCTCTCATGTACAAGTACCTCTCCGATCCATGTACAAGTACATCTCCGCTCCATGTACAAGTACATCTCCGCTCAATGTACAAGTACCTCTCCGCTCCATGTACAAGTACCTCTCCGCTCCATGTACAAGTACCTCTCCGCTCCATGTACAAGTACCTCTCCGCTCCATGTACAAGTACCTCTCCGCTCAATGTACAAGTACCTCTCCGCTCCATGTACAAGTACCTCTCCGCTCAATGTACAAGTACCTCTCCGCTCCATGTACAAGTACCTCTCCGCTCCATGTACAAGTACCTCTCCGCTCCATGTACAAGTACCTCTCCGCTCCATGTACAAGTACATCTCTGCTCCATGTACAAGTACCTCTCCGCTCAATGTACAAGTACATCTCCGCTCCATGTACAAGTACCTCTCCGCTCCATGTACAAGTACATCTCCGCTCCATGTACAAGTACCTCTCCGCTCCATGTACAAGTACCTCTCCGCTCAATGTACAAGTACATCTCCGCTCCATGTACAAGTACATCTCTGCTCCATGTACAAGTACCTCTCCGCTCAATGTACAAGTACATCTCCGCTCCATGTACAAGTACCTCTCTGCTCCATGTACAAGTACCTCTCCGGTCCATGTACAAGTACCTCTCCGCTCCATGTACAAGTACCTCTCCGCTCCATGTACAAGTACCTCTCCGCTCAATGTCAAGTGTCGACAGTACCTCTCCGCTCCATGTACAAATACCTCTCCGCTCTCATGTACAAGTACCTCTCCGCTCCATGTACAAGTACCTCTCCGCTCAATGTCAAGTGTCGACAGTACCTCTCCGCTCCATGTACAAATACCTCTCCGCTCCATGTACAAGTACCTCTCCGCTCTCATGTACAAGTACCTCTCCGCTCCATGTACAAGTAGCTCTCCGCTCAATGTACAAGTGTCGACAGTACCTTTCCGCTCCATGTACAAATACCTCTCCGCTCTCATGTACAAGTACCTCTCCGCTCCATGTACAAGTACCTCTCCGCTCAATGTACAAATACCTCTCCGCTCCATGTATAAGTACCTCTCCGCTCTATGTACAAGTACCTCTCCGCTCCATGTACAAGTACATCTCCGCTCCATGTACAAGTACCTCTCCGCTCCATGTACAAGTACCTCTCCGGTCCATGTACAAGTACCTCTCCGCTCCATGTACAAGTACCTCTCCGCTCCATGTACAAGTACCTCTCCGCTCAATGTCAAGTGTCGACAGTACCTCTCCGCTCCATGTACAAATACCTCTCCGCTCCATGTACAAGTACCTCTCCGCTCTCATGTACAAGTACCTCTCCGCTCCATGTACAAGTACCTCTCCGCTCCATGTACAAGTACCTCTCCGCTCAATGTACAAATACCTCTCCGCTCCATGTATAAGTACCTCTCCGCTCTATGTACAAGTACCTCTCCGCTCCATGTACAAGTACCTCTCCGCTCAATGTACAAATACCTCTCCGCTCCATGTACAAGTAGCTCTCCGCTGAATGTACAAGTGTCGACAGTACCTCTCCGCTCAATGTACAAGTACCTCTCCGCTCAATGTACAAATACCTCTCCGCTCCATGTACAAGTACCTCTCCGCTCAATGTCAAGTATCGACAGTACCTCTCCGCTCCATGTACAAGTACCTCTCCGCTGAATGTACAAGTGTCGACAGTACCTCTCCGCTCAATGTACAAGTACCTCTCCGCTCAATGTACAAGTACCTCTCCGCTCAATGTACAAGTGTCGACAGTACCTCTTCGCTCCATGTACAAGTACCTCTCCGCTCAATGTCAAGTGTCGACAGTACCTCTCCGCTCCATGTACAAATACCTCTCCGCTCCATGTACAAGTACCTCTCCGCTCTCATGTACAAGTACCTCTCCGCTCCATGTACAAGTACCTCTCCGCTCCATGTACAAGTACCTCTCCGCTCAATGTACAAATACCTCTCCGCTCCATGTATAAGTACCTCTCCGCTCTATGTACAAGTACCTCTCCGCTCCATGTACAAGTACCTCTCCGCTCAATGTACAAATACCTCTCCGCTCCATGTACAAGTAGCTCTCCGCTGAATGTACAAGTGTCGACAGTACCTCTCCGCTCAATGTACAAGTACCTCTCCGCTCAATGTACAAATACCTCTCCTCTCCATGTACAAGTACCTCTCCGCTCAATGTCAAGTATCGACAGTACCTCTCCGCTCCATGTACAAGTACCTCTCCGCTGAATGTACAAGTGTCGACAGTACCTCTCCGCTCAATGTACAAGTACCTCTCCGCTCAATGTACAAGTACCTCTCCGCTCAATGTACAAGTGTCGACAGTACCTCTTCGCTCCATGTACAAGTACCTCTCCGCTCAATGTACAAGTGTCGACAGTACCTCTACGCTCAATGTACAAGTGTCGACAGTACCTCTCCGCTCTCATGTACAAGTACCTCTCCGATCCATGTACAAGTACATCTCCGCTCCATGTACAAGTACATCTCCGCTCAATGTACAAGTACCTCTCCGCTCCATGTACAAGTACCTCTCCGCTCCATGTACAAGTACCTCTCCGCTCCATGTACAAGTACCTCTCCGCTCCATGTACAAGTACCTCTCCGCTCAATGTACAAGTACCTCTCCGCTCCATGTACAAGTACCTCTCCGCTCAATGTACAAGTACCTCTCCGCTCCATGTACAAGTACCTCTCCGCTCCATGTACAAGTACCTCTCCGCTCCATGTACAAGTACCTCTCCGCTCCATGTACAAGTACATCTCTGCTCCATGTACAAGTACCTCTCCGCTCAATGTACAAGTACATCTCCGCTCCATGTACAAGTACCTCTCCGCTCCATGTACAAGTACATCTCCGCTCCATGTACAAGTACCTCTCCGCTCCATGTACAAGTACCTCTCCGCTCAATGTACAAGTACATCTCCGCTCCATGTACAAGTACATCTCTGCTCCATGTACAAGTACCTCTCCGCTCAATGTACAAGTACATCTCCGCTCCATGTACAAGTACCTCTCTGCTCCATGTACAAGTACCTCTCCGGTCCATGTACAAGTACCTCTCCGCTCCATGTACAAGTACCTCTCCGCTCCATGTACAAGTACCTCTCCGCTCAATGTCAAGTGTCGACAGTACCTCTCCGCTCCATGTACAAATACCTCTCCGCTCTCATGTACAAGTACCTCTCCGCTCCATGTACAAGTACCTCTCCGCTCAATGTCAAGTGTCGACAGTACCTCTCCGCTCCATGTACAAATACCTCTCCGCTCCATGTACAAGTACCTCTCCGCTCTCATGTACAAGTACCTCTCCGCTCCATGTACAAGTAGCTCTCCGCTCAATGTACAAGTGTCGACAGTACCTTTCCGCTCCATGTACAAATACCTCTCCGCTCTCATGTACAAGTACCTCTCCGCTCCATGTACAAGTACCTCTCCGCTCAATGTACAAATACCTCTCCGCTCCATGTATAAGTACCTCTCCGCTCTATGTACAAGTACCTCTCCGCTCCATGTACAAGTACATCTCCGCTCCATGTACAAGTACCTCTCCGCTCCATGTACAAGTACCTCTCCGGTCCATGTACAAGTACCTCTCCGCTCCATGTACAAGTACCTCTCCGCTCCATGTACAAGTACCTCTCCGCTCAATGTCAAGTGTCGACAGTACCTCTCCGCTCCATGTACAAATACCTCTCCGCTCCATGTACAAGTACCTCTCCGCTCTCATGTACAAGTACCTCTCCGCTCCATGTACAAGTACCTCTCCGCTCCATGTACAAGTACCTCTCCGCTCAATGTACAAATACCTCTCCGCTCCATGTATAAGTACCTCTCCGCTCTATGTACAAGTACCTCTCCGCTCCATGTACAAGTACCTCTCCGCTCAATGTACAAATACCTCTCCGCTCCATGTACAAGTAGCTCTCCGCTGAATGTACAAGTGTCGACAGTACCTCTCCGCTCAATGTACAAGTACCTCTCCGCTCAATGTACAAATACCTCTCCGCTCCATGTACAAGTACCTCTCCGCTCAATGTCAAGTATCGACAGTACCTCTCCGCTCCATGTACAAGTACCTCTCCGCTGAATGTACAAGTGTCGACAGTACCTCTCCGCTCAATGTACAAGTACCTCTCCGCTCAATGTACAAGTACCTCTCCGCTCAATGTACAAGTGTCGACAGTACCTCTTCGCTCCATGTACAAGTACCTCTCCGCTCAATGTACAAGTGTCGACAGTACCTCTACGCTCAATGTACAAGTGTCGACAGTACCTCTCCGCTCTCATGTACAAGTACCTCTCCGATCCATGTACAAGTACATCTCCGCTCCATGTACAAGTACATCTCCGCTCAATGTACAAGTACCTCTCCGCTCCATGTACAAGTACCTCTCCGCTCCATGTACAAGTACCTCTCCGCTCCATGTACAAGTACCTCTCCGCTCCATGTACAAGTACCTCTCCGCTCAATGTACAAGTACCTCTCCGCTCCATGTACAAGTACCTCTCCGCTCAATGTACAAGTACCTCTCCGCTCCATGTACAAGTACCTCTCCGCTCCATGTACAAGTACATCTCCGCTCCATGTACAAGTACCTCTCCGCTCCATGTACAAGTACATCTCTGCTCCATGTACAAGTACCTCTCCGCTCAATGTACAAGTACATCTCCGCTCCATGTACAAGTACCTCTCCGCTCCATGTACAAGTACATATCCGCTCCATGTACAAGTACCTCTCCGCTCCATGTACAAGTACCTCTCCGCTCAATGTACAAGTACATCTCCGCTCCATGTACAAGTACATCTCTGCTCCATGTACAAGTACCTCTCCGCTCAATGTACAAGTACATCTCCGCTCCATGTACAAGTACCTCTCCGCTCCATGTACAAGTACCTCTCCGGTCCATGTACAAGTACCTCTCCGCTCCATGTACAAGTACCTCTCCGCTCCATGTACAAGTACCTCTCCGCTCAATGTCAAGTGTCGACAGTACCTCTCCGCTCCATGTACAAATACCTCTCCGCTCTCATGTACAAGTACCTCTCCGCTCCATGTACAAGTACCTCTCCGCTCAATGTCAAGTGTCGACAGTACCTCTCCGCTCCATGTACAAATACCTCTCCGCTCCATGTACAAGTACCTCTCCGCTCTCATGTACAAGTACCTCTCCGCTCCATGTACAAGTAGCTCTCCGCTCAATGTACAAGTGTCGACAGTACCTTTCCGCTCCATGTACAAATACCTCTCCGCTCTCATGTACAAGTACCTCTCCGCTCCATGTACAAGTACCTCTCCGCTCAATGTACAAATACCTCTCCGCTCCATGTATAAGTACCTCTCCGCTCTATGTACAAGTACCTCTCCGCTCCATGTACAAGTACATCTCCGCTCCATGTACAAGTACCTCTCCGCTCCATGTACAAGTACCTCTCCGGTCCATGTACAAGTACCTCTCCGCTCCATGTACAAGTACCTCTCCGCTCCATGTACAAGTACCTCTCCGCTCAATGTCAAGTGTCGACAGTACCTCTCCGCTCCATGTACAAATACCTCTCCGCTCCATGTACAAGTACCTCTCCGCTCTCATGTACAAGTACCTCTCCGCTCCATGTACAAGTACCTCTCCGCTCCATGTACAAGTACCTCTCCGCTCAATGTACAAATACCTCTCCGCTCCATGTATAAGTACCTCTCCGCTCTATGTACAAGTACCTCTCCGCTCCATGTACAAGTACCTCTCCGCTCAATGTACAAATACCTCTCCGCTCCATGTACAAGTAGCTCTCCGCTGAATGTACAAGTGTCGACAGTACCTCTCCGCTCAATGTACAAGTACCTCTCCGCTCAATGTACAAATACCTCTCCGCTCCATGTACAAGTACCTCTCCGCTCAATGTCAAGTATCGACAGTACCTCTCCGCTCCATGTACAAGTACCTCTCCGCTGAATGTACAAGTGTCGACAGTACCTCTCCGCTCAATGTACAAGTACCTCTCCGCTCAATGTACAAGTACCTCTCCGCTCAATGTACAAGTGTCGACAGTACCTCTTCGCTCCATGTACAAGTACCTCTCCGCTCAATGTACAAGTGTCGACAGTACCTCTACGCTCAATGTACAAGTGTCGACAGTACCTCTCCGCTCTCATGTACAAGTACCTCTCCGATCCATGTACAAGTACATCTCCGCTCCATGTACAAGTACATCTCCGCTCAATGTACAAGTACCTCTCCGCTCCATGTACAAGTACCTCTCCGCTCCATGTACAAGTACCTCTCCGCTCCATGTACAAGTACCTCTCCGCTCCATGTACAAGTACCTCTCCGCTCAATGTACAAGTACCTCTCCGCTCCATGTACAAGTACCTCTCCGCTCAATGTACAAGTACCTCTCCGCTCCATGTACAAGTACCTCTCCGCTCCATGTACAAGTACATCTCCGCTCCATGTACAAGTACCTCTCCGCTCCATGTACAAGTACATCTCTGCTCCATGTACAAGTACCTCTCCGCTCAATGTACAAGTACATCTCCGCTCCATGTACAAGTACCTCTCCGCTCCATGTACAAGTACATATCCGCTCCATGTACAAGTACCTCTCCGCTCCATGTACAAGTACCTCTCCGCTCAATGTACAAGTACATCTCCGCTCCATGTACAAGTACATCTCTGCTCCATGTACAAGTACCTCTCCGCTCAATGTACAAGTACATCTCCGCTCCATGTACAAGTACCTCTCCGCTCCATGTACAAGTACCTCTCCGGTCCATGTACAAGTACCTCTCCGCTCCATGTACAAGTACCTCTCCGCTCCATGTACAAGTACCTCTCCGCTCAATGTCAAGTGTCGACAGTACCTCTCCGCTCCATGTACAAATACCTCTCCGCTCTCATGTACAAGTACCTCTCCGCTCCATGTACAAGTACCTCTCCGCTCAATGTCAAGTGTCGACAGTACCTCTCCGCTCCATGTACAAATACCTCTCCGCTCCATGTACAAGTACCTCTCCGCTCTCATGTACAAGTACCTCTCCGCTCCATGTACAAGTAGCTCTCCGCTCAATGTACAAGTGTCGACAGTACCTTTCCGCTCCATGTACAAATACCTCTCCGCTCTCATGTACAAGTACCTCTCCGCTCCATGTACAAGTACCTCTCCGCTCAATGTACAAATACCTCTCCGCTCCATGTATAAGTACCTCTCCGCTCAATGTCAAGTATCGACAGTACCTCTCCGCTCCATGTACAAGTACCTCTCCGCTGAATGTACAAGTGTCGACAGTACCTCTCCGCTCAATGTACAAGTACCTCTCCGCTCCATGTACAAGTACCTCTCCGCTCTCATGTACAAGTACCTCTCCGCTCCATGTACAAGTACCTCTCCGCTCAATGTACAAGTACCTCTGCGCTCCATGTACAAGTACCTCTCCGCTCAATGTACAAGTACCTCTCCGCTCAATGTACAAGTGTCGACAGTACCTCTCCGCTCCATGTACAAGTACCTCTCCGCTCAATGTACAAGTGTCGACAGTACCTCTACGCTCAATGTACAAGTGTCGACAGTACCTCTCCGCTCTCATGTACAAGTACCTCTCCGATCCATGTACAAGTACATCTCCGCTCCATGTACAAGTACATCTCCGCTCAATGTACAAGTACCTCTCCGCTCCATGTACAAGTACCTCTCCGCTCCATGTACAAGTACCTCTCCGCTCCATGTACAAGTACCTCTCCGCTCCATGTACAAGTACCTCTCCGCTCCATGTACAAGTACCTCTCCGCTCCATGTACAAGTACCTCTCCGCTCAATGTACAAGTACCTCTCCGCTCCATGTACAAGTACCTCTCCGCTCCATGTACAAGTACCTCTCCGCTCCATGTACAAGTACCTCTCCGCTCAATGTACAAGTACCTCTCCGCTCCCTGTACAAGTACATCTCCGCTCCATGTACAAGTACCTCTCCGCTCCATGTACAAGTACCTCTCCGCTCCATGTACAAGTACCTCTCCGCTCAATGTACAAGTGTCGACAGTACCTCTCCGCTCCATGTACAAGTACCTCTCCGCTCCATGTACAAGTACCTCTCCGCTCAATGTACAAGTGTCGACAGTACCTCTCCGCTCCATCTACAAGTACCTCTCCGCTCAATGTACAAGTACCTCTCCGCTGAATGTACAAGTACCTCTCCGCTCCATGTACAAGTACCTCTCCGCTCCATGTACAAATACCTCTCCGCTCCATGTACAAGTACCTCTCCGCTCCATGTACAAGCACCTCTCCGCTACATGTACAAGTACCTCTCCGCTCCATGTACAAGTACCTCTCCGCTCCATGTACAAGTACCTCTCCGCTCAATGTACAAGTACCTCTCCGCTCCATGTACAAATACCTCTCCGCTCCATGTACAAATACCTCTCCGCTCCATGTACAAGTACCTCTCCGCTCCATGTACCAGTACCTCTCCGCTCAATGTACAAGTACATCTCCGCTCAATGTACAAGTACATCTCCGCTCAATGTACAAGTACGTCTCCGCTCAATGTACAAGTACCTCTCCGCTCAATGTACAAGTACCTCTCCGCTCCATGTACAAGTACTTCTCCGCTCAATGTACAAGTACATCTCCGCTCCATGTACCAGTACCTCTCCGCTCAATGTACAAGTACCTCTCCGCTCAATGTACAAGTACATCTCCGCTCCATGTACAAGTACGTCTCCGCTCAATGTATAAGTACCTCTCCGCTCCATGTACAAGTACCTCTCCGCTCCATGTACAAGTACATCTCCGCTCCATGTACAAGTACATCTCCGCTCCATGTACAAGTACCTCTCCGCTCCATGTACAAGTACCTCTCCGCTCCATGTACAAGTACATCTCCGCTCCATGTACAAGTACCTCTCCGCTCAATGTACAAGTACATCTCCGCTCCATGTACAAGTACATCTCCACTCCATGTACAAGTACCTCTCCGCTCAATGTACAAGTACATCTCCGCTCCATGTACCAGTACCTCTCCGCTCAATGTACAAGTACATCTCCACTCCATGTACAAGTACCTCTCCGCTCAATGTACAAGTACATCTCCGCTCCATGTACCAGTACCTCTCCGCTCAATGTACAAGTACATCTCCACTCCATGTACAAGTACCTCTCCGCTCAATGTACAAGTACATCTCCGCTCCATGTACCAGTACCTCTCCGCTCAATGTACAAGTACATCTCCGCTCCATGTACAAGTACCTCTCCGCTCAATGTACAAGTACCTCTCCGCTCAATGTACAAGTACATCTCCGCTCCATGTACCAGTACCTCTCCGCTCAATGTACAAGTACATCTGCGCTCCATGTAGGGCTGGGTATCGTTCAAAATTTTTCGATATCGATACCGTTTCGATACTTGGATTTCGATACCGGTTCCTGAACGATACTTTTTTCGATACCAATTTTTAGAAAAATCCATTTTAACAAAAATAAAACTGCATTACACATTGAAATTATTTTACAAATCTTTAGTTTCCCCCCATCTTAAGTTTTACAGCAGAAAAAAATAAAACCTACTGTATTTAACATAACTTTAAGTTCTCTAAACGTATTGCCGTCCCTACAAAAAATATTGGAGTACTACAAAGGAAAGACATGTAGCTAAAACAAATAAATCAGTGGAATAGTTTTCAGTGCAAAACAGAGAGTTGCCAATCAGGGTTTAATGCTCACTGATGCAACAGAACTCTATTCTTGTACAAACTGATGAGATGGCTCCACTTCATGCATGGAAGACTAGTTGAGCATTGACTAGCCTATCAATATAGCCTTATATGCCACAAAGTGAATCGCATTTATATTCAACAAACTATCATGACATCAGCGTTTGTTAACGAGTTGCTAAAAATACATGGGCGATAACTGCCCGCTTGCACATAACGCTAATTAATTAAACATTAACGCTAGCGTTGCAGATCAGTGTGCTTACTGCTGCAACAGAACGTCATTCTTGTCAAATCTGACGAGACAGCTCAACTTCACTGACTAGCCAATCAATATAAATGAATCGCATTTACATTCAACAAACTATCATGACATCAGCGTTTGTTAACGAGTTGCTAAAAATACACAATGCCCGCTTGCGCATAACGTTACGGCGGCAATTAATTAAACGATCTAATGCTACAACTCACAGCCAGATGCATGGATTTGTCAGACTGAGGGATCTGATAACCGCTAACTTGCGGTAAGCTGAGCTGACCCACCTCTCAATTATTTCTCTTGTCTGTGGAAACCAGTCCGTGTTGTTTCTGTTTCTTTTCCTGCTTTTCATCATCTTCGCCATATGGTAATCCAGGATAGGAGTAGCTTGAGTGGCTAACTTCTTGTATACTATCCGCACCGCACGCCTGGCTCACAGTCACAACAAACACACCGGCTAAAGTGGGCGTAACGTTTCCTGCATGCCTCTACATGACAGCCAATCACCAGCCGTATTAGAGCGCGGCGTGCAAGCATGTCGCATGCTTATAGGCTCAATGACGCTGTTTTGTTTTGGTATCGAAAATTGGTATCGATTGACAAGGGAGGCTTCGATACCCCTTAGTATCGATGTTTCCATTTCGGTGCCAAGTAAGTATCGAAACTCGATACCCAGCCCTAGCTCCATGTACAAGTACCTCTCCGCTCAATGTACAAGTACCTCTCCGCTCAATGTACAAGTACCTCTCCGCTCCATGTACAAGTACCTCTCCGCTCCATGTACAAGTACCTCTCCGCTCCATGTACAAGTACCTCTCCGCTCCATGTACAAGTACATCTCTGCTCCATGTACAAGTACCTCTCCGCTCAATGTACAAGTACATCTCCGCTCCATGTACAAGTACCTCTCCGCTCCATGTACAAGTACATCTCCGCTCCATGTACAAGTACCTCTCCGCTCCATGTACAAGTACCTCTCCGCTCAATGTACAAGTACCTCTCCGCTCCATGTACAAGTACATCTCCGCTCCATGTACAAGTACCTCTCCGCTCAATGTACAAGTACATCTCCGCTCCATGTACAAGTACATCTCCACTCCATGTACAAGTACCTCTCCGCTCAATGTACAAGTACATCTCCGCTCCATGTACCAGTACCTCTCCGCTCAATGTACAAGTACATCTCCACTCCATGTACAAGTACCTCTCCGCTCAATGTACAAGTACATCTCCGCTCCATGTACCAGTACCTCTCCGCTCAATGTACAAGTACATCTCCACTCCATGTACAAGTACCTCTCCGCTCAATGTACAAGTACATCTCCGCTCCATGTACCAGTACCTCTCCGCTCAATGTACAAGTACATCTCCGCTCCATGTACAAGTACCTCTCCGCTCAATGTACAAGTACCTCTCCGCTCAATGTACAAGTACATCTCCGCTCCATGTACCAGTACCTCTCCGCTCAATGTACAAGTACATCTGCGCTCCATGTAGGGCTGGGTATCGTTCAAAATTTTTCGATATCGATACCGTTTCGATACTTGGATTTCGATACCGGTTCCTGAACGATACTTTTTTCGATACCAATTTTTAGAAAAATCCATTTTAACAAAAATAAAACTGCATTACACATTGAAATTATTTTACAAATCTTTAGTTTCCCCCCATCTTAAGTTTTACAGCAGAAAAAAATAAAACCTACTGTATTTAACATAACTTTAAGTTCTCTAAACGTATTGCCGTCCCTACAAAAAATATTGGAGTACTACAAAGGAAAGAAATGTAGCTAAAACAAATAAATCAGTGGAATAGTTTTCAGTGCAAAACAGAGAGTTGCAAATCAGGGTTTAATGCTCACTGATGCAACAGAACTCTATTCTTGTACAAACTGATGAGATGGCTCCACTTCATGCATGGAAGACTAGTTGAGCATTGACTAGCCTATCAATATAGCCTTATATGCCACAAAGTGAATCGCATTTATATTCAACAAACTATCATGACATCAGCGTTTGTTAACGAGTTGCTAAAAATACATGGGCGATAACTGCCCGCTTGCACATAACGCTAATTAATTAAACATTAACGCTAGCGTTGCAGATCAGTGTGCTCACTGCTGCAACAGAACGTCATTCTTGTCAAATCTGACGAGACAGCTCAACTTCACTGACTAGCCAATCAATATAAATGAATCGCATTTACATTCAACAAACTATCATGACATCAGCGTTTGTTAACGAGTTGCTAAAAATACACAATGCCCGCTTGCGCATAACGTTACGGCGGCAATTAATTAAACGATCTAATGCTACAACTCACAGCCAGATGCATGGATTTGTCAGACTGAGGGATCTGATAACCGCTAACTTGCGGTAAGCTGAGCTGACCCACCTCTCAATTATTTCTCTTGTCTGTGGAAACCAGTCCGTGTTGTTTCTGTTTCTTTTCCTGCTTTTCATCATCTTCGCCATATGGTAATCCAGGATAGGAGTAGCTTGAGTGGCTAACTTCTTGTATACTATCCGCACCGCACGCCTGGCTCACAGTCACAACAAACACACCGGCTAAAGTGGGCGTAACGTTTCCTGCATGCCTCTACATGACAGCCAATCACCAGCCGTATTAGAGCGCGGCGTGCAAGCATGTCGCATGCTTATAGGCTCAATGACGCTGTTTTGTTTTGGTATCGAAAATTGGTATCGATTGACAAGGGAGGCTTCGATACCCCTTAGTATCGATGTTTCCATTTCGGTGCCAAGTAAGTATCGAAACTCGATACCCAGCCCTAGCTCCATGTACAAGTACCTCTCCGCTCAATGTACAAGTACCTCTCCGCTCAATGTACAAGTACCTCTCCGCTCCATGTACAAGTACCTCTCCGCTCCATGTACAAGTACCTCTCCGCTCCATGTACAAGTACCTCTCCGCTCCATGTACAAGTACATCTCTGCTCCATGTACAAGTACCTCTCCGCTCAATGTACAAGTACATCTCCGCTCCATGTACAAGTACCTCTCCGCTCCATGTACAAGTACATCTCCGCTCCATGTACAAGTACCTCTCCGCTCCATGTACAAGTACCTCTCCGCTCAATGTACAAGTACCTCTCCGCTCCATGTACAAGTACATCTCCGCTCCATGTACAAGTACCTCTCCGCTCAATGTACAAGTACATCTCCGCTCCATGTACAAGTACATCTCCACTCCATGTACAAGTACCTCTCCGCTCAATGTACAAGTACATCTCCGCTCCATGTACCAGTACCTCTCCGCTCAATGTACAAGAACATCTCCACTCCATGTACAAGTACCTCTCCGCTCAATGTACAAGTACATCTCCGCTCCATGTACCAGTACCTCTCCGCTCAATGTACAAGTACATCTCCACTCCATGTACAAGTACCTCTCCGCTCAATGTACAAGTACATCTCCGCTCCATGTACCAGTACCTCTCCGCTCAATGTACAAGTACATCTCCGCTCCATGTACAAGTACCTCTCCGCTCAATGTACAAGTACCTCTCCGCTCAATGTACAAGTACATCTGCGCTCCATGTACCAGTACCTCTCCGCTCAATGTACAAGTACATCTGCGCTCCATGTAGGGCTGGGTATCGTTCAAAATTTTTCGATATCGATACCGTTTCGATACTTGGATTTCGATACCGGTTCCTGAACGATACTTTTTTCGATACCAATTTTTAGAAAAATCCATTTTAACAAAAATAAAACTGCATTACACATTGAAATTATTTTACAAATCTTTAGTTTCCCCCCATCTTAAGTTTTACAGCAGAAAAAAATAAAACCTACTGTATTTAACATAACTTTAAGTTCTCTAAACGTATTGCCGTCCCTACAAAAAATATTGGAGTACTACAAAGGAAAGAAATGTAGCTAAAACAAATAAATCAGTGGAATAGTTTTCAGTGCAAAACAGAGAGTTGCAAATCAGGGTTTAATGCTCACTGATGCAACAGAACTCTATTCTTGTACAAACTGATGAGATGGCTCCACTTCATGCATGGAAGACTAGTTGAGCATTGACTAGCCTATCAATATAGCCTTATATGCCACAAAGTGAATCGCATTTATATTCAACAAACTATCATGACATCAGCGTTTGTTAACGAGTTGCTAAAAATACATGGGCGATAACTGCCCGCTTGCACATAACGCTAATTAATTAAACATTAACGCTAGCGTTGCAGATCAGTGTGCTCACTGCTGCAACAGAACGTCATTCTTGTCAAATCTGACGAGACAGCTCAACTTCACTGACTAGCCAATCAATATAAATGAATCGCATTTACATTCAACAAACTATCATGACATCAGCGTTTGTTAACGAGTTGCTAAAAATACACAATGCCCGCTTGCGCATAACGTTACGGCGGCAATTAATTAAACGATCTAATGCTACAACTCACAGCCAGATGCATGGATTTGTCAGACTGAGGGATCTGATAACCGCTAACTTGCGGTAAGCTGAGCTGACCCACCTCTCAATTATTTCTCTTGTCTGTGGAAACCAGTCCGTGTTGTTTCTGTTTCTTTTCCTGCTTTTCATCATCTTCGCCATATGGTAATCCAGGATAGGAGTAGCTTGAGTGGCTAACTTCTTGTATACTATCCGCACCGCACGCCTGGCTCACAGTCACAACAAACACACCGGCTAAAGTGGGCGTAACGTTTCCTGCATGCCTCTACATGACAGCCAATCACCAGCCATATTAGAGCGCGGCGTGCAAGCATGTCGCATGCTTATAGGCTCAATGACGCTGTTTTGTTTTGGTATCGAAAATTGGTATCGATTGACAAGGGAGGCTTCGATACCCCTTAGTATCGATGTTTCCATTTCGGTGCCAAGTAAGTATCGAAACTCGATACCCAGCCCTAGCTCCATGTACAAGTACCTCTCCGCTCAATGTACAAGTACCTCTCCGCTCAATGTACAAGTACCTCTCCGCTCCATGTACAAGTACCTCTCCGCTCCATGTACAAGTACCTCTCCGCTCCATGTACAAGTACCTCTCCGCTCCATGTACAAGTACATCTCTGCTCCATGTACAAGTACCTCTCCGCTCAATGTACAAGTACATCTCCGCTCCATGTACAAGTACCTCTCCGCTCCATGTACAAGTAGCTCTCCGCTGAATGTACAAGTGTCGACAGTACCTCTCCGCTCAATGTACAAGTACCTCTCCGCTCAATGTACAAATACCTCTCCGCTCCATGTACAAGTACCTCTCCGCTCCATGTACAAGTACCTCTCCGCTCAATGTACAAATACCTCTCCGCTCCATGTACAAGTAGCTCTCCGCTGAATGTACAAGTGTCGACAGTACCTCTCCGCTCAATGTACAAGTACCTCTCCGCTCAATGTACAAATACCTCTCCGCTCCATGTACAAGTACCTCTCCGCTCAATGTCAAGTATCGACAGTACCTCTCCGCTCCATGTACAAGTACCTCTCCGCTGAATGTACAAGTGTCGACAGTACCTCTCCGCTCAATGTACAAGTACCTCTCCGCTCCATGTACAAGTACCTCTCCGCTCTCATGTACAAGTACATCTCCGCTCCATGTACAAGTACCTCTCCGCTCAATGTACAAGTACCTCTGCGCTCCATGTACAAGTACCTCTCCGCTCAATGTACAAGTACCTCTCCACTCAATGTACAAGTACATCTCCGCTCCATGTACCAGTACCTCTCCGCTCAATGTACAAGTACATCTGCGCTCCATGTAGGGCTGGGTATCGTTCAAAATTTTTCGATATCGATACCGTTTCGATACTTGGATTTCGATACCGGTTCCTGAACGATACTTTTTTCGATACCAATTTTTAGAAAAATCCATTTTAACAAAAATAAAACTGCATTACACATTGAAATTATTTTACAAATCTTTAGTTTCCCCCCATCTTAAGTTTTACAGCAGAAAAAAATAAAACCTACTGTATTTAACATAACTTTAAGTTCTCTAAACGTATTGCCGTCCCTACAAAAAATATTGGAGTACTACAAAGGAAAGAAATGTAGCTAAAACAAATAAATCAGTGGAATAGTTTTCAGTGCAAAACAGAGAGTTGCAAATCAGGGTTTAATGCTCACTGATGCAACAGAACTCTATTCTTGTACAAACTGATGAGATGGCTCCACTTCATGCATGGAAGACTAGTTGAGCATTGACTAGCCTATCAATATAGCCTTATATGCCACAAAGTGAATCGCATTTATATTCAACAAACTATCATGACATCAGCGTTTGTTAACGAGTTGCTAAAAATACATGGGCGATAACTGCCCGCTTGCACATAACGCTAATTAATTAAACATTAACGCTAGCGTTGCAGATCAGTGTGCTCACTGCTGCAACAGAACGTCATTCTTGTCAAATCTGACGAGACAGCTCAACTTCACTGACTAGCCAATCAATATAAATGAATCGCATTTACATTCAACAAACTATCATGACATCAGCGTTTGTTAACGAGTTGCTAAAAATACACAATGCCCGCTTGCGCATAACGTTACGGCGGCAATTAATTAAACGATCTAATGCTACAACTCACAGCCAGATGCATGGATTTGTCAGACTGAGGGATCTGATAACCGCTAACTTGCGGTAAGCTGAGCTGACCCACCTCTCAATTATTTCTCTTGTCTGTGGAAACCAGTCCGTGTTGTTTCTGTTTCTTTTCCTGCTTTTCATCATCTTCGCCATATGGTAATCCAGGATAGGAGTAGCTTGAGTGGCTAACTTCTTGTATACTATCCGCACCGCACGCCTGGCTCACAGTCACAACAAACACACCGGCTAAAGTGGGCGTAACGTTTCCTGCATGCCTCTACATGACAGCCAATCACCAGCCGTATTAGAGCGCGGCGTGCAAGCATGTCGCATGCTTATAGGCTCAATGACGCTGTTTTGTTTTGGTATCGAAAATTGGTATCGATTGACAAGGGAGGCTTCGATACCCCTTAGTATCGATGTTTCCATTTCGGTGCCAAGTAAGTATCGAAACTCGATACCCAGCCCTAGCTCCATGTACAAGTACCTCTCCGCTCAATGTACAAGTACCTCTCCGCTCAATGTACAAGTACCTCTCCGCTCCATGTACAAGTACCTCTCCGCTCCATGTACAAGTACCTCTCCGCTCCATGTACAAGTACCTCTCCGCTCCATGTACAAGTACCTCTCCGCTCCATGTACAAGTACATCTCTGCTCCATGTACAAGTACCTCTCCGCTCAATGTACAAGTACATCTCCGCTCCATGTACAAGTACCTCTCCGCTCCATGTACAAGTACATCTCCGCTCCATGTACAAGTACCTCTCCGCTCCATGTACAAGTACCTCTCCGCTCAATGTACAAGTACCTCTCCGCTCCATGTACAAGTACATCTCCGCTCCATGTACAAGTACCTCTCCGCTCAATGTACAAGTACATCTCCGCTCCATGTACAAGTACATCTCCACTCCATGTACCAGTACCTCTCCGCTCAATGTACAAGTACATCTCCACTCCATGTACAAGTACCTCTCCGCTCAATGTACAAGTACATCTCCGCTCCATGTACCAGTACCTCTCCGCTCAATGTACAAGTACATCTCCACTCCATGTACAAGTACCTCTCCGCTCAATGTACAAGTACATCTCCGCTCCATGTACCAGTACCTCTCCGCTCAATGTACAAGTACATCTCCGCTCCATGTACAAGTACCTCTCCGCTCAATGTACAAGTACCTCTCCGCTCAATGTACAAGTACATCTCCGCTCCATGTACCAGTACCTCTCCGCTCAATGTACAAGTACATCTGCGCTCCATGTAGGGCTGGGTATCGTTCAAAATTTTTCGATATCGATACCGTTTCGATACTTGGATTTCGATACCGGTTCCTGAACGATACTTTTTTCGATACCAATTTTTAGAAAAATCCATTTTAACAAAAATAAAACTGCATTACACATTGAAATTATTTTACAAATCTTTAGTTTCCCCCCATCTTAAGTTTTACAGCAGAAAAAAATAAAACCTACTGTATTTAACATAACTTTAAGTTCTCTAAACGTATTGCCGTCCCTACAAAAAATATTGGAGTACTACAAAGGAAAGAAATGTAGCTAAAACAAATAAATCAGTGGAATAGTTTTCAGTGCAAAACAGAGAGTTGCAAATCAGGGTTTAATGCTCACTGATGCAACAGAACTCTATTCTTGTACAAACTGATGAGATGGCTCCACTTCATGCATGGAAGACTAGTTGAGCATTGACTAGCCTATCAATATAGCCTTATATGCCACAAAGTGAATCGCATTTATATTCAACAAACTATCATGACATCAGCGTTTGTTAACGAGTTGCTAAAAATACATGGGCGATAACTGCCCGCTTGCACATAACGCTAATTAATTAAACATTAACGCTAGCGTTGCAGATCAGTGTGCTCACTGCTGCAACAGAACGTCATTCTTGTCAAATCTGACGAGACAGCTCAACTTCACTGACTAGCCAATCAATATAAATGAATCGCATTTACATTCAACAAACTATCATGACATCAGCGTTTGTTAACGAGTTGCTAAAAATACACAATGCCCGCTTGCGCATAACGTTACGGCGGCAATTAATTAAACGATCTAATGCTACAACTCACAGCCAGATGCATGGATTTGTCAGACTGAGGGATCTGATAACCGCTAACTTGCGGTAAGCTGAGCTGACCCACCTCTCAATTATTTCTCTTGTCTGTGGAAACCAGTCCGTGTTGTTTCTGTTTCTTTTCCTGCTTTTCATCATCTTCGCCATATGGTAATCCAGGATAGGAGTAGCTTGAGTGGCTAACTTCTTGTATACTATCCGCACCGCACGCCTGGCTCACAGTCACAACAAACACACCGGCTAAAGTGGGCGTAACGTTTCCTGCATGCCTCTACATGACAGCCAATCACCAGCCATATTAGAGCGCGGCGTGCAAGCATGTCGCATGCTTATAGGCTCAATGACGCTGTTTTGTTTTGGTATCGAAAATTGGTATCGATTGACAAGGGAGGCTTCGATACCCCTTAGTATCGATGTTTCCATTTCGGTGCCAAGTAAGTATCGAAACTCGATACCCAGCCCTAGCTCCATGTACAAGTACCTCTCCGCTCAATGTACAAGTACCTCTCCGCTCAATGTACAAGTACCTCTCCGCTCCATGTACAAGTACCTCTCCGCTCCATGTACAAGTACCTCTCCGCTCCATGTACAAGTACCTCTCCGCTCCATGTACAAGTACATCTCTGCTCCATGTACAAGTACCTCTCCGCTCAATGTACAAGTACATCTCCGCTCCATGTACAAGTACCTCTCCGCTCCATGTACAAGTAGCTCTCCGCTGAATGTACAAGTGTCGACAGTACCTCTCCGCTCAATGTACAAGTACCTCTCCGCTCAATGTACAAATACCTCTCCGCTCCATGTACAAGTACCTCTCCGCTCCATGTACAAGTACCTCTCCGCTCAATGTACAAATACCTCTCCGCTCCATGTACAAGTAGCTCTCCGCTGAATGTACAAGTGTCGACAGTACCTCTCCGCTCAATGTACAAGTACCTCTCCGCTCAATGTACAAATACCTCTCCGCTCCATGTACAAGTACCTCTCCGCTCAATGTCAAGTATCGACAGTACCTCTCCGCTCCATGTACAAGTACCTCTCCGCTGAATGTACAAGTGTCGACAGTACCTCTCCGCTCAATGTACAAGTACCTCTCCGCTCCATGTACAAGTACCTCTCCGCTCTCATGTACAAGTACATCTCCGCTCCATGTACAAGTACCTCTCCGCTCAATGTACAAGTACCTCTGCGCTCCATGTACAAGTACCTCTCCGCTCAATGTACAAGTACCTCTCCACTCAATGTACAAGTACATCTCCGCTCCATGTACCAGTACCTCTCCGCTCAATGTACAAGTACATCTGCGCTCCATGTAGGGCTGGGTATCGTTCAAAATTTTTCGATATCGATACCGTTTCGATACTTGGATTTCGATACCGGTTCCTGAACGATACTTTTTTCGATACCAATTTTTAGAAAAATCCATTTTAACAAAAATAAAACTGCATTACACATTGAAATTATTTTACAAATCTTTAGTTTCCCCCCATCTTAAGTTTTACAGCAGAAAAAAATAAAACCTACTGTATTTAACATAACTTTAAGTTCTCTAAACGTATTGCCGTCCCTACAAAAAATATTGGAGTACTACAAAGGAAAGAAATGTAGCTAAAACAAATAAATCAGTGGAATAGTTTTCAGTGCAAAACAGAGAGTTGCAAATCAGGGTTTAATGCTCACTGATGCAACAGAACTCTATTCTTGTACAAACTGATGAGATGGCTCCACTTCATGCATGGAAGACTAGTTGAGCATTGACTAGCCTATCAATATAGCCTTATATGCCACAAAGTGAATCGCATTTATATTCAACAAACTATCATGACATCAGCGTTTGTTAACGAGTTGCTAAAAATACATGGGCGATAACTGCCCGCTTGCACATAACGCTAATTAATTAAACATTAACGCTAGCGTTGCAGATCAGTGTGCTCACTGCTGCAACAGAACGTCATTCTTGTCAAATCTGACGAGACAGCTCAACTTCACTGACTAGCCAATCAATATAAATGAATCGCATTTACATTCAACAAACTATCATGACATCAGCGTTTGTTAACGAGTTGCTAAAAATACACAATGCCCGCTTGCGCATAACGTTACGGCGGCAATTAATTAAACGATCTAATGCTACAACTCACAGCCAGATGCATGGATTTGTCAGACTGAGGGATCTGATAACCGCTAACTTGCGGTAAGCTGAGCTGACCCACCTCTCAATTATTTCTCTTGTCTGTGGAAACCAGTCCGTGTTGTTTCTGTTTCTTTTCCTGCTTTTCATCATCTTCGCCATATGGTAATCCAGGATAGGAGTAGCTTGAGTGGCTAACTTCTTGTATACTATCCGCACCGCACGCCTGGCTCACAGTCACAACAAACACACCGGCTAAAGTGGGCGTAACGTTTCCTGCATGCCTCTACATGACAGCCAATCACCAGCCGTATTAGAGCGCGGCGTGCAAGCATGTCGCATGCTTATAGGCTCAATGACGCTGTTTTGTTTTGGTATCGAAAATTGGTATCGATTGACAAGGGAGGCTTCGATACCCCTTAGTATCGATGTTTCCATTTCGGTGCCAAGTAAGTATCGAAACTCGATACCCAGCCCTAGCTCCATGTACAAGTACCTCTCCGCTCAATGTACAAGTACCTCTCCGCTCAATGTACAAGTACCTCTCCGCTCCATGTACAAGTACCTCTCCGCTCCATGTACAAGTACCTCTCCGCTCCATGTACAAGTACCTCTCCGCTCCATGTACAAGTACCTCTCCGCTCCATGTACAAGTACATCTCTGCTCCATGTACAAGTACCTCTCCGCTCAATGTACAAGTACATCTCCGCTCCATGTACAAGTACCTCTCCGCTCCATGTACAAGTACATCTCCGCTCCATGTACAAGTACCTCTCCGCTCCATGTACAAGTACCTCTCCGCTCAATGTACAAGTACCTCTCCGCTCCATGTACAAGTACATCTCCGCTCCATGTACAAGTACCTCTCCGCTCAATGTACAAGTACATCTCCGCTCCATGTACAAGTACATCTCCACTCCATGTACCAGTACCTCTCCGCTCAATGTACAAGTACATCTCCACTCCATGTACAAGTACCTCTCCGCTCAATGTACAAGTACATCTCCGCTCCATGTACCAGTACCTCTCCGCTCAATGTACAAGTACATCTCCACTCCATGTACAAGTACCTCTCCGCTCAATGTACAAGTACATCTCCGCTCCATGTACCAGTACCTCTCCGCTCAATGTACAAGTACATCTCCGCTCCATGTACAAGTACCTCTCCGCTCAATGTACAAGTACCTCTCCGCTCAATGTACAAGTACATCTCCGCTCCATGTACCAGTACCTCTCCGCTCAATGTACAAGTACATCTGCGCTCCATGTAGGGCTGGGTATCGTTCAAAATTTTTCGATATCGATACCGTTTCGATACTTGGATTTCGATACCGGTTCCTGAACGATACTTTTTTCGATACCAATTTTTAGAAAAATCCATTTTAACAAAAATAAAACTGCATTACACATTGAAATTATTTTACAAATCTTTAGTTTCCCCCCATCTTAAGTTTTACAGCAGAAAAAAATAAAACCTACTGTATTTAACATAACTTTAAGTTCTCTAAACGTATTGCCGTCCCTACAAAAAATATTGGAGTACTACAAAGGAAAGAAATGTAGCTAAAACAAATAAATCAGTGGAATAGTTTTCAGTGCAAAACAGAGAGTTGCAAATCAGGGTTTAATGCTCACTGATGCAACAGAACTCTATTCTTGTACAAACTGATGAGATGGCTCCACTTCATGCATGGAAGACTAGTTGAGCATTGACTAGCCTATCAATATAGCCTTATATGCCACAAAGTGAATCGCATTTATATTCAACAAACTATCATGACATCAGCGTTTGTTAACGAGTTGCTAAAAATACATGGGCGATAACTGCCCGCTTGCACATAACGCTAATTAATTAAACATTAACGCTAGCGTTGCAGATCAGTGTGCTCACTGCTGCAACAGAACGTCATTCTTGTCAAATCTGACGAGACAGCTCAACTTCACTGACTAGCCAATCAATATAAATGAATCGCATTTACATTCAACAAACTATCATGACATCAGCGTTTGTTAACGAGTTGCTAAAAATACACAATGCCCGCTTGCGCATAACGTTACGGCGGCAATTAATTAAACGATCTAATGCTACAACTCACAGCCAGATGCATGGATTTGTCAGACTGAGGGATCTGATAACCGCTAACTTGCGGTAAGCTGAGCTGACCCACCTCTCAATTATTTATCTTGTCTGTGGAAACCAGTCCGTGTTGTTTCTGTTTCTTTTCCTGCTTTTCATCATCTTCGCCATATGGTAATCCAGGATAGGAGTAGCTTGAGTGGCTAACTTCTTGTATACTATCCGCACCGCACGCCTGGCTCACAGTCACAACAAACACACCGGCTAAAGTGGGCGTAACGTTTCCTGCATGCCTCTACATGACAGCCAATCACCAGCCGTATTAGAGCGCGGCGTGCAAGCATGTCGCATGCTTATAGGCTCAATGACGCTGTTTTGTTTTGGTATCGAAAATTGGTATCGATTGACAAGGGAGGCTTCGATACCCCTTAGTATCGATGTTTCCATTTCGGTGCCAAGTAAGTATCGAAACTCGATACCCAGCCCTAGCTCCATGTACAAGTACCTCTCCGCTCAATGTACAAGTACCTCTCCGCTCAATGTACAAGTACCTCTCCGCTCCATGTACAAGTACCTCTCCACTCCATGTACAAGTACCTCTCCGCTCCATGTACAAGTACCTCTCCGCTCCATGTACAAGTACATCTCTGCTCCATGTACAAGTACCTCTCCGCTCAATGTACAAGTACATCTCCGCTCCATGTACAAGTACCTCTCCGCTCCATGTACAAGTACATCTCCGCTCCATGTACAAGTACCTCTCCGCTCCATGTACAAGTACCTCTCCGCTCAATGTACAAGTACATCTCCGCTCCATGTACAAGTACATCTCTGCTCCATGTACAAGTACCTCTCTGCTCAATGTACAAGTACATCTCCGCTCCATGTACAAGTACCTCTCCGCTCCATGTACAAGTACCTCTCCGGTCCATGTACAAGTACCTCTCCGCTCCATGTACAAGTACCTCTCCGCTCAATGTCAAGTGTCGACAGTACCTCTCCGCTCCATGTACAAATACCTCTCCGCTCCATGTACAAGTACCTCTCCGCTCTCATGTACAAGTACCTCTCCGCTCCATGTACAAGTACCTCTCCGCTCCATGTACAAGTACCTCTCCGCTCAATGTACAAATACCTCTCCGCTCCATGTATAAGTACCTCTCCGCTCTATGTACAAGTACCTCTCCGCTCCATGTACAAGTACCTCTCCGCCCAATGTACAAATACCTCTCCGCTCCATGTACAAGTAGCTCTCCGCTGAATGTACAATTGTCGACAGTACCTCTCCGCTCAATGTACAAGTACCTCTCCGCTCAATGTACAAATACCTCTCCGCTCCATGTACAAGTACCTCTCCGCTCAATGTCAAGTATCGACAGTACCTCTCCGCTCCATGTACAAGTACCTCTCCGCTGAATGTACAAGTGTCGACAGTACCTCTCCGCTCAATGTACAAGTACCTCTCCGCTCAATGTACAAGTACCTCTCCGCTCAATGTACAAGTGTCGACAGTACCTCTCCGCTCCATGTACAAGTACCTCTCCGCTCAATGTACAAGTGTCGACAGTACCTCTACGCTCAATGTACAAGTGTCGACAGTACCTCTCCGCTCTCATGTACAAGTACCTCTCCGATCCATGTACAAGTACATCTCCGCTCCATGTACAAGTACATCTCCGCTCAATGTACAAGTACCTCTCCGCTCCATGTACAAGTACCTCTCCGCTCCATGTACAAGTACCTCTCCGCTCCATGTACAAGTACCTCTCCGCTCCATGTACAAGTACCTCTCCGCTCAATGTACAAGTACCTCTCCGCTCCATGTACAAGTACCTCTCCGCTCAATGTACAAGTACCTCTCCGCTCCATGTACAAGTACCTCTCCGCTCCATGTACAAGTACCTCTCCGCTCCATGTACAAGTACCTCTCCGCTCCATGTACAAGTACATCTCTGCTCCATGTACAAGTACCTCTCCGCTCAATGTACAAGTACATCTCCGCTCCATGTACAAGTACCTCTCCGCTCCATGTACAAGTACATCTCCGCTCCATGTACAAGTACCTCTCCGCTCCATGTACAAGTACCTCTCCGCTCAATGTACAAGTACATCTCCGCTCCATGTACAAGTACATCTCTGCTCCATGTACAAGTACCTCTCCGCTCAATGTACAAGTACATCTCCGCTCCATGTACAAGTACCTCTCCGCTCCATGTACAAGTACCTCTCCGGTCCATGTACAAGTACCTCTCCGCTCCATGTACAAGTACCTCTCCGCTCCATGTACAAGTACCTCTCCGCTCAATGTCAAGTGTCGACAGTACCTCTCCGCTCCATGTACAAATACCTCTCCGCTCTCATGTACAAGTACCTCTCCGCTCCATGTACAAGTACCTCTCCGCTCAATGTCAAGTGTCGACAGTACCTCTCCGCTCCATGTACAAATACCTCTCCGCTCCATGTACAAGTACCTCTCCGCTCTCATGTACAAGTACCTCTCCGCTCCATGTACAAGTAGCTCTCCGCTCAATGTACAAGTGTCGACAGTACCTTTCCGCTCCATGTACAAATACCTCTCCGCTCTCATGTACAAGTACCTCTCCGCTCCATGTACAAGTACCTCTCCGCTCAATGTACAAATACCTCTCCGCTCCATGTATAAGTACCTCTCCGCTCTATGTACAAGTACCTCTCCGCTCCATGTACAAGTACCTCTCCGCTCAATGTACAAATACCTCTCCGCTCCATGTACAAGTAGCTCTCCGCTGAATGTACAAGTGTCGACAGTACCTCTCCGCTCAATGTACAAGTACCTCTCCGCTCAATGTACAAATACCTCTCCGCTCCATGTACAAGTACCTCTCCGCTCAATGTCAAGTATCGACAGTACCTCTCCGCTCCATGTACAAGTACCTCTCCGCTGAATGTACAAGTGTCGACAGTACCTCTCCGCTCAATGTACAAGTACCTCTCCGCTCTCATGTACAAGTACCTCTCCGCTCCATGTACAAGTACCTCTCCCCTCAATGTACAAGTACCTCTGCGCTCCATGTACAAGTACCTCTCCGCTCAATGTACAAGTACCTCTCCGCTCAATGTACAAGTGTCGACAGTACCTCTCCGCTCCATGTACAAGTACCTCTCCGCTCAATGTACAAGTGTCGACAGTACCTCTACGCTCAATGTACAAGTGTCGACAGTACCTCTCCGCTCTCATGTACAAGTACCTCTCCGATCCATGTACAAGTACATCTCCGCTCCATGTACAAGTACATCTCCGCTCAATGTACAAGTACCTCTCCGCTCCATGTACAAGTACCTCTCCGCTCCATGTACAAGTACCTCTCCGCTCCATGTACAAGTACCTCTCCGCTCCATGTACAAGTACCTCTCCGCTCAATGTACAAGTACCTCTCCGCTCCATGTACAAGTACCTCTCCGCTCAATGTACAAGTACATCTCCGCTCCATGTACAAGTACATCTCTGCTCCATGTACAAGTACCTCTCCGCTCAATGTACAAGTACATCTCCGCTCCATGTACAAGTACCTCTCCGCTCCATGTACAAGTACCTCTCCGGTCCATGTACAAGTACCTCTCCGCTCCATGTACAAGTACCTCTCCGCTCCATGTACAAGTACCTCTCCGCTCAATGTCAAGTGTCGACAGTACCTCTCCGCTCCATGTACAAATACCTCTCCGCTCTCATGTACAAGTACCTCTCCGCTCCATGTACAAGTACCTCTCCGCTCAATGTCAAGTGTCGACAGTACCTCTCCGCTCCATGTACAAATACCTCTCCGCTCCATGTACAAGTACCTCTCCGCTCTCATGTACAAGTACCTCTCCGCTCCATGTACAAGTAGCTCTCCGCTCAATGTACAAGTGTCGACAGTACCTTTCCGCTCCATGTACAAATACCTCTCCGCTCTCATGTACAAGTACCTCTCCGCTCCATGTACAAGTACCTCTCCGCTCAATGTACAAATACCTCTCCGCTCCATGTATAAGTACCTCTCCGCTCTATGTACAAGTACCTCTCCGCTCCATGTACAAGTACCTCTCCGCTCAATGTACAAATACCTCTCCGCTCCATGTACAAGTAGCTCTCCGCTGAATGTACAAGTGTCGACAGTACCTCTCCGCTCAATGTACAAGTACCTCTCCGCTCAATGTACAAGTACATCTCCGCTCCATGTACAAGTACATCTCTGCTCCATGTACAAGTACCTCTCCGCTCAATGTACAAGTACATCTCCGCTCCATGTACAAGTACCTCTCCGCTCCATGTACAAGTACCTCTCCGGTCCATGTACAAGTACCTCTCCGCTCCATGTACAAGTACCTCTCCGCTCCATGTACAAGTACCTCTCCGCTCAATGTCAAGTGTCGACAGTACCTCTCCGCTCCATGTACAAATACCTCTCCGCTCCATGTACAAGTACCTCTCCGCTCTCATGTACAAGTACCTCTCCGCTCCATGTACAAGTACCTCTCCGCTCCATGTACAAGTACCTCTCCGCTCAATGTACAAATACCTCTCCGCTCCATGTATAAGTACCTCTCCGCTCTATGTACAAGTACCTCTCCGCTCCATGTACAAGTACCTCTCCGCTCAATGTACAAATACCTCTCCGCTCCATGTACAAGTAGCTCTCCGCTGAATGTACAAGTGTCGACAGTACCTCTCCGCTCAATGTACAAGTACCTCTCCGCTCAATGTACAAATACCTCTCCGCTCCATGTACAAGTACCTCTCCGCTCAATGTCAAGTATCGACAGTACCTCTCCGCTCCATGTACAAGTACCTCTCCGCTGAATGTACAAGTGTCGACAGTACCTCTCCGCTCAATGTACAAGTACCTCTCCGCTCAATGTACAAGTACCTCTCCGCTCAATGTACAAGTGTCGACAGTACCTCTTCGCTCCATGTACAAGTACCTCTCCGCTCAATGTACAAGTGTCGACAGTACCTCTACGCTCAATGTACAAGTGTCGACAGTACCTCTCCGCTCTCATGTACAAGTACCTCTCCGATCCATGTACAAGTACATCTCCGCTCCATGTACAAGTACATCTCCGCTCAATGTACAAGTACCTCTCCGCTCCATGTACAAGTACCTCTCCGCTCCATGTACAAGTACCTCTCCGCTCCATGTACAAGTACCTCTCCGCTCCATGTACAAGTACCTCTCCGCTCAATGTACAAGTACCTCTCCGCTCCATGTACAAGTACCTCTCCGCTCAATGTACAAGTACCTCTCCGCTCCATGTACAAGTACCTCTCCGCTCCATGTACAAGTACCTCTCCGCTCCATGTACAAGTACCTCTCCGCTCCATGTACAAGTACATCTCTGCTCCATGTACAAGTACCTCTCCGCTCAATGTACAAGTACATCTCCGCTCCATGTACAAGTACCTCTCCGCTCCATGTACAAGTACATCTCCGCTCCATGTACAAGTACCTCTCCGCTCCATGTACAAGTACCTCTCCGCTCAATGTACAAGTACATCTCCGCTCCATGTACAAGTACATCTCTGCTCCATGTACAAGTACCTCTCCGCTCAATGTACAAGTACATCTCCGCTCCATGTACAAGTACCTCTCCGCTCCATGTACAAGTACCTCTCCGGTCCATGTACAAGTACCTCTCCGCTCCATGTACAAGTACCTCTCCGCTCCATGTACAAGTACCTCTCCGCTCAATGTCAAGTGTCGACAGTACCTCTCCGCTCCATGTACAAATACCTCTCCGCTCTCATGTACAAGTACCTCTCCGCTCCATGTACAAGTACCTCTCCGCTCAATGTCAAGTGTCGACAGTACCTCTCCGCTCCATGTACAAATACCTCTCCGCTCCATGTACAAGTACCTCTCCGCTCTCATGTACAAGTACCTCTCCGCTCCATGTACAAGTAGCTCTCCGCTCAATGTACAAGTGTCGACAGTACCTTTCCGCTCCATGTACAAATACCTCTCCGCTCTCATGTACAAGTACCTCTCCGCTCCATGTACAAGTACCTCTCCGCTCAATGTACAAATACCTCTCCGCTCCATGTATAAGTACCTCTCCGCTCTATGTACAAGTACCTCTCCGCTCCATGTACAAGTACATCTCCGCTCCATGTACAAGTACCTCTCCGCTCCATGTACAAGTACCTCTCCGGTCCATGTACAAGTACCTCTCCGCTCCATGTACAAGTACCTCTCCGCTCCATGTACAAGTACCTCTCCGCTCAATGTCAAGTGTCGACAGTACCTCTCCGCTCCATGTACAAATACCTCTCCGCTCCATGTACAAGTACCTCTCCGCTCTCATGTACAAGTACCTCTCCGCTCCATGTACAAGTACCTCTCCGCTCCATGTACAAGTACCTCTCCGCTCAATGTACAAATACCTCTCCGCTCCATGTATAAGTACCTCTCCGCTCTATGTACAAGTACCTCTCCGCTCCATGTACAAGTACCTCTCCGCTCAATGTCAAGTGTCGACAGTACCTCTCCGCTCCATGTACAAATACCTCTCCGCTCTCATGTACAAGTACCTCTCCGCTCCATGTACAAGTACCTCTCCGCTCAATGTCAAGTGTCGACAGTACCTCTCCGCTCCATGTACAAATACCTCTCCGCTCCATGTACAAGTACCTCTCCGCTCTCATGTACAAGTACCTCTCCGCTCCATGTACAAGTAGCTCTCCGCTCAATGTACAAGTGTCGACAGTACCTTTCCGCTCCATGTACAAATACCTCTCCGCTCTCATGTACAAGTACCTCTCCGCTCCATGTACAAGTACCTCTCCGCTCAATGTACAAATACCTCTCCGCTCCATGTATAAGTACCTCTCCGCTCTATGTACAAGTACCTCTCCGCTCCATGTACAAGTACCTCTCCGCTCAATGTACAAATACCTCTCCGCTCCATGTACAAGTAGCTCTCCGCTGAATGTACAAGTGTCGACAGTACCTCTCCGCTCAATGTACAAGTACCTCTCCGCTCAATGTACAAATACCTCTCCGCTCCATGTACAAGTACCTCTCCGCTCAATGTCAAGTATCGACAGTACCTCTCCGCTCCATGTACAAGTACCTCTCCGCTGAATGTACAAGTGTCGACAGTACCTCTCCGCTCAATGTACAAGTACCTCTCCGCTCTCATGTACAAGTACCTCTCCGCTCCATGTACAAGTACCTCTCCCCTCAATGTACAAGTACCTCTGCGCTCCATGTACAAGTACCTCTCCGCTCAATGTACAAGTACCTCTCCGCTCAATGTACAAGTGTCGACAGTACCTCTCCGCTCCATGTACAAGTACCTCTCCGCTCAATGTACAAGTGTCGACAGTACCTCTACGCTCAATGTACAAGTGTCGACAGTACCTCTCCGCTCTCATGTACAAGTACCTCTCCGATCCATGTACAAGTACATCTCCGCTCCATGTACAAGTACATCTCCGCTCAATGTACAAGTACCTCTCCGCTCCATGTACAAGTACCTCTCCGCTCCATGTACAAGTACCTCTCCGCTCCATGTACAAGTACCTCTCCGCTCCATGTACAAGTACCTCTCCGCTCAATGTACAAGTACCTCTCCGCTCCATGTACAAGTACCTCTCCGCTCAATGTACAAGTACATCTCCGCTCCATGTACAAGTACATCTCTGCTCCATGTACAAGTACCTCTCCGCTCAATGTACAAGTACATCTCCGCTCCATGTACAAGTACCTCTCCGCTCCATGTACAAGTACCTCTCCGGTCCATGTACAAGTACCTCTCCGCTCCATGTACAAGTACCTCTCCGCTCCATGTACAAGTACCTCTCCGCTCAATGTCAAGTGTCGACAGTACCTCTCCGCTCCATGTACAAATACCTCTCCGCTCTCATGTACAAGTACCTCTCCGCTCCATGTACAAGTACCTCTCCGCTCAATGTCAAGTGTCGACAGTACCTCTCCGCTCCATGTACAAATACCTCTCCGCTCCATGTACAAGTACCTCTCCGCTCTCATGTACAAGTACCTCTCCGCTCCATGTACAAGTAGCTCTCCGCTCAATGTACAAGTGTCGACAGTACCTTTCCGCTCCATGTACAAATACCTCTCCGCTCTCATGTACAAGTACCTCTCCGCTCCATGTACAAGTACCTCTCCGCTCAATGTACAAATACCTCTCCGCTCCATGTATAAGTACCTCTCCGCTCTATGTACAAGTACCTCTCCGCTCCATGTACAAGTACCTCTCCGCTCAATGTACAAATACCTCTCCGCTCCATGTACAAGTAGCTCTCCGCTGAATGTACAAGTGTCGACAGTACCTCTCCGCTCAATGTACAAGTACCTCTCCGCTCAATGTACAAGTACATCTCCGCTCCATGTACAAGTACATCTCTGCTCCATGTACAAGTACCTCTCCGCTCAATGTACAAGTACATCTCCGCTCCATGTACAAGTACCTCTCCGCTCCATGTACAAGTACCTCTCCGGTCCATGTACAAGTACCTCTCCGCTCCATGTACAAGTACCTCTCCGCTCCATGTACAAGTACCTCTCCGCTCAATGTCAAGTGTCGACAGTACCTCTCCGCTCCATGTACAAATACCTCTCCGCTCCATGTACAAGTACCTCTCCGCTCTCATGTACAAGTACCTCTCCGCTCCATGTACAAGTACCTCTCCGCTCCATGTACAAGTACCTCTCCGCTCAATGTACAAATACCTCTCCGCTCCATGTATAAGTACCTCTCCGCTCTATGTACAAGTACCTCTCCGCTCCATGTACAAGTACCTCTCCGCTCAATGTACAAATACCTCTCCGCTCCATGTACAAGTAGCTCTCCGCTGAATGTACAAGTGTCGACAGTACCTCTCCGCTCAATGTACAAGTACCTCTCCGCTCAATGTACAAATACCTCTCCGCTCCATGTACAAGTACCTCTCCGCTCAATGTCAAGTATCGACAGTACCTCTCCGCTCCATGTACAAGTACCTCTCCGCTGAATGTACAAGTGTCGACAGTACCTCTCCGCTCAATGTACAAGTACCTCTCCGCTCAATGTACAAGTACCTCTCCGCTCAATGTACAAGTGTCGACAGTACCTCTTCGCTCCATGTACAAGTACCTCTCCGCTCAATGTACAAGTGTCGACAGTACCTCTACGCTCAATGTACAAGTGTCGACAGTACCTCTCCGCTCTCATGTACAAGTACCTCTCCGATCCATGTACAAGTACATCTCCGCTCCATGTACAAGTACATCTCCGCTCAATGTACAAGTACCTCTCCGCTCCATGTACAAGTACCTCTCCGCTCCATGTACAAGTACCTCTCCGCTCCATGTACAAGTACCTCTCCGCTCCATGTACAAGTACCTCTCCGCTCAATGTACAAGTACCTCTCCGCTCCATGTACAAGTACCTCTCCGCTCAATGTACAAGTACCTCTCCGCTCCATGTACAAGTACCTCTCCGCTCCATGTACAAGTACCTCTCCGCTCCATGTACAAGTACCTCTCCGCTCCATGTACAAGTACATCTCTGCTCCATGTACAAGTACCTCTCCGCTCAATGTACAAGTACATCTCCGCTCCATGTACAAGTACCTCTCCGCTCCATGTACAAGTACATCTCCGCTCCATGTACAAGTACCTCTCCGCTCCATGTACAAGTACCTCTCCGCTCAATGTACAAGTACATCTCCGCTCCATGTACAAGTACATCTCTGCTCCATGTACAAGTACCTCTCCGCTCAATGTACAAGTACATCTCCGCTCCATGTACAAGTACCTCTCCGCTCCATGTACAAGTACCTCTCCGGTCCATGTACAAGTACCTCTCCGCTCCATGTACAAGTACCTCTCCGCTCCATGTACAAGTACCTCTCCGCTCAATGTCAAGTGTCGACAGTACCTCTCCGCTCCATGTACAAATACCTCTCCGCTCTCATGTACAAGTACCTCTCCGCTCCATGTACAAGTACCTCTCCGCTCAATGTCAAGTGTCGACAGTACCTCTCCGCTCCATGTACAAATACCTCTCCGCTCCATGTACAAGTACCTCTCCGCTCTCATGTACAAGTACCTCTCCGCTCCATGTACAAGTAGCTCTCCGCTCAATGTACAAGTGTCGACAGTACCTTTCCGCTCCATGTACAAATACCTCTCCGCTCTCATGTACAAGTACCTCTCCGCTCCATGTACAAGTACCTCTCCGCTCAATGTACAAATACCTCTCCGCTCCATGTATAAGTACCTCTCCGCTCTATGTACAAGTACCTCTCCGCTCCATGTACAAGTACATCTCCGCTCCATGTACAAGTACCTCTCCGCTCCATGTACAAGTACCTCTCCGGTCCATGTACAAGTACCTCTCCGCTCCATGTACAAGTACCTCTCCGCTCCATGTACAAGTACCTCTCCGCTCAATGTCAAGTGTCGACAGTACCTCTCCGCTCCATGTACAAATACCTCTCCGCTCCATGTACAAGTACCTCTCCGCTCTCATGTACAAGTACCTCTCCGCTCCATGTACAAGTACCTCTCCGCTCCATGTACAAGTACCTCTCCGCTCAATGTACAAATACCTCTCCGCTCCATGTATAAGTACCTCTCCGCTCTATGTACAAGTACCTCTCCGCTCCATGTACAAGTACCTCTCCGCTCAATGTACAAATACCTCTCCGCTCCATGTACAAGTAGCTCTCCGCTGAATGTACAAGTGTCGACAGTACCTCTCCGCTCAATGTACAAGTACCTCTCCGCTCAATGTACAAATACCTCTCCGCTCCATGTACAAGTACCTCTCCGCTCAATGTCAAGTATCGACAGTACCTCTCCGCTCCATGTACAAGTACCTCTCCGCTGAATGTACAAGTGTCGACAGTACCTCTCCGCTCAATGTACAAGTACCTCTCCGCTCAATGTACAAGTACCTCTCCGCTCAATGTACAAGTGTCGACAGTACCTCTTCGCTCCATGTACAAGTACCTCTCCGCTCAATGTACAAGTGTCGACAGTACCTCTACGCTCAATGTACAAGTGTCGACAGTACCTCTCCGCTCTCATGTACAAGTACCTCTCCGATCCATGTACAAGTACATCTCCGCTCCATGTACAAGTACATCTCCGCTCAATGTACAAGTACCTCTCCGCTCCATGTACAAGTACCTCTCCGCTCCATGTACAAGTACCTCTCCGCTCCATGTACAAGTACCTCTCCGCTCCATGTACAAGTACCTCTCCGCTCAATGTACAAGTACCTCTCCGCTCCATGTACAAGTACCTCTCCGCTCAATGTACAAGTACCTCTCCGCTCCATGTACAAGTACCTCTCCGCTCCATGTACAAGTACATCTCCGCTCCATGTACAAGTACCTCTCCGCTCCATGTACAAGTACATCTCTGCTCCATGTACAAGTACCTCTCCGCTCAATGTACAAGTACATCTCCGCTCCATGTACAAGTACCTCTCCGCTCCATGTACAAGTACATATCCGCTCCATGTACAAGTACCTCTCCGCTCCATGTACAAGTACCTCTCCGCTCAATGTACAAGTACATCTCCGCTCCATGTACAAGTACATCTCTGCTCCATGTACAAGTACCTCTCCGCTCAATGTACAAGTACATCTCCGCTCCATGTACAAGTACCTCTCCGCTCCATGTACAAGTACCTCTCCGGTCCATGTACAAGTACCTCTCCGCTCCATGTACAAGTACCTCTCCGCTCCATGTACAAGTACCTCTCCGCTCAATGTCAAGTGTCGACAGTACCTCTCCGCTCCATGTACAAATACCTCTCCGCTCTCATGTACAAGTACCTCTCCGCTCCATGTACAAGTACCTCTCCGCTCAATGTCAAGTGTCGACAGTACCTCTCCGCTCCATGTACAAATACCTCTCCGCTCCATGTACAAGTACCTCTCCGCTCTCATGTACAAGTACCTCTCCGCTCCATGTACAAGTAGCTCTCCGCTCAATGTACAAGTGTCGACAGTACCTTTCCGCTCCATGTACAAATACCTCTCCGCTCTCATGTACAAGTACCTCTCCGCTCCATGTACAAGTACCTCTCCGCTCAATGTACAAATACCTCTCCGCTCCATGTATAAGTACCTCTCCGCTCTATGTACAAGTACCTCTCCGCTCCATGTACAAGTACCTCTCCGCTCAATGTACAAATACCTCTCCGCTCCATGTACAAGTAGCTCTCCGCTGAATGTACAAGTGTCGACAGTACCTCTCCGCTCAATGTACAAGTACCTCTCCGCTCAATGTACAAATACCTCTCCGCTCCATGTACAAGTACCTCTCCGCTCAATGTCAAGTATCGACAGTACCTCTCCGCTCCATGTACAAGTACCTCTCCGCTGAATGTACAAGTGTCGACAGTACCTCTCCGCTCAATGTACAAGTACCTCTCCGCTCAATGTACAAGTACCTCTCCGCTCAATGTACAAGTGTCGACAGTACCTCTTCGCTCCATGTACAAGTACCTCTCCGCTCAATGTACAAGTGTCGACAGTACCTCTACGCTCAATGTACAAGTGTCGACAGTACCTCTCCGCTCTCATGTACAAGTACCTCTCCGATCCATGTACAAGTACATCTCCGCTCCATGTACAAGTACATCTCCGCTCAATGTACAAGTACCTCTCCGCTCCATGTACAAGTACCTCTCCGCTCCATGTACAAGTACCTCTCCGCTCCATGTACAAGTACCTCTCCGCTCCATGTACAAGTACCTCTCCGCTCAATGTACAAGTACCTCTCCGCTCCATGTACAAGTACCTCTCCGCTCAATGTACAAGTACCTCTCCGCTCCATGTACAAGTACCTCTCCGCTCCATGTACAAGTACCTCTCCGCTCCATGTACAAGTACCTCTCCGCTCCATGTACAAGTACATCTCTGCTCCATGTACAAGTACCTCTCCGCTCAATGTACAAGTACATCTCCGCTCCATGTACAAGTACCTCTCCGCTCCATGTACAAGTACATCTCCGCTCCATGTACAAGTACCTCTCCGCTCCATGTACAAGTACCTCTCCGCTCAATGTACAAGTACATCTCCGCTCCATGTACAAGTACATCTCTGCTCCATGTACAAGTACCTCTCCGCTCAATGTACAAGTACATCTCCGCTCCATGTACAAGTACCTCTCCGCTCCATGTACAAGTACCTCTCCGGTCCATGTACAAGTACCTCTCCGCTCCATGTACAAGTACCTCTCCGCTCCATGTACAAGTACCTCTCCGCTCAATGTCAAGTGTCGACAGTACCTCTCCGCTCCATGTACAAATACCTCTCCGCTCTCATGTACAAGTACCTCTCCGCTCCATGTACAAGTACCTCTCCGCTCAATGTCAAGTGTCGACAGTACCTCTCCGCTCCATGTACAAATACCTCTCCGCTCCATGTACAAGTACCTCTCCGCTCTCATGTACAAGTACCTCTCCGCTCCATGTACAAGTAGCTCTCCGCTCAATGTACAAGTGTCGACAGTACCTTTCCGCTCCATGTACAAATACCTCTCCGCTCTCATGTACAAGTACCTCTCCGCTCCATGTACAAGTACCTCTCCGCTCAATGTACAAATACCTCTCCGCTCCATGTATAAGTACCTCTCCGCTCTATGTACAAGTACCTCTCCGCTCCATGTACAAGTACATCTCCGCTCCATGTACAAGTACCTCTCCGCTCCATGTACAAGTACCTCTCCGGTCCATGTACAAGTACCTCTCCGCTCCATGTACAAGTACCTCTCCGCTCCATGTACAAGTACCTCTCCGCTCAATGTCAAGTGTCGACAGTACCTCTCCGCTCCATGTACAAATACCTCTCCGCTCCATGTACAAGTACCTCTCCGCTCTCATGTACAAGTACCTCTCCGCTCCATGTACAAGTACCTCTCCGCTCCATGTACAAGTACCTCTCCGCTCAATGTACAAATACCTCTCCGCTCCATGTATAAGTACCTCTCCGCTCTATGTACAAGTACCTCTCCGCTCCATGTACAAGTACCTCTCCGCTCAATGTACAAATACCTCTCCGCTCCATGTACAAGTAGCTCTCCGCTGAATGTACAAGTGTCGACAGTACCTCTCCGCTCAATGTACAAGTACCTCTCCGCTCAATGTACAAATACCTCTCCGCTCCATGTACAAGTACCTCTCCGCTCAATGTCAAGTATCGACAGTACCTCTCCGCTCCATGTACAAGTACCTCTCCGCTGAATGTACAAGTGTCGACAGTACCTCTCCGCTCAATGTACAAGTACCTCTCCGCTCAATGTACAAGTACCTCTCCGCTCAATGTACAAGTGTCGACAGTACCTCTTCGCTCCATGTACAAGTACCTCTCCGCTCAATGTACAAGTGTCGACAGTACCTCTACGCTCAATGTACAAGTGTCGACAGTACCTCTCCGCTCTCATGTACAAGTACCTCTCCGATCCATGTACAAGTACATCTCCGCTCCATGTACAAGTACATCTCCGCTCAATGTACAAGTACCTCTCCGCTCCATGTACAAGTACCTCTCCGCTCCATGTACAAGTACCTCTCCGCTCCATGTACAAGTACCTCTCCGCTCCATGTACAAGTACCTCTCCGCTCAATGTACAAGTACCTCTCCGCTCCATGTACAAGTACCTCTCCGCTCAATGTACAAGTACCTCTCCGCTCCATGTACAAGTACCTCTCCGCTCCATGTACAAGTACATCTCCGCTCCATGTACAAGTACCTCTCCGCTCCATGTACAAGTACATCTCTGCTCCATGTACAAGTACCTCTCCGCTCAATGTACAAGTACATCTCCGCTCCATGTACAAGTACCTCTCCGCTCCATGTACAAGTACATATCCGCTCCATGTACAAGTACCTCTCCGCTCCATGTACAAGTACCTCTCCGCTCAATGTACAAGTACATCTCCGCTCCATGTACAAGTACATCTCTGCTCCATGTACAAGTACCTCTCCGCTCAATGTACAAGTACATCTCCGCTCCATGTACAAGTACCTCTCCGCTCCATGTACAAGTACCTCTCCGGTCCATGTACAAGTACCTCTCCGCTCCATGTACAAGTACCTCTCCGCTCCATGTACAAGTACCTCTCCGCTCAATGTCAAGTGTCGACAGTACCTCTCCGCTCCATGTACAAATACCTCTCCGCTCTCATGTACAAGTACCTCTCCGCTCCATGTACAAGTACCTCTCCGCTCAATGTCAAGTGTCGACAGTACCTCTCCGCTCCATGTACAAATACCTCTCCGCTCCATGTACAAGTACCTCTCCGCTCTCATGTACAAGTACCTCTCCGCTCCATGTACAAGTAGCTCTCCGCTCAATGTACAAGTGTCGACAGTACCTTTCCGCTCCATGTACAAATACCTCTCCGCTCTCATGTACAAGTACCTCTCCGCTCCATGTACAAGTACCTCTCCGCTCAATGTACAAATACCTCTCCGCTCCATGTATAAGTACCTCTCCGCTCTATGTACAAGTACCTCTCCGCTCCATGTACAAGTACCTCTCCGCTCAATGTACAAATACCTCTCCGCTCCATGTACAAGTAGCTCTCCGCTGAATGTACAAGTGTCGACAGTACCTCTCCGCTCAATGTACAAGTACCTCTCCGCTCAATGTACAAATACCTCTCCGCTCCATGTACAAGTACCTCTCCGCTCAATGTCAAGTATCGACAGTACCTCTCCGCTCCATGTACAAGTACCTCTCCGCTGAATGTACAAGTGTCGACAGTACCTCTCCGCTCAATGTACAAGTACCTCTCCGCTCTCATGTACAAGTACCTCTCCGCTCCATGTACAAGTACCTCTCCCCTCAATGTACAAGTACCTCTGCGCTCCATGTACAAGTACCTCTCCGCTCAATGTACAAGTACCTCTCCGCTCAATGTACAAGTGTCGACAGTACCTCTCCGCTCCATGTACAAGTACCTCTCCGCTCAATGTACAAGTGTCGACAGTACCTCTACGCTCAATGTACAAGTGTCGACAGTACCTCTCCGCTCTCATGTACAAGTACCTCTCCGATCCATGTACAAGTACATCTCCGCTCCATGTACAAGTACATCTCCGCTCAATGTACAAGTACCTCTCCGCTCCATGTACAAGTACCTCTCCGCTCCATGTACAAGTACCTCTCCGCTCCATGTACAAGTACCTCTCCGCTCCATGTACAAGTACCTCTCCGCTCAATGTACAAGTACCTCTCCGCTCCATGTACAAGTACCTCTCCGCTCAATGTACAAGTACCTCTCCGCTCCATGTACAAGTACCTCTCCGCTCCATGTACAAGTACCTCTCCGCTCCATGTACAAGTACCTCTCCGCTCCATGTACAAGTACATCTCTGCTCCATGTACAAGTACCTCTCCGCTCAATGTACAAGTACATCTCCGCTCCATGTACAAGTACCTCTCCGCTCCATGTACAAGTACATCTCCGCTCCATGTACAAGTACCTCTCCGCTCCATGTACAAGTACCTCTCCGCTCAATGTACAAGTACATCTCCGCTCCATGTACAAGTACATCTCTGCTCCATGTACAAGTACCTCTCCGCTCAATGTACAAGTACATCTCCGCTCCATGTACAAGTACCTCTCCGCTCCATGTACAAGTACCTCTCCGGTCCATGTACAAGTACCTCTCCGCTCCATGTACAAGTACCTCTCCGCTCCATGTACAAGTACCTCTCCGCTCAATGTCAAGTGTCGACAGTACCTCTCCGCTCCATGTACAAATACCTCTCCGCTCTCATGTACAAGTACCTCTCCGCTCCATGTACAAGTACCTCTCCGCTCAATGTCAAGTGTCGACAGTACCTCTCCGCTCCATGTACAAATACCTCTCCGCTCCATGTACAAGTACCTCTCCGCTCTCATGTACAAGTACCTCTCCGCTCCATGTACAAGTAGCTCTCCGCTCAATGTACAAGTGTCGACAGTACCTTTCCGCTCCATGTACAAATACCTCTCCGCTCTCATGTACAAGTACCTCTCCGCTCCATGTACAAGTACCTCTCCGCTCAATGTACAAATACCTCTCCGCTCCATGTATAAGTACCTCTCCGCTCTATGTACAAGTACCTCTCCGCTCCATGTACAAGTACATCTCCGCTCCATGTACAAGTACCTCTCCGCTCCATGTACAAGTACCTCTCCGGTCCATGTACAAGTACCTCTCCGCTCCATGTACAAGTACCTCTCCGCTCCATGTACAAGTACCTCTCCGCTCAATGTCAAGTGTCGACAGTACCTCTCCGCTCCATGTACAAATACCTCTCCGCTCCATGTACAAGTACCTCTCCGCTCTCATGTACAAGTACCTCTCCGCTCCATGTACAAGTACCTCTCCGCTCCATGTACAAGTACCTCTCCGCTCAATGTACAAATACCTCTCCGCTCCATGTATAAGTACCTCTCCGCTCTATGTACAAGTACCTCTCCGCTCCATGTACAAGTACCTCTCCGCTCAATGTACAAATACCTCTCCGCTCCATGTACAAGTAGCTCTCCGCTGAATGTACAAGTGTCGACAGTACCTCTCCGCTCAATGTACAAGTACCTCTCCGCTCAATGTACAAATACCTCTCCGCTCCATGTACAAGTACCTCTCCGCTCAATGTCAAGTATCGACAGTACCTCTCCGCTCCATGTACAAGTACCTCTCCGCTGAATGTACAAGTGTCGACAGTACCTCTCCGCTCAATGTACAAGTACCTCTCCGCTCAATGTACAAGTACCTCTCCGCTCAATGTACAAGTGTCGACAGTACCTCTTCGCTCCATGTACAAGTACCTCTCCGCTCAATGTACAAGTGTCGACAGTACCTCTACGCTCAATGTACAAGTGTCGACAGTACCTCTCCGCTCTCATGTACAAGTACCTCTCCGATCCATGTACAAGTACATCTCCGCTCCATGTACAAGTACATCTCCGCTCAATGTACAAGTACCTCTCCGCTCCATGTACAAGTACCTCTCCGCTCCATGTACAAGTACCTCTCCGCTCCATGTACAAGTACCTCTCCGCTCCATGTACAAGTACCTCTCCGCTCAATGTACATGAATGAATGAATGAATGAATGAATGAATGAATATTTTATTTTCGTGTCTGGCTGCACGCAGCCCATCCCTTACGGGATTATTCAGACACATTTTAAATACAACAATTGTTTCCAGTGCCAACACACTGACACAAAATAATAAACATTATAAATACAATATATGACTCCAGTCAGACCTACACAAACTTTTTTTTTTTTTTTTTTTTTTAAGAAAAAGGATGTTAGCGGCTAGATGATGCAATTTACAATACAAACCACGTGAAGAATGCTTAGAAATGAAAACAAATTGAAACCATGTTGGCATGTTCTATCTACAGTGCCACTATGCATAAGTTAGATGTTTCCTTCTGTTCCAGGCTTTATGGATATAATTAGATATTGCAAATGTATGGTTATTAAATAACAATTTAACAATATCACTATCCAGGGACAGACCTACATATGACGGTACTTTGTCAAAGAGTGTTTTTCTTAAGTCATCATAGAGTGGGCAGTACAGTAGAAAGTGGGTTTCATCCTCAACTACACAAAGATCACAGTAGCCACATAGCCTTTCATCTACTTCAGTTCCATTGTACCGTCCTGTTTCAATATGCAGTGGTAATATCCCAGAACGAAACTGTGCACACAGAGATCGCTGGCTCTTAGATAGATCATACACAACATATTTTTCACAATCATACACAGATTTAAACTGACAATATGTACGTAATTTCGGTTTATCATTGATTTCTTTCAACCATTTAGTTTTATATTTTATCATTGCAAGTTCCTTGAACACCCCCACATCCACCCTCCGCCTGTGGATGTAGAGATGCTCAAGCCCATGCTCCTGGAGAAGATCCAACATTTCTGTCACCCAATGACCTCCTATTGAGAGATCCCACATAAAGATCCTGCTCGCCATTCTGTCATCTGGCAGGTCTAGCATTCTATTCCACAGGTTTACCATATTGCTCTTCCACCGGATTTCACACGGTATCCATCCCATGTCACCATTAACAGCAGTTAAAGGAGCAAATTTGTGGACTCCAAGGAAATATCTGATTGCCCTATTGTGCACGCTTACATTTTTGTTAAAGTATCTGAACCCCCACACTCCAGAGGAGTAATCCAGAATAGGACAGATGCATGACTGGTATAACTGGGTATATGTGGCATAGCCCATATTTCTTAGGATCTTAGTTTTCCCAATGATGCCTCCTAAAGCTCTACTCGCTGAGTCTGCCAACACTGATGTTCCATGTAAGAATGACATGTGTTCATCAAAGAAAAGTCCAAGGTATTTATACTTATTTGTGAATCCAAGTTTGATATCGCCAAAATAAAATTGATGTTCACTTCTTTTCCTACCAGGTTTGCGAAATTCCATAACCTCTGTCTTTTTCGGATTGTACAAGTACCTCTCCGCTCCATGTACAAGTACCTCTCCGCTCAATGTACAAGTACCTCTCCGCTCCATGTACAAGTACCTCTCCGCTCCATGTACAAGTACATCTCCGCTCCATGTACAAGTACCTCTCCGCTCCATGTACAAGTACATCTCTGCTCCATGTACAAGTACCTCTCCGCTCAATGTACAAGTACATCTCCGCTCCATGTACAAGTACCTCTCCGCTCCATGTACAAGTACATATCCGCTCCATGTACAAGTACCTCTCCGCTCCATGTACAAGTACCTCTCCGCTCAATGTACAAGTACATCTCCGCTCCATGTACAAGTACATCTCTGCTCCATGTACAAGTACCTCTCCGCTCAATGTACAAGTACATCTCCGCTCCATGTACAAGTACCTCTCCGCTCCATGTACAAGTACCTCTCCGGTCCATGTACAAGTACCTCTCCGCTCCATGTACAAGTACCTCTCCGCTCCATGTACAAGTACCTCTCCGCTCAATGTCAAGTGTCGACAGTACCTCTCCGCTCCATGTACAAATACCTCTCCGCTCTCATGTACAAGTACCTCTCCGCTCCATGTACAAGTACCTCTCCGCTCAATGTCAAGTGTCGACAGTACCTCTCCGCTCCATGTACAAATACCTCTCCGCTCCATGTACAAGTACCTCTCCGCTCTCATGTACAAGTACCTCTCCGCTCCATGTACAAGTAGCTCTCCGCTCAATGTACAAGTGTCGACAGTACCTTTCCGCTCCATGTACAAATACCTCTCCGCTCTCATGTACAAGTACCTCTCCGCTCCATGTACAAGTACCTCTCCGCTCAATGTACAAATACCTCTCCGCTCCATGTATAAGTACCTCTCCGCTCTATGTACAAGTACCTCTCCGCTCCATGTACAAGTACCTCTCCGCTCAATGTACAAATACCTCTCCGCTCCATGTACAAGTAGCTCTCCGCTGAATGTACAAGTGTCGACAGTACCTCTCCGCTCAATGTACAAGTACCTCTCCGCTCAATGTACAAATACCTCTCCGCTCCATGTACAAGTACCTCTCCGCTCAATGTCAAGTATCGACAGTACCTCTCCGCTCCATGTACAAGTACCTCTCCGCTGAATGTACAAGTGTCGACAGTACCTCTCCGCTCAATGTACAAGTACCTCTCCGCTCTCATGTACAAGTACCTCTCCGCTCCATGTACAAGTACCTCTCCCCTCAATGTACAAGTACCTCTGCGCTCCATGTACAAGTACCTCTCCGCTCAATGTACAAGTACCTCTCCGCTCAATGTACAAGTGTCGACAGTACCTCTCCGCTCCATGTACAAGTACCTCTCCGCTCAATGTACAAGTGTCGACAGTACCTCTACGCTCAATGTACAAGTGTCGACAGTACCTCTCCGCTCTCATGTACAAGTACCTCTCCGATCCATGTACAAGTACATCTCCGCTCCATGTACAAGTACATCTCCGCTCAATGTACAAGTACCTCTCCGCTCCATGTACAAGTACCTCTCCGCTCCATGTACAAGTACCTCTCCGCTCCATGTACAAGTACCTCTCCGCTCCATGTACAAGTACCTCTCCGCTCAATGTACAAGTACCTCTCCGCTCCATGTACAAGTACCTCTCCGCTCAATGTACAAGTACATCTCCGCTCCATGTACAAGTACATCTCTGCTCCATGTACAAGTACCTCTCCGCTCAATGTACAAGTACATCTCCGCTCCATGTACAAGTACCTCTCCGCTCCATGTACAAGTACCTCTCCGGTCCATGTACAAGTACCTCTCCGCTCCATGTACAAGTACCTCTCCGCTCCATGTACAAGTACCTCTCCGCTCAATGTCAAGTGTCGACAGTACCTCTCCGCTCCATGTACAAATACCTCTCCGCTCTCATGTACAAGTACCTCTCCGCTCCATGTACAAGTACCTCTCCGCTCAATGTCAAGTGTCGACAGTACCTCTCCGCTCCATGTACAAATACCTCTCCGCTCCATGTACAAGTACCTCTCCGCTCTCATGTACAAGTACCTCTCCGCTCCATGTACAAGTAGCTCTCCGCTCAATGTACAAGTGTCGACAGTACCTTTCCGCTCCATGTACAAATACCTCTCCGCTCTCATGTACAAGTACCTCTCCGCTCCATGTACAAGTACCTCTCCGCTCAATGTACAAATACCTCTCCGCTCCATGTATAAGTACCTCTCCGCTCTATGTACAAGTACCTCTCCGCTCCATGTACAAGTACCTCTCCGCTCAATGTACAAATACCTCTCCGCTCCATGTACAAGTAGCTCTCCGCTGAATGTACAAGTGTCGACAGTACCTCTCCGCTCAATGTACAAGTACCTCTCCGCTCAATGTACAAATACCTCTCCGCTCCATGTACAAGTACCTCTCCGCTCAATGTCAAGTATCGACAGTACCTCTCCGCTCCATGTACAAGTACCTCTCCGCTGAATGTACAAGTGTCGACAGTACCTCTCCGCTCAATGTACAAGTACCTCTCCGCTCTCATGTACAAGTACCTCTCCGCTCCATGTACAAGTACCTCTCCCCTCAATGTACAAGTACCTCTGCGCTCCATGTACAAGTACCTCTCCGCTCAATGTACAAGTACCTCTCCGCTCAATGTACAAGTGTCGACAGTACCTCTCCGCTCCATGTACAAGTACCTCTCCGCTCAATGTACAAGTGTCGACAGTACCTCTACGCTCAATGTACAAGTGTCGACAGTACCTCTCCGCTCTCATGTACAAGTACCTCTCCGATCCATGTACAAGTACATCTCCGCTCCATGTACAAGTACATCTCCGCTCAATGTACAAGTACCTCTCCGCTCCATGTACAAGTACCTCTCCGCTCCATGTACAAGTACCTCTCCGCTCCATGTACAAGTACCTCTCCGCTCCATGTACAAGTACCTCTCCGCTCAATGTACAAGTACTTCTCCGCTCCATGTACAAGTACCTCTCCGCTCAATGTACAAGTACCTCTCCGCTCCATGTACAAGTACCTCTCCGCTCCATGTACAAGTACCTCTCCGCTCCATGTACAAGTACCTCTCCGCTCCATGTACAAGTACATCTCTGCTCCATGTACAAGTACCTCTCCGCTCAATGTACAAGTACATCTCCGCTCCATGTACAAGTACCTCTCCGCTCCATGTACAAGTACATCTCCGCTCCATGTACAAGTACCTCTCCGCTCCATGTACAAGTACCTCTCCGCTCAATGTACAAGTACATCTCCGCTCCATGTACAAGTACATCTCTGCTCCATGTACAAGTACCTCTCCGCTCAATGTACAAGTACATCTCCGCTCCATGTACAAGTACCTCTCCGCTCCATGTACAAGTACCTCTCCGGTCCATGTACAAGTACCTCTCCGCTCCATGTACAAGTACCTCTCCGCTCAATGTACAAGTACCTCTCCGCTCCATGTACAAGTACCTCTCCGCTCCATGTACAAGTACCTCTCCGCTCCATGTACAAGTACCTCTCCGCTCCATGTACAAGTACATCTCTGCTCCATGTACAAGTACCTCTCCGCTCAATGTACAAGTACATCTCCGCTCCATGTACAAGTACCTCTCCGCTCCATGTACAAGTACATCTCCGCTCCATGTACAAGTACCTCTCCGCTCCATGTACAAGTACCTCTCCGCTCAATGTACAAGTACATCTCCGCTCCATGTACAAGTACATCTCTGCTCCATGTACAAGTACCTCTCCGCTCAATGTACAAGTACATCTCCGCTCCATGTACAAGTACCTCTCCGCTCCATGTACAAGTACCTCTCCGGTCCATGTACAAGTACCTCTCCGCTCCATGTACAAGTACCTCTCCGCTCCATGTACAAGTACCTCTCCGCTCAATGTCAAATGTCGACAGTACCTCTCCGCTCCATGTACAAATACCTCTCCGCTCTCATGTACAAGTACCTCTCCGCTCCATGTACAAGTACCTCTCCGCTCAATGTCAAGTGTCGACAGTACCTCTCCGCTCCATGTACAAATACCTCTCCGCTCCATGTACAAGTACCTCTCCGCTCTCATGTACAAGTACCTCTCCGCTCCATGTACAAGTAGCTCTCCGCTCAATGTACAAGTGTCGACAGTACCTTTCCGCTCCATGTACAAATACCTCTCCGCTCTCATGTACAAGTACCTCTCCGCTCCATGTACAAGTACCTCTCCGCTCAATGTACAAATACCTCTCCGCTCCATGTATAAGTACCTCTCCGCTCTATGTACAAGTACCTCACCGCTCCATGTACAAGTACCTCTCCGCTCAATGTACAAATACCTCTCCGCTCCATGTACAAGTAGCTCTCCGCTGAATGTACAAGTGTCGACAGTACCTCTCCGCTCAATGTACAAGTACCTCTCCGCTCAATGTACAAATACCTCTCCGCTCCATGTACAAGTACCTCTCCGCTCAATGTCAAGTATCGACAGTACCTCTCCGCTCCATGTACAAGTACCTCTCCGCTGAATGTACAAGTGTCGACAGTACCTCTCCGCTCAATGTACAAGTACCTCTCCGCTCTCATGTACAAGTACCTCTCCGCTCCATGTACAAGTACCTCTCCCCTCAATGTACAAGTACCTCTGCGCTCCATGTACAAGTACCTCTCCGCTCAATGTACAAGTACCTCTCCGCTCAATGTACAAGTGTCGACAGTACCTCTCCGCTCCATGTACAAGTACCTCTCCGCTCAATGTACAAGTGTCGACAGTACCTCTACGCTCAATGTACAAGTGTCGACAGTACCTCTCCGCTCTCATGTACAAGTACCTCTCCGATCCATGTACAAGTACATCTCCGCTCCATGTACAAGTACATCTCCGCTCAATGTACAAGTACCTCTCCGCTCCATGTACAAGTACCTCTCCGCTCCATGTACAAGTACCTCTCCGCTCCATGTACAAGTACCTCTCCGCTCCATGTACAAGTACCTCTCCGCTCAATGTACAAGTACCTCTCCGCTCCATGTACAAGTACCTCTCCGCTCAATGTACAAGTACCTCTCCGCTCCATGTACAAGTACCTCTCCGCTCCATGTACAAGTACCTCTCCGCTCCATGTACAAGTACCTCTCCGCTCCATGTACAAGTACATCTCTGCTCCATGTACAAGTACCTCTCCGCTCAATGTACAAGTACATCTCCGCTCCATGTACAAGTACCTCTCCGCTCCATGTACAAGTACATCTCCGCTCCATGTACAAGTACCTCTCCGCTCCATGTACAAGTACCTCTCCGCTCAATGTACAAGTACATCTCCGCTCCATGTACAAGTACCTCTCCGCTCCATGTACAAGTACCTCTCCGGTCCATGTACAAGTACCTCTCCGCTCCATGTACAAGTACCTCTCCGCTCCATGTACAAGTACCTCTCCGCTCAATGTCAAGTGTCGACAGTACCTCTCCGCTCCATGTACAAATACCTCTCCGCTCTCATGTACAAGTACCTCTCCGCTCCATGTACAAGTACCTCTCCGCTCAATGTCAAGTGTCGACAGTACCTCTCCGCTCCATGTACAAATACCTCTCCGCTCCATGTACAAGTACCTCTCCGCTCTCATGTACAAGTACCTCTCCGCTCCATGTACAAGTAGCTCTCCGCTCAATGTACAAGTGTCGACAGTACCTTTCCGCTCCATGTACAAATACCTCTCCGCTCTCATGTACAAGTACCTCTCCGCTCCATGTACAAGTACCTCTCCGCTCAATGTACAAATACCTCTCCGCTCCATGTATAAGTACCTCTCCGCTCTATGTACAAGTACCTCTCCGCTCCATGTACAAGTACCTCTCCGCTCAATGTACAAATACCTCTCCGCTCCATGTACAAGTAGCTCTCCGCTGAATGTACAAGTGTCGACAGTACCTCTCCGCTCAATGTACAAGTACCTCTCCGCTCAATGTACAAATACCTCTCCGCTCCATGTACAAGTACCTCTCCGCTCAATGTCAAGTATCGACAGTACCTCTCCGCTCCATGTACAAGTACCTCTCCGCTGAATGTACAAGTGTCGACAGTACCTCTCCGCTCAATGTACAAGTACCTCTCCGCTCTCATGTACAAGTACCTCTCCGCTCCATGTACAAGTACCTCTCCCCTCAATGTACAAGTACCTCTGCGCTCCATGTACAAGTACCTCTCCGCTCAATGTACAAGTACCTCTCCGCTCAATGTACAAGTGTCGACAGTACCTCTCCGCTCCATGTACAAGTACCTCTCCGCTCAATGTACAAGTGTCGACAGTACCTCTACGCTCAATGTACAAGTGTCGACAGTACCTCTCCGCTCTCATGTACAAGTACCTCTCCGATCCATGTACAAGTACATCTCCGCTCCATGTACAAGTACATCTCCGCTCAATGTACAAGTACCTCTCCGCTCCATGTACAAGTACCTCTCCGCTCCATGTACAAGTACCTCTCCGCTCCATGTACAAGTACCTCTCCGCTCCATGTACAAGTACCTCTCCGCTCAATGTACAAGTACCTCTCCGCTCCATGTACAAGTACCTCTCCGCTCAATGTACAAGTACATCTCCGCTCCATGTACAAGTACATCTCTGCTCCATGTACAAGTACCTCTCCGCTCAATGTACAAGTACATCTCCGCTCCATGTACAAGTACCTCTCCGCTCCATGTACAAGTACCTCTCCGGTCCATGTACAAGTACCTCTCCGCTCCATGTACAAGTACCTCTCCGCTCCATGTACAAGTACCTCTCCGCTCAATGTCAAGTGTCGACAGTACCTCTCCGCTCCATGTACAAATACCTCTCCGCTCTCATGTACAAGTACCTCTCCGCTCCATGTACAAGTACCTCTCCGCTCAATGTCAAGTGTCGACAGTACCTCTCCGCTCCATGTACAAATACCTCTCCGCTCCATGTACAAGTACCTCTCCGCTCTCATGTACAAGTACCTCTCCGCTCCATGTACAAGTAGCTCTCCGCTCAATGTACAAGTGTCGACAGTACCTTTCCGCTCCATGTACAAATACCTCTCCGCTCTCATGTACAAGTACCTCTCCGCTCCATGTACAAGTACCTCTCCGCTCAATGTACAAATACCTCTCCGCTCCATGTATAAGTACCTCTCCGCTCTATGTACAAGTACCTCTCCGCTCCATGTACAAGTACCTCTCCGCTCAATGTACAAATACCTCTCCGCTCCATGTACAAGTAGCTCTCCGCTGAATGTACAAGTGTCGACAGTACCTCTCCGCTCAATGTACAAGTACCTCTCCGCTCAATGTACAAATACCTCTCCGCTCCATGTACAAGTACCTCTCCGCTCAATGTCAAGTATCGACAGTACCTCTCCGCTCCATGTACAAGTACCTCTCCGCTGAATGTACAAGTGTCGACAGTACCTCTCCGCTCAATGTACAAGTACCTCTCCGCTCTCATGTACAAGTACCTCTCCGCTCCATGTACAAGTACCTCTCCCCTCAATGTACAAGTACCTCTGCGCTCCATGTACAAGTACCTCTCCGCTCAATGTACAAGTACCTCTCCGCTCAATGTACAAGTGTCGACAGTACCTCTCCGCTCCATGTACAAGTACCTCTCCGCTCAATGTACAAGTGTCGACAGTACCTCTACGCTCAATGTACAAGTGTCGACAGTACCTCTCCGCTCTCATGTACAAGTACCTCTCCGATCCATGTACAAGTACATCTCCGCTCCATGTACAAGTACATCTCCGCTCAATGTACAAGTACCTCTCCGCTCCATGTACAAGTACCTCTCCGCTCCATGTACAAGTACCTCTCCGCTCCATGTACAAGTACCTCTCCGCTCCATGTACAAGTACCTCTCCGCTCAATGTACAAGTACTTCTCCGCTCCATGTACAAGTACCTCTCCGCTCAATGTACAAGTACCTCTCCGCTCCATGTACAAGTACCTCTCCGCTCCATGTACAAGTACCTCTCCGCTCCATGTACAAGTACCTCTCCGCTCCATGTACAAGTACATCTCTGCTCCATGTACAAGTACCTCTCCGCTCAATGTACAAGTACATCTCCGCTCCATGTACAAGTACCTCTCCGCTCCATGTACAAGTACATCTCCGCTCCATGTACAAGTACCTCTCCGCTCCATGTACAAGTACCTCTCCGCTCAATGTACAAGTACATCTCCGCTCCATGTACAAGTACATCTCTGCTCCATGTACAAGTACCTCTCCGCTCAATGTACAAGTACATCTCCGCTCCATGTACAAGTACCTCTCCGCTCCATGTACAAGTACCTCTCCGGTCCATGTACAAGTACCTCTCCGCTCCATGTACAAGTACCTCTCCGCTCAATGTACAAGTACCTCTCCGCTCCATGTACAAGTACCTCTCCGCTCCATGTACAAGTACCTCTCCGCTCCATGTACAAGTACCTCTCCGCTCCATGTACAAGTACATCTCTGCTCCATGTACAAGTACCTCTCCGCTCAATGTACAAGTACATCTCCGCTCCATGTACAAGTACCTCTCCGCTCCATGTACAAGTACATCTCCGCTCCATGTACAAGTACCTCTCCGCTCCATGTACAAGTACCTCTCCGCTCAATGTACAAGTACATCTCCGCTCCATGTACAAGTACATCTCTGCTCCATGTACAAGTACCTCTCCGCTCAATGTACAAGTACATCTCCGCTCCATGTACAAGTACCTCTCCGCTCCATGTACAAGTACCTCTCCGGTCCATGTACAAGTACCTCTCCGCTCCATGTACAAGTACCTCTCCGCTCCATGTACAAGTACCTCTCCGCTCAATGTCAAGTGTCGACAGTACCTCTCCGCTCCATGTACAAATACCTCTCCGCTCTCATGTACAAGTACCTCTCCGCTCCATGTACAAGTACCTCTCCGCTCAATGTCAAGTGTCGACAGTACCTCTCCGCTCCATGTACAAATACCTCTCCGCTCCATGTACAAGTACCTCTCCGCTCTCATGTACAAGTACCTCTCCGCTCCATGTACAAGTAGCTCTCCGCTCAATGTACAAGTGTCGACAGTACCTTTCCGCTCCATGTACAAATACCTCTCCGCTCTCATGTACAAGTACCTCTCCGCTCCATGTACAAGTACCTCTCCGCTCAATGTACAAATACCTCTCCGCTCCATGTATAAGTACCTCTCCGCTCTATGTACAAGTACCTCTCCGCTCCATGTACAAGTACCTCTCCGCTCAATGTACAAATACCTCTCCGCTCCATGTACAAGTAGCTCTCCGCTGAATGTACAAGTGTCGACAGTACCTCTCCGCTCAATGTACAAGTACCTCTCCGCTCAATGTACAAATACCTCTCCGCTCCATGTACAAGTACCTCTCCGCTCAATGTCAAGTATCGACAGTACCTCTCCGCTCCATGTACAAGTACCTCTCCGCTGAATGTACAAGTGTCGACAGTACCTCTCCGCTCAATGTACAAGTACCTCTCCGCTCTCATGTACAAGTACCTCTCCGCTCCATGTACAAGTACCTCTCCCCTCAATGTACAAGTACCTCTGCGCTCCATGTACAAGTACCTCTCCGCTCAATGTACAAGTACCTCTCCGCTCAATGTACAAGTGTCGACAGTACCTCTCCGCTCCATGTACAAGTACCTCTCCGCTCAATGTACAAGTGTCGACAGTACCTCTACGCTCAATGTACAAGTGTCGACAGTACCTCTCCGCTCTCATGTACAAGTACCTCTCCGATCCATGTACAAGTACATCTCCGCTCCATGTACAAGTACATCTCCGCTCAATGTACAAGTACCTCTCCGCTCCATGTACAAGTACCTCTCCGCTCCATGTACAAGTACCTCTCCGCTCCATGTACAAGTACCTCTCCGCTCCATGTACAAGTACCTCTCCGCTCAATGTACAAGTACTTCTCCGCTCCATGTACAAGTACCTCTCCGCTCAATGTACAAGTACCTCTCCGCTCCATGTACAAGTACCTCTCCGCTCCATGTACAAGTACCTCTCCGCTCCATGTACAAGTACCTCTCCGCTCCATGTACAAGTACATCTCTGCTCCATGTACAAGTACCTCTCCGCTCAATGTACAAGTACATCTCCGCTCCATGTACAAGTACCTCTCCGCTCCATGTACAAGTACATCTCCGCTCCATGTACAAGTACCTCTCCGCTCCATGTACAAGTACCTCTCCGCTCAATGTACAAGTACATCTCCGCTCCATGTACAAGTACATCTCTGCTCCATGTACAAGTACCTCTCCGCTCAATGTACAAGTACATCTCCGCTCCATGTACAAGTACCTCTCCGCTCCATGTACAAGTACCTCTCCGGTCCATGTACAAGTACCTCTCCGCTCCATGTACAAGTACCTCTCCGCTCAATGTACAAGTACCTCTCCGCTCCATGTACAAGTACCTCTCCGCTCCATGTACAAGTACCTCTCCGCTCCATGTACAAGTACCTCTCCGCTCCATGTACAAGTACATCTCTGCTCCATGTACAAGTACCTCTCCGCTCAATGTACAAGTACATCTCCGCTCCATGTACAAGTACCTCTCCGCTCCATGTACAAGTACATCTCCGCTCCATGTACAAGTACCTCTCCGCTCCATGTACAAGTACCTCTCCGCTCAATGTACAAGTACATCTCCGCTCCATGTACAAGTACATCTCTGCTCCATGTACAAGTACCTCTCCGCTCAGATGTACAAGTACATCTCCGCTCCATGTACAAGTACCTCTCCGCTCCATGTACAAGTACCTCTCCGTCCATGTACAAGTACCTCTCCGCTCCATGTACAAGTACCTCTCCGCTCCATGTACAAGTACCTCTCCGCTCAATGTCAAATGTCGACAAGTACCTCTCCGCTCCATGTACAAATACCTCTCCGCTCTCATGTACAAGTACCTCTCCGCTCCATGTACAAGTACCTCCTCCGCTCAATGTCAAGTGTCGACAGTACCTCTCCGCTCCATGTACAAATACCTCTCCGCTCCATGTACAAGTACCTCTCCGCTCTCATGTACAAGTACCTCTCCGCTCCATGTACAAGTAGCTCTCCGCTCAATGTACATGTGTCGACAGTACCTTTCCGCTCCATGTACAAATACCTCTCCGCTCTCATGTACAAGTACCTCTCCGCTCCATGTACAAGTACCTCTCCGCTCAATGTACAAATACCTCTCCGCTCCATGTATAAGTACCTCTCCGCTCTATGTACAAGTACCTCACCGCTCCATGTACAAGTACCTCTCCGCTCAATGTACAAATACCTCTCCGCTCCATGTACAAGTAGCTCTCCGCTGAATGTACAAGTGTCGACAGTACCTCTCCGCTCAATGTACAAGTACCTTCTCCGCTCAATGTACAAATACCTCTCCGCTCCATGTACAAGTACCTCTCCGCTCAATGTCAAGTATCGACAGTACCTCTCCGCTCCATGTACAAGTACCTCTCCGCTGAATGTACAAGTGTCGACAGTACCTCTCCGCTCAATGTACAAGTACCTCTCCGCTCTCATGTACAAGTACCTCTCCGCTCCATGTACAAGTACCTCTCCCCTCAATGTACAAGTACCTCTGCGCTCCATGTACAAGTACCTCTCCGCTCAATGTACAAGTACCTCTCCGCTCAATGTACAAGTGTCGACAGTACCTCTCCGCTCCATGTACAAGTACCTTCTCCGCTCAATGTACAAGTGTCGACAGTACCTCTACGCTCAATGTACAAGTGTCGACAGTACCTCTCCGCTCTCATGTACAAGTACCTCTCCGATCCATGTACAAGTACATCTCCGCTCCATGTACAAGTACATCTCCGCTCAATGTACAAGTACCTTCTCCGCTCCATGTACAAGTACCTCTCCGCTCCATGTACAAGTACCCCTCTCCGCTCCATGTACAAGTACCTCTCCGCTCCATGTACAAGTACCCTCTCCGCTCAATGTACAAGTACCTCTCCGCTCCATGTACAAGTACCTCTCCGCTCAATGTACAAGTACCTCTCCGCTCCATGTACAAGTACCATCTCCGCTCCATGTACAAGTACCTCTCCGCTCCATGTACAAGTACCTCTCCGCTCCATGTACAAGTAATCTCTGCTCCATGTACAAGTACCTCTCCGCTCAATGTACAAGTACATCTCCGCTCCATGTACAAGTACCTCTCCGCTCCATGTACAAGTACCATCTCCGCTCCATGTACAAGTACCTCTCCGCTCCATGTACAAGTACCTCTCCGCTCATGTACAAGTACATCTCCGCTCCATGTACAAGTACCTCTCCGCTCCATGTACAAGTACCTCTCCGGTCCATGTACAGTACCTCTCCGCTCCATGTACAAGTACCTCTCCGCTCCATGTACAAGTACCACTCTCGCTAATGTCAAGTGTCGACAGTACCTCTCCGCTCCATGTACAAATACCTCTCCGCTCTCATGTACAAGTACCTCTCCGCTCCATGTACAAGTACCTCTCCGCTCAATGTCAAGTGTCGACAGTACCTCTCCGCTCCATGTACAAATACCTCCATGTACAAGTACCTCTCCGCTCTCATGTACAAGTACCTCTCCGCTCCATGTACAAGTAGCTCTCCGCTCAATGTACAAGTGTCGACAGTACCTTTCCGCTCCATGTACAAATACCTCTCCGCTCTCATGTACAAGTACCTCTCCGCTCCATGTACAAGTACCTCTCCGCTCAATGTACAAATACCTCTCCGCTCCATGTATAAGTACCTCTCCGCTCTATGTACAAGTACCTCTCCGCTCCATGTACAAGTACCTCTCCGCTCAATGTACAAATACCTCTCCGCTCCATGTACAAGTAGCTCTCCGCTGAATGTACAAGTGTCGACAGTACCTCTCCGCTCAATGTACAAGTACCTCTCCGCTCAATGTACAAATACCTCTCCGCTCCATGTACAAGTACCTCTCCGCTCAATGTCAAGTATCGACAGTACCTCTCCGCTCCATGTACAAGTACCTCTCCGCTGAATGTACAAGTGTCGACAGTACCTCTCCGCTCAATGTACAAGTACCTCTCCGCTCTCATGTACAAGTACCTCTCCGCTCCATGTACAAGTACCTCTCCCCTCAATGTACAAGTACCTCTGCGCTCCATGTACAAGTACCTCTCCGCTCAATGTACAAGTACCTCTCCGCTCAATGTACAAGTGTCGACAGTACCTCTCCGCTCCATGTACAAGTACCTCTCCGCTCAATGTACAAGTGTCGACAGTACCTCTACGCTCAATGTACAAGTGTCGACAGTACCTCTCCGCTCTCATGTACAAGTACCTCTCCGATCCATGTACAAGTACATCTCCGCTCCATGTACAAGTACATCTCCGCTCAATGTACAAGTACCTCTCCGCTCCATGTACAAGTACCTCTCCGCTCCATGTACAAGTACCTCTCCGCTCCATGTACAAGTACCTCTCCGCTCCATGTACAAGTACCTCTCCGCTCAATGTACAAGTACCTCTCCGCTCCATGTACAAGTACCTCTCCGCTCAATGTACAAGTACATCTCCGCTCCATGTACAAGTACATCTCTGCTCCATGTACAAGTACCTCTCCGCTCAATGTACAAGTACATCTCCGCTCCATGTACAAGTACCTCTCCGCTCCATGTACAAGTACCTCTCCGGTCCATGTACAAGTACCTCTCCGCTCCATGTACAAGTACCTCTCCGCTCCATGTACAAGTACCTCTCCGCTCAATGTCAAGTGTCGACAGTACCTCTCCGCTCCATGTACAAATACCTCTCCGCTCTCATGTACAAGTACCTCTCCGCTCCATGTACAAGTACCTCTCCGCTCAATGTCAAGTGTCGACAGTACCTCTCCGCTCCATGTACAAATACCTCTCCGCTCCATGTACAAGTACCTCTCCGCTCTCATGTACAAGTACCTCTCCGCTCCATGTACAAGTAGCTCTCCGCTCAATGTACAAGTGTCGACAGTACCTTTCCGCTCCATGTACAAATACCTCTCCGCTCTCATGTACAAGTACCTCTCCGCTCCATGTACAAGTACCTCTCCGCTCAATGTACAAATACCTCTCCGCTCCATGTATAAGTACCTCTCCGCTCTATGTACAAGTACCTCTCCGCTCCATGTACAAGTACCTCTCCGCTCAATGTACAAATACCTCTCCGCTCCATGTACAAGTAGCTCTCCGCTGAATGTACAAGTGTCGACAGTACCTCTCCGCTCAATGTACAAGTACCTCTCCGCTCAATGTACAAATACCTCTCCGCTCCATGTACAAGTACCTCTCCGCTCAATGTCAAGTATCGACAGTACCTCTCCGCTCCATGTACAAGTACCTCTCCGCTGAATGTACAAGTGTCGACAGTACCTCTCCGCTCAATGTACAAGTACCTCTCCGCTCTCATGTACAAGTACCTCTCCGCTCCATGTACAAGTACCTCTCCCCTCAATGTACAAGTACCTCTGCGCTCCATGTACAAGTACCTCTCCGCTCAATGTACAAGTACCTCTCCGCTCAATGTACAAGTGTCGACAGTACCTCTCCGCTCCATGTACAAGTACCTCTCCGCTCAATGTACAAGTGTCGACAGTACCTCTACGCTCAATGTACAAGTGTCGACAGTACCTCTCCGCTCTCATGTACAAGTACCTCTCCGATCCATGTACAAGTACATCTCCGCTCCATGTACAAGTACATCTCCGCTCAATGTACAAGTACCTCTCCGCTCCATGTACAAGTACCTCTCCGCTCCATGTACAAGTACCTCTCCGCTCCATGTACAAGTACCTCTCCGCTCCATGTACAAGTACCTCTCCGCTCAATGTACAAGTACTTCTCCGCTCCATGTACAAGTACCTCTCCGCTCAATGTACAAGTACCTCTCCGCTCCATGTACAAGTACCTCTCCGCTCCATGTACAAGTACCTCTCCGCTCCATGTACAAGTACCTCTCCGCTCCATGTACAAGTACATCTCTGCTCCATGTACAAGTACCTCTCCGCTCAATGTACAAGTACATCTCCGCTCCATGTACAAGTACCTCTCCGCTCCATGTACAAGTACATCTCCGCTCCATGTACAAGTACCTCTCCGCTCCATGTACAAGTACCTCTCCGCTCAATGTACAAGTACATCTCCGCTCCATGTACAAGTACATCTCTGCTCCATGTACAAGTACCTCTCCGCTCAATGTACAAGTACATCTCCGCTCCATGTACAAGTACCTCTCCGCTCCATGTACAAGTACCTCTCCGGTCCATGTACAAGTACCTCTCCGCTCCATGTACAAGTACCTCTCCGCTCAATGTACAAGTACCTCTCCGCTCCATGTACAAGTACCTCTCCGCTCCATGTACAAGTACCTCTCCGCTCCATGTACAAGTACCTCTCCGCTCCATGTACAAGTACATCTCTGCTCCATGTACAAGTACCTCTCCGCTCAATGTACAAGTACATCTCCGCTCCATGTACAAGTACCTCTCCGCTCCATGTACAAGTACATCTCCGCTCCATGTACAAGTACCTCTCCGCTCCATGTACAAGTACCTCTCCGCTCAATGTACAAGTACATCTCCGCTCCATGTACAAGTACATCTCTGCTCCATGTACAAGTACCTCTCCGCTCAATGTACAAGTACATCTCCGCTCCATGTACAAGTACCTCTCCGCTCCATGTACAAGTACCTCTCCGGTCCATGTACAAGTACCTCTCCGCTCCATGTACAAGTACCTCTCCGCTCCATGTACAAGTACCTCTCCGCTCAATGTCAAATGTCGACAGTACCTCTCCGCTCCATGTACAAATACCTCTCCGCTCTCATGTACAAGTACCTCTCCGCTCCATGTACAAGTACCTCTCCGCTCAATGTCAAGTGTCGACAGTACCTCTCCGCTCCATGTACAAATACCTCTCCGCTCCATGTACAAGTACCTCTCCGCTCTCATGTACAAGTACCTCTCCGCTCCATGTACAAGTAGCTCTCCGCTCAATGTACAAGTGTCGACAGTACCTTTCCGCTCCATGTACAAATACCTCTCCGCTCTCATGTACAAGTACCTCTCCGCTCCATGTACAAGTACCTCTCCGCTCAATGTACAAATACCTCTCCGCTCCATGTATAAGTACCTCTCCGCTCTATGTACAAGTACCTCACCGCTCCATGTACAAGTACCTCTCCGCTCAATGTACAAATACCTCTCCGCTCCATGTACAAGTAGCTCTCCGCTGAATGTACAAGTGTCGACAGTACCTCTCCGCTCAATGTACAAGTACCTCTCCGCTCAATGTACAAATACCTCTCCGCTCCATGTACAAGTACCTCTCCGCTCAATGTCAAGTATCGACAGTACCTCTCCGCTCCATGTACAAGTACCTCTCCGCTGAATGTACAAGTGTCGACAGTACCTCTCCGCTCAATGTACAAGTACCTCTCCGCTCTCATGTACAAGTACCTCTCCGCTCCATGTACAAGTACCTCTCCCCTCAATGTACAAGTACCTCTGCGCTCCATGTACAAGTACCTCTCCGCTCAATGTACAAGTACCTCTCCGCTCAATGTACAAGTGTCGACAGTACCTCTCCGCTCCATGTACAAGTACCTCTCCGCTCAATGTACAAGTGTCGACAGTACCTCTACGCTCAATGTACAAGTGTCGACAGTACCTCTCCGCTCTCATGTACAAGTACCTCTCCGATCCATGTACAAGTACATCTCCGCTCCATGTACAAGTACATCTCCGCTCAATGTACAAGTACCTCTCCGCTCCATGTACAAGTACCTCTCCGCTCCATGTACAAGTACCTCTCCGCTCCATGTACAAGTACCTCTCCGCTCCATGTACAAGTACCTCTCCGCTCAATGTACAAGTACCTCTCCGCTCCATGTACAAGTACCTCTCCGCTCAATGTACAAGTACCTCTCCGCTCCATGTACAAGTACCTCTCCGCTCCATGTACAAGTACCTCTCCGCTCCATGTACAAGTACCTCTCCGCTCCATGTACAAGTACATCTCTGCTCCATGTACAAGTACCTCTCCGCTCAATGTACAAGTACATCTCCGCTCCATGTACAAGTACCTCTCCGCTCCATGTACAAGTACATCTCCGCTCCATGTACAAGTACCTCTCCGCTCCATGTACAAGTACCTCTCCGCTCAATGTACAAGTACATCTCCGCTCCATGTACAAGTACATCTCTGCTCCATGTACAAGTACCTCTCCGCTCAATGTACAAGTACATCTCCGCTCCATGTACAAGTACCTCTCCGCTCCATGTACAAGTACCTCTCCGGTCCATGTACAAGTACCTCTCCGCTCCATGTACAAGTACCTCTCCGCTCCATGTACAAGTACCTCTCCGCTCAATGTCAAGTGTCGACAGTACCTCTCCGCTCCATGTACAAATACCTCTCCGCTCTCATGTACAAGTACCTCTCCGCTCCATGTACAAGTACCTCTCCGCTCAATGTCAAGTGTCGACAGTACCTCTCCGCTCCATGTACAAATACCTCTCCGCTCCATGTACAAGTACCTCTCCGCTCTCATGTACAAGTACCTCTCCGCTCCATGTACAAGTAGCTCTCCGCTCAATGTACAAGTGTCGACAGTACCTTTCCGCTCCATGTACAAATACCTCTCCGCTCTCATGTACAAGTACCTCTCCGCTCCATGTACAAGTACCTCTCCGCTCAATGTACAAATACCTCTCCGCTCCATGTATAAGTACCTCTCCGCTCTATGTACAAGTACCTCTCCGCTCCATGTACAAGTACCTCTCCGCTCAATGTACAAATACCTCTCCGCTCCATGTACAAGTAGCTCTCCGCTGAATGTACAAGTGTCGACAGTACCTCTCCGCTCAATGTACAAGTACCTCTCCGCTCAATGTACAAATACCTCTCCGCTCCATGTACAAGTACCTCTCCGCTCAATGTCAAGTATCGACAGTACCTCTCCGCTCCATATACAAGTACCTCTCCGCTGAATGTACAAGTGTCGACAGTACCTCTCCGCTCAATGTACAAGTACCTCTCCGCTCCATGTACAAGTACCTCTCCGCTCTCATGTACAAGTACCTCTCCGCTCCATGTACAAGTACCTCTCCGCTCAATGTACAAGTACCTCTGCGCTCCATGTACAAGTACCTCTCCGCTCAATGTACAAGTACCTCTCCGCTCAATGTACAAGTGTCGACAGTACCTCTCCGCTCCATGTACAAGTACCTCTCCGCTCAATGTACAAGTGTCGACAGTACCTCTACGCTCAATGTACAAGTGTCGACAGTACCTCTCCGCTCTCATGTACAAGTACCTCTCCGATCCATGTACAAGTACATCTCCGCTCCATGTACAAGTACATCTCCGCTCAATGTACAAGTACCTCTCCGCTCCATGTACAAGTACCTCTCCGCTCCATGTACAAGTACCTCTCCGCTCCATGTACAAGTACCTCTCCGCTCCATGTACAAGTACCTCTCCGCTCAATGTACAAGTACCTCTCCGCTCCATGTACAAGTACCTCTCCGCTCAATGTACAAGTACCTCTCCGCTCCATGTACAAGTACCTCTCCGCTCCATGTACAAGTACCTCTCCGCTCCATGTACAAGTACCTCTCCGCTCCATGTACAAGTACATCTCCGCTCCATGTACAAGTACCTCTCCGCTCAATGTACAAGTACATCTCCGCTCCATGTACAAGTACCTCTCCGCTCCATGTACAAGTACATCTCCGCTCCATGTACAAGTACCTCTCCGCTCCATGTACAAGTACCTCTCCGCTCAATGTACAAGTACATCTCCGCTCCATGTACAAGTACATCTCTGCTCCATGTACAAGTACCTCTCCGCTCAATGTACAAGTACATCTCCGCTCCATGTACAAGTACCTCTCCGCTCCATGTACAAGTACCTCTCCGGTCCATGTACAAGTACCTCTCCGCTCCATGTACAAGTACCTCTCCGCTCCATGTACAAGTACCTCTCCGCTCAATGTCAAGTGTCGACAGTACCTCTCCGCTCAATGTACAAATACCTCTCCGCTCTCATGTACAAGTACCTCTCCGCTCCATGTACAAGTACCTCTCCGCTCAATGTCAAGTGTCGACAGTACCTCTCCGCTCCATGTACAAATACCTCTCCGCTCCATGTACAAGTACCTCTCCGCTCTCATGTACAAGTACCTCTCCGCTCCATGTACAAGTAGCTCTCCGCTCAATGTACAAGTGTCGACAGTACCTTTCCGCTCCATGTACAAATACCTCTCCGCTCTCATGTACAAGTACCTCTCCGCTCCATGTACAAGTACCTCTCCGCTCAATGTACAAATACCTCTCCGCTCCATGTATAAGTACCTCTCCGCTCTATGTACAAGTACCTCACCGCTCCATGTACAAGTACCTCTCCGCTCAATGTACAAATACCTCTCCGCTCCATGTACAAGTAGCTCTCCGCTGAATGTACAAGTGTCGACAGTACCTCTCCGCTCAATGTACAAGTACCTCTCCGCTCAATGTACAAATACCTCTCCGCTCCATGTACAAGTACCTCTCCGCTCAATGTCAAGTATCGACAGTACCTCTCCGCTCCATGTACAAGTACCTCTCCGCTGAATGTACAAGTGTCGACAGTACCTCTCCGCTCAATGTACAAGTACCTCTCCGCTCTCATGTACAAGTACCTCTCCGCTCCATGTACAAGTACCTCTCCCCTCAATGTACAAGTACCTCTGCGCTCCATGTACAAGTACCTCTCCGCTCAATGTACAAGTACCTCTCCGCTCAATGTACAAGTGTCGACAGTACCTCTCCGCTCCATGTACAAGTACCTCTCCGCTCAATGTACAAGTGTCGACAGTACCTCTACGCTCAATGTACAAGTGTCGACAGTACCTCTCCGCTCTCATGTACAAGTACCTCTCCGATCCATGTACAAGTACATCTCCGCTCCATGTACAAGTACATCTCCGCTCAATGTACAAGTACCTCTCCGCTCCATGTACAAGTACCTCTCCGCTCCATGTACAAGTACCTCTCCGCTCCATGTACAAGTACCTCTCCGCTCCATGTACAAGTACCTCTCCGCTCAATGTACAAGTACCTCTCCGCTCCATGTACAAGTACCTCTCCGCTCAATGTACAAGTACCTCTCCGCTCCATGTACAAGTACCTCTCCGCTCCATGTACAAGTACCTCTCCGCTCCATGTACAAGTACCTCTCCGCTCCATGTACAAGTACATCTCTGCTCCATGTACAAGTACCTCTCCGCTCAATGTACAAGTACATCTCCGCTCCATGTACAAGTACCTCTCCGCTCCATGTACAAGTACATCTCCGCTCCATGTACAAGTACCTCTCCGCTCCATGTACAAGTACCTCTCCGCTCAATGTACAAGTACATCTCCGCTCCATGTACAAGTACATCTCTGCTCCATGTACAAGTACCTCTCCGCTCAATGTACAAGTACATCTCCGCTCCATGTACAAGTACCTCTCCGCTCCATGTACAAGTACCTCTCCGGTCCATGTACAAGTACCTCTCCGCTCCATGTACAAGTACCTCTCCGCTCCATGTACAAGTACCTCTCCGCTCAATGTCAAGTGTCGACAGTACCTCTCCGCTCCATGTACAAATACCTCTCCGCTCTCATGTACAAGTACCTCTCCGCTCCATGTACAAGTACCTCTCCGCTCAATGTCAAGTGTCGACAGTACCTCTCCGCTCCATGTACAAATACCTCTCCGCTCCATGTACAAGTACCTCTCCGCTCTCATGTACAAGTACCTCTCCGCTCCATGTACAAGTAGCTCTCCGCTCAATGTACAAGTGTCGACAGTACCTTTCCGCTCCATGTACAAATACCTCTCCGCTCTCATGTACAAGTACCTCTCCGCTCCATGTACAAGTACCTCTCCGCTCAATGTACAAATACCTCTCCGCTCCATGTATAAGTACCTCTCCGCTCTATGTACAAGTACCTCTCCGCTCCATGTACAAGTACCTCTCCGCTCAATGTACAAATACCTCTCCGCTCCATGTACAAGTAGCTCTCCGCTGAATGTACAAGTGTCGACAGTACCTCTCCGCTCAATGTACAAGTACCTCTCCGCTCAATGTACAAATACCTCTCCGCTCCATGTACAAGTACCTCTCCGCTCAATGTCAAGTATCGACAGTACCTCTCCGCTCCATGTACAAGTACCTCTCCGCTGAATGTACAAGTGTCGACAGTACCTCTCCGCTCAATGTACAAGTACCTCTCCGCTCCATGTACAAGTACCTCTCCGCTCTCATGTACAAGTACCTCTCCGCTCCATGTACAAGTACCTCTCCGCTCAATGTACAAGTACCTCTGCGCTCCATGTACAAGTACCTCTCCGCTCAATGTACAAGTACCTCTCCGCTCAATGTACAAGTGTCGACAGTACCTCTCCGCTCCATGTACAAGTACCTCTCCGCTCAATGTACAAGTGTCGACAGTACCTCTACGCTCAATGTACAAGTGTCGACAGTACCTCTCCGCTCTCATGTACAAGTACCTCTCCGATCCATGTACAAGTACATCTCCGCTCCATGTACAAGTACATCTCCGCTCAATGTACAAGTACCTCTCCGCTCCATGTACAAGTACCTCTCCGCTCCATGTACAAGTACCTCTCCGCTCCATGTACAAGTACCTCTCCGCTCCATGTACAAGTACCTCTCCGCTCAATGTACAAGTACCTCTCCGCTCCATGTACAAGTACCTCTCCGCTCAATGTACAAGTACCTCTCAGCTCCATGTACAAGTACCTCTCCGCTCCATGTACAAGTACCTCTCCGCTCCATGTACAAGTACCTCTCCGCTCCATGTACAAGTACATCTCTGCTCCATGTACAAGTACCTCTCCGCTCAATGTACAAGTACATCTCCGCTCCATGTACAAGTACCTCTCCGCTCCATGTACAAGTACATCTCCGCTCCATGTACAAGTACCTCTCCGCTCCATGTACAAGTACCTCTCCGCTCAATGTACAAGTACATCTCCGCTCCATGTACAAGTACATCTCTGCTCCATGTACAAGTACCTCTCCGCTCAATGTACAAGTACATCTCCGCTCCATGTACAAGTACCTCTCCGCTCCATGTACAAGTACCTCTCCGGTCCATGTACAAGTACCTCTCCGCTCCATGTACAAGTACCTCTCCGCTCAATGTACAAGTACATCTCCGCTCCATGTACAAGTACATCTCTGCTCCATGTACAAGTACCTCTCCGCTCAATGTACAAGTACATCTCCGCTCCATGTACAAGTACCTCTCCGCTCCATGTACAAGTACCTCTCCGGTCCATGTACAAGTACCTCTCCGCTCCATGTACAAGTACCTCTCCGCTCCATGTACAAGTACCTCTCCGCTCAATGTCAAGTGTCGACAGTACCTCTCCGCTCCATGTACAAATACCTCTCCGCTCTCATGTACAAGTACCTCTCCGCTCCATGTACAAGTACCTCTCCGCTCAATGTCAAGTGTCGACAGTACCTCTCCGCTCCATGTACAAATACCTCTCCGCTCCATGTACAAGTACCTCTCCGCTCTCATGTACAAGTACCTCTCCGCTCCATGTACAAGTAGCTCTCCGCTCAATGTACAAGTGTCGACAGTACCTTTCCGCTCCATGTACAAATACCTCTCCGCTCTCATGTACAAGTACCTCTCCGCTCCATGTACAAGTACCTCTCCGCTCAATGTACAAATACCTCTCCGCTCCATGTATAAGTACCTCTCCGCTCTATGTACAAGTACCTCTCCGCTCCATGTACAAGTACCTCTCCGCTCAATGTACAAATACCTCTCCGCTCCATGTACAAGTAGCTCTCCGCTGAATGTACAAGTGTCGACAGTACCTCTCCGCTCAATGTACAAGTACCTCTCCGCTCAATGTACAAATACCTCTCCGCTCCATGTACAAGTACCTCTCCGCTCAATGTCAAGTATCGACAGTACCTCTCCGCTCCATGTACAAGTACCTCTCCGCTGAATGTACAAGTGTCGACAGTACCTCTCCGCTCAATGTACAAGTACCTCTCCGCTCCATGTACAAGTACCTCTCCGCTCTCATGTACAAGTACCTCTCCGCTCCATGTACAAGTACCTCTCCGCTCAATGTACAAGTACCTCTGCGCTCCATGTACAAGTACCTCTCCGCTCAATGTACAAGTACCTCTCCGCTCAATGTACAAGTGTTGACAGTACCTCTCCGCTCCATGTACAAGTACCTCTCCGCTCAATGTACAAGTGTCGACAGTACCTCTACGCTCAATGTACAAGTGTCGACAGTACCTCTCCGCTCTCATGTACAAGTACCTCTCCGATCCATGTACAAGTACATCTCCGCTCCATGTACAAGTACATCTCCGCTCAATGTACAAGTACCTCTCCGCTCCATGTACAAGTACCTCTCCGCTCCATGTACAAGTACCTCTCCGCTCCATGTACAAGTACCTCTCCGCTCCATGTACAAGTACCTCTCCGCTCAATGTACAAGTACCTCTCCGCTCCATGTACAAGTACCTCTCCGCTCAATGTACAAGTACCTCTCCGCTCCATGTACAAGTACCTCTCCGCTCCATGTACAAGTACCTCTCCGCTCCATGTACAAGTACCTCTCCGCTCCATGTACAAGTACATCTCTGCTCCATGTACAAGTACCTCTCCGCTCAATGTACAAGTACATCTCCGCTCCATGTACAAGTACCTCTCCGCTCCATGTACAAGTACATCTCCGCTCCATGTACAAGTACCTCTCCGCTCCATGTACAAGTACCTCTCCGCTCAATGTACAAGTACATCTCCGCTCCATGTACAAGTACATCTCTGCTCCATGTACAAGTACCTCTCCGCTCAATGTACAAGTACATCTCCGCTCCATGTACAAGTACCTCTCCGCTCCATGTACAAGTACCTCTCCGGTCCATGTACAAGTACCTCTCCGCTCCATGTACAAGTACCTCTCCGCTCCATGTACAAGTACCTCTCCGCTCAATGTCAAGTGTCGACAGTACCTCTCCGCTCCATGTACAAATACCTCTCCGCTCTCATGTACAAGTACCTCTCCGCTCCATGTACAAGTACCTCTCCGCTCAATGTCAAGTGTCGACAGTACCTCTCCGCTCCATGTACAAATACCTCTCCGCTCCATGTACAAGTACCTCTCCGCTCTCATGTACAAGTACCTCTCCGCTCCATGTACAAGTAGCTCTCCGCTCAATGTACAAGTGTCGACAGTACCTTTCCGCTCCATGTACAAATACCTCTCCGCTCTCATGTACAAGTACCTCTCCGCTCCATGTACAAGTACCTCTCCGCTCAATGTACAAATACCTCTCCGCTCCATGTATAAGTACCTCTCCGCTCTATGTACAAGTACCTCTCCGCTCCATGTACAAGTACCTCTCCGCTCAATGTACAAATACCTCTCCGCTCCATGTACAAGTAGCTCTCCGCTGAATGTACAAGTGTCGACAGTACCTCTCCGCTCAATGTACAAGTACCTCTCCGCTCAATGTACAAATACCTCTCCGCTCCATGTACAAGTACCTCTCCGCTCAATGTCAAGTATCGACAGTACCTCTCCGCTCCATGTACAAGTACCTCTCCGCTGAATGTACAAGTGTCGACAGTACCTCTCCGCTCAATGTACAAGTACCTCTCCGCTCCATGTACAAGTACCTCTCCGCTCAATGTACAAGTGTCGACAGTACCTCTCCGCTCCATGTACAAGTACCTCTCCGCTCAATGTACAAGTGTCGACAGTACCTCTACGCTCAATGTACAAGTGTCGACAGTACCTCTCCGCTCTCATGTACAAGTACCTCTCCGATCCATGTACAAGTACATCTCCGCTCCATGTACAAGTACATCTCCGCTCAATGTACAAGTACCTCTCCGCTCCATGTACAAGTACCTCTCCGCTCCATGTACAAGTACCTCTCCGCTCCATGTACAAGTACCTCTCCGCTCCATGTACAAGTACCTCTCCGCTCAATGTACAAGTACCTCTCCGCTCCATGTACAAGTACCTCTCCGCTCAATGTACAAGTACCTCTCCGCTCCATGTACAAGTACCTCTCCGCTCCATGTACAAGTACCTCTCTGCTCCATGTACAAGTACCTCTCCGCTCCATGTACAAGTACATCTCTGCTCCATGTACAAGTACCTCTCCGCTCAATGTACAAGTACATCTCCGCTCCATGTACAAGTACCTCTCCGCTCCATGTACAAGTACATCTCCGCTCCATGTACAAGTACCTCTCCGCTCCATGTACAAGTACCTCTCCGCTCAATGTACAAGTACATCTCCGCTCCATGTACAAGTACATCTCTGCTCCATGTACAAGTACCTCTCCGCTCAATGTACAAGTACATCTCCGCTCCATGTACAAGTACCTCTCCGCTCCATGTACAAGTACCTCTCCGGTCCATGTACAAGTACCTCTCCGCTCCATGTACAAGTACCTCTCCGCTCCATGTACAAGTACCTCTCCGCTCAATGTCAAGTGTCGACAGTACCTCTCCGCTCCATGTACAAATACCTCTCCGCTCTCATGTACAAGTACCTCTCCGCTCCATGTACAAGTACCTCTCCGCTCAATGTCAAGTGTCGACAGTACCTCTCCGCTCCATGTACAAATACCTCTCCGCTCCATGTACAAGTACCTCTCCGCTCTCATGTACAAGTACCTCTCCGCTCCATGTACAAGTAGCTCTCCGCTCAATGTACAAGTGTCGACAGTACCTTTCCGCTCCATGTACAAATACCTCTCCGCTCTCATGTACAAGTACCTCTCCGCTCCATGTACAAGTACCTCTCCGCTCAATGTACAAATACCTCTCCGCTCCATGTATAAGTACCTCTCCGCTCTATGTACAAGTACCTCTCCGCTCCATGTACAAGTACCTCTCCGCTCAATGTACAAATACCTCTCCGCTCCATGTACAAGTAGCTCTCCGCTGAATGTACAAGTGTCGACAGTACCTCTCCGCTCAATGTACAAGTACCTCTCCGCTCAATGTACAAATACCTCTCCGCTCCATGTACAAGTACCTCTCCGCTCAATGTCAAGTATCGACAGTACCTCTCCGCTCCATGTACAAATACCTCTCCGCTCCATGTACAAGTACCTCTCCGCTCTCATGTACAAGTACCTCTCCGCTCCATGTACAAGTAGCTCTCCGCTCAATGTACAAGTGTCGACAGTACCTTTCCGCTCCATGTACAAATACCTCTCCGCTCTCATGTACAAGTACCTCTCCGCTCCATGTACAAGTACCTCTCCGCTCAATGTACAAATACCTCTCCGCTCCATGTATAAGTACCTCTCCGCTCTATGTACAAGTACCTCTCCGCTCCATGTACAAGTACCTCTCCGCTCAATGTACAAATACCTCTCCGCTCCATGTACAAGTAGCTCTCCGCTGAATGTACAAGTGTCGACAGTACCTCTCCGCTCAATGTACAAGTACCTCTCCGCTCAATGTACAAATACCTCTCCGCTCCATGTACAAGTACCTCTCCGCTCAATGTCAAGTATCGACAGTACCTCTCCGCTCCATGTACAAGTACCTCTCCGCTGAATGTACAAGTGTCGACAGTACCTCTCCGCTCAATGTACAAGTACCTCTCCGCTCCATGTACAAGTACCTCTCCGCTCTCATGTACAAGTACCTCTCCGCTCCATGTACAAGTACCTCTCCGCTCAATGTACAAGTACCTCTGCGCTCCATGTACAAGTACCTCTCCGCTCAATGTACAAGTACCTCTCCGCTCAATGTACAAGTGTCGACAGTACCTCTCCGCTCCATGTACAAGTACCTCTCCGCTCAATGTACAAGTGTCGACAGTACCTCTACGCTCAATGTACAAGTGTCGACAGTACCTCTCCGCTCTCATGTACAAGTACCTCTCCGATCCATGTACAAGTACATCTCCGCTCCATGTACAAGTACATCTCCGCTCAATGTACAAGTACCTCTCCGCTCCATGTACAAGTACCTCTCCGCTCCATGTACAAGTACCTCTCCGCTCCATGTACAAGTACCTCTCCGCTCCATGTACAAGTACCTCTCCGCTCAATGTACAAGTACCTCTCCGCTCCATGTACAAGTACCTCTCCGCTCAATGTACAAGTACCTCTCCGCTCCATGTACAAGTACCTCTCCGCTCCATGTACAAGTACCTCTCCGCTCCATGTACAAGTACCTCTCCGCTCCATGTACAAGTACATCTCTGCTCCATGTACAAGTACCTCTCCGCTCAATGTACAAGTACATCTCCGCTCCATGTACAAGTACCTCTCCGCTCCATGTACAAGTACATCTCCGCTCCATGTACAAGTACCTCTCCGCTCCATGTACAAGTACCTCTCCGCTCAATGTACAAGTACATCTCCGCTCCATGTACAAGTACATCTCTGCTCCATGTACAAGTACCTCTCCGCTCAATGTACAAGTACATCTCCGCTCCATGTACAAGTACCTCTCCGCTCCATGTACAAGTACCTCTCCGGTCCATGTACAAGTACCTCTCCGCTCCATGTACAAGTACCTCTCCGCTCAATGTACAAGTACATCTCCGCTCCATGTACAAGTACATCTCTGCTCCATGTACAAGTACCTCTCCGCTCAATGTACAAGTACATCTCCGCTCCATGTACAAGTACCTCTCCGCTCCATGTACAAGTACCTCTCCGGTCCATGTACAAGTACCTCTCCGCTCCATGTACAAGTACCTCTCCGCTCCATGTACAAGTACCTCTCCGCTCAATGTCAAGTGTCGACAGTACCTCTCCGCTCCATGTACAAATACCTCTCCGCTCTCATGTACAAGTACCTCTCCGCTCCATGTACAAGTACCTCTCCGCTCAATGTCAAGTGTCGACAGTACCTCTCCGCTCCATGTACAAATACCTCTCCGCTCCATGTACAAGTACCTCTCCGCTCTCATGTACAAGTACCTCTCCGCTCCATGTACAAGTAGCTCTCCGCTCAATGTACAAGTGTCGACAGTACCTTTCCGCTCCATGTACAAATACCTCTCCGCTCTCATGTACAAGTACCTCTCCGCTCCATGTACAAGTACCTCTCCGCTCAATGTACAAATACCTCTCCGCTCCATGTATAAGTACCTCTCCGCTCTATGTACAAGTACCTCTCCGCTCCATGTACAAGTACCTCTCCGCTCAATGTACAAATACCTCTCCGCTCCATGTACAAGTAGCTCTCCGCTGAATGTACAAGTGTCGACAGTACCTCTCCGCTCAATGTACAAGTACCTCTCCGCTCAATGTACAAATACCTCTCCGCTCCATGTACAAGTACCTCTCCGCTCAATGTCAAGTATCGACAGTACCTCTCCGCTCCATGTACAAGTACCTCTCCGCTGAATGTACAAGTGTCGACAGTACCTCTCCGCTCAATGTACAAGTACCTCTCCGCTCCATGTACAAGTACCTCTCCGCTCTCATGTACAAGTACCTCTCCGCTCCATGTACAAGTACCTCTCCGCTCAATGTACAAGTACCTCTGTGCTCCATGTACAAGTACCTCTCCGCTCAATGTACAAGTACCTCTCCGCTCAATGTACAAGTGTTGACAGTACCTCTCCGCTCCATGTACAAGTACCTCTCCGCTCAATGTACAAGTGTCGACAGTACCTCTACGCTCAATGTACAAGTGTCGACAGTACCTCTCCGCTCTCATGTACAAGTACCTCTCCGATCCATGTACAAGTACATCTCCGCTCCATGTACAAGTACATCTCCGCTCCATGTACAAGTACCTCTCCGCTCCATGTACAAGTACCTCTCCGCTCCATGTACAAGTACCTCTCCGCTCCATGTACAAGTACCTCTCCGCTCCATGTACAAGTACCTCTCCGCTCAATGTACAAGTACCTCTCTGCTCCATGTACAAGTACCTCTCCGCTCAATGTACAAGTACCTCTCCGCTCCATGTACAAGTACCTCTCCGCTCCATGTACAAGTACCTCTCCGCTCCATGTACAAGTACCTCTCCGCTCCATGTACAAGTACATCTCTGCTCCATGTACAAGTACCTCTCCGCTCAATGTACAAGTACATCTCCGCTCCATGTACAAGTACCTCTCCGCTCCATGTACAAGTACATCTCCGCTCCATGTACAAATACCTCTCCGCTCCATGTATAAGTACCTCTCCGCTCTATGTACAAGTACCTCTCCGCTCCATGTACAAGTACCTCTCCGCTCCATGTATAAGTACCTCTCCGCTCTATGTACAAGTACCTCTCCGCTCCATGTACAAGTACCTCTCTGCTCCATGTACAAGTACCTCTCCGCTCAATGTACAAGTACCTCTCCGCTCCATGTACAAGTACCTCTCCGCTCCATGTACAAGTACCTCTCCGCTCCATGTACAAGTACCTCTCCGCTCCATGTACAAGTACATCTCTGCTCCATGTACAAGTACCTCTCCGCTCAATGTACAAGTACATCTCCGCTCCATGTACAAGTACCTCTCCGCTCCATGTACAAGTACATCTCCGCTCCATGTACAAGTACCTCTCCGCTCCATGTACAAGTACCTCTCCGCTCAATGTACAAGTACATCTCCGCTCCATGTACAAGTACATCTCTGCTCCATGTACAAGTACCTCTCCGCTCAATGTACAAGTACATCTCCGCTCCATGTACAAGTACCTCTCCGCTCCATGTACAAGTACCTCTCCGGTCCATGTACAAGTACCTCTCCGCTCCATGTACAAGTACCTCTCCGCTCCATGTACAAGTACCTCTCCGCTCAATGTCAAGTGTCGACAGTACCTCTCCGCTCCATGTACAAATACCTCTCCGCTCTCATGTACAAGTACCTCTCCGCTCCATGTACAAGTACCTCTCCGCTCAATGTCAAGTGTCGACAGTACCTCTCCGCTCCATGTACAAATACCTCTCCGCTCCATGTACAAGTACCTCTCCGCTCTCATGTACAAGTACCTCTCCGCTCCATGTACAAGTAGCTCTCCGCTCAATGTACAAGTGTCGACAGTACCTTTCCGCTCCATGTACAAATACCTCTCCGCTCTCATGTACAAGTACCTCTCCGCTCCATGTACAAGTACCTCTCCGCTCAATGTACAAATACCTCTCCGCTCCATGTATAAGTACCTCTCCGCTCTATGTACAAGTACCTCTCCGCTCCATGTACAAGTACCTCTCCGCTCAATGTACAAATACCTCTCCGCTCCATGTACAAGTAGCTCTCCGCTGAATGTACAAGTGTCGACAGTACCTCTCCGCTCAATGTACAAGTACCTCTCCGCTCAATGTACAAATACCTCTCCGCTCCATGTACAAGTACCTCTCCGCTCAATGTCAAGTATCGACAGTACCTCTCCGCTCCATGTACAAGTACCTCTCCGCTGAATGTACAAGTGTCGACAGTACCTCTCCGCTCAATGTACAAGTACCTCTCCGCTCCATGTACAAGTACCTCTCCGCTCAATGTACAAGTGTCGACAGTACCTCTCCGCTCCATGTACAAGTACCTCTCCGCTCAATGTACAAGTGTCGACAGTACCTCTACGCTCAATGTACAAGTGTCGACAGTACCTCTCCGCTCTCATGTACAAGTACCTCTCCGATCCATGTACAAGTACATCTCCGCTCCATGTACAAGTACATCTCCGCTCAATGTACAAGTACCTCTCCGCTCCATGTACAAGTACCTCTCCGCTCCATGTACAAGTACCTCTCCGCTCCATGTACAAGTACCTCTCCGCTCCATGTACAAGTACCTCTCCGCTCAATGTACAAGTACCTCTCCGCTCCATGTACAAGTACCTCTCCGCTCAATGTACAAGTACCTCTCCGCTCCATGTACAAGTACCTCTCCGCTCCATGTACAAGTACCTCTCCGCTCCATGTACAAGTACCTCTCCGCTCAATGTCAAGTATCGACAGTACCTCTCCGCTCCATGTACAAGTACCTCTCCGCTGAATGTACAAGTGTCGACAGTACCTCTCCGCTCAATGTACAAGTACCTCTCCGCTCCATGTACAAGTACCTCTCCGTTCTCATGTACAAGTACCTCTCCGCTCCATGTACAAGTACCTCTCCGCTCAATGTACAAGTACCTCTGCGCTCCATGTACAAGTACCTCTCCGCTCAATGTACAAGTACCTCTCCGCTCAATGTACAAGTGTCGACAGTACCTCTCCGCTCCATGTACAAGTACCTCTCCGCTCAATGTACAAGTGTCGACAGTACCTCTACGCTCAATGTACAAGTGTCGACAGTACCTCTCCGCTCTCATGTACAAGTACCTCTCCGATCCATGTACAAGTACATCTCCGCTCCATGTACAAGTACATCTCCGCTCAATGTACAAGTACCTCTCCGCTCCATGTACAAGTACCTCTCCGCTCCATGTACAAGTACCTCTCCGCTCCATGTACAAGTACCTCTCCGCTCCATGTACAAGTACCTCTCCGCTCAATGTACAAGTACCTCTCCGCTCCATGTACAAGTACCTCTCCGCTCCATGTACAAGTACCTCTCCGCTCCATGTACAAGTACCTCTCCGCTCAATGTACAAGTACCTCTCCGCTCCATGTACAAGTACCTCTCCGCTCCATGTACAAGTACCTCTCCGCTCCATGTACAAGTACCTCTCCGCTCAATGTACAAGTACCTCTCCGCTCCCTGTACAAGTACATCTCCGCTCCATGTACAAGTACCTCTCCGCTCCATGTACAAGTACCTCTCCGCTCAATGTACAAGTGTCGACAGTACCTCTCCGCTCCATGTACAAGTACCTCTCCGCTCCATGTACAAGTACCTCTCCGCTCAATGTACAAGTGTCGACAGTACCTCTCCGCTCCATCTACAAGTACCTCTCCGCTCAATGTACAAGTACCTCTCCGCTGAATGTACAAGTACCTCTCCGCTCCATGTACAAGTACCTCTCCGCTCCATGTACAAATACCTCTCCGCTCCATGTACAAGTACCTCTCCGCTCCATGTACAAGCACCTCTCCGCTACATGTACAAGTACCTCTCCGCTCCATCTACAAGTACCTCTCCGCTCAATGTACAAGTACCTCTCCGCTGAATGTACAAGTACCTCTCCGCTCCATGTACAAGTACCTCTCCGCTCCATGTACAAATACCTCTCCGCTCCATGTACAAGTACCTCTCCGCTCCATGTACAAGCACCTCTCCGCTCCATGTACAAGTACCTCTCCGCTCCATGTACAAGTACCTCTCCGCTCAATGTCAAGTGTCGACAGTACCTCTCCGCTCCATGTACAAATACCTCTGCGCTCTCATGTACAAGTACCTCTCCGCTCCATGTACAAGTACCTCTCCGCTCAATGTCAAGTGTCGACAGTACCTCTCCGCTCCATGTACAAATACCTCTCCGCTCCATGTACAAGTACCTCTCCGCTCTCATGTACAAGTACCTCTCCGCTCCATGTACAAGTAGCTCTCCGCTCAATGTACAAGTGTCGACAGTACCTTTCCGCTCCATGTACAAATACCTCTCCGCTCTCATGTACAAGTACCTCTCCGCTCCATGTACAAGTACCTCTCCGCTCAATGTACAAATACCTCTCCGCTCCATGTATAAGTACCTCTCCGCTCTATGTACAAGTACCTCTCCGCTCCATGTACAAGTACCTCTCCGCTCAATGTACAAATACCTCTCCGCTCCATGTACAAGTAGCTCTCCGCTGAATGTACAAGTGTCGACAGTACCTCTCCGCTCAATGTACAAGTACCTCTCCGCTCAATGTACAAATACCTCTCCGCTCCATGTACAAGTACCTCTCCGCTCAATGTCAAGTATCGACAGTACCTCTCCGCTCCATGTACAAGTACCTCTCCGCTGAATGTACAAGTGTCGACAGTACCTCTCCGCTCAATGTACAAGTACCTCTCCGCTCCATGTACAAGTACCTCTCCGCTCTCATGTACAAGTACCTCTCCGCTCCATGTACAAGTACCTCTCCGCTCAATGTACAAGTACCTCTGCGCTCCATGTACAAGTACCTCTCCGCTCAATGTACAAGTACCTCTCCGCTCAATGTACAAGTGTCGACAGTACCTCTCCGCTCCATGTACAAGTACCTCTCCGCTCAATGTACAAGTGTCGACAGTACCTCTACGCTCAATGTACAAGTGTCGACAGTACCTCTCCGCTCTCATGTACAAGTACCTCTCCGATCCATGTACAAGTACATCTCCGCTCCATGTACAAGTACATCTCCGCTCAATGTACAAGTACCTCTCCGCTCCATGTACAAGTACCTCTCCGCTCCATGTACAAGTACCTCTCCGCTCCATGTACAAGTACCTCTCCGCTCCATGTACAAGTACCTCTCCGCTCAATGTACAAGTACCTCTCCGCTCCATGTACAAGTACCTCTCCGCTCAATGTACAAGTACCTCTCCGCTCCATGTACAAGTACCTCTCCGCTCCATGTACAAGTACCTCTCCGCTCCATGTACAAGTACCTCTCCGCTCCATGTACAAGTACATCTCTGCTCCATGTACAAGTACCTCTCCGCTCAATGTACAAGTACATCTCCGCTCCATGTACAAGTACCTCTCCGCTCCATGTACAAGTACATCTCCGCTCCATGTACAAGTACCTCTCCGCTCCATGTACAAGTACCTCTCCGCTCAATGTACAAGTACATCTCCGCTCCATGTACAAGTACATCTCTGCTCCATGTACAAGTACCTCTCCGCTCAATGTACAAGTACATCTCCGCTCCATGTACAAGTACCTCTCCGCTCCATGTACAAGTACCTCTCCGGTCCATGTACAAGTACCTCTCCGCTCCATGTACAAGTACCTCTCCGCTCAATGTACAAGTACATCTCCGCTCCATGTACAAGTACATCTCTGCTCCATGTACAAGTACCTCTCCGCTCAATGTACAAGTACATCTCCGCTCCATGTACAAGTACCTCTCCGCTCCATGTACAAGTACCTCTCCGGTCCATGTACAAGTACCTCTCCGCTCCATGTACAAGTACCTCTCCGCTCCATGTACAAGTACCTCTCCGCTCAATGTCAAGTGTCGACAGTACCTCTCCGCTCCATGTACAAATACCTCTCCGCTCTCATGTACAAGTACCTCTCCGCTCCATGTACAAGTACCTCTCCGCTCAATGTCAAGTGTCGATAGTACCTCTCCGCTCCATGTACAAATACCTCTCCGCTCCATGTACAAGTACCTCTCCGCTCTCATGTACAAGTACCTCTCCGCTCCATGTACAAGTAGCTCTCCGCTCAATGTACAAGTGTCGACAGTACCTTTCCGCTCCATGTACAAATACCTCTCCGCTCTCATGTACAAGTACCTCTCCGCTCCATGTACAAGTACCTCTCCGCTCAATGTACAAATACCTCTCCGCTCCATGTATAAGTACCTCTCCGCTCTATGTACAAGTACCTCTCCGCTCCATGTACAAGTACCTCTCCGCTCAATGTACAAATACCTCTCCGCTCCATGTACAAGTAGCTCTCCGCTGAATGTACAAGTGTCGACAGTACCTCTCCGCTCAATGTACAAGTACCTCTCCGCTCAATGTACAAATACCTCTCCGCTCCATGTACAAGTACCTCTCCGCTCAATGTCAAGTATCGACAGTACCTCTCCGCTCCATGTACAAGTACCTCTCCGCTGAATGTACAAGTGTCGACAGTACCTCTCCGCTCAATGTACAAGTACCTCTCCGCTCCATGTACAAGTACCTCTCCGCTCAATGTACAAGTACCTCTGCGCTCCATGTACAAGTACCTCTCCGCTCAATGTACAAGTACCTCTCCGCTCAATGTACAAGTGTTGACAGTACCTCTCCGCTCCATGTACAAGTACCTCTCCGCTCAATGTACAAGTGTCGACAGTACCTCTACGCTCAATGTACAAGTGTCGACAGTACCTCTCCGCTCTCATGTACAAGTACCTCTCCGATCCATGTACAAGTACATCTCCGCTCCATGTACAAGTACATCTCCGCTCAATGTACAAGTACCTCTCCGCTCCATGTACAAGTACCTCTCCGCTCCATGTACAAGTACCTCTCCGCTCCATGTACAAGTACCTCTCCGCTCCATGTACAAGTACCTCTCCGCTCAATGTACAAGTACCTCTCCGCTCCATGTACAAGTACCTCTCCGCTCAATGTACAAGTACCTCTCCGCTCCATGTACAAGTACCTCTCCGCTCCATGTACAAGTACCTCTCCGCTCCATGTACAAGTACCTCTCCGCTCCATGTACAAGTACATCTCTGCTCCATGTACAAGTACCTCTCCGCTCAATGTACAAGTACATCTCCGCTCCATGTACAAGTACCTCTCCGCTCCATGTACAAGTACATCTCCGCTCCATGTACAAGTACCTCTCCGCTCCATGTACAAGTACCTCTCCGCTCAATGTACAAGTACATCTCCGCTCCATGTACAAGTACATCTCTGCTCCATGTACAAGTACCTCTCCGCTCCATGTACAAGTACCTCTCCGCTCCATGTACAAGTACCTCTCCGCTCCATGTACAAGTACCTCTCCGCTCCATGTACAAGTACATCTCTGCTCCATGTACAAGTACCTCTCCGCTCAATGTACAAGTACATCTCCGCTCCATGTACAAGTACCTCTCCGCTCCATGTACAAGTACATCTCCGCTCCATGTACAAGTACCTCTCCGCTCCATGTACAAGTACCTCTCCGCTCAATGTACAAGTACATCTCCGCTCCATGTACAAGTACATCTCTGCTCCATGTACAAGTACCTCTCCGCTCAATGTACAAGTACATCTCCGCTCCATGTACAAGTACCTCTCCGCTCCATGTACAAGTACCTCTCCGCTCCATGTACAAGTAGCTCTCCGCTGAATGTACAAGTGTCGACAGTACCTCTCCGCTCAATGTACAAGTACCTCTCCGCTCAATGTACAAATACCTCTCCGCTCCATGTACAAGTACCTCTCCGCTCAATGTCAAGTATCGACAGTACCTCTCCGCTCCATGTACAAGTACCTCTCCGCTGAATGTACAAGTGTCGACAGTACCTCTCCGCTCAATGTACAAGTACCTCTCCGCTCCATGTACAAGTACCTCTCCGCTCAATGTACAAGTGTCGACAGTACCTCTCCGCTCCATGTACAAGTACCTCTCCGCTCAATGTACAAGTGTCGACAGTACCTCTACGCTCAATGTACAAGTGTCGACAGTACCTCTCCGCTCTCATGTACAAGTACCTCTCCGATCCATGTACAAGTACATCTCCGCTCCATGTACAAGTACATCTCCGCTCAATGTACAAGTACCTCTCCGCTCCATGTACAAGTACCTCTCCGCTCCATGTACAAGTACCTCTCCGCTCCATGTACAAGTACCTCTCCGCTCCATGTACAAGTACCTCTCCGCTCAATGTACAAGTACCTCTCCGCTCCATGTACAAGTACCTCTCCGCTCAATGTACAAGTACCTCTCCGCTCCATGTACAAGTACCTCTCCGCTCCATGTACAAGTACCTCTCCGCTCCATGTACAAGTACCTCTCCGCTCAATGTCAAGTATCGACAGTACCTCTCCGCTCCATGTACAAGTACCTCTCCGCTGAATGTACAAGTGTCGACAGTACCTCTCCGCTCAATGTACAAGTACCTCTCCGCTCCATGTACAAGTACCTCTCCGCTCTCATGTACAAGTACCTCTCCGCTCCATGTACAAGTACCTCTCCGCTCAATGTACAAGTACCTCTGCGCTCCATGTACAAGTACCTCTCCGCTCAATGTACAAGTACCTCTCCGCTCAATGTACAAGTGTCGACAGTACCTCTCCGCTCCATGTACAAGTACCTCTCCGCTCAATGTACAAGTGTCGACAGTACCTCTACGCTCAATGTACAAGTGTCGACAGTACCTCTCCGCTCTCATGTACAAGTACCTCTCCGATCCATGTACAAGTACATCTCCGCTCCATGTACAAGTACATCTCCGCTCAATGTACAAGTACCTCTCCGCTCCATGTACAAGTACCTCTCCGCTCCATGTACAAGTACCTCTCCGCTCCATGTACAAGTACCTCTCCGCTCCATGTACAAGTACCTCTCCGCTCAATGTACAAGTACCTCTCCGCTCCATGTACAAGTACCTCTCCGCTCCATGTACAAGTACCTCTCCGCTCCATGTACAAGTACCTCTCCGCTCAATGTACAAGTACCTCTCCGCTCCATGTACAAGTACCTCTCCGCTCCATGTACAAGTACCTCTCCGCTCCATGTACAAGTACCTCTCCGCTCAATGTACAAGTACCTCTCCGCTCCCTGTACAAGTACATCTCCGCTCCATGTACAAGTACCTCTCCGCTCCATGTACAAGTACCTCTCCGCTCAATGTACAAGTGTCGACAGTACCTCTCCGCTCCATGTACAAGTACCTCTCCGCTCCATGTACAAGTACCTCTCCGCTCAATGTACAAGTGTCGACAGTACCTCTCCGCTCCATCTACAAGTACCTCTCCGCTCAATGTACAAGTACCTCTCCGCTGAATGTACAAGTACCTCTCCGCTCCATGTACAAGTACCTCTCCGCTCCATGTACAAATACCTCTCCGCTCCATGTACAAGTACCTCTCCGCTCCATGTACAAGCACCTCTCCGCTACATGTACAAGTACCTCTCCGCTCCATCTACAAGTACCTCTCCGCTCAATGTACAAGTACCTCTCCGCTGAATGTACAAGTACCTCTCCGCTCCATGTACAAGTACCTCTCCGCTCCATGTACAAATACCTCTCCGCTCCATGTACAAGTACCTCTCCGCTCCATGTACAAGCACCTCTCCGCTCCATGTACAAGTACCTCTCCGCTCCATGTACAAGTACCTCTCCGCTCAATGTCAAGTGTCGACAGTACCTCTCCGCTCCATGTACAAATACCTCTCCGCTCTCATGTACAAGTACCTCTCCGCTCCATGTACAAGTACCTCTCCGCTCAATGTCAAGTGTCGACAGTACCTCTCCGCTCCATGTACAAATACCTCTCCGCTCCATGTACAAGTACCTCTCCGCTCTCATGTACAAGTACCTCTCCGCTCCATGTACAAGTAGCTCTCCGCTCAATGTACAAGTGTCGACAGTACCTTTCCGCTCCATGTACAAATACCTCTCCGCTCTCATGTACAAGTACCTCTCCGCTCCATGTACAAGTACCTCTCCGCTCAATGTACAAATACCTCTCCGCTCCATGTATAAGTACCTCTCCGCTCTATGTACAAGTACCTCTCCGCTCCATGTACAAGTACCTCTCCGCTCAATGTACAAATACCTCTCCGCTCCATGTACAAGTAGCTCTCCGCTGAATGTACAAGTGTCGACAGTACCTCTCCGCTCAATGTACAAGTACCTCTCCGCTCAATGTACAAATACCTCTCCGCTCCATGTACAAGTACCTCTCCGCTCAATGTCAAGTATCGACAGTACCTCTCCGCTCCATGTACAAGTACCTCTCCGCTGAATGTACAAGTGTCGACAGTACCTCTCCGCTCAATGTACAAGTACCTCTCCGCTCCATGTACAAGTACCTCTCCGCTCTCATGTACAAGTACCTCTCCGCTCCATGTACAAGTACCTCTCCGCTCAATGTACAAGTACCTCTGCGCTCCATGTACAAGTACCTCTCCGCTCAATGTACAAGTACCTCTCCGCTCAATGTACAAGTGTCGACAGTACCTCTCCGCTCCATGTACAAGTACCTCTCCGCTCAATGTACAAGTGTCGACAGTACCTCTACGCTCAATGTACAAGTGTCGACAGTACCTCTCCGCTCTCATGTACAAGTACCTCTCCGATCCATGTACAAGTACATCTCCGCTCCATGTACAAGTACATCTCCGCTCAATGTACAAGTACCTCTCCGCTCCATGTACAAGTACCTCTCCGCTCCATGTACAAGTACCTCTCCGCTCCATGTACAAGTACCTCTCCGCTCCATGTACAAGTACCTCTCCGCTCAATGTACAAGTACCTCTCCGCTCCATGTACAAGTACCTCTCCGCTCAATGTACAAGTACCTCTCCGCTCCATGTACAAGTACCTCTCCGCTCCATGTACAAGTACCTCTCCGCTCCATGTACAAGTACCTCTCCGCTCCATGTACAAGTACATCTCTGCTCCATGTACAAGTACCTCTCCGCTCAATGTACAAGTACATCTCCGCTCCATGTACAAGTACCTCTCCGCTCCATGTACAAGTACATCTCCGCTCCATGTACAAGTACCTCTCCGCTCCATGTACAAGTACCTCTCCGCTCAATGTACAAGTACATCTCCGCTCCATGTACAAGTACATCTCTGCTCCATGTACAAGTACCTCTCCGCTCAATGTACAAGTACATCTCCGCTCCATGTACAAGTACCTCTCCGCTCCATGTACAAGTACCTCTCCGGTCCATGTACAAGTACCTCTCCGCTCCATGTACAAGTACCTCTCCGCTCAATGTACAAGTACATCTCCGCTCCATGTACAAGTACATCTCTGCTCCATGTACAAGTACCTCTCCGCTCAATGTACAAGTACATCTCCGCTCCATGTACAAGTACCTCTCCGCTCCATGTACAAGTACCTCTCCGGTCCATGTACAAGTACCTCTCCGCTCCATGTACAAGTACCTCTCCGCTCCATGTACAAGTACCTCTCCGCTCAATGTCAAGTGTCGACAGTACCTCTCCGCTCCATGTACAAATACCTCTCCGCTCTCATGTACAAGTACCTCTCCGCTCCATGTACAAGTACCTCTCCGCTCAATGTCAAGTGTCGACAGTACCTCTCCGCTCCATGTACAAATACCTCTCCGCTCCATGTACAAGTACCTCTCCGCTCTCATGTACAAGTACCTCTCCGCTCCATGTACAAGTAGCTCTCCGCTCAATGTACAAGTGTCGACAGTACCTTTCCGCTCCATGTACAAATACCTCTCCGCTCTCATGTACAAGTACCTCTCCGCTCCATGTACAAGTACCTCTCCGCTCAATGTACAAATACCTCTCCGCTCCATGTATAAGTACCTCTCCGCTCTATGTACAAGTACCTCTCCGCTCCATGTACAAGTACCTCTCCGCTCAATGTACAAATACCTCTCCGCTCCATGTACAAGTAGCTCTCCGCTGAATGTACAAGTGTCGACAGTACCTCTCCGCTCAATGTACAAGTACCTCTCCGCTCAATGTACAAATACCTCTCCGCTCCATGTACAAGTACCTCTCCGCTCAATGTCAAGTATCGACAGTACCTCTCCGCTCCATGTACAAGTACCTCTCCGCTGAATGTACAAGTGTCGACAGTACCTCTCCGCTCAATGTACAAGTACCTCTCCGCTCCATGTACAAGTACCTCTCCGCTCAATGTACAAGTACCTCTGCGCTCCATGTACAAGTACCTCTCCGCTCAATGTACAAGTACCTCTCCGCTCAATGTACAAGTGTCGACAGTACCTCTCCGCTCCATGTACAAGTACCTCTCCGCTCAATGTACAAGTGTCGACAGTACCTCTACGCTCAATGTACAAGTGTCGACAGTACCTCTCCGCTCTCATGTACAAGTACCTCTCCGATCCATGTACAAGTACATCTCCGCTCCATGTACAAGTACATCTCCGCTCAATGTACAAGTACCTCTCCGCTCCATGTACAAGTACCTCTCCGCTCCATGTACAAGTACCTCTCCGCTCCATGTACAAGTACCTCTCCGCTCCATGTACAAGTACCTCTCCGCTCAATGTACAAGTACCTCTCCGCTCCATGTACAAGTACCTCTCCGCTCCATGTACAAGTACCTCTCCGCTCCATGTACAAGTACCTCTCCGCTCAATGTACAAGTACCTCTCCGCTCCATGTACAAGTACCTCTCCGCTCCATGTACAAGTACCTCTCCGCTCCATGTACAAGTACCTCTCCGCTCAATGTACAAGTACCTCTCCGCTCCCTGTACAAGTACATCTCCGCTCCATGTACAAGTACCTCTCCGCTCCATGTACAAGTACCTCTCCGCTCAATGTACAAGTGTCGACAGTACCTCTCCGCTCCATGTACAAGTACCTCTCCGCTCCATGTACAAGTACCTCTCCGCTCAATGTACAAGTGTCGACAGTACCTCTCCGCTCCATCTACAAGTACCTCTCCGCTCAATGTACAAGTACCTCTCCGCTGAATGTACAAGTACCTCTCCGCTCCATGTACAAGTACCTCTCCGCTCCATGTACAAATACCTCTCCGCTCCATGTACAAGTACCTCTCCGCTCCATGTACAAGCACCTCTCCGCTACATGTACAAGTACCTCTCCGCTCCATCTACAAGTACCTCTCCGCTCAATGTACAAGTACCTCTCCGCTGAATGTACAAGTACCTCTCCGCTCCATGTACAAGTACCTCTCCGCTCCATGTACAAATACCTCTCCGCTCCATGTACAAGTACCTCTCCGCTCCATGTACAAGCACCTCTCCGCTCCATGTACAAGTACCTCTCCGCTCCATGTACAAGTACCTCTCCGCTCAATGTCAAGTGTCGACAGTACCTCTCCGCTCCATGTACAAATACCTCTCCGCTCTCATGTACAAGTACCTCTCCGCTCCATGTACAAGTACCTCTCCGCTCAATGTCAAGTGTCGACAGTACCTCTCCGCTCCATGTACAAATACCTCTCCGCTCCATGTACAAGTACCTCTCCGCTCTCATGTACAAGTACCTCTCCGCTCCATGTACAAGTAGCTCTCCGCTCAATGTACAAGTGTCGACAGTACCTTTCCGCTCCATGTACAAATACCTCTCCGCTCTCATGTACAAGTACCTCTCCGCTCCATGTACAAGTACCTCTCCGCTCAATGTACAAATACCTCTCCGCTCCATGTATAAGTACCTCTCCGCTCTATGTACAAGTACCTCTCCGCTCCATGTACAAGTACCTCTCCGCTCAATGTACAAATACCTCTCCGCTCCATGTACAAGTAGCTCTCCGCTGAATGTACAAGTGTCGACAGTACCTCTCCGCTCAATGTACAAGTACCTCTCCGCTCAATGTACAAATACCTCTCCGCTCCATGTACAAGTACCTCTCCGCTCAATGTCAAGTATCGACAGTACCTCTCCGCTCCATGTACAAGTACCTCTCCGCTGAATGTACAAGTGTCGACAGTACCTCTCCGCTCAATGTACAAGTACCTCTCCGCTCCATGTACAAGTACCTCTCCGCTCTCATGTACAAGTACCTCTCCGCTCCATGTACAAGTACCTCTCCGCTCAATGTACAAGTACCTCTGCGCTCCATGTACAAGTACCTCTCCGCTCAATGTACAAGTACCTCTCCGCTCAATGTACAAGTGTCGACAGTACCTCTCCGCTCCATGTACAAGTACCTCTCCGCTCAATGTACAAGTGTCGACAGTACCTCTACGCTCAATGTACAAGTGTCGACAGTACCTCTCCGCTCTCATGTACAAGTACCTCTCCGATCCATGTACAAGTACATCTCCGCTCCATGTACAAGTACATCTCCGCTCAATGTACAAGTACCTCTCCGCTCCATGTACAAGTACCTCTCCGCTCCATGTACAAGTACCTCTCCGCTCCATGTACAAGTACCTCTCCGCTCCATGTACAAGTACCTCTCCGCTCAATGTACAAGTACCTCTCCGCTCCATGTACAAGTACCTCTCCGCTCAATGTACAAGTACCTCTCCGCTCCATGTACAAGTACCTCTCCGCTCCATGTACAAGTACCTCTCCGCTCCATGTACAAGTACCTCTCCGCTCCATGTACAAGTACATCTCTGCTCCATGTACAAGTACCTCTCCGCTCAATGTACAAGTACATCTCCGCTCCATGTACAAGTACCTCTCCGCTCCATGTACAAGTACATCTCCGCTCCATGTACAAGTACCTCTCCGCTCCATGTACAAGTACCTCTCCGCTCAATGTACAAGTACATCTCCGCTCCATGTACAAGTACATCTCTGCTCCATGTACAAGTACCTCTCCGCTCAATGTACAAGTACATCTCCGCTCCATGTACAAGTACCTCTCCGCTCCATGTACAAGTACCTCTCCGGTCCATGTACAAGTACCTCTCCGCTCCATGTACAAGTACCTCTCCGCTCAATGTACAAGTACATCTCCGCTCCATGTACAAGTACATCTCTGCTCCATGTACAAGTACCTCTCCGCTCAATGTACAAGTACATCTCCGCTCCATGTACAAGTACCTCTCCGCTCCATGTACAAGTACCTCTCCGGTCCATGTACAAGTACCTCTCCGCTCCATGTACAAGTACCTCTCCGCTCCATGTACAAGTACCTCTCCGCTCAATGTCAAGTGTCGACAGTACCTCTCCGCTCCATGTACAAATACCTCTCCGCTCTCATGTACAAGTACCTCTCCGCTCCATGTACAAGTACCTCTCCGCTCAATGTCAAGTGTCGACAGTACCTCTCCGCTCCATGTACAAATACCTCTCCGCTCCATGTACAAGTACCTCTCCGCTCTCATGTACAAGTACCTCTCCGCTCCATGTACAAGTAGCTCTCCGCTCAATGTACAAGTGTCGACAGTACCTTTCCGCTCCATGTACAAATACCTCTCCGCTCTCATGTACAAGTACCTCTCCGCTCCATGTACAAGTACCTCTCCGCTCAATGTACAAATACCTCTCCGCTCCATGTATAAGTACCTCTCCGCTCTATGTACAAGTACCTCTCCGCTCCATGTACAAGTACCTCTCCGCTCAATGTACAAATACCTCTCCGCTCCATGTACAAGTAGCTCTCCGCTGAATGTACAAGTGTCGACAGTACCTCTCCGCTCAATGTACAAGTACCTCTCCGCTCAATGTACAAATACCTCTCCGCTCCATGTACAAGTACCTCTCCGCTCAATGTCAAGTATCGACAGTACCTCTCCGCTCCATGTACAAGTACCTCTCCGCTGAATGTACAAGTGTCGACAGTACCTCTCCGCTCAATGTACAAGTACCTCTCCGCTCCATGTACAAGTACCTCTCCGCTCAATGTACAAGTACCTCTGCGCTCCATGTACAAGTACCTCTCCGCTCAATGTACAAGTACCTCTCCGCTCAATGTACAAGTGTTGACAGTACCTCTCCGCTCCATGTACAAGTACCTCTCCGCTCAATGTACAAGTGTCGACAGTACCTCTACGCTCAATGTACAAGTGTCGACAGTACCTCTCCGCTCTCATGTACAAGTACCTCTCCGATCCATGTACAAGTACATCTCCGCTCCATGTACAAGTACATCTCCGCTCAATGTACAAGTACCTCTCCGCTCCATGTACAAGTACCTCTCCGCTCCATGTACAAGTACCTCTCCGCTCCATGTACAAGTACCTCTCCGCTCCATGTACAAGTACCTCTCCGCTCAATGTACAAGTACCTCTCCGCTCCATGTACAAGTACCTCTCCGCTCAATGTACAAGTACCTCTCCGCTCCATGTACAAGTACCTCTCCGCTCCATGTACAAGTACCTCTCCGCTCCATGTACAAGTACCTCTCCGCTCCATGTACAAGTACATCTCTGCTCCATGTACAAGTACCTCTCCGCTCAATGTACAAGTACATCTCCGCTCCATGTACAAGTACCTCTCCGCTCCATGTACAAGTACATCTCCGCTCCATGTACAAGTACCTCTCCGCTCCATGTACAAGTACCTCTCCGCTCAATGTACAAGTACATCTCCGCTCCATGTACAAGTACATCTCTGCTCCATGTACAAGTACCTCTCCGCTCCATGTACAAGTACCTCTCCGCTCCATGTACAAGTACCTCTCCGCTCCATGTACAAGTACCTCTCCGCTCCATGTACAAGTACATCTCTGCTCCATGTACAAGTACCTCTCCGCTCAATGTACAAGTACATCTCCGCTCCATGTACAAGTACCTCTCCGCTCCATGTACAAGTACATCTCCGCTCCATGTACAAGTACCTCTCCGCTCCATGTACAAGTACCTCTCCGCTCAATGTACAAGTACATCTCCGCTCCATGTACAAGTACATCTCTGCTCCATGTACAAGTACCTCTCCGCTCAATGTACAAGTACATCTCCGCTCCATGTACAAGTACCTCTCCGCTCCATGTACAAGTACCTCTCCGCTCCATGTACAAGTAGCTCTCCGCTGAATGTACAAGTGTCGACAGTACCTCTCCGCTCAATGTACAAGTACCTCTCCGCTCAATGTACAAATACCTCTCCGCTCCATGTACAAGTACCTCTCCGCTCAATGTCAAGTATCGACAGTACCTCTCCGCTCCATGTACAAGTACCTCTCCGCTGAATGTACAAGTGTCGACAGTACCTCTCCGCTCAATGTACAAGTACCTCTCCGCTCCATGTACAAGTACCTCTCCGCTCAATGTACAAGTGTCGACAGTACCTCTCCGCTCCATGTACAAGTACCTCTCCGCTCAATGTACAAGTGTCGACAGTACCTCTACGCTCAATGTACAAGTGTCGACAGTACCTCTCCGCTCTCATGTACAAGTACCTCTCCGATCCATGTACAAGTACATCTCCGCTCCATGTACAAGTACATCTCCGCTCAATGTACAAGTACCTCTCCGCTCCATGTACAAGTACCTCTCCGCTCCATGTACAAGTACCTCTCCGCTCCATGTACAAGTACCTCTCCGCTCCATGTACAAGTACCTCTCCGCTCAATGTACAAGTACCTCTCCGCTCCATGTACAAGTACCTCTCCGCTCAATGTACAAGTACCTCTCCGCTCCATGTACAAGTACCTCTCCGCTCCATGTACAAGTACCTCTCCGCTCCATGTACAAGTACCTCTCCGCTCAATGTCAAGTATCGACAGTACCTCTCCGCTCCATGTACAAGTACCTCTCCGCTGAATGTACAAGTGTCGACAGTACCTCTCCGCTCAATGTACAAGTACCTCTCCGCTCCATGTACAAGTACCTCTCCGCTCTCATGTACAAGTACCTCTCCGCTCCATGTACAAGTACCTCTCCGCTCAATGTACAAGTACCTCTGCGCTCCATGTACAAGTACCTCTCCGCTCAATGTACAAGTACCTCTCCGCTCAATGTACAAGTGTCGACAGTACCTCTCCGCTCCATGTACAAGTACCTCTCCGCTCAATGTACAAGTGTCGACAGTACCTCTACGCTCAATGTACAAGTGTCGACAGTACCTCTCCGCTCTCATGTACAAGTACCTCTCCGATCCATGTACAAGTACATCTCCGCTCCATGTACAAGTACATCTCCGCTCAATGTACAAGTACCTCTCCGCTCCATGTACAAGTACCTCTCCGCTCCATGTACAAGTACCTCTCCGCTCCATGTACAAGTACCTCTCCGCTCCATGTACAAGTACCTCTCCGCTCAATGTACAAGTACCTCTCCGCTCCATGTACAAGTACCTCTCCGCTCCATGTACAAGTACCTCTCCGCTCCATGTACAAGTACCTCTCCGCTCAATGTACAAGTACCTCTCCGCTCCATGTACAAGTACCTCTCCGCTCCATGTACAAGTATCTCTCCGCTCCATGTACAAGTACCTCTCCGCTCAATGTACAAGTACCTCTCCGCTCCCTGTACAAGTACATCTCCGCTCCATGTACAAGTACCTCTCCGCTCCATGTACAAGTACCTCTCCGCTCAATGTACAAGTGTCGACAGTACCTCTCCGCTCCATGTACAAGTACCTCTCCGCTCCATGTACAAGTACCTCTCCGCTCAATGTACAAGTGTCGACAGTACCTCTCCGCTCCATCTACAAGTACCTCTCCGCTCAATGTACAAGTACCTCTCCGCTGAATGTACAAGTACCTCTCCGCTCCATGTACAAGTACCTCTCCGCTCCATGTACAAATACCTCTCCGCTCCATGTACAAGTACCTCTCCGCTCCATGTACAAGCACCTCTCCGCTACATGTACAAGTACCTCTCCGCTCCATCTACAAGTACCTCTCCGCTCAATGTACAAGTACCTCTCCGCTGAATGTACAAGTACCTCTCCGCTCCATGTACAAGTACCTCTCCGCTCCATGTACAAGTACCTCTCCGCTCCATGTACAAGTACCTCTCCGCTCCATGTACAAGTACCTCTCCGCTCAATGTCAAGTATCGACAGTACCTCTCCGCTCCATGTACAAGTACCTCTCCGCTGAATGTACAAGTGTCGACAGTACCTCTCCGCTCAATGTACAAGTACCTCTCCGCTCCATGTACAAGTACCTCTCCGCTCTCATGTACAAGTACCTCTCCGCTCCATGTACAAGTACCTCTCCGCTCAATGTACAAGTACCTCTGCGCTCCATGTACAAGTACCTCTCCGCTCAATGTACAAGTACCTCTCCGCTCAATGTACAAGTGTCGACAGTACCTCTCCGCTCCATGTACAAGTACCTCTCCGCTCAATGTACAAGTGTCGACAGTACCTCTACGCTCAATGTACAAGTGTCGACAGTACCTCTCCGCTCTCATGTACAAGTACCTCTCCGATCCATGTACAAGTACATCTCCGCTCCATGTACAAGTACATCTCCGCTCAATGTACAAGTACCTCTCCGCTCCATGTACAAGTACCTCTCCGCTCCATGTACAAGTACCTCTCCGCTCCATGTACAAGTACCTCTCCGCTCCATGTACAAGTACCTCTCCGCTCAATGTACAAGTACCTCTCCGCTCCATGTACAAGTACCTCTCCGCTCCATGTACAAGTACCTCTCCGCTCCATGTACAAGTACCTCTCCGCTCAATGTACAAGTACCTCTCCGCTCCATGTACAAGTACCTCTCCGCTCCATGTACAAGTACCTCTCCGCTCCATGTACAAGTACCTCTCCGCTCAATGTACAAGTACCTCTCCGCTCCCTGTACAAGTACATCTCCGCTCCATGTACAAGTACCTCTCCGCTCCATGTACAAGTACCTCTCCGCTCAATGTACAAGTGTCGACAGTACCTCTCCGCTCCATGTACAAGTACCTCTCCGCTCCATGTACAAGTACCTCTCCGCTCAATGTACAAGTGTCGACAGTACCTCTCCGCTCCATCTACAAGTACCTCTCCGCTCAATGTACAAGTACCTCTCCGCTGAATGTACAAGTACCTCTCCGCTCCATGTACAAGTACCTCTCCGCTCCATGTACAAATACCTCTCCGCTCCATGTACAAGTACCTCTCCGCTCCATGTACAAGCACCTCTCCGCTACATGTACAAGTACCTCTCCGCTCCATCTACAAGTACCTCTCCGCTCAATGTACAAGTACCTCTCCGCTGAATGTACAAGTACCTCTCCGCTCCATGTACAAGTACCTCTCCGCTCCATGTACAAATACCTCTCCGCTCCATGTACAAGTACCTCTCCGCTCCATGTACAAGCACCTCTCCGCTCCATGTACAAGTACCTCTCCGCTCCATGTACAAGTACCTCTCCGCTCAATGTCAAGTGTCGACAGTACCTCTCCGCTCCATGTACAAATACCTCTCCGCTCTCATGTACAAGTACCTCTCCGCTCCATGTACAAGTACCTCTCCGCTCAATGTCAAGTGTCGACAGTACCTCTCCGCTCCATGTACAAATACCTCTCCGCTCCATGTACAAGTACCTCTCCGCTCTCATGTACAAGTACCTCTCCGCTCCATGTACAAGTAGCTCTCCGCTCAATGTACAAGTGTCGACAGTACCTTTCCGCTCCATGTACAAATACCTCTCCGCTCTCATGTACAAGTACCTCTCCGCTCCATGTACAAGTACCTCTCCGCTCAATGTACAAATACCTCTCCGCTCCATGTATAAGTACCTCTCCGCTCTATGTACAAGTACCTCTCCGCTCCATGTACAAGTACCTCTCCGCTCAATGTACAAATACCTCTCCGCTCCATGTACAAGTAGCTCTCCGCTGAATGTACAAGTGTCGACAGTACCTCTCCGCTCAATGTACAAGTACCTCTCCGCTCAATGTACAAATACCTCTCCGCTCCATGTACAAGTACCTCTCCGCTCAATGTCAAGTATCGACAGTACCTCTCCGCTCCATGTACAAGTACCTCTCCGCTGAATGTACAAGTGTCGACAGTACCTCTCCGCTCAATGTACAAGTACCTCTCCGCTCCATGTACAAGTACCTCTCCGCTCTCATGTACAAGTACCTCTCCGCTCCATGTACAAGTACCTCTCCGCTCAATGTACAAGTACCTCTGCGCTCCATGTACAAGTACCTCTCCGCTCAATGTACAAGTACCTCTCCGCTCAATGTACAAGTGTCGACAGTACCTCTCCGCTCCATGTACAAGTACCTCTCCGCTCAATGTACAAGTGTCGACAGTACCTCTACGCTCAATGTACAAGTGTCGACAGTACCTCTCCGCTCTCATGTACAAGTACCTCTCCGATCCATGTACAAGTACATCTCCGCTCCATGTACAAGTACATCGCCGCTCAATGTACAAGTACCTCTCCGCTCCATGTACAAGTACCTCTCCGCTCCATGTACAAGTACCTCTCCGCTCCATGTACAAGTACCTCTCCGCTCCATGTACAAGTACCTCTCCGCTCAATGTACAAGTACCTCTCCGCTCCATGTACAAGTACCTCTCCGCTCAATGTACAAGTACCTCTCCGCTCCATGTACAAGTACCTCTCCGCTCCATGTACAAGTACATCTCCGCTCCATGTACAAGTACCTCTCCGCTCCATGTACAAGTACCTCTCCGCTCAATGTACAAGTACATCTCCGCTCCATGTACAAGTACATCTCTGCTCCATGTACAAGTACCTCTCCGCTCAATGTACAAGTACATCTCCGCTCCATGTACAAGTACCTCTCCGCTCCATGTACAAGTACCTATCCGGTCCATGTACAAGTACCTCTCCGCTCCATGTACAAGTACCTCTCCGCTCAATGTACAAGTACATCTCCGCTCCATGTACAAGTACATCTCTGCTCCATGTACAAGTACCTCTCCGCTCAATGTACAAGTACATCTCCGCTCCATGTACAAGTACCTCTCCGCTCCATGTACAAGTACCTCTCCGGTCCATGTACAAGTACCTCTCCGCTCCATGTACAAGTACCTCTCCGCTCCATGTACAAGTACCTCTCCGCTCAATGTCAAGTGTCGACAGTACCTCTCCGCTCCATGTACAAATACCTCTCCGCTCTCATGTACAAGTACCTCTCCGCTCCATGTACAAGTACCTCTCCGCTCAATGTCAAGTGTCGACAGTACCTCTCCGCTCCATGTACAAATACCTCTCCGCTCCATGTACAAGTACCTCTCCGCTCTCATGTACAAGTACCTCTCCGCTCCATGTACAAGTAGCTCTCCGCTCAATGTACAAGTGTCGACAGTACCTTTCCGCTCCATGTACAAATACCTCTCCGCTCTCATGTACAAGTACCTCTCCGCTCCATGTACAAGTACCTCTCCGCTCAATGTACAAATACCTCTCCGCTCCATGTATAAGTACCTCTCCGCTCTATGTACAAGTACCTCTCCGCTCCATGTACAAGTACCTCTCCGCTCAATGTACAAATACCTCTCCGCTCCATGTACAAGTAGCTCTCCGCTGAATGTACAAGTGTCGACAGTACCTCTCCGCTCAATGTACAAGTACCTCTCCGCTCAATGTACAAATACCTCTCCGCTCCATGTACAAGTACCTCTCCGCTCAATGTCAAGTATCGACAGTACCTCTCCGCTCCATGTACAAGTACCTCTCCGCTGAATGTACAAGTGTCGACAGTACCTCTCCGCTCAATGTACAAGTACCTCTCCGCTCCATGTACAAGTACCTCTCCGCTCAATGTACAAGTACCTCTGCGCTCCATGTACAAGTACCTCTCCGCTCAATGTACAAGTACCTCTCCGCTCAATGTACAAGTGTTGACAGTACCTCTCCGCTCCATGTACAAGTACCTCTCCGCTCAATGTACAAGTGTCGACAGTACCTCTACGCTCAATGTACAAGTGTCGACAGTACCTCTCCGCTCTCATGTACAAGTACCTCTCCGATCCATGTACAAGTACATCTCCGCTCCATGTACAAGTACATCTCCGCTCAATGTACAAGTACCTCTCCGCTCCATGTACAAGTACCTCTCCGCTCCATGTACAAGTACCTCTCCGCTCCATGTACAAGTACCTCTCCGCTCCATGTACAAGTACCTCTCCGCTCAATGTACAAGTACCTCTCCGCTCCATGTACAAGTACCTCTCCGCTCAATGTACAAGTACCTCTCCGCTCCATGTACAAGTACCTCTCCGCTCCATGTACAAGTACCTCTCCGCTCCATGTACAAGTACCTCTCCGCTCCATGTACAAGTACATCTCTGCTCCATGTACAAGTACCTCTCCGCTCAATGTACAAGTACATCTCCGCTCCATGTACAAGTACATCTCTGCTCCATGTACAAGTACCTCTCCGCTCAATGTACAAGTACATCTCCGCTCCATGTACAAGTACCTCTCCGCTCCATGTACAAGTACCTCTCCGGTCCATGTACAAGTACCTCTCCGCTCCATGTACAAGTACCTCTCCGCTCCATGTACAAGTACCTCTCCGCTCAATGTCAAGTGTCGACAGTACCTCTCCGCTCCATGTACAAATACCTCTCCGCTCTCATGTACAAGTACCTCTCCGCTCCATGTACAAGTACCTCTCCGCTCAATGTCAAGTGTCGACAGTACCTCTCCGCTCCATGTACAAATACCTCTCCGCTCCATGTACAAGTACCTCTCCGCTCTCATGTACAAGTACCTCTCCGCTCCATGTACAAGTAGCTCTCCGCTCAATGTACAAGTGTCGACAGTACCTTTCCGCTCCATGTACAAATACCTCTCCGCTCTCATGTACAAGTACCTCTCCGCTCCATGTACAAGTACCTCTCCGCTCAATGTACAAATACCTCTCCGCTCCATGTATAAGTACCTCTCCGCTCTATGTACAAGTACCTCTCCGCTCCATGTACAAGTACCTCTCCGCTCAATGTACAAATACCTCTCCGCTCCATGTACAAGTAGCTCTCCGCTGAATGTACAAGTGTCGACAGTACCTCTCCGCTCAATGTACAAGTACCTCTCCGCTCAATGTACAAATACCTCTCCGCTCCATGTACAAGTACCTCTCCGCTCAATGTCAAGTATCGACAGTACCTCTCCGCTCCATGTACAAGTACCTCTCCGCTGAATGTACAAGTGTCGACAGTACCTCTCCGCTCAATGTACAAGTACCTCTCCGCTCCATGTACAAGTACCTCTCCGCTCAATGTACAAGTACCTCTGCGCTCCATGTACAAGTACCTCTCCGCTCAATGTACAAGTACCTCTCCGCTCAATGTACAAGTGTTGACAGTACCTCTCCGCTCCATGTACAAGTACCTCTCCGCTCAATGTACAAGTGTCGACAGTACCTCTACGCTCAATGTACAAGTGTCGACAGTACCTCTCCGCTCTCATGTACAAGTACCTCTCCGATCCATGTACAAGTACATCTCCGCTCCATGTACAAGTACATCTCCGCTCAATGTACAAGTACCTCTCCGCTCCATGTACAAGTACCTCTCCGCTCCATGTACAAGTACCTCTCCGCTCCATGTACAAGTACCTCTCCGCTCCATGTACAAGTACCTCTCCGCTCAATGTACAAGTACCTCTCCGCTCCATGTACAAGTACCTCTCCGCTCAATGTACAAGTACCTCTCCGCTCCATGTACAAGTACCTCTCCGCTCCATGTACAAGTACCTCTCCGCTCCATGTACAAGTACCTCTCCGCTCCATGTACAAGTACATCTCTGCTCCATGTACAAGTACCTCTCCGCTCAATGTACAAGTACATCTCCGCTCCATGTACAAGTACCTCTCCGCTCCATGTACAAGTACATCTCCGCTCCATGTACAAGTACCTCTCCGCTCCATGTACAAGTACATCTCCGCTCCATGTACAAGTACATCTCCGCTCCATGTACAAGTACATCTCCACTCCATGTACAAGTACCTCTCCGCTCAATGTACAAGTACATCTCCGCTCCATGTACCAGTACCTCTCCGCTCAATGTACAAGTACATCTCCACTCCATGTACAAGTACCTCTCCGCTCAATGTACAAGTACATCTCCGCTCCATGTACCAGTACCTCTCCGCTCAATGTACAAGTACATCTCCACTCCATGTACAAGTACCTCTCCGCTCAATGTACAAGTACATCTCCGCTCCATGTACCAGTACCTCTCCGCTCAATGTACAAGTACATCTCCGCTCCATGTACAAGTACCTCTCCGCTCAATGTACAAGTACCTCTCCGCTCAATGTACAAGTACATCTCCGCTCCATGTACCAGTACCTCTCCGCTCAATGTACAAGTACATCTGCGCTCCATGTAGGGCTGGGTATCGTTCAAAATTTTTCGATATCGATACCGTTTCGATACTTGGATTTCGATACCGGTTCCTGAACGATACTTTTTTCGATACCAATTTTTAGAAAAATCCATTTTAACAAAAATAAAACTGCATTACACATTGAAATTATTTTACAAATCTTTAGTTTCCCCCCATCTTAAGTTTTACAGCAGAAAAAAATAAAACCTACTGTATTTAACATAACTTTAAGTTCTCTAAACGTATTGCCGTCCCTACAAAAAATATTGGAGTACTACAAAGGAAAGAAATGTAGCTAAAACAAATAAATCAGTGGAATAGTTTTCAGTGCAAAACAGAGAGTTGCAAATCAGGGTTTAATGCTCACTGATGCAACAGAACTCTATTCTTGTACAAACTGATGAGATGGCTCCACTTCATGCATGGAAGACTAGTTGAGCATTGACTAGCCTATCAATATAGCCTTATATGCCACAAAGTGAATCGCATTTATATTCAACAAACTATCATGACATCAGCGTTTGTTAACGAGTTGCTAAAAATACATGGGCGATAACTGCCCGCTTGCACATAACGCTAATTAATTAAACATTAACGCTAGCGTTGCAGATCAGTGTGCTCACTGCTGCAACAGAACGTCATTCTTGTCAAATCTGACGAGACAGCTCAACTTCACTGACTAGCCAATCAATATAAATGAATCGCATTTACATTCAACAAACTATCATGACATCAGCGTTTGTTAACGAGTTGCTAAAAATACACAATGCCCGCTTGCGCATAACGTTACGGCGGCAATTAATTAAACGATCTAATGCTACAACTCACAGCCAGATGCATGGATTTGTCAGACTGAGGGATCTGATAACCGCTAACTTGCGGTAAGCTGAGCTGACCCACCTCTCAATTATTTCTCTTGTCTGTGGAAACCAGTCCGTGTTGTTTCTGTTTCTTTTCCTGCTTTTCATCATCTTCGCCATATGGTAATCCAGGATAGGAGTAGCTTGAGTGGCTAGCTTCTTGTATACTATCCGCACCGCACGCCTGGCTCACAGTCACAACAAACACACCGGCTAAAGTGGGCGTAACGTTTCCTGCATGCCTCTACATGACAGCCAATCACCAGCCGTATTAGAGCGCGGCGTGCAAGCATGTCGCATGCTTATAGGCTCAATGACGCTGTTTTGTTTTGGTATCGAAAATTGGTATCGATTGACAAGGGAGGCTTCGATACCCCTTAGTATCGATGTTTCCATTTCGGTGCCAAGTAAGTATCGAAACTCGATACCCAGCCCTAGCTCCATGTACAAGTACCTCTCCGCTCAATGTACAAGTACCTCTCCGCTCAATGTACAAGTACCTCTCCGCTCCATGTACAAGTACCTCTCCGCTCCATGTACAAGTACCTCTCCGCTCCATGTACAAGTACCTCTCCGCTCCATGTACAAGTACATCTCTGCTCCATGTACAAGTACCTCTCCGCTCAATGTACAAGTACATCTCCGCTCCATGTACAAGTACCTCTCCGCTCCATGTACAAGTACATCTCCGCTCCATGTACAAGTACCTCTCCGCTCCATGTACAAGTACCTCTCCGCTCAATGTACAAGTACCTCTCCGCTCCATGTACAAGTACATCTCCGCTCCATGTACAAGTACCTCTCCGCTCAATGTACAAGTACATCTCCGCTCCATGTACAAGTACATCTCCACTCCATGTACAAGTACCTCTCCGCTCAATGTACAAGTACATCTCCGCTCCATGTACCAGTACCTCTCCGCTCAATGTACAAGTACATCTCCACTCCATGTACAAGTACCTCTCCGCTCAATGTACAAGTACATCTCCGCTCCATGTACCAGTACCTCTCCGCTCAATGTACAAGTACATCTCCACTCCATGTACAAGTACCTCTCCGCTCAATGTACAAGTACATCTCCGCTCCATGTACCAGTACCTCTCCGCTCAATGTACAAGTACATCTCCGCTCCATGTACAAGTACCTCTCCGCTCAATGTACAAGTACCTCTCCGCTCAATGTACAAGTACATCTCCGCTCCATGTACCAGTACCTCTCCGCTCAATGTACAAGTACATCTGCGCTCCATGTAGGGCTGGGTATCGTTCAAAATTTTTCGATATCGATACCGTTTCGATACTTGGATTTCGATACCGGTTCCTGAACGATACTTTTTTCGATACCAATTTTTAGAAAAATCCATTTTAACAAAAATAAAACTGCATTACACATTGAAATTATTTTACAAATCTTTAGTTTCCCCCCATCTTAAGTTTTACAGCAGAAAAAAATAAAACCTACTGTATTTAACATAACTTTAAGTTCTCTAAACGTATTGCCGTCCCTACAAAAAATATTGGAGTACTACAAAGGAAAGAAATGTAGCTAAAACAAATAAATCAGTGGAATAGTTTTCAGTGCAAAACAGAGAGTTGCAAATCAGGGTTTAATGCTCACTGATGCAACAGAACTCTATTCTTGTACAAACTGATGAGATGGCTCCACTTCATGCATGGAAGACTAGTTGAGCATTGACTAGCCTATCAATATAGCCTTATATGCCACAAAGTGAATCGCATTTATATTCAACAAACTATCATGACATCAGCGTTTGTTAACGAGTTGCTAAAAATACATGGGCGATAACTGCCCGCTTGCACATAACGCTAATTAATTAAACATTAACGCTAGCGTTGCAGATCAGTGTGCTCACTGCTGCAACAGAACGTCATTCTTGTCAAATCTGACGAGACAGCTCAACTTCACTGACTAGCCAATCAATATAAATGAATCGCATTTACATTCAACAAACTATCATGACATCAGCGTTTGTTAACGAGTTGCTAAAAATACACAATGCCCGCTTGCGCATAACGTTACGGCGGCAATTAATTAAACGATCTAATGCTACAACTCACAGCCAGATGCATGGATTTGTCAGACTGAGGGATCTGATAACCGCTAACTTGCGGTAAGCTGAGCTGACCCACCTCTCAATTATTTCTCTTGTCTGTGGAAACCAGTCCGTGTTGTTTCTGTTTCTTTTCCTGCTTTTCATCATCTTCGCCATATGGTAATCCAGGATAGGAGTAGCTTGAGTGGCTAGCTTCTTGTATACTATCCGCACCGCACGCCTGGCTCACAGTCACAACAAACACACCGGCTAAAGTGGGCGTAACGTTTCCTGCATGCCTCTACATGACAGCCAATCACCAGCCGTATTAGAGCGCGGCGTGCAAGCATGTCGCATGCTTATAGGCTCAATGACGCTGTTTTGTTTTGGTATCGAAAATTGGTATCGATTGACAAGGGAGGCTTCGATACCCCTTAGTATCGATGTTTCCATTTCGGTGCCAAGTAAGTATCGAAACTCGATACCCAGCCCTAGCTCCATGTACAAGTACCTCTCCGCTCAATGTACAAGTACCTCTCCGCTCAATGTACAAGTACCTCTCCGCTCCATGTACAAGTACCTCTCCGCTCCATGTACAAGTACCTCTCCGCTCCATGTACAAGTACCTCTCCGCTCCATGTACAAGTACATCTCTGCTCCATGTACAAGTACCTCTCCGCTCAATGTACAAGTACATCTCCGCTCCATGTACAAGTACCTCTCCGCTCCATGTACAAGTACATCTCCGCTCCATGTACAAGTACCTCTCCGCTCCATGTACAAGTACCTCTCCGCTCAATGTACAAGTACCTCTCCGCTCCATGTACAAGTACATCTCCGCTCCATGTACAAGTACCTCTCCGCTCAATGTACAAGTACATCTCCGCTCCATGTACAAGTACATCTCCACTCCATGTACAAGTACCTCTCCGCTCAATGTACAAGTACATCTCCGCTCCATGTACCAGTACCTCTCCGCTCAATGTACAAGTACATCTCCACTCCATGTACAAGTACCTCTCCGCTCAATTTACAAGTACATCTCCGCTCCATGTACCAGTACCTCTCCGCTCAATGTACAAGTACATCTCCACTCCATGTACAAGTACCTCTCCGCTCAATGTACAAGTACATCTCCGCTCCATGTACCAGTACCTCTCCGCTCAATGTACAAGTACATCTCCGCTCCATGTACAAGTACCTCTCCGCTCAATGTACAAGTACCTCTCCGCTCAATGTACAAGTACATCTCCGCTCCATGTACCAGTACCTCTCCGCTCAATGTACAAGTACATCTGCGCTCCATGTAGGGCTGGGTATCGTTCAAAATTTTTCGATATCGATACCGTTTCGATACTTGGATTTCGATACCGGTTCCTGAACGATACTTTTTTCGATACCAATTTTTAGAAAAATCCATTTTAACAAAAATAAAACTGCATTACACATTGAAATTATTTTACAAATCTTTAGTTTCCCCCCATCTTAAGTTTTACAGCAGAAAAAAATAAAACCTACTGTATTTAACATAACTTTAAGTTCTCTAAACGTATTGCCGTCCCTACAAAAAATATTGGAGTACTACAAAGGAAAGAAATGTAGCTAAAACAAATAAATCAGTGGAATAGTTTTCAGTGCAAAACAGAGAGTTGCAAATCAGGGTTTAATGCTCACTGATGCAACAGAACTCTATTCTTGTACAAACTGATGAGATGGCTCCACTTCATGCATGGAAGACTAGTTGAGCATTGACTAGCCTATCAATATAGCCTTATATGCCACAAAGTGAATCGCATTTATATTCAACAAACTATCATGACATCAGCGTTTGTTAACGAGTTGCTAAAAATACATGGGCGATAACTGCCCGCTTGCACATAACGCTAATTAATTAAACATTAACGCTAGCGTTGCAGATCAGTGTGCTCACTGCTGCAACAGAACGTCATTCTTGTCAAATCTGACGAGACAGCTCAACTTCACTGACTAGCCAATCAATATAAATGAATCGCATTTACATTCAACAAACTATCATGACATCAGCGTTTGTTAACGAGTTGCTAAAAATACACAATGCCCGCTTGCGCATAACGTTACGGCGGCAATTAATTAAACGATCTAATGCTACAACTCACAGCCAGATGCATGGATTTGTCAGACTGAGGGATCTGATAACCGCTAACTTGCGGTAAGCTGAGCTGACCCACCTCTCAATTATTTCTCTTGTCTGTGGAAACCAGTCCGTGTTGTTTCTGTTTCTTTTCCTGCTTTTCATCATCTTCGCCATATGGTAATCCAGGATAGGAGTAGCTTGAGTGGCTAACTTCTTGTATACTATCCGCACCGCACGCCTGGCTCACAGTCACAACAAACACACCGGCTAAAGTGGGCGTAACGTTTCCTGCATGCCTCTACATGACAGCCAATCACCAGCCGTATTAGAGCGCGGCGTGCAAGCATGTCGCATGCTTATAGGCTCAATGACGCTGTTTTGTTTTGGTATCGAAAATTGGTATCGATTGACAAGGGAGGCTTCGATACCCCTTAGTATCGATGTTTCCATTTCGGTGCCAAGTAAGTATCGAAACTCGATACCCAGCCCTAGCTCCATGTACAAGTACCTCTCCGCTCAATGTACAAGTACCTCTCCGCTCAATGTACAAGTACATCTCCGCTCCATGTACAAGTACCTCTCCGCTCAATGTACAAGTACCTCTCCGCTCAATGTACAAGTACCTCTCCGCTCCATGTACAAGTACCTCTCCGCTCCATGTACAAGTACCTCTCCGCTCCATGTACAAGTACCTCTCCGCTCCATGTACAAGTACATCTCTGCTCCATGTACAAGTACCTCTCCGCTCAATGTACAAGTACATCTCCGCTCCATGTACAAGTACCTCTCCGCTCCATGTACAAGTAGCTCTCCGCTGAATGTACAAGTGTCGACAGTACCTCTCCGCTCAATGTACAAGTACCTCTCCGCTCAATGTACAAATACCTCTCCGCTCCATGTACAAGTACCTCTCCGCTCCATGTACAAGTACCTCTCCGCTCAATGTACAAATACCTCTCCGCTCCATGTACAAGTAGCTCTCCGCTGAATGTACAAGTGTCGACAGTACCTCTCCGCTCAATGTACAAGTACCTCTCCGCTCAATGTACAAATACCTCTCCGCTCCATGTACAAGTACCTCTCCGCTCAATGTCAAGTATCGACAGTACCTCTCCGCTCCATGTACAAGTACCTCTCCGCTGAATGTACAAGTGTCGACAGTACCTCTCCGCTCAATGTACAAGTACCTCTCCGCTCCATGTACAAGTACCTCTCCGCTCTCATGTACAAGTACCTCTCCGCTCCATGTACAAGTACCTCTCCGCTCAATGTACAAGTACCTCTGCGCTCCATGTACAAGTACCTCTCCGCTCAATGTACAAGTACCTCTCCGCTCAATGTACAAGTGTCGACAGTACCTCTCCGCTCCATGTACAAGTACCTCTCCGCTCAATGTACAAGTGTCGACAGTACCTCTACGCTCAATGTACAAGTGTCGACAGTACCTCTCCGCTCTCATGTACAAGTACCTCTCCGATCCATGTACAAGTACATCTCCGCTCCATGTACAAGTACATCTCCGCTCAATGTACAAGTACCTCTCCGCTCCATGTACAAGTACCTCTCCGCTCCATGTACAAGTACCTCTCCGCTCCATGTACAAGTACCTCTCCGCTCCATGTACAAGTACCTCTCCGCTCCATGTACAAGTACCTCTCCGCTCCATGTACAAGTACCTCTCCGCTCAATGTACAAGTACCTCTCCGCTCCATGTACAAGTACCTCTCCGCTCCATGTACAAGTACCTCTCCGCTCCATGTACAAGTACCTCTCCGCTCAATGTACAAGTACCTCTCCGCTCCCTGTACAAGTACATCTCCGCTCCATGTACAAGTACCTCTCCGCTCCATGTACAAGTACCTCTCCGCTCAATGTACAAGTGTCGACAGTACCTCTCCGCTCCATGTACAAGTACCTCTCCGCTCCATGTACAAGTACCTCTCCGCTCAATGTACAAGTGTCGACAGTACCTCTCCGCTCCATCTACAAGTACCTCTCCGCTCAATGTACAAGTACCTCTCCGCTGAATGTACAAGTACCTCTCCGCTCCATGTACAAGTACCTCTCCGCTCCATGTACAAATACCTCTCCGCTCCATGTACAAGTACCTCTCCGCTCCATGTACAAGCACCTCTCCGCTACATGTACAAGTACCTCTCCGCTCCATGTACAAGTACCTCTCCGCTCCATGTACAAGTACCTCTCCGCTCAATGTACAAGTACCTCTCCGCTCCATGTACAAATACCTCTCCGCTCCATGTACAAATACCTCTCCGCTCCATGTACAAGTACCTCTCCGCTCCATGTACCAGTACCTCTCCGCTCAATGTACAAGTACATCTCCGCTCAATGTACAAGTACATCTCCGCTCAATGTACAAGTACGTCTCCGCTCAATGTACAAGTACCTCTCCGCTCAATGTACAAGTACCTCTCCGCTCCATGTACAAGTACTTCTCCGCTCAATGTACAAGTACATCTCCGCTCCATGTACCAGTACCTCTCCGCTCAATGTACAAGTACCTCTCCGCTCAATGTACAAGTACATCTCCGCTCCATGTACAAGTACGTCTCCGCTCAATGTATAAGTACCTCTCCGCTCCATGTACAAGTACCTCTCCGCTCCATGTACAAGTACATCTCCGCTCCATGTACAAGTACATCTCCGCTCCATGTACAAGTACCTCTCCGCTCCATGTACAAGTACCTCTCCGCTCCATGTACAAGTACATCTCCGCTCCATGTACAAGTACCTCTCCGCTCAATGTACAAGTACATCTCCGCTCCATGTACAAGTACATCTCCACTCCATGTACAAGTACCTCTCCGCTCAATGTACAAGTACATCTCCGCTCCATGTACCAGTACCTCTCCGCTCAATGTACAAGTACATCTCCACTCCATGTACAAGTACCTCTCCGCTCAATGTACAAGTACATCTCCGCTCCATGTACCAGTACCTCTCCGCTCAATGTACAAGTACATCTCCACTCCATGTACAAGTACCTCTCCGCTCAATGTACAAGTACATCTCCGCTCCATGTACCAGTACCTCTCCGCTCAATGTACAAGTACATCTCCGCTCCATGTACAAGTACCTCTCCGCTCAATGTACAAGTACCTCTCCGCTCAATGTACAAGTACATCTCCGCTCCATGTACCAGTACCTCTCCGCTCAATGTACAAGTACATCTGCGCTCCATGTAGGGCTGGGTATCGTTCAAAATTTTTCGATATCGATACCGTTTCGATACTTGGATTTCGATACCGGTTCCTGAACGATACTTTTTTCGATACCAATTTTTAGAAAAATCCATTTTAACAAAAATAAAACTGCATTACACATTGAAATTATTTTACAAATCTTTAGTTTCCCCCCATCTTAAGTTTTACAGCAGAAAAAAATAAAACCTACTGTATTTAACATAACTTTAAGTTCTCTAAACGTATTGCCGTCCCTACAAAAAATATTGGAGTACTACAAAGGAAAGAAATGTAGCTAAAACAAATAAATCAGTGGAATAGTTTTCAGTGCAAAACAGAGAGTTGCCAATCAGGGTTTAATGCTCACTGATGCAACAGAACTCTATTCTTGTACAAACTGATGAGATGGCTCCACTTCATGCATGGAAGACTAGTTGAGCATTGACTAGCCTATCAATATAGCCTTATATGCCACAAAGTGAATCGCATTTATATTCAACAAACTATCATGACATCAGCGTTTGTTAACGAGTTGCTAAAAATACATGGGCGATAACTGCCCGCTTGCACATAACGCTAATTAATTAAACATTAACGCTAGCGTTGCAGATCAGTGTGCTTACTGCTGCAACAGAACGTCATTCTTGTCAAATCTGACGAGACAGCTCAACTTCACTGACTAGCCAATCAATATAAATGAATCGCATTTACATTCAACAAACTATCATGACATCAGCGTTTGTTAACGAGTTGCTAAAAATACACAATGCCCGCTTGCGCATAACGTTACGGCGGCAATTAATTAAACGATCTAATGCTACAACTCACAGCCAGATGCATGGATTTGTCAGACTGAGGGATCTGATAACCGCTAACTTGCGGTAAGCTGAGCTGACCCACCTCTCAATTATTTCTCTTGTCTGTGGAAACCAGTCCGTGTTGTTTCTGTTTCTTTTCCTGCTTTTCATCATCTTCGCCATATGGTAATCCAGGATAGGAGTAGCTTGAGTGGCTAACTTCTTGTATACTATCCGCACCGCACGCCTGGCTCACAGTCACAACAAACACACCGGCTAAAGTGGGCGTAACGTTTCCTGCATGCCTCTACATGACAGCCAATCACCAGCCGTATTAGAGCGCGGCGTGCAAGCATGTCGCATGCTTATAGGCTCAATGACGCTGTTTTGTTTTGGTATCGAAAATTGGTATCGATTGACAAGGGAGGCTTCGATACCCCTTAGTATCGATGTTTCCATTTCGGTGCCAAGTAAGTATCGAAACTCGATACCCAGCCCTAGCTCCATGTACAAGTACCTCTCCGCTCAATGTACAAGTACCTCTCCGCTCAATGTACAAGTACCTCTCCGCTCCATGTACAAGTACCTCTCCGCTCCATGTACAAGTACCTCTCCGCTCCATGTACAAGTACCTCTCCGCTCCATGTACAAGTACATCTCTGCTCCATGTACAAGTACCTCTCCGCTCAATGTACAAGTACATCTCCGCTCCATGTACAAGTACCTCTCCGCTCCATGTACAAGTACATCTCCGCTCCATGTACAAGTACCTCTCCGCTCCATGTACAAGTACCTCTCCGCTCAATGTACAAGTACCTCTCCGCTCCATGTACAAGTACATCTCCGCTCCATGTACAAGTACCTCTCCGCTCAATGTACAAGTACATCTCCGCTCCATGTACAAGTACATCTCCACTCCATGTACAAGTACCTCTCCGCTCAATGTACAAGTACATCTCCGCTCCATGTACCAGTACCTCTCCGCTCAATGTACAAGTACATCTCCACTCCATGTACAAGTACCTCTCCGCTCAATGTACAAGTACATCTCCGCTCCATGTACCAGTACCTCTCCGCTCAATGTACAAGTACATCTCCACTCCATGTACAAGTACCTCTCCGCTCAATGTACAAGTACATCTCCGCTCCATGTACCAGTACCTCTCCGCTCAATGTACAAGTACATCTCCGCTCCATGTACAAGTACCTCTCCGCTCAATGTACAAGTACCTCTCCGCTCAATGTACAAGTACATCTCCGCTCCATGTACCAGTACCTCTCCGCTCAATGTACAAGTACATCTGCGCTCCATGTAGGGCTGGGTATCGTTCAAAATTTTTCGATATCGATACCGTTTCGATACTTGGATTTCGATACCGGTTCCTGAACGATACTTTTTTCGATACCAATTTTTAGAAAAATCCATTTTAACAAAAATAAAACTGCATTACACATTGAAATTATTTTACAAATCTTTAGTTTCCCCCCATCTTAAGTTTTACAGCAGAAAAAAATAAAACCTACTGTATTTAACATAACTTTAAGTTCTCTAAACGTATTGCCGTCCCTACAAAAAATATTGGAGTACTACAAAGGAAAGAAATGTAGCTAAAACAAATAAATCAGTGGAATAGTTTTCAGTGCAAAACAGAGAGTTCCAAATCAGGGTTTAATGCTCACTGATGCAACAGAACTCTATTCTTGTACAAACTGATGAGATGGCTCCACTTCATGCATGGAAGACTAGTTGAGCATTGACTAGCCTATCAATATAGCCTTATATGCCACAAAGTGAATCGCATTTATATTCAACAAACTATCATGACATCAGCGTTTGTTAACGAGTTGCTAAAAATACATGGGCGATAACTGCCCGCTTGCACATAACGCTAATTAATTAAACATTAACGCTAGCGTTGCAGATCAGTGTGCTCACTGCTGCAACAGAACGTCATTCTTGTCAAATCTGACGAGACAGCTCAACTTCACTGACTAGCCAATCAATATAAATGAATCGCATTTACATTCAACAAACTATCATGACATCAGCGTTTGTTAACGAGTTGCTAAAAATACACAATGCCCGCTTGCGCATAACGTTACGGCGGCAATTAATTAAACGATCTAATGCTACAACTCACAGCCAGATGCATGGATTTGTCAGACTGAGGGATCTGATACCCGCTAACTTGCGGTAAGCTGAGCTGACCCACCTCTCAATTATTTCTCTTGTCTGTGGAAACCAGTCCGTGTTGTTTCTGTTTCTTTTCCTGCTTTTCATCATCTTCGCCATATGGTAATCCAGGATAGGAGTAGCTTGAGTGGCTAACTTCTTGTATACTATCCGCACCGCACGCCTGGCTCACAGTCACAACAAACACACCGGCTAAAGTGGGCGTAACGTTTCCTGCATGCCTCTACATGACAGCCAATCACCAGCCGTATTAGAGCGCGGCGTGCAAGCATGTCGCATGCTTATAGGCTCAATGACGCTGTTTTGTTTTGGTATCGAAAATTGGTATCGATTGACAAGGGAGGCTTCGATACCCCTTAGTATCGATGTTTCCATTTCGGTGCCAAGTAAGTATCGAAACTCGATACCCAGCCCTAGCTCCATGTACAAGTACCTCTCCGCTCAATGTACAAGTACCTCTCCGCTCAATGTACAAGTACCTCTCCGCTCCATGTACAAGTACCTCTCCGCTCCATGTACAAGTACCTCTCCGCTCCATGTACAAGTACCTCTCCGCTCCATGTACAAGTACATCTCTGCTCCATGTACAAGTACCTCTCCGCTCAATGTACAAGTACATCTCCGCTCCATGTACAAGTACCTCTCCGCTCCATGTACAAGTACATCTCCGCTCCATGTACAAGTACCTCTCCGCTCCATGTACAAGTACCTCTCCGCTCAATGTACAAGTACCTCTCCGCTCCATGTACAAGTACATCTCCGCTCCATGTACAAGTACCTCTCCGCTCAATGTACAAGTACATCTCCGCTCCATGTACAAGTACATCTCCACTCCATGTACAAGTACCTCTCCGCTCAATGTACAAGTACATCTCCGCTCCATGTACCAGTACCTCTCCGCTCAATGTACAAGAACATCTCCACTCCATGTACAAGTACCTCTCCGCTCAATGTACAAGTACATCTCCGCTCCATGTACCAGTACCTCTCCGCTCAATGTACAAGTACATCTCCACTCCATGTACAAGTACCTCTCCGCTCAATGTACAAGTACATCTCCGCTCCATGTACCAGTACCTCTCCGCTCAATGTACAAGTACATCTCCGCTCCATGTACAAGTACCTCTCCGCTCAATGTACAAGTACCTCTCCGCTCAATGTACAAGTACATCTGCGCTCCATGTACCAGTACCTCTCCGCTCAATGTACAAGTACATCTGCGCTCCATGTAGGGCTGGGTATCGTTCAAAATTTTTCGATATCGATACCGTTTCGATACTTGGATTTCGATACCGGTTCCTGAACGATACTTTTTTCGATACCAATTTTTAGAAAAATCCATTTTAACAAAAATAAAACTGCATTACACATTGAAATTATTTTACAAATCTTTAGTTTCCCCCCATCTTAAGTTTTACAGCAGAAAAAAATAAAACCTACTGTATTTAACATAACTTTAAGTTCTCTAAACGTATTGCCGTCCCTACAAAAAATATTGGAGTACTACAAAGGAAAGAAATGTAGCTAAAACAAATAAATCAGTGGAATAGTTTTCAGTGCAAAACAGAGAGTTGCAAATCAGGGTTTAATGCTCACTGATGCAACAGAACTCTATTCTTGTACAAACTGATGAGATGGCTCCACTTCATGCATGGAAGACTAGTTGAGCATTGACTAGCCTATCAATATAGCCTTATATGCCACAAAGTGAATCGCATTTATATTCAACAAACTATCATGACATCAGCGTTTGTTAACGAGTTGCTAAAAATACATGGGCGATAACTGCCCGCTTGCACATAACGCTAATTAATTAAACATTAACGCTAGCGTTGCAGATCAGTGTGCTCACTGCTGCAACAGAACGTCATTCTTGTCAAATCTGACGAGACAGCTCAACTTCACTGACTAGCCAATCAATATAAATGAATCGCATTTACATTCAACAAACTATCATGACATCAGCGTTTGTTAACGAGTTGCTAAAAATACACAATGCCCGCTTGCGCATAACGTTACGGCGGCAATTAATTAAACGATCTAATGCTACAACTCACAGCCAGATGCATGGATTTGTCAGACTGAGGGATCTGATAACCGCTAACTTGCGGTAAGCTGAGCTGACCCACCTCTCAATTATTTCTCTTGTCTGTGGAAACCAGTCCGTGTTGTTTCTGTTTCTTTTCCTGCTTTTCATCATCTTCGCCATATGGTAATCCAGGATAGGAGTAGCTTGAGTGGCTAACTTCTTGTATACTATCCGCACCGCACGCCTGGCTCACAGTCACAACAAACACACCGGCTAAAGTGGGCGTAACGTTTCCTGCATGCCTCTACATGACAGCCAATCACCAGCCATATTAGAGCGCGGCGTGCAAGCATGTCGCATGCTTATAGGCTCAATGACGCTGTTTTGTTTTGGTATCGAAAATTGGTATCGATTGACAAGGGAGGCTTCGATACCCCTTAGTATCGATGTTTCCATTTCGGTGCCAAGTAAGTATCGAAACTCGATACCCAGCCCTAGCTCCATGTACAAGTACCTCTCCGCTCAATGTACAAGTACCTCTCCGCTCAATGTACAAGTACCTCTCCGCTCCATGTACAAGTACCTCTCCGCTCCATGTACAAGTACCTCTCCGCTCCATGTACAAGTACCTCTCCGCTCCATGTACAAGTACATCTCTGCTCCATGTACAAGTACCTCTCCGCTCAATGTACAAGTACATCTCCGCTCCATGTACAAGTACCTCTCCGCTCCATGTACAAGTAGCTCTCCGCTGAATGTACAAGTGTCGACAGTACCTCTCCGCTCAATGTACAAGTACCTCTCCGCTCAATGTACAAATACCTCTCCGCTCCATGTACAAGTACCTCTCCGCTCCATGTACAAGTACCTCTCCGCTCAATGTACAAATACCTCTCCGCTCCATGTACAAGTAGCTCTCCGCTGAATGTACAAGTGTCGACAGTACCTCTCCGCTCAATGTACAAGTACCTCTCCGCTCAATGTACAAATACCTCTCCGCTCCATGTACAAGTACCTCTCCGCTCAATGTCAAGTATCGACAGTACCTCTCCGCTCCATGTACAAGTACCTCTCCGCTGAATGTACAAGTGTCGACAGTACCTCTCCGCTCAATGTACAAGTACCTCTCCGCTCCATGTACAAGTACCTCTCCGCTCTCATGTACAAGTACATCTCCGCTCCATGTACAAGTACCTCTCCGCTCAATGTACAAGTACCTCTGCGCTCCATGTACAAGTACCTCTCCGCTCAATGTACAAGTACCTCTCCACTCAATGTACAAGTACATCTCCGCTCCATGTACCAGTACCTCTCCGCTCAATGTACAAGTACATCTGCGCTCCATGTAGGGCTGGGTATCGTTCAAAATTTTTCGATATCGATACCGTTTCGATACTTGGATTTCGATACCGGTTCCTGAACGATACTTTTTTCGATACCAATTTTTAGAAAAATCCATTTTAACAAAAATAAAACTGCATTACACATTGAAATTATTTTACAAATCTTTAGTTTCCCCCCATCTTAAGTTTTACAGCAGAAAAAAATAAAACCTACTGTATTTAACATAACTTTAAGTTCTCTAAACGTATTGCCGTCCCTACAAAAAATATTGGAGTACTACAAAGGAAAGAAATGTAGCTAAAACAAATAAATCAGTGGAATAGTTTTCAGTGCAAAACAGAGAGTTGCAAATCAGGGTTTAATGCTCACTGATGCAACAGAACTCTATTCTTGTACAAACTGATGAGATGGCTCCACTTCATGCATGGAAGACTAGTTGAGCATTGACTAGCCTATCAATATAGCCTTATATGCCACAAAGTGAATCGCATTTATATTCAACAAACTATCATGACATCAGCGTTTGTTAACGAGTTGCTAAAAATACATGGGCGATAACTGCCCGCTTGCACATAACGCTAATTAATTAAACATTAACGCTAGCGTTGCAGATCAGTGTGCTCACTGCTGCAACAGAACGTCATTCTTGTCAAATCTGACGAGACAGCTCAACTTCACTGACTAGCCAATCAATATAAATGAATCGCATTTACATTCAACAAACTATCATGACATCAGCGTTTGTTAACGAGTTGCTAAAAATACACAATGCCCGCTTGCGCATAACGTTACGGCGGCAATTAATTAAACAATCTAATGCTACAACTCACAGCCAGATGCATGGATTTGTCAGACTGAGGGATCTGATAACCGCTAACTTGCGGTAAGCTGAGCTGACCCACCTCTCAATTATTTCTCTTGTCTGTGGAAACCAGTCCGTGTTGTTTCTGTTTCTTTTCCTGCTTTTCATCATCTTCGCCATATGGTAATCCAGGATAGGAGTAGCTTGAGTGGCTAACTTCTTGTATACTATCCGCACCGCACGCCTGGCTCACAGTCACAACAAACACACCGGCTAAAGTGGGCGTAACGTTTCCTGCATGCCTCTACATGACAGCCAATCACCAGCCGTATTAGAGCGCGGCGTGCAAGCATGTCGCATGCTTATAGGCTCAATGACGCTGTTTTGTTTTGGTATCGAAAATTGGTATCGATTGACAAGGGAGGCTTCGATACCCCTTAGTATCGATGTTTCCATTTCGGTGCCAAGTAAGTATCGAAACTCGATACCCAGCCCTAGCTCCATGTACAAGTACCTCTCCGCTCAATGTACAAGTACCTCTCCGCTCAATGTACAAGTACCTCTCCGCTCCATGTACAAGTACCTCTCCGCTCCATGTACAAGTACCTCTCCGCTCCATGTACAAGTACCTCTCCGCTCCATGTACAAGTACCTCTCCGCTCCATGTACAAGTACATCTCTGCTCCATGTACAAGTACCTCTCCGCTCAATGTACAAGTACATCTCCGCTCCATGTACAAGTACCTCTCCGCTCCATGTACAAGTACATCTCCGCTCCATGTACAAGTACCTCTCCGCTCCATGTACAAGTACCTCTCCGCTCAATGTACAAGTACCTCTCCGCTCCATGTACAAGTACATCTCCGCTCCATGTACAAGTACCTCTCCGCTCAATGTACAAGTACATCTCCGCTCCATGTACAAGTACATCTCCACTCCATGTACCAGTACCTCTCCGCTCAATGTACAAGTACATCTCCACTCCATGTACAAGTACCTCTCCGCTCAATGTACAAGTACATCTCCGCTCCATGTACCAGTACCTCTCCGCTCAATGTACAAGTACATCTCCACTCCATGTACAAGTACCTCTCCGCTCAATGTACAAGTACATCTCCGCTCCATGTACCAGTACCTCTCCGCTCAATGTACAAGTACATCTCCGCTCCATGTACAAGTACCTCTCCGCTCAATGTACAAGTACCTCTCCGCTCAATGTACAAGTACATCTCCGCTCCATGTACCAGTACCTCTCCGCTCAATGTACAAGTACATCTGCGCTCCATGTAGGGCTGGGTATCGTTCAAAATTTTTCGATATCGATACCGTTTCGATACTTGGATTTCGATACCGGTTCCTGAACGATACTTTTTTCGATACCAATTTTTAGAAAAATCCATTTTAACAAAAATAAAACTGCATTACACATTGAAATTATTTTACAAATCTTTAGTTTCCCCCCATCTTAAGTTTTACAGCAGAAAAAAATAAAACCTACTGTATTTAACATAACTTTAAGTTCTCTAAACGTATTGCCGTCCCTACAAAAAATATTGGAGTACTACAAAGGAAAGAAATGTAGCTAAAACAAATAAATCAGTGGAATAGTTTTCAGTGCAAAACAGAGAGTTGCAAATCAGGGTTTAATGCTCACTGATGCAACAGAACTCTATTCTTGTACAAACTGATGAGATGGCTCCACTTCATGCATGGAAGACTAGTTGAGCATTGACTAGCCTATCAATATAGCCTTATATGCCACAAAGTGAATCGCATTTATATTCAACAAACTATCATGACATCAGCGTTTGTTAACGAGTTGCTAAAAATACATGGGCGATAACTGCCCGCTTGCACATAACGCTAATTAATTAAACATTAACGCTAGCGTTGCAGATCAGTGTGCTCACTGCTGCAACAGAACGTCATTCTTGTCAAATCTGACGAGACAGCTCAACTTCACTGACTAGCCAATCAATATAAATGAATCGCATTTACATTCAACAAACTATCATGACATCAGCGTTTGTTAACGAGTTGCTAAAAATACACAATGCCCGCTTGCGCATAACGTTACGGCGGCAATTAATTAAACGATCTAATGCTACAACTCACAGCCAGATGCATGGATTTGTCAGACTGAGGGATCTGATAACCGCTAACTTGCGGTAAGCTGAGCTGACCCACCTCTCAATTATTTATCTTGTCTGTGGAAACCAGTCCGTGTTGTTTCTGTTTCTTTTCCTGCTTTTCATCATCTTCGCCATATGGTAATCCAGGATAGGAGTAGCTTGAGTGGCTAACTTCTTGTATACTATCCGCACCGCACGCCTGGCTCACAGTCACAACAAACACACCGGCTAAAGTGGGCGTAACGTTTCCTGCATGCCTCTACATGACAGCCAATCACCAGCCGTATTAGAGCGCGGCGTGCAAGCATGTCGCATGCTTATAGGCTCAATGACGCTGTTTTGTTTTGGTATCGAAAATTGGTATCGATTGACAAGGGAGGCTTCGATACCCCTTAGTATCGATGTTTCCATTTCGGTGCCAAGTAAGTATCGAAACTCGATACCCAGCCCTAGCTCCATGTACAAGTACCTCTCCGCTCAATGTACAAGTACCTCTCCGCTCAATGTACAAGTACCTCTCCGCTCCATGTACAAGTACCTCTCCACTCCATGTACAAGTACCTCTCCGCTCCATGTACAAGTACCTCTCCGCTCCATGTACAAGTACATCTCTGCTCCATGTACAAGTACCTCTCCGCTCCATGTACAAGTACCTCTCCGCTCCATGTACAAGTACATCTCCGCTCCATGTACAAGTACCTCTCCGCTCCATGTACAAGTACCTCTCCGCTCAATGTACAAGTACATCTCCGCTCCATGTACAAGTACATCTCTGCTCCATGTACAAGTACCTCTCCGCTCAATGTACAAGTACATCTCCGCTCCATGTACAAGTACCTCTCCGCTCCATGTACAAGTACCTCTCCGGTCCATGTACAAGTACCTCTCCGCTCCATGTACAAGTACCTCTCCGCTCAATGTCAAGTGTCGACAGTACCTCTCCGCTCCATGTACAAATACCTCTCCGCTCCATGTACAAGTACCTCTCCGCTCTCATGTACAAGTACCTCTCCGCTCCATGTACAAGTACCTCTCCGCTCCATGTACAAGTACCTCTCCGCTCAATGTACAAATACCTCTCCGCTCCATGTATAAGTACCTCTCCGCTCTATGTACAAGTACCTCTCCGCTCCATGTACAAGTACCTCTCCGCTCAATGTACAAATACCTCTCCGCTCCATGTACAAGTAGCTCTCCGCTGAATGTACAAGTGTCGACAGTACCTCTCCGCTCAATGTACAAGTACCTCTCCGCTCAATGTACAAATACCTCTCCGCTCCATGTACAAGTACCTCTCCGCTCAATGTCAAGTATCGACAGTACCTCTCCGCTCCATGTACAAGTACCTCTCCGCTGAATGTACAAGTGTCGACAGTACCTCTCCGCTCAATGTACAAGTACCTCTCCGCTCAATGTACAAGTACCTCTCCGCTCAATGTACAAGTGTCGACAGTACCTCTCCGCTCCATGTACAAGTACCTCTCCGCTCAATGTACAAGTGTCGACAGTACCTCTACGCTCAATGTACAAGTGTCGACAGTACCTCTCCGCTCTCATGTACAAGTACCTCTCCGATCCATGTACAAGTACATCTCCGCTCCATGTACAAGTACATCTCCGCTCAATGTACAAGTACCTCTCCGCTCCATGTACAAGTACCTCTCCGCTCCATGTACAAGTACCTCTCCGCTCCATGTACAAGTACCTCTCCGCTCCATGTACAAGTACCTCTCCGCTCAATGTACAAGTACCTCTCCGCTCCATGTACAAGTACCTCTCCGCTCAATGTACAAGTACCTCTCCGCTCCATGTACAAGTACCTCTCCGCTCCATGTACAAGTACCTCTCCGCTCCATGTACAAGTACCTCTCCGCTCCATGTACAAGTACATCTCTGCTCCATGTACAAGTACCTCTCCGCTCAATGTACAAGTACATCTCCGCTCCATGTACAAGTACCTCTCCGCTCCATGTACAAGTACATCTCCGCTCCATGTACAAGTACCTCTCCGCTCCATGTACAAGTACCTCTCCGCTCAATGTACAAGTACATCTCCGCTCCATGTACAAGTACATCTCTGCTCCATGTACAAGTACCTCTCCGCTCAATGTACAAGTACATCTCCGCTCCATGTACAAGTACCTCTCCGCTCCATGTACAAGTACCTCTCCGGTCCATGTACAAGTACCTCTCCGCTCCATGTACAAGTACCTCTCCGCTCCATGTACAAGTACCTCTCCGCTCAATGTCAAGTGTCGACAGTACCTCTCCGCTCCATGTACAAATACCTCTCCGCTCTCATGTACAAGTACCTCTCCGCTCCATGTACAAGTACCTCTCCGCTCAATGTCAAGTGTCGACAGTACCTCTCCGCTCCATGTACAAATACCTCTCCGCTCCATGTACAAGTACCTCTCCGCTCTCATGTACAAGTACCTCTCCGCTCCATGTACAAGTAGCTCTCCGCTCAATGTACAAGTGTCGACAGTACCTTTCCGCTCCATGTACAAATACCTCTCCGCTCTCATGTACAAGTACCTCTCCGCTCCATGTACAAGTACCTCTCCGCTCAATGTACAAATACCTCTCCGCTCCATGTATAAGTACCTCTCCGCTCTATGTACAAGTACCTCTCCGCTCCATGTACAAGTACCTCTCCGCTCAATGTACAAATACCTCTCCGCTCCATGTACAAGTAGCTCTCCGCTGAATGTACAAGTGTCGACAGTACCTCTCCGCTCAATGTACAAGTACCTCTCCGCTCAATGTACAAATACCTCTCCGCTCCATGTACAAGTACCTCTCCGCTCAATGTCAAGTATCGACAGTACCTCTCCGCTCCATGTACAAGTACCTCTCCGCTGAATGTACAAGTGTCGACAGTACCTCTCCGCTCAATGTACAAGTACCTCTCCGCTCTCATGTACAAGTACCTCTCCGCTCCATGTACAAGTACCTCTCCCCTCAATGTACAAGTACCTCTGCGCTCCATGTACAAGTACCTCTCCGCTCAATGTACAAGTACCTCTCCGCTCAATGTACAAGTGTCGACAGTACCTCTCCGCTCCATGTACAAGTACCTCTCCGCTCAATGTACAAGTGTCGACAGTACCTCTACGCTCAATGTACAAGTGTCGACAGTACCTCTCCGCTCTCATGTACAAGTACCTCTCCGATCCATGTACAAGTACATCTCCGCTCCATGTACAAGTACATCTCCGCTCAATGTACAAGTACCTCTCCGCTCCATGTACAAGTACCTCTCCGCTCCATGTACAAGTACCTCTCCGCTCCATGTACAAGTACCTCTCCGCTCCATGTACAAGTACCTCTCCGCTCAATGTACAAGTACCTCTCCGCTCCATGTACAAGTACCTCTCCGCTCAATGTACAAGTACATCTCCGCTCCATGTACAAGTACATCTCTGCTCCATGTACAAGTACCTCTCCGCTCAATGTACAAGTACATCTCCGCTCCATGTACAAGTACCTCTCCGCTCCATGTACAAGTACCTCTCCGGTCCATGTACAAGTACCTCTCCGCTCCATGTACAAGTACCTCTCCGCTCCATGTACAAGTACCTCTCCGCTCAATGTCAAGTGTCGACAGTACCTCTCCGCTCCATGTACAAATACCTCTCCGCTCTCATGTACAAGTACCTCTCCGCTCCATGTACAAGTACCTCTCCGCTCAATGTCAAGTGTCGACAGTACCTCTCCGCTCCATGTACAAATACCTCTCCGCTCCATGTACAAGTACCTCTCCGCTCTCATGTACAAGTACCTCTCCGCTCCATGTACAAGTAGCTCTCCGCTCAATGTACAAGTGTCGACAGTACCTTTCCGCTCCATGTACAAATACCTCTCCGCTCTCATGTACAAGTACCTCTCCGCTCCATGTACAAGTACCTCTCCGCTCAATGTACAAATACCTCTCCGCTCCATGTATAAGTACCTCTCCGCTCTATGTACAAGTACCTCTCCGCTCCATGTACAAGTACCTCTCCGCTCAATGTACAAATACCTCTCCGCTCCATGTACAAGTAGCTCTCCGCTGAATGTACAAGTGTCGACAGTACCTCTCCGCTCAATGTACAAGTACCTCTCCGCTCAATGTACAAGTACATCTCCGCTCCATGTACAAGTACATCTCTGCTCCATGTACAAGTACCTCTCCGCTCAATGTACAAGTACATCTCCGCTCCATGTACAAGTACCTCTCCGCTCCATGTACAAGTACCTCTCCGGTCCATGTACAAGTACCTCTCCGCTCCATGTACAAGTACCTCTCCGCTCCATGTACAAGTACCTCTCCGCTCAATGTCAAGTGTCGACAGTACCTCTCCGCTCCATGTACAAATACCTCTCCGCTCCATGTACAAGTACCTCTCCGCTCTCATGTACAAGTACCTCTCCGCTCCATGTACAAGTACCTCTCCGCTCCATGTACAAGTACCTCTCCGCTCAATGTACAAATACCTCTCCGCTCCATGTATAAGTACCTCTCCGCTCTATGTACAAGTACCTCTCCGCTCCATGTACAAGTACCTCTCCGCTCAATGTACAAATACCTCTCCGCTCCATGTACAAGTAGCTCTCCGCTGAATGTACAAGTGTCGACAGTACCTCTCCGCTCAATGTACAAGTACCTCTCCGCTCAATGTACAAGTACATCTCCGCTCCATGTACAAGTACATCTCTGCTCCATGTACAAGTACCTCTCCGCTCAATGTACAAGTACATCTCCGCTCCATGTACAAGTACCTCTCCGCTCCATGTACAAGTACCTCTCCGGTCCATGTACAAGTACCTCTCCGCTCCATGTACAAGTACCTCTCCGCTCCATGTACAAGTACCTCTCCGCTCAATGTCAAGTGTCGACAGTACCTCTCCGCTCCATGTACAAATACCTCTCCGCTCCATGTACAAGTACCTCTCCGCTCTCATGTACAAGTACCTCTCCGCTCCATGTACAAGTACCTCTCCGCTCCATGTACAAGTACCTCTCCGCTCAATGTACAAATACCTCTCCGCTCCATGTATAAGTACCTCTCCGCTCTATGTACAAGTACCTCTCCGCTCCATGTACAAGTACCTCTCCGCTCAATGTACAAATACCTCTCCGCTCCATGTACAAGTAGCTCTCCGCTGAATGTACAAGTGTCGACAGTACCTCTCCGCTCAATGTACAAGTACCTCTCCGCTCAATGTACAAATACCTCTCCTCTCCATGTACAAGTACCTCTCCGCTCAATGTCAAGTATCGACAGTACCTCTCCGCTCCATGTACAAGTACCTCTCCGCTGAATGTACAAGTGTCGACAGTACCTCTCCGCTCAATGTACAAGTACCTCTCCGCTCAATGTACAAGTACCTCTCCGCTCAATGTACAAGTGTCGACAGTACCTCTTCGCTCCATGTACAAGTACCTCTCCGCTCAATGTACAAGTGTCGACAGTACCTCTACGCTCAATGTACAAGTGTCGACAGTACCTCTCCGCTCTCATGTACAAGTACCTCTCCGATCCATGTACAAGTACATCTCCGCTCCATGTACAAGTACATCTCCGCTCAATGTACAAGTACCTCTCCGCTCCATGTACAAGTACCTCTCCGCTCCATGTACAAGTACCTCTCCGCTCCATGTACAAGTACCTCTCCGCTCCATGTACAAGTACCTCTCCGCTCAATGTACAAGTACCTCTCCGCTCCATGTACAAGTACCTCTCCGCTCAATGTACAAGTACCTCTCCGCTCCATGTACAAGTACCTCTCCGCTCCATGTACAAGTACCTCTCCGCTCCATGTACAAGTACCTCTCCGCTCCATGTACAAGTACATCTCTGCTCCATGTACAAGTACCTCTCCGCTCAATGTACAAGTACATCTCCGCTCCATGTACAAGTACCTCTCCGCTCCATGTACAAGTACATCTCCGCTCCATGTACAAGTACCTCTCCGCTCCATGTACAAGTACCTCTCCGCTCAATGTACAAGTACATCTCCGCTCCATGTACAAGTACATCTCTGCTCCATGTACAAGTACCTCTCCGCTCAATGTACAAGTACATCTCCGCTCCATGTACAAGTACCTCTCCGCTCCATGTACAAGTACCTCTCCGGTCCATGTACAAGTACCTCTCCGCTCCATGTACAAGTACCTCTCCGCTCCATGTACAAGTACCTCTCCGCTCAATGTCAAGTGTCGACAGTACCTCTCCGCTCCATGTACAAATACCTCTCCGCTCTCATGTACAAGTACCTCTCCGCTCCATGTACAAGTACCTCTCCGCTCAATGTCAAGTGTCGACAGTACCTCTCCGCTCCATGTACAAATACCTCTCCGCTCCATGTACAAGTACCTCTCCGCTCTCATGTACAAGTACCTCTCCGCTCCATGTACAAGTAGCTCTCCGCTCAATGTACAAGTGTCGACAGTACCTTTCCGCTCCATGTACAAATACCTCTCCGCTCTCATGTACAAGTACCTCTCCGCTCCATGTACAAGTACCTCTCCGCTCAATGTACAAATACCTCTCCGCTCCATGTATAAGTACCTCTCCGCTCTATGTACAAGTACCTCTCCGCTCCATGTACAAGTACATCTCCGCTCCATGTACAAGTACCTCTCCGCTCCATGTACAAGTACCTCTCCGGTCCATGTACAAGTACCTCTCCGCTCCATGTACAAGTACCTCTCCGCTCCATGTACAAGTACCTCTCCGCTCAATGTCAAGTGTCGACAGTACCTCTCCGCTCCATGTACAAATACCTCTCCGCTCCATGTACAAGTACCTCTCCGCTCTCATGTACAAGTACCTCTCCGCTCCATGTACAAGTACCTCTCCGCTCCATGTACAAGTACCTCTCCGCTCAATGTACAAATACCTCTCCGCTCCATGTATAAGTACCTCTCCGCTCTATGTACAAGTACCTCTCCGCTCCATGTACAAGTACCTCTCCGCTCAATGTACAAATACCTCTCCGCTCCATGTACAAGTAGCTCTCCGCTGAATGTACAAGTGTCGACAGTACCTCTCCGCTCAATGTACAAGTACCTCTCCGCTCAATGTACAAATACCTCTCCGCTCCATGTACAAGTACCTCTCCGCTCAATGTCAAGTATCGACAGTACCTCTCCGCTCCATGTACAAGTACCTCTCCGCTGAATGTACAAGTGTCGACAGTACCTCTCCGCTCAATGTACAAGTACCTCTCCGCTCAATGTACAAGTACCTCTCCGCTCAATGTACAAGTGTCGACAGTACCTCTCCGCTCCATGTACAAGTACCTCTCCGCTCAATGTACAAGTGTCGACAGTACCTCTACGCTCAATGTACAAGTGTCGACAGTACCTCTCCGCTCTCATGTACAAGTACCTCTCCGATCCATGTACAAGTACATCTCCGCTCCATGTACAAGTACATCTCCGCTCAATGTACAAGTACCTCTCCGCTCCATGTACAAGTACCTCTCCGCTCCATGTACAAGTACCTCTCCGCTCCATGTACAAGTACCTCTCCGCTCAATGTACAAGTACCTCTCCGCTCAATGTACAAGTACCTCTCCGCTCCATGTACAAGTACCTCTCCGCTCAATGTACAAGTACCTCTCCGCTCCATGTACAAGTACCTCTCCGCTCCATGTACAAGTACCTCTCCGCTCCATGTACAAGTACCTCTCCGCTCCATGTACAAGTACATCTCTGCTCCATGTACAAGTACCTCTCCGCTCAATGTACAAGTACATCTCCGCTCCATGTACAAGTACCTCTCCGCTCCATGTACAAGTACATCTCCGCTCCATGTACAAGTACCTCTCCGCTCCATGTACAAGTACCTCTCCGCTCAATGTACAAGTACATCTCCGCTCCATGTACAAGTACATCTCTGCTCCATGTACAAGTACCTCTCCGCTCAATGTACAAGTACATCTCCGCTCCATGTACAAGTACCTCTCCGCTCCATGTACAAGTACCTCTCCGGTCCATGTACAAGTACCTCTCCGCTCCATGTACAAGTACCTCTCCGCTCCATGTACAAGTACCTCTCCGCTCAATGTCAAGTGTCGACAGTACCTCTCCGCTCCATGTACAAATACCTCTCCGCTCTCATGTACAAGTACCTCTCCGCTCCATGTACAAGTACCTCTCCGCTCAATGTCAAGTGTCGACAGTACCTCTCCGCTCCATGTACAAATACCTCTCCGCTCCATGTACAAGTACCTCTCCGCTCTCATGTACAAGTACCTCTCCGCTCCATGTACAAGTAGCTCTCCGCTCAATGTACAAGTGTCGACAGTACCTTTCCGCTCCATGTACAAATACCTCTCCGCTCTCATGTACAAGTACCTCTCCGCTCCATGTACAAGTACCTCTCCGCTCAATGTACAAATACCTCTCCGCTCCATGTATAAGTACCTCTCCGCTCTATGTACAAGTACCTCTCCGCTCCATGTACAAGTACCTCTCCGCTCAATGTACAAATACCTCTCCGCTCCATGTACAAGTAGCTCTCCGCTGAATGTACAAGTGTCGACAGTACCTCTCCGCTCAATGTACAAGTACCTCTCCGCTCAATGTACAAATACCTCTCCGCTCCATGTACAAGTACCTCTCCGCTCAATGTCAAGTATCGACAGTACCTCTCCGCTCCATGTACAAGTACCTCTCCGCTGAATGTACAAGTGTCGACAGTACCTCTCCGCTCAATGTACAAGTACCTCTCCGCTCTCATGTACAAGTACCTCTCCGCTCCATGTACAAGTACCTCTCCCCTCAATGTACAAGTACCTCTGCGCTCCATGTACAAGTACCTCTCCGCTCAATGTACAAGTACCTCTCCGCTCAATGTACAAGTGTCGACAGTACCTCTCCGCTCCATGTACAAGTACCTCTCCGCTCAATGTACAAGTGTCGACAGTACCTCTACGCTCAATGTACAAGTGTCGACAGTACCTCTCCGCTCTCATGTACAAGTACCTCTCCGATCCATGTACAAGTACATCTCCGCTCCATGTACAAGTACATCTCCGCTCAATGTACAAGTACCTCTCCGCTCCATGTACAAGTACCTCTCCGCTCCATGTACAAGTACCTCTCCGCTCCATGTACAAGTACCTCTCCGCTCCATGTACAAGTACCTCTCCGCTCAATGTACAAGTACCTCTCCGCTCCATGTACAAGTACCTCTCCGCTCAATGTACAAGTACATCTCCGCTCCATGTACAAGTACATCTCTGCTCCATGTACAAGTACCTCTCCGCTCAATGTACAAGTACATCTCCGCTCCATGTACAAGTACCTCTCCGCTCCATGTACAAGTACCTCTCCGGTCCATGTACAAGTACCTCTCCGCTCCATGTACAAGTACCTCTCCGCTCCATGTACAAGTACCTCTCCGCTCAATGTCAAGTGTCGACAGTACCTCTCCGCTCCATGTACAAATACCTCTCCGCTCTCATGTACAAGTACCTCTCCGCTCCATGTACAAGTACCTCTCCGCTCAATGTCAAGTGTCGACAGTACCTCTCCGCTCCATGTACAAATACCTCTCCGCTCCATGTACAAGTACCTCTCCGCTCTCATGTACAAGTACCTCTCCGCTCCATGTACAAGTAGCTCTCCGCTCAATGTACAAGTGTCGACAGTACCTTTCCGCTCCATGTACAAATACCTCTCCGCTCTCATGTACAAGTACCTCTCCGCTCCATGTACAAGTACCTCTCCGCTCAATGTACAAATACCTCTCCGCTCCATGTATAAGTACCTCTCCGCTCTATGTACAAGTACCTCTCCGCTCCATGTACAAGTACCTCTCCGCTCAATGTACAAATACCTCTCCGCTCCATGTACAAGTAGCTCTCCGCTGAATGTACAAGTGTCGACAGTACCTCTCCGCTCAATGTACAAGTACCTCTCCGCTCAATGTACAAGTACATCTCCGCTCCATGTACAAGTACATCTCTGCTCCATGTACAAGTACCTCTCCGCTCAATGTACAAGTACATCTCCGCTCCATGTACAAGTACCTCTCCGCTCCATGTACAAGTACCTCTCCGGTCCATGTACAAGTACCTCTCCGCTCCATGTACAAGTACCTCTCCGCTCCATGTACAAGTACCTCTCCGCTCAATGTCAAGTGTCGACAGTACCTCTCCGCTCCATGTACAAATACCTCTCCGCTCCATGTACAAGTACCTCTCCGCTCTCATGTACAAGTACCTCTCCGCTCCATGTACAAGTACCTCTCCGCTCCATGTACAAGTACCTCTCCGCTCAATGTACAAATACCTCTCCGCTCCATGTATAAGTACCTCTCCGCTCTATGTACAAGTACCTCTCCGCTCCATGTACAAGTACCTCTCCGCTCAATGTACAAATACCTCTCCGCTCCATGTACAAGTAGCTCTCCGCTGAATGTACAAGTGTCGACAGTACCTCTCCGCTCAATGTACAAGTACCTCTCCGCTCAATGTACAAATACCTCTCCTCTCCATGTACAAGTACCTCTCCGCTCAATGTCAAGTATCGACAGTACCTCTCCGCTCCATGTACAAGTACCTCTCCGCTGAATGTACAAGTGTCGACAGTACCTCTCCGCTCAATGTACAAGTACCTCTCCGCTCAATGTACAAGTACCTCTCCGCTCAATGTACAAGTGTCGACAGTACCTCTTCGCTCCATGTACAAGTACCTCTCCGCTCAATGTACAAGTGTCGACAGTACCTCTACGCTCAATGTACAAGTGTTGACAGTACCTCTCCGCTCTCATGTACAAGTACCTCTCCGATCCATGTACAAGTACATCTCCGCTCCATGTACAAGTACATCTCCGCTCAATGTACAAGTACCTCTCCGCTCCATGTACAAGTACCTCTCCGCTCCATGTACAAGTACCTCTCCGCTCCATGTACAAGTACCTCTCCGCTCCATGTACAAGTACCTCTCCGCTCAATGTACAAGTACCTCTCCGCTCCATGTACAAGTACCTCTCCGCTCAATGTACAAGTACCTCTCCGCTCCATGTACAAGTACCTCTCCGCTCCATGTACAAGTACCTCTCCGCTCCATGTACAAGTACCTCTCCGCTCCATGTACAAGTACATCTCTGCTCCATGTACAAGTACCTCTCCGCTCAATGTACAAGTACATCTCCGCTCCATGTACAAGTACCTCTCCGCTCCATGTACAAGTACATCTCCGCTCCATGTACAAGTACCTCTCCGCTCCATGTACAAGTACCTCTCCGCTCAATGTACAAGTACATCTCCGCTCCATGTACAAGTACATCTCTGCTCCATGTACAAGTACCTCTCCGCTCAATGTACAAGTACATCTCCGCTCCATGTACAAGTACCTCTCCGCTCCATGTACAAGTACCTCTCCGGTCCATGTACAAGTACCTCTCCGCTCCATGTACAAGTACCTCTCCGCTCCATGTACAAGTACCTCTCCGCTCAATGTCAAGTGTCGACAGTACCTCTCCGCTCCATGTACAAATACCTCTCCGCTCTCATGTACAAGTACCTCTCCGCTCCATGTACAAGTACCTCTCCGCTCAATGTCAAGTGTCGACAGTACCTCTCCGCTCCATGTACAAATACCTCTCCGCTCCATGTACAAGTACCTCTCCGCTCTCATGTACAAGTACCTCTCCGCTCCATGTACAAGTAGCTCTCCGCTCAATGTACAAGTGTCGACAGTACCTCTCCGCTCTCATGTACAAGTACCTCTCCGCTCCATGTACAAGTACCTCTCCGCTCAATGTACAAATACCTCTCCGCTCCATGTATAAGTACCTCTCCGCTCTATGTACAAGTACCTCTCCGCTCCATGTACAAGTACATCTCCGCTCCATGTACAAGTACCTCTCCGCTCCATGTACAAGTACCTCTCCGGTCCATGTACAAGTACCTCTCCGCTCCATGTACAAGTACCTCTCCGCTCCATGTACAAGTACCTCTCCGCTCAATGTCAAGTGTCGACAGTACCTCTCCGCTCCATGTACAAATACCTCTCCGCTCCATGTACAAGTACCTCTCCGCTCTCATGTACAAGTACCTCTCCGCTCCATGTACAAGTACCTCTCCGCTCCATGTACAAGTACCTCTCCGCTCAATGTACAAATACCTCTCCGCTCCATGTATAAGTACCTCTCCGCTCTATGTACAAATACCTCTCCGCTCCATGTATAAGTACCTCTCCGCTCTATGTACAAGTACATCTCCGCTCCATGTACCAGTACCTCTCCGCTCAATGTACAAGTACATCTCCGCTCCATGTACAAGTACCTCTCCGCTCAATGTACAAGTACCTCTCCGCTCAATGTACAAGTACATCTCCGCTCCATGTACCAGTACCTCTCCGCTCAATGTACAAGTACATCTGCGCTCCATGTAGGGCTGGGTATCGTTCAAAATTTTTCGATATCGATACCGTTTCGATACTTGGATTTCGATACCGGTTCCTGAACGATACTTTTTTCGATACCAATTTTTAGAAAAATCCATTTTAACAAAAATAAAACTGCATTACACATTGAAATTATTTTACAAATCTTTAGTTTCCCCCCATCTTAAGTTTTACAGCAGAAAAAAATAAAACCTACTGTATTTAACATAACTTTAAGTTCTCTAAACGTATTGCCGTCCCTACAAAAAATATTGGAGTACTACAAAGGAAAGAAATGTAGCTAAAACAAATAAATCAGTGGAATAGTTTTCAGTGCAAAACAGAGAGTTGCAAATCAGGGTTTAATGCTCACTGATGCAACAGAACTCTATTCTTGTACAAACTGATGAGATGGCTCCACTTCATGCATGGAAGACTAGTTGAGCATTGACTAGCCTATCAATATAGCCTTATATGCCACAAAGTGAATCGCATTTATATTCAACAAACTATCATGACATCAGCGTTTGTTAACGAGTTGCTAAAAATACATGGGCGATAACTGCCCGCTTGCACATAACGCTAATTAATTAAACATTAACGCTAGCGTTGCAGATCAGTGTGCTCACTGCTGCAACAGAACGTCATTCTTGTCAAATCTGACGAGACAGCTCAACTTCACTGACTAGCCAATCAATATAAATGAATCGCATTTACATTCAACAAACTATCATGACATCAGCGTTTGTTAACGAGTTGCTAAAAATACACAATGCCCGCTTGCGCATAACGTTACGGCGGCAATTAATTAAACGATCTAATGCTACAACTCACAGCCAGATGCATGGATTTGTCAGACTGAGGGATCTGATAACCGCTAACTTGCGGTAAGCTGAGCTGACCCACCTCTCAATTATTTATCTTGTCTGTGGAAACCAGTCCGTGTTGTTTCTGTTTCTTTTCCTGCTTTTCATCATCTTCGCCATATGGTAATCCAGGATAGGAGTAGCTTGAGTGGCTAACTTCTTGTATACTATCCGCACCGCACGCCTGGCTCACAGTCACAACAAACACACCGGCTAAAGTGGGCGTAACGTTTCCTGCATGCCTCTACATGACAGCCAATCACCAGCCGTATTAGAGCGCGGCGTGCAAGCATGTCGCATGCTTATAGGCTCAATGACGCTGTTTTGTTTTGGTATCGAAAATTGGTATCGATTGACAAGGGAGGCTTCGATACCCCTTAGTATCGATGTTTCCATTTCGGTGCCAAGTAAGTATCGAAACTCGATACCCAGCCCTAGCTCCATGTACAAGTACCTCTCCGCTCAATGTACAAGTACCTCTCCGCTCAATGTACAAGTACCTCTCCGCTCCATGTACAAGTACCTCTCCACTCCATGTACAAGTACCTCTCCGCTCCATGTACAAGTACCTCTCCGCTCCATGTACAAGTACATCTCTGCTCCATGTACAAGTACCTCTCCGCTCAATGTACAAGTACATCTCCGCTCCATGTACAAGTACCTCTCCGCTCCATGTACAAGTACATCTCTGCTCCATGTACAAGTACCTCTCCGCTCCATGTACAAGTACCTCTCCGCTCAATGTACAAGTACATCTCCGCTCCATGTACAAGTACATCTCTGCTCCATGTACAAGTACCTCTCCGCTCAATGTACAAGTACATCTCCGCTCCATGTACAAGTACCTCTCCGCTCCATGTACAAGTACCTCTCCGGTCCATGTACAAGTACCTCTCCGCTCCATGTACAAGTACCTCTCCGCTCAATGTCAAGTGTCGACAGTACCTCTCCGCTCCATGTACAAATACCTCTCCGCTCCATGTACAAGTACCTCTCCGCTCTCATGTACAAGTACCTCTCCGCTCCATGTACAAGTACCTCTCCGCTCCATGTACAAGTACCTCTCCGCTCAATGTACAAATACCTCTCCGCTCCATGTATAAGTACCTCTCCGCTCTATGTACAAGTACCTCTCCGCTCCATGTACAAGTACCTCTCCGCTCAATGTACAAATACCTCTCCGCTCCATGTACAAGTAGCTCTCCGCTGAATGTACAAGTGTCGACAGTACCTCTCCGCTCAATGTACAAGTACCTCTCCGCTCAATGTACAAATACCTCTCCGCTCCATGTACAAGTACCTCTCCGCTCAATGTCAAGTATCGACAGTACCTCTCCGCTCCATGTACAAGTACCTCTCCGCTGAATGTACAAGTGTCGACAGTACCTCTCCGCTCAATGTACAAGTACCTCTCCGCTCAATGTACAAGTACCTCTCCGCTCAATGTACAAGTGTCGACAGTACCTCTCCGCTCCATGTACAAGTACCTCTCCGCTCAATGTACAAGTGTCGACAGTACCTCTACGCTCAATGTACAAGTGTCGACAGTACCTCTCCGCTCTCATGTACAAGTACCTCTCCGATCCATGTACAAGTACATCTCCGCTCCATGTACAAGTACATCTCCGCTCAATGTACAAGTACCTCTCCGCTCCATGTACAAGTACCTCTCCGCTCCATGTACAAGTACCTCTCCGCTCCATGTACAAGTACCTCTCCGCTCCATGTACAAGTACCTCTCCGCTCAATGTACAAGTACCTCTCCGCTCCATGTACAAGTACCTCTCCGCTCAATGTACAAGTACCTCTCCGCTCCATGTACAAGTACCTCTCCGCTCCATGTACAAGTACCTCTCCGCTCCATGTACAAGTACCTCTCCGCTCCATGTACAAGTACATCTCTGCTCCATGTACAAGTACCTCTCCGCTCAATGTACAAGTACATCTCCGCTCCATGTACAAGTACCTCTCCGCTCCATGTACAAGTACATCTCCGCTCCATGTACAAGTACCTCTCCGCTCCATGTACAAGTACCTCTCCGCTCAATGTACAAGTACATCTCCGCTCCATGTACAAGTACATCTCTGCTCCATGTACAAGTACCTCTCCGCTCAATGTACAAGTACATCTCCGCTCCATGTACAAGTACCTCTCCGCTCCATGTACAAGTACCTCTCCGGTCCATGTACAAGTACCTCTCCGCTCCATGTACAAGTACCTCTCCGCTCCATGTACAAGTACCTCTCCGCTCAATGTCAAGTGTCGACAGTACCTCTCCGCTCCATGTACAAATACCTCTCCGCTCTCATGTACAAGTACCTCTCCGCTCCATGTACAAGTACCTCTCCGCTCAATGTCAAGTGTCGACAGTACCTCTCCGCTCCATGTACAAATACCTCTCCGCTCCATGTACAAGTACCTCTCCGCTCTCATGTACAAGTACCTCTCCGCTCCATGTACAAGTAGCTCTCCGCTCAATGTACAAGTGTCGACAGTACCTTTCCGCTCCATGTACAAATACCTCTCCGCTCTCATGTACAAGTACCTCTCCGCTCCATGTACAAGTACCTCTCCGCTCAATGTACAAATACCTCTCCGCTCCATGTATAAGTACCTCTCCGCTCTATGTACAAGTACCTCTCCGCTCCATGTACAAGTACCTCTCCGCTCAATGTACAAATACCTCTCCGCTCCATGTACAAGTAGCTCTCCGCTGAATGTACAAGTGTCGACAGTACCTCTCCGCTCAATGTACAAGTACCTCTCCGCTCAATGTACAAATACCTCTCCGCTCCATGTACAAGTACCTCTCCGCTCAATGTCAAGTATCGACAGTACCTCTCCGCTCCATGTACAAGTACCTCTCCGCTGAATGTACAAGTGTCGACAGTACCTCTCCGCTCAATGTACAAGTACCTCTCCGCTCTCATGTACAAGTACCTCTCCGCTCCATGTACAAGTACCTCTCCCCTCAATGTACAAGTACCTCTGCGCTCCATGTACAAGTACCTCTCCGCTCAATGTACAAGTACCTCTCCGCTCAATGTACAAGTGTCGACAGTACCTCTCCGCTCCATGTACAAGTACCTCTCCGCTCAATGTACAAGTGTCGACAGTACCTCTACGCTCAATGTACAAGTGTCGACAGTACCTCTCCGCTCTCATGTACAAGTACCTCTCCGATCCATGTACAAGTACATCTCCGCTCCATGTACAAGTACATCTCCGCTCAATGTACAAGTACCTCTCCGCTCCATGTACAAGTACCTCTCCGCTCCATGTACAAGTACCTCTCCGCTCCATGTACAAGTACCTCTCCGCTCCATGTACAAGTACCTCTCCGCTCAATGTACAAGTACCTCTCCGCTCCATGTACAAGTACCTCTCCGCTCAATGTACAAGTACATCTCCGCTCCATGTACAAGTACATCTCTGCTCCATGTACAAGTACCTCTCCGCTCAATGTACAAGTACATCTCCGCTCCATGTACAAGTACCTCTCCGCTCCATGTACAAGTACCTCTCCGGTCCATGTACAAGTACCTCTCCGCTCCATGTACAAGTACCTCTCCGCTCCATGTACAAGTACCTCTCCGCTCAATGTCAAGTGTCGACAGTACCTCTCCGCTCCATGTACAAATACCTCTCCGCTCTCATGTACAAGTACCTCTCCGCTCCATGTACAAGTACCTCTCCGCTCAATGTCAAGTGTCGACAGTACCTCTCCGCTCCATGTACAAATACCTCTCCGCTCCATGTACAAGTACCTCTCCGCTCTCATGTACAAGTACCTCTCCGCTCCATGTACAAGTAGCTCTCCGCTCAATGTACAAGTGTCGACAGTACCTTTCCGCTCCATGTACAAATACCTCTCCGCTCTCATGTACAAGTACCTCTCCGCTCCATGTACAAGTACCTCTCCGCTCAATGTACAAATACCTCTCCGCTCCATGTATAAGTACCTCTCCGCTCTATGTACAAGTACCTCTCCGCTCCATGTACAAGTACCTCTCCGCTCAATGTACAAATACCTCTCCGCTCCATGTACAAGTAGCTCTCCGCTGAATGTACAAGTGTCGACAGTACCTCTCCGCTCAATGTACAAGTACCTCTCCGCTCAATGTACAAGTACATCTCCGCTCCATGTACAAGTACATCTCTGCTCCATGTACAAGTACCTCTCCGCTCAATGTACAAGTACATCTCCGCTCCATGTACAAGTACCTCTCCGCTCCATGTACAAGTACCTCTCCGGTCCATGTACAAGTACCTCTCCGCTCCATGTACAAGTACCTCTCCGCTCCATGTACAAGTACCTCTCCGCTCAATGTCAAGTGTCGACAGTACCTCTCCGCTCCATGTACAAATACCTCTCCGCTCCATGTACAAGTACCTCTCCGCTCTCATGTACAAGTACCTCTCCGCTCCATGTACAAGTACCTCTCCGCTCCATGTACAAGTACCTCTCCGCTCAATGTACAAATACCTCTCCGCTCCATGTATAAGTACCTCTCCGCTCTATGTACAAGTACCTCTCCGCTCCATGTACAAGTACCTCTCCGCTCAATGTACAAATACCTCTCCGCTCCATGTACAAGTAGCTCTCCGCTGAATGTACAAGTGTCGACAGTACCTCTCCGCTCAATGTACAAGTACCTCTCCGCTCAATGTACAAATACCTCTCCTCTCCATGTACAAGTACCTCTCCGCTCAATGTCAAGTATCGACAGTACCTCTCCGCTCCATGTACAAGTACCTCTCCGCTGAATGTACAAGTGTCGACAGTACCTCTCCGCTCAATGTACAAGTACCTCTCCGCTCAATGTACAAGTACCTCTCCGCTCAATGTACAAGTGTCGACAGTACCTCTTCGCTCCATGTACAAGTACCTCTCCGCTCAATGTACAAGTGTCGACAGTACCTCTACGCTCAATGTACAAGTGTCGACAGTACCTCTCCGCTCTCATGTACAAGTACCTCTCCGATCCATGTACAAGTACATCTCCGCTCCATGTACAAGTACATCTCCGCTCAATGTACAAGTACCTCTCCGCTCCATGTACAAGTACCTCTCCGCTCCATGTACAAGTACCTCTCCGCTCCATGTACAAGTACCTCTCCGCTCCATGTACAAGTACCTCTCCGCTCAATGTACAAGTACCTCTCCGCTCCATGTACAAGTACCTCTCCGCTCAATGTACAAGTACCTCTCCGCTCCATGTACAAGTACCTCTCCGCTCCATGTACAAGTACCTCTCCGCTCCATGTACAAGTACCTCTCCGCTCCATGTACAAGTACATCTCTGCTCCATGTACAAGTACCTCTCCGCTCAATGTACAAGTACATCTCCGCTCCATGTACAAGTACCTCTCCGCTCCATGTACAAGTACATCTCCGCTCCATGTACAAGTACCTCTCCGCTCCATGTACAAGTACCTCTCCGCTCAATGTACAAGTACATCTCCGCTCCATGTACAAGTACATCTCTGCTCCATGTACAAGTACCTCTCCGCTCAATGTACAAGTACATCTCCGCTCCATGTACAAGTACCTCTCCGCTCCATGTACAAGTACCTCTCCGGTCCATGTACAAGTACCTCTCCGCTCCATGTACAAGTACCTCTCCGCTCCATGTACAAGTACCTCTCCGCTCAATGTCAAGTGTCGACAGTACCTCTCCGCTCCATGTACAAATACCTCTCCGCTCTCATGTACAAGTACCTCTCCGCTCCATGTACAAGTACCTCTCCGCTCAATGTCAAGTGTCGACAGTACCTCTCCGCTCCATGTACAAATACCTCTCCGCTCCATGTACAAGTACCTCTCCGCTCTCATGTACAAGTACCTCTCCGCTCCATGTACAAGTAGCTCTCCGCTCAATGTACAAGTGTCGACAGTACCTTTCCGCTCCATGTACAAATACCTCTCCGCTCTCATGTACAAGTACCTCTCCGCTCCATGTACAAGTACCTCTCCGCTCAATGTACAAATACCTCTCCGCTCCATGTATAAGTACCTCTCCGCTCTATGTACAAGTACCTCTCCGCTCCATGTACAAGTACATCTCCGCTCCATGTACAAGTACCTCTCCGCTCCATGTACAAGTACCTCTCCGGTCCATGTACAAGTACCTCTCCGCTCCATGTACAAGTACCTCTCCGCTCCATGTACAAGTACCTCTCCGCTCAATGTCAAGTGTCGACAGTACCTCTCCGCTCCATGTACAAATACCTCTCCGCTCCATGTACAAGTACCTCTCCGCTCTCATGTACAAGTACCTCTCCGCTCCATGTACAAGTACCTCTCCGCTCCATGTACAAGTACCTCTCCGCTCAATGTACAAATACCTCTCCGCTCCATGTATAAGTACCTCTCCGCTCTATGTACAAGTACCTCTCCGCTCCATGTACAAGTACCTCTCCGCTCAATGTACAAATACCTCTCCGCTCCATGTACAAGTAGCTCTCCGCTGAATGTACAAGTGTCGACAGTACCTCTCCGCTCAATGTACAAGTACCTCTCCGCTCAATGTACAAATACCTCTCCGCTCCATGTACAAGTACCTCTCCGCTCAATGTCAAGTATCGACAGTACCTCTCCGCTCCATGTACAAGTACCTCTCCGCTGAATGTACAAGTGTCGACAGTACCTCTCCGCTCAATGTACAAGTACCTCTCCGCTCAATGTACAAGTACCTCTCCGCTCAATGTACAAGTGTCGACAGTACCTCTCCGCTCCATGTACAAGTACCTCTCCGCTCAATGTACAAGTGTCGACAGTACCTCTACGCTCAATGTACAAGTGTCGACAGTACCTCTCCGCTCTCATGTACAAGTACCTCTCCGATCCATGTACAAGTACATCTCCGCTCCATGTACAAGTACATCTCCGCTCAATGTACAAGTACCTCTCCGCTCCATGTACAAGTACCTCTCCGCTCCATGTACAAGTACCTCTCCGCTCCATGTACAAGTACCTCTCCGCTCCATGTACAAGTACCTCTCCGCTCAATGTACAAGTACCTCTCCGCTCCATGTACAAGTACCTCTCCGCTCAATGTACAAGTACCTCTCCGCTCCATGTACAAGTACCTCTCCGCTCCATGTACAAGTACCTCTCCGCTCCATGTACAAGTACCTCTCCGCTCCATGTACAAGTACATCTCTGCTCCATGTACAAGTACCTCTCCGCTCAATGTACAAGTACATCTCCGCTCCATGTACAAGTACCTCTCCGCTCCATGTACAAGTACATCTCCGCTCCATGTACAAGTACCTCTCCGCTCCATGTACAAGTACCTCTCCGCTCAATGTACAAGTACATCTCCGCTCCATGTACAAGTACATCTCTGCTCCATGTACAAGTACCTCTCCGCTCAATGTACAAGTACATCTCCGCTCCATGTACAAGTACCTCTCCGCTCCATGTACAAGTACCTCTCCGGTCCATGTACAAGTACCTCTCCGCTCCATGTACAAGTACCTCTCCGCTCCATGTACAAGTACCTCTCCGCTCAATGTCAAGTGTCGACAGTACCTCTCCGCTCCATGTACAAATACCTCTCCGCTCTCATGTACAAGTACCTCTCCGCTCCATGTACAAGTACCTCTCCGCTCAATGTCAAGTGTCGACAGTACCTCTCCGCTCCATGTACAAATACCTCTCCGCTCCATGTACAAGTACCTCTCCGCTCTCATGTACAAGTACCTCTCCGCTCCATGTACAAGTAGCTCTCCGCTCAATGTACAAGTGTCGACAGTACCTTTCCGCTCCATGTACAAATACCTCTCCGCTCTCATGTACAAGTACCTCTCCGCTCCATGTACAAGTACCTCTCCGCTCAATGTACAAATACCTCTCCGCTCCATGTATAAGTACCTCTCCGCTCTATGTACAAGTACCTCTCCGCTCCATGTACAAGTACCTCTCCGCTCAATGTACAAATACCTCTCCGCTCCATGTACAAGTAGCTCTCCGCTGAATGTACAAGTGTCGACACTACCTCTCCGCTCAATGTACAAGTACCTCTCCGCTCAATGTACAAATACCTCTCCGCTCCATGTACAAGTACCTCTCCGCTCAATGTCAAGTATCGACAGTACCTCTCCGCTCCATGTACAAGTACCTCTCCGCTGAATGTACAAGTGTCGACAGTACCTCTCCGCTCAATGTACAAGTACCTCTCCGCTCTCATGTACAAGTACCTCTCCGCTCCATGTACAAGTACCTCTCCCCTCAATGTACAAGTACCTCTGCGCTCCATGTACAAGTACCTCTCCGCTCAATGTACAAGTACCTCTCCGCTCAATGTACAAGTGTCGACAGTACCTCTCCGCTCCATGTACAAGTACCTCTCCGCTCAATGTACAAGTGTCGACAGTACCTCTACGCTCAATGTACAAGTGTCGACAGTACCTCTCCGCTCTCATGTACAAGTACCTCTCCGATCCATGTACAAGTACATCTCCGCTCCATGTACAAGTACATCTCCGCTCAATGTACAAGTACCTCTCCGCTCCATGTACAAGTACCTCTCCGCTCCATGTACAAGTACCTCTCCGCTCCATGTACAAGTACCTCTCCGCTCCATGTACAAGTACCTCTCCGCTCAATGTACAAGTACCTCTCCGCTCCATGTACAAGTACCTCTCCGCTCAATGTACAAGTACATCTCCGCTCCATGTACAAGTACATCTCTGCTCCATGTACAAGTACCTCTCCGCTCAATGTACAAGTACATCTCCGCTCCATGTACAAGTACCTCTCCGCTCCATGTACAAGTACCTCTCCGGTCCATGTACAAGTACCTCTCCGCTCCATGTACAAGTACCTCTCCGCTCCATGTACAAGTACCTCTCCGCTCAATGTCAAGTGTCGACAGTACCTCTCCGCTCCATGTACAAATACCTCTCCGCTCTCATGTACAAGTACCTCTCCGCTCCATGTACAAGTACCTCTCCGCTCAATGTCAAGTGTCGACAGTACCTCTCCGCTCCATGTACAAATACCTCTCCGCTCCATGTACAAGTACCTCTCCGCTCTCATGTACAAGTACCTCTCCGCTCCATGTACAAGTAGCTCTCCGCTCAATGTACAAGTGTCGACAGTACCTTTCCGCTCCATGTACAAATACCTCTCCGCTCTCATGTACAAGTACCTCTCCGCTCCATGTACAAGTACCTCTCCGCTCAATGTACAAATACCTCTCCGCTCCATGTATAAGTACCTCTCCGCTCTATGTACAAGTACCTCTCCGCTCCATGTACAAGTACCTCTCCGCTCAATGTACAAATACCTCTCCGCTCCATGTACAAGTAGCTCTCCGCTGAATGTACAAGTGTCGACAGTACCTCTCCGCTCAATGTACAAGTACCTCTCCGCTCAATGTACAAGTACATCTCCGCTCCATGTACAAGTACATCTCTGCTCCATGTACAAGTACCTCTCCGCTCAATGTACAAGTACATCTCCGCTCCATGTACAAGTACCTCTCCGCTCCATGTACAAGTACCTCTCCGGTCCATGTACAAGTACCTCTCCGCTCCATGTACAAGTACCTCTCCGCTCCATGTACAAGTACCTCTCCGCTCAATGTCAAGTGTCGACAGTACCTCTCCGCTCCATGTACAAATACCTCTCCGCTCCATGTACAAGTACCTCTCCGCTCTCATGTACAAGTACCTCTCCGCTCCATGTACAAGTACCTCTCCGCTCCATGTACAAGTACCTCTCCGCTCAATGTACAAATACCTCTCCGCTCCATGTATAAGTACCTCTCCGCTCTATGTACAAGTACCTCTCCGCTCCATGTACAAGTACCTCTCCGCTCAATGTACAAATACCTCTCCGCTCCATGTACAAGTAGCTCTCCGCTGAATGTACAAGTGTCGACAGTACCTCTCCGCTCAATGTACAAGTACCTCTCCGCTCAATGTACAAATACCTCTCCTCTCCATGTACAAGTACCTCTCCGCTCAATGTCAAGTATCGACAGTACCTCTCCGCTCCATGTACAAGTACCTCTCCGCTGAATGTACAAGTGTCGACAGTACCTCTCCGCTCAATGTACAAGTACCTCTCCGCTCAATGTACAAGTACCTCTCCGCTCAATGTACAAGTGTCGACAGTACCTCTTCGCTCCATGTACAAGTACCTCTCCGCTCAATGTACAAGTGTCGACAGTACCTCTACGCTCAATGTACAAGTGTCGACAGTACCTCTCCGCTCTCATGTACAAGTACCTCTCCGATCCATGTACAAGTACATCTCCGCTCCATGTACAAGTACATCTCCGCTCAATGTACAAGTACCTCTCCGCTCCATGTACAAGTACCTCTCCGCTCCATGTACAAGTACCTCTCCGCTCCATGTACAAGTACCTCTCCGCTCCATGTACAAGTACCTCTCCGCTCAATGTACAAGTACCTCTCCGCTCCATGTACAAGTACCTCTCCGCTCAATGTACAAGTACCTCTCCGCTCCATGTACAAGTACCTCTCCGCTCCATGTACAAGTACCTCTCCGCTCCATGTACAAGTACCTCTCCGCTCCATGTACAAGTACATCTCTGCTCCATGTACAAGTACCTCTCCGCTCAATGTACAAGTACATCTCCGCTCCATGTACAAGTACCTCTCCGCTCCATGTACAAGTACATCTCCGCTCCATGTACAAGTACCTCTCCGCTCCATGTACAAGTACCTCTCCGCTCAATGTACAAGTACATCTCCGCTCCATGTACAAGTACATCTCTGCTCCATGTACAAGTACCTCTCCGCTCAATGTACAAGTACATCTCCGCTCCATGTACAAGTACCTCTCCGCTCCATGTACAAGTACCTCTCCGGTCCATGTACAAGTACCTCTCCGCTCCATGTACAAGTACCTCTCCGCTCCATGTACAAGTACCTCTCCGCTCAATGTCAAGTGTCGACAGTACCTCTCCGCTCCATGTACAAGTACCTCTCCGCTCCATGTACAAGTACCTCTCCGCTCCATGTACAAGTACCTCTCCGCTCAATGTCAAGTGTCGACAGTACCTCTCCGCTCCATGTACAAATACCTCTCCGCTCCATGTACAAGTACCTCTCCGCTCTCATGTACAAGTACCTCTCCGCTCCATGTACAAGTACCTCTCCGCTCCATGTACAAGTACCTCTCCGCTCAATGTACAAATACCTCTCCGCTCCATGTATAAGTACCTCTCCGCTCTATGTACAAGTACCTCTCCGCTCCATGTACAAGTACCTCTCCGCTCAATGTACAAATACCTCTCCGCTCCATGTACAAGTAGCTCTCCGCTGAATGTACAAGTGTCGACAGTACCTCTCCGCTCAATGTACAAGTACCTCTCCGCTCAATGTACAAATACCTCTCCGCTCCATGTACAAGTACCTCTCCGCTCAATGTCAAGTATCGACAGTACCTCTCCGCTCCATGTACAAGTACCTCTCCGCTGAATGTACAAGTGTCGACAGTACCTCTCCGCTCAATGTACAAGTACCTCTCCGCTCAATGTACAAGTACCTCTCCGCTCAATGTACAAGTGTCGACAGTACCTCTTCGCTCCATGTACAAGTACCTCTCCGCTCAATGTACAAGGGTCGACAGTACCTCTACGCTCAATGTACAAGTGTCGACAGTACCTCTCCGCTCTCATGTACAAGTACCTCTCCGATCCATGTACAAGTACATCTCCGCTCCATGTACAAGTACATCTCCGCTCAATGTACAAGTACCTCTCCGCTCCATGTACAAGTACCTCTCCGCTCCATGTACAAGTACCTCTCCGCTCCATGTACAAGTACCTCTCCGCTCCATGTACAAGTACCTCTCCGCTCAATGTACAAGTACCTCTCCGCTCCATGTACAAGTACCTCTCCGCTCAATGTACAAGTACCTCTCCGCTCCATGTACAAGTACCTCTCCGCTCCATGTACAAGTACATCTCCGCTCCATGTACAAGTACCTCTCCGCTCCATGTACAAGTACATCTCTGCTCCATGTACAAGTACCTCTCCGCTCAATGTACAAGTACATCTCTGCTCCATGTACAAGTACCTCTCCGCTCCATGTACAAGTACATATCCGCTCCATGTACAAGTACCTCTCCGCTCCATGTACAAGTACCTCTCCGCTCAATGTACAAGTACATCTCCGCTCCATGTACAAGTACATCTCTGCTCCATGTACAAGTACCTCTCCGCTCAATGTACAAGTACATCTCCGCTCCATGTACAAGTACCTCTCCGCTCCATGTACAAGTACCTCTCCGGTCCATGTACAAGTACCTCTCCGCTCCATGTACAAGTACCTCTCCGCTCCATGTACAAGTACCTCTCCGCTCAATGTCAAGTGTCGACAGTACCTCTCCGCTCCATGTACAAATACCTCTCCGCTCTCATGTACAAGTACCTCTCCGCTCCATGTACAAGTACCTCTCCGCTCAATGTCAAGTGTCGACAGTACCTCTCCGCTCCATGTACAAATACCTCTCCGCTCCATGTACAAGTACCTCTCCGCTCTCATGTACAAGTACCTCTCCGCTCCATGTACAAGTAGCTCTCCGCTCAATGTACAAGTGTCGACAGTACCTTTCCGCTCCATGTACAAATACCTCTCCGCTCTCATGTACAAGTACCTCTCCGCTCCATGTACAAGTACCTCTCCGCTCAATGTACAAATACCTCTCCGCTCCATGTATAAGTACCTCTCCGCTCAATGTCAAGTATCGACAGTACCTCTCCGCTCCATGTACAAGTACCTCTCCGCTGAATGTACAAGTGTCGACAGTACCTCTCCGCTCAATGTACAAGTACCTCTCCGCTCCATGTACAAGTACCTCTCCGCTCTCATGTACAAGTACCTCTCCGCTCCATGTACAAGTACCTCTCCGCTCAATGTACAAGTACCTCTGCGCTCCATGTACAAGTACCTCTCCGCTCAATGTACAAGTACCTCTCCGCTCAATGTACAAGTGTCGACAGTACCTCTCCGCTCCATGTACAAGTACCTCTCCGCTCAATGTACAAGTGTCGACAGTACCTCTACGCTCAATGTACAAGTGTCGACAGTACCTCTCCGCTCTCATGTACAAGTACCTCTCCGATCCATGTACAAGTACATCTCCGCTCCATGTACAAGTACATCTCCGCTCAATGTACAAGTACCTCTCCGCTCCATGTACAAGTACCTCTCCGCTCCATGTACAAGTACCTCTCCGCTCCATGTACAAGTACCTCTCCGCTCCATGTACAAGTACCTCTCCGCTCCATGTACAAGTACCTCTCCGCTCCATGTACAAGTACCTCTCCGCTCAATGTACAAGTACCTCTCCGCTCCATGTACAAGTACCTCTCCGCTCCATGTACAAGTACCTCTCCGCTCCATGTACAAGTACCTCTCCGCTCAATGTACAAGTACCTCTCCGCTCCCTGTACAAGTACATCTCCGCTCCATGTACAAGTACCTCTCCGCTCCATGTACAAGTACCTCTCCGCTCAATGTACAAGTGTCGACAGTACCTCTCCGCTCCATGTACAAGTACCTCTCCGCTCCATGTACAAGTACCTCTCCGCTCAATGTACAAGTGTCGACAGTACCTCTCCGCTCCATCTACAAGTACCTCTCCGCTCAATGTACAAGTACCTCTCCGCTGAATGTACAAGTACCTCTCCGCTCCATGTACAAGTACCTCTCCGCTCCATGTACAAATACCTCTCCGCTCCATGTACAAGTACCTCTCCGCTCCATGTACAAGCACCTCTCCGCTACATGTACAAGTACCTCTCCGCTCCATGTACAAGTACCTCTCCGCTCCATGTACAAGTACCTCTCCGCTCAATGTACAAGTACCTCTCCGCTCCATGTACAAATACCTCTCCGCTCCATGTACAAATACCTCTCCGCTCCATGTACAAGTACCTCTCCGCTCCATGTACCAGTACCTCTCCGCTCAATGTACAAGTACATCTCCGCTCAATGTACAAGTACATCTCCGCTCAATGTACAAGTACGTCTCCGCTCAATGTACAAGTACCTCTCCGCTCAATGTACAAGTACCTCTCCGCTCCATGTACAAGTACTTCTCCGCTCAATGTACAAGTACATCTCCGCTCCATGTACCAGTACCTCTCCGCTCAATGTACAAGTACCTCTCCGCTCAATGTACAAGTACATCTCCGCTCCATGTACAAGTACGTCTCCGCTCAATGTATAAGTACCTCTCCGCTCCATGTACAAGTACCTCTCCGCTCCATGTACAAGTACATCTCCGCTCCATGTACAAGTACATCTCCGCTCCATGTACAAGTACCTCTCCGCTCCATGTACAAGTACCTCTCCGCTCCATGTACAAGTACATCTCCGCTCCATGTACAAGTACCTCTCCGCTCAATGTACAAGTACATCTCCGCTCCATGTACAAGTACATCTCCACTCCATGTACAAGTACCTCTCCGCTCAATGTACAAGTACATCTCCGCTCCATGTACCAGTACCTCTCCGCTCAATGTACAAGTACATCTCCACTCCATGTACAAGTACCTCTCCGCTCAATGTACAAGTACATCTCCGCTCCATGTACCAGTACCTCTCCGCTCAATGTACAAGTACATCTCCACTCCATGTACAAGTACCTCTCCGCTCAATGTACAAGTACATCTCCGCTCCATGTACCAGTACCTCTCCGCTCAATGTACAAGTACATCTCCGCTCCATGTACAAGTACCTCTCCGCTCAATGTACAAGTACCTCTCCGCTCAATGTACAAGTACATCTCCGCTCCATGTACCAGTACCTCTCCGCTCAATGTACAAGTACATCTGCGCTCCATGTAGGGCTGGGTATCGTTCAAAATTTTTCGATATCGATACCGTTTCGATACTTGGATTTCGATACCGGTTCCTGAACGATACTTTTTTCGATACCAATTTTTAGAAAAATCCATTTTAACAAAAATAAAACTGCATTACACATTGAAATTATTTTACAAATCTTTAGTTTCCCCCCATCTTAAGTTTTACAGCAGAAAAAAATAAAACCTACTGTATTTAACATAACTTTAAGTTCTCTAAACGTATTGCCGTCCCTACAAAAAATATTGGAGTACTACAAAGGAAAGACATGTAGCTAAAACAAATAAATCAGTGGAATAGTTTTCAGTGCAAAACAGAGAGTTGCCAATCAGGGTTTAATGCTCACTGATGCAACAGAACTCTATTCTTGTACAAACTGATGAGATGGCTCCACTTCATGCATGGAAGACTAGTTGAGCATTGACTAGCCTATCAATATAGCCTTATATGCCACAAAGTGAATCGCATTTATATTCAACAAACTATCATGACATCAGCGTTTGTTAACGAGTTGCTAAAAATACATGGGCGATAACTGCCCGCTTGCACATAACGCTAATTAATTAAACATTAACGCTAGCGTTGCAGATCAGTGTGCTTACTGCTGCAACAGAACGTCATTCTTGTCAAATCTGACGAGACAGCTCAACTTCACTGACTAGCCAATCAATATAAATGAATCGCATTTACATTCAACAAACTATCATGACATCAGCGTTTGTTAACGAGTTGCTAAAAATACACAATGCCCGCTTGCGCATAACGTTACGGCGGCAATTAATTAAACGATCTAATGCTACAACTCACAGCCAGATGCATGGATTTGTCAGACTGAGGGATCTGATAACCGCTAACTTGCGGTAAGCTGAGCTGACCCACCTCTCAATTATTTCTCTTGTCTGTGGAAACCAGTCCGTGTTGTTTCTGTTTCTTTTCCTGCTTTTCATCATCTTCGCCATATGGTAATCCAGGATAGGAGTAGCTTGAGTGGCTAACTTCTTGTATACTATCCGCACCGCACGCCTGGCTCACAGTCACAACAAACACACCGGCTAAAGTGGGCGTAACGTTTCCTGCATGCCTCTACATGACAGCCAATCACCAGCCGTATTAGAGCGCGGCGTGCAAGCATGTCGCATGCTTATAGGCTCAATGACGCTGTTTTGTTTTGGTATCGAAAATTGGTATCGATTGACAAGGGAGGCTTCGATACCCCTTAGTATCGATGTTTCCATTTCGGTGCCAAGTAAGTATCGAAACTCGATACCCAGCCCTAGCTCCATGTACAAGTACCTCTCCGCTCAATGTACAAGTACCTCTCCGCTCAATGTACAAGTACCTCTCCGCTCCATGTACAAGTACCTCTCCGCTCCATGTACAAGTACCTCTCCGCTCCATGTACAAGTACCTCTCCGCTCCATGTACAAGTACATCTCTGCTCCATGTACAAGTACCTCTCCGCTCAATGTACAAGTACATCTCCGCTCCATGTACAAGTACCTCTCCGCTCCATGTACAAGTACATCTCCGCTCCATGTACAAGTACCTCTCCGCTCCATGTACAAGTACCTCTCCGCTCAATGTACAAGTACCTCTCCGCTCCATGTACAAGTACATCTCCGCTCCATGTACAAGTACCTCTCCGCTCAATGTACAAGTACATCTCCGCTCCATGTACAAGTACATCTCCACTCCATGTACAAGTACCTCTCCGCTCAATGTACAAGTACATCTCCGCTCCATGTACCAGTACCTCTCCGCTCAATGTACAAGTACATCTCCACTCCATGTACAAGTACCTCTCCGCTCAATGTACAAGTACATCTCCGCTCCATGTACCAGTACCTCTCCGCTCAATGTACAAGTACATCTCCACTCCATGTACAAGTACCTCTCCGCTCAATGTACAAGTACATCTCCGCTCCATGTACCAGTACCTCTCCGCTCAATGTACAAGTACATCTCCGCTCCATGTACAAGTACCTCTCCGCTCAATGTACAAGTACCTCTCCGCTCAATGTACAAGTACATCTCCGCTCCATGTACCAGTACCTCTCCGCTCAATGTACAAGTACATCTGCGCTCCATGTAGGGCTGGGTATCGTTCAAAATTTTTCGATATCGATACCGTTTCGATACTTGGATTTCGATACCGGTTCCTGAACGATACTTTTTTCGATACCAATTTTTAGAAAAATCCATTTTAACAAAAATAAAACTGCATTACACATTGAAATTATTTTACAAATCTTTAGTTTCCCCCCATCTTAAGTTTTACAGCAGAAAAAAATAAAACCTACTGTATTTAACATAACTTTAAGTTCTCTAAACGTATTGCCGTCCCTACAAAAAATATTGGAGTACTACAAAGGAAAGAAATGTAGCTAAAACAAATAAATCAGTGGAATAGTTTTCAGTGCAAAACAGAGAGTTGCAAATCAGGGTTTAATGCTCACTGATGCAACAGAACTCTATTCTTGTACAAACTGATGAGATGGCTCCACTTCATGCATGGAAGACTAGTTGAGCATTGACTAGCCTATCAATATAGCCTTATATGCCACAAAGTGAATCGCATTTATATTCAACAAACTATCATGACATCAGCGTTTGTTAACGAGTTGCTAAAAATACATGGGCGATAACTGCCCGCTTGCACATAACGCTAATTAATTAAACATTAACGCTAGCGTTGCAGATCAGTGTGCTCACTGCTGCAACAGAACGTCATTCTTGTCAAATCTGACGAGACAGCTCAACTTCACTGACTAGCCAATCAATATAAATGAATCGCATTTACATTCAACAAACTATCATGACATCAGCGTTTGTTAACGAGTTGCTAAAAATACACAATGCCCGCTTGCGCATAACGTTACGGCGGCAATTAATTAAACGATCTAATGCTACAACTCACAGCCAGATGCATGGATTTGTCAGACTGAGGGATCTGATAACCGCTAACTTGCGGTAAGCTGAGCTGACCCACCTCTCAATTATTTCTCTTGTCTGTGGAAACCAGTCCGTGTTGTTTCTGTTTCTTTTCCTGCTTTTCATCATCTTCGCCATATGGTAATCCAGGATAGGAGTAGCTTGAGTGGCTAACTTCTTGTATACTATCCGCACCGCACGCCTGGCTCACAGTCACAACAAACACACCGGCTAAAGTGGGCGTAACGTTTCCTGCATGCCTCTACATGACAGCCAATCACCAGCCGTATTAGAGCGCGGCGTGCAAGCATGTCGCATGCTTATAGGCTCAATGACGCTGTTTTGTTTTGGTATCGAAAATTGGTATCGATTGACAAGGGAGGCTTCGATACCCCTTAGTATCGATGTTTCCATTTCGGTGCCAAGTAAGTATCGAAACTCGATACCCAGCCCTAGCTCCATGTACAAGTACCTCTCCGCTCAATGTACAAGTACCTCTCCGCTCAATGTACAAGTACCTCTCCGCTCCATGTACAAGTACCTCTCCGCTCCATGTACAAGTACCTCTCCGCTCCATGTACAAGTACCTCTCCGCTCCATGTACAAGTACATCTCTGCTCCATGTACAAGTACCTCTCCGCTCAATGTACAAGTACATCTCCGCTCCATGTACAAGTACCTCTCCGCTCCATGTACAAGTACATCTCCGCTCCATGTACAAGTACCTCTCCGCTCCATGTACAAGTACCTCTCCGCTCAATGTACAAGTACCTCTCCGCTCCATGTACAAGTACATCTCCGCTCCATGTACAAGTACCTCTCCGCTCAATGTACAAGTACATCTCCGCTCCATGTACAAGTACATCTCCACTCCATGTACAAGTACCTCTCCGCTCAATGTACAAGTACATCTCCGCTCCATGTACCAGTACCTCTCCGCTCAATGTACAAGAACATCTCCACTCCATGTACAAGTACCTCTCCGCTCAATGTACAAGTACATCTCCGCTCCATGTACCAGTACCTCTCCGCTCAATGTACAAGTACATCTCCACTCCATGTACAAGTACCTCTCCGCTCAATGTACAAGTACATCTCCGCTCCATGTACCAGTACCTCTCCGCTCAATGTACAAGTACATCTCCGCTCCATGTACAAGTACCTCTCCGCACAATGTACAAGTACCTCTCCGCTCAATGTACAAGTACATCTGCGCTCCATGTACCAGTACCTCTCCGCTCAATGTACAAGTACATCTGCGCTCCATGTAGGGCTGGGTATCGTTCAAAATTTTTCGATATCGATACCGTTTCGATACTTGGATTTCGATACCGGTTCCTGAACGATACTTTTTTCGATACCAATTTTTAGAAAAATCCATTTTAACAAAAATAAAACTGCATTACACATTGAAATTATTTTACAAATCTTTAGTTTCCCCCCATCTTAAGTTTTACAGCAGAAAAAAATAAAACCTACTGTATTTAACATAACTTTAAGTTCTCTAAACGTATTGCCGTCCCTACAAAAAATATTGGAGTACTACAAAGGAAAGAAATGTAGCTAAAACAAATAAATCAGTGGAATAGTTTTCAGTGCAAAACAGAGAGTTGCAAATCAGGGTTTAATGCTCACTGATGCAACAGAACTCTATTCTTGTACAAACTGATGAGATGGCTCCACTTCATGCATGGAAGACTAGTTGAGCATTGACTAGCCTATCAATATAGCCTTATATGCCACAAAGTGAATCGCATTTATATTCAACAAACTATCATGACATCAGCGTTTGTTAACGAGTTGCTAAAAATACATGGGCGATAACTGCCCGCTTGCACATAACGCTAATTAATTAAACATTAACGCTAGCGTTGCAGATCAGTGTGCTCACTGCTGCAACAGAACGTCATTCTTGTCAAATCTGACGAGACAGCTCAACTTCACTGACTAGCCAATCAATATAAATGAATCGCATTTACATTCAACAAACTATCATGACATCAGCGTTTGTTAACGAGTTGCTAAAAATACACAATGCCCGCTTGCGCATAACGTTACGGCGGCAATTAATTAAACGATCTAATGCTACAACTCACAGCCAGATGCATGGATTTGTCAGACTGAGGGATCTGATAACCGCTAACTTGCGGTAAGCTGAGCTGACCCACCTCTCAATTATTTCTCTTGTCTGTGGAAACCAGTCCGTGTTGTTTCTGTTTCTTTTCCTGCTTTTCATCATCTTCGCCATATGGTAATCCAGGATAGGAGTAGCTTGAGTGGCTAACTTCTTGTATACTATCCGCACCGCACGCCTGGCTCACAGTCACAACAAACACACCGGCTAAAGTGGGCGTAACGTTTCCTGCATGCCTCTACATGACAGCCAATCACCAGCTGTATTAGAGCGCGGCGTGCAAGCATGTCGCATGCTTATAGGCTCAATGACGCTGTTTTGTTTTGGTATCGAAAATTGGTATCGATTGACAAGGGAGGCTTCGATACCCCTTAGTATCGATGTTTCCATTTCGGTGCCAAGTAAGTATCGAAACTCGATACCCAGCCCTAGCTCCATGTACAAGTACCTCTCCGCTCAATGTACAAGTACCTCTCCGCTCAATGTACAAGTACCTCTCCGCTCCATGTACAAGTACCTCTCCGCTCCATGTACAAGTACCTCTCCGCTCCATGTACAAGTACCTCTCCGCTCCATGTACAAGTACATCTCTGCTCCATGTACAAGTACCTCTCCGCTCAATGTACAAGTACATCTCCGCTCCATGTACAAGTACCTCTCCGCTCCATGTACAAGTACATCTCCGCTCCATGTACAAGTACCTCTCCGCTCCATGTACAAGTACCTCTCCGCTCAATGTACAAGTACATCTCCGCTCCATGTACAAGTACATCTCCGCTCCATGTACAAGTACCTCTCCGCTCCATGTACAAGTGTCGACAGTACCTCTCCGCTCCATCTACAAGTACCTCTCCGCTCAATGTACAAGTACCTCTCCGCTCCATGTACAAGTACATCTCCGCTCAATGTACAAGTACCTCTCCGCTCCATGTACAAGTACCTCTCCGCTCCATGTACAAGTACCTCTCCGCTCCATGTACAAGTACCTCTCCGCTCCATGTACAAGTACCTCTCCGCTCAATGTACAAGTACCTCTCCGCTCCATGTACAAGTACCTCTCCGCTCAATGTACAAGTACCTCTCCGCTCCATGTACAAGTACCTCTCCGCTCCATGTACAAGTACCTCTCCGCTCCATGTACAAGTACCTCTCCGCTCCATGTACAAGTACATCTCTGCTCCATGTACAAGTACCTCTCCGCTCAATGTACAAGTACATCTCCGCTCCATGTACAAGTACCTCTCCGCTCCATGTACAAGTACATCTCCGCTCCATGTACAAGTACCTCTCCGCTCCATGTACAAGTACCTCTCCGCTCAATGTACAAGTACATCTCCGCTCCATGTACAAGTACATCTCTGCTCCATGTACAAGTACCTCTCCGCTCAATGTACAAGTACATCTCCGCTCCATGTACAAGTACCTCTCCGCTCCATGTACAAGTACCTCTCCGGTCCATGTACAAGTACCTCTCCGCTCCATGTACAAGTACCTCTCCGCTCCATGTACAAGTACCTCTCCGCTCAATGTCAAGTGTCGACAGTACCTCTCCGCTCCATGTACAAATACCTCTCCGCTCTCATGTACAAGTACCTCTCCGCTCCATGTACAAGTACCTCTCCGCTCAATGTCAAGTGTCGACAGTACCTCTCCGCTCCATGTACAAATACCTCTCCGCTCCATGTACAAGTACCTCTCCGCTCTCATGTACAAGTACCTCTCCGCTCCATGTACAAGTAGCTCTCCGCTCAATGTACAAGTGTCGACAGTACCTTTCCGCTCCATGTACAAATACCTCTCCGCTCTCATGTACAAGTACCTCTCCGCTCCATGTACAAGTACCTCTCCGCTCAATGTACAAATACCTCTCCGCTCCATGTATAAGTACCTCTCCGCTCTATGTACAAGTACCTCTCCGCTCCATGTACAAGTACCTCTCCGCTCAATGTACAAATACCTCTCCGCTCCATGTACAAGTAGCTCTCCGCTGAATGTACAAGTGTCGACAGTACCTCTCCGCTCAATGTACAAGTACCTCTCCGCTCAATGTACAAATACCTCTCCGCTCCATGTACAAGTACCTCTCCGCTCAATGTCAAGTATCGACAGTACCTCTCCGCTCCATGTACAAGTACCTCTCCGCTGAATGTACAAGTGTCGACAGTACCTCTCCGCTCAATGTACAAGTACCTCTCCGCTCTCATGTACAAGTACCTCTCCGCTCCATGTACAAGTACCTCTCCCCTCAATGTACAAGTACCTCTGCGCTCCATGTACAAGTACCTCTCCGCTCAATGTACAAGTACCTCTCCGCTCAATGTACAAGTGTCGACAGTACCTCTCCGCTCCATGTACAAGTACCTCTCCGCTCAATGTACAAGTGTCGACAGTACCTCTACGCTCAATGTACAAGTGTCGACAGTACCTCTCCGCTCTCATGTACAAGTACCTCTCCGATCCATGTACAAGTACATCTCCGCTCCATGTACAAGTACATCTCCGCTCAATGTACAAGTACCTCTCCGCTCCATGTACAAGTACCTCTCCGCTCCATGTACAAGTACCTCTCCGCTCCATGTACAAGTACCTCTCCGCTCCATGTACAAGTACCTCTCCGCTCAATGTACAAGTACCTCTCCGCTCCATGTACAAGTACCTCTCCGCTCAATGTACAAGTACATCTCCGCTCCATGTACAAGTACATCTCTGCTCCATGTACAAGTACCTCTCCGCTCAATGTACAAGTACATCTCCGCTCCATGTACAAGTACCTCTCCGCTCCATGTACAAGTACCTCTCCGGTCCATGTACAAGTACCTCTCCGCTCCATGTACAAGTACCTCTCCGCTCCATGTACAAGTACCTCTCCGCTCAATGTCAAGTGTCGACAGTACCTCTCCGCTCCATGTACAAATACCTCTCCGCTCTCATGTACAAGTACCTCTCCGCTCCATGTACAAGTACCTCTCCGCTCAATGTCAAGTGTCGACAGTACCTCTCCGCTCCATGTACAAATACCTCTCCGCTCCATGTACAAGTACCTCTCCGCTCTCATGTACAAGTACCTCTCCGCTCCATGTACAAGTAGCTCTCCGCTCAATGTACAAGTGTCGACAGTACCTTTCCGCTCCATGTACAAATACCTCTCCGCTCTCATGTACAAGTACCTCTCCGCTCCATGTACAAGTACCTCTCCGCTCAATGTACAAATACCTCTCCGCTCCATGTATAAGTACCTCTCCGCTCTATGTACAAGTACCTCTCCGCTCCATGTACAAGTACCTCTCCGCTCAATGTACAAATACCTCTCCGCTCCATGTACAAGTAGCTCTCCGCTGAATGTACAAGTGTCGACAGTACCTCTCCGCTCAATGTACAAGTACCTCTCCGCTCAATGTACAAGTACATCTCCGCTCCATGTACAAGTACATCTCTGCTCCATGTACAAGTACCTCTCCGCTCAATGTACAAGTACATCTCCGCTCCATGTACAAGTACCTCTCCGCTCCATGTACAAGTACCTCTCCGGTCCATGTACAAGTACCTCTCCGCTCCATGTACAAGTACCTCTCCGCTCCATGTACAAGTACCTCTCCGCTCAATGTCAAGTGTCGACAGTACCTCTCCGCTCCATGTACAAATACCTCTCCGCTCCATGTACAAGTACCTCTCCGCTCTCATGTACAAGTACCTCTCCGCTCCATGTACAAGTACCTCTCCGCTCCATGTACAAGTACCTCTCCGCTCAATGTACAAATACCTCTCCGCTCCATGTATAAGTACCTCTCCGCTCTATGTACAAGTACCTCTCCGCTCCATGTACAAGTACCTCTCCGCTCAATGTACAAATACCTCTCCGCTCCATGTACAAGTAGCTCTCCGCTGAATGTACAAGTGTCGACAGTACCTCTCCGCTCAATGTACAAGTACCTCTCCGCTCAATGTACAAATACCTCTCCGCTCCATGTACAAGTACCTCTCCGCTCAATGTCAAGTATCGACAGTACCTCTCCGCTCCATGTACAAGTACCTCTCCGCTGAATGTACAAGTGTCGACAGTACCTCTCCGCTCAATGTACAAGTACCTCTCCGCTCAATGTACAAGTACCTCTCCGCTCAATGTACAAGTGTCGACAGTACCTCTTCGCTCCATGTACAAGTACCTCTCCGCTCAATGTACAAGTGTCGACAGTACCTCTACGCTCAATGTACAAGTGTCGACAGTACCTCTCCGCTCTCATGTACAAGTACCTCTCCGATCCATGTACAAGTACATCTCCGCTCCATGTACAAGTACATCTCCGCTCAATGTACAAGTACCTCTCCGCTCCATGTACAAGTACCTCTCCGCTCCATGTACAAGTACCTCTCCGCTCCATGTACAAGTACCTCTCCGCTCCATGTACAAGTACCTCTCCGCTCAATGTACAAGTACCTCTCCGCTCCATGTACAAGTACCTCTCCGCTCAATGTACAAGTACATCTCCGCTCCATGTACAAGTACCTCTCCGCTCCATGTACAAGTACATCTCCGCTCCATGTACAAGTACCTCTCCGCTCCATGTACAAGTACCTCTCCGCTCAATGTACAAGTACATCTCCGCTCCATGTACAAGTACATCTCTGCTCCATGTACAAGTACCTCTCCGCTCAATGTACAAGTACATCTCCGCTCCATGTACAAGTACCTCTCCGCTCCATGTACAAGTACCTCTCCGGTCCATGTACAAGTACCTCTCCGCTCCATGTACAAGTACCTCTCCGCTCCATGTACAAGTACCTCTCCGCTCAATGTCAAGTGTCGACAGTACCTCTCCGCTCCATGTACAAATACCTCTCCGCTCTCATGTACAAGTACCTCTCCGCTCCATGTACAAGTACCTCTCCGCTCAATGTCAAGTGTCGACAGTACCTCTCCGCTCCATGTACAAATACCTCTCCGCTCCATGTACAAGTACCTCTCCGCTCTCATGTACAAGTACCTCTCCGCTCCATGTACAAGTAGCTCTCCGCTCAATGTACAAGTGTCGACAGTACCTTTCCGCTCCATGTACAAATACCTCTCCGCTCTCATGTACAAGTACCTCTCCGCTCCATGTACAAGTACCTCTCCGCTCAATGTACAAATACCTCTCCGCTCCATGTATAAGTACCTCTCCGCTCTATGTACAAGTACCTCTCCGCTCCATGTACAAGTACATCTCCGCTCCATGTACAAGTACCTCTCCGCTCCATGTACAAGTACCTCTCCGGTCCATGTACAAGTACCTCTCCGCTCCATGTACAAGTACCTCTCCGCTCCATGTACAAGTACCTCTCCGCTCAATGTCAAGTGTCGACAGTACCTCTCCGCTCCATGTACAAATACCTCTCCGCTCCATGTACAAGTACCTCTCCGCTCTCATGTACAAGTACCTCTCCGCTCCATGTACAAGTACCTCTCCGCTCCATGTACAAGTACCTCTCCGCTCAATGTACAAATACCTCTCCGCTCCATGTATAAGTACCTCTCCGCTCTATGTACAAGTACCTCTCCGCTCCATGTACAAGTACCTCTCCGCTCAATGTACAAATACCTCTCCGCTCCATGTACAAGTAGCTCTCCGCTGAATGTACAAGTGTCGACAGTACCTCTCCGCTCAATGTACAAGTACCTCTCCGCTCAATGTACAAATACCTCTCCGCTCCATGTACAAGTACCTCTCCGCTCAATGTCAAGTATCGACAGTACCTCTCCGCTCCATGTACAAGTACCTCTCCGCTGAATGTACAAGTGTCGACAGTACCTCTCCGCTCAATGTACAAGTACCTCTCCGCTCAATGTACAAGTACCTCTCCGCTCAATGTACAAGTGTCGACAGTACCTCTTCGCTCCATGTACAAGTACCTCTCCGCTCAATGTACAAGTGTCGACAGTACCTCTACGCTCAATGTACAAGTGTCGACAGTACCTCTCCGCTCTCATGTACAAGTACCTCTCCGATCCATGTACAAGTACATCTCCGCTCCATGTACAAGTACATCTCCGCTCAATGTACAAGTACCTCTCCGCTCCATGTACAAGTACCTCTCCGCTCCATGTACAAGTACCTCTCCGCTCCATGTACAAGTACCTCTCCGCTCCATGTACAAGTACCTCTCCGCTCAATGTACAAGTACCTCTCCGCTCCATGTACAAGTACCTCTCCGCTCAATGTACAAGTACCTCTCCGCTCCATGTACAAGTACCTCTCCGCTCCATGTACAAGTACATCTCCGCTCCATGTACAAGTACCTCTCCGCTCCATGTACAAGTACATCTCTGCTCCATGTACAAGTACCTCTCCGCTCAATGTACAAGTACATCTCCGCTCCATGTACAAGTACCTCTCCGCTCCATGTACAAGTACATATCCGCTCCATGTACAAGTACCTCTCCGCTCCATGTACAAGTACCTCTCCGCTCAATGTACAAGTACATCTCCGCTCCATGTACAAGTACATCTCTGCTCCATGTACAAGTACCTCTCCGCTCAATGTACAAGTACATCTCCGCTCCATGTACAAGTACCTCTCCGCTCCATGTACAAGTACCTCTCCGGTCCATGTACAAGTACCTCTCCGCTCCATGTACAAGTACCTCTCCGCTCCATGTACAAGTACCTCTCCGCTCAATGTCAAGTGTCGACAGTACCTCTCCGCTCCATGTACAAATACCTCTCCGCTCTCATGTACAAGTACCTCTCCGCTCCATGTACAAGTACCTCTCCGCTCAATGTCAAGTGTCGACAGTACCTCTCCGCTCCATGTACAAATACCTCTCCGCTCCATGTACAAGTACCTCTCCGCTCTCATGTACAAGTACCTCTCCGCTCCATGTACAAGTAGCTCTCCGCTCAATGTACAAGTGTCGACAGTACCTTTCCGCTCCATGTACAAATACCTCTCCGCTCTCATGTACAAGTACCTCTCCGCTCCATGTACAAGTACCTCTCCGCTCAATGTACAAATACCTCTCCGCTCCATGTATAAGTACCTCTCCGCTCTATGTACAAGTACCTCTCCGCTCCATGTACAAGTACCTCTCCGCTCAATGTACAAATACCTCTCCGCTCCATGTACAAGTAGCTCTCCGCTGAATGTACAAGTGTCGACAGTACCTCTCCGCTCAATGTACAAGTACCTCTCCGCTCAATGTACAAATACCTCTCCGCTCCATGTACAAGTACCTCTCCGCTCAATGTCAAGTATCGACAGTACCTCTCCGCTCCATGTACAAGTACCTCTCCGCTGAATGTACAAGTGTCGACAGTACCTCTCCGCTCAATGTACAAGTACCTCTCCGCTCTCATGTACAAGTACCTCTCCGCTCCATGTACAAGTACCTCTCCCCTCAATGTACAAGTACCTCTGCGCTCCATGTACAAGTACCTCTCCGCTCAATGTACAAGTACCTCTCCGCTCAATGTACAAGTGTCGACAGTACCTCTCCGCTCCATGTACAAGTACCTCTCCGCTCAATGTACAAGTGTCGACAGTACCTCTACGCTCAATGTACAAGTGTCGACAGTACCTCTCCGCTCTCATGTACAAGTACCTCTCCGATCCATGTACTAGTACATCTCCGCTCCATGTACAAGTACATCTCCGCTCAATGTACAAGTACCTCTCCGCTCCATGTACAAGTACCTCTCCGCTCCATGTACAAGTACCTCTCCGCTCCATGTACAAGTACCTCTCCGCTCCATGTACAAGTACCTCTCCGCTCAATGTACAAGTACCTCTCCGCTCCATGTACAAGTACCTCTCCGCTCAATGTACAAGTACCTCTCCGCTCCATGTACAAGTACCTCTCCGCTCCATGTACAAGTACCTCTCCGCTCCATGTACAAGTACCTCTCCGCTCCATGTACAAGTACATCTCTGCTCCATGTACAAGTACCTCTCCGCTCAATGTACAAGTACATCTCCGCTCCATGTACAAGTACCTCTCCGCTCCATGTACAAGTACATCTCCGCTCCATGTACAAGTACCTCTCCGCTCCATGTACAAGTACCTCTCCGCTCAATGTACAAGTACATCTCCGCTCCATGTACAAGTACATCTCTGCTCCATGTACAAGTACCTCTCCGCTCAATGTACAAGTACATCTCCGCTCCATGTACAAGTACCTCTCCGCTCCATGTACAAGTACCTCTCCGGTCCATGTACAAGTACCTCTCCGCTCCATGTACAAGTACCTCTCCGCTCCATGTACAAGTACCTCTCCGCTCAATGTCAAGTGTCGACAGTACCTCTCCGCTCCATGTACAAATACCTCTCCGCTCTCATGTACAAGTACCTCTCCGCTCCATGTACAAGTACCTCTCCGCTCAATGTCAAGTGTCGACAGTACCTCTCCGCTCCATGTACAAATACCTCTCCGCTCTCATGTACAAGTACCTCTCCGCTCCATGTACAAGTACCTCTCCGCTCAATGTCAAGTGTCGACAGTACCTCTCCGCTCCATGTACAAATACCTCTCCGCTCCATGTACAAGTACCTCTCCGCTCTCATGTACAAGTACCTCTCCGCTCCATGTACAAGTAGCTCTCCGCTCAATGTCAAGTGTCGACAGTACCTCTCCGCTCCATGTACAAATACCTCTCCGCTCCATGTACAAGTACCTCTCCGCTCTCATGTACAAGTACCTCTCCGCTCCATGTACAAGTAGCTCTCCGCTCAATGTACAAGTGTCGACAGTACCTTTCCGCTCCATGTACAAATACCTCTCCGCTCTCATGTACAAGTACCTCTCCGCTCCATGTACAAGTACCTCTCCGCTCAATGTACAAATACCTCTCCGCTCCATGTATAAGTACCTCTCCGCTCTATGTACAAGTACCTCTCCGCTCCATGTACAAGTACCTCTCCGCTCAATGTACAAATACCTCTCCGCTCCATGTACAAGTAGCTCTCCGCTGAATGTACAAGTGTCGACAGTACCTCTCCGCTCAATGTACAAGTACCTCTCCGCTCAATGTACAAATACCTCTCCGCTCCATGTACAAGTACCTCTCCGCTCAATGTCAAGTATCGACAGTACCTCTCCGCTCCATGTACAAGTACCTCTCCGCTGAATGTACAAGTGTCGACAGTACCTCTCCGCTCAATGTACAAGTACCTCTCCGCTCTCATGTACAAGTACCTCTCCGCTCCATGTACAAGTACCTCTCCCCTCAATGTACAAGTACCTCTGCGCTCCATGTACAAGTACCTCTCCGCTCAATGTACAAGTACCTCTCCGCTCAATGTACAAGTGTCGACAGTACCTCTCCGCTCCATGTACAAGTACCTCTCCGCTCAATGTACAAGTGTCGACAGTACCTCTACGCTCAATGTACAAGTGTCGACAGTACCTCTCCGCTCTCATGTACAAGTACCTCTCCGATCCATGTACTAGTACATCTCCGCTCCATGTACAAGTACATCTCCGCTCAATGTACAAGTACCTCTCCGCTCCATGTACAAGTACCTCTCCGCTCCATGTACAAGTACCTCTCCGCTCCATGTACAAGTACCTCTCCGCTCCATGTACAAGTACCTCTCCGCTCAATGTACAAGTACCTCTCCGCTCCATGTACAAGTACCTCTCCGCTCAATGTACAAGTACCTCTCCGCTCCATGTACAAGTACCTCTCCGCTCCATGTACAAGTACCTCTCCGCTCCATGTACAAGTACCTCTCCGCTCCATGTACAAGTACATCTCTGCTCCATGTACAAGTACCTCTCCGCTCAATGTACAAGTACATCTCCGCTCCATGTACAAGTACCTCTCCGCTCCATGTACAAGTACATCTCCGCTCCATGTACAAGTACCTCTCCGCTCCATGTACAAGTACCTCTCCGCTCAATGTACAAGTACATCTCCGCTCCATGTACAAGTACATCTCTGCTCCATGTACAAGTACCTCTCCGCTCAATGTACAAGTACATCTCCGCTCCATGTACAAGTACCTCTCCGCTCCATGTACAAGTACCTCTCCGGTCCATGTACAAGTACCTCTCCGCTCCATGTACAAGTACCTCTCCGCTCCATGTACAAGTACCTCTCCGCTCAATGTCAAGTGTCGACAGTACCTCTCCGCTCCATGTACAAATACCTCTCCGCTCTCATGTACAAGTACCTCTCCGCTCCATGTACAAGTACCTCTCCGCTCAATGTCAAGTGTCGACAGTACCTCTCCGCTCCATGTACAAATACCTCTCCGCTCCATGTACAAGTACCTCTCCGCTCTCATGTACAAGTACCTCTCCGCTCCATGTACAAGTAGCTCTCCGCTCAATGTACAAGTGTCGACAGTACCTTTCCGCTCCATGTACAAATACCTCTCCGCTCTCATGTACAAGTACCTCTCCGCTCCATGTACAAGTACCTCTCCGCTCAATGTACAAATACCTCTCCGCTCCATGTATAAGTACCTCTCCGCTCTATGTACAAGTACCTCTCCGCTCCATGTACAAGTACATCTCCGCTCCATGTACAAGTACCTCTCCGCTCCATGTACAAGTACCTCTCCGGTCCATGTACAAGTACCTCTCCGCTCCATGTACAAGTACCTCTCCGCTCCATGTACAAGTACCTCTCCGCTCAATGTCAAGTGTCGACAGTACCTCTCCGCTCCATGTACAAATACCTCTCCGCTCCATGTACAAGTACCTCTCCGCTCTCATGTACAAGTACCTCTCCGCTCCATGTACAAGTACCTCTCCGCTCCATGTACAAGTACCTCTCCGCTCAATGTACAAATACCTCTCCGCTCCATGTATAAGTACCTCTCCGCTCTATGTACAAGTACCTCTCCGCTCCATGTACAAGTACCTCTCCGCTCAATGTACAAATACCTCTCCGCTCCATGTACAAGTAGCTCTCCGCTGAATGTACAAGTGTCGACAGTACCTCTCCGCTCAATGTACAAGTACCTCTCCGCTCAATGTACAAATACCTCTCCGCTCCATGTACAAGTACCTCTCCGCTCAATGTCAAGTATCGACAGTACCTCTCCGCTCCATGTACAAGTACCTCTCCGCTGAATGTACAAGTGTCGACAGTACCTCTCCGCTCAATGTACAAGTACCTCTCCGCTCAATGTACAAGTACCTCTCCGCTCAATGTACAAGTGTCGACAGTACCTCTTCGCTCCATGTACAAGTACCTCTCCGCTCAATGTACAAGTGTCGACAGTACCTCTACGCTCAATGTACAAGTGTCGACAGTACCTCTCCGCTCTCATGTACAAGTACCTCTCCGATCCATGTACAAGTACATCTCCGCTCCATGTACAAGTACATCTCCGCTCAATGTACAAGTACCTCTCCGCTCCATGTACAAGTACCTCTCCGCTCCATGTACAAGTACCTCTCCGCTCCATGTACAAGTACCTCTCCGCTCCATGTACAAGTACCTCTCCGCTCAATGTACAAGTACCTCTCCGCTCCATGTACAAGTACCTCTCCGCTCAATGTACAAGTACCTCTCCGCTCCATGTACAAGTACCTCTCCGCTCCATGTACAAGTACATCTCCGCTCCATGTACAAGTACCTCTCCGCTCCATGTACAAGTACATCTCTGCTCCATGTACAAGTACCTCTCCGCTCAATGTACAAGTACATCTCCGCTCCATGTACAAGTACCTCTCCGCTCCATGTACAAGTACATATCCGCTCCATGTACAAGTACCTCTCCGCTCCATGTACAAGTACCTCTCCGCTCAATGTACAAGTACATCTCCGCTCCATGTACAAGTACATCTCTGCTCCATGTACAAGTACCTCTCCGCTCAATGTACAAGTACATCTCCGCTCCATGTACAAGTACCTCTCCGCTCCATGTACAAGTACCTCTCCGGTCCATGTACAAGTACCTCTCCGCTCCATGTACAAGTACCTCTCCGCTCCATGTACAAGTACCTCTCCGCTCAATGTCAAGTGTCGACAGTACCTCTCCGCTCCATGTACAAATACCTCTCCGCTCTCATGTACAAGTACCTCTCCGCTCCATGTACAAGTACCTCTCCGCTCAATGTCAAGTGTCGACAGTACCTCTCCGCTCCATGTACAAATACCTCTCCGCTCCATGTACAAGTACCTCTCCGCTCTCATGTACAAGTACCTCTCCGCTCCATGTACAAGTAGCTCTCCGCTCAATGTACAAGTGTCGACAGTACCTTTCCGCTCCATGTACAAATACCTCTCCGCTCTCATGTACAAGTACCTCTCCGCTCCATGTACAAGTACCTCTCCGCTCAATGTACAAATACCTCTCCGCTCCATGTATAAGTACCTCTCCGCTCTATGTACAAGTACCTCTCCGCTCCATGTACAAGTACCTCTCCGCTCAATGTACAAATACCTCTCCGCTCCATGTACAAGTAGCTCTCCGCTGAATGTACAAGTGTCGACAGTACCTCTCCGCTCAATGTACAAGTACCTCTCCGCTCAATGTACAAATACCTCTCCGCTCCATGTACAAGTACCTCTCCGCTCAATGTCAAGTATCGACAGTACCTCTCCGCTCCATGTACAAGTACCTCTCCGCTGAATGTACAAGTGTCGACAGTACCTCTCCGCTCAATGTACAAGTACCTCTCCGCTCTCATGTACAAGTACCTCTCCGCTCCATGTACAAGTACCTCTCCCCTCAATGTACAAGTACCTCTGCGCTCCATGTACAAGTACCTCTCCGCTCAATGTACAAGTACCTCTCCGCTCAATGTACAAGTGTCGACAGTACCTCTCCGCTCCATGTACAAGTACCTCTCCGCTCAATGTACAAGTGTCGACAGTACCTCTACGCTCAATGTACAAGTGTCGACAGTACCTCTCCGCTCTCATGTACAAGTACCTCTCCGATCCATGTACAAGTACATCTCCGCTCCATGTACAAGTACATCTCCGCTCAATGTACAAGTACCTCTCCGCTCCATGTACAAGTACCTCTCCGCTCCATGTACAAGTACCTCTCCGCTCCATGTACAAGTACCTCTCCGCTCCATGTACAAGTACCTCTCCGCTCAATGTACAAGTACCTCTCCGCTCCATGTACAAGTACCTCTCCGCTCAATGTACAAGTACATCTCCGCTCCATGTACAAGTACATCTCTGCTCCATGTACAAGTACCTCTCCGCTCAATGTACAAGTACATCTCCGCTCCATGTACAAGTACCTCTCCGCTCCATGTACAAGTACCTCTCCGGTCCATGTACAAGTACCTCTCCGCTCCATGTACAAGTACCTCTCCGCTCCATGTACAAGTACCTCTCCGCTCAATGTCAAGTGTCGACAGTACCTCTCCGCTCCATGTACAAATACCTCTCCGCTCTCATGTACAAGTACCTCTCCGCTCCATGTACAAGTACCTCTCCGCTCAATGTCAAGTGTCGACAGTACCTCTCCGCTCCATGTACAAATACCTCTCCGCTCCATGTACAAGTACCTCTCCGCTCTCATGTACAAGTACCTCTCCGCTCCATGTACAAGTAGCTCTCCGCTCAATGTACAAGTGTCGACAGTACCTTTCCGCTCCATGTACAAATACCTCTCCGCTCTCATGTACAAGTACCTCTCCGCTCCATGTACAAGTACCTCTCCGCTCAATGTACAAATACCTCTCCGCTCCATGTATAAGTACCTCTCCGCTCTATGTACAAGTACCTCTCCGCTCCATGTACAAGTACCTCTCCGCTCAATGTACAAATACCTCTCCGCTCCATGTACAAGTAGCTCTCCGCTGAATGTACAAGTGTCGACAGTACCTCTCCGCTCAATGTACAAGTACCTCTCCGCTCAATGTACAAATACCTCTCCGCTCCATGTACAAGTACCTCTCCGCTCAATGTCAAGTATCGACAGTACCTCTCCGCTCCATGTACAAGTACCTCTCCGCTGAATGTACAAGTGTCGACAGTACCTCTCCGCTCAATGTACAAGTACCTCTCCGCTCTCATGTACAAGTACCTCTCCGCTCCATGTACAAGTACCTCTCCCCTCAATGTACAAGTACCTCTGCGCTCCATGTACAAGTACCTCTCCGCTCAATGTACAAGTACCTCTCCGCTCAATGTACAAGTGTCGACAGTACCTCTCCGCTCCATGTACAAGTACCTCTCCGCTCAATGTACAAGTGTCGACAGTACCTCTACGCTCAATGTACAAGTGTCGACAGTACCTCTCCGCTCTCATGTACAAGTACCTCTCCGATCCATGTACAAGTACATCTCCGCTCCATGTACAAGTACATCTCCGCTCAATGTACAAGTACCTCTCCGCTCCATGTACAAGTACCTCTCCGCTCCATGTACAAGTACCTCTCCGCTCCATGTACAAGTACCTCTCCGCTCCATGTACAAGTACCTCTCCGCTCAATGTACAAGTACTTCTCCGCTCCATGTACAAGTACCTCTCCGCTCAATGTACAAGTACCTCTCCGCTCCATGTACAAGTACCTCTCCGCTCCATGTACAAGTACCTCTCCGCTCCATGTACAAGTACCTCTCCGCTCCATGTACAAGTACATCTCTGCTCCATGTACAAGTACCTCTCCGCTCAATGTACAAGTACATCTCCGCTCCATGTACAAGTACCTCTCCGCTCCATGTACAAGTACATCTCCGCTCCATGTACAAGTACCTCTCCGCTCCATGTACAAGTACCTCTCCGCTCAATGTACAAGTACATCTCCGCTCCATGTACAAGTACATCTCTGCTCCATGTACAAGTACCTCTCCGCTCAATGTACAAGTACATCTCCGCTCCATGTACAAGTACCTCTCCGCTCCATGTACAAGTACCTCTCCGGTCCATGTACAAGTACCTCTCCGCTCCATGTACAAGTACCTCTCCGCTCAATGTACAAGTACCTCTCCGCTCCATGTACAAGTACCTCTCCGCTCCATGTACAAGTACCTCTCCGCTCCATGTACAAGTACCTCTCCGCTCCATGTACAAGTACATCTCTGCTCCATGTACAAGTACCTCTCCGCTCAATGTACAAGTACATCTCCGCTCCATGTACAAGTACCTCTCCGCTCCATGTACAAGTACATCTCCGCTCCATGTACAAGTACCTCTCCGCTCCATGTACAAGTACCTCTCCGCTCAATGTACAAGTACATCTCCGCTCCATGTACAAGTACATCTCTGCTCCATGTACAAGTACCTCTCCGCTCAATGTACAAGTACATCTCCGCTCCATGTACAAGTACCTCTCCGCTCCATGTACAAGTACCTCTCCGGTCCATGTACAAGTACCTCTCCGCTCCATGTACAAGTACCTCTCCGCTCCATGTACAAGTACCTCTCCGCTCAATGTCAAGTGTCGACAGTACCTCTCCGCTCCATGTACAAATACCTCTCCGCTCTCATGTACAAGTACCTCTCCGCTCCATGTACAAGTACCTCTCCGCTCAATGTCAAGTGTCGACAGTACCTCTCCGCTCCATGTACAAATACCTCTCCGCTCCATGTACAAGTACCTCTCCGCTCTCATGTACAAGTACCTCTCCGCTCCATGTACAAGTAGCTCTCCGCTCAATGTACAAGTGTCGACAGTACCTTTCCGCTCCATGTACAAATACCTCTCCGCTCTCATGTACAAGTACCTCTCCGCTCCATGTACAAGTACCTCTCCGCTCAATGTACAAATACCTCTCCGCTCCATGTATAAGTACCTCTCCGCTCTATGTACAAGTACCTCACCGCTCCATGTACAAGTACCTCTCCGCTCAATGTACAAATACCTCTCCGCTCCATGTACAAGTAGCTCTCCGCTGAATGTACAAGTGTCGACAGTACCTCTCCGCTCAATGTACAAGTACCTCTCCGCTCAATGTACAAATACCTCTCCGCTCCATGTACAAGTACCTCTCCGCTCAATGTCAAGTATCGACAGTACCTCTCCGCTCCATGTACAAGTACCTCTCCGCTGAATGTACAAGTGTCGACAGTACCTCTCCGCTCAATGTACAAGTACCTCTCCGCTCTCATGTACAAGTACCTCTCCGCTCCATGTACAAGTACCTCTCCCCTCAATGTACAAGTACCTCTGCGCTCCATGTACAAGTACCTCTCCGCTCAATGTACAAGTACCTCTCCGCTCAATGTACAAGTGTCGACAGTACCTCTCCGCTCCATGTACAAGTACCTCTCCGCTCAATGTACAAGTGTCGACAGTACCTCTACGCTCAATGTACAAGTGTCGACAGTACCTCTCCGCTCTCATGTACAAGTACCTCTCCGATCCATGTACAAGTACATCTCCGCTCCATGTACAAGTACATCTCCGCTCAATGTACAAGTACCTCTCCGCTCCATGTACAAGTACCTCTCCGCTCCATGTACAAGTACCTCTCCGCTCCATGTACAAGTACCTCTCCGCTCCATGTACAAGTACCTCTCCGCTCAATGTACAAGTACCTCTCCGCTCCATGTACAAGTACCTCTCCGCTCAATGTACAAGTACCTCTCCGCTCCATGTACAAGTACCTCTCCGCTCCATGTACAAGTACCTCTCCGCTCCATGTACAAGTACCTCTCCGCTCCATGTACAAGTACATCTCTGCTCCATGTACAAGTACCTCTCCGCTCAATGTACAAGTACATCTCCGCTCCATGTACAAGTACCTCTCCGCTCCATGTACAAGTACATCTCCGCTCCATGTACAAGTACCTCTCCGCTCCATGTACAAGTACCTCTCCGCTCAATGTACAAGTACATCTCCGCTCCATGTACAAGTACATCTCTGCTCCATGTACAAGTACCTCTCCGCTCAATGTACAAGTACATCTCCGCTCCATGTACAAGTACCTCTCCGCTCCATGTACAAGTACCTCTCCGGTCCATGTACAAGTACCTCTCCGCTCCATGTACAAGTACCTCTCCGCTCCATGTACAAGTACCTCTCCGCTCAATGTCAAGTGTCGACAGTACCTCTCCGCTCCATGTACAAATACCTCTCCGCTCTCATGTACAAGTACCTCTCCGCTCCATGTACAAGTACCTCTCCGCTCAATGTCAAGTGTCGACAGTACCTCTCCGCTCCATGTACAAATACCTCTCCGCTCCATGTACAAGTACCTCTCCGCTCTCATGTACAAGTACCTCTCCGCTCCATGTACAAGTAGCTCTCCGCTCAATGTACAAGTGTCGACAGTACCTTTCCGCTCCATGTACAAATACCTCTCCGCTCTCATGTACAAGTACCTCTCCGCTCCATGTACAAGTACCTCTCCGCTCAATGTACAAATACCTCTCCGCTCCATGTATAAGTACCTCTCCGCTCTATGTACAAGTACCTCTCCGCTCCATGTACAAGTACCTCTCCGCTCAATGTACAAATACCTCTCCGCTCCATGTACAAGTAGCTCTCCGCTGAATGTACAAGTGTCGACAGTACCTCTCCGCTCAATGTACAAGTACCTCTCCGCTCAATGTACAAATACCTCTCCGCTCCATGTACAAGTACCTCTCCGCTCAATGTCAAGTATCGACAGTACCTCTCCGCTCCATGTACAAGTACCTCTCCGCTGAATGTACAAGTGTCGACAGTACCTCTCCGCTCAATGTACAAGTACCTCTCCGCTCCATGTACAAGTACCTCTCCGCTCTCATGTACAAGTACCTCTCCGCTCCATGTACAAGTACCTCTCCGCTCAATGTACAAGTACCTCTGCGCTCCATGTACAAGTACCTCTCCGCTCAATGTACAAGTACCTCTCCGCTCAATGTACAAGTGTCGACAGTACCTCTCCGCTCCATGTACAAGTACCTCTCCGCTCAATGTACAAGTGTCGACAGTACCTCTACGCTCAATGTACAAGTGTCGACAGTACCTCTCCGCTCTCATGTACAAGTACCTCTCCGATCCATGTACAAGTACATCTCCGCTCCATGTACAAGTACATCTCCGCTCAATGTACAAGTACCTCTCCGCTCCATGTACAAGTACCTCTCCGCTCCATGTACAAGTACCTCTCCGCTCCATGTACAAGTACCTCTCCGCTCCATGTACAAGTACCTCTCCGCTCAATGTACAAGTACCTCTCCGCTCCATGTACAAGTACCTCTCCGCTCAATGTACAAGTACCTCTCCGCTCCATGTACAAGTACCTCTCCGCTCCATGTACAAGTACCTCTCCGCTCCATGTACAAGTACCTCTCCGCTCCATGTACAAGTACATCTCTGCTCCATGTACAAGTACCTCTCCGCTCAATGTACAAGTACATCTCCGCTCCATGTACAAGTACCTCTCCGCTCCATGTACAAGTACATCTCCGCTCCATGTACAAGTACCTCTCCGCTCCATGTACAAGTACCTCTCCGCTCAATGTACAAGTACATCTCCGCTCCATGTACAAGTACATCTCTGCTCCATGTACAAGTACCTCTCCGCTCAATGTACAAGTACATCTCCGCTCCATGTACAAGTACCTCTCCGCTCCATGTACAAGTACCTATCCGGTCCATGTACAAGTACCTCTCCGCTCCATGTACAAGTACCTCTCCGCTCCATGTACAAGTACCTCTCCGCTCAATGTCAAGTGTCGACAGTACCTCTCCGCTCCATGTACAAATACCTCTCCGCTCTCATGTACAAGTACCTCTCCGCTCCATGTACAAGTACCTCTCCGCTCAATGTCAAGTGTCGACAGTACCTCTCCGCTCCATGTACAAATACCTCTCCGCTCCATGTACAAGTACCTCTCCGCTCTCATGTACAAGTACCTCTCCGCTCCATGTACAAGTAGCTCTCCGCTCAATGTACAAGTGTCGACAGTACCTTTCCGCTCCATGTACAAATACCTCTCCGCTCTCATGTACAAGTACCTCTCCGCTCCATGTACAAGTACCTCTCCGCTCAATGTACAAATACCTCTCCGCTCCATGTATAAGTACCTCTCCGCTCTATGTACAAGTACCTCACCGCTCCATGTACAAGTACCTCTCCGCTCAATGTACAAATACCTCTCCGCTCCATGTACAAGTAGCTCTCCGCTGAATGTACAAGTGTCGACAGTACCTCTCCGCTCAATGTACAAGTACCTCTCCGCTCAATGTACAAATACCTCTCCGCTCCATGTACAAGTACCTCTCCGCTCAATGTCAAGTATCGACAGTACCTCTCCGCTCCATGTACAAGTACCTCTCCGCTGAATGTACAAGTGTCGACAGTACCTCTCCGCTCAATGTACAAGTACCTCTCCGCTCTCATGTACAAGTACCTCTCCGCTCCATGTACAAGTACCTCTCCCCTCAATGTACAAGTACCTCTGCGCTCCATGTACAAGTACCTCTCCGCTCAATGTACAAGTACCTCTCCGCTCAATGTACAAGTGTCGACAGTACCTCTCCGCTCCATGTACAAGTACCTCTCCGCTCAATGTACAAGTGTCGACAGTACCTCTACGCTCAATGTACAAGTGTCGACAGTACCTCTCCGCTCTCATGTACAAGTACCTCTCCGATCCATGTACAAGTACATCTCCGCTCCATGTACAAGTACATCTCCGCTCAATGTACAAGTACCTCTCCGCTCCATGTACAAGTACCTCTCCGCTCCATGTACAAGTACCTCTCCGCTCCATGTACAAGTACCTCTCCGCTCCATGTACAAGTACCTCTCCGCTCAATGTCAAGTGTCGACAGTACCTCTCCGCTCCATGTACAAATACCTCTCCGCTCTCATGTACAAGTACCTCTCCGCTCCATGTACAAGTACCTCTCCGCTCAATGTCAAGTGTCGACAGTACCTCTCCGCTCCATGTACAAATACCTCTCCGCTCCATGTACAAGTACCTCTCCGCTCTCATGTACAAGTACCTCTCCGCTCCATGTACAAGTAGCTCTCCGCTCAATGTACAAGTGTCGACAGTACCTTTCCGCTCCATGTACAAATACCTCTCCGCTCTCATGTACAAGTACCTCTCCGCTCCATGTACAAGTACCTCTCCGCTCAATGTACAAATACCTCTCCGCTCCATGTATAAGTACCTCTCCGCTCTATGTACAAGTACCTCACCGCTCCATGTACAAGTACCTCTCCGCTCAATGTACAAATACCTCTCCGCTCCATGTACAAGTAGCTCTCCGCTGAATGTACAAGTGTCGACAGTACCTCTCCGCTCAATGTACAAGTACCTCTCCGCTCAATGTACAAATACCTCTCCGCTCCATGTACAAGTACCTCTCCGCTCAATGTCAAGTATCGACAGTACCTCTCCGCTCCATGTACAAGTACCTCTCCGCTGAATGTACAAGTGTCGACAGTACCTCTCCGCTCAATGTACAAGTACCTCTCCGCTCTCATGTACAAGTACCTCTCCGCTCCATGTACAAGTACCTCTCCCCTCAATGTACAAGTACCTCTGCGCTCCATGTACAAGTACCTCTCCGCTCAATGTACAAGTACCTCTCCGCTCAATGTACAAGTGTCGACAGTACCTCTCCGCTCCATGTACAAGTACCTCTCCGCTCAATGTACAAGTGTCGACAGTACCTCTACGCTCAATGTACAAGTGTCGACAGTACCTCTCCGCTCTCATGTACAAGTACCTCTCCGATCCATGTACAAGTACATCTCCGCTCCATGTACAAGTACATCTCCGCTCAATGTACAAGTACCTCTCCGCTCCATGTACAAGTACCTCTCCGCTCCATGTACAAGTACCTCTCCGCTCCATGTACAAGTACCTCTCCGCTCCATGTACAAGTACCTCTCCGCTCAATGTACAAGTACCTCTCCGCTCCATGTACAAGTACCTCTCCGCTCAATGTACAAGTACCTCTCCGCTCCATGTACAAGTACCTCTCCGCTCCATGTACAAGTACCTCTCCGCTCCATGTACAAGTACCTCTCCGCTCCATGTACAAGTACATCTCTGCTCCATGTACAAGTACCTCTCCGCTCAATGTACAAGTACATCTCCGCTCCATGTACAAGTACCTCTCCGCTCCATGTACAAGTACATCTCCGCTCCATGTACAAGTACCTCTCCGCTCCATGTACAAGTACCTCTCCGCTCAATGTACAAGTACATCTCCGCTCCATGTACAAGTACATCTCTGCTCCATGTACAAGTACCTCTCCGCTCAATGTACAAGTACATCTCCGCTCCATGTACAAGTACCTCTCCGCTCCATGTACAAGTACCTCTCCGGTCCATGTACAAGTACCTCTCCGCTCCATGTACAAGTACCTCTCCGCTCCATGTACAAGTACCTCTCCGCTCAATGTCAAGTGTCGACAGTACCTCTCCGCTCCATGTACAAATACCTCTCCGCTCTCATGTACAAGTACCTCTCCGCTCCATGTACAAGTACCTCTCCGCTCAATGTCAAGTGTCGACAGTACCTCTCCGCTCCATGTACAAATACCTCTCCGCTCCATGTACAAGTACCTCTCCGCTCTCATGTACAAGTACCTCTCCGCTCCATGTACAAGTAGCTCTCCGCTCAATGTACAAGTGTCGACAGTACCTTTCCGCTCCATGTACAAATACCTCTCCGCTCTCATGTACAAGTACCTCTCCGCTCCATGTACAAGTACCTCTCCGCTCAATGTACAAATACCTCTCCGCTCCATGTATAAGTACCTCTCCGCTCTATGTACAAGTACCTCTCCGCTCCATGTACAAGTACCTCTCCGCTCAATGTACAAATACCTCTCCGCTCCATGTACAAGTAGCTCTCCGCTGAATGTACAAGTGTCGACAGTACCTCTCCGCTCAATGTACAAGTACCTCTCCGCTCAATGTACAAATACCTCTCCGCTCCATGTACAAGTACCTCTCCGCTCAATGTCAAGTATCGACAGTACCTCTCCGCTCCATGTACAAGTACCTCTCCGCTGAATGTACAAGTGTCGACAGTACCTCTCCGCTCAATGTACAAGTACCTCTCCGCTCCATGTACAAGTACCTCTCCGCTCTCATGTACAAGTACCTCTCCGCTCCATGTACAAGTACCTCTCCGCTCAATGTACAAGTACCTCTGCGCTCCATGTACAAGTACCTCTCCGCTCAATGTACAAGTACCTCTCCGCTCAATGTACAAGTGTCGACAGTACCTCTCCGCTCCATGTACAAGTACCTCTCCGCTCAATGTACAAGTGTCGACAGTACCTCTACGCTCAATGTACAAGTGTCGACAGTACCTCTCCGCTCTCATGTACAAGTACCTCTCCGATCCATGTACAAGTACATCTCCGCTCCATGTACAAGTACATCTCCGCTCAATGTACAAGTACCTCTCCGCTCCATGTACAAGTACCTCTCCGCTCCATGTACAAGTACCTCTCCGCTCCATGTACAAGTACCTCTCCGCTCCATGTACAAGTACCTCTCCGCTCAATGTACAAGTACCTCTCCGCTCCATGTACAAGTACCTCTCCGCTCAATGTACAAGTACCTCTCCGCTCCATGTACAAGTACCTCTCCGCTCCATGTACAAGTACCTCTCCGCTCCATGTACAAGTACCTCTCCGCTCCATGTACAAGTACATCTCTGCTCCATGTACAAGTACCTCTCCGCTCAATGTACAAGTACATCTCCGCTCCATGTACAAGTACCTCTCCGCTCCATGTACAAGTACATCTCCGCTCCATGTACAAGTACCTCTCCGCTCCATGTACAAGTACCTCTCCGCTCAATGTACAAGTACATCTCCGCTCCATGTACAAGTACATCTCTGCTCCATGTACAAGTACCTCTCCGCTCAATGTACAAGTACATCTCCGCTCCATGTACAAGTACCTCTCCGCTCCATGTACAAGTACCTATCCGGTCCATGTACAAGTACCTCTCCGCTCCATGTACAAGTACCTCTCCGCTCCATGTACAAGTACCTCTCCGCTCAATGTCAAGTGTCGACAGTACCTCTCCGCTCCATGTACAAATACCTCTCCGCTCTCATGTACAAGTACCTCTCCGCTCCATGTACAAGTACCTCTCCGCTCAATGTCAAGTGTCGACAGTACCTCTCCGCTCCATGTACAAATACCTCTCCGCTCCATGTACAAGTACCTCTCCGCTCTCATGTACAAGTACCTCTCCGCTCCATGTACAAGTAGCTCTCCGCTCAATGTACAAGTGTCGACAGTACCTTTCCGCTCCATGTACAAATACCTCTCCGCTCTCATGTACAAGTACCTCTCCGCTCCATGTACAAGTACCTCTCCGCTCAATGTACAAATACCTCTCCGCTCCATGTATAAGTACCTCTCCGCTCTATGTACAAGTACCTCACCGCTCCATGTACAAGTACCTCTCCGCTCAATGTACAAATACCTCTCCGCTCCATGTACAAGTAGCTCTCCGCTGAATGTACAAGTGTCGACAGTACCTCTCCGCTCAATGTACAAGTACCTCTCCGCTCAATGTACAAATACCTCTCCGCTCCATGTACAAGTACCTCTCCGCTCAATGTCAAGTATCGACAGTACCTCTCCGCTCCATGTACAAGTACCTCTCCGCTGAATGTACAAGTGTCGACAGTACCTCTCCGCTCAATGTACAAGTACCTCTCCGCTCTCATGTACAAGTACCTCTCCGCTCCATGTACAAGTACCTCTCCCCTCAATGTACAAGTACCTCTGCGCTCCATGTACAAGTACCTCTCCGCTCAATGTACAAGTACCTCTCCGCTCAATGTACAAGTGTCGACAGTACCTCTCCGCTCCATGTACAAGTACCTCTCCGCTCAATGTACAAGTGTCGACAGTACCTCTACGCTCAATGTACAAGTGTCGACAGTACCTCTCCGCTCTCATGTACAAGTACCTCTCCGATCCATGTACAAGTACATCTCCGCTCCATGTACAAGTACATCTCCGCTCAATGTACAAGTACCTCTCCGCTCCATGTACAAGTACCTCTCCGCTCCATGTACAAGTACCTCTCCGCTCCATGTACAAGTACCTCTCCGCTCCATGTACAAGTACCTCTCCGCTCAATGTACAAATACCTCTCCGCTCCATGTATAAGTACCTCTCCGCTCTATGTACAAGTACCTCTCCGGTCCATGTACAAGTACCTCTCCGCTCCATGTACAAGTACCTCTCCGCTCCATGTACAAGTACCTCTCCGCTCAATGTCAAGTGTCGACAGTACCTCTCCGCTCCATGTACAAATACCTCTCCGCTCTCATGTACAAGTACCTCTCCGCTCCATGTACAAGTACCTCTCCGCTCAATGTCAAGTGTCGACAGTACCTCTCCGCTCCATGTACAAATACCTCTCCGCTCCATGTACAAGTACCTCTCCGCTCTCATGTACAAGTACCTCTCCGCTCCATGTACAAGTAGCTCTCCGCTCAATGTACAAGTGTCGACAGTACCTTTCCGCTCCATGTACAAATACCTCTCCGCTCTCATGTACAAGTACCTCTCCGCTCCATGTACAAGTACCTCTCCGCTCAATGTACAAATACCTCTCCGCTCCATGTATAAGTACCTCTCCGCTCTATGTACAAGTACCTCTCCGCTCCATGTACAAGTACCTCTCCGCTCAATGTACAAATACCTCTCCGCTCCATGTACAAGTAGCTCTCCGCTGAATGTACAAGTGTCGACAGTACCTCTCCGCTCAATGTACAAGTACCTCTCCGCTCAATGTACAAATACCTCTCCGCTCCATGTACAAGTACCTCTCCGCTCAATGTCAAGTATCGACAGTACCTCTCCGCTCCATGTACAAGTACCTCTCCGCTGAATGTACAAGTGTCGACAGTACCTCTCCGCTCAATGTACAAGTACCTCTCCGCTCCATGTACAAGTACCTCTCCGCTCTCATGTACAAGTACCTCTCCGCTCCATGTACAAGTACCTCTCCGCTCAATGTACAAGTACCTCTGCGCTCCATGTACAAGTACCTCTCCGCTCAATGTACAAGTACCTCTCCGCTCAATGTACAAGTGTCGACAGTACCTCTCCGCTCCATGTACAAGTACCTCTCCGCTCAATGTACAAGTGTCGACAGTACCTCTACGCTCAATGTACAAGTGTCGACAGTACCTCTCCGCTCTCATGTACAAGTACCTCTCCGATCCATGTACAAGTACATCTCCGCTCCATGTACAAGTACATCTCCGCTCAATGTACAAGTACCTCTCCGCTCCATGTACAAGTACCTCTCCGCTCCATGTACAAGTACCTCTCCGCTCCATGTACAAGTACCTCTCCGCTCCATGTACAAGTACCTCTCCGCTCAATGTACAAGTACCTCTCCGCTCCATGTACAAGTACCTCTCCGCTCAATGTACAAGTACCTCTCCGCTCCATGTACAAGTACCTCTCCGCTCCATGTACAAGTACCTCTCCGCTCCATGTACAAGTACCTCTCCGCTCCATGTACAAGTACATCTCTGCTCCATGTACAAGTACCTCTCCGCTCAATGTACAAGTACATCTCCGCTCCATGTACAAGTACCTCTCCGCTCCATGTACAAGTACATCTCCGCTCCATGTACAAGTACCTCTCCGCTCCATGTACAAGTACCTCTCCGCTCAATGTACAAGTACATCTCCGCTCCATGTACAAGTACATCTCTGCTCCATGTACAAGTACCTCTCCGCTCAATGTACAAGTACATCTCCGCTCCATGTACAAGTACCTCTCCGCTCCATGTACAAGTACCTATCCGGTCCATGTACAAGTACCTCTCCGCTCCATGTACAAGTACCTCTCCGCTCCATGTACAAGTACCTCTCCGCTCAATGTCAAGTGTCGACAGTACCTCTCCGCTCCATGTACAAATACCTCTCCGCTCTCATGTACAAGTACCTCTCCGCTCCATGTACAAGTACCTCTCCGCTCAATGTCAAGTGTCGACAGTACCTCTCCGCTCCATGTACAAATACCTCTCCGCTCCATGTACAAGTACCTCTCCGCTCTCATGTACAAGTACCTCTCCGCTCCATGTACAAGTAGCTCTCCGCTCAATGTACAAGTGTCGACAGTACCTTTCCGCTCCATGTACAAATACCTCTCCGCTCTCATGTACAAGTACCTCTCCGCTCCATGTACAAGTACCTCTCCGCTCAATGTACAAATACCTCTCCGCTCCATGTATAAGTACCTCTCCGCTCTATGTACAAGTACCTCACCGCTCCATGTACAAGTACCTCTCCGCTCAATGTACAAATACCTCTCCGCTCCATGTACAAGTAGCTCTCCGCTGAATGTACAAGTGTCGACAGTACCTCTCCGCTCAATGTACAAGTACCTCTCCGCTCAATGTACAAATACCTCTCCGCTCCATGTACAAGTACCTCTCCGCTCAATGTCAAGTATCGACAGTACCTCTCCGCTCCATGTACAAGTACCTCTCCGCTGAATGTACAAGTGTCGACAGTACCTCTCCGCTCAATGTACAAGTACCTCTCCGCTCTCATGTACAAGTACCTCTCCGCTCCATGTACAAGTACCTCTCCCCTCAATGTACAAGTACCTCTGCGCTCCATGTACAAGTACCTCTCCGCTCAATGTACAAGTACCTCTCCGCTCAATGTACAAGTGTCGACAGTACCTCTCCGCTCCATGTACAAGTACCTCTCCGCTCAATGTACAAGTGTCGACAGTACCTCTACGCTCAATGTACAAGTGTCGACAGTACCTCTCCGCTCTCATGTACAAGTACCTCTCCGATCCATGTACAAGTACATCTCCGCTCCATGTACAAGTACATCTCCGCTCAATGTACAAGTACCTCTCCGCTCCATGTACAAGTACCTCTCCGCTCCATGTACAAGTACCTCTCCGCTCCATGTACAAGTACCTCTCCGCTCCATGTACAAGTACCTCTCCGCTCAATGTACAAGTACCTCTCCGCTCCATGTACAAGTACCTCTCCGCTCAATGTACAAGTACCTCTCCGCTCCATGTACAAGTACCTCTCCGCTCCATGTACAAGTACCTCTCCGCTCCATGTACAAGTACCTCTCCGCTCCATGTACAAGTACATCTCTGCTCCATGTACAAGTACCTCTCCGCTCAATGTACAAGTACATCTCCGCTCCATGTACAAGTACCTCTCCGCTCCATGTACAAGTACATCTCCGCTCCATGTACAAGTACCTCTCCGCTCCATGTACAAGTACCTCTCCGCTCAATGTACAAGTACATCTCCGCTCCATGTACAAGTACATCTCTGCTCCATGTACAAGTACCTCTCCGCTCAATGTACAAGTACATCTCCGCTCCATGTACAAGTACCTCTCCGCTCCATGTACAAGTACCTCTCCGGTCCATGTACAAGTACCTCTCCGCTCCATGTACAAGTACCTCTCCGCTCCATGTACAAGTACCTCTCCGCTCAATGTCAAGTGTCGACAGTACCTCTCCGCTCCATGTACAAATACCTCTCCGCTCTCATGTACAAGTACCTCTCCGCTCCATGTACAAGTACCTCTCCGCTCAATGTCAAGTGTCGACAGTACCTCTCCGCTCCATGTACAAATACCTCTCCGCTCCATGTACAAGTACCTCTCCGCTCTCATGTACAAGTACCTCTCCGCTCCATGTACAAGTAGCTCTCCGCTCAATGTACAAGTGTCGACAGTACCTTTCCGCTCCATGTACAAATACCTCTCCGCTCTCATGTACAAGTACCTCTCCGCTCCATGTACAAGTACCTCTCCGCTCAATGTACAAATACCTCTCCGCTCCATGTATAAGTACCTCTCCGCTCTATGTACAAGTACCTCTCCGCTCCATGTACAAGTACCTCTCCGCTCAATGTACAAATACCTCTCCGCTCCATGTACAAGTAGCTCTCCGCTGAATGTACAAGTGTCGACAGTACCTCTCCGCTCAATGTACAAGTACCTCTCCGCTCAATGTACAAATACCTCTCCGCTCCATGTACAAGTACCTCTCCGCTCAATGTCAAGTATCGACAGTACCTCTCCGCTCCATGTACAAGTACCTCTCCGCTGAATGTACAAGTGTCGACAGTACCTCTCCGCTCAATGTACAAGTACCTCTCCGCTCCATGTACAAGTACCTCTCCGCTCTCATGTACAAGTACCTCTCCGCTCCATGTACAAGTACCTCTCCGCTCAATGTACAAGTACCTCTGCGCTCCATGTACAAGTACCTCTCCGCTCAATGTACAAGTACCTCTCCGCTCAATGTACAAGTGTCGACAGTACCTCTCCGCTCCATGTACAAGTACCTCTCCGCTCAATGTACAAGTGTCGACAGTACCTCTACGCTCAATGTACAAGTGTCGACAGTACCTCTCCGCTCTCATGTACAAGTACCTCTCCGATCCATGTACAAGTACATCTCCGCTCCATGTACAAGTACATCTCCGCTCAATGTACAAGTACCTCTCCGCTCCATGTACAAGTACCTCTCCGCTCCATGTACAAGTACCTCTCCGCTCCATGTACAAGTACCTCTCCGCTCCATGTACAAGTACCTCTCCGCTCAATGTACAAGTACCTCTCCGCTCCATGTACAAGTACCTCTCCGCTCAATGTACAAGTACCTCTCCGCTCCATGTACAAGTACCTCTCCGCTCCATGTACAAGTACCTCTCCGCTCCATGTACAAGTACCCCTCCGCTCCATGTACAAGTACATCTCTGCTCCATGTACAAGTACCTCTCCGCTCAATGTACAAGTACATCTCCGCTCCATGTACAAGTACCTCTCCGCTCCATGTACAAGTACATCTCCGCTCCATGTACAAGTACCTCTCCGCTCCATGTACAAGTACCTCTCCGCTCAATGTACAAGTACATCTCCGCTCCATGTACAAGTACATCTCTGCTCCATGTACAAGTACCTCTCCGCTCAATGTACAAGTACATCTCCGCTCCATGTACAAGTACCTCTCCGCTCCATGTACAAGTACCTCTCCGGTCCATGTACAAGTACCTCTCCGCTCCATGTACAAGTACCTCTCCGCTCAATGTACAAGTACATCTCCGCTCCATGTACAAGTACATCTCTGCTCCATGTACAAGTACCTCTCCGCTCAATGTACAAGTACATCTCCGCTCCATGTACAAGTACCTCTCCGCTCCATGTACAAGTACCTCTCCGGTCCATGTACAAGTACCTCTCCGCTCCATGTACAAGTACCTCTCCGCTCCATGTACAAGTACCTCTCCGCTCAATGTCAAGTGTCGACAGTACCTCTCCGCTCCATGTACAAATACCTCTCCGCTCTCATGTACAAGTACCTCTCCGCTCCATGTACAAGTACCTCTCCGCTCAATGTCAAGTGTCGACAGTACCTCTCCGCTCCATGTACAAATACCTCTCCGCTCCATGTACAAGTACCTCTCCGCTCTCATGTACAAGTACCTCTCCGCTCCATGTACAAGTAGCTCTCCGCTCAATGTACAAGTGTCGACAGTACCTTTCCGCTCCATGTACAAATACCTCTCCGCTCTCATGTACAAGTACCTCTCCGCTCCATGTACAAGTACCTCTCCGCTCAATGTACAAATACCTCTCCGCTCCATGTATAAGTACCTCTCCGCTCTATGTACAAGTACCTCTCCGCTCCATGTACAAGTACCTCTCCGCTCAATGTACAAATACCTCTCCGCTCCATGTACAAGTAGCTCTCCGCTGAATGTACAAGTGTCGACAGTACCTCTCCGCTCAATGTACAAGTACCTCTCCGCTCAATGTACAAATACCTCTCCGCTCCATGTACAAGTACCTCTCCGCTCAATGTCAAGTATCGACAGTACCTCTCCGCTCCATGTACAAGTACCTCTCCGCTGAATGTACAAGTGTCGACAGTACCTCTCCGCTCAATGTACAAGTACCTCTCCGCTCCATGTACAAGTACCTCTCCGCTCTCATGTACAAGTACCTCCCTGCTCCATGTACAAGTACCTCTCCGCTCAATGTACAAGTACCTCTGCGCTCCATGTACAAGTACCTCTCCGCTCAATGTACAAGTACCTCTCCGCTCAATGTACAAGTGTTGACAGTACCTCTCCGCTCCATGTACAAGTACCTCTCCGCTCAATGTACAAGTGTCGACAGTACCTCTACGCTCAATGTACAAGTGTCGACAGTACCTCTCCGCTCTCATGTACAAGTACCTCTCCGATCCATGTACAAGTACATCTCCGCTCCATGTACAAGTACATCTCCGCTCAATGTACAAGTACCTCTCCGCTCCATGTACAAGTACCTCTCCGCTCCATGTACAAGTACCTCTCCGCTCCATGTACAAGTACCTCTCCGCTCCATGTACAAGTACCTCTCCGCTCAATGTACAAGTACCTCTCCGCTCCATGTACAAGTACCTCTCCGCTCAATGTACAAGTACCTCTCCGCTCCATGTACAAGTACCTCTCCGCTCCATGTACAAGTACCTCTCCGCTCCATGTACAAGTACCTCTCCGCTCCATGTACAAGTACATCTCTGCTCCATGTACAAGTACCTCTCCGCTCAATGTACAAGTACATCTCCGCTCCATGTACAAGTACCTCTCCGCTCCATGTACAAGTACATCTCCGCTCCATGTACAAGTACCTCTCCGCTCCATGTACAAGTACCTCTCCGCTCAATGTACAAGTACATCTCCGCTCCATGTACAAGTACATCTCTGCTCCATGTACAAGTACCTCTCCGCTCAATGTACAAGTACATCTCCGCTCCATGTACAAGTACCTCTCCGCTCCATGTACAAGTACCTCTCCGGTCCATGTACAAGTACCTCTCCGCTCCATGTACAAGTACCTCTCCGCTCCATGTACAAGTACCTCTCCGCTCAATGTCAAGTGTCGACAGTACCTCTCCGCTCCATGTACAAATACCTCTCCGCTCTCATGTACAAGTACCTCTCCGCTCCATGTACAAGTACCTCTCCGCTCAATGTCAAGTGTCGACAGTACCTCTCCGCTCCATGTACAAATACCTCTCCGCTCCATGTACAAGTACCTCTCCGCTCTCATGTACAAGTACCTCTCCGCTCCATGTACAAGTAGCTCTCCGCTCAATGTACAAGTGTCGACAGTACCTTTCCGCTCCATGTACAAATACCTCTCCGCTCTCATGTACAAGTACCTCTCCGCTCCATGTACAAGTACCTCTCCGCTCAATGTACAAATACCTCTCCGCTCCATGTATAAGTACCTCTCCGCTCTATGTACAAGTACCTCTCCGCTCCATGTACAAGTACCTCTCCGCTCAATGTACAAATACCTCTCCGCTCCATGTACAAGTAGCTCTCCGCTGAATGTACAAGTGTCGACAGTACCTCTCCGCTCAATGTACAAGTACCTCTCCGCTCAATGTACAAATACCTCTCCGCTCCATGTACAAGTACCTCTCCGCTCAATGTCAAGTATCGACAGTACCTCTCCGCTCCATGTACAAGTACCTCTCCGCTGAATGTACAAGTGTCGACAGTACCTCTCCGCTCAATGTACAAGTACCTCTCCGCTCCATGTACAAGTACCTCTCCGCTCAATGTACAAGTGTCGACAGTACCTCTCCGCTCCATGTACAAGTACCTCTCCGCTCAATGTACAAGTGTCGACAGTACCTCTACGCTCAATGTACAAGTGTCGACAGTACCTCTCCGCTCTCATGTACAAGTACCTCTCCGATCCATGTACAAGTACATCTCCGCTCCATGTACAAGTACATCTCCGCTCAATGTACAAGTACCTCTCCGCTCCATGTACAAGTACCTCTCCGCTCCATGTACAAGTACCTCTCCGCTCCATGTACAAGTACCTCTCCGCTCCATGTACAAGTACCTCTCCGCTCAATGTACAAGTACCTCTCCGCTCCATGTACAAGTACCTCTCCGCTCAATGTACAAGTACCTCTCCGCTCCATGTACAAGTACCTCTCCGCTCCATGTACAAGTACCTCTCTGCTCCATGTACAAGTACCTCTCCGCTCCATGTACAAGTACATCTCTGCTCCATGTACAAGTACCTCTCCGCTCAATGTACAAGTACATCTCCGCTCCATGTACAAGTACCTCTCCGCTCCATGTACAAGTACATCTCCGCTCCATGTACAAGTACCTCTCCGCTCCATGTACAAGTACCTCTCCGCTCAATGTACAAGTACATCTCCGCTCCATGTACAAGTACATCTCTGCTCCATGTACAAGTACCTCTCCGCTCAATGTACAAGTACATCTCCGCTCCATGTACAAGTACCTCTCCGCTCCATGTACAAGTACCTCTCCGGTCCATGTACAAGTACCTCTCCGCTCCATGTACAAGTACCTCTCCGCTCCATGTACAAGTACCTCTCCGCTCAATGTCAAGTGTCGACAGTACCTCTCCGCTCCATGTACAAATACCTCTCCGCTCTCATGTACAAGTACCTCTCCGCTCCATGTACAAGTACCTCTCCGCTCAATGTCAAGTGTCGACAGTACCTCTCCGCTCCATGTACAAATACCTCTCCGCTCCATGTACAAGTACCTCTCCGCTCTCATGTACAAGTACCTCTCCGCTCCATGTACAAGTAGCTCTCCGCTCAATGTACAAGTGTCGACAGTACCTTTCCGCTCCATGTACAAATACCTCTCCGCTCTCATGTACAAGTACCTCTCCGCTCCATGTACAAGTACCTCTCCGCTCAATGTACAAATACCTCTCCGCTCCATGTATAAGTACCTCTCCGCTCTATGTACAAGTACCTCTCCGCTCCATGTACAAGTACCTCTCCGCTCAATGTACAAATACCTCTCCGCTCCATGTACAAGTAGCTCTCCGCTGAATGTACAAGTGTCGACAGTACCTCTCCGCTCAATGTACAAGTACCTCTCCGCTCAATGTACAAATACCTCTCCGCTCCATGTACAAGTACCTCTCCGCTCAATGTCAAGTATCGACAGTACCTCTCCGCTCCATGTACAAGTACCTCTCCGCTGAATGTACAAGTGTCGACAGTACCTCTCCGCTCAATGTACAAGTACCTCTCCGCTCCATGTACAAGTACCTCTCCGCTCTCATGTACAAGTACCTCTCCGCTCCATGTACAAGTACCTCTCCGCTCAATGTACAAGTACCTCTGCGCTCCATGTACAAGTACCTCTCCGCTCAATGTACAAGTACCTCTCCGCTCAATGTACAAGTGTCGACAGTACCTCTCCGCTCCATGTACAAGTACCTCTCCGCTCAATGTACAAGTGTCGACAGTACCTCTACGCTCAATGTACAAGTGTCGACAGTACCTCTCCGCTCTCATGTACAAGTACCTCTCCGATCCATGTACAAGTACATCTCCGCTCCATGTACAAGTACATCTCCGCTCAATGTACAAGTACCTCTCCGCTCCATGTACAAGTACCTCTCCGCTCCATGTACAAGTACCTCTCCGCTCCATGTACAAGTACCTCTCCGCTCCATGTACAAGTACCTCTCCGCTCAATGTACAAGTACCTCTCCGCTCCATGTACAAGTACCTCTCCGCTCAATGTACAAGTACCTCTCCGCTCCATGTACAAGTACCTCTCCGCTCCATGTACAAGTACCTCTCCGCTCCATGTACAAGTACCTCTCCGCTCCATGTACAAGTACATCTCTGCTCCATGTACAAGTACCTCTCCGCTCAATGTACAAGTACATCTCCGCTCCATGTACAAGTACCTCTCCGCTCCATGTACAAGTACATCTCCGCTCCATGTACAAGTACCTCTCCGCTCCATGTACAAGTACCTCTCCGCTCAATGTACAAGTACATCTCCGCTCCATGTACAAGTACATCTCTGCTCCATGTACAAGTACCTCTCCGCTCAATGTACAAGTACATCTCCGCTCCATGTACAAGTACCTCTCCGCTCCATGTACAAGTACCTCTCCGGTCCATGTACAAGTACCTCTCCGCTCCATGTACAAGTACCTCTCCGCTCAATGTACAAGTACATCTCCGCTCCATGTACAAGTACATCTCTGCTCCATGTACAAGTACCTCTCCGCTCAATGTACAAGTACATCTCCGCTCCATGTACAAGTACCTCTCCGCTCCATGTACAAGTACCTCTCCGGTCCATGTACAAGTACCTCTCCGCTCCATGTACAAGTACCTCTCCGCTCCATGTACAAGTACCTCTCCGCTCAATGTCAAGTGTCGACAGTACCTCTCCGCTCCATGTACAAATACCTCTCCGCTCTCATGTACAAGTACCTCTCCGCTCCATGTACAAGTACCTCTCCGCTCAATGTCAAGTGTCGACAGTACCTCTCCGCTCCATGTACAAATACCTCTCCGCTCCATGTACAAGTACCTCTCCGCTCTCATGTACAAGTACCTCTCCGCTCCATGTACAAGTAGCTCTCCGCTCAATGTACAAGTGTCGACAGTACCTTTCCGCTCCATGTACAAATACCTCTCCGCTCTCATGTACAAGTACCTCTCCGCTCCATGTACAAGTACCTCTCCGCTCAATGTACAAATACCTCTCCGCTCCATGTATAAGTACCTCTCCGCTCTATGTACAAGTACCTCTCCGCTCCATGTACAAGTACCTCTCCGCTCAATGTACAAATACCTCTCCGCTCCATGTACAAGTAGCTCTCCGCTGAATGTACAAGTGTCGACAGTACCTCTCCGCTCAATGTACAAGTACCTCTCCGCTCAATGTACAAATACCTCTCCGCTCCATGTACAAGTACCTCTCCGCTCAATGTCAAGTATCGACAGTACCTCTCCGCTCCATGTACAAGTACCTCTCCGCTGAATGTACAAGTGTCGACAGTACCTCTCCGCTCAATGTACAAGTACCTCTCCGCTCCATGTACAAGTACCTCTCCGCTCTCATGTACAAGTACCTCTCCGCTCCATGTACAAGTACCTCTCCGCTCAATGTACAAGTACCTCTGTGCTCCATGTACAAGTACCTCTCCGCTCAATGTACAAGTACCTCTCCGCTCAATGTACAAGTGTTGACAGTACCTCTCCGCTCCATGTACAAGTACCTCTCCGCTCAATGTACAAGTGTCGACAGTACCTCTACGCTCAATGTACAAGTGTCGACAGTACCTCTCCGCTCTCATGTACAAGTACCTCTCCGATCCATGTACAAGTACATCTCCGCTCCATGTACAAGTACATCTCCGCTCCATGTACAAGTACCTCTCCGCTCCATGTACAAGTACCTCTCCGCTCCATGTACAAGTACCTCTCCGCTCCATGTACAAGTACCTCTCCGCTCCATGTACAAGTACCTCTCCGCTTAATGTACAAGTACCTCTCTGCTCCATGTACAAGTACCTCTCCGCTCAATGTACAAGTACCTCTCCGCTCCATGTACAAGTACCTCTCCGCTCCATGTACAAGTACCTCTCCGCTCCATGTACAAGTACCTCTCCGCTCCATGTACAAGTACATCTCTGCTCCATGTACAAGTACCTCTCCGCTCAATGTACAAGTACATCTCCGCTCCATGTACAAGTACCTCTCCGCTCCATGTACAAGTACATCTCCGCTCCATGTACAAGTACCTCTCCGCTCCATGTACAAGTACCTCTCCGCTCAATGTACAAGTACATCTCCGCTCCATGTACAAGTACATCTCTGCTCCATGTACAAGTACCTCTCCGCTCAATGTACAAGTACATCTCCGCTCCATGTACAAGTACCTCTCCGCTCCATGTACAAGTACCTCTCCGGTCCATGTACAAGTACCTCTCCGCTCCATGTACAAGTACCTCTCCGCTCCATGTACAAGTACCTCTCCGCTCAATGTCAAGTGTCGACAGTACCTCTCCGCTCCATGTACAAATACCTCTCCGCTCTCATGTACAAGTACCTCTCCGCTCCATGTACAAGTACCTCTCCGCTCAATGTCAAGTGTCGACAGTACCTCTCCGCTCCATGTACAAATACCTCTCCGCTCCATGTACAAGTACCTCTCCGCTCTCATGTACAAGTACCTCTCCGCTCCATGTACAAGTAGCTCTCCGCTCAATGTACAAGTGTCGACAGTACCTTTCCGCTCCATGTACAAATACCTCTCCGCTCTCATGTACAAGTACCTCTCCGCTCCATGTACAAGTACCTCTCCGCTCAATGTACAAATACCTCTCCGCTCCATGTATAAGTACCTCTCCGCTCTATGTACAAGTACCTCTCCGCTCCATGTACAAGTACCTCTCCGCTCAATGTACAAATACCTCTCCGCTCCATGTACAAGTAGCTCTCCGCTGAATGTACAAGTGTCGACAGTACCTCTCCGCTCAATGTACAAGTACCTCTCCGCTCAATGTACAAATACCTCTCCGCTCCATGTACAAGTACCTCTCCGCTCAATGTCAAGTATCGACAGTACCTCTCCGCTCCATGTACAAGTACCTCTCCGCTGAATGTACAAGTGTCGACAGTACCTCTCCGCTCAATGTACAAGTACCTCTCCGCTCCATGTACAAGTACCTCTCCGCTCAATGTACAAGTGTCGACAGTACCTCTCCGCTCCATGTACAAGTACCTCTCCGCTCAATGTACAAGTGTCGACAGTACCTCTACGCTCAATGTACAAGTGTCGACAGTACGTCTCCGCTCTCATGTACAAGTACCTCTCCGATCCATGTACAAGTACATCTCCGCTCCATGTACAAGTACATCTCCGCTCAATGTACAAGTACCTCTCCGCTCCATGTACAAGTACCTCTCCGCTCCATGTACAAGTACCTCTCCGCTCCATGTACAAGTACCTCTCCGCTCCATGTACAAGTACCTCTCCGCTCAATGTACAAGTACCTCTCCGCTCCATGTACAAGTACCTCTCCGCTCAATGTACAAGTACCTCTCCGCTCCATGTACAAGTACCTCTCCGCTCCATGTACAAGTACCTCTCCGCTCCATGTACAAGTACCTCTCCGCTCAATGTCAAGTATCGACAGTACCTCTCCGCTCCATGTACAAGTACCTCTCCGCTGAATGTACAAGTGTCGACAGTACCTCTCCGCTCAATGTACAAGTACCTCTCCGCTCCATGTACAAGTACCTCTCCGTTCTCATGTACAAGTACCTCTCCGCTCCATGTACAAGTACCTCTCCGCTCAATGTACAAGTACCTCTGCGCTCCATGTACAAGTACCTCTCCGCTCAATGTACAAGTACCTCTCCGCTCAATGTACAAGTGTCGACAGTACCTCTCCGCTCCATGTACAAGTACCTCTCCGCTCAATGTACAAGTGTCGACAGTACCTCTACGCTCAATGTACAAGTGTCGACAGTACCTCTCCGCTCTCATGTACAAGTACCTCTCCGATCCATGTACAAGTACATCTCCGCTCCATGTACAAGTACATCTCCGCTCAATGTACAAGTACCTCTCCGCTCCATGTACAAGTACCTCTCCGCTCCATGTACAAGTACCTCTCCGCTCCATGTACAAGTACCTCTCCGCTCCATGTACAAGTACCTCTCCGCTCAATGTACAAGTACCTCTCCGCTCCATGTACAAGTACCTCTCCGCTCCATGTACAAGTACCTCTCCGCTCCATGTACAAGTACCTCTCCGCTCAATGTACAAGTACCTCTCCGCTCCATGTACAAGTACCTCTCCGCTCCATGTACAAGTACCTCTCCGCTCCATGTACAAGTACCTCTCCGCTCAATGTACAAGTACCTCTCCGCTCCCTGTACAAGTACATCTCCGCTCCATGTACAAGTACCTCTCCGCTCCATGTACAAGTACCTCTCCGCTCAATGTACAAGTGTCGACAGTACCTCTCCGCTCCATGTACAAGTACCTCTCCGCTCCATGTACAAGTACCTCTCCGCTCAATGTACAAGTGTCGACAGTACCTCTCCGCTCCATCTACAAGTACCTCTCCGCTCAATGTACAAGTACCTCTCCGCTGAATGTACAAGTACCTCTCCGCTCCATGTACAAGTACCTCTCCGCTCCATGTACAAATACCTCTCCGCTCCATGTACAAGTACCTCTCCGCTCCATGTACAAGCACCTCTCCGCTACATGTACAAGTACCTCTCCGCTCCATCTACAAGTACCTCTCCGCTCAATGTACAAGTACCTCTCCGCTGAATGTACAAGTACCTCTCCGCTCCATGTACAAGTACCTCTCCGCTCCATGTACAAATACCTCTCCGCTCCATGTACAAGTACCTCTCCGCTCCATGTACAAGCACCTCTCCGCTCCATGTACAAGTACCTCTCCGCTCCATGTACAAGTACCTCTCCGCTCAATGTCAAGTGTCGACAGTACCTCTCCGCTCCATGTACAAATACCTCTCCGCTCTCATGTACAAGTACCTCTCCGCTCCATGTACAAGTACCTCTCCGCTCAATGTACAAGTACCTCTCCGCTCCATGTACAAGTACCTCTCCGCTCCATGTACAAGTACCTCTCCGCTCCATGTACAAGTACCTCTCCGCTCAATGTCAAGTATCGACAGTACCTCTCCGCTCCATGTACAAGTACCTCTCCGCTGAATGTACAAGTGTCGACAGTACCTCTCCGCTCAATGTACAAGTACCTCTCCGCTCCATGTACAAGTACCTCTCCGTTCTCATGTACAAGTACCTCTCCGCTCCATGTACAAGTACCTCTCCGCTCAATGTACAAGTACCTCTGCGCTCCATGTACAAGTACCTCTCCGCTCAATGTACAAGTACCTCTCCGCTCAATGTACAAGTGTCGACAGTACCTCTCCGCTCCATGTACAAGTACCTCTCCGCTCAATGTACAAGTGTCGACAGTACCTCTACGCTCAATGTACAAGTGTCGACAGTACCTCTCCGCTCTCATGTACAAGTACCTCTCCGATCCATGTACAAGTACATCTCCGCTCCATGTACAAGTACATCTCCGCTCAATGTACAAGTACCTCTCCGCTCCATGTACAAGTACCTCTCCGCTCCATGTACAAGTACCTCTCCGCTCCATGTACAAGTACCTCTCCGCTCCATGTACAAGTACCTCTCCGCTCAATGTACAAGTACCTCTCCGCTCCATGTACAAGTACCTCTCCGCTCCATGTACAAGTACCTCTCCGCTCCATGTACAAGTACCTCTCCGCTCAATGTACAAGTACCTCTCCGCTCCATGTACAAGTACCTCTCCGCTCCATGTACAAGTACCTCTCCGCTCCATGTACAAGTACCTCTCCGCTCAATGTACAAGTACCTCTCCGCTCCCTGTACAAGTACATCTCCGCTCCATGTACAAGTACCTCTCCGCTCCATGTACAAGTACCTCTCCGCTCAATGTACAAGTGTCGACAGTACCTCTCCGCTCCATGTACAAGTACCTCTCCGCTCCATGTACAAGTACCTCTCCGCTCAATGTACAAGTGTCGACAGTACCTCTCCGCTCCATCTACAAGTACCTCTCCGCTCAATGTACAAGTACCTCTCCGCTGAATGTACAAGTACCTCTCCGCTCCATGTACAAGTACCTCTCCGCTCCATGTACAAATACCTCTCCGCTCCATGTACAAGTACCTCTCCGCTCCATGTACAAGCACCTCTCCGCTACATGTACAAGTACCTCTCCGCTCCATCTACAAGTACCTCTCCGCTCAATGTACAAGTACCTCTCCGCTGAATGTACAAGTACCTCTCCGCTCCATGTACAAGTACCTCTCCGCTCCATGTACAAATACCTCTCCGCTCCATGTACAAGTACCTCTCCGCTCCATGTACAAGCACCTCTCCGCTCCATGTACAAGTACCTCTCCGCTCCATGTACAAGTACCTCTCCGCTCAATGTCAAGTGTCGACAGTACCTCTCCGCTCCATGTACAAATACCTCTCCGCTCTCATGTACAAGTACCTCTCCGCTCCATGTACAAGTACCTCTCCGCTCAATGTCAAGTGTCGACAGTACCTCTCCGCTCCATGTACAAATACCTCTCCGCTCCATGTACAAGTACCTCTCCGCTCTCATGTACAAGTACCTCTCCGCTCCATGTACAAGTAGCTCTCCGCTCAATGTACAAGTGTCGACAGTACCTTTCCGCTCCATGTACAAATACCTCTCCGCTCTCATGTACAAGTACCTCTCCGCTCCATGTACAAGTACCTCTCCGCTCAATGTACAAATACCTCTCCGCTCCATGTATAAGTACCTCTCCGCTCTATGTACAAGTACCTCTCCGCTCCATGTACAAGTACCTCTCCGCTCAATGTACAAATACCTCTCCGCTCCATGTACAAGTAGCTCTCCGCTGAATGTACAAGTGTCGACAGTACCTCTCCGCTCAATGTACAAGTACCTCTCCGCTCAATGTACAAATACCTCTCCGCTCCATGTACAAGTACCTCTCCGCTCAATGTCAAGTATCGACAGTACCTCTCCGCTCCATGTACAAGTACCTCTCCGCTGAATGTACAAGTGTCGACAGTACCTCTCCGCTCAATGTACAAGTACCTCTCCGCTCCATGTACAAGTACCTCTCCGCTCTCATGTACAAGTACCTCTCCGCTCCATGTACAAGTACCTCTCCGCTCAATGTACAAGTACCTCTGCGCTCCATGTACAAGTACCTCTCCGCTCAATGTACAAGTACCTCTCCGCTCAATGTACAAGTGTCGACAGTACCTCTCCGCTCCATGTACAAGTACCTCTCCGCTCAATGTACAAGTGTCGACAGTACCTCTACGCTCAATGTACAAGTGTCGACAGTACCTCTCCGCTCTCATGTACAAGTACCTCTCCGATCCATGTACAAGTACATCTCCGCTCCATGTACAAGTACATCTCCGCTCAATGTACAAGTACCTCTCCGCTCCATGTACAAGTACCTCTCCGCTCCATGTACAAGTACCTCTCCGCTCCATGTACAAGTACCTCTCCGCTCCATGTACAAGTACCTCTCCGCTCAATGTACAAGTACCTCTCCGCTCCATGTACAAGTACCTCTCCGCTCCATGTACAAGTACCTCTCCGCTCCATGTACAAGTACCTCTCCGCTCAATGTACAAGTACCTCTCCGCTCCATGTACAAGTACCTCTCCGCTCCATGTACAAGTACCTCTCCGCTCCATGTACAAGTACCTCTCCGCTCAATGTACAAGTACCTCTCCGCTCCCTGTACAAGTACATCTCCGCTCCATGTACAAGTACCTCTCCGCTCCATGTACAAGTACCTCTCCGCTCAATGTACAAGTGTCGACAGTACCTCTCCGCTCCATGTACAAGTACCTCTCCGCTCCATGTACAAGTACCTCTCCGCTCAATGTACAAGTGTCGACAGTACCTCTCCGCTCCATCTACAAGTACCTCTCCGCTCAATGTACAAGTACCTCTCCGCTGAATGTACAAGTACCTCTCCGCTCCATGTACAAGTACCTCTCCGCTCCATGTACAAATACCTCTCCGCTCCATGTACAAGTACCTCTCCGCTCCATGTACAAGCACCTCTCCGCTACATGTACAAGTACCTCTCCGCTCCATCTACAAGTACCTCTCCGCTCAATGTACAAGTACCTCTCCGCTGAATGTACAAGTACCTCTCCGCTCCATGTACAAGTACCTCTCCGCTCCATGTACAAATACCTCTCCGCTCCATGTACAAGTACCTCTCCGCTCCATGTACAAGCACCTCTCCGCTCCATGTACAAGTACCTCTCCGCTCCATGTACAAGTACCTCTCCGCTCAATGTCAAGTGTCGACAGTACCTCTCCGCTCCATGTACAAATACCTCTCCGCTCTCATGTACAAGTACCTCTCCGCTCCATGTACAAGTACCTCTCCGCTCAATGTCAAGTGTCGACAGTACCTCTCCGCTCCATGTACAAATACCTCTCCGCTCCATGTACAAGTACCTCTCCGCTCTCATGTACAAGTACCTCTCCGCTCCATGTACAAGTAGCTCTCCGCTCAATGTACAAGTGTCGACAGTACCTTTCCGCTCCATGTACAAATACCTCTCCGCTCTCATGTACAAGTACCTCTCCGCTCCATGTACAAGTACCTCTCCGCTCAATGTACAAATACCTCTCCGCTCCATGTATAAGTACCTCTCCGCTCTATGTACAAGTACCTCTCCGCTCCATGTACAAGTACCTCTCCGCTCAATGTACAAATACCTCTCCGCTCCATGTACAAGTAGCTCTCCGCTGAATGTACAAGTGTCGACAGTACCTCTCCGCTCAATGTACAAGTACCTCTCCGCTCAATGTACAAATACCTCTCCGCTCCATGTACAAGTACCTCTCCGCTCAATGTCAAGTATCGACAGTACCTCTCCGCTCCATGTACAAGTACCTCTCCGCTGAATGTACAAGTGTCGACAGTACCTCTCCGCTCAATGTACAAGTACCTCTCCGCTCCATGTACAAGTACCTCTCCGCTCTCATGTACAAGTACCTCTCCGCTCCATGTACAAGTACCTCTCCGCTCAATGTACAAGTACCTCTGCGCTCCATGTACAAGTACCTCTCCGCTCAATGTACAAGTACCTCTCCGCTCAATGTACAAGTGTCGACAGTACCTCTCCGCTCCATGTACAAGTACCTCTCCGCTCAATGTACAAGTGTCGACAGTACCTCTACGCTCAATGTACAAGTGTCGACAGTACCTCTCCGCTCTCATGTACAAGTACCTCTCCGATCCATGTACAAGTACATCTCCGCTCCATGTACAAGTACATCTCCGCTCAATGTACAAGTACCTCTCCGCTCCATGTACAAGTACCTCTCCGCTCCATGTACAAGTACCTCTCCGCTCCATGTACAAGTACCTCTCCGCTCCATGTACAAGTACCTCTCCGCTCAATGTACAAGTACCTCTCCGCTCCATGTACAAGTACCTCTCCGCTCAATGTACAAGTACCTCTCCGCTCCATGTACAAGTACCTCTCCGCTCCATGTACAAGTACCTCTCCGCTCCATGTACAAGTACCTCTCCGCTCCATGTACAAGTACATCTCTGCTCCATGTACAAGTACCTTTCCGCTCAATGTACAAGTACATCTCCGCTCCATGTACAAGTACCTCTCCGCTCCATGTACAAGTACATCTCCGCTCCATGTACAAGTACCTCTCCGCTCCATGTACAAGTACCTCTCCGCTCAATGTACAAGTACATCTCCGCTCCATGTACAAGTACATCTCTGCTCCATGTACAAGTACCTCTCCGCTCAATGTACAAGTACATCTCCGCTCCATGTACAAGTACCTCTCCGCTCCATGTACAAGTACCTCTCCGGTCCATGTACAAGTACCTCTCCGCTCCATGTACAAGTACCTCTCCGCTCAATGTACAAGTACATCTCCGCTCCATGTACAAGTACATCTCTGCTCCATGTACAAGTACCTCTCCGCTCAATGTACAAGTACATCTCCGCTCCATGTACAAGTACCTCTCCGCTCCATGTACAAGTACCTCTCCGGTCCATGTACAAGTACCTCTCCGCTCCATGTACAAGTACCTCTCCGCTCCATGTACAAGTACCTCTCCGCTCAATGTCAAGTGTCGACAGTACCTCTCCGCTCCATGTACAAATACCTCTCCGCTCTCATGTACAAGTACCTCTCCGCTCCATGTACAAGTACCTCTCCGCTCAATGTCAAGTGTCGATAGTACCTCTCCGCTCCATGTACAAATACCTCTCCGCTCCATGTACAAGTACCTCTCCGCTCTCATGTACAAGTACCTCTCCGCTCCATGTACAAGTAGCTCTCCGCTCAATGTACAAGTGTCGACAGTACCTTTCCGCTCCATGTACAAATACCTCTCCGCTCTCATGTACAAGTACCTCTCCGCTCCATGTACAAGTACCTCTCCGCTCAATGTACAAATACCTCTCCGCTCCATGTATAAGTACCTCTCCGCTCTATGTACAAGTACCTCTCCGCTCCATGTACAAGTACCTCTCCGCTCAATGTACAAATACCTCTCCGCTCCATGTACAAGTAGCTCTCCGCTGAATGTACAAGTGTCGACAGTACCTCTCCGCTCAATGTACAAGTACCTCTCCGCTCAATGTACAAATACCTCTCCGCTCCATGTACAAGTACCTCTCCGCTCAATGTCAAGTATCGACAGTACCTCTCCGCTCCATGTACAAGTACCTCTCCGCTGAATGTACAAGTGTCGACAGTACCTCTCCGCTCAATGTACAAGTACCTCTCCGCTCCATGTACAAGTACCTCTCCGCTCAATGTACAAGTACCTCTGCGCTCCATGTACAAGTACCTCTCCGCTCAATGTACAAGTACCTCTCCGCTCAATGTACAAGTGTTGACAGTACCTCTCCGCTCCATGTACAAGTACCTCTCCGCTCAATGTACAAGTGTCGACAGTACCTCTACGCTCAATGTACAAGTGTCGACAGTACCTCTCCGCTCTCATGTACAAGTACCTCTCCGATCCATGTACAAGTACATCTCCGCTCCATGTACAAGTACATCTCCGCTCAATGTACAAGTACCTCTCCGCTCCATGTACAAGTACCTCTCCGCTCCATGTACAAGTACCTCTCCGCTCCATGTACAAGTACCTCTCCGCTCCATGTACAAGTACCTCTCCGCTCAATGTACAAGTACCTCTCCGCTCCATGTACAAGTACCTCTCCGCTCAATGTACAAGTACCTCTCCGCTCCATGTACAAGTACCTCTCCGCTCCATGTACAAGTACCTCTCCGCTCCATGTACAAGTACCTCTCCGCTCCATGTACAAGTACATCTCTGCTCCATGTACAAGTACCTCTCCGCTCAATGTACAAGTACATCTCCGCTCCATGTACAAGTACCTCTCCGCTCCATGTACAAGTACATCTCCGCTCCATGTACAAGTACCTCTCCGCTCCATGTACAAGTACCTCTCCGCTCAATGTACAAGTACATCTCCGCTCCATGTACAAGTACATCTCTGCTCCATGTACAAGTACCTCTCCGCTCCATGTACAAGTACCTCTCCGCTCCATGTACAAGTACCTCTCCGCTCCATGTACAAGTACCTCTCCGCTCCATGTACAAGTACATCTCTGCTCCATGTACAAGTACCTCTCCGCTCAATGTACAAGTACATCTCCGCTCCATGTACAAGTACCTCTCCGCTCCATGTACAAGTACATCTCCGCTCCATGTACAAGTACCTCTCCGCTCCATGTACAAGTACCTCTCCGCTCAATGTACAAGTACATCTCCGCTCCATGTACAAGTACATCTCTGCTCCATGTACAAGTACCTCTCCGCTCAATGTACAAGTACATCTCCGCTCCATGTACAAGTACCTCTCCGCTCCATGTACAAGTACCTCTCCGCTCCATGTACAAGTAGCTCTCCGCTGAATGTACAAGTGTCGACAGTACCTCTCCGCTCAATGTACAAGTACCTCTCCGCTCAATGTACAAATACCTCTCCGCTCCATGTACAAGTACCTCTCCGCTCAATGTCAAGTATCGACAGTACCTCTCCGCTCCATGTACAAGTACCTCTCCGCTGAATGTACAAGTGTCGACAGTACCTCTCCGCTCAATGTACAAGTACCTCTCCGCTCCATGTACAAGTACCTCTCCGCTCAATGTACAAGTGTCGACAGTACCTCTCCGCTCCATGTACAAGTACCTCTCCGCTCAATGTACAAGTGTCGACAGTACCTCTACGCTCAATGTACAAGTGTCGACAGTACCTCTCCGCTCTCATGTACAAGTACCTCTCCGATCCATGTACAAGTACATCTCCGCTCCATGTACAAGTACATCTCCGCTCAATGTACAAGTACCTCTCCGCTCCATGTACAAGTACCTCTCCGCTCCATGTACAAGTACCTCTCCGCTCCATGTACAAGTACCTCTCCGCTCCATGTACAAGTACCTCTCCGCTCAATGTACAAGTACCTCTCCGCTCCATGTACAAGTACCTCTCCGCTCAATGTACAAGTACCTCTCCGCTCCATGTACAAGTACCTCTCCGCTCCATGTACAAGTACCTCTCCGCTCCATGTACAAGTACCTCTCCGCTCAATGTCAAGTATCGACAGTACCTCTCCGCTCCATGTACAAGTACCTCTCCGCTGAATGTACAAGTGTCGACAGTACCTCTCCGCTCAATGTACAAGTACCTCTCCGCTCCATGTACAAGTACCTCTCCGCTCTCATGTACAAGTACCTCTCCGCTCCATGTACAAGTACCTCTCCGCTCAATGTACAAGTACCTCTGCGCTCCATGTACAAGTACCTCTCCGCTCAATGTACAAGTACCTCTCCGCTCAATGTACAAGTGTCGACAGTACCTCTCCGCTCCATGTACAAGTACCTCTCCGCTCAATGTACAAGTGTCGACAGTACCTCTACGCTCAATGTACAAGTGTCGACAGTACCTCTCCGCTCTCATGTACAAGTACCTCTCCGATCCATGTACAAGTACATCTCCGCTCCATGTACAAGTACATCTCCGCTCAATGTACAAGTACCTCTCCGCTCCATGTACAAGTACCTCTCCGCTCCATGTACAAGTACCTCTCCGCTCCATGTACAAGTACCTCTCCGCTCCATGTACAAGTACCTCTCCGCTCAATGTACAAGTACCTCTCCGCTCCATGTACAAGTACCTCTCCGCTCCATGTACAAGTACCTCTCCGCTCCATGTACAAGTACCTCTCCGCTCAATGTACAAGTACCTCTCCGCTCCATGTACAAGTACCTCTCCGCTCCATGTACAAGTACCTCTCCGCTCCATGTACAAGTACCTCTCCGCTCAATGTACAAGTACCTCTCCGCTCCCTGTACAAGTACATCTCCGCTCCATGTACAAGTACCTCTCCGCTCCATGTACAAGTACCTCTCCGCTCAATGTACAAGTGTCGACAGTACCTCTCCGCTCCATGTACAAGTACCTCTCCGCTCCATGTACAAGTACCTCTCCGCTCAATGTACAAGTGTCGACAGTACCTCTCCGCTCCATCTACAAGTACCTCTCCGCTCAATGTACAAGTACCTCTCCGCTGAATGTACAAGTACCTCTCCGCTCCATGTACAAGTACCTCTCCGCTCCATGTACAAATACCTCTCCGCTCCATGTACAAGTACCTCTCCGCTCCATGTACAAGCACCTCTCCGCTACATGTACAAGTACCTCTCCGCTCCATCTACAAGTACCTCTCCGCTCAATGTACAAGTACCTCTCCGCTGAATGTACAAGTACCTCTCCGCTCCATGTACAAGTACCTCTCCGCTCCATGTACAAATACCTCTCCGCTCCATGTACAAGTACCTCTCCGCTCCATGTACAAGCACCTCTCCGCTCCATGTACAAGTACCTCTCCGCTCCATGTACAAGTACCTCTCCGCTCAATGTCAAGTGTCGACAGTACCTCTCCGCTCCATGTACAAATACCTCTCCGCTCTCATGTACAAGTACCTCTCCGCTCCATGTACAAGTACCTCTCCGCTCAATGTCAAGTGTCGACAGTACCTCTCCGCTCCATGTACAAATACCTCTCCGCTCCATGTACAAGTACCTCTCCGCTCTCATGTACAAGTACCTCTCCGCTCCATGTACAAGTAGCTCTCCGCTCAATGTACAAGTGTCGACAGTACCTTTCCGCTCCATGTACAAATACCTCTCCGCTCTCATGTACAAGTACCTCTCCGCTCCATGTACAAGTACCTCTCCGCTCAATGTACAAATACCTCTCCGCTCCATGTATAAGTACCTCTCCGCTCTATGTACAAGTACCTCTCCGCTCCATGTACAAGTACCTCTCCGCTCAATGTACAAATACCTCTCCGCTCCATGTACAAGTAGCTCTCCGCTGAATGTACAAGTGTCGACAGTACCTCTCCGCTCAATGTACAAGTACCTCTCCGCTCAATGTACAAATACCTCTCCGCTCCATGTACAAGTACCTCTCCGCTCAATGTCAAGTATCGACAGTACCTCTCCGCTCCATGTACAAGTACCTCTCCGCTGAATGTACAAGTGTCGACAGTACCTCTCCGCTCAATGTACAAGTACCTCTCCGCTCCATGTACAAGTACCTCTCCGCTCTCATGTACAAGTACCTCTCCGCTCCATGTACAAGTACCTCTCCGCTCAATGTACAAGTACCTCTGCGCTCCATGTACAAGTACCTCTCCGCTCAATGTACAAGTACCTCTCCGCTCAATGTACAAGTGTCGACAGTACCTCTCCGCTCCATGTACAAGTACCTCTCCGCTCAATGTACAAGTGTCGACAGTACCTCTACGCTCAATGTACAAGTGTCGACAGTACCTCTCCGCTCTCATGTACAAGTACCTCTCCGATCCATGTACAAGTACATCTCCGCTCCATGTACAAGTACATCTCCGCTCAATGTACAAGTACCTCTCCGCTCCATGTACAAGTACCTCTCCGCTCCATGTACAAGTACCTCTCCGCTCCATGTACAAGTACCTCTCCGCTCCATGTACAAGTACCTCTCCGCTCAATGTACAAGTACCTCTCCGCTCCATGTACAAGTACCTCTCCGCTCAATGTACAAGTACCTCTCCGCTCCATGTACAAGTACCTCTCCGCTCCATGTACAAGTACCTCTCCGCTCCATGTACAAGTACCTCTCCGCTCCATGTACAAGTACATCTCTGCTCCATGTACAAGTACCTCTCCGCTCAATGTACAAGTACATCTCCGCTCCATGTACAAGTACCTCTCCGCTCCATGTACAAGTACATCTCCGCTCCATGTACAAGTACCTCTCCGCTCCATGTACAAGTACCTCTCCGCTCAATGTACAAGTACATCTCCGCTCCATGTACAAGTACATCTCTGCTCCATGTACAAGTACCTCTCCGCTCAATGTACAAGTACATCTCCGCTCCATGTACAAGTACCTCTCCGCTCCATGTACAAGTACCTCTCCGGTCCATGTACAAGTACCTCTCCGCTCCATGTACAAGTACCTCTCCGCTCAATGTACAAGTACATCTCCGCTCCATGTACAAGTACATCTCTGCTCCATGTACAAGTACCTCTCCGCTCAATGTACAAGTACATCTCCGCTCCATGTACAAGTACCTCTCCGCTCCATGTACAAGTACCTCTCCGGTCCATGTACAAGTACCTCTCCGCTCCATGTACAAGTACCTCTCCGCTCCATGTACAAGTACCTCTCCGCTCAATGTCAAGTGTCGACAGTACCTCTCCGCTCCATGTACAAATACCTCTCCGCTCTCATGTAAAAGTACCTCTCCGCTCCATGTACAAGTACCTCTCCGCTCAATGTCAAGTGTCGACAGTACCTCTCCGCTCCATGTACAAATACCTCTCCGCTCCATGTACAAGTACCTCTCCGCTCTCATGTACAAGTACCTATCCGCTCCATGTACAAGTAGCTCTCCGCTCAATGTACAAGTGTCGACAGTACCTTTCCGCTCCATGTACAAATACCTCTCCGCTCTCATGTACAAGTACCTCTCCGCTCCATGTACAAGTACCTCTCCGCTCAATGTACAAATACCTCTCCGCTCCATGTATAAGTACCTCTCCGCTCTATGTACAAGTACCTCTCCGCTCCATGTACAAGTACCTCTCCGCTCAATGTACAAATACCTCTCCGCTCCATGTACAAGTAGCTCTCCGCTGAATGTACAAGTGTCGACAGTACCTCTCCGCTCAATGTACAAGTACCTCTCCGCTCAATGTACAAATACCTCTCCGCTCCATGTACAAGTACCTCTCCGCTCAATGTCAAGTATCGACAGTACCTCTCCGCTCCATGTACAAGTACCTCTCCGCTGAATGTACAAGTGTCGACAGTACCTCTCCGCTCAATGTACAAGTACCTCTCCGCTCCATGTACAAGTACCTCTCCGCTCAATGTACAAGTACCTCTGCGCTCCATGTACAAGTACCTCTCCGCTCAATGTACAAGTACCTCTCCGCTCAATGTACAAGTGTTGACAGTACCTCTCCGCTCCATGTACAAGTACCTCTCCGCTCAATGTACAAGTGTCGACAGTACCTCTACGCTCAATGTACAAGTGTCGACAGTACCTCTCCGCTCTCATGTACAAGTACCTCTCCGATCCATGTACAAGTACATCTCCGCTCCATGTACAAGTACATCTCCGCTCAATGTACAAGTACCTCTCCGCTCCATGTACAAGTACCTCTCCGCTCCATGTACAAGTACCTCTCCGCTCCATGTACAAGTACCTCTCCGCTCCATGTACAAGTACCTCTCCGCTCAATGTACAAGTACCTCTCCGCTCCATGTACAAGTACCTCTCCGCTCAATGTACAAGTACCTCTCCGCTCCATGTACAAGTACCTCTCCGCTCCATGTACAAGTACCTCTCCGCTCCATGTACAAGTACCTCTCCGCTCCATGTACAAGTACATCTCTGCTCCATGTACAAGTACCTCTCCGCTCAATGTACAAGTACATCTCCGCTCCATGTACAAGTACCTCTCCGCTCCATGTACAAGTACATCTCCGCTCCATGTACAAGTACCTCTCCGCTCCATGTACAAGTACCTCTCCGCTCAATGTACAAGTACATCTCCGCTCCATGTACAAGTACATCTCTGCTCCATGTACAAGTACCTCTCCGCTCCATGTACAAGTACCTCTCCGCTCCATGTACAAGTACCTCTCCGCTCCATGTACAAGTACCTCTCCGCTCCATGTACAAGTACATCTCTGCTCCATGTACAAGTACCTCTCCGCTCAATGTACAAGTACATCTCCGCTCCATGTACAAGTACCTCTCCGCTCCATGTACAAGTACATCTCCGCTCCATGTACAAGTACCTCTCCGCTCCATGTACAAGTACCTCTCCGCTCAATGTACAAGTACATCTCCGCTCCATGTACAAGTACATCTCTGCTCCATGTACAAGTACCTCTCCGCTCAATGTACAAGTACATCTCCGCTCCATGTACAAGTACCTCTCCGCTCCATGTACAAGTACCTCTCCGCTCCATGTACAAGTAGCTCTCCGCTGAATGTACAAGTGTCGACAGTACCTCTCCGCTCAATGTACAAGTACCTCTCCGCTCAATGTACAAATACCTCTCCGCTCCATGTACAAGTACCTCTCCGCTCAATGTCAAGTATCGACAGTACCTCTCCGCTCCATGTACAAGTACCTCTCCGCTGAATGTACAAGTGTCGACAGTACCTCTCCGCTCAATGTACAAGTACCTCTCCGCTCCATGTACAAGTACCTCTCCGCTCAATGTACAAGTGTCGACAGTACCTCTCCGCTCCATGTACAAGTACCTCTCCGCTCAATGTACAAGTGTCGACAGTACCTCTACGCTCAATGTACAAGTGTCGACAGTACCTCTCCGCTCTCATGTACAAGTACCTCTCCGATCCATGTACAAGTACCTCTCCGCTCCATGTACAAGTACCTCTCCGCTCCATGTACAAGTAGCTCTCCGCTGAATGTACAAGTGTCGACAGTACCTCTCCGCTCAATGTACAAGTACCTCTCCGCTCAATGTACAAATACCTCTCCGCTCCATGTACAAGTACCTCTCCGCTCAATGTCAAGTATCGACAGTACCTCTCCGCTCCATGTACAAGTACCTCTCCGCTGAATGTACAAGTGTCGACAGTACCTCTCCGCTCAATGTACAAGTACCTCTCCGCTCCATGTACAAGTACCTCTCCGCTCAATGTACAAGTGTCGACAGTACCTCTCCGCTCCATGTACAAGTACCTCTCCGCTCAATGTACAAGTGTCGACAGTACCTCTACGCTCAATGTACAAGTGTCGACAGTACCTCTCCGCTCTCATGTACAAGTACCTCTCCGATCCATGTACAAGTACATCTCCGCTCCATGTACAAGTACATCTCCGCTCAATGTACAAGTACCTCTCCGCTCCATGTACAAGTACCTCTCCGCTCCATGTACAAGTACCTCTCCGCTCCATGTACAAGTACCTCTCCGCTCCATGTACAAGTACCTCTCCGCTCAATGTACAAGTACCTCTCCGCTCCATGTACAAGTACCTCTCCGCTCAATGTACAAGTACCTCTCCGCTCCATGTACAAGTACCTCTCCGCTCCATGTACAAGTACCTCTCCGCTCCATGTACAAGTACCTCTCCGCTCAATGTCAAGTATCGACAGTACCTCTCCGCTCCATGTACAAGTACCTCTCCGCTGAATGTACAAGTGTCGACAGTACCTCTCCGCTCAATGTACAAGTACCTCTCCGCTCCATGTACAAGTACCTCTCCGCTCTCATGTACAAGTACCTCTCCGCTCCATGTACAAGTACCTCTCCGCTCAATGTACAAGTACCTCTGCGCTCCATGTACAAGTACCTCTCCGCTCAATGTACAAGTACCTCTCCGCTCAATGTACAAGTGTCGACAGTACCTCTCCGCTCCATGTACAAGTACCTCTCCGCTCAATGTACAAGTGTCGACAGTACCTCTACGCTCAATGTACAAGTGTCGACAGTACCTCTCCGCTCTCATGTACAAGTACCTCTCCGATCCATGTACAAGTACATCTCCGCTCCATGTACAAGTACATCTCCGCTCAATGTACAAGTACCTCTCCGCTCCATGTACAAGTACCTCTCCGCTCCATGTACAAGTACCTCTCCGCTCCATGTACAAGTACCTCTCCGCTCCATGTACAAGTACCTCTCCGCTCAATGTACAAGTACCTCTCCGCTCCATGTACAAGTACCTCTCTGCTCCATGTACAAGTACCTCTCCGCTCCATGTACAAGTACCTCTCCGCTCAATGTACAAGTACCTCTCCGCTCCATGTACAAGTACCTCTCCGCTCCATGTACAAGTACCTCTCCGCTCCATGTACAAGTACCTCTCCGCTCAATGTACAAGTACCTCTCCGCTCCCTGTACAAGTACATCTCCGCTCCATGTACAAGTACCTCTCCGCTCCATGTACAAGTACCTCTCCGCTCAATGTACAAGTGTCGACAGTACCTCTCCGCTCCATGTACAAGTACCTCTCCGCTCCATGTACAAGTACCTCTCCGCTCAATGTACAAGTGTCGACAGTACCTCTCCGCTCCATCTACAAGTACCTCTCCGCTCAATGTACAAGTACCTCTCCGCTGAATGTACAAGTACCTCTCCGCTCCATGTACAAGTACCTCTCCGCTCCATGTACAAATACCTCTCCGCTCCATGTACAAGTACCTCTCCGCTCCATGTACAAGCACCTCTCCGCTACATGTACAAGTACCTCTCCGCTCCATCTACAAGTACCTCTCCGCTCAATGTACAAGTACCTCTCCGCTGAATGTACAAGTACCTCTCCGCTCCATGTACAAGTACCTCTCCGCTCCATGTACAAGTACCTCTCCGCTCCATGTACAAGTACCTCTCCGCTCCATGTACAAGTACCTCTCCGCTCAATGTCAAGTATCGACAGTACCTCTCCGCTCCATGTACAAGTACCTCTCCGCTGAATGTACAAGTGTCGACAGTACCTCTCCGCTCAATGTACAAGTACCTCTCCGCTCCATGTACAAGTACCTCTCCGCTCTCATGTACAAGTACCTCTCCGCTCCATGTACAAGTACCTCTCCGCTCAATGTACAAGTACCTCTGCGCTCCATGTACAAGTACCTCTCCGCTCAATGTACAAGTACCTCTCCGCTCAATGTACAAGTGTCGACAGTACCTCTCCGCTCCATGTACAAGTACCTCTCCGCTCAATGTACAAGTGTCGACAGTACCTCTACGCTCAATGTACAAGTGTCGACAGTACCTCTCCGCTCTCATGTACAAGTACCTCTCCGATCCATGTACAAGTACATCTCCGCTCCATGTACAAGTACATCTCCGCTCAATGTACAAGTACCTCTCCGCTCCATGTACAAGTACCTCTCCGCTCCATGTACAAGTACCTCTCCGCTCCATGTACAAGTACCTCTCCGCTCCATGTACAAGTACCTCTCCGCTCAATGTACAAGTACCTCTCCGCTCCATGTACAAGTACCTCTCCGCTCCATGTACAAGTACCTCTCCGCTCCATGTACAAGTACCTCTCCGCTCAATGTACAAGTACCTCTCCGCTCCATGTACAAGTACCTCTCCGCTCCATGTACAAGTACCTCTCCGCTCCATGTACAAGTACCTCTCCGCTCAATGTACAAGTACCTCTCCGCTCCCTGTACAAGTACATCTCCGCTCCATGTACAAGTACCTCTCCGCTCCATGTACAAGTACCTCTCCGCTCAATGTACAAGTGTCGACAGTACCTCTCCGCTCCATGTACAAGTACCTCTCCGCTCCATGTACAAGTACCTCTCCGCTCAATGTACAAGTGTCGACAGTACCTCTCCGCTCCATCTACAAGTACCTCTCCGCTCAATGTACAAGTACCTCTCCGCTGAATGTACAAGTACCTCTCCGCTCCATGTACAAGTACCTCTCCGCTCCATGTACAAATACCTCTCCGCTCCATGTACAAGTAGCTCTCCGCTCAATGTACAAGTGTCGACAGTACCTTTCCGCTCCATGTACAAATACCTCTCCGCTCTCATGTACAAGTACCTCTCCGCTCCATGTACAAGTACCTCTCCGCTCAATGTACAAATACCTCTCCGCTCCATGTATAAGTACCTCTCCGCTCTATGTACAAGTACCTCTCCGCTCCATGTACAAGTACCTCTCCGCTCAATGTACAAATACCTCTCCGCTCCATGTACAAGTAGCTCTCCGCTGAATGTACAAGTGTCGACAGTACCTCTCCGCTCAATGTACAAGTACCTCTCCGCTCAATGTACAAATACCTCTCCGCTCCATGTACAAGTACCTCTCCGCTCAATGTCAAGTATCGACAGTACCTCTCCGCTCCATGTACAAGTACCTCTCCGCTGAATGTACAAGTGTCGACAGTACCTCTCCGCTCAATGTACAAGTACCTCTCCGCTCCATGTACAAGTACCTCTCCGCTCTCATGTACAAGTACCTCTCCGCTCCATGTACAAGTACCTCTCCGCTCAATGTACAAGTACCTCTGCGCTCCATGTACAAGTACCTCTCCGCTCAATGTACAAGTACCTCTCCGCTCAATGTACAAGTGTCGACAGTACCTCTCCGCTCCATGTACAAGTACCTCTCCGCTCAATGTACAAGTGTCGACAGTACCTCTACGCTCAATGTACAAGTGTCGACAGTACCTCTCCGCTCTCATGTACAAGTACCTCTCCGATCCATGTACAAGTACATCTCCGCTCCATGTACAAGTACATCTCCGCTCAATGTACAAGTACCTCTCCGCTCCATGTACAAGTACCTCTCCGCTCCATGTACAAGTACCTCTCCGCTCCATGTACAAGTACCTCTCCGCTCCATGTACAAGTACCTCTCCGCTCAATGTACAAGTACCTCTCCGCTCCATGTACAAGTACCTCTCCGCTCAATGTACAAGTACCTCTCCGCTCCATGTACAAGTACCTCTCCGCTCCATGTACAAGTACCTCTCCGCTCCATGTACAAGTACCTCTCCGCTCCATGTACAAGTACATCTCTGCTCCATGTACAAGTACCTCTCCGCTCAATGTACAAGTACATCTCCGCTCCATGTACAAGTACCTCTCCGCTCCATGTACAAGTACATCTCCGCTCCATGTACAAGTACCTCTCCGCTCCATGTACAAGTACCTCTCCGCTCAATGTACAAGTACATCTCCGCTCCATGTACAAGTACATCTCTGCTCCATGTACAAGTACATCTCCGCTCCATGTACAAGTACCTCTCCGCTCCATGTACAAGTACCTCTCCGCTCCATGTACAAGTACCTCTCCGGTCCATGTACAAGTACCTCTCCGCTCCATGTACAAGTACCTCTCCGCTCAATGTACAAGTACATCTCCGCTCCATGTACAAGTACATCTCTGCTCCATGTACAAGTACCTCTCCGCTCAATGTACAAGTACATCTCCGCTCCATGTACAAGTACCTCTCCGCTCCATGTACAAGTACCTCTCCGGTCCATGTACAAGTACCTCTCCGCTCCATGTACAAGTACCTCTCCGCTCCATGTACAAGTACCTCTCCGCTCAATGTCAAGTGTCGACAGTACCTCTCCGCTCCATGTACAAATACCTCTCCGCTCTCATGTACAAGTACCTCTCCGCTCCATGTACAAGTACCTCTCCGCTCAATGTCAAGTGTCGATAGTACCTCTCCGCTCCATGTACAAATACCTCTCCGCTCCATGTACAAGTACCTCTCCGCTCTCATGTACAAGTACCTCTCCGCTCCATGTACAAGTAGCTCTCCGCTCAATGTACAAGTGTCGACAGTACCTTTCCGCTCCATGTACAAATACCTCTCCGCTCTCATGTACAAGTACCTCTCCGCTCCATGTACAAGTACCTCTCCGCTCAATGTACAAATACCTCTCCGCTCCATGTATAAGTACCTCTCCGCTCTATGTACAAGTACCTCTCCGCTCCATGTACAAGTACCTCTCCGCTCAATGTACAAATACCTCTCCGCTCCATGTACAAGTAGCTCTCCGCTGAATGTACAAGTGTCGACAGTACCTCTCCGCTCAATGTACAAGTACCTCTCCGCTCAATGTACAAATACCTCTCCGCTCCATGTACAAGTACCTCTCCGCTCAATGTCAAGTATCGACAGTACCTCTCCGCTCCATGTACAAGTACCTCTCCGCTGAATGTACAAGTGTCGACAGTACCTCTCCGCTCAATGTACAAGTACCTCTCCGCTCCATGTACAAGTACCTCTCCGCTCAATGTACAAGTACCTCTGCGCTCCATGTACAAGTACCTCTCCGCTCAATGTACAAGTACCTCTCCGCTCAATGTACAAGTGTTGACAGTACCTCTCCGCTCCATGTACAAGTACCTCTCCGCTCAATGTACAAGTGTCGACAGTACCTCTACGCTCAATGTACAAGTGTCGACAGTACCTCTCCGCTCTCATGTACAAGTACCTCTCCGATCCATGTACAAGTACATCTCCGCTCCATGTACAAGTACATCTCCGCTCAATGTACAAGTACCTCTCCGCTCCATGTACAAGTACCTCTCCGCTCCATGTACAAGTACCTCTCCGCTCCATGTACAAGTACCTCTCCGCTCCATGTACAAGTACCTCTCCGCTCAATGTACAAGTACCTCTCCGCTCCATGTACAAGTACCTCTCCGCTCAATGTACAAGTACCTCTCCGCTCCATGTACAAGTACCTCTCCGCTCCATGTACAAGTACCTCTCCGCTCCATGTACAAGTACCTCTCCGCTCCATGTACAAGTACATCTCTGCTCCATGTACAAGTACCTCTCCGCTCAATGTACAAGTACATCTCCGCTCCATGTACAAGTACCTCTCCGCTCCATGTACAAGTACATCTCCGCTCCATGTACAAGTACCTCTCCGCTCCATGTACAAGTACCTCTCCGCTCAATGTACAAGTACATCTCCGCTCCATGTACAAGTACATCTCTGCTCCATGTACAAGTACCTCTCCGCTCCATGTACAAGTACCTCTCCGCTCCATGTACAAGTACCTCTCCGCTCCATGTACAAGTACCTCTCCGCTCCATGTACAAGTACATCTCTGCTCCATGTACAAGTACCTCTCCGCTCAATGTACAAGTACATCTCCGCTCCATGTACAAGTACCTCTCCGCTCCATGTACAAGTACATCTCCGCTCCATGTACAAGTACCTCTCCGCTCCATGTACAAGTACCTCTCCGCTCAATGTACAAGTACATCTCCGCTCCATGTACAAGTACATCTCTGCTCCATGTACAAGTACCTCTCCGCTCAATGTACAAGTACATCTCCGCTCCATGTACAAGTACCTCTCCGCTCCATGTACAAGTACCTCTCCGCTCCATGTACAAGTAGCTCTCCGCTGAATGTACAAGTGTCGACAGTACCTCTCCGCTCAATGTACAAGTACCTCTCCGCTCAATGTACAAATACCTCTCCGCTCCATGTACAAGTACCTCTCCGCTCAATGTCAAGTATCGACAGTACCTCTCCGCTCCATGTACAAGTACCTCTCCGCTGAATGTACAAGTGTCGACAGTACCTCTCCGCTCAATGTACAAGTACCTCTCCGCTCCATGTACAAGTACCTCTCCGCTCAATGTACAAGTGTCGACAGTACCTCTCCGCTCCATGTACAAGTACCTCTCCGCTCAATGTACAAGTGTCGACAGTACCTCTACGCTCAATGTACAAGTGTCGACAGTACCTCTCCGCTCTCATGTACAAGTACCTCTCCGATCCATGTACAAGTACATCTCCGCTCCATGTACAAGTACATCTCCGCTCAATGTACAAGTACCTCTCCGCTCCATGTACAAGTACCTCTCCGCTCCATGTACAAGTACCTCTCCGCTCCATGTACAAGTACCTCTCCGCTCCATGTACAAGTACCTCTCCGCTCAATGTACAAGTACCTCTCCGCTCCATGTACAAGTACCTCTCCGCTCAATGTACAAGTACCTCTCCGCTCCATGTACAAGTACCTCTCCGCTCCATGTACAAGTACCTCTCCGCTCCATGTACAAGTACCTCTCCGCTCAATGTCAAGTATCGACAGTACCTCTCCGCTCCATGTACAAGTACCTCTCCGCTGAATGTACAAGTGTCGACAGTACCTCTCCGCTCAATGTACAAGTACCTCTCCGCTCCATGTACAAGTACCTCTCCGCTCTCATGTACAAGTACCTCTCCGCTCCATGTACAAGTACCTCTCCGCTCAATGTACAAGTACCTCTGCGCTCCATGTACAAGTACCTCTCCGCTCAATGTACAAGTACCTCTCCGCTCAATGTACAAGTGTCGACAGTACCTCTCCGCTCCATGTACAAGTACCTCTCCGCTCAATGTACAAGTGTCGACAGTACCTCTACGCTCAATGTACAAGTGTCGACAGTACCTCTCCGCTCTCATGTACAAGTACCTCTCCGATCCATGTACAAGTACATCTCCGCTCCATGTACAAGTACATCTCCGCTCAATGTACAAGTACCTCTCCGCTCCATGTACAAGTACCTCTCCGCTCCATGTACAAGTACCTCTCCGCTCCATGTACAAGTACCTCTCCGCTCCATGTACAAGTACCTCTCCGCTCAATGTACAAGTACCTCTCCGCTCCATGTACAAGTACCTCTCCGCTCCATGTACAAGTACCTCTCCGCTCCATGTACAAGTACCTCTCCGCTCAATGTACAAGTACCTCTCCGCTCCATGTACAAGTACCTCTCCGCTCCATGTACAAGTACCTCTCCGCTCCATGTACAAGTACCTCTCCGCTCAATGTACAAGTACCTCTCCGCTCCCTGTACAAGTACATCTCCGCTCCATGTACAAGTACCTCTCCGCTCCATGTACAAGTACCTCTCCGCTCAATGTACAAGTGTCGACAGTACCTCTCCGCTCCATGTACAAGTACCTCTCCGCTCCATGTACAAGTACCTCTCCGCTCAATGTACAAGTGTCGACAGTACCTCTCCGCTCCATCTACAAGTACCTCTCCGCTCAATGTACAAGTACCTCTCCGCTGAATGTACAAGTACCTCTCCGCTCCATGTACAAGTACCTCTCCGCTCCATGTACAAATACCTCTCCGCTCCATGTACAAGTACCTCTCCGCTCCATGTACAAGCACCTCTCCGCTACATGTACAAGTACCTCTCCGCTCCATCTACAAGTACCTCTCCGCTCAATGTACAAGTACCTCTCCGCTGAATGTACAAGTACCTCTCCGCTCCATGTACAAGTACCTCTCCGCTCCATGTACAAATACCTCTCCGCTCCATGTACAAGTACCTCTCCGCTCCATGTACAAGCACCTCTCCGCTCCATGTACAAGTACCTCTCCGCTCCATGTACAAGTACCTCTCCGCTCAATGTCAAGTGTCGACAGTACCTCTCCGCTCCATGTACAAATACCTCTCCGCTCTCATGTACAAGTACCTCTCCGCTCCATGTACAAGTACCTCTCCGCTCAATGTCAAGTGTCGACAGTACCTCTCCGCTCCATGTACAAATACCTCTCCGCTCCATGTACAAGTACCTCTCCGCTCTCATGTACAAGTACCTCTCCGCTCCATGTACAAGTAGCTCTCCGCTCAATGTACAAGTGTCGACAGTACCTTTCCGCTCCATGTACAAATACCTCTCCGCTCTCATGTACAAGTACCTCTCCGCTCCATGTACAAGTACCTCTCCGCTCAATGTACAAATACCTCTCCGCTCCATGTATAAGTACCTCTCCGCTCTATGTACAAGTACCTCTCCGCTCCATGTACAAGTACCTCTCCGCTCAATGTACAAATACCTCTCCGCTCCATGTACAAGTAGCTCTCCGCTGAATGTACAAGTGTCGACAGTACCTCTCCGCTCAATGTACAAGTACCTCTCCGCTCAATGTACAAATACCTCTCCGCTCCATGTACAAGTACCTCTCCGCTCAATGTCAAGTATCGACAGTACCTCTCCGCTCCATGTACAAGTACCTCTCCGCTGAATGTACAAGTGTCGACAGTACCTCTCCGCTCAATGTACAAGTACCTCTCCGCTCCATGTACAAGTACCTCTCCGCTCTCATGTACAAGTACCTCTCCGCTCCATGTACAAGTACCTCTCCGCTCAATGTACAAGTACCTCTGCGCTCCATGTACAAGTACCTCTCCGCTCAATGTACAAGTACCTCTCCGCTCAATGTACAAGTGTCGACAGTACCTCTCCGCTCCATGTACAAGTACCTCTCCGCTCAATGTACAAGTGTCGACAGTACCTCTACGCTCAATGTACAAGTGTCGACAGTACCTCTCCGCTCTCATGTACAAGTACCTCTCCGATCCATGTACAAGTACATCTCCGCTCCATGTACAAGTACATCTCCGCTCAATGTACAAGTACCTCTCCGCTCCATGTACAAGTACCTCTCCGCTCCATGTACAAGTACCTCTCCGCTCCATGTACAAGTACCTCTCCGCTCCATGTACAAGTACCTCTCCGCTCAATGTACAAGTACCTCTCCGCTCCATGTACAAGTACCTCTCCGCTCAATGTACAAGTACCTCTCCGCTCCATGTACAAGTACCTCTCCGCTCCATGTACAAGTACCTCTCCGCTCCATGTACAAGTACCTCTCCGCTCCATGTACAAGTACATCTCTGCTCCATGTACAAGTACCTCTCCGCTCAATGTACAAGTACATCTCCGCTCCATGTACAAGTACCTCTCCGCTCCATGTACAAGTACATCTCCGCTCCATGTACAAGTACCTCTCCGCTCCATGTACAAGTACCTCTCCGCTCAATGTACAAGTACATCTCCGCTCCATGTACAAGTACATCTCTGCTCCATGTACAAGTACCTCTCCGCTCAATGTACAAGTACATCTCCGCTCCATGTACAAGTACCTCTCCGCTCCATGTACAAGTACCTCTCCGGTCCATGTACAAGTACCTCTCCGCTCCATGTACAAGTACCTCTCCGCTCAATGTACAAGTACATCTCCGCTCCATGTACAAGTACATCTCTGCTCCATGTACAAGTACCTCTCCGCTCAATGTACAAGTACATCTCCGCTCCATGTACAAGTACCTCTCCGCTCCATGTACAAGTACCTCTCCGGTCCATGTACAAGTACCTCTCCGCTCCATGTACAAGTACCTCTCCGCTCCATGTACAAGTACCTCTCCGCTCAATGTCAAGTGTCGACAGTACCTCTCCGCTCCATGTACAAATACCTCTCCGCTCTCATGTACAAGTACCTCTCCGCTCCATGTACAAGTACCTCTCCGCTCAATGTCAAGTGTCGACAGTACCTCTCCGCTCCATGTACAAATACCTCTCCGCTCCATGTACAAGTACCTCTCCGCTCTCATGTACAAGTACCTCTCCGCTCCATGTACAAGTAGCTCTCCGCTCAATGTACAAGTGTCGACAGTACCTTTCCGCTCCATGTACAAATACCTCTCCGCTCTCATGTACAAGTACCTCTCCGCTCCATGTACAAGTACCTCTCCGCTCAATGTACAAATACCTCTCCGCTCCATGTATAAGTACCTCTCCGCTCTATGTACAAGTACCTCTCCGCTCCATGTACAAGTACCTCTCCGCTCAATGTACAAATACCTCTCCGCTCCATGTACAAGTAGCTCTCCGCTGAATGTACAAGTGTCGACAGTACCTCTCCGCTCAATGTACAAGTACCTCTCCGCTCAATGTACAAATACCTCTCCGCTCCATGTACAAGTACCTCTCCGCTCAATGTCAAGTATCGACAGTACCTCTCCGCTCCATGTACAAGTACCTCTCCGCTGAATGTACAAGTGTCGACAGTACCTCTCCGCTCAATGTACAAGTACCTCTCCGCTCCATGTACAAGTACCTCTCCGCTCAATGTACAAGTACCTCTGCGCTCCATGTACAAGTACCTCTCCGCTCAATGTACAAGTACCTCTCCGCTCAATGTACAAGTGTTGACAGTACCTCTCCGCTCCATGTACAAGTACCTCTCCGCTCAATGTACAAGTGTCGACAGTACCTCTACGCTCAATGTACAAGTGTCGACAGTACCTCTCCGCTCTCATGTACAAGTACCTCTCCGATCCATGTACAAGTACATCTCCGCTCCATGTACAAGTACATCTCCGCTCAATGTACAAGTACCTCTCCGCTCCATGTACAAGTACCTCTCCGCTCCATGTACAAGTACCTCTCCGCTCCATGTACAAGTACCTCTCCGCTCCATGTACAAGTACCTCTCCGCTCAATGTACAAGTACCTCTCCGCTCCATGTACAAGTACCTCTCCGCTCAATGTACAAGTACCTCTCCGCTCCATGTACAAGTACCTCTCCGCTCCATGTACAAGTACCTCTCCGCTCCATGTACAAGTACCTCTCCGCTCCATGTACAAGTACATCTCTGCTCCATGTACAAGTACCTCTCCGCTCAATGTACAAGTACATCTCCGCTCCATGTACAAGTACCTCTCCGCTCCATGTACAAGTACATCTCCGCTCCATGTACAAGTACCTCTCCGCTCCATGTACAAGTACCTCTCCGCTCAATGTACAAGTACATCTCCGCTCCATGTACAAGTACATCTCTGCTCCATGTACAAGTACCTCTCCGCTCCATGTACAAGTACCTCTCCGCTCCATGTACAAGTACCTCTCCGCTCCATGTACAAGTACCTCTCCGCTCCATGTACAAGTACATCTCTGCTCCATGTACAAGTACCTCTCCGCTCAATGTACAAGTACATCTCCGCTCCATGTACAAGTACCTCTCCGCTCCATGTACAAGTACATCTCCGCTCCATGTACAAGTACCTCTCCGCTCCATGTACAAGTACCTCTCCGCTCAATGTACAAGTACATCTCCGCTCCATGTACAAGTACATCTCTGCTCCATGTACAAGTACCTCTCCGCTCAATGTACAAGTACATCTCCGCTCCATGTACAAGTACCTCTCCGCTCCATGTACAAGTACCTCTCCGCTCCATGTACAAGTAGCTCTCCGCTGAATGTACAAGTGTCGACAGTACCTCTCCGCTCAATGTACAAGTACCTCTCCGCTCAATGTACAAATACCTCTCCGCTCCATGTACAAGTACCTCTCCGCTCAATGTCAAGTATCGACAGTACCTCTCCGCTCCATGTACAAGTACCTCTCCGCTGAATGTACAAGTGTCGACAGTACCTCTCCGCTCAATGTACAAGTACCTCTCCGCTCCATGTACAAGTACCTCTCCGCTCAATGTACAAGTGTCGACAGTACCTCTCCGCTCCATGTACAAGTACCTCTCCGCTCAATGTACAAGTGTCGACAGTACCTCTACGCTCAATGTACAAGTGTCGACAGTACCTCTCCGCTCTCATGTACAAGTACCTCTCCGATCCATGTACAAGTACCTCTCCGCTCCATGTACAAGTACCTATCCGCTCCATGTACAAGTAGCTCTCCGCTGAATGTACAAGTGTCGACAGTACCTCTCCGCTCAATGTACAAGTACCTCTCCGCTCAATGTACAAATACCTCTCCGCTCCATGTACAAGTACCTCTCCGCTCAATGTCAAGTATCGACAGTACCTCTCCGCTCCATGTACAAGTACCTCTCCGCTGAATGTACAAGTGTCGACAGTACCTCTCCGCTCAATGTACAAGTACCTCTCCGCTCCATGTACAAGTACCTCTCCGCTCAATGTACAAGTGTCGACAGTACCTCTCCGCTCCATGTACAAGTACCTCTCCGCTCAATGTACAAGTGTCGACAGTACCTCTACGCTCAATGTACAAGTGTCGACAGTACCTCTCCGCTCTCATGTACAAGTACCTCTCCGATCCATGTACAAGTACATCTCCGCTCCATGTACAAGTACATCTCCGCTCAATGTACAAGTACCTCTCCGCTCCATGTACAAGTACCTCTCCGCTCCATGTACAAGTACCTCTCCGCTCCATGTACAAGTACCTCTCCGCTCAATGTACAAGTACCTCTCCGCTCCATGTACAAGTACCTCTCCGCTCAATGTACAAGTACCTCTCCGCTCCATGTACAAGTACCTCTCCGCTCCATGTACAAGTACCTCTCCGCTCCATGTACAAGTACCTCTCCGCTCAATGTCAAGTATCGACAGTACCTCTCCGCTCCATGTACAAGTACCTCTCCGCTGAATGTACAAGTGTCGACAGTACCTCTCCGCTCAATGTACAAGTACCTCTCCGCTCCATGTACAAGTACCTCTCCGCTCTCATGTACAAGTACCTCTCCGCTCCATGTACAAGTACCTCTCCGCTCAATGTACAAGTACCTCTGCGCTCCATGTACAAGTACCTCTCCGCTCAATGTACAAGTACCTCTCCGCTCAATGTACAAGTGTCGACAGTACCTCTCCGCTCCATGTACAAGTACCTCTCCGCTCAATGTACAAGTGTCGACAGTACCTCTACGCTCAATGTACAAGTGTCGACAGTACCTCTCCGCTCTCATGTACAAGTACCTCTCCGATCCATGTACAAGTACATCTCCGCTCCATGTACAAGTACATCTCCGCTCAATGTACAAGTACCTCTCCGCTCCATGTACAAGTACCTCTCCGCTCCATGTACAAGTACCTCTCCGCTCCATGTACAAGTACCTCTCCGCTCCATGTACAAGTACCTCTCCGCTCAATGTACAAGTACCTCTCCGCTCCATGTACAAGTACCTCTCCGCTCCATGTACAAGTACCTCTCCGCTCCATGTACAAGTACCTCTCCGCTCAATGTACAAGTACCTCTCCGCTCCATGTACAAGTACCTCTCCGCTCCATGTACAAGTACCTCTCCGCTCCATGTACAAGTACCTCTCCGCTCAATGTACAAGTACCTCTCCGCTCCCTGTACAAGTACATCTCCGCTCCATGTACAAGTACCTCTCCGCTCCATGTACAAGTACCTCTCCGCTCAATGTACAAGTGTCGACAGTACCTCTCCGCTCCATGTACAAGTACCTCTCCGCTCCATGTACAAGTACCTCTCCGCTCAATGTACAAGTGTCGACAGTACCTCTCCGCTCCATCTACAAGTACCTCTCCGCTCAATGTACAAGTACCTCTCCGCTGAATGTACAAGTACCTCTCCGCTCCATGTACAAGTACCTCTCCGCTCCATGTACAAATACCTCTCCGCTCCATGTACAAGTACCTCTCCGCTCCATGTACAAGCACCTCTCCGCTACATGTACAAGTACCTCTCCGCTCCATCTACAAGTACCTCTCCGCTCAATGTACAAGTACCTCTCCGCTGAATGTACAAGTACCTCTCCGCTCCATGTACAAGTACCTCTCCGCTCCATGTACAAGTACCTCTCCGCTCCATGTACAAGTACCTCTCCGCTCCATGTACAAGTACCTCTCCGCTCAATGTCAAGTATCGACAGTACCTCTCCGCTCCATGTACAAGTACCTCTCCGCTGAATGTACAAGTGTCGACAGTACCTCTCCGCTCAATGTACAAGTACCTCTCCGCTCCATGTACAAGTACCTCTCCGCTCTCATGTACAAGTACCTCTCCGCTCCATGTACAAGTACCTCTCCGCTCAATGTACAAGTACCTCTGCGCTCCATGTACAAGTACCTCTCCGCTCAATGTACAAGTACCTCTCCGCTCAATGTACAAGTGTCGACAGTACCTCTCCGCTCCATGTACAAGTACCTCTCCGCTCAATGTACAAGTGTCGACAGTACCTCTACGCTCAATGTACAAGTGTCGACAGTACCTCTCCGCTCTCATGTACAAGTACCTCTCCGATCCATGTACAAGTACATCTCCGCTCCATGTACAAGTACATCTCCGCTCAATGTACAAGTACCTCTCCGCTCCATGTACAAGTACCTCTCCGCTCCATGTACAAGTACCTCTCCGCTCCATGTACAAGTACCTCTCCGCTCCATGTACAAGTACCTCTCCGCTCAATGTACAAGTACCTCTCCGCTCCATGTACAAGTACCTCTCCGCTCCATGTACAAGTACCTCTCCGCTCCATGTACAAGTACCTCTCCGCTCAATGTACAAGTACCTCTCCGCTCCATGTACAAGTACCTCTCCGCTCCATGTACAAGTACCTCTCCGCTCCATGTACAAGTACCTCTCCGCTCAATGTACAAGTACCTCTCCGCTCCCTGTACAAGTACATCTCCGCTCCATGTACAAGTACCTCTCCGCTCCATGTACAAGTACCTCTCCGCTCAATGTACAAGTGTCGACAGTACCTCTCCGCTCCATGTACAAGTACCTCTCCGCTCCATGTACAAGTACCTCTCCGCTCAATGTACAAGTGTCGACAGTACCTCTCCGCTCCATCTACAAGTACCTCTCCGCTCAATGTACAAGTACCTCTCCGCTGAATGTACAAGTACCTCTCCGCTCCATGTACAAGTACCTCTCCGCTCCATGTACAAATACCTCTCCGCTCCATGTACAAGTACCTCTCCGCTCCATGTACAAGCACCTCTCCGCTACATGTACAAGTACCTCTCCGCTCCATCTACAAGTACCTCTCCGCTCAATGTACAAGTACCTCTCCGCTGAATGTACAAGTACCTCTCCGCTCCATGTACAAGTACCTCTCCGCTCCATGTACAAATACCTCTCCGCTCCATGTACAAGTACCTCTCCGCTCCATGTACAAGCACCTCTCCGCTCCATGTACAAGTACCTCTCCGCTCCATGTACAAGTACCTCTCCGCTCAATGTCAAGTGTCGACAGTACCTCTCCGCTCCATGTACAAATACCTCTCCGCTCTCATGTACAAGTACCTCTCCGCTCCATGTACAAGTACCTCTCCGCTCAATGTCAAGTGTCGACAGTACCTCTCCGCTCCATGTACAAATACCTCTCCGCTCCATGTACAAGTACCTCTCCGCTCTCATGTACAAGTACCTCTCCGCTCCATGTACAAGTAGCTCTCCGCTCAATGTACAAGTGTCGACAGTACCTTTCCGCTCCATGTACAAATACCTCTCCGCTCTCATGTACAAGTACCTCTCCGCTCCATGTACAAGTACCTCTCCGCTCAATGTACAAATACCTCTCCGCTCCATGTATAAGTACCTCTCCGCTCTATGTACAAGTACCTCTCCGCTCCATGTACAAGTACCTCTCCGCTCAATGTACAAATACCTCTCCGCTCCATGTACAAGTAGCTCTCCGCTGAATGTACAAGTGTCGACAGTACCTCTCCGCTCAATGTACAAGTACCTCTCCGCTCAATGTACAAATACCTCTCCGCTCCATGTACAAGTACCTCTCCGCTCAATGTCAAGTATCGACAGTACCTCTCCGCTCCATGTACAAGTACCTCTCCGCTGAATGTACAAGTGTCGACAGTACCTCTCCGCTCAATGTACAAGTACCTCTCCGCTCCATGTACAAGTACCTCTCCGCTCTCATGTACAAGTACCTCTCCGCTCCATGTACAAGTACCTCTCCGCTCAATGTACAAGTACCTCTGCGCTCCATGTACAAGTACCTCTCCGCTCAATGTACAAGTACCTCTCCGCTCAATGTACAAGTGTCGACAGTACCTCTCCGCTCCATGTACAAGTACCTCTCCGCTCAATGTACAAGTGTCGACAGTACCTCTACGCTCAATGTACAAGTGTCGACAGTACCTCTCCGCTCTCATGTACAAGTACCTCTCCGATCCATGTACAAGTACATCTCCGCTCCATGTACAAGTACATCTCCGCTCAATGTACAAGTACCTCTCCGCTCCATGTACAAGTACCTCTCCGCTCCATGTACAAGTACCTCTCCGCTCCATGTACAAGTACCTCTCCGCTCCATGTACAAGTACCTCTCCGCTCAATGTACAAGTACCTCTCCGCTCCATGTACAAGTACCTCTCCGCTCAATGTACAAGTACCTCTCCGCTCCATGTACAAGTACCTCTCCGCTCCATGTACAAGTACATCTCCGCTCCATGTACAAGTACCTCTCCGCTCCATGTACAAGTACCTCTCCGCTCAATGTACAAGTACATCTCCGCTCCATGTACAAGTACATCTCTGCTCCATGTACAAGTACCTCTCCGCTCAATGTACAAGTACATCTCCGCTCCATGTACAAGTACCTCTCCGCTCCATGTACAAGTACCTATCCGGTCCATGTACAAGTACCTCTCCGCTCCATGTACAAGTACCTCTCCGCTCAATGTACAAGTACATCTCCGCTCCATGTACAAGTACATCTCTGCTCCATGTACAAGTACCTCTCCGCTCAATGTACAAGTACATCTCCGCTCCATGTACAAGTACCTCTCCGCTCCATGTACAAGTACCTCTCCGGTCCATGTACAAGTACCTCTCCGCTCCATGTACAAGTACCTCTCCGCTCCATGTACAAGTACCTCTCCGCTCAATGTCAAGTGTCGACAGTACCTCTCCGCTCCATGTACAAATACCTCTCCGCTCTCATGTACAAGTACCTCTCCGCTCCATGTACAAGTACCTCTCCGCTCAATGTCAAGTGTCGACAGTACCTCTCCGCTCCATGTACAAATACCTCTCCGCTCCATGTACAAGTACCTCTCCGCTCTCATGTACAAGTACCTCTCCGCTCCATGTACAAGTAGCTCTCCGCTCAATGTACAAGTGTCGACAGTACCTTTCCGCTCCATGTACAAATACCTCTCCGCTCTCATGTACAAGTACCTCTCCGCTCCATGTACAAGTACCTCTCCGCTCAATGTACAAATACCTCTCCGCTCCATGTATAAGTACCTCTCCGCTCTATGTACAAGTACCTCTCCGCTCCATGTACAAGTACCTCTCCGCTCAATGTACAAATACCTCTCCGCTCCATGTACAAGTAGCTCTCCGCTGAATGTACAAGTGTCGACAGTACCTCTCCGCTCAATGTACAAGTACCTCTCCGCTCAATGTACAAATACCTCTCCGCTCCATGTACAAGTACCTCTCCGCTCAATGTCAAGTATCGACAGTACCTCTCCGCTCCATGTACAAGTACCTCTCCGCTGAATGTACAAGTGTCGACAGTACCTCTCCGCTCAATGTACAAGTACCTCTCCGCTCCATGTACAAGTACCTCTCCGCTCAATGTACAAGTACCTCTGCGCTCCATGTACAAGTACCTCTCCGCTCAATGTACAAGTACCTCTCCGCTCAATGTACAAGTGTTGACAGTACCTCTCCGCTCCATGTACAAGTACCTCTCCGCTCAATGTACAAGTGTCGACAGTACCTCTACGCTCAATGTACAAGTGTCGACAGTACCTCTCCGCTCTCATGTACAAGTACCTCTCCGATCCATGTACAAGTACATCTCCGCTCCATGTACAAGTACATCTCCGCTCAATGTACAAGTACCTCTCCGCTCCATGTACAAGTACCTCTCCGCTCCATGTACAAGTACCTCTCCGCTCCATGTACAAGTACCTCTCCGCTCCATGTACAAGTACCTCTCCGCTCAATGTACAAGTACCTCTCCGCTCCATGTACAAGTAACTCTCCGCTCAATGTACAAGTACCTCTCCGCTCCATGTACAAGTACCTCTCCGCTCCATGTACAAGTACCTCTCCGCTCCATGTACAAGTACCTCTCCGCTCCATGTACAAGTACATCTCTGCTCCATGTACAAGTACCTCTCCGCTCAATGTACAAGTACATCTCCGCTCCATGTACAAGTACCTCTCCGCTCCATGTACAAGTACATCTCCGCTCCATGTACAAGTACCTCTCCGCTCCATGTACAAGTACCTCTCCGCTCAATGTACAAGTACATCTCCGCTCCATGTACAAGTACATCTCTGCTCCATGTACAAGTACCTCTCCGCTCCATGTACAAGTACCTCTCCGCTCCATGTACAAGTACCTCTCCGCTCCATGTACAAGTACCTCTCCGCTCCATGTACAAGTAAATCTCTGCTCCATGTACAAGTACCTCTCCGCTCAATGTACAAGTACATCTCCGCTCCATGTACAAGTACCTCTCCGCTCCATGTACAAGTACATCTCCGCTCCATGTACAAGTACCTCTCCGCTCCATGTACAAGTACCTCTCCGCTCAATGTACAAGTACATCTCCGCTCCATGTACAAGTACATCTCTGCTCCATGTACAAGTACCTCTCCGCTCAATGTACAAGTACATCTCCGCTCCATGTACAAGTACCTCTCCGCTCCATGTACAAGTACCTCTCCGCTCCATGTACAAGTAGCTCTCCGCTGAATGTACAAGTGTCGACAGTACCTCTCCGCTCAATGTACAAGTACCTCTCCGCTCAATGTACAAATACCTCTCCGCTCCATGTACAAGTACCTCTCCGCTCAATGTCAAGTATCGACAGTACCTCTCCGCTCCATGTACAAGTACCTCTCCGCTGAATGTACAAGTGTCGACAGTACCTCTCCGCTCAATGTACAAGTACCTCTCCGCTCCATGTACAAGTACCTCTCCGCTCAATGTACAAGTGTCGACAGTACCTCTCCGCTCCATGTACAAGTACCTCTCCGCTCAATGTACAAGTGTCGACAGTACCTCTACGCTCAATGTACAAGTGTCGACAGTACCTCTCCGCTCTCATGTACAAGTACCTCTCCGATCCATGTACAAGTACATCTCCGCTCCATGTACAAGTACATCTCCGCTCAATGTACAAGTACCTCTCCGCTCCATGTACAAGTACCTCTCCGCTCCATGTACAAGTACCTCTCCGCTCCATGTACAAGTACCTCTCCGCTCCATGTACAAGTACCTCTCCGCTCAATGTACAAGTACCTCTCCGCTCCATGTACAAGTACCTCTCCGCTCAATGTACAAGTACCTCTCCGCTCCATGTACAAGTACCTCTCCGCTCCATGTACAAGTACCTCTCCGCTCCATGTACAAGTACCTCTCCGCTCAATGTCAAGTATCGACAGTACCTCTCCGCTCCATGTACAAGTACCTCTCCGCTGAATGTACAAGTGTCGACAGTACCTCTCCGCTCAATGTACAAGTACCTCTCCGCTCCATGTACAAGTACCTCTCCGCTCTCATGTACAAGTACCTCTCCGCTCCATGTACAAGTACCTCTCCGCTCAATGTACAAGTACCTCTGCGCTCCATGTACAAGTACCTCTCCGCTCAATGTACAAGTACCTCTCCGCTCAATGTACAAGTGTCGACAGTACCTCTCCGCTCCATGTACAAGTACCTCTCCGCTCAATGTACAAGTGTCGACAGTACCTCTACGCTCAATGTACAAGTGTCGACAGTACCTCTCCGCTCTCATGTACAAGTACCTCTCCGATCCATGTACAAGTACATCTCCGCTCCATGTACAAGTACATCTCCGCTCAATGTACAAGTACCTCTCCGCTCCATGTACAAGTACCTCTCCGCTCCATGTACAAGTACCTCTCCGCTCCATGTACAAGTACCTCTCCGCTCCATGTACAAGTACCTCTCCGCTCAATGTACAAGTACCTCTCCGCTCCATGTACAAGTACCTCTCCGCTCCATGTACAAGTACCTCTCCGCTCCATGTACAAGTACCTCTCCGCTCAATGTACAAGTACCTCTCCGCTCCATGTACAAGTACCTCTCCGCTCCATGTACAAGTACCTCTCCGCTCCATGTACAAGTACCTCTCCGCTCAATGTACAAGTACCTCTCCGCTCCCTGTACAAGTACATCTCCGCTCCATGTACAAGTACCTCTCCGCTCCATGTACAAGTACCTCTCCGCTCAATGTACAAGTGTCGACAGTACCTCTCCGCTCCATGTACAAGTACCTCTCCGCTCCATGTACAAGTACCTCTCCGCTCAATGTACAAGTGTCGACAGTACCTCTCCGCTCCATCTACAAGTACCTCTCCGCTCAATGTACAAGTACCTCTCCGCTGAATGTACAAGTACCTCTCCGCTCCATGTACAAGTACCTCTCCGCTCCATGTACAAATACCTCTCCGCTCCATGTACAAGTACCTCTCCGCTCCATGTACAAGCACCTCTCCGCTACATGTACAAGTACCTCTCCGCTCCATCTACAAGTACCTCTCCGCTCAATGTACAAGTACCTCTCCGCTGAATGTACAAGTACCTCTCCGCTCCATGTACAAGTACCTCTCCGCTCCATGTACAAATACCTCTCCGCTCCATGTACAAGTACCTCTCCGCTCCATGTACAAGCACCTCTCCGCTCCATGTACAAGTACCTCTCCGCTCCATGTACAAGTACCTCTCCGCTCAATGTCAAGTGTCGACAGTACCTCTCCGCTCCATGTACAAATACCTCTCCGCTCTCATGTACAAGTACCTCTCCGCTCCATGTACAAGTACCTCTCCGCTCAATGTCAAGTGTCGACAGTACCTCTCCGCTCCATGTACAAATACCTCTCCGCTCCATGTACAAGTACCTCTCCGCTCTCATGTACAAGTACCTCTCCGCTCCATGTACAAGTAGCTCTCCGCTCAATGTACAAGTGTCGACAGTACCTTTCCGCTCCATGTACAAATACCTCTCCGCTCTCATGTACAAGTACCTCTCCGCTCCATGTACAAGTACCTCTCCGCTCAATGTACAAATACCTCTCCGCTCCATGTATAAGTACCTCTCCGCTCTATGTACAAGTACCTCTCCGCTCCATGTACAAGTACCTCTCCGCTCAATGTACAAATACCTCTCCGCTCCATGTACAAGTAGCTCTCCGCTGAATGTACAAGTGTCGACAGTACCTCTCCGCTCAATGTACAAGTACCTCTCCGCTCAATGTACAAATACCTCTCCGCTCCATGTACAAGTACCTATCCGCTCAATGTCAAGTATCGACAGTACCTCTCCGCTCCATGTACAAGTACCTCTCCGCTGAATGTACAAGTGTCGACAGTACCTCTCCGCTCAATGTACAAGTACCTCTCCGCTCCATGTACAAGTACCTCTCCGCTCTCATGTACAAGTACCTCTCCGCTCCATGTACAAGTACCTCTCCGCTCAATGTACAAGTACCTCTGCGCTCCATGTACAAGTACCTCTCCGCTCAATGTACAAGTACCTCTCCGCTCAATGTACAAGTGTCGACAGTACCTCTCCGCTCCATGTACAAGTACCTCTCCGCTCAATGTACAAGTGTCGACAGTACCTCTACGCTCAATGTACAAGTGTCGACAGTACCTCTCCGCTCTCATGTACAAGTACCTCTCCGATCCATGTACAAGTACATCTCCGCTCCATGTACAAGTACATCTCCGCTCAATGTACAAGTACCTCTCCGCTCCATGTACAAGTACCTCTCCGCTCCATGTACAAGTACCTCTCCGCTCCATGTACAAGTACCTCTCCGCTCCATGTACAAGTACCTCTCCGCTCAATGTACAAGTACCTCTCCGCTCCATGTACAAGTACCTCTCCGCTCAATGTACAAGTACCTCTCCGCTCCATGTACAAGTACCTCTCCGCTCCATGTACAAGTACCTCTCCGCTCCATGTACAAGTACCTCTCCGCTCCATGTACAAGTACATATCTGCTCCATGTACAAGTACCTCTCCGCTCAATGTACAAGTACATCTCCGCTCCATGTACAAGTACCTCTCCGCTCCATGTACAAGTACATCTCCGCTCCATGTACAAGTACCTCTCCGCTCCATGTACAAGTACCTCTCCGCTCAATGTACAAGTACATCTCCGCTCCATGTACAAGTACATCTCTGCTCCATGTACAAGTACCTCTCCGCTCAATGTACAAGTACATCTCCGCTCCATGTACAAGTACCTCTCCGCTCCATGTACAAGTACCTCTCCGGTCCATGTACAAGTACCTCTCCGCTCCATGTACAAGTACCTCTCCGCTCAATGTACAAGTACATCTCCGCTCCATGTACAAGTACATCTCTGCTCCATGTACAAGTACCTCTCCGCTCAATGTACAAGTACATCTCCGCTCCATGTACAAGTACCTCTCCGCTCCATGTACAAGTACCTCTCCGGTCCATGTACAAGTACCTCTCCGCTCCATGTACAAGTACCTCTCCGCTCCATGTACAAGTACCTCTCCGCTCAATGTCAAGTGTCGACAGTACCTCTCCGCTCCATGTACAAATACCTCTCCGCTCTCATGTACAAGTACCTCTCCGCTCCATGTACAAGTACCTCTCCGCTCAATGTCAAGTGTCGACAGTACCTCTCCGCTCCATGTACAAATACCTCTCCGCTCCATGTACAAGTACCTCTCCGCTCTCATGTACAAGTACCTCTCCGCTCCATGTACAAGTAGCTCTCCGCTCAATGTACAAGTGTCGACAGTACCTTTCCGCTCCATGTACAAATACCTCTCCGCTCTCATGTACAAGTACCTCTCCGCTCCATGTACAAGTACCTCTCCGCTCAATGTACAAATACCTCTCCGCTCCATGTATAAGTACCTCTCCGCTCTATGTACAAGTACCTCTCCGCTCCATGTACAAGTACCTCTCCGCTCAATGTACAAATACCTCTCCGCTCCATGTACAAGTAGCTCTCCGCTGAATGTACAAGTGTCGACAGTACCTCTCCGCTCAATGTACAAGTACCTCTCCGCTCAATGTACAAATACCTCTCCGCTCCATGTACAAGTACCTCTCCGCTCAATGTCAAGTATCGACAGTACCTCTCCGCTCCATGTACAAGTACCTCTCCGCTGAATGTACAAGTGTCGACAGTACCTCTCCGCTCAATGTACAAGTACCTCTCCGCTCCATGTACAAGTACCTCTCCGCTCAATGTACAAGTACCTCTGCGCTCCATGTACAAGTACCTCTCCGCTCAATGTACAAGTACCTCTCCGCTCAATGTACAAGTGTTGACAGTACCTCTCCGCTCCATGTACAAGTACCTCTCCGCTCAATGTACAAGTGTCGACAGTACCTCTACGCTCAATGTACAAGTGTCGACAGTACCTCTCCGCTCTCATGTACAAGTACCTCTCCGATCCATGTACAAGTACATCTCCGCTCCATGTACAAGTACATCTCCGCTCAATGTACAAGTACCTCTCCGCTCCATGTACAAGTACCTCTCCGCTCCATGTACAAGTACCTCTCCGCTCCATGTACAAGTACCTCTCCGCTCCATGTACAAGTACCTCTCCGCTCAATGTACAAGTACCTCTCCGCTCCATGTACAAGTACCTCTCCGCTCAATGTACAAGTACCTCTCCGCTCCATGTACAAGTACCTCTCCGCTCCATGTACAAGTACCTCTCCGCTCCATGTACAAGTACCTCTCCGCTCCATGTACAAGTACATCTCTGCTCCATGTACAAGTACCTCTCCGCTCAATGTACAAGTACATCTCCGCTCCATGTACAAGTACCTCTCCGCTTCATGTACAAGTACATCTCCGCTCCATGTACAAGTACCTCTCCGCTCCATGTACAAGTACCTCTCCGCTCAATGTACAAGTACATCTCCGCTCCATGTACAAGTACATCTCTGCTCCATGTACAAGTACCTCTCCGCTCCATGTACAAGTACCTCTCCGGTCCATGTACAAGTACCTCTCCGCTCCATGTACAAGTACCTCTCCGCTCCATGTACAAGTACCTCTCCGCTCAATGTCAAGTGTCGACAGTACCTCTCCGCTCCATGTACAAATACCTCTCCGCTCTCATGTACAAGTACCTCTCCGCTCCATGTACAAGTACCTCTCCGCTCAATGTCAAGTGTCGACAGTACCTCTCCGCTCCATGTACAAATACCTCTCCGCTCCATGTACAAGTACCTCTCCGCTCTCATGTACAAGTACCTCTCCGCTCCATGTACAAGTAGCTCTCCGCTCAATGTACAAGTGTCGACAGTACCTTTCCGCTCCATGTACAAATACCTCTCCGCTCTCATGTACAAGTACCTCTCCGCTCCATGTACAAGTACCTCTCCGCTCAATGTACAAATACCTCTCCGCTCCATGTATAAGTACCTCTCCGCTCTATGTACAAGTACCTCTCCGCTCCATGTACAAGTACCTCTCCGCTCAATGTACAAATACCTCTCCGCTCCATGTACAAGTAGCTCTCCGCTGAATGTACAAGTGTCGACAGTACCTCTCCGCTCAATGTACAAGTACCTCTCCGCTCAATGTACAAATACCTCTCCGCTCCATGTACAAGTACCTCTCCGCTCAATGTCAAGTATCGACAGTACCTCTCCGCTCCATGTACAAGTACCTCTCCGCTGAATGTACAAGTGTCGACAGTACCTCTCCGCTCAATGTACAAGTACCTCTCCGCTCCATGTACAAGTACCTCTCCGCTCTCATGTACAAGTACCTCTCCGCTCCATGTACAAGTACCTCTCCGCTCAATGTACAAGTACCTCTGCGCTCCATGTACAAGTACCTCTCCGCTCAATGTACAAGTACCTCTCCGCTCAATGTACAAGTGTCGACAGTACCTCTCCGCTCCATGTACAAGTACCTCTCCGCTCAATGTACAAGTGTCGACAGTACCTCTACGCTCAATGTACAAGTGTCGACAGTACCTCTCCGCTCTCATGTACAAGTACCTCTCCGATCCATGTACAAGTACATCTCCGCTCCATGTACAAGTACATCTCCGCTCAATGTACAAGTACCTCTCCGCTCCATGTACAAGTACCTCTCCGCTCCATGTACAAGTACCTCTCCGCTCCATGTACAAGTACCTCTCCGCTCCATGTACAAGTACCTCTCCGCTCAATGTACAAGTACCTCTCCGCTCCATGTACAAGTACCTCTCCGCTCAATGTACAAGTACCTCTCCGCTCCATGTACAAGTACCTCTCCGCTCCATGTACAAGTACCTCTCCGCTCCATGTACAAGTACCTCTCCGCTCAATGTCAAGTATCGACAGTACCTCTCCGCTCCATGTACAAGTACCTCTCCGCTGAATGTACAAGTGTCGACAGTACCTCTCCGCTCAATGTACAAGTACCTCTCCGCTCCATGTACAAGTACCTCTCCGCTCTCATGTACAAGTACCTCTCCGCTCCATGTACAAGTACCTCTCCGCTCAATGTACAAGTACCTCTGCGCTCCATGTACAAGTACCTCTCCGCTCAATGTACAAGTACCTCTCCGCTCAATGTACAAGTGTCGACAGTACCTCTCCGCTCCATGTACAAGTACCTCTCCGCTCAATGTACAAGTGTCGACAGTACCTCTACGCTCAATGTACAAGTGTCGACAGTACCTCTCCGCTCTCATGTACAAGTACCTCTCCGATCCATGTACAAGTACATCTCCGCTCCATGTACAAGTACATCTCCGCTCAATGCACAAGTACCTCTCCGCTCCATGTACAAGTACCTCTCCGCTCCATGTACAAGTACCTCTCCGCTCCATGTACAAGTACCTCTCCGCTCCATGTACAAGTACCTCTCCGCTCAATGTACAAGTACCTCTCCGCTCCATGTACAAGTACCTCTCCGCTCCATGTACAAGTACCTCTCCGCTCCATGTACAAGTACCTCTCCGCTCAATGTACAAGTACCTCTCCGCTCCATGTACAAGTACCTCTCCGCTCCATGTACAAGTACCTCTCCGCTCCATGTACAAGTACCTCTCCGCTCAATGTACAAGTACCTCTCCGCTCCCTGTACAAGTACATCTCCGCTCCATGTACAAGTACCTCTCCGCTCCATGTACAAGTACCTCTCCGCTCAATGTACAAGTGTCGACAGTACCTCTCCGCTCCATGTACAAGTACCTCTCCGCTCCATGTACAAGTACCTCTCCGCTCAATGTACAAGTGTCGACAGTACCTCTCCGCTCCATCTACAAGTACCTCTCCGCTCAATGTACAAGTACCTCTCCGCTGAATGTACAAGTACCTCTCCGCTCCATGTACAAGTACCTCTCCGCTCCATGTACAAATACCTCTCCGCTCCATGTACAAGTACCTCTCCGCTCCATGTACAAGCACCTCTCCGCTACATGTACAAGTACCTCTCCGCTCCATGTACAAGTACCTCTCCGCTCCATGTACAAGTACCTCTCCGCTCAATGTACAAGTACCTCTCCGCTCCATGTACAAATACCTCTCCGCTCCATGTACAAATACCTCTCCGCTCCATGTACAAGTACCTCTCCGCTCCATGTACCAGTACCTCTCCGCTCAATGTACAAGTACATCTCCGCTCAATGTACAAGTACATCTCCGCTCAATGTACAAGTACGTCTCCGCTCAATGTACAAGTACCTCTCCGCTCAATGTACAAGTACCTCTCCGCTCCATGTACAAGTACCTCTCCGCTCAATGTACAAGTACATCTCCGCTCCATGTACCAGTACCTCTCCGCTCAATGTACAAGTACCTCTCCGCTCAATGTACAAGTACATCTCCGCTCCATGTACAAGTACGTCTCCGCTCAATGTATAAGTACCTCTCCGCTCCATGTACAAGTACCTCTCCGCTCCATGTACAAGTACATCTCCGCTCCATGTACAAGTACATCTCCGCTCCATGTACAAGTACCTCTCCGCTCCATGTACAAGTACCTCTCCGCTCCATGTACAAGTACATCTCCGCTCCATGTACAAGTACCTCTCCGCTCAATGTACAAGTACATCTCCGCTCCATGTACAAGTACATCTCCACTCCATGTACAAGTACCTCTCCGCTCCATGTACAAGTACCTCTCCGCTCCATGTACAAGTACCTCTCCGCTCCATGTACAAGTACCTCTCCGCTCCATGTACAAGTACATCTCTGCTCCATGTACAAGTACCTCTCCGCTCAATGTACAAGTACATCTCCGCTCCATGTACAAGTACCTCTCCGCTTCATGTACAAGTACATCTCCGCTCCATGTACAAGTACCTCTCCGCTCCATGTACAAGTACCTCTCCGCTCAATGTACAAGTACATCTCCGCTCCATGTACAAGTACATCTCTGCTCCATGTACAAGTACCTCTCCGCTCCATGTACAAGTACCTCTCCGGTCCATGTACAAGTACCTCTCCGCTCCATGTACAAGTACCTCTCCGCTCCATGTACAAGTACCTCTCCGCTCAATGTCAAGTGTCGACAGTACCTCTCCGCTCCATGTACAAATACCTCTCCGCTCTCATGTACAAGTACCTCTCCGCTCCATGTACAAGTACCTCTCCGCTCAATGTCAAGTGTCGACAGTACCTCTCCGCTCCATGTACAAATACCTCTCCGCTCCATGTACAAGTACCTCTCCGCTCTCATGTACAAGTACCTCTCCGCTCCATGTACAAGTAGCTCTCCGCTCAATGTACAAGTGTCGACAGTACCTTTCCGCTCCATGTACAAATACCTCTCCGCTCTCATGTACAAGTACCTCTCCGCTCCATGTACAAGTACCTCTCCGCTCAATGTACAAATACCTCTCCGCTCCATGTATAAGTACCTCTCCGCTCTATGTACAAGTACCTCTCTGCTCCATGTACAAGTACCTCTCCGCTCAATGTACAAATACCTCTCCGCTCCATGTACAAGTAGCTCTCCGCTGAATGTACAAGTGTCGACAGTACCTCTCCGCTCAATGTACAAGTACCTCTCCGCTCAATGTACAAATACCTCTCCGCTCCATGTACAAGTACCTCTCCGCTCAATGTCAAGTATCGACAGTACCTCTCCGCTCCATGTACAAGTACCTCTCCGCTGAATGTACAAGTGTCGACAGTACCTCTCCGCTCAATGTACAAGTACCTCTCCGCTCCATGTACAAGTACCTCTCCGCTCTCATGTACAAGTACCTCTCCGCTCCATGTACAAGTACCTCTCCGCTCAATGTACAAGTACCTCTGCGCTCCATGTACAAGTACCTCTCCGCTCAATGTACAAGTACCTCTCCGCTCAATGTACAAGTGTCGACAGTACCTCTCCGCTCCATGTACAAGTACCTCTCCGCTCAATGTACAAGTGTCGACAGTACCTCTACGCTCAATGTACAAGTGTCGACAGTACCTCTCCGCTCTCATGTACAAGTACCTCTCCGATCCATGTACAAGTACATCTCCGCTCCATGTACAAGTACATCTCCGCTCAATGTACAAGTACCTCTCCGCTCCATGTACAAGTACCTCTCCGCTCCATGTACAAGTACCTCTCCGCTCCATGTACAAGTACCTCTCCGCTCCATGTACAAGTACCTCTCCGCTCAATGTACAAGTACCTCTCCGCTCCATGTACAAGTACCTCTCCGCTCAATGTACAAGTACCTCTCCGCTCCATGTACAAGTACCTCTCCGCTCCATGTACAAGTACCTCTCCGCTCCATGTACAAGTACCTCTCCGCTCAATGTCAAGTATCGACAGTACCTCTCCGCTCCATGTACAAGTACCTCTCCGCTGAATGTACAAGTGTCGACAGTACCTCTCCGCTCAATGTACAAGTACCTCTCCGCTCCATGTACAAGTACCTCTCCGCTCTCATGTACAAGTACCTCTCCGCTCCATGTACAAGTACCTCTCCGCTCAATGTACAAGTACCTCTGCGCTCCATGTACAAGTACCTCTCCGCTCAATGTACAAGTACCTCTCCGCTCAATGTACAAGTGTCGACAGTACCTCTCCGCTCCATGTACAAGTACCTCTCCGCTCAATGTACAAGTGTCGACAGTACCTCTACGCTCAATGTACAAGTGTCGACAGTACCTCTCCGCTCTCATGTACAAGTACCTCTCCGATCCATGTACAAGTACATCTCCGCTCCATGTACAAGTACATCTCCGCTCAATGTACAAGTACCTCTCCGCTCCATGTACAAGTACCTCTCCGCTCCATGTACAAGTACCTCTCCGCTCCATGTACAAGTACCTCTCCGCTCAATGTACAAGTACCTCTCCGCTCCATGTACAAGTACCTCTCCGCTCCATGTACAAGTACCTCTCCGCTCCATGTACAAGTACCTCTCCGCTCAATGTACAAGTACCTCTCCGCTCCATGTACAAGTACCTCTCCGCTCCATGTACAAGTACCTCTCCGCTCCATGTACAAGTACCTCTCCGCTCAATGTACAAGTACCTCTCCGCTCCCTGTACAAGTACATCTCCGCTCCATGTACAAGTACCTCTCCGCTCCATGTACAAGTACCTCTCCGCTCAATGTACAAGTGTCGACAGTACCTCTCCGCTCCATGTACAAGTACCTCTCCGCTCCATGTACAAGTACCTCTCCGCTCAATGTACAAGTGTCGACAGTACCTCTCCGCTCCATCTACAAGTACCTCTCCGCTCAATGTACAAGTACCTCTCCGCTGAATGTACAAGTACCTCTCCGCTCCATGTACAAGTACCTCTCCGCTCCATGTACAAATACCTCTCCGCTCCATGTACAAGTACCTCTCCGCTCCATGTACAAGCACCTCTCCGCTACATGTACAAGTACCTCTCCGCTCCATGTACAAGTACCTCTCCGCTCCATGTACAAGTACCTCTCCGCTCAATGTACAAGTACCTCTCCGCTCCATGTACAAATACCTCTCCGCTCCATGTACAAATACCTCTCCGCTCCATGTACAAGTACCTCTCCGCTCCATGTACCAGTACCTCTCCGCTCAATGTACAAGTACATCTCCGCTCAATGTACAAGTACATCTCCGCTCAATGTACAAGTACGTCTCCGCTCAATGTACAAGTACCTCTCCGCTCAATGTACAAGTACCTCTCCGCTCCATGTACAAGTACCTCTCCGCTCAATGTACAAGTACATCTCCGCTCCATGTACCAGTACCTCTCCGCTCAATGTACAAGTACCTCTCCGCTCAATGTACAAGTACATCTCCGCTCCATGTACAAGTACGTCTCCGCTCAATGTATAAGTACCTCTCCGCTCCATGTACAAGTACCTCTCCGCTCCATGTACAAGTACATCTCCGCTCCATGTACAAGTACATCTCCGCTCCATGTACAAGTACCTCTCCGCTCCATGTACAAGTACCTCTCCGCTCCATGTACAAGTACATCTCCGCTCCATGTACAAGTACCTCTCCGCTCAATGTACAAGTACATCTCCGCTCCATGTACAAGTACATCTCCACTCCATGTACAAGTACCTCTCCGCTCAATGTACAAGTACATCTCCGCTCCATGTACCAGTACCTCTCCGCTCAATGTACAAGTACATCTCCACTCCATGTACAAGTACCTCTCCGCTCAATGTACAAGTACATCTCCGCTCCATGTACCAGTACCTCTCCGCTCAATGTACAAGTACATCTCCACTCCATGTACAAGTACCTCTCCGCTCAATGTACAAGTACATCTCCGCTCCATGTACCAGTACCTCTCCGCTCAATGTACAAGTACATCTCCGCTCCATGTACAAGTACCTCTCCGCTCAATGTACAAGTACCTCTCCGCTCAATGTACAAGTACATCTCCGCTCCATGTACCAGTACCTCTCCGCTCAATGTACAAGTACATCTGCGCTCCATGTAGGGCTGGGTATCGTTCAAAATTTTTCGATATCGATACCGTTTCGATACTTGGATTTCGATACCGGTTCCTGAACGATACTTTTTTCGATACCAATTTTTAGAAAAATCCATTTTAACAAAAATAAAACTGCATTACACATTGAAATTATTTTACAAATCTTTAGTTTCCCCCCATCTTAAGTTTTACAGCAGAAAAAAATAAAACCTACTGTATTTAACATAACTTTAAGTTCTCTAAACGTATTGCCGTCCCTACAAAAAATATTGGAGTACTACAAAGGAAAGAAATGTAGCTAAAACAAATAAATCAGTGGAATAGTTTTCAGTGCAAAACAGAGAGTTGCAAATCAGGGTTTAATGCTCACTGATGCAACAGAACTCTATTCTTGTACAAACTGATGAGATGGCTCCACTTCATGCATGGAAGACTAGTTGAGCATTGACTAGCCTATCAATATAGCCTTATATGCCACAAAGTGAATCGCATTTATATTCAACAAACTATCATGACATCAGCGTTTGTTAACGAGTTGCTAAAAATACATGGGCGATAACTGCCCGCTTGCACATAACGCTAATTAATTAAACATTAACGCTAGCGTTGCAGATCAGTGTGCTCACTGCTGCAACAGAACGTCATTCTTGTCAAATCTGACGAGACAGCTCAACTTCACTGACTAGCCAATCAATATAAATGAATCGCATTTACATTCAACAAACTATCATGACATCAGCGTTTGTTAACGAGTTGCTAAAAATACACAATGCCCGCTTGCGCATAACGTTACGGCGGCAATTAATTAAACGATCTAATGCTACAACTCACAGCCAGATGCATGGATTTGTCAGACTGAGGGATCTGATAACCGCTAACTTGCGGTAAGCTGAGCTGACCCACCTCTCAATTATTTCTCTTGTCTGTGGAAACCAGTCCGTGTTGTTTCTGTTTCTTTTCCTGCTTTTCATCATCTTCGCCATATGGTAATCCAGGATAGGAGTAGCTTGAGTGGCTAACTTCTTGTATACTATCCGCACCGCACGCCTGGCTCACAGTCACAACAAACACACCGGCTAAAGTGGGCGTAACGTTTCCTGCATGCCTCTACATGACAGCCAATCACCAGCCGTATTAGAGCGCGGCGTGCAAGCATGTCGCATGCTTATAGGCTCAATGACGCTGTTTTGTTTTGGTATCGAAAATTGGTATCGATTGACAAGGGAGGCTTCGATACCCCTTAGTATCGATGTTTCCATTTCGGTGCCAAGTAAGTATCGAAACTCGATACCCAGCCCTAGCTCCATGTACAAGTACCTCTCCGCTCAATGTACAAGTACCTCTCCGCTCAATGTACAAGTACCTCTCCGCTCCATGTACAAGTACCTCTCCGCTCCATGTACAAGTACCTCTCCGCTCCATGTACAAGTACCTCTCTGCTCCATGTACAAGTACATCTCCGCTCCATGTACAAGTACCTCTCCGCTCAATGTACAAGTACATCTCCGCTCCATGTACAAGTACCTCTCCGCTCCATGTACAAGTACATCTCCGCTCCATGTACAAGTACCTCTCCGCTCCATGTACAAGTACCTCTCCGCTCAATGTACAAGTACCTCTCCGCTCCATGTACAAGTACATCTCCGCTCCATGTACAAGTACCTCTCCGCTCAATGTACAAGTACATCTCCGCTCCATGTACAAGTACATCTCCACTCCATGTACAAGTACCTCTCCGCTCAATGTACAAGTACATCTCCGCTCCATGTACCAGTACCTCTCCGCTCAATGTACAAGTACATCTCCACTCCATGTACAAGTACCTCTCCGCTCAATGTACAAGTACATCTCCGCTCCATGTACCAGTACCTCTCCGCTCAATGTACAAGTACATCTCCACTCCATGTACAAGTACCTCTCCGCTCAATGTACAAGTACATCTCCGCTCCATGTACCAGTACCTCTCCGCTCAATGTACAAGTACATCTCCGCTCCATGTACAAGTACCTCTCCGCTCCATGTACAAGTACCTCTCCGCTCCATGTACAAGTACCTCTCCGCTCAATGTACAAGTACCTCTCCGCTCCATGTACAAGTACCTCTCCGCTCAATGTACAAGTACCTCTCCGCTCCATGTACAAGTACCTCTCCGCTCCATGTACAAGTACCTCTCCGCTCCATGTACAAGTACCTCTCCGCTCCATGTACAAGTACATCTCTGCTCCATGTACAAGTACCTCTCCGCTCAATGTACAAGTACATCTCCGCTCCATGTACAAGTACCTCTCCGCTTCATGTACAAGTACATCTCCGCTCCATGTACAAGTACCTCTCCGCTCCATGTACAAGTACCTCTCCGCTCAATGTACAAGTACATCTCCGCTCCATGTACAAGTACATCTCTGCTCCATGTACAAGTACCTCTCCGCTCAATGTACAAGTACATCTCCGCTCCATGTACAAGTACCTCTCCGCTCCATGTACAAGTACCTCTCCGGTCCATGTACAAGTACCTCTCCGCTCCATGTACAAGTACCTCTCCGCTCCATGTACAAGTACCTCTCCGCTCAATGTCAAGTGTCGACAGTACCTCTCCGCTCCATGTACAAATACCTCTCCGCTCTCATGTACAAGTACCTCTCCGCTCCATGTACAAGTACCTCTCCGCTCAATGTCAAGTGTCGACAGTACCTCTCCGCTCCATGTACAAATACCTCTCCGCTCCATGTACAAGTACCTCTCCGCTCTCATGTACAAGTACCTCTCCGCTCCATGTACAAGTAGCTCTCCGCTCAATGTACAAGTGTCGACAGTACCTTTCCGCTCCATGTACAAATACCTATCCGCTCTCATGTACAAGTACCTCTCCGCTCCATGTACAAGTACCTCTCCGCTCAATGTACAAATACCTCTCCGCTCCATGTATAAGTACCTCTCCGCTCTATGTACAAGTACCTCTCCGCTCCATGTACAAGTACCTCTCCGCTCAATGTACAAATACCTCTCCGCTCCATGTACAAGTAGCTCTCCGCTGAATGTACAAGTGTCGACAGTACCTCTCCGCTCAATGTACAAGTACCTCTCCGCTCAATGTACAAATACCTCTCCGCTCCATGTACAAGTACCTCTCCGCTCAATGTCAAGTATCGACAGTACCTCTCCGCTCCATGTACAAGTACCTCTCCGCTGAATGTACAAGTGTCGACAGTACCTCTCCGCTCAATGTACAAGTACCTCTCCGCTCCATGTACAAGTACCTCTCCGCTCTCATGTACAAGTACCTCTCCGCTCCATGTACAAGTACCTCTGCGCTCCATGTACAAGTACCTCTCCGCTCAATGTACAAGTACCTCTCCGCTCAATGTACAAGTGTCGACAGTACCTCTCCGCTCCATGTACAAGTACCTCTCCGCTCAATGTACAAGTGTCGACAGTACCTCTACGCTCAATGTACAAGTGTCGACAGTACCTCTCCGCTCTCATGTACAAGTACCTCTCCGATCCATGTACAAGTACATCTCCGCTCCATGTACAAGTACATCTCCGCTCAATGTACAAGTACCTCTCCGCTCCATGTACAAGTACCTCTCCGCTCCATGTACAAGTACCTCTCCGCTCCATGTACAAGTACCTCTCCGCTCCATGTACAAGTACCTCTCCGCTCAATGTACAAGTACCTCTCCGCTCCATGTACAAGTACCTCTCCGCTCAATGTACAAGTACCTCTCCGCTCCATGTACAAGTACCTCTCCGCTCCATGTACAAGTACCTCTCCGCTCCATGTACAAGTACCTCTCCGCTCAATGTCAAGTATCGACAGTACCTCTCCGCTCCATGTACAAGTACCTCTCCGCTGAATGTACAAGTGTCGACAGTACCTCTCCGCTCAATGTACAAGTACCTCTCCGCTCCATGTACAAGTACCTCTCCGCTCTCATGTACAAGTACCTCTCCGCTCCATGTACAAGTACCTCTCCGCTCAATGTACAAGTACCTCTGCGCTCCATGTACAAGTACCTCTCCGCTCAATGTACAAGTACCTCTCCGCTCAATGTACAAGTGTCGACAGTACCTCTCCGCTCCATGTACAAGTACCTCTCCGCTCAATGTACAAGTGTCGACAGTACCTCTACGCTCAATGTACAAGTGTCGACAGTACCTCTCCGCTCTCATGTACAAGTACCTCTCCGATCCATGTACAAGTACATCTCCGCTCCATGTACAAGTACATCTCCGCTCAATGTACAAGTACCTCTCCGCTCCATGTACAAGTACCTCTCCGCTCCATGTACAAGTACCTCTCCGCTCCATGTACAAGTACCTCTCCGCTCCATGTACAAGTACCTCTCCGCTCAATGTACAAGTACCTCTCCGCTCCATGTACAAGTACCTCTCCGCTCCATGTACAAGTACCTCTCCGCTCCATGTACAAGTACCTCTCCGCTCAATGTACAAGTACCTCTCCGCTCCATGTACAAGTACCTCTCCGCTCCATGTACAAGTACCTCTCCGCTCAATGTACAAGTACCTCTCCGCTCCCTGTACAAGTACATCTCCGCTCCATGTACAAGTACCTCTCCGCTCCATGTACAAGTACCTCTCCGCTCAATGTACAAGTGTCGACAGTACCTCTCCGCTCCATGTACAAGTACCTCTCCGCTCCATGTACAAGTACCTCTCCGCTCAATGTACAAGTGTCGACAGTACCTCTCCGCTCCATCTACAAGTACCTCTCCGCTCAATGTACAAGTACCTCTCCGCTGAATGTACAAGTACCTCTCCGCTCCATGTACAAGTACCTCTCCGCTCCATGTACAAATACCTCTCCGCTCCATGTACAAGTACCTCTCCGCTCCATGTACAAGCACCTCTCCGCTACATGTACAAGTACCTCTCCGCTCCATGTACAAGTACCTCTCCGCTCCATGTACAAGTACCTCTCCGCTCAATGTACAAGTACCTCTCCGCTCCATGTACAAATACCTCTCCGCTCCATGTACAAATACCTCTCCGCTCCATGTACAAGTACCTCTCTGCTCCATGTACCAGTACCTCTCCGCTCAATGTACAAGTACATCTCCGCTCAATGTACAAGTACATCTCCGCTCAATGTACAAGTACGTCTCCGCTCAATGTACAAGTACCTCTCCGCTCAATGTACAAGTACCTCTCCGCTCCATGTACAAGTACCTCTCCGCTCAATGTACAAGTACATCTCCGCTCCATGTACCAGTACCTCTCCGCTCAATGTACAAGTACATCTCCACTCCATGTACAAGTACCTCTCCGCTCAATGTACAAGTACATCTCCGCTCCATGTACCAGTACCTCTCCGCTCAATGTACAAGTACATCTCCGCTCCATGTACAAGTACCTCTCCGCTCCATGTACAAGTACCTCTCCGCTCCATGTACAAGTACCTCTCCGCTCAATGTACAAGTACCTCTCCGCTCCATGTACAAGTACCTCTCCGCTCAATGTACAAGTACCTCTCCGCTCCATGTACAAGTACCTCTCCGCTCCATGTACAAGTACCTCTCCGCTCCATGTACAAGTACCTCTCCGCTCCATGTACAAGTACATCTCTGCTCCATGTACAAGTACCTCTCCGCTCAATGTACAAGTACATCTCCGCTCCATGTACAAGTACCTCTCCGCTTCATGTACAAGTACATCTCCGCTCCATGTACAAGTACCTCTCCGCTCCATGTACAAGTACCTCTCCGCTCAATGTACAAGTACATCTCCGCTCCATGTACAAGTACATCTCTGCTCCATGTACAAGTACCTCTCCGCTCAATGTACAAGTACATCTCCGCTCCATGTACAAGTACCTCTCCGCTCCATGTACAAGTACCTCTCCGGTCCATGTACAAGTACCTCTCCGCTCCATGTACAAGTACCTCTCCGCTCCATGTACAAGTACCTCTCCGCTCAATGTCAAGTGTCGACAGTACCTCTCCGCTCCATGTACAAATACCTCTCCGCTCTCATGTACAAGTACCTCTCCGCTCCATGTACAAGTACCTCTCCGCTCAATGTCAAGTGTCGACAGTACCTCTCCGCTCCATGTACAAATACCTCTCCGCTCCATGTACAAGTACCTCTCCGCTCTCATGTACAAGTACCTCTCCGCTCCATGTACAAGTAGCTCTCCGCTCAATGTACAAGTGTCGACAGTACCTTTCCGCTCCATGTACAAATACCTCTCCGCTCTCATGTACAAGTACCTCTCCGCTCCATGTACAAGTACCTCTCCGCTCAATGTACAAATACCTCTCCGCTCCATGTATAAGTACCTCTCCGCTCTATGTACAAGTACCTCTCCGCTCCATGTACAAGTACCTCTCCGCTCAATGTACAAATACCTCTCCGCTCCATGTACAAGTAGCTCTCCGCTGAATGTACAAGTGTCGACAGTACCTCTCCGCTCAATGTACAAGTACCTCTCCGCTCAATGTACAAATACCTCTCCGCTCCATGTACAAGTACCTCTCCGCTCAATGTCAAGTATCGACAGTACCTCTCCGCTCCATGTACAAGTACCTCTCCGCTGAATGTACAAGTGTCGACAGTACCTCTCCGCTCAATGTACAAGTACCTCTCCGCTCCATGTACAAGTACCTCTCCGCTCTCATGTACAAGTACCTCTCCGCTCCATGTACAAGTACCTCTGCGCTCCATGTACAAGTACCTCTCCGCTCAATGTACAAGTACCTCTCCGCTCAATGTACAAGTGTCGACAGTACCTCTCCGCTCCATGTACAAGTACCTCTCCGCTCAATGTACAAGTGTCGACAGTACCTCTACGCTCAATGTACAAGTGTCGACAGTACCTCTCCGCTCTCATGTACAAGTACCTCTCCGATCCATGTACAAGTACATCTCCGCTCCATGTACAAGTACATCTCCGCTCAATGTACAAGTACCTCTCCGCTCCATGTACAAGTACCTCTCCGCTCCATGTACAAGTACCTCTCCGCTCCATGTACAAGTACCTCTCCGCTCCATGTACAAGTACCTCTCCGCTCAATGTACAAGTACCTCTCCGCTCCATGTACAAGTACCTCTCCGCTCAATGTACAAGTACCTCTCCGCTCCATGTACAAGTACCTCTCCGCTCCATGTACAAGTACCTCTCCGCTCCATGTACAAGTACCTCTCCGCTCAATGTCAAGTATCGACAGTACCTCTCCGCTCCATGTACAAGTACCTCTCCGCTGAATGTACAAGTGTCGACAGTACCTCTCCGCTCAATGTACAAGTACCTCTCCGCTCCATGTACAAGTACCTCTCCGCTCTCATGTACAAGTACCTCTCCGCTCCATGTACAAGTACCTCTCCGCTCAATGTACAAGTACCTCTGCGCTCCATGTACAAGTACCTCTCCGCTCAATGTACAAGTACCTCTCCGCTCAATGTACAAGTGTCGACAGTACCTCTCCGCTCCATGTACAAGTACCTCTCCGCTCAATGTACAAGTGTCGACAGTACCTCTACGCTCAATGTACAAGTGTCGACAGTACCTCTCCGCTCTCATGTACAAGTACCTCTCCGATCCATGTACAAGTACATCTCCGCTCCATGTACAAGTACATCTCCGCTCAATGTACAAGTACCTCTCCGCTCCATGTACAAGTACCTCTCCGCTCCATGTACAAGTACCTCTCCGCTCCATGTACAAGTACCTCTCCGCTCCATGTACAAGTACCTCTCCGCTCAATGTACAAGTACCTCTCCGCTCCATGTACAAGTACCTCTCCGCTCCATGTACAAGTACCTCTCCGCTCCATGTACAAGTACCTCTCCGCTCAATGTACAAGTACCTCTCCGCTCCATGTACAAGTACCTCTCCGCTCCATGTACAAGTACCTCTCCGCTCCATGTACAAGTACCTCTCCGCTCAATGTACAAGTACCTCTCCGCTCCCTGTACAAGTACATCTCCGCTCCATGTACAAGTACCTCTCCGCTCCATGTACAAGTACCTCTCCGCTCAATGTACAAGTGTCGACAGTACCTCTCCGCTCCATGTACAAGTACCTCTCCGCTCCATGTACAAGTACCTCTCCGCTCAATGTACAAGTGTCGACAGTACCTCTCCGCTCCATCTACAAGTACCTCTCCGCTCAATGTACAAGTACCTCTCCGCTGAATGTACAAGTACCTCTCCGCTCCATGTACAAGTACCTCTCCGCTCCATGTACAAATACCTCTCCGCTCCATGTACAAGTACCTCTCCGCTCCATGTACAAGCACCTCTCCGCTACATGTACAAGTACCTCTCCGCTCCATGTACAAGTACCTCTCCGCTCCATGTACAAGTACCTCTCCGCTCAATGTACAAGTACCTCTCCGCTCCATGTACAAATACCTCTCCGCTCCATGTACAAATACCTCTCCGCTCCATGTACAAGTACCTCTCTGCTCCATGTACCAGTACCTCTCCGCTCAATGTACAAGTACATCTCCGCTCAATGTACAAGTACATCTCCGCTCAATGTACAAGTACGTCTCCGCTCAATGTACAAGTACCTCTCCGCTCAATGTACAAGTACCTCTCCGCTCCATGTACAAGTACCTCTCCGCTCAATGTACAAGTACATCTCCGCTCCATGTACCAGTACCTCTCCGCTCAATGTACAAGTACCTCTCCGCTCAATGTACAAGTACATCTCCGCTCCATGTACAAGTACGTCTCCGCTCAATGTATAAGTACCTCTCCGCTCCATGTACAAGTACCTCTCCGCTCCATGTACAAGTACATCTCCGCTCCATGTACAAGTACATCTCAGCTCCATGTACAAGTACCTCTCCGCTCCATGTACAAGTACCTCTCCGCTCCATGTACAAGTACATCTCCGCTCCATGTACAAGTACCTCTCCGCTCAATGTACAAGTACATCTCCGCTCCATGTACAAGTACATCTCCACTCCATGTACAAGTACCTCTCCGCTCAATGTACAAGTACATCTCCGCTCCATGTACCAGTACCTCTCCGCTCAATGTACAAGTACATCTCCACTCCATGTACAAGTACCTCTCCGCTCAATGTACAAGTACATCTCCGCTCCATGTACCAGTACCTCTCCGCTCAATGTACAAGTACATCTCCACTCCATGTACAAGTACCTCTCCGCTCAATGTACAAGTACATCTCCGCTCCATGTACCAGTACCTCTCCGCTCAATGTACAAGTACATCTCCGCTCCATGTACAAGTACCTCTCCGCTCAATGTACAAGTACCTCTCCGCTCAATGTACAAGTACATCTCCGCTCCATGTACCAGTACCTCTCCGCTCAATGTACAAGTACATCTCCGCTCCATGTAGGGCTGGGTATCGTTCAAAATTTTTCGATATCGATACCGTTTCGATACTTGGATTTCGATACCGGTTCCTGAACGATACTTTTTTCGATACCAATTTTTATAAAAATCCATTTTAACAAAAATAAAACTGCATTACACATTGAAATTATTTTACAAATCTTTAGTTTCCCCCCATCTTAAGTTTTACAGCAGAAAAAAATAAAACCTACTGTATTTAACATAACTTTAAGTTCTCTAAACGTATTGCCGTCCCTACAAAAAATATTGGAGTACTACAAAGGAAAGAAATGTAGCTAAAACAAATAAATCAGTGGAATAGTTTTCAGTGCAAAACAGAGAGTTGCAAATCAGGGTTTAATGCTCACTGATGCAACAGAACTCTATTCTTGTACAAACTGATGAGATGGCTCCACTTCATGCATGGAAGACTAGTTGAGCATTGACTAGCCTATCAATATAGCCTTATATGCCACAAAGTGAATCGCATTTATATTCAACAAACTATCATGACATCAGCGTTTGTTAACGAGTTGCTAAAAATACATGGGCGATAACTGCCCGCTTGCACATAACGCTAATTAATTAAACATTAACGCTAGCGTTGCAGATCAGTGTGCTCACTGCTGCAACAGAACGTCATTCTTGTCAAATCTGACGAGACAGCTCAACTTCACTGACTAGCCAATCAATATAAATGAATCGCATTTACATTCAACAAACTATCATGACATCAGCGTTTGTTAACGAGTTGCTAAAAATACACAATGCCCGCTTGCGCATAACGTTACGGCGGCAATTAATTAAACGATCTAATGCTACAACTCACAGCCAGATGCATGGATTTGTCAGACTGAGGGATCTGATAACCGCTAACTTGCGGTAAGCTGAGCTGACCCACCTCTCAATTATTTCTCTTGTCTGTGGAAACCAGTCCGTGTTGTTTCTGTTTCTTTTCCTGCTTTTCATCATCTTCGCCATATGGTAATCCAGGATAGGAGTAGCTTGAGTGGCTAACTTCTTGTATACTATCCGCACCGCACGCCTGGCTCACAGTCACAACAAACACACCGGCTAAAGTGGGCGTAACGTTTCCTGCATGCCTCTACATGACAGCCAATCACCAGCCGTATTAGAGCGCGGCGTGCAAGCATGTCGCATGCTTATAGGCTCAATGACGCTGTTTTGTTTTGGTATCGAAAATTGGTATCGATTGACAAGGGAGGCTTCGATACCCCTTAGTATCGATGTTTCCATTTCGGTGCCAAGTAAGTATCGAAACTCGATACCCAGCCCTAGCTCCATGTACAAGTACCTCTCCGCTCAATGTACAAGTACCTCTCCGCTCAATGTACAAGTACCTCTCCGCTCCATGTACAAGTACCTCTCCGCTCCATGTACAAGTACCTCTCCGCTCCATGTACAAGTACCTCTCCGCTCCATGTACAAGTACATCTCTGCTCCATGTACAAGTACCTCTCCGCTCAATGTACAAGTACATCTCCGCTCCATGTACAAGTACCTCTCCGCTCCATGTACAAGTACATCTCCGCTCCATGTACAAGTACCTCTCCGCTCCATGTACAAGTACCTCTCCGCTCAATGTACAAGTACCTCTCCGCTCCATGTACAAGTACATCTCCGCTCCATGTACAAGTACCTCTCCGCTCAATGTACAAGTACATCTCCGCTCCATGTACAAGTACATCTCCACTCCATGTACAAGTACCTCTCCGCTCAATGTACAAGTACATCTCCGCTCCATGTACCAGTACCTCTCCGCTCAATGTACAAGTACATCTCCACTCCATGTACAAGTACCTCTCCGCTCAATGTACAAGTACATCTCCGCTCCATGTACCAGTACCTCTCCGCTCAATGTACAAGTACATCTCCACTCCATGTACAAGTACCTCTCCGCTCAATGTACAAGTACATCTCCGCTCCATGTACCAGTACCTCTCCGCTCAATGTACAAGTACATCTCCGCTCCATGTACAAGTACCTCTCCGCTCAATGTACAAGTACCTCTCCGCTCAATGTACAAGTACATCTCCGCTCCATGTACCAGTACCTCTCCGCTCAATGTACAAGTACATCTGCGCTCCATGTAGGGCTGGGTATCGTTCAAAATTTTTCGATATCGATACCGTTTCGATACTTGGATTTCGATACCGGTTCCTGAACGATACTTTTTTCGATACCAATTTTTAGAAAAATCCATTTTAACAAAAATAAAACTGCATTACACATTGAAATTATTTTACAAATCTTTAGTTTCCCCCCATCTTAAGTTTTACAGCAGAAAAAAATAAAACCTACTGTATTTAACATAACTTTAAGTTCTCTAAACGTATTGCCGTCCCTACAAAAAATATTGGAGTACTACAAAGGAAAGAAATGTAGCTAAAACAAATAAATCAGTGGAATAGTTTTCAGTGCAAAACAGAGAGTTGCAAATCAGGGTTTAATGCTCACTGATGCAACAGAACTCTATTCTTGTACAAACTGATGAGATGGCTCCACTTCATGCATGGAAGACTAGTTGAGCATTGACTAGCCTATCAATATAGCCTTATATGCCACAAAGTGAATCGCATTTATATTCAACAAACTATCATGACATCAGCGTTTGTTAACGAGTTGCTAAAAATACATGGGCGATAACTGCCCGCTTGCACATAACGCTAATTAATTAAACATTAACGCTAGCGTTGCAGATCAGTGTGCTCACTGCTGCAACAGAACGTCATTCTTGTCAAATCTGACGAGACAGCTCAACTTCACTGACTAGCCAATCAATATAAATGAATCGCATTTACATTCAACAAACTATCATGACATCAGCGTTTGTTAACGAGTTGCTAAAAATACACAATGCCCGCTTGCGCATAACGTTACGGCGGCAATTAATTAAACGATCTAATGCTACAACTCACAGCCAGATGCATGGATTTGTCAGACTGAGGGATCTGATAACCGCTAACTTGCGGTAAGCTGAGCTGACCCACCTCTCAATTATTTCTCTTGTCTGTGGAAACCAGTCCGTGTTGTTTCTGTTTCTTTTCCTGCTTTTCATCATCTTCGCCATATGGTAATCCAGGATAGGAGTAGCTTGAGTGGCTAACTTCTTGTATACTATCCGCACCGCACGCCTGGCTCACAGTCACAACAAACACACCGGCTAAAGTGGGCGTAACGTTTCCTGCATGCCTCTACATGACAGCCAATCACCAGCCGTATTAGAGCGCGGCGTGCAAGCATGTCGCATGCTTATAGGCTCAATGACGCTGTTTTGTTTTGGTATCGAAAATTGGTATCGATTGACAAGGGAGGCTTCGATACCCCTTAGTATCGATGTTTCCATTTCGGTGCCAAGTAAGTATCGAAACTCGATACCCAGCCCTAGCTCCATGTACAAGTACCTCTCCGCTCAATGTACAAGTACCTCTCCGCTCAATGTACAAGTACCTCTCCGCTCCATGTACAAGTACCTCTCCGCTCCATGTACAAGTACCTCTCCGCTCCATGTACAAGTACCTCTCCGCTCCATGTACAAGTACATCTCTGCTCCATGTACAAGTACCTCTCCGCTCAATGTACAAGTACATCTCCGCTCCATGTACAAGTACCTCTCCGCTCCATGTACAAGTACATCTCCGCTCCATGTACAAGTACCTCTCCGCTCCATGTACAAGTACCTCTCCGCTCAATGTACAAGTACATCTCCGCTCCATGTACAAGTACATCTCTGCTCCATGTACAAGTACCTCTCCGCTCAATGTACAAGTACATCTCCGCTCCATGTACAAGTACCTCTCCGCTCCATGTACAAGTACCTCTCCGGTCCATGTACAAGTACCTCTCCGCTCCATGTACAAGTACCTCTCCGCTCCATGTACAAGTACCTCTCCGCTCAATGTCAAGTGTCGACAGTACCTCTCCGCTCCATGTACAAATACCTCTCCGCTCTCATGTACAAGTACCTCTCCGCTCCATGTACAAGTACCTCTCCGCTCAATGTCAAGTGTCGACAGTACCTCTCCGCTCCATGTACAAATACCTCTCCGCTCCATGTACAAGTACCTCTCCGCTCTCATGTACAAGTACCTCTCCGCTCCATGTACAAGTAGCTCTCCGCTCAATGTACAAGTGTCGACAGTACCTTTCCGCTCCATGTACAAATACCTCTCCGCTCTCATGTACAAGTACCTCTCCGCTCCATGTACAAGTACCTCTCCGCTCAATGTACAAATACCTCTCCGCTCCATGTATAAGTACCTCTCCGCTCTATGTACAAGTACCTCTCCGCTCCATGTACAAGTACCTCTCCGCTCAATGTACAAATACCTCTCCGCTCCATGTACAAGTAGCTCTCCGCTGAATGTACAAGTGTCGACAGTACCTCTCCGCTCAATGTACAAGTACCTCTCCGCTCAATGTACAAATACCTCTCCGCTCCATGTACAAGTACCTCTCCGCTCAATGTCAAGTATCGACAGTACCTCTCCGCTCCATGTACAAGTACCTCTCCGCTGAATGTACAAGTGTCGACAGTACCTCTCCGCTCAATGTACAAGTACCTCTCCGCTCCATGTACAAGTACCTCTCCGCTCTCATGTACAAGTACCTCTCCGCTCCATGTACAAGTACCTCTCCGCTCAATGTACAAGTACCTCTGCGCTCCATGTACAAGTACCTCTCCGCTCAATGTACAAGTACCTCTCCGCTCAATGTACAAGTGTCGACAGTACCTCTCCGCTCCATGTACAAGTACCTCTCCGCTCAATGTACAAGTGTCGACAGTACCTCTACGCTCAATGTACAAGTGTCGACAGTACCTCTCCGCTCTCATGTACAAGTACCTCTCCGATCCATGTACAAGTACATCTCCGCTCCATGTACAAGTACATCTCCGCTCAATGTACAAGTACCTCTCCGCTCCATGTACAAGTACCTCTCCGCTCCATGTACAAGTACCTCTCCGCTCCATGTACAAGTACCTCTCCGCTCCATGTACAAGTACCTCTCCGCTCAATGTACAAGTACCTCTCCGCTCCATGTACAAGTACCTCTCCGCTCAATGTACAAGTACCTCTCCGCTCCATGTACAAGTACCTCTCCGCTCCATGTACAAGTACATCTCCGCTCCATGTACAAGTACCTCTCCGCTCCATGTACAAGTACCTCTCCGCTCAATGTACAAGTACATCTCCGCTCCATGTACAAGTACATCTCTGCTCCATGTACAAGTACCTCTCCGCTCAATGTACAAGTACATCTCCGCTCCATGTACAAGTACCTCTCCGCTCCATGTACAAGTACCTCTCCGGTCCATGTACAAGTACCTCTCCGCTCCATGTACAAGTACCTCTCCGCTCCATGTACAAGTACCTCTCCGCTCAATGTCAAGTGTCGACAGTACCTCTCCGCTCCATGTACAAATACCTCTCCGCTCTCATGTACAAGTACCTCTCCGCTCCATGTACAAGTACCTCTCCGCTCAATGTCAAGTGTCGACAGTACCTCTCCGCTCCATGTACAAATACCTCTCCGCTCCATGTACAAGTACCTCTCCGCTCTCATGTACAAGTACCTCTCCGCTCCATGTACAAGTAGCTCTCCGCTCAATGTACAAGTGTCGACAGTACCTTTCCGCTCCATGTACAAATACCTCTCCGCTCTCATGTACAAGTACCTCTCCGCTCCATGTACAAGTACCTCTCCGCTCAATGTACAAATACCTCTCCGCTCCATGTATAAGTACCTCTCCGCTCTATGTACAAGTACCTCTCCGCTCCATGTACAAGTACCTCTCCGCTCAATGTACAAATACCTCTCCGCTCCATGTACAAGTAGCTCTCCGCTGAATGTACAAGTGTCGACAGTACCTCTCCGCTCAATGTACAAGTACCTCTCCGCTCAATGTACAAATACCTCTCCGCTCCATGTACAAGTACCTCTCCGCTCAATGTCAAGTATCGACAGTACCTCTCCGCTCCATGTACAAGTACCTCTCCGCTGAATGTACAAGTGTCGACAGTACCTCTCCGCTCAATGTACAAGTACCTCTCCGCTCCATGTACAAGTACCTCTCCGCTCTCATGTACAAGTACCTCTCCGCTCCATGTACAAGTACCTCTCCGCTCAATGTACAAGTACCTCTGCGCTCCATGTACAAGTACCTCTCCGCTCAATGTACAAGTACCTCTCCGCTCAATGTACAAGTGTCGACAGTACCTCTCCGCTCCATGTACAAGTACCTCTCCGCTCAATGTACAAGTGTCGACAGTACCTCTACGCTCAATGTACAAGTGTCGACAGTACCTCTCCGCTCTCATGTACAAGTACCTCTCCGATCCATGTACAAGTACATCTCCGCTCCATGTACAAGTACATCTCCGCTCAATGTACAAGTACCTCTCCGCTCCATGTACAAGTACCTCTCCGCTCCATGTACAAGTACCTCTCCGCTCCATGTACAAGTACCTCTCCGCTCCATGTACAAGTACCTCTCCGCTCAATGTACAAGTACCTCTCCGCTCCATGTACAAGTACCTCTCCGCTCAATGTACAAGTACCTCTCCGCTCCATGTACAAGTACCTCTCCGCTCCATGTACAAGTACCTCTCCGCTCCATGTACAAGTACCTCTCCGCTCCATGTACAAGTACATCTCTGCTCCATGTACAAGTACCTCTCCGCTCAATGTACAAGTACATCTCCGCTCCATGTACAAGTACCTCTCCGCTCCATGTACAAGTACATCTCCGCTCCATGTACAAGTACCTCTCCGCTCCATGTACAAGTACCTCTCCGCTCAATGTACAAGTACATCTCCGCTCCATGTACAAGTACATCTCTGCTCCATGTACAAGTACCTCTCCGCTCAATGTACAAGTACATCTCCGCTCCATGTACAAGTACCTCTCCGCTCCATGTACAAGTACCTCTCCGGTCCATGTACAAGTACCTCTCCGCTCCATGTACAAGTACCTCTCCGCTCCATGTACAAGTACCTCTCCGCTCAATGTCAAGTGTCGACAGTACCTCTCCGCTCCATGTACAAATACCTCTCCGCTCTCATGTACAAGTACCTCTCCGCTCCATGTACAAGTACCTCTCCGCTCAATGTCAAGTGTCGACAGTACCTCTCCGCTCCATGTACAAATACCTCTCCGCTCCATGTACAAGTACCTCTCCGCTCTCATGTACAAGTACCTCTCCGCTCCATGTACAAGTAGCTCTCCGCTCAATGTACAAGTGTCGACAGTACCTTTCCGCTCCATGTACAAATACCTCTCCGCTCTCATGTACAAGTACCTCTCCGCTCCATGTACAAGTACCTCTCCGCTCAATGTACAAATACCTCTCCGCTCCATGTATAAGTACCTCTCCGCTCTATGTACAAGTACCTCTCCGCTCCATGTACAAGTACCTCTCCGCTCAATGTACATATACCTCTCCGCTCCATGTACAAGTAGCTCTCCGCTGAATGTACAAGTGTCGACAGTACCTCTCCGCTCAATGTACAAGTACCTCTCCGCTCAATGTACAAATACCTCTCCGCTCCATGTACAAGTACCTCTCCGCTCAATGTCAAGTATCGACAGTACCTCTCCGCTCCATGTACAAGTACCTCTCCGCTGAATGTACAAGTGTCGACAGTACCTCTCCGCTCAATGTACAAGTACCTCTCCGCTCCATGTACAAGTACCTCTCCGCTCTCATGTACAAGTACCTCTCCGCTCCATGTACAAGTACCTCTCCGCTCAATGTACAAGTACCTCTGCGCTCCATGTACAAGTACCTCTCCGCTCAATGTACAAGTACCTCTCCGCTCAATGTACAAGTGTCGACAGTACCTCTCCGCTCCATGTACAAGTACCTCTCCGCTCAATGTACAAGTGTCGACAGTACCTCTACGCTCAATGTACAAGTGTCGACAGTACCTCTCCGCTCTCATGTACAAGTACCTCTCCGATCCATGTACAAGTACATCTCCGCTCCATGTACAAGTACATCTCCGCTCAATGTACAAGTACCTCTCCGCTCCATGTACAAGTACCTCTCCGCTCCATGTACAAGTACCTCTCCGCTCCATGTACAAGTACATCTCCGCTCCATGTACAAGTACCTCTCCGCTCCATGTACAAGTACATCTCCGCTCCATGTACAAGTACCTCTCCGCTCCATGTACAAGTACCTCTCCGCTCAATGTACAAGTACATCTCCGCTCCATGTACAAGTACATCTCTGCTCCATGTACAAGTACCTCTCCGCTCAATGTACAAGTACATCTCCGCTCCATGTACAAGTACCTCTCCGCTCCATGTACAAGTACCTCTCCGGTCCATGTACAAGTACCTCTCCGCTCCATGTACAAGTACCTCTCCGCTCCATGTACAAGTACCTCTCCGCTCAATGTCAAGTGTCGACAGTACCTCTCCGCTCCATGTACAAATACCTCTCCGCTCTCATGTACAAGTACCTCTCCGCTCCATGTACAAGTACCTCTCCGCTCAATGTCAAGTGTCGACAGTACCTCTCCGCTCCATGTACAAATACCTCTCCGCTCCATGTACAAGTACCTCTCCGCTCTCATGTACAAGTACCTCTCCGCTCCATGTACAAGTAGCTCTCCGCTCAATGTACAAGTGTCGACAGTACCTTTCCGCTCCATGTACAAATACCTCTCCGCTCTCATGTACAAGTACCTCTCCGCTCCATGTACAAGTACCTCTCCGCTCAATGTACAAATACCTCTCCGCTCCATGTATAAGTACCTCTCCGCTCTATGTACAAGTACCTCTCCGCTCCATGTACAAGTACCTCTCCGCTCAATGTACAAATACCTCTCCGCTCCATGTACAAGTAGCTCTCCGCTGAATGTACAAGTGTCGACAGTACCTCTCCGCTCAATGTACAAGTACCTCTCCGCTCAATGTACAAATACCTCTCCGCTCCATGTACAAGTACCTCTCCGCTCAATGTCAAGTATCGACAGTACCTCTCCGCTCCATGTACAAGTACCTCTCCGCTGAATGTACAAGTGTCGACAGTACCTCTCCGCTCAATGTACAAGTACCTCTCCGCTCAATGTACAAGTACATCTCCGCTCCATGTACAAGTACATCTCTGCTCCATGTACAAGTACCTCTCCGCTCAATGTACAAGTACATCTCCGCTCCATGTACAAGTACCTCTCCGCTCCATGTACAAGTACCTCTCCGGTCCATGTACAAGTACCTCTCCGCTCCATGTACAAGTACCTCTCCGCTCCATGTACAAGTACCTCTCCGCTCAATGTCAAGTGTCGACAGTACCTCTCCGCTCCATGTACAAATACCTCTCCGCTCTCATGTACAAGTACCTCTCCGCTCCATGTACAAGTACCTCTCCGCTCAATGTCAAGTGTCGACAGTACCTCTCCGCTCCATGTACAAATACCTCTCCGCTCCATGTACAAGTACCTCTCCGCTCTCATGTACAAGTACCTCTCCGCTCCATGTACAAGTAGCTCTCCGCTCAATGTACAAGTGTCGACAGTACCTTTCCGCTCCATGTACAAATACCTCTCCGCTCTCATGTACAAGTACCTCTCCGCTCCATGTACAAGTACCTCTCCGCTCAATGTACAAATACCTCTCCGCTCCATGTATAAGTACCTCTCCGCTCTATGTACAAGTACCTCTCCGCTCCATGTACAAGTACCTCTCCGCTCAATGTACATATACCTCTCCGCTCCATGTACAAGTAGCTCTCCGCTGAATGTACAAGTGTCGACAGTACCTCTCCGCTCAATGTACAAGTACCTCTCCGCTCAATGTACAAATACCTCTCCGCTCCATGTACAAGTACCTCTCCGCTCAATGTCAAGTATCGACAGTACCTCTCCGCTCCATGTACAAGTACCTCTCCGCTGAATGTACAAGTGTCGACAGTACCTCTCCGCTCAATGTACAAGTACCTCTCCGCTCCATGTACAAGTACCTCTCCGCTCTCATGTACAAGTACCTCTCCGCTCCATGTACAAGTACCTCTCCGCTCAATGTACAAGTACCTCTGCGCTCCATGTACAAGTACCTCTCCGCTCAATGTACAAGTACCTCTCCGCTCAATGTACAAGTGTCGACAGTACCTCTCCGCTCCATGTACAAGTACCTCTCCGCTCAATGTACAAGTGTCGACAGTACCTCTACGCTCAATGTACAAGTGTCGACAGTACCTCTCCGCTCTCATGTACAAGTACCTCTCCGATCCATGTACAAGTACATCTCCGCTCCATGTACAAGTACATCTCCGCTCAATGTACAAGTACCTCTCCGCTCCATGTACAAGTACCTCTCCGCTCCATGTACAAGTACCTCTCCGCTCCATGTACAAGTACCTCTCCGCTCCATGTACAAGTACCTCTCCGCTCAATGTCAAGTGTCGACAGTACCTCTCCGCTCCATGTACAAATACCTCTCCGCTCTCATGTACAAGTACCTCTCCGCTCCATGTACAAGTACCTCTCCGCTCAATGTCAAGTGTCGACAGTACCTCTCCGCTCCATGTACAAATACCTCTCCGCTCCATGTACAAGTACCTCTCCGCTCTCATGTACAAGTACCTCTCCGCTCCATGTACAAGTAGCTCTCCGCTCAATGTACAAGTGTCGACAGTACCTTTCCGCTCCATGTACAAATACCTCTCCGCTCTCATGTACAAGTACCTCTCCGCTCCATGTACAAGTACCTCTCCGCTCAATGTACAAATACCTCTCCGCTCCATGTATAAGTACCTCTCCGCTCTATGTACAAGTACCTCTCCGCTCCATGTACAAGTACCTCTCCGCTCAATGTACAAATACCTCTCCGCTCCATGTACAAGTAGCTCTCCGCTGAATGTACAAGTGTCGACAGTACCTCTCCGCTCAATGTACAAGTACCTCTCCGCTCAATGTACAAATACCTCTCCGCTCCATGTACAAGTACCTCTCCGCTCAATGTCAAGTATCGACAGTACCTCTCCGCTCCATGTACAAGTACCTCTCCGCTGAATGTACAAGTGTCGACAGTACCTCTCCGCTCAATGTACAAGTACCTCTCCGCTCAATGTACAAGTACATCTCCGCTCCATGTACAAGTACATCTCTGCTCCATGTACAAGTACCTCTCCGCTCAATGTACAAGTACATCTCCGCTCCATGTACAAGTACCTCTCCGCTCCATGTACAAGTACCTCTCCGGTCCATGTACAAGTACCTCTCCGCTCCATGTACAAGTACCTCTCCGCTCCATGTACAAGTACCTCTCCGCTCAATGTCAAGTGTCGACAGTACCTCTCCGCTCCATGTACAAATACCTCTCCGCTCTCATGTACAAGTACCTCTCCGCTCCATGTACAAGTACCTCTCCGCTCAATGTCAAGTGTCGACAGTACCTCTCCGCTCCATGTACAAATACCTCTCCGCTCCATGTACAAGTACCTCTCCGCTCTCATGTACAAGTACCTCTCCGCTCCATGTACAAGTAGCTCTCCGCTCAATGTACAAGTGTCGACAGTACCTTTCCGCTCCATGTACAAATACCTCTCCGCTCTCATGTACAAGTACCTCTCCGCTCCATGTACAAGTACCTCTCCGCTCAATGTACAAATACCTCTCCGCTCCATGTATAAGTACCTCTCCGCTCTATGTACAAGTACCTCTCCGCTCCATGTACAAGTACCTCTCCGCTCAATGTACATATACCTCTCCGCTCCATGTACAAGTAGCTCTCCGCTGAATGTACAAGTGTCGACAGTACCTCTCCGCTCAATGTACAAGTACCTCTCCGCTCAATGTACAAATACCTCTCCGCTCCATGTACAAGTACCTCTCCGCTCAATGTCAAGTATCGACAGTACCTCTCCGCTCCATGTACAAGTACCTCTCCGCTGAATGTACAAGTGTCGACAGTACCTCTCCGCTCAATGTACAAGTACCTCTCCGCTCCATGTACAAGTACCTCTCCGCTCTCATGTACAAGTACCTCTCCGCTCCATGTACAAGTACCTCTCCGCTCAATGTACAAGTACCTCTGCGCTCCATGTACAAGTACCTCTCCGCTCAATGTACAAGTACCTCTCCGCTCAATGTACAAGTGTCGACAGTACCTCTCCGCTCCATGTACAAGTACCTCTCCGCTCAATGTACAAGTGTCGACAGTACCTCTACGCTCAATGTACAAGTGTCGACAGTACCTCTCCGCTCTCATGTACAAGTACCTCTCCGATCCATGTACAAGTACATCTCCGCTCCATGTACAAGTACATCTCCGCTCAATGTACAAGTACCTCTCCGCTCCATGTACAAGTACCTCTCCGCTCCATGTACAAGTACCTCTCCGCTCCATGTACAAGTACCTCTCCGCTCCATGTACAAGTACCTCTCCGCTCAATGTACAAGTACCTCTCCGCTCCATGTACAAGTACCTCTCCGCTCAATGTACAAGTACATCTCCACTCCATGTACAAGTACCTCTCCGCTCAATGTACAAGTACATCTCCGCTCCATGTACCAGTACCTCTCCGCTCAATGTACAAGTACATCTCCACTCCATGTACAAGTACCTCTCCGCTCAATGTACAAGTACATCTCCGCTCCATGTACCAGTACCTCTCCGCTCAATGTACAAGTACATCTCCACTCCATGTACAAGTACCTCTCCGCTCAATGTACAAGTACATCTCCGCTCCATGTACCAGTACCTCTCCGCTCAATGTACAAGTACATCTCCGCTCCATGTACAAGTACCTCTCCGCTCAATGTACAAGTACCTCTCCGCTCAATGTACAAGTACATCTCCGCTCCATGTACCAGTACCTCTCCGCTCAATGTACAAGTACATCTGCGCTCCATGTAGGGCTGGGTATCGTTCAAAATTTTTCGATATCGATACCGTTTCGATACTTGGATTTCGATACCGGTTCCTGAACGATACTTTTTTCGATACCAATTTTTAGAAAAATCCATTTTAACAAAAATAAAACTGCATTACACATTGAAATTATTTTACAAATCTTTAGTTTCCCCCCATCTTAAGTTTTACAGCAGAAAAAAATAAAACCTACTGTATTTAACATAACTTTAAGTTCTCTAAACGTATTGCCGTCCCTACAAAAAATATTGGAGTACTACAAAGGAAAGAAATGTAGCTAAAACAAATAAATCAGTGGAATAGTTTTCAGTGCAAAACAGAGAGTTGCAAATCAGGGTTTAATGCTCACTGATGCAACAGAACTCTATTATTGTACAAACTGATGAGATGGCTCCACTTCATGCATGGAAGACTAGTTGAGCATTGACTAGCCTATCAATATAGCCTTATATGCCACAAAGTGAATCGCATTTATATTCAACAAACTATCATGACATCAGCGTTTGTTAACGAGTTGCTAAAAATACATGGGCGATAACTGCCCGCTTGCACATAACGCTAATTAATTAAACATTAACGCTAGCGTTGCAGATCAGTGTGCTCACTGCTGCAACAGAACGTCATTCTTGTCAAATCTGACGAGACAGCTCAACTTCACTGACTAGCCAATCAATATAAATGAATCGCATTTACATTCAACAAACTATCATGACATCAGCGTTTGTTAACGAGTTGCTAAAAATACACAATGCCCGCTTGCGCATAACGTTACGGCGGCAATTAATTAAACGATCTAATGCTACAACTCACAGCCAGATGCATGGATTTGTCAGACTGAGGGATCTGATAACCGCTAACTTGCGGTAAGCTGAGCTGACCCACCTCTCAATTATTTCTCTTGTCTGTGGAAACCAGTCCGTGTTGTTTCTGTTTCTTTTCCTGCTTTTCATCATCTTCGCCATATGGTAATCCAGGATAGGAGTAGCTTGAGTGGCTAACTTCTTGTATACTATCCGCACCGCACGCCTGGCTCACAGTCACAACAAACACACCGGCTAAAGTGGGCGTAACGTTTCCTGCATGCCTCTACATGACAGCCAATCACCAGCCGTATTAGAGCGCGGCGTGCAAGCATGTCGCATGCTTATAGGCTCAATGACGCTGTTTTGTTTTGGTATCGAAAATTGGTATCGATTGACAAGGGAGGCTTCGATACCCCTTAGTATCGATGTTTCCATTTCGGTGCCAAGTAAGTATCGAAACTCGATACCCAGCCCTAGCTCCATGTACAAGTACCTCTCCGCTCAATGTACAAGTACCTCTCCGCTCAATGTACAAGTACCTCTCCGCTCCATGTACAAGTACCTCTCCGCTCCATGTACAAGTACCTCTCCGCTCCATGTACAAGTACCTCTCCGCTCCATGTACAAGTACATCTCTGCTCCATGTACAAGTACCTCTCCGCTCAATGTACAAGTACATCTCCGCTCCATGTACAAGTACCTCTCCGCTCCATGTACAAGTACATCTCCGCTCCATGTACAAGTACCTCTCCGCTCCATGTACAAGTACCTCTCCGCTCAATGTACAAGTACATCTCCGCTCCATGTACAAGTACATCTCTGCTCCATGTACAAGTACCTCTCCGCTCAATGTACAAGTACATCTCCGCTCCATGTACAAGTACCTCTCCGCTCCATGTACAAGTACCTCTCCGGTCCATGTACAAGTACCTCTCCGCTCCATGTACAAGTACCTCTCCGCTCCATGTACAAGTACCTCTCCGCTCAATGTCAAGTGTCGACAGTACCTCTCCGCTCCATGTACAAATACCTCTCCGCTCTCATGTACAAGTACCTCTCCGCTCCATGTACAAGTACCTCTCCGCTCAATGTCAAGTGTCGACAGTACCTCTCCGCTCCATGTACAAATACCTCTCCGCTCCATGTACAAGTACCTCTCCGCTCTCATGTACAAGTACCTCTCCGCTCCATGTACAAGTAGCTCTCCGCTCAATGTACAAGTGTCGACAGTACCTTTCCGCTCCATGTACAAATACCTCTCCGCTCTCATGTACAAGTACCTCTCCGCTCCATGTACAAGTACCTCTCCGCTCAATGTACAAATACCTCTCCGCTCCATGTATAAGTACCTCTCCGCTCTATGTACAAGTACCTCTCCGCTCCATGTACAAGTACCTCTCCGCTCAATGTACAAATACCTCTCCGCTCCATGTACAAGTAGCTCTCCGCTGAATGTACAAGTGTCGACAGTACCTCTCCGCTCAATGTACAAGTACCTCTCCGCTCAATGTACAAATACCTCTCCGCTCCATGTACAAGTACCTCTCCGCTCAATGTCAAGTATCGACAGTACCTCTCCGCTCCATGTACAAGTACCTCTCCGCTGAATGTACAAGTGTCGACAGTACCTCTCCGCTCAATGTACAAGTACCTCTCCGCTCCATGTACAAGTACCTCTCCGCTCTCATGTACAAGTACCTCTCCGCTCCATGTACAAGTACCTCTCCGCTCAATGTACAAGTACCTCTGCGCTCCATGTACAAGTACATCTCCGCTCAATGTACAAGTACCTCTCCGCTCAATGTACAAGTGTCGACAGTACCTCTCCGCTCCATGTACAAGTACCTCTCCGCTCAATGTACAAGTGTCGACAGTACCTCTACGCTCAATGTACAAGTGTCGACAGTACCTCTCCGCTCTCATGTACAAGTACCTCTCCGATCCATGTACAAGTACATCTCCGCTCCATGTACAAGTACATCTCCGCTCAATGTACAAGTACCTCTCCGCTCCATGTACAAGTACCTCTCCGCTCCATGTACAAGTACCTCTCCGCTCCATGTACAAGTACCTCTCCGCTCCATGTACAAGTACCTCTCCGCTCAATGTACAAGTACCTCTCCGCTCCATGTACAAGTACCTCTCCGCTCAATGTACAAGTACCTCTCCGCTCCATGTACAAGTACCTCTCCGCTCCATGTACAAGTACCTCTCCGCTCCATGTACAAGTACCTCTCCGCTCCATGTACAAGTACATCTCTGCTCCATGTACAAGTACCTCTCCGCTCAATGTACAAGTACATCTCCGCTCCATGTACAAGTACCTCTCCGCTCCATGTACAAGTACATCTCCGCTCCATGTACAAGTACCTCTCCGCTCCATGTACAAGTACCTCTCCGCTCAATGTACAAGTACATCTCCGCTCCATGTACAAGTACATCTCTGCTCCATGTACAAGTACCTCTCCGCTCAATGTACAAGTACATCTCCGCTCCATGTACAAGTACCTCTCCGCTCCATGTACAAGTACCTCTCCGGTCCATGTACAAGTACCTCTCCGCTCCATGTACAAGTACCTCTCCGCTCCATGTACAAGTACCTCTCCGCTCAATGTCAAGTGTCGACAGTACCTCTCCGCTCCATGTACAAATACCTCTCCGCTCTCATGTACAAGTACCTCTCCGCTCCATGTACAAGTACCTCTCCGCTCAATGTCAAGTGTCGACAGTACCTCTCCGCTCCATGTACAAATACCTCTCCGCTCCATGTACAAGTACCTCTCCGCTCTCATGTACAAGTACCTCTCCGCTCCATGTACAAGTAGCTCTCCGCTCAATGTACAAGTGTCGACAGTACCTTTCCGCTCCATGTACAAATACCTCTCCGCTCTCATGTACAAGTACCTCTCCGCTCCATGTACAAGTACCTCTCCGCTCAATGTACAAATACCTCTCCGCTCCATGTATAAGTACCTCTCCGCTCTATGTACAAGTACCTCTCCGCTCCATGTACAAGTACCTCTCCGCTCAATGTACATATACCTCTCCGCTCCATGTACAAGTAGCTCTCCGCTGAATGTACAAGTGTCGACAGTACCTCTCCGCTCAATGTACAAGTACCTCTCCGCTCAATGTACAAATACCTCTCCGCTCCATGTACAAGTACCTCTCCGCTCAATGTCAAGTATCGACAGTACCTCTCCGCTCCATGTACAAGTACCTCTCCGCTGAATGTACAAGTGTCGACAGTACCTCTCCGCTCAATGTACAAGTACCTCTCCGCTCCATGTACAAGTACCTCTCCGCTCTCATGTACAAGTACCTCTCCGCTCCATGTACAAGTACCTCTCCGCTCAATGTACAAGTACCTCTGCGCTCCATGTACAAGTACCTCTCCGCTCAATGTACAAGTACCTCTCCGCTCAATGTACAAGTGTCGACAGTACCTCTCCGCTCCATGTACAAGTACCTCTCCGCTCAATGTACAAGTGTCGACAGTACCTCTACGCTCAATGTACAAGTGTCGACAGTACCTCTCCGCTCTCATGTACAAGTACCTCTCCGATCCATGTACAAGTACATCTCCGCTCCATGTACAAGTACATCTCCGCTCAATGTACAAGTACCTCTCCGCTCCATGTACAAGTACCTCTCCGCTCCATGTACAAGTACCTCTCCGCTCCATGTACAAGTACCTCTCCGCTCCATGTACAAGTACCTCTCCGCTCAATGTACAAGTACCTCTCCGCTCCATGTACAAGTACCTCTCCGCTCAATGTACAAGTACATCTCCACTCCATGTACAAGTACCTCTCCGCTCAATGTACAAGTACATCTCCGCTCCATGTACCAGTACCTCTCCGCTCAATGTACAAGTACATCTCCACTCCATGTACAAGTACCTCTCCGCTCAATGTACAAGTACATCTCCGCTCCATGTACCAGTACCTCTCCGCTCAATGTACAAGTACATCTCCACTCCATGTACAAGTACCTCTCCGCTCAATGTACAAGTACATCTCCGCTCCATGTACCAGTACCTCTCCGCTCAATGTACAAGTACATCTCCGCTCCATGTACAAGTACCTCTCCGCTCAATGTACAAGTACCTCTCCGCTCAATGTACAAGTACATCTCCGCTCCATGTACCAGTACCTCTCCGCTCAATGTACAAGTACATCTGCGCTCCATGTAGGGCTGGGTATCGTTCAAAATTTTTCGATATCGATACCGTTTCGATACTTGGATTTCGATACCGGTTCCTGAACGATACTTTTTTCGATACCAATTTTTAGAAAAATCCATTTTAACAAAAATAAAACTGCATTACACATTGAAATTATTTTACAAATCTTTAGTTTCCCCCCATCTTAAGTTTTACAGCAGAAAAAAATAAAACCTACTGTATTTAACATAACTTTAAGTTCTCTAAACGTATTGCCGTCCCTACAAAAAATATTGGAGTACTACAAAGGAAAGAAATGTAGCTAAAACAAATAAATCAGTGGAATAGTTTTCAGTGCAAAACAGAGAGTTGCAAATCAGGGTTTAATGCTCACTGATGCAACAGAACTCTATTATTGTACAAACTGATGAGATGGCTCCACTTCATGCATGGAAGACTAGTTGAGCATTGACTAGCCTATCAATATAGCCTTATATGCCACAAAGTGAATCGCATTTATATTCAACAAACTATCATGACATCAGCGTTTGTTAACGAGTTGCTAAAAATACATGGGCGATAACTGCCCGCTTGCACATAACGCTAATTAATTAAACATTAACGCTAGCGTTGCAGATCAGTGTGCTCACTGCTGCAACAGAACGTCATTCTTGTCAAATCTGACGAGACAGCTCAACTTCACTGACTAGCCAATCAATATAAATGAATCGCATTTACATTCAACAAACTATCATGACATCAGCGTTTGTTAACGAGTTGCTAAAAATACACAATGCCCGCTTGCGCATAACGTTACGGCGGCAATTAATTAAACGATCTAATGCTACAACTCACAGCCAGATGCATGGATTTGTCAGACTGAGGGATCTGATAACCGCTAACTTGCGGTAAGCTGAGCTGACCCACCTCTCAATTATTTCTCTTGTCTGTGGAAACCAGTCCGTGTTGTTTCTGTTTCTTTTCCTGCTTTTCATCATCTTCGCCATATGGTAATCCAGGATAGGAGTAGCTTGAGTGGCTAACTTCTTGTATACTATCCGCACCGCACGCCTGGCTCACAGTCACAACAAACACACCGGCTAAAGTGGGCGTAACGTTTCCTGCATGCCTCTACATGACAGCCAATCACCAGCCGTATTAGAGCGCGGCGTGCAAGCATGTCGCATGCTTATAGGCTCAATGACGCTGTTTTGTTTTGGTATCGAAAATTGGTATCGATTGACAAGGGAGGCTTCGATACCCCTTAGTATCGATGTTTCCATTTCGGTGCCAAGTAAGTATCGAAACTCGATACCCAGCCCTAGCTCCATGTACAAGTACCTCTCCGCTCAATGTACAAGTACCTCTCCGCTCAATGTACAAGTACCTCTCCGCTCCATGTACAAGTACCTCTCCGCTCCATGTACAAGTACCTCTCCGCTCCATGTACAAGTACCTCTCCGCTCCATGTACAAGTACATCTCTGCTCCATGTACAAGTACCTCTCCGCTCAATGTACAAGTACATCTCCGCTCCATGTACAAGTACCTCTCCGCTCCATGTACAAGTACATCTCCGCTCCATGTACAAGTACCTCTCCGCTCCATGTACAAGTACCTCTCCGCTCAATGTACAAGTACATCTCCGCTCCATGTACAAGTACATCTCTGCTCCATGTACAAGTACCTCTCCGCTCAATGTACAAGTACATCTCCGCTCCATGTACAAGTACCTCTCCGCTCCATGTACAAGTACCTCTCCGGTCCATGTACAAGTACCTCTCCGCTCCATGTACAAGTACCTCTCCGCTCCATGTACAAGTACCTCTCCGCTCAATGTCAAGTGTCGACAGTACCTCTCCGCTCCATGTACAAATACCTCTCCGCTCTCATGTACAAGTACCTCTCCGCTCCATGTACAAGTACCTCTCCGCTCAATGTCAAGTGTCGACAGTACCTCTCCGCTCCATGTACAAATACCTCTCCGCTCCATGTACAAGTACCTCTCCGCTCTCATGTACAAGTACCTCTCCGCTCCATGTACAAGTAGCTCTCCGCTCAATGTACAAGTGTCGACAGTACCTTTCCGCTCCATGTACAAATACCTCTCCGCTCTCATGTACAAGTACCTCTCCGCTCCATGTACAAGTACCTCTCCGCTCAATGTACAAATACCTCTCCGCTCCATGTATAAGTACCTCTCCGCTCTATGTACAAGTACCTCTCCGCTCCATGTACAAGTACCTCTCCGCTCAATGTACAAATACCTCTCCGCTCCATGTACAAGTAGCTCTCCGCTGAATGTACAAGTGTCGACAGTACCTCTCCGCTCAATGTACAAGTACCTCTCCGCTCAATGTACAAATACCTCTCCGCTCCATGTACAAGTACCTCTCCGCTCAATGTCAAGTATCGACAGTACCTCTCCGCTCCATGTACAAGTACCTCTCCGCTGAATGTACAAGTGTCGACAGTACCTCTCCGCTCAATGTACAAGTACCTCTCCGCTCCATGTACAAGTACCTCTCCGCTCTCATGTACAAGTACCTCTCCGCTCCATGTACAAGTACCTCTCCGCTCAATGTACAAGTACCTCTGCGCTCCATGTACAAGTACATCTCCGCTCAATGTACAAGTACCTCTCCGCTCAATGTACAAGTGTCGACAGTACCTCTCCGCTCCATGTACAAGTACCTCTCCGCTCAATGTACAAGTGTCGACAGTACCTCTACGCTCAATGTACAAGTGTCGACAGTACCTCTCCGCTCTCATGTACAAGTACCTCTCCGATCCATGTACAAGTACATCTCCGCTCCATGTACAAGTACATCTCCGCTCAATGTACAAGTACCTCTCCGCTCCATGTACAAGTACCTCTCCGCTCCATGTACAAGTACCTCTCCGCTCCATGTACAAGTACCTCTCCGCTCCATGTACAAGTACCTCTCCGCTCAATGTACAAGTACCTCTCCGCTCCATGTACAAGTACCTCTCCGCTCAATGTACAAGTACCTCTCCGCTCCATGTACAAGTACCTCTCCGCTCCATGTACAAGTACCTCTCCGCTCCATGTACAAGTACCTCTCCGCTCCATGTACAAGTACATCTCTGCTCCATGTACAAGTACCTCTCCGCTCAATGTACAAGTACATCTCCGCTCCATGTACAAGTACCTCTCCGCTCCATGTACAAGTACATCTCCGCTCCATGTACAAGTACCTCTCCGCTCCATGTACAAGTACCTCTCCGCTCAATGTACAAGTACATCTCCGCTCCATGTACAAGTACATCTCTGCTCCATGTACAAGTACCTCTCCGCTCAATGTACAAGTACATCTCCGCTCCATGTACAAGTACCTCTCCGCTCCATGTACAAGTACCTCTCCGGTCCATGTACAAGTACCTCTCCGCTCCATGTACAAGTACCTCTCCGCTCCATGTACAAGTACCTCTCCGCTCAATGTCAAGTGTCGACAGTACCTCTCCGCTCCATGTACAAATACCTCTCCGCTCTCATGTACAAGTACCTCTCCGCTCCATGTACAAGTACCTCTCCGCTCAATGTCAAGTGTCGACAGTACCTCTCCGCTCCATGTACAAATACCTCTCCGCTCCATGTACAAGTACCTCTCCGCTCTCATGTACAAGTACCTCTCCGCTCCATGTACAAGTAGCTCTCCGCTCAATGTACAAGTGTCGACAGTACCTTTCCGCTCCATGTACAAATACCTCTCCGCTCTCATGTACAAGTACCTCTCCGCTCCATGTACAAGTACCTCTCCGCTCAATGTACAAATACCTCTCCGCTCCATGTATAAGTACCTCTCCGCTCTATGTACAAGTACCTCTCCGCTCCATGTACAAGTACCTCTCCGCTCAATGTACATATACCTCTCCGCTCCATGTACAAGTAGCTCTCCGCTGAATGTACAAGTGTCGACAGTACCTCTCCGCTCAATGTACAAGTACCTCTCCGCTCAATGTACAAATACCTCTCCGCTCCATGTACAAGTACCTCTCCGCTCAATGTCAAGTATCGACAGTACCTCTCCGCTCCATGTACAAGTACCTCTCCGCTGAATGTACAAGTGTCGACAGTACCTCTCCGCTCAATGTACAAGTACCTCTCCGCTCCATGTACAAGTACCTCTCCGCTCTCATGTACAAGTACCTCTCCGCTCCATGTACAAGTACCTCTCCGCTCAATGTACAAGTACCTCTGCGCTCCATGTACAAGTACCTCTCCGCTCAATGTACAAGTACCTCTCCGCTCAATGTACAAGTGTCGACAGTACCTCTCCGCTCCATGTACAAGTACCTCTCCGCTCAATGTACAAGTGTCGACAGTACCTCTACGCTCAATGTACAAGTGTCGACAGTACCTCTCCGCTCTCATGTACAAGTACCTCTCCGATCCATGTACAAGTACATCTCCGCTCCATGTACAAGTACATCTCCGCTCAATGTACAAGTACCTCTCCGCTCCATGTACAAGTACCTCTCCGCTCCATGTACAAGTACCTCTCCGCTCCATGTACAAGTACCTCTCCGCTCCATGTACAAGTACCTCTCCGCTCAATGTACAAGTACCTCTCCGCTCCATGTACAAGTACCTCTCCGCTCAATGTACAAGTACATCTCCACTCCATGTACAAGTACCTCTCCGCTCAATGTACAAGTACATCTCCGCTCCATGTACCAGTACCTCTCCGCTCAATGTACAAGTACATCTCCACTCCATGTACAAGTACCTCTCCGCTCAATGTACAAGTACATCTCCGCTCCATGTACCAGTACCTCTCCGCTCAATGTACAAGTACATCTCCACTCCATGTACAAGTACCTCTCCGCTCAATGTACAAGTACATCTCCGCTCCATGTACCAGTACCTCTCCGCTCAATGTACAAGTACATCTCCGCTCCATGTACAAGTACCTCTCCGCTCAATGTACAAGTACCTCTCCGCTCAATGTACAAGTACATCTCCGCTCCATGTACCAGTACCTCTCCGCTCAATGTACAAGTACATCTGCGCTCCATGTAGGGCTGGGTATCGTTCAAAATTTTTCGATATCGATACCGTTTCGATACTTGGATTTCGATACCGGTTCCTGAACGATACTTTTTTCGATACCAATTTTTAGAAAAATCCATTTTAACAAAAATAAAACTGCATTACACATTGAAATTATTTTACAAATCTTTAGTTTCCCCCCATCTTAAGTTTTACAGCAGAAAAAAATAAAACCTACTGTATTTAACATAACTTTAAGTTCTCTAAACGTATTGCCGTCCCTACAAAAAATATTGGAGTACTACAAAGGAAAGAAATGTAGCTAAAACAAATAAATCAGTGGAATAGTTTTCAGTGCAAAACAGAGAGTTGCAAATCAGGGTTTAATGCTCACTGATGCAACAGAACTCTATTCTTGTACAAACTGATGAGATGGCTCCACTTCATGCATGGAAGACTAGTTGAGCATTGACTAGCCTATCAATATAGCCTTATATGCCACAAAGTGAATCGCATTTATATTCAACAAACTATCATGACATCAGCGTTTGTTAACGAGTTGCTAAAAATACATGGGCGATAACTGCCCGCTTGCACATAACGCTAATTAATTAAACATTAACGCTAGCGTTGCAGATCAGTGTGCTCACTGCTGCAACAGAACGTCATTCTTGTCAAATCTGACGAGACAGCTCAACTTCACTGACTAGCCAATCAATATAAATGAATCGCATTTACATTCAACAAACTATCATGACATCAGCGTTTGTTAACGAGTTGCTAAAAATACACAATGCCCGCTTGCGCATAACGTTACGGCGGCAATTAATTAAACGATCTAATGCTACAACTCACAGCCAGATGCATGGATTTGTCAGACTGAGGGATCTGATAACCGCTAACTTGCGGTAAGCTGAGCTGACCCACCTCTCAATTATTTCTCTTGTCTGTGGAAACCAGTCCGTGTTGTTTCTGTTTCTTTTCCTGCTTTTCATCATCTTCGCCATATGGTAATCCAGGATAGGAGTAGCTTGAGTGGCTAACTTCTTGTATACTATCCGCACCGCACGCCTGGCTCACAGTCACAACAAACACACCGGCTAAAGTGGGCGTAACGTTTCCTGCATGCCTCTACATGACAGCCAATCACCAGCCGTATTAGAGCGCGGCGTGCAAGCATGTCGCATGCTTATAGGCTCAATGACGCTGTTTTGTTTTGGTATCGAAAATTGGTATCGATTGACAAGGGAGGCTTCGATACCCCTTAGTATCGATGTTTCCATTTCGGTGCCAAGTAAGTATCGAAACTCGATACCCAGCCCTAGCTCCATGTACAAGTACCTCTCCGCTCAATGTACAAGTACCTCTCCGCTCAATGTACAAGTACCTCTCCGCTCCATGTACAAGTACCTCTCCGCTCCATGTACAAGTACCTCTCCGCTCCATGTACAAGTACCTCTCCGCTCCATGTACAAGTACATCTCTGCTCCATGTACAAGTACCTCTCCGCTCAATGTACAAGTACATCTCCGCTCCATGTACAAGTACCTCTCCGCTCCATGTACAAGTACATCTCCGCTCCATGTACAAGTACCTCTCCGCTCCATGTACAAGTACCTCTCCGCTCAATGTACAAGTACATCTCCGCTCCATGTACAAGTACATCTCTGCTCCATGTACAAGTACCTCTCCGCTCAATGTACAAGTACATCTCCGCTCCATGTACAAGTACCTCTCCGCTCCATGTACAAGTACCTCTCCGGTCCATGTACAAGTACCTCTCCGCTCCATGTACAAGTACCTCTCCGCTCCATGTACAAGTACCTCTCCGCTCAATGTCAAGTGTCGACAGTACCTCTCCGCTCCATGTACAAATACCTCTCCGCTCTCATGTACAAGTACCTCTCCGCTCCATGTACAAGTACCTCTCCGCTCAATGTCAAGTGTCGACAGTACCTCTCCGCTCCATGTACAAATACCTCTCCGCTCCATGTACAAGTACCTCTCCGCTCTCATGTACAAGTACCTCTCCGCTCCATGTACAAGTAGCTCTCCGCTCAATGTACAAGTGTCGACAGTACCTTTCCGCTCCATGTACAAATACCTCTCCGCTCTCATGTACAAGTACCTCTCCGCTCCATGTACAAGTACCTCTCCGCTCAATGTACAAATACCTCTCCGCTCCATGTATAAGTACCTCTCCGCTCTATGTACAAGTACCTCTCCGCTCCATGTACAAGTACCTCTCCGCTCAATGTACAAATACCTCTCCGCTCCATGTACAAGTAGCTCTCCGCTGAATGTACAAGTGTCGACAGTACCTCTCCGCTCAATGTACAAGTACCTCTCCGCTCAATGTACAAATACCTCTCCGCTCCATGTACAAGTACCTCTCCGCTCAATGTCAAGTATCGACAGTACCTCTCCGCTCCATGTACAAGTACCTCTCCGCTGAATGTACAAGTGTCGACAGTACCTCTCCGCTCAATGTACAAGTACCTCTCCGCTCCATGTACAAGTACCTCTCCGCTCTCATGTACAAGTACCTCTCCGCTCCATGTACAAGTACCTCTCCGCTCAATGTACAAGTACCTCTGCGCTCCATGTACAAGTACCTCTCCGCTCAATGTACAAGTACCTCTCCGCTCAATGTACAAGTGTCGACAGTACCTCTCCGCTCCATGTACAAGTACCTCTCCGCTCAATGTACAAGTGTCGACAGTACCTCTACGCTCAATGTACAAGTGTCGACAGTACCTCTCCGCTCTCATGTACAAGTACCTCTCCGATCCATGTACAAGTACATCTCCGCTCCATGTACAAGTACATCTCCGCTCAATGTACAAGTACCTCTCCGCTCCATGTACAAGTACCTCTCCGCTCCATGTACAAGTACCTCTCCGCTCCATGTACAAGTACCTCTCCGCTCCATGTACAAGTACCTCTCCGCTCAATGTACAAGTACCTCTCCGCTCCATGTACAAGTACCTCTCCGCTCAATGTACAAGTACCTCTCCGCTCCATGTACAAGTACCTCTCCGCTCCATGTACAAGTACCTCTCCGCTCCATGTACAAGTACCTCTCCGCTCCATGTACAAGTACATCTCTGCTCCATGTACAAGTACCTCTCCGCTCAATGTACAAGTACATCTCCGCTCCATGTACAAGTACCTCTCCGCTCCATGTACAAGTACATCTCCGCTCCATGTACAAGTACCTCTCCGCTCCATGTACAAGTACCTCTCCGCTCAATGTACAAGTACATCTCCGCTCCATGTACAAGTACATCTCTGCTCCATGTACAAGTACCTCTCCGCTCAATGTACAAGTACATCTCCGCTCCATGTACAAGTACCTCTCCGCTCCATGTACAAGTACCTCTCCGGTCCATGTACAAGTACCTCTCCGCTCCATGTACAAGTACCTCTCCGCTCCATGTACAAGTACCTCTCCGCTCAATGTCAAGTGTCGACAGTACCTCTCCGCTCCATGTACAAATACCTCTCCGCTCTCATGTACAAGTACCTCTCCGCTCCATGTACAAGTACCTCTCCGCTCAATGTCAAGTGTCGACAGTACCTCTCCGCTCCATGTACAAATACCTCTCCGCTCCATGTACAAGTACCTCTCCGCTCTCATGTACAAGTACCTCTCCGCTCCATGTACAAGTAGCTCTCCGCTCAATGTACAAGTGTCGACAGTACCTTTCCGCTCCATGTACAAATACCTCTCCGCTCTCATGTACAAGTACCTCTCCGCTCCATGTACAAGTACCTCTCCGCTCAATGTACAAATACCTCTCCGCTCCATGTATAAGTACCTCTCCGCTCTATGTACAAGTACCTCTCCGCTCCATGTACAAGTACCTCTCCGCTCAATGTACATATACCTCTCCGCTCCATGTACAAGTAGCTCTCCGCTGAATGTACAAGTGTCGACAGTACCTCTCCGCTCAATGTACAAGTACCTCTCCGCTCAATGTACAAATACCTCTCCGCTCCATGTACAAGTACCTCTCCGCTCAATGTCAAGTATCGACAGTACCTCTCCGCTCCATGTACAAGTACCTCTCCGCTGAATGTACAAGTGTCGACAGTACCTCTCCGCTCAATGTACAAGTACCTCTCCGCTCCATGTACAAGTACCTCTCCGCTCTCATGTACAAGTACCTCTCCGCTCCATGTACAAGTACCTCTCCGCTCAATGTACAAGTACCTCTGCGCTCCATGTACAAGTACCTCTCCGCTCAATGTACAAGTACCTCTCCGCTCAATGTACAAGTGTCGACAGTACCTCTCCGCTCCATGTACAAGTACCTCTCCGCTCAATGTACAAGTGTCGACAGTACCTCTACGCTCAATGTACAAGTGTCGACAGTACCTCTCCGCTCTCATGTACAAGTACCTCTCCGATCCATGTACAAGTACATCTCCGCTCCATGTACAAGTACATCTCCGCTCAATGTACAAGTACCTCTCCGCTCCATGTACAAGTACCTCTCCGCTCCATGTACAAGTACCTCTCCGCTCCATGTACAAGTACCTCTCCGCTCCATGTACAAGTACCTCTCCGCTCAATGTACAAGTACCTCTCCGCTCCATGTACAAGTACCTCTCCGCTCAATGTACAAGTACATCTCCACTCCATGTACAAGTACCTCTCCGCTCAATGTACAAGTACATCTCCGCTCCATGTACCAGTACCTCTCCGCTCAATGTACAAGTACATCTCCACTCCATGTACAAGTACCTCTCCGCTCAATGTACAAGTACATCTCCGCTCCATGTACCAGTACCTCTCCGCTCAATGTACAAGTACATCTCCACTCCATGTACAAGTACCTCTCCGCTCAATGTACAAGTACATCTCCGCTCCATGTACCAGTACCTCTCCGCTCAATGTACAAGTACAACTCCGCTCCATGTACAAGTACCTCTCCGCTCAATGTACAAGTACCTCTCCGCTCAATGTACAAGTACATCTCCGCTCCATGTACCAGTACCTCTCCGCTCAATGTACAAGTACATCTGCGCTCCATGTAGGGCTGGGTATCGTTCAAAATTTTTCGATATCGATACCGTTTCGATACTTGGATTTCGATACCGGTTCCTGAACGATACTTTTTTCGATACCAATTTTTAGAAAAATCCATTTTAACAAAAATAAAACTGCATTACACATTGAAATTATTTTACAAATCTTTAGTTTCCCCCCATCTTAAGTTTTACAGCAGAAAAAAATAAAACCTACTGTATTTAACATAACTTTAAGTTCTCTAAACGTATTGCCGTCCCTACAAAAAATATTGGAGTACTACAAAGGAAAGAAATGTAGCTAAAACAAATAAATCAGTGGAATAGTTTTCAGTGCAAAACAGAGAGTTGCAAATCAGGGTTTAATGCTCACTGATGCAACAGAACTCTATTCTTGTACAAACTGATGAGATGGCTCCACTTCATGCATGGAAGACTAGTTGAGCATTGACTAGCCTATCAATATAGCCTTATATGCCACAAAGTGAATCGCATTTATATTCAACAAACTATCATGACATCAGCGTTTGTTAACGAGTTGCTAAAAATACATGGGCGATAACTGCCCGCTTGCACATAACGCTAATTAATTAAACATTAACGCTAGCGTTGCAGATCAGTGTGCTCACTGCTGCAACAGAACGTCATTCTTGTCAAATCTGACGAGACAGCTCAACTTCACTGACTAGCCAATCAATATAAATGAATCGCATTTACATTCAACAAACTATCATGACATCAGCGTTTGTTAACGAGTTGCTAAAAATACACAATGCCCGCTTGCGCATAACGTTACGGCGGCAATTAATTAAACGATCTAATGCTACAACTCACAGCCAGATGCATGGATTTGTCAGACTGAGGGATCTGATAACCGCTAACTTGCGGTAAGCTGAGCTGACCCACCTCTCAATTATTTCTCTTGTCTGTGGAAACCAGTCCGTGTTGTTTCTGTTTCTTTTCCTGCTTTTCATCATCTTCGCCATATGGTAATCCAGGATAGGAGTAGCTTGAGTGGTACCCAGCCCTAGCTCCATGTACAAGTACCTCTCCGCTCAATGTACAAGTACCTCTCCGCTCCATGTACAAGTACCTCTCCGCTCCATGTACAAGTACCTCTCCGCTCCATGTACAAGTACCTCTCCGCTCCATGTACAAGTACATCTCTGCTCCATGTACAAGTACCTCTCCGCTCAATGTACAAGTACATCTCCGCTCCATGTACAAGTACCTCTCCGCTCCATGTACAAGTACATCTCCGCTCCATGTACAAGTACCTCTCCGCTCCATGTACAAGTACCTCTCCGCTCAATGTACAAGTACATCTCCGCTCCATGTACAAGTACATCTCTGCTCCATGTACAAGTACCTCTCCGCTCAATGTACAAGTACATCTCCGCTCCATGTACAAGTACCTCTCCGCTCCATGTACAAGTACCTCTCCGGTCCATGTACAAGTACCTCTCCGCTCCATGTACAAGTACCTCTCCGCTCCATGTACAAGTACCTCTCCGCTCAATGTCAAGTGTCGACAGTACCTCTCCGCTCCATGTACAAATACCTCTCCGCTCTCATGTACAAGTACCTCTCCGCTCCATGTACAAGTACCTCTCCGCTCAATGTCAAGTGTCGACAGTACCTCTCCGCTCCATGTACAAATACCTCTCCGCTCCATGTACAAGTACCTCTCCGCTCTCATGTACAAGTACCTCTCCGCTCCATGTACAAGTAGCTCTCCGCTCAATGTACAAGTGTCGACAGTACCTTTCCGCTCCATGTACAAATACCTCTCCGCTCTCATGTACAAGTACCTCTCCGCTCCATGTACAAGTACCTCTCCGCTCAATGTACAAATACCTCTCCGCTCCATGTATAAGTACCTCTCCGCTCTATGTACAAGTACCTCTCCGCTCCATGTACAAGTACCTCTCCGATCAATGTACAAATACCTCTCCGCTCCATGTACAAGTAGCTCTCCGCTGAATGTACAAGTGTCGACAGTACCTCTCCGCTCAATGTACAAGTACCTCTCCGCTCAATGTACAAATACCTCTCCGCTCCATGTACAAGTACCTCTCCGCTCAATGTCAAGTATCGACAGTACCTCTCCGCTCCATGTACAAGTACCTCTCCGCTGAATGTACAAGTGTCGACAGTACCTCTCCGCTCAATGTACAAGTACCTCTCCGCTCCATGTACAAGTACCTCTCCGCTCTCATGTACAAGTACCTCTCCGCTCCATGTACAAGTACCTCTCCGCTCAATGTACAAGTACCTCTGCGCTCCATGTACAAGTACCTCTCCGCTCAATGTACAAGTACCTCTCCGCTCAATGTACAAGTGTCGACAGTACCTCTCCGCTCCATGTACAAGTACCTCTCCGCTCAATGTACAAGTGTCGACAGTACCTCTACGCTCAATGTACAAGTGTCGACAGTACCTCTCCGCTCTCATGTACAAGTACCTCTCCGATCCATGTACAAGTACATCTCCGCTCCATGTACAAGTACATCTCCGCTCAATGTACAAGTACCTCTCCGCTCCATGTACAAGTACCTCTCCGCTCCATGTACAAGTTCCTCTCCGCTCCATGTACAAGTACCTCTCCGCTCCATGTACAAGTACCTCTCCGCTCAATGTACAAGTACCTCTCCGCTCCATGTACAAGTACCTCTCCGCTCAATGTACAAGTACCTCTCCGCTCCATGTACAAGTACCTCTCCGCTCCATGTACAAGTACCTCTCCGCTCCATGTACAAGTACCTCTCCGCTCCATGTACAAGTACATCTCTGCTCCATGTACAAGTACCTCTCCGCTCAATGTACAAGTACATCTCCGCTCCATGTACAAGTACCTCTCCGCTCCATGTACAAGTACATATCCGCTCCATGTACAAGTACCTCTCCGCTCCATGTACAAGTACCTCTCCGCTCAATGTACAAGTACATCTCCGCTCCATGTACAAGTACATCTCTGCTCCATGTACAAGTACCTCTCCGCTCAATGTACAAGTACATCTCCGCTCCATGTACAAGTACCTCTCCGCTCCATGTACAAGTACCTCTCCGGTCCATGTACAAGTACCTCTCCGCTCCATGTACAAGTACCTCTCCGCTCCATGTACAAGTACCTCTCCGCTCAATGTCAAGTGTCGACAGTACCTCTCCGCTCCATGTACAAATACCTCTCCGCTCTCATGTACAAGTACCTCTCCGCTCCATGTACAAGTACCTCTCCGCTCAATGTCAAGTGTCGACAGTACCTCTCCGCTCCATGTACAAATACCTCTCCGCTCCATGTACAAGTACCTCTCCGCTCTCATGTACAAGTACCTCTCCGCTCCATGTACAAGTAGCTCTCCGCTCAATGTACAAGTGTCGACAGTACCTTTCCGCTCCATGTACAAATACCTCTCCGCTCTCATGTACAAGTACCTCTCCGCTCCATGTACAAGTACCTCTCCGCTCAATGTACAAATACCTCTCCGCTCCATGTATAAGTACCTCTCCGCTCTATGTACAAGTACCTCTCCGCTCCATGTACAAGTACCTCTCCGCTCAATGTACAAATACCTCTCCGCTCCATGTACAAGTAGCTCTCCGCTGAATGTACAAGTGTCGACAGTACCTCTCCGCTCAATGTACAAGTACCTCTCCGCTCAATGTACAAGTACATCTCCGCTCCATGTACAAGTACCTCTCCGCTCCATGTACAAGTACCTCTCCGGTCCATGTACAAGTACCTCTCCGCTCCATGTACAAGTACCTCTCCGCTCCATGTACAAGTACCTCTCCGCTCAATGTCAAGTGTCGACAGTACCTCTCCGCTCCATGTACAAATACCTCTCCGCTCTCATGTACAAGTACCTCTCCGCTCCATGTACAAGTACCTCTCCGCTCAATGTCAAGTGTCGACAGTACCTCTCCGCTCCATGTACAAATACCTCTCCGCTCCATGTACAAGTACCTCTCCGCTCTCATGTACAAGTACCTCTCCGCTCCATGTACAAGTAGCTCTCCGCTCAATGTACAAGTGTCGACAGTACCTTTCCGCTCCATGTACAAATACCTCTCCGCTCTCATGTACAAGTACCTCTCCGCTCCATGTACAAGTACCTCTCCGCTCAATGTACAAATACCTCTCCGCTCCATGTATAAGTACCTCTCCGCTCTATGTACAAGTACCTCTCCGCTCCATGTACAAGTACCTCTCCGCTCAATGTACATATACCTCTCCGCTCCATGTACAAGTAGCTCTCCGCTGAATGTACAAGTGTCGACAGTACCTCTCCGCTCAATGTACAAGTACCTCTCCGCTCAATGTACAAATACCTCTCCGCTCCATGTACAAGTACCTCTCCGCTCAATGTCAAGTATCGACAGTACCTCTCCGCTCCATGTACAAGTACCTCTCCGCTGAATGTACAAGTGTCGACAGTACCTCTCCGCTCAATGTACAAGTACCTCTCCGCTCCATGTACAAGTACCTCTCCGCTCTCATGTACAAGTACCTCTCCGCTCCATGTACAAGTACCTCTCCGCTCAATGTACAAGTACCTCTGCGCTCCATGTACAAGTACCTCTCCGCTCAATGTACAAGTACCTCTCCGCTCAATGTACAAGTGTCGACAGTACCTCTCCGCTCCATGTACAAGTACCTCTCCGCTCAATGTACAAGTGTCGACAGTACCTCTACGCTCAATGTACAAGTGTCGACAGTACCTCTCCGCTCTCATGTACAAGTACCTCTCCGATCCATGTACAAGTACATCTCCGCTCCATGTACAAGTACATCTCCGCTCAATGTACAAGTACCTCTCCGCTCCATGTACAAGTACCTCTCCGCTCCATGTACAAGTACCTCTCCGCTCCATGTACAAGTACCTCTCCGCTCCATGTACAAGTACCTCTCCGCTCAATGTACAAGTACCTCTCCGCTCCATGTACAAGTACCTCTCCGCTCAATGTACAAGTACATCTCCACTCCATGTACAAGTACCTCTCCGCTCAATGTACAAGTACATCTCCGCTCCATGTACCAGTACCTCTCCGCTCAATGTACAAGTACATCTCCACTCCATGTACAAGTACCTCTCCGCTCAATGTACAAGTACATCTCCGCTCCATGTACCAGTACCTCTCCGCTCAATGTACAAGTACATCTCCACTCCATGTACAAGTACCTCTCCGCTCAATGTACAAGTACATCTCCGCTCCATGTACCAGTACCTCTCCGCTCAATGTACAAGTACAACTCCGCTCCATGTACAAGTACCTCTCCGCTCAATGTACAAGTACCTCTCCGCTCAATGTACAAGTACATCTCCGCTCCATGTACCAGTACCTCTCCGCTCAATGTACAAGTACATCTGCGCTCCATGTAGGGCTGGGTATCGTTCAAAATTTTTCGATATCGATACCGTTTCGATACTTGGATTTCGATACCGGTTCCTGAACGATACTTTTTTCGATACCAATTTTTAGAAAAATCCATTTTAACAAAAATAAAACTGCATTACACATTGAAATTATTTTACAAATCTTTAGTTTCCCCCCATCTTAAGTTTTACAGCAGAAAAAAATAAAACCTACTGTATTTAACATAACTTTAAGTTCTCTAAACGTATTGCCGTCCCTACAAAAAATATTGGAGTACTACAAAGGAAAGAAATGTAGCTAAAACAAATAAATCAGTGGAATAGTTTTCAGTGCAAAACAGAGAGTTGCAAATCAGGGTTTAATGCTCACTGATGCAACAGAACTCTATTCTTGTACAAACTGATGAGATGGCTCCACTTCATGCATGGAAGACTAGTTGAGCATTGACTAGCCTATCAATATAGCCTTATATGCCACAAAGTGAATCGCATTTATATTCAACAAACTATCATGACATCAGCGTTTGTTAACGAGTTGCTAAAAATACATGGGCGATAACTGCCCGCTTGCACATAACGCTAATTAATTAAACATTAACGCTAGCGTTGCAGATCAGTGTGCTCACTGCTGCAACAGAACGTCATTCTTGTCAAATCTGACGAGACAGCTCAACTTCACTGACTAGCCAATCAATATAAATGAATCGCATTTACATTCAACAAACTATCATGACATCAGCGTTTGTTAACGAGTTGCTAAAAATACACAATGCCCGCTTGCGCATAACGTTACGGCGGCAATTAATTAAACGATCTAATGCTACAACTCACAGCCAGATGCATGGATTTGTCAGACTGAGGGATCTGATAACCGCTAACTTGCGGTAAGCTGAGCTGACCCACCTCTCAATTATTTCTCTTGTCTGTGGAAACCAGTCCGTGTTGTTTCTGTTTCTTTTCCTGCTTTTCATCATCTTCGCCATATGGTAATCCAGGATAGGAGTAGCTTGAGTGGTACCCAGCCCTAGCTCCATGTACAAGTACCTCTCCGCTCAATGTACAAGTACCTCTCCGCTCCATGTACAAGTACCTCTCCGCTCCATGTACAAGTACCTCTCCGCTCCATGTACAAGTACCTCTCCGCTCCATGTACAAGTACATCTCTGCTCCATGTACAAGTACCTCTCCGCTCAATGTACAAGTACATCTCCGCTCCATGTACAAGTACCTCTCCGCTCCATGTACAAGTACATCTCCGCTCCATGTACAAGTACCTCTCCGCTCCATGTACAAGTACCTCTCCGCTCAATGTACAAGTACATCTCCGCTCCATGTACAAGTACATCTCTGCTCCATGTACAAGTACCTCTCCGCTCAATGTACAAGTACATCTCCGCTCCATGTACAAGTACCTCTCCGCTCCATGTACAAGTACCTCTCCGGTCCATGTACAAGTACCTCTCCGCTCCATGTACAAGTACCTCTCCGCTCCATGTACAAGTACCTCTCCGCTCAATGTCAAGTGTCGACAGTACCTCTCCGCTCCATGTACAAATACCTCTCCGCTCTCATGTACAAGTACCTCTCCGCTCCATGTACAAGTACCTCTCCGCTCAATGTCAAGTGTCGACAGTACCTCTCCGCTCCATGTACAAATACCTCTCCGCTCCATGTACAAGTACCTCTCCGCTCTCATGTACAAGTACCTCTCCGCTCCATGTACAAGTAGCTCTCCGCTCAATGTACAAGTGTCGACAGTACCTTTCCGCTCCATGTACAAATACCTCTCCGCTCTCATGTACAAGTACCTCTCCGCTCCATGTACAAGTACCTCTCCGCTCAATGTACAAATACCTCTCCGCTCCATGTATAAGTACCTCTCCGCTCTATGTACAAGTACCTCTCCGCTCCATGTACAAGTACCTCTCCGATCAATGTACAAATACCTCTCCGCTCCATGTACAAGTAGCTCTCCGCTGAATGTACAAGTGTCGACAGTACCTCTCCGCTCAATGTACAAGTACCTCTCCGCTCAATGTACAAATACCTCTCCGCTCCATGTACAAGTACCTCTCCGCTCAATGTCAAGTATCGACAGTACCTCTCCGCTCCATGTACAAGTACCTCTCCGCTGAATGTACAAGTGTCGACAGTACCTCTCCGCTCAATGTACAAGTACCTCTCCGCTCCATGTACAAGTACCTCTCCGCTCTCATGTACAAGTACCTCTCCGCTCCATGTACAAGTACCTCTCCGCTCAATGTACAAGTACCTCTGCGCTCCATGTACAAGTACCTCTCCGCTCAATGTACAAGTACCTCTCCGCTCAATGTACAAGTGTCGACAGTACCTCTCCGCTCCATGTACAAGTACCTCTCCGCTCAATGTACAAGTGTCGACAGTACCTCTACGCTCAATGTACAAGTGTCGACAGTACCTCTCCGCTCTCATGTACAAGTACCTCTCCGATCCATGTACAAGTACATCTCCGCTCCATGTACAAGTACATCTCCGCTCAATGTACAAGTACCTCTCCGCTCCATGTACAAGTACCTCTCCGCTCCATGTACAAGTTCCTCTCCGCTCCATGTACAAGTACCTCTCCGCTCCATGTACAAGTACCTCTCCGCTCAATGTACAAGTACCTCTCCGCTCCATGTACAAGTACCTCTCCGCTCAATGTACAAGTACCTCTCCGCTCCATGTACAAGTACCTCTCCGCTCCATGTACAAGTACCTCTCCGCTCCATGTACAAGTACCTCTCCGCTCCATGTACAAGTACATCTCTGCTCCATGTACAAGTACCTCTCCGCTCAATGTACAAGTACATCTCCGCTCCATGTACAAGTACCTCTCCGCTCCATGTACAAGTACATATCCGCTCCATGTACAAGTACCTCTCCGCTCCATGTACAAGTACCTCTCCGCTCAATGTACAAGTACATCTCCGCTCCATGTACAAGTACATCTCTGCTCCATGTACAAGTACCTCTCCGCTCAATGTACAAGTACATCTCCGCTCCATGTACAAGTACCTCTCCGCTCCATGTACAAGTACCTCTCCGGTCCATGTACAAGTACCTCTCCGCTCCATGTACAAGTACCTCTCCGCTCCATGTACAAGTACCTCTCCGCTCAATGTCAAGTGTCGACAGTACCTCTCCGCTCCATGTACAAATACCTCTCCGCTCTCATGTACAAGTACCTCTCCGCTCCATGTACAAGTACCTCTCCGCTCAATGTCAAGTGTCGACAGTACCTCTCCGCTCCATGTACAAATACCTCTCCGCTCCATGTACAAGTACCTCTCCGCTCTCATGTACAAGTACCTCTCCGCTCCATGTACAAGTAGCTCTCCGCTCAATGTACAAGTGTCGACAGTACCTTTCCGCTCCATGTACAAATACCTCTCCGCTCTCATGTACAAGTACCTCTCCGCTCCATGTACAAGTACCTCTCCGCTCAATGTACAAATACCTCTCCGCTCCATGTATAAGTACCTCTCCGCTCTATGTACAAGTACCTCTCCGCTCCATGTACAAGTACCTCTCCGCTCAATGTACAAATACCTCTCCGCTCCATGTACAAGTAGCTCTCCGCTGAATGTACAAGTGTCGACAGTACCTCTCCGCTCAATGTACAAGTACCTCTCCGCTCAATGTACAAATACCTCTCCGCTCCATGTACAAGTACCTCTCCGCTCAATGTCAAGTATCGACAGTACCTCTCCGCTCCATGTACAAGTACCTCTCCGCTGAATGTACAAGTGTCGACAGTACCTCTCCGCTCAATGTACAAGTACCTCTCCGCTCCATGTACAAGTACCTCTCCGCTCAATGTACAAGTGTCGACAGTACCTCTCCGCTCCATGTACAAGTACCTCTCCGCTCAATGTACAAGTGTCGACAGTACCTCTACGCTCAATGTACAAGTGTCGACAGTACCTCTCCGCTCTCATGTACAAGTACCTCTCCGATCCATGTACAAGTACATCTCCGCTCCATGTACAAGTACATCTCCGCTCAATGTACAAGTACCTCTCCGCTCCATGTACAAGTACCTCTCCGCTCCATGTACAAGTACCTCTCCGCTCCATGTACAAGTACCTCTCCGCTCCATGTACAAGTACCTCTCCGCTCAATGTACAAGTACCTCTCCGCTCCATGTACAAGTACCTCTCCGCTCAATGTACAAGTACCTCTCCGCTCCATGTACAAGTACCTCTCCGCTCCATGTACAAGTACCTCTCCGCTCCATGTACAAGTACCTCTCCGCTCAATGTCAAGTATCGACAGTACCTCTCCGCTCCATGTACAAGTACCTCTCCGCTGAATGTACAAGTGTCGACAGTACCTCTCCGCTCAATGTACAAGTACCTCTCCGCTCCATGTACAAGTACCTCTCCGCTCTCATGTACAAGTACCTCTCCGCTCCATGTACAAGTACCTCTCCGCTCAATGTACAAGTACCTCTGCGCTCCATGTACAAGTACCTCTCCGCTCAATGTACAAGTACCTCTCCGCTCAATGTACAAGTGTCGACAGTACCTCTCCGCTCCATGTACAAGTACCTCTCCGCTCAATGTACAAGTGTCGACAGTACCTCTACGCTCAATGTACAAGTGTCGACAGTACCTCTCCGCTCTCATGTACAAGTACCTCTCCGATCCATGTACAAGTACATCTCCGCTCCATGTACAAGTACATCTCCGCTCAATGTACAAGTACCTCTCCGCTCCATGTACAAGTACCTCTCCGCTCCATGTACAAGTACCTCTCCGCTCCATGTACAAGTACCTCTCCGCTCCATGTACAAGTACCTCTCCGCTCCATGTACAAGTACCTCTCCGCTCAATGTACAAGTACCTCTCCGCTCCATGTACAAGTACCTATCCGCTCCATGTACAAGTACCTCTCCGCTCCATGTACAAGTACCTCTCCGCTCAATGTACAAGTACCTCTCCGCTCCATGTACAAGTACCTCTCCGCTCCATGTACAAGTACCTCTCCGCTCCATGTACAAGTACCTCTCCGCTCAATGTACAAGTACCTCTCCGCTCCCTGTACAAGTACATCTCCGCTCCATGTACAAGTACCTCTCCGCTCCATGTACAAGTACCTCTCCGCTCAATGTCAAGTGTCGACAGTACCTCTCCGCTCCATGTACAAATACCTCTCCGCTCTCATGTACAAGTACCTCTCCGCTCCATGTACAAGTACCTCTCCGCTCAATGTCAAGTGTCGACAGTACCTCTCCGCTCCATGTACAAGTACCTCTCCGCTCCATGTACAAGTACCTCTCCGCTCAATGTACAAGTGTCGACAGTACCTCTCCGCTCCATGTACAAGTACCTCTCCGCTCCATGTACAAGTACCTCTCCGCTCAATGTACAAGTGTCGACAGTACCTCTCCGCTCCATCTACAAGTACCTCTCCGCTCAATGTACAAGTACCTCTCCGCTGAATGTACAAGTACCTCTCCGCTCCATGTACAAGTACCTCTCCGCTCCATGTACAAATACCTCTCCGCTCCATGTACAAGTACCTCTCCGCTCCATGTACAAGCACCTCTCCGCTACATGTACAAGTACCTCTCCGCTCCATCTACAAGTACCTCTCCGCTCAATGTACAAGTACCTCTCCGCTGAATGTACAAGTACCTCTCCGCTCCATGTACAAGTACCTCTCCGCTCCATGTACAAATACCTCTCCGCTCCATGTACAAGTACCTCTCCGCTCCATGTACAAGCACCTCTCCGCTCCATGTACAAGTACCTCTCCGCTCCATGTACAAGTACCTCTCCGCTCAATGTCAAGTGTCGACAGTACCTCTCCGCTCCATGTACAAATACCTCTCCGCTCTCATGTACAAGTACCTCTCCGCTCCATGTACAAGTACCTCTCCGCTCAATGTCAAGTGTCGACAGTACCTCTCCGCTCCATGTACAAATACCTCTCCGCTCCATGTACAAGTACCTCTCCGCTCTCATGTACAAGTACCTCTCCGCTCCATGTACAAGTAGCTCTCCGCTCAATGTACAAGTGTCGACAGTACCTTTCCGCTCCATGTACAAATACCTCTCCGCTCTCATGTACAAGTACCTCTCCGCTCCATGTACAAGTACCTCTCCGCTCAATGTACAAATACCTCTCCGCTCCATGTATAAGTACCTCTCCGCTCTATGTACAAGTACCTCTCCGCTCCATGTACAAGTACCTCTCCGCTCAATGTACAAATACCTCTCCGCTCCATGTACAAGTAGCTCTCCGCTGAATGTACAAGTGTCGACAGTACCTCTCCGCTCAATGTACAAGTACCTCTCCGCTCAATGTACAAATACCTCTCCGCTCCATGTACAAGTACCTCTCCGCTCAATGTCAAGTATCGACAGTACCTCTCCGCTCCATGTACAAGTACCTCTCCGCTGAATGTACAAGTGTCGACAGTACCTCTCCGCTCAATGTACAAGTACCTCTCCGCTCCATGTACAAGTACCTCTCCGCTCTCATGTACAAGTACCTCTCCGCTCCATGTACAAGTACCTCTCCGCTCAATGTACAAGTACCTCTGCGCTCCATGTACAAGTACCTCTCCGCTCAATGTACAAGTACCTCTCCGCTCAATGTACAAGTGTCGACAGTACCTCTCCGCTCCATGTACAAGTACCTCTCCGCTCAATGTACAAGTGTCGACAGTACCTCTACGCTCAATGTACAAGTGTCGACAGTACCTCTCCGCTCTCATGTACAAGTACCTCTCCGATCCATGTACAAGTACATCTCCGCTCCATGTACAAGTACATCTCCGCTCAATGTACAAGTACCTCTCCGCTCCATGTACAAGTACCTCTCCGCTCAATGTCAAGTGTCGACAGTACCTCTCCGCTCCATGTACAAGTACCTCTCCGCTCCATGTACAAGTACCTCTCCGCTCCATGTACAAGTACCTCTCCGCTCAATGTACAAGTACCTCTCCGCTCCATGTACAAGTACCTCTCCGCTCAATGTACAAGTACCTCTCCGCTCCATGTACAAGTACCTCTCCGCTCCATGTACAAGTACCTCTCCGCTCCATGTACAAGTACCTCTCCGCTCCATGTACAAGTACATCTCTGCTCCATGTACAAGTACCTCTCCGCTCAATGTACAAGTACATCTCCGCTCCATGTACAAGTACCTCTCCGCTCCATGTACAAGTACATCTCCGCTCCATGTACAAGTACCTCTCCGCTCCATGTACAAGTACCTCTCCGCTCAATGTACAAGTACATCTCCGCTCCATGTACAAGTACATCTCTGCTCCATGTACAAGTACCTCTCCGCTCAATGTACAAGTACATCTCCGCTCCATGTACAAGTACCTCTCCGCTCCATGTACAAGTACATCTCCGCTCCATGTACAAGTACCTCTCCGCTCCATGTACAAGTACCTCTCCGCTCAATGTACAAGTACATCTCCGCTCCATGTACAAGTACATCTCCGCTCCATGTACAAGTACCTCTCCGCTCCATGTACAAGTACCTCTCCGGTCCATGTACAAGTACCTCTCCGCTCCATGTACAAGTACCTCTCCGCTCAATGTACAAGTACATCTCCGCTCCATGTACAAGTACATCTCTGCTCCATGTACAAGTACCTCTCCGCTCAATGTACAAGTACATCTCCGCTCCATGTACAAGTACCTCTCCGCTCCATGTACAAGTACCTCTCCGGTCCATGTACAAGTACCTCTCCGCTCCATGTACAAGTACCTCTCCGCTCCATGTACAAGTACCTCTCCGCTCAATGTCAAGTGTCGACAGTACCTCTCCGCTCCATGTACAAATACCTCTCCGCTCTCATGTACAAGTACCTCTCCGCTCCATGTACAAGTACCTCTCCGCTCAATGTCAAGTGTCGACAGTACCTCTCCGCTCCATGTACAAATACCTCTCCGCTCCATGTACAAGTACCTCTCCGCTCTCATGTACAAGTACCTCTCCGCTCCATGTACAAGTAGCTCTCCGCTCAATGTACAAGTGTCGACAGTACCTTTCCGCTCCATGTACAAATACCTCTCCGCTCTCATGTACAAGTACCTCTCCGCTCCATGTACAAGTACCTCTCCGCTCAATGTCAAGTGTCGACAGTACCTCTCCGCTCCATGTACAAATACCTCTCCGCTCCATGTACAAGTACCTCTCCGCTCTCATGTACAAGTACCTCTCCGCTCCATGTACAAGTAGCTCTCCGCTCAATGTACAAGTGTCGACAGTACCTTTCCGCTCCATGTACAAATACCTCTCCGCTCTCATGTACAAGTACCTCTCCGCTCCATGTACAAGTACCTCTCCGCTCAATGTACAAATACCTCTCCGCTCCATGTATAAGTACCTCTCCGCTCTATGTACAAGTACCTCTCCGCTCCATGTACAAGTACCTCTCCGCTCAATGTACAAATACCTCTCCGCTCCATGTACAAGTAGCTCTCCGCTGAATGTACAAGTGTCGACAGTACCTCTCCGCTCAATGTACAAGTACCTCTCCGCTCAATGTACAAATACCTCTCCGCTCCATGTACAAGTACCTCTCCGCTCAATGTCAAGTATCGACAGTACCTCTCCGCTCCATGTACAAGTACCTCTCCGCTGAATGTACAAGTGTCGACAGTACCTCTCCGCTCAATGTACAAGTACCTCTCCGCTCCATGTACAAGTACCTCTCCGCTCAATGTACAAGTACCTCTGCGCTCCATGTACAAGTACCTCTCCGCTCAATGTACAAGTACCTCTCCGCTCAATGTACAAGTGTTGACAGTACCTCTCCGCTCCATGTACAAGTACCTCTCCGCTCAATGTACAAGTGTCGACAGTACCTCTACGCTCAATGTACAAGTGTCGACAGTACCTCTCCGCTCTCATGTACAAGTACCTCTCCGATCCATGTACAAGTACATCTCCGCTCCATGTACAAGTACATCTCCGCTCAATGTACAAGTACCTCTCCGCTCCATGTACAAGTACCTCTCCGCTCCATGTACAAGTACCTCTCCGCTCCATGTACAAGTACCTCTCCGCTCCATGTACAAGTACCTCTCCGCTCAATGTCAAGTGTCGACAGTACCTCTCCGCTCCATGTACAAATACCTCTCCGCTCTCATGTACAAGTACCTCTCCGCTCCATGTACAAGTACCTCTCCGCTCAATGTCAAGTGTCGACAGTACCTCTCCGCTCCATGTACAAATACCTCTCCGCTCCATGTACAAGTACCTCTCCGCTCTCATGTACAAGTACCTCTCCGCTCCATGTACAAGTAGCTCTCCGCTCAATGTACAAGTGTCGACAGTACCTTTCCGCTCCATGTACAAATACCTCTCCGCTCTCATGTACAAGTACCTCTCCGCTCCATGTACAAGTACCTCTCCGCTCAATGTCAAGTGTCGACAGTACCTCTCCGCTCCATGTACAAATACCTCTCCGCTCCATGTACAAGTACCTCTCCGCTCTCATGTACAAGTACCTCTCCGCTCCATGTACAAGTAGCTCTCCGCTCAATGTACAAGTGTCGACAGTACCTTTCCGCTCCATGTACAAATACCTCTCCGCTCTCATGTACAAGTACCTCTCCGCTCCATGTACAAGTACCTCTCCGCTCAATGTACAAATACCTCTCCGCTCCATGTATAAGTACCTCTCCGCTCTATGTACAAGTACCTCTCCGCTCCATGTACAAGTACCTCTCCGCTCAATGTACAAATACCTCTCCGCTCCATGTACAAGTAGCTCTCCGCTGAATGTACAAGTGTCGACAGTACCTCTCCGCTCAATGTACAAGTACCTCTCCGCTCAATGTACAAATACCTCTCCGCTCCATGTACAAGTACCTCTCCGCTCAATGTCAAGTATCGACAGTACCTCTCCGCTCCATGTACAAGTACCTCTCCGCTGAATGTACAAGTGTCGACAGTACCTCTCCGCTCAATGTACAAGTACCTCTCCGCTCCATGTACAAGTACCTCTCCGCTCAATGTACAAGTACCTCTGCGCTCCATGTACAAGTACCTCTCCGCTCAATGTACAAGTACCTCTCCGCTCAATGTACAAGTGTTGACAGTACCTCTCCGCTCCATGTACAAGTACCTCTCCGCTCAATGTACAAGTGTCGACAGTACCTCTACGCTCAATGTACAAGTGTCGACAGTACCTCTCCGCTCTCATGTACAAGTACCTCTCCGATCCATGTACAAGTACATCTCCGCTCCATGTACAAGTACATCTCCGCTCAATGTACAAGTACCTCTCCGCTCCATGTACAAGTACCTCTCCGCTCCATGTACAAGTACCTCTCCGCTCCATGTACAAGTACCTCTCCGCTCCATGTACAAGTACCTCTCCGCTCAATGTACAAGTACCTCTCCGCTCCATGTACAAGTACCTCTCCGCTCAATGTACAAGTACCTCTCCGCTCCATGTACAAGTACCTCTCCGCTCCATGTACAAGTACCTCTCCGCTCCATGTACAAGTACCTCTCCGCTCCATGTACAAGTACATCTCTGCTCCATGTACAAGTACCTCTCCGCTCAATGTACAAGTACATCTCCGCTCCATGTACAAGTACCTCTCCGCTCCATGTACAAGTACATCTCCGCTCCATGTACAAGTACCTCTCCGCTCCATGTACAAGTACCTCTCCGCTCAATGTACAAGTACATCTCCGCTCCATGTACAAGTACATCTCTGCTCCATGTACAAGTACCTCTCCGCTCAATGTACAAGTACATCTCCGCTCCATGTACAAGTACCTCTCCGCTCCATGTACAAGTACATCTCCGCTCCATGTACAAGTACCTCTCCGCTCCATGTACAAGTACCTCTCCGCTCAATGTACAAGTACATCTCCGCTCCATGTACAAGTACATCTCTGCTCCATGTACAAGTACCTCTCCGCTCAATGTACATGTACATCTCCGCTCCATGTACAAGTACCTCTCCGCTCCATGTACAAGTACCTCTCCGCTCCATGTACAAGTAGCTCTCCGCTGAATGTACAAGTGTCGACAGTACCTCTCCGCTCAATGTACAAGTACCTCTCCGCTCAATGTACAAATACCTCTCCGCTCCATGTACAAGTACCTCTCCGCTCAATGTCAAGTATCGACAGTACCTCTCCGCTCCATGTACAAGTACCTCTCCGCTGAATGTACAAGTGTCGACAGTACCTCTCCGCTCAATGTACAAGTACCTCTCCGCTCCATGTACAAGTACCTCTCCGCTCAATGTACAAGTGTCGACAGTACCTCTCCGCTCCATGTACAAGTACCTCTCCGCTCAATGTACAAGTGTCGACAGTACCTCTACGCTCAATGTACAAGTGTCGACAGTACCTCTCCGCTCTCATGTACAAGTACCTCTCCGATCCATGTACAAGTACATCTCCGCTCCATGTACAAGTACATCTCCGCTCAATGTACAAGTACCTCTCCGCTCCATGTACAAGTACCTCTCCGCTCCATGTACAAGTACCTCTCCGCTCCATGTACAAGTACCTCTCCGCTCCATGTACAAGTACCTCTCCGCTCAATGTACAAGTACCTCTCCGCTCCATGTACAAGTACCTCTCCGCTCAATGTACAAGTACCTCTCCGCTCCATGTACAAGTACCTCTCCGCTCCATGTACAAGTACCTCTCCGCTCCATGTACAAGTACCTCTCCGCTCAATGTCAAGTATCGACAGTACCTCTCCGCTCCATGTACAAGTACCTCTCCGCTGAATGTACAAGTGTCGACAGTACCTCTCCGCTCAATGTACAAGTACATCTCCGCTCCATGTACAAGTACCTCTCCGCTCTCATGTACAAGTACCTCTCCGCTCCATGTACAAGTACCTCTCCGCTCAATGTACAAGTACCTCTGCGCTCCATGTACAAGTACCTCTCCGCTCAATGTACAAGTACCTCTCCGCTCAATGTACAAGTGTCGACAGTACCTCTCCGCTCCATGTACAAGTACCTCTCCGCTCAATGTACAAGTGTCGACAGTACCTCTACGCTCAATGTACAAGTGTCGACAGTACCTCTCCGCTCTCATGTACAAGTACCTCTCCGATCCATGTACAAGTACATCTCCGCTCCATGTACAAGTACATCTCCGCTCAATGTACAAGTACCTCTCCGCTCCATGTACAAGTACCTCTCCGCTCCATGTACAAGTACCTCTCCGCTCCATGTACAAGTACCTCTCCGCTCCATGTACAAGTACCTCTCCGCTCAATGTACAAGAACCTCTCCGCTCCATGTACAAGTACCTCTCCGCTCCATGTACAAGTACCTCTCCGCTCCATGTACAAGTACCTCTCCGCTCCATGTACAAGTACCTCTCCGCTCCATGTACAAGTACCTCTCCGCTCCATGTACAAGTACCTCTCCGCTCCATGTACAAGTACCTCTCCGCTCAATGTACAAGTACCTCTCCGCTCCCTGTACAAGTACATCTCCGCTCCATGTACAAGTACCTCTCCGCTCCATGTACAAGTACCTCTCCGCTCAATGTACAAGTGTCGACAGTACCTCTCCGCTCCATGTACAAGTACCTCTCCGCTCCATGTACAAGTACCTCTCCGCTCAATGTACAAGTGTCGACAGTACCTCTCCGCTCCATCTACAAGTACCTCTCCGCTCAATGTACAAGTACCTCTCCGCTGAATGTACAAGTACCTCTCCGCTCCATGTACAAGTACCTCTCCGCTCCATGTACAAATACCTCTCCGCTCCATGTACAAGTACCTCTCCGCTCCATGTACAAGCACCTCTCCGCTACATGTACAAGTACCTCTCCGCTCCATCTACAAGTACCTCTCCGCTCAATGTACAAGTACCTCTCCGCTGAATGTACAAGTACCTCTCCGCTCCATGTACAAGTACCTCTCCGCTCCATGTACAAATACCTCTCCGCTCCATGTACAAGTACCTCTCCGCTCCATGTACAAGCACCTCTCCGCTCCATGTACAAGTACCTCTCCGCTCCATGTACAAGTACCTCTCCGCTCAATGTCAAGTGTCGACAGTACCTCTCCGCTCCATGTACAAATACCTCTCCGCTCTCATGTACAAGTACCTCTCCGCTCCATGTACAAGTACCTCTCCGCTCAATGTCAAGTGTCGACAGTACCTCTCCGCTCCATGTACAAATACCTCTCCGCTCCATGTACAAGTACCTCTCCGCTCTCATGTACAAGTACCTCTCCGCTCCATGTACAAGTAGCTCTCCGCTCAATGTACAAGTGTCGACAGTACCTTTCCGCTCCATGTACAAATACCTCTCCGCTCTCATGTACAAGTACCTCTCCGCTCCATGTACAAGTACCTCTCCGCTCAATGTACAAATACCTCTCCGCTCCATGTATAAGTACCTCTCCGCTCTATGTACAAGTACCTCTCCGCTCCATGTACAAGTACCTCTCCGCTCAATGTACAAATACCTCTCCGCTCCATGTACAAGTAGCTCTCCGCTGAATGTACAAGTGTCGACAGTACCTCTCCGCTCAATGTACAAGTACCTCTCCGCTCAATGTACAAATACCTCTCCGCTCCATGTACAAGTACCTCTCCGCTCAATGTCAAGTATCGACAGTACCTCTCCGCTCCATGTACAAGTACCTCTCCGCTGAATGTACAAGTGTCGACAGTACCTCTCCGCTCAATGTACAAGTACCTCTCCGCTCCATGTACAAGTACCTCTCCGCTCTCATGTACAAGTACCTCTCCGCTCCATGTACAAGTACCTCTCCGCTCAATGTACAAGTACCTCTGCGCTCCATGTACAAGTACCTCTCCGCTCAATGTACAAGTACCTCTCCGCTCAATGTACAAGTGTCGACAGTACCTCTCCGCTCCATGTACAAGTACCTCTCCGCTCAATGTACAAGTGTCGACAGTACCTCTACGCTCAATGTACAAGTGTCGACAGTACCTCTCCGCTCTCATGTACAAGTACCTCTCCGATCCATGTACAAGTACATCTCCGCTCCATGTACAAGTACATCTCCGCTCAATGTACAAGTACCTCTCCGCTCCATGTACAAGTACCTCTCCGCTCCATGTACAAGTACCTCTCCGCTCCATGTACAAGTACCTCTCCGCTCCATGTACAAGTACCTCTCCGCTCAATGTACAAGTACCTCTCCGCTCCATGTACAAGTACCTCTCCGCTCAATGTACAAGTACCTCTCCGCTCCATGTACAAGTACCTCTCCGCTCCATGTACAAGTACCTCTCCGCTCCATGTACAAGTACCTCTCCGCTCCATGTACAAGTACATCTCTGCTCCATGTACAAGTACCTCTCCGCTCAATGTACAAGTACATCTCCGCTCCATGTACAAGTACCTCTCCGCTCCATGTACAAGTACATCTCCGCTCCATGTACAAGTACCTCTCCGCTCCATGTACAAGTACCTCTCCGCTCAATGTACAAGTACATCTCCGCTCCATGTACAAGTACATCTCTGCTCCATGTACAAGTACCTCTCCGCTCAATGTACAAGTACATCTCCGCTCCATGTACAAGTACCTCTCCGCTCCATGTACAAGTACCTCTCCGGTCCATGTACAAGTACCTCTCCGCTCCATGTACAAGTACCTCTCCGCTCAATGTACAAGTACATCTCCGCTCCATGTACAAGTACATCTCTGCTCCATGTACAAGTACCTCTCCGCTCAATGTACAAGTACATCTCCGCTCCATGTACAAGTACCTCTCCGCTCCATGTACAAGTACCTCTCCGGTCCATGTACAAGTACCTCTCCGCTCCATGTACAAGTACCTCTCCGCTCCATGTACAAGTACCTCTCCGCTCAATGTCAAGTGTCGACAGTACCTCTCCGCTCCATGTACAAATACCTCTCCGCTCTCATGTACAAGTACCTCTCCGCTCCATGTACAAGTACCTCTCCGCTCAATGTCAAGTGTCGACAGTACCTCTCCGCTCCATGTACAAATACCTCTCCGCTCCATGTACAAGTACCTCTCCGCTCTCATGTACAAGTACCTCTCCGCTCCATGTACAAGTAGCTCTCCGCTCAATGTACAAGTGTCGACAGTACCTTTCCGCTCCATGTACAAATACCTCTCCGCTCTCATGTACAAGTACCTCTCCGCTCCATGTACAAGTACCTCTCCGCTCAATGTACAAATACCTCTCCGCTCCATGTATAAGTACCTCTCCGCTCTATGTACAAGTACCTCTCCGCTCCATGTACAAGTACCTCTCCGCTCAATGTACAAATACCTCTCCGCTCCATGTACAAGTAGCTCTCCGCTGAATGTACAAGTGTCGACAGTACCTCTCCGCTCAATGTACAAGTACCTCTCCGCTCAATGTACAAATACCTCTCCGCTCCATGTACAAGTACCTCTCCGCTCAATGTCAAGTATCGACAGTACCTCTCCGCTCCATGTACAAGTACCTCTCCGCTGAATGTACAAGTGTCGACAGTACCTCTCCGCTCAATGTACAAGTACCTCTCCGCTCCATGTACAAGTACCTCTCCGCTCAATGTACAAGTACCTCTGCGCTCCATGTACAAGTACCTCTCCGCTCAATGTACAAGTACCTCTCCGCTCAATGTACAAGTGTTGACAGTACCTCTCCGCTCCATGTACAAGTACCTCTCCGCTCAATGTACAAGTGTCGACAGTACCTCTACGCTCAATGTACAAGTGTCGACAGTACCTCTCCGCTCTCATGTACAAGTACCTCTCCGATCCATGTACAAGTACATCTCCGCTCCATGTACAAGTACATCTCCGCTCAATGTACAAGTACCTCTCCGCTCCATGTACAAGTACCTCTCCGCTCCATGTACAAGTACCTCTCCGCTCCATGTACAAGTACCTCTCCGCTCCATGTACAAGTACCTCTCCGCTCAATGTACAAGTACCTCTCCGCTCCATGTACAAGTACCTCTCCGCTCAATGTACAAGTACCTCTCCGCTCCATGTACAAGTACCTCTCCGCTCCATGTACAAGTACCTCTCCGCTCCATGTACAAGTACCTCTCCGCTCCATGTACAAGTACATCTCTGCTCCATGTACAAGTACCTCTCCGCTCAATGTACAAGTACATCTCCGCTCCATGTACAAGTACCTCTCCGCTCCATGTACAAGTACATCTCCGCTCCATGTACAAGTACCTCTCCGCTCCATGTACAAGTACCTCTCCGCTCAATGTACAAGTACATCTCCGCTCCATGTACAAGTACATCTCTGCTCCATGTACAAGTACCTCTCCGCTCAATGTACAAGTACATCTCCGCTCCATGTACAAGTACCTCTCCGCTCCATGTACAAGTACCTCTCCGGTCCATGTACAAGTACCTCTCCGCTCCATGTACAAGTACCTCTCCGCTCCATGTACAAGTACCTCTCCGCTCAATGTCAAGTGTCGACAGTACCTCTCCGCTCCATGTACAAATACCTCTCCGCTCTCATGTACAAGTACCTCTCCGCTCCATGTACAAGTACCTCTCCGCTCAATGTCAAGTGTCGACAGTACCTCTCCGCTCCATGTACAAATACCTCTCCGCTCCATGTACAAGTACCTCTCCGCTCTCATGTACAAGTACCTCTCCGCTCCATGTACAAGTAGCTCTCCGCTCAATGTACAAGTGTCGACAGTACCTTTCCGCTCCATGTACAAATACCTCTCCGCTCTCATGTACAAGTACCTCTCCGCTCCATGTACAAGTACCTCTCCGCTCAATGTACAAATACCTCTCCGCTCCATGTATAAGTACCTCTCCGCTCTATGTACAAGTACCTCTCCGCTCCATGTACAAGTACCTCTCCGCTCAATGTACAAATACCTCTCCGCTCCATGTACAAGTAGCTCTCCGCTGAATGTACAAGTGTCGACAGTACCTCTCCGCTCAATGTACAAGTACCTCTCCGCTCAATGTACAAATACCTCTCCGCTCCATGTACAAGTACCTCTCCGCTCAATGTCAAGTATCGACAGTACCTCTCCGCTCCATGTACAAGTACCTCTCCGCTGAATGTACAAGTGTCGACAGTACCTCTCCGCTCAATGTACAAGTACCTCTCCGCTCCATGTACAAGTACCTCTCCGCTCTCATGTACAAGTACCTCTCCGCTCCATGTACAAGTACCTCTCCGCTCAATGTACAAGTACCTCTGCGCTCCATGTACAAGTACCTCTCCGCTCAATGTACAAGTACCTCTCCGCTCAATGTACAAGTGTCGACAGTACCTCTCCGCTCCATGTACAAGTACCTCTCCGCTCAATGTACAAGTGTCGACAGTACCTCTACGCTCAATGTACAAGTGTCGACAGTACCTCTCCGCTCTCATGTACAAGTACCTCTCCGATCCATGTACAAGTACATCTCCGCTCCATGTACAAGTACATCTCCGCTCAATGTACAAGTACCTCTCCGCTCCATGTACAAGTACCTCTCCGCTCCATGTACAAGTACCTCTCCGCTCCATGTACAAGTACCTCTCCGCTCCATGTACAAGTACCTCTCCGCTCAATGTACAAGTACCTCTCCGCTCCATGTACAAGTACCTCTCCGCTCAATGTACAAGTACCTCTCCGCTCCATGTACAAGTACCTCTCCGCTCCATGTACAAGTACCTCTCCGCTCCATGTACAAGTACCTCTCCGCTCAATGTCAAGTATCGACAGTACCTCTCCGCTCCATGTACAAGTACCTCTCCGCTGAATGTACAAGTGTCGACAGTACCTCTCCGCTCAATGTACAAGTACCTCTCCGCTCCATGTACAAGTACCTCTCCGCTCTCATGTACAAGTACCTCTCCGCTCCATGTACAAGTACCTCTCCGCTCAATGTACAAGTACCTCTGCGCTCCATGTACAAGTACCTCTCCGCTCAATGTACAAGTACCTCTCCGCTCAATGTACAAGTGTCGACAGTACCTCTCCGCTCCATGTACAAGTACCTCTCCGCTCAATGTACAAGTGTCGACAGTACCTCTACGCTCAATGTACAAGTGTCGACAGTACCTCTCCGCTCTCATGTACAAGTACCTCTCCGATCCATGTACAAGTACATCTCCGCTCCATGTACAAGTACATCTCCGCTCAATGTACAAGTACCTCTCCGCTCCATGTACAAGTACCTCTCCGCTCCATGTACAAGTACCTCTCCGCTCCATGTACAAGTAGCTCTCCGCTCAATGTACAAGTGTCGACAGTACCTTTCCGCTCCATGTACAAATACCTCTCCGCTCTCATGTACAAGTACCTCTCCGCTCCATGTACAAGTACCTCTCCGCTCAATGTCAAGTGTCGACAGTACCTCTCCGCTCCATGTACAAATACCTCTCCGCTCCATGTACAAGTACCTCTCCGCTCTCATGTACAAGTACCTCTCCGCTCCATGTACAAGTAGCTCTCCGCTCAATGTACAAGTGTCGACAGTACCTTTCCGCTCCATGTACAAATACCTCTCCGCTCTCATGTACAAGTACCTCTCCGCTCCATGTACAAGTACCTCTCCGCTCAATGTACAAATACCTCTCCGCTCCATGTATAAGTACCTCTCCGCTCTATGTACAAGTACCTCTCCGCTCCATGTACAAGTACCTCTCCGCTCAATGTACAAATACCTCTCCGCTCCATGTACAAGTAGCTCTCCGCTGAATGTACAAGTGTCGACAGTACCTCTCCGCTCAATGTACAAGTACCTCTCCGCTCAATGTACAAATACCTCTCCGCTCCATGTACAAGTACCTCTCCGCTCAATGTCAAGTATCGACAGTACCTCTCCGCTCCATGTACAAGTACCTCTCCGCTGAATGTACAAGTGTCGACAGTACCTCTCCGCTCAATGTACAAGTACCTCTCCGCTCCATGTACAAGTACCTCTCCGCTCAATGTACAAGTACCTCTGCGCTCCATGTACAAGTACCTCTCCGCTCAATGTACAAGTACCTCTCCGCTCAATGTACAAGTGTTGACAGTACCTCTCCGCTCCATGTACAAGTACCTCTCCGCTCAATGTACAAGTGTCGACAGTACCTCTACGCTCAATGTACAAGTGTCGACAGTACCTCTCCGCTCTCATGTACAAGTACCTCTCCGATCCATGTACAAGTACATCTCCGCTCCATGTACAAGTACATCTCCGCTCAATGTACAAGTACCTCTCCGCTCCATGTACAAGTACCTCTCCGCTCCATGTACAAGTACCTCTCCGCTCCATGTACAAGTACCTCTCCGCTCCATGTACAAGTACCTCTCCGCTCAATGTACAAGTACCTCTCCGCTCCATGTACAAGTACCTCTCCGCTCAATGTACAAGTACCTCTCCGCTCCATGTACAAGTACCTCTCCGCTCCATGTACAAGTACCTCTCCGCTCCATGTACAAGTACCTCTCCGCTCCATGTACAAGTACATCTCTGCTCCATGTACAAGTACCTCTCCGCTCAATGTACAAGTACATCTCCGCTCCATGTACAAGTACCTCTCCGCTCCATGTACAAGTACATCTCCGCTCCATGTACAAGTACCTCTCCGCTCCATGTACAAGTACCTCTCCGCTCAATGTACAAGTACATCTCCGCTCCATGTACAAGTACATCTCTGCTCCATGTACAAGTACCTCTCCGCTCCATGTACAAGTACCTCTCCGCTCCATGTACAAGTACCTCTCCGCTCCATGTACAAGTACCTCTCCGCTCCATGTACAAGTACATCTCTGCTCCATGTACAAGTACCTCTCCGCTCAATGTACAAGTACATCTCCGCTCCATGTACAAGTACCTCTCCGCTCCATGTACAAGTACATCTCCGCTCCATGTACAAGTACCTCTCCGCTCCATGTACAAGTACCTCTCCGCTCAATGTACAAGTACATCTCCGCTCCATGTACAAGTACATCTCTGCTCCATGTACAAGTACCTCTCCGCTCAATGTACAAGTACATCTCCGCTCCATGTACAAGTACCTCTCCGCTCCATGTACAAGTACCTCTCCGCTCCATGTACAAGTAGCTCTCCGCTGAATGTACAAGTGTCGACAGTACCTCTCCGCTCAATGTACAAGTACCTCTCCGCTCAATGTACAAATACCTCTCCGCTCCATGTACAAGTACCTCTCCGCTCAATGTCAAGTATCGACAGTACCTCTCCGCTCCATGTACAAGTACCTCTCCGCTGAATGTACAAGTGTCGACAGTACCTCTCCGCTCAATGTACAAGTACCTCTCCGCTCCATGTACAAGTACCTCTCCGCTCAATGTACAAGTGTCGACAGTACCTCTCCGCTCCATGTACAAGTACCTCTCCGCTCAATGTACAAGTGTCGACAGTACCTCTACGCTCAATGTACAAGTGTCGACAGTACCTCTCCGCTCTCATGTACAAGTACCTCTCCGATCCATGTACAAGTACATCTCCGCTCCATGTACAAGTACATCTCCGCTCAATGTACAAGTACCTCTCCGCTCCATGTACAAGTACCTCTCCGCTCCATGTACAAGTACCTCTCCGCTCCATGTACAAGTACCTCTCCGCTCCATGTACAAGTACCTCTCCGCTCAATGTACAAGTACCTCTCCGCTCCATGTACAAGTACCTCTCCGCTCAATGTACAAGTACCTCTCCGCTCCATGTACAAGTACCTCTCCGCTCCATGTACAAGTACCTCTCCGCTCCATGTACAAGTACCTCTCCGCTCAATGTCAAGTATCGACAGTACCTCTCCGCTCCATGTACAAGTACCTCTCCGCTGAATGTACAAGTGTCGACAGTACCTCTCCGCTCAATGTACAAGTACATCTCCGCTCCATGTACAAGTACCTCTCCGCTCTCATGTACAAGTACCTCTCCGCTCCATGTACAAGTACCTCTCCGCTCAATGTACAAGTACCTCTGCGCTCCATGTACAAGTACCTCTCCGCTCAATGTACAAGTACCTCTCCGCTCAATGTACAAGTGTCGACAGTACCTCTCCGCTCCATGTACAAGTACCTCTCCGCTCAATGTACAAGTGTCGACAGTACCTCTACGCTCAATGTACAAGTGTCGACAGTACCTCTCCGCTCTCATGTACAAGTACCTCTCCGATCCATGTACAAGTACATCTCCGCTCCATGTACAAGTACATCTCCGCTCAATGTACAAGTACCTCTCCGCTCCATGTACAAGTACCTCTCCGCTCCATGTACAAGTACCTCTCCGCTCCATGTACAAGTACCTCTCCGCTCCATGTACAAGTACCTCTCCGCTCAATGTACAAGTACCTCTCCGCTCCATGTACAAGTACCTCTCCGCTCCATGTACAAGTACCTCTCCGCTCCATGTACAAGTACCTCTCCGCTCCATGTACAAGTACCTCTCCGCTCCATGTACAAGTACCTCTCCGCTCCATGTACAAGTACCTCTCCGCTCCATGTACAAGTACCTCTCCGCTCAATGTACAAGTACCTCTCCGCTCCCTGTACAAGTACATCTCCGCTCCATGTACAAGTACCTCTCCGCTCCATGTACAAGTACCTCTCCGCTCAATGTACAAGTGTCGACAGTACCTCTCCGCTCCATGTACAAGTACCTCTCCGCTCCATGTACAAGTACCTCTCCGCTCAATGTACAAGTGTCGACAGTACCTCTCCGCTCCATCTACAAGTACCTCTCCGCTCAATGTACAAGTACCTCTCCGCTGAATGTACAAGTACCTCTCCGCTCCATGTACAAGTACCTCTCCGCTCCATGTACAAATACCTCTCCGCTCCATGTACAAGTACCTCTCCGCTCCATGTACAAGCACCTCTCCGCTACATGTACAAGTACCTCTCCGCTCCATCTACAAGTACCTCTCCGCTCAATGTACAAGTACCTCTCCGCTGAATGTACAAGTACCTCTCCGCTCCATGTACAAGTACCTCTCCGCTCCATGTACAAATACCTCTCCGCTCCATGTACAAGTACCTCTCCGCTCCATGTACAAGCACCTCTCCGCTCCATGTACAAGTACCTCTCCGCTCCATGTACAAGTACCTCTCCGCTCAATGTCAAGTGTCGACAGTACCTCTCCGCTCCATGTACAAATACCTCTCCGCTCTCATGTACAAGTACCTCTCCGCTCCATGTACAAGTACCTCTCCGCTCAATGTCAAGTGTCGACAGTACCTCTCCGCTCCATGTACAAATACCTCTCCGCTCCATGTACAAGTACCTCTCCGCTCTCATGTACAAGTACCTCTCCGCTCCATGTACAAGTAGCTCTCCGCTCAATGTACAAGTGTCGACAGTACCTTTCCGCTCCATGTACAAATACCTCTCCGCTCTCATGTACAAGTACCTCTCCGCTCCATGTACAAGTACCTCTCCGCTCAATGTACAAATACCTCTCCGCTCCATGTATAAGTACCTCTCCGCTCTATGTACAAGTACCTCTCCGCTCCATGTACAAGTACCTCTCCGCTCAATGTACAAATACCTCTCCGCTCCATGTACAAGTAGCTCTCCGCTGAATGTACAAGTGTCGACAGTACCTCTCCGCTCAATGTACAAGTACCTCTCCGCTCAATGTACAAATACCTCTCCGCTCCATGTACAAGTACCTCTCCGCTCAATGTCAAGTATCGACAGTACCTCTCCGCTCCATGTACAAGTACCTCTCCGCTGAATGTACAAGTGTCGACAGTACCTCTCCGCTCAATGTACAAGTACCTCTCCGCTCCATGTACAAGTACCTCTCCGCTCTCATGTACAAGTACCTCTCCGCTCCATGTACAAGTACCTCTCCGCTCAATGTACAAGTACCTCTGCGCTCCATGTACAAGTACCTCTCCGCTCAATGTACAAGTACCTCTCCGCTCAATGTACAAGTGTCGACAGTACCTCTCCGCTCCATGTACAAGTACCTCTCCGCTCAATGTACAAGTGTCGACAGTACCTCTACGCTCAATGTACAAGTGTCGACAGTACCTCTCCGCTCTCATGTACAAGTACCTCTCCGATCCATGTACAAGTACATCTCCGCTCCATGTACAAGTACATCTCCGCTCAATGTACAAGTACCTCTCCGCTCCATGTACAAGTACCTCTCCGCTCCATGTACAAGTACCTCTCCGCTCCATGTACAAGTACCTCTCCGCTCCATGTACAAGTACCTCTCCGCTCAATGTACAAGTACCTCTCCGCTCCATGTACAAGTACCTCTCCGCTCAATGTACAAGTACCTCTCCGCTCCATGTACAAGTACCTCTCCGCTCCATGTACAAGTACCTCTCCGCTCCATGTACAAGTACCTCTCCGCTCCATGTACAAGTACATCTCTGCTCCATGTACAAGTACCTCTCCGCTCAATGTACAAGTACATCTCCGCTCCATGTACAAGTACCTCTCCGCTCCATGTACAAGTACATCTCCGCTCCATGTACAAGTACCTCTCCGCTCCATGTACAAGTACCTCTCCGCTCAATGTACAAGTACATCTCCGCTCCATGTACAAGTACATCTCTGCTCCATGTACAAGTACCTCTCCGCTCAATGTACAAGTACATCTCCGCTCCATGTACAAGTACCTCTCCGCTCCATGTACAAGTACCTCTCCGGTCCATGTACAAGTACCTCTCCGCTCCATGTACAAGTACCTCTCCGCTCAATGTACAAGTACATCTCCGCTCCATGTACAAGTACATCTCTGCTCCATGTACAAGTACCTCTCCGCTCAATGTACAAGTACATCTCCGCTCCATGTACAAGTACCTCTCCGCTCCATGTACAAGTACCTCTCCGGTCCATGTACAAGTACCTCTCCGCTCCATGTACAAGTACCTCTCCGCTCCATGTACAAGTACCTCTCCGCTCAATGTCAAGTGTCGACAGTACCTCTCCGCTCCATGTACAAATACCTCTCCGCTCTCATGTACAAGTACCTCTCCGCTCCATGTACAAGTACCTCTCCGCTCAATGTCAAGTGTCGACAGTACCTCTCCGCTCCATGTACAAATACCTCTCCGCTCCATGTACAAGTACCTCTCCGCTCTCATGTACAAGTACCTCTCCGCTCCATGTACAAGTAGCTCTCCGCTCAATGTACAAGTGTCGACAGTACCTTTCCGCTCCATGTACAAATACCTCTCCGCTCTCATGTACAAGTACCTCTCCGCTCCATGTACAAGTACCTCTCCGCTCAATGTACAAATACCTCTCCGCTCCATGTATAAGTACCTCTCCGCTCTATGTACAAGTACCTCTCCGCTCCATGTACAAGTACCTCTCCGCTCAATGTACAAATACCTCTCCGCTCCATGTACAAGTAGCTCTCCGCTGAATGTACAAGTGTCGACAGTACCTCTCCGCTCAATGTACAAGTACCTCTCCGCTCAATGTACAAATACCTCTCCGCTCCATGTACAAGTACCTCTCCGCTCAATGTCAAGTATCGACAGTACCTCTCCGCTCCATGTACAAGTACCTCTCCGCTGAATGTACAAGTGTCGACAGTACCTCTCCGCTCAATGTACAAGTACCTCTCCGCTCCATGTACAAGTACCTCTCCGCTCAATGTACAAGTACCTCTGCGCTCCATGTACAAGTACCTCTCCGCTCAATGTACAAGTACCTCTCCGCTCAATGTACAAGTGTTGACAGTACCTCTCCGCTCCATGTACAAGTACCTCTCCGCTCAATGTACAAGTGTCGACAGTACCTCTACGCTCAATGTACAAGTGTCGACAGTACCTCTCCGCTCTCATGTACAAGTACCTCTCCGATCCATGTACAAGTACATCTCCGCTCCATGTACAAGTACATCTCCGCTCAATGTACAAGTACCTCTCCGCTCCATGTACAAGTACCTCTCCGCTCCATGTACAAGTACCTCTCCGCTCCATGTACAAGTACCTCTCCGCTCCATGTACAAGTACCTCTCCGCTCAATGTACAAGTACCTCTCCGCTCCATGTACAAGTACCTCTCCGCTCAATGTACAAGTACCTCTCCGCTCCATGTACAAGTACCTCTCCGCTCCATGTACAAGTACCTCTCCGCTCCATGTACAAGTACCTCTCCGCTCCATGTACAAGTACATCTCTGCTCCATGTACAAGTACCTCTCCGCTCAATGTACAAGTACATCTCCGCTCCATGTACAAGTACCTCTCCGCTCCATGTACAAGTACATCTCCGCTCCATGTACAAGTACCTCTCCGCTCCATGTACAAGTACCTCTCCGCTCAATGTACAAGTACATCTCCGCTCCATGTACAAGTACATCTCTGCTCCATGTACAAGTACCTCTCCGCTCAATGTACAAGTACATCTCCGCTCCATGTACAAGTACCTCTCCGCTCCATGTACAAGTACCTCTCCGGTCCATGTACAAGTACCTCTCCGCTCCATGTACAAGTACCTCTCCGCTCCATGTACAAGTACCTCTCCGCTCAATGTCAAGTGTCGACAGTACCTCTCCGCTCCATGTACAAATACCTCTCCGCTCTCATGTACAAGTACCTCTCCGCTCCATGTACAAGTACCTCTCCGCTCAATGTCAAGTGTCGACAGTACCTCTCCGCTCCATGTACAAATACCTCTCCGCTCCATGTACAAGTACCTCTCCGCTCTCATGTACAAGTACCTCTCCGCTCCATGTACAAGTAGCTCTCCGCTCAATGTACAAGTGTCGACAGTACCTTTCCGCTCCATGTACAAATACCTCTCCGCTCTCATGTACAAGTACCTCTCCGCTCCATGTACAAGTACCTCTCCGCTCAATGTACAAATACCTCTCCGCTCCATGTATAAGTACCTCTCCGCTCTATGTACAAGTACCTCTCCGCTCCATGTACAAGTACCTCTCCGCTCAATGTACAAATACCTCTCCGCTCCATGTACAAGTAGCTCTCCGCTGAATGTACAAGTGTCGACAGTACCTCTCCGCTCAATGTACAAGTACCTCTCCGCTCAATGTACAAATACCTCTCCGCTCCATGTACAAGTACCTCTCCGCTCAATGTCAAGTATCGACAGTACCTCTCCGCTCCATGTACAAGTACCTCTCCGCTGAATGTACAAGTGTCGACAGTACCTCTCCGCTCAATGTACAAGTACCTCTCCGCTCCATGTACAAGTACCTCTCCGCTCTCATGTACAAGTACCTCTCCGCTCCATGTACAAGTACCTCTCCGCTCAATGTACAAGTACCTCTGCGCTCCATGTACAAGTACCTCTCCGCTCAATGTACAAGTACCTCTCCGCTCAATGTACAAGTGTCGACAGTACCTCTCCGCTCCATGTACAAGTACCTCTCCGCTCAATGTACAAGTGTCGACAGTACCTCTACGCTCAATGTACAAGTGTCGACAGTACCTCTCCGCTCTCATGTACAAGTACCTCTCCGATCCATGTACAAGTACATCTCCGCTCCATGTACAAGTACATCTCCGCTCAATGTACAAGTACCTCTCCGCTCCATGTACAAGTACCTCTCCGCTCCATGTACAAGTACCTCTCCGCTCCATGTACAAGTACCTCTCCGCTCCATGTACAAGTACCTCTCCGCTCAATGTACAAGTACCTCTCCGCTCCATGTACAAGTACCTCTCCGCTCAATGTACAAGTACCTCTCCGCTCCATGTACAAGTACCTCTCCGCTCCATGTACAAGTACCTCTCCGCTCCATGTACAAGTACCTCTCCGCTCAATGTCAAGTATCGACAGTACCTCTCCGCTCCATGTACAAGTACCTCTCCGCTGAATGTACAAGTGTCGACAGTACCTCTCCGCTCAATGTACAAGTACCTCTCCGCTCCATGTACAAGTACCTCTCCGCTCTCATGTACAAGTACCTCTCCGCTCCATGTACAAGTACCTCTCCGCTCAATGTACAAGTACCTCTGCGCTCCATGTACAAGTACCTATCCGCTCAATGTACAAGTACCTCTCCGCTCAATGTACAAGTGTCGACAGTACCTCTCCGCTCCATGTACAAGTACCTCTCCGCTCAATGTACAAGTGTCGACAGTACCTCTACGCTCAATGTACAAGTGTCGACAGTACCTCTCCGCTCTCATGTACAAGTACCTCTCCGATCCATGTACAAGTACATCTCCGCTCCATGTACAAGTACATCTCCGCTCAATGTACAAGTACCTCTCCGCTCCATGTACAAGTACCTCTCCGCTCCATGTACAAGTACCTCTCCGCTCCATGTACAAGTACCTCTCCGCTCCATGTACAAGTACCTCTCCGCTCAATGTACAAGTACCTCTCCGCTCCATGTACAAGTACCTCTCCGCTCCATGTACAAGTACCTCTCCGCTCCATGTACAAGTACCTCTCCGCTCAATGTACAAGTACCTCTCCGCTCCATGTACAAGTACCTCTCCGCTCCATGTACAAGTACCTCTCCGCTCCATGTACAAGTACCTCTCCGCTCAATGTACAAGTACCTCTCCGCTCCCTGTACAAGTACATCTCCGCTCCATGTACAAGTACCTCTCCGCTCCATGTACAAGTACCTCTCCGCTCAATGTACAAGTGTCGAGAGTACCTCTCCGCTCCATGTACAAGTACCTCTCCGCTCCATGTACAAGTACCTCTCCGCTCAATGTACAAGTGTCGACAGTACCTCTCCGCTCCATCTACAAGTACCTCTCCGCTCAATGTACAAGTACCTCTCCGCTGAATGTACAAGTACCTCTCCGCTCCATGTACAAGTACCTCTCCGCTCCATGTACAAATACCTCTCCGCTCCATGTACAAGTACCTCTCCGCTCCATGTACAAGCACCTCTCCGCTACATGTACAAGTACCTCTCCGCTCCATGTACAAGTACCTCTCCGCTCCATGTACAAGTACCTCTCCGCTCAATGTACAAGTAGCTCTCCGCTCCATGTACAAATACCTCTCCGCTCCATGTACAAATACCTCTCCGCTCCATGTACAAGTACCTCTCCGCTCCATGTACCAGTACCTCTCCGCTCAATGTACAAGTACATCTCCGCTCAATGTACAAGTACATCTCCGCTCCATGTACAAATACCTCTCCGCTCCATGTACAAGTACCTCTCCGCTCTCATGTACAAGTACCTCTCCGCTCCATGTACAAGTAGCTCTCCGCTCAATGTACAAGTGTCGACAGTACCTTTCCGCTCCATGTACAAATACCTCTCCGCTCTCATGTACAAGTACCTCTCCGCTCCATGTACAAGTACCTCTCCGCTCAATGTACAAATACCTCTCCGCTCCATGTATAAGTACCTCTCCGCTCTATGTACAAGTACCTCTCCGCTCCATGTACAAGTACCTCTCCGCTCAATGTACAAATACCTCTCCGCTCCATGTACAAGTAGCTCTCCGCTGAATGTACAAGTGTCGACAGTACCTCTCCGCTCAATGTACAAGTACCTCTCCGCTCAATGTACAAATACCTCTCCGCTCCATGTACAAGTACCTCTCCGCTCAATGTCAAGTATCGACAGTACCTCTCCGCTCCATGTACAAGTACCTCTCCGCTGAATGTACAAGTGTCGACAGTACCTCTCCGCTCAATGTACAAGTACCTCTCCGCTCCATGTACAAGTACCTCTCCGCTCAATGTACAAGTACCTCTGCGCTCCATGTACAAGTACCTCTCCGCTCAATGTACAAGTACCTCTCCGCTCAATGTACAAGTGTTGACAGTACCTCTCCGCTCCATGTACAAGTACCTCTCCGCTCAATGTACAAGTGTCGACAGTACCTCTACGCTCAATGTACAAGTGTCGACAGTACCTCTCCGCTCTCATGTACAAGTACCTCTCCGATCCATGTACAAGTACATCTCCGCTCCATGTACAAGTACATCTCCGCTCAATGTACAAGTACCTCTCCGCTCCATGTACAAGTACCTCTCCGCTCCATGTACAAGTACATCTCCGCTCCATGTACAAGTACCTCTCCGCTCCATGTACAAGTACCTCTCCGCTCAATGTACAAGTACATCTCCGCTCCATGTACAAGTACATCTCTGCTCCATGTACAAGTACCTCTCCGCTCAATGTACAAGTACATCTCCGCTCCATGTACAAGTACCTCTCCGCTCCATGTACAAGTACCTCTCCGGTCCATGTACAAGTACCTCTCCGCTCCATGTACAAGTACCTCTCCGCTCCATGTACAAGTACCTCTCCGCTCAATGTCAAGTGTCGACAGTACCTCTCCGCTCCATGTACAAATACCTCTCCGCTCTCATGTACAAGTACCTCTCCGCTCCATGTACAAGTACCTCTCCGCTCAATGTCAAGTGTCGACAGTACCTCTCCGCTCCATGTACAAATACCTCTCCGCTCCATGTACAAGTACCTCTCCGCTCTCATGTACAAGTACCTCTCCGCTCCATGTACAAGTAGCTCTCCGCTCAATGTACAAGTGTCGACAGTACCTTTCCGCTCCATGTACAAATACCTCTCCGCTCTCATGTACAAGTACCTCTCCGCTCCATGTACAAGTACCTCTCCGCTCAATGTACAAATACCTCTCCGCTCCATGTATAAGTACCTCTCCGCTCTATGTACAAGTACCTCTCCGCTCCATGTACAAGTACCTCTCCGCTCAATGTACAAATACCTCTCCGCTCCATGTACAAGTAGCTCTCCGCTGAATGTACAAGTGTCGACAGTACCTCTCCGCTCAATGTACAAGTACCTCTCCGCTCAATGTACAAATACCTCTCCGCTCCATGTACAAGTACCTCTCCGCTCAATGTCAAGTATCGACAGTACCTCTCCGCTCCATGTACAAGTACCTCTCCGCTGAATGTACAAGTGTCGACAGTACCTCTCCGCTCAATGTACAAGTACCTCTCCGCTCCATGTACAAGTACCTCTCCGCTCTCATGTACAAGTACCTCTCCGCTCCATGTACAAGTACCTCTCCGCTCAATGTACAAGTACCTCTGCGCTCCATGTACAAGTACCTCTCCGCTCAATGTACAAGTACCTCTCCGCTCAATGTACAAGTGTCGACAGTACCTCTCCGCTCCATGTACAAGTACCTCTCCGCTCAATGTACAAGTGTCGACAGTACCTCTACGCTCAATGTACAAGTGTCGACAGTACCTCTCCGCTCTCATGTACAAGTACCTCTCCGATCCATGTACAAGTACATCTCCGCTCCATGTACAAGTACATCTCCGCTCAATGTACAAGTACCTCTCCGCTCCATGTACAAGTACCTCTCCGCTCCATGTACAAGTACCTCTCCGCTCCATGTACAAGTACCTCTCCGCTCCATGTACAAGTACCTCTCCGCTCAATGTACAAGTACCTCTCCGCTCCATGTACAAGTACCTCTCCGCTCAATGTACAAGTACCTCTCCGCTCCATGTACAAGTACCTCTCCGCTCCATGTACAAGTACCTCTCCGCTCCATGTACAAGTACCTCTCCGCTCAATGTCAAGTATCGACAGTACCTCTCCGCTCCATGTACAAGTACCTCTCCGCTGAATGTACAAGTGTCGACAGTACCTCTCCGCTCAATGTACAAGTACCTCTCCGCTCCATGTACAAGTACCTCTCCGCTCTCATGTACAAGTACCTCTCCGCTCCATGTACAAGTACCTCTCCGCTCAATGTACAAGTACCTCTGCGCTCCATGTACAAGTACCTCTCCGCTCAATGTACAAGTACCTCTCCGCTCAATGTACAAGTGTCGACAGTACCTCTCCGCTCCATGTACAAGTACCTCTCCGCTCAATGTACAAGTGTCGACAGTACCTCTACGCTCAATGTACAAGTGTCGACAGTACCTCTCCGCTCTCATGTACAAGTACCTCTCCGATCCATGTACAAGTACATCTCCGCTCCATGTACAAGTACATCTCCGCTCAATGTACAAGTACCTCTCCGCTCCATGTACAAGTACCTCTCCGCTCCATGTACAAGTACCTCTCCGCTCCATGTACAAGTACCTCTCCGCTCCATGTACAAGTACCTCTCCGCTCAATGTACAAGTACCTCTCCGCTCCATGTACAAGTACCTCTCCGCTCCATGTACAAGTACCTCTCCGCTCCATGTACAAGTACCTCTCCGCTCAATGTACAAGTACCTCTCCGCTCCATGTACAAGTACCTCTCCGCTCCATGTACAAGTACCTCTCCGCTCCATGTACAAGTACCTCTCCGCTCAATGTACAAGTACCTCTCCGCTCCCTGTACAAGTACATCTCCGCTCCATGTACAAGTACCTCTCCGCTCCATGTACAAGTACCTCTCCGCTCAATGTACAAGTGTCGAGAGTACCTCTCCGCTCCATGTACAAGTACCTCTCCGCTCCATGTACAAGTACCTCTCCGCTCAATGTACAAGTGTCGACAGTACCTCTCCGCTCCATCTACAAGTACCTCTCCGCTCAATGTACAAGTACCTCTCCGCTGAATGTACAAGTACCTCTCCGCTCCATGTACAAGTACCTCTCCGCTCCATGTACAAATACCTCTCCGCTCCATGTACAAGTACCTCTCCGCTCCATGTACAAGCACCTCTCCGCTACATGTACAAGTACCTCTCCGCTCCATGTACAAGTACCTCTCCGCTCCATGTACAAGTACCTCTCCGCTCAATGTACAAGTAGCTCTCCGCTCCATGTACAAATACCTCTCCGCTCCATGTACAAATACCTCTCCGCTCCATGTACAAGTACCTCTCCGCTCCATGTACCAGTACCTCTCCGCTCAATGTACAAGTACATCTCCGCTCAATGTACAAGTACATCTCCGCTCAATGTACAAGTACGTCTCCGCTCAATGTACAAGTACCTCTCCGCTCAATGTACAAGTACCTCTCCGCTCCATGTACAAGTACCTCTCCGCTCAATGTACAAGTACATCTCCGCTCCATGTACCAGTACCTCTCCGCTCAATGTACAAGTACCTCTCCGCTCAATGTACAAGTACATCTCCGCTCCATGTACAAGTACGTCTCCGCTCAATGTATAAGTACCTCTCCGCTCCATGTACAAGTACCTCTCCGCTCCATGTACAAGTACATCTCCGCTCCATGTACAAGTACATCTCCGCTCCATGTACAAGTACCTCTCCGCTCCATGTACAAGTACCTCTCCGCTCCATGTACAAGTACATCTCCGCTCCATGTACAAGTACATCTCTGCTCCATGTACAAGTACCTCTCCGCTCAATGTACAAGTACATCTCCGCTCCATGTACAAGTACCTCTCCGCTCCATGTACAAGTACCTCTCCGGTCCATGTACAAGTACCTCTCCGCTCCATGTACAAGTACCTCTCCGCTCCATGTACAAGTACCTCTCCGCTCAATGTCAAGTGTCGACAGTACCTCTCCGCTCCATGTACAAATACCTCTCCGCTCTCATGTACAAGTACCTCTCCGCTCCATGTACAAGTACCTCTCCGCTCAATGTCAAGTGTCGACAGTACCTCTCCGCTCCATGTACAAATACCTCTCCGCTCCATGTACAAGTACCTCTCCGCTCTCATGTACAAGTACCTCTCCGCTCCATGTACAAGTAGCTCTCCGCTCAATGTACAAGTGTCGACAGTACCTTTCCGCTCCATGTACAAATACCTCTCCGCTCTCATGTACAAGTACCTCTCCGCTCCATGTACAAGTACCTCTCCGCTCAATGTACAAATACCTCTCCGCTCCATGTATAAGTACCTCTCCGCTCTATGTACAAGTACCTCTCCGCTCCATGTACAAGTACCTCTCCGCTCAATGTACAAATACCTCTCCGCTCCATGTACAAGTAGCTCTCCGCTGAATGTACAAGTGTCGACAGTACCTCTCCGCTCAATGTACAAGTACCTCTCCGCTCAATGTACAAATACCTCTCCGCTCCATGTACAAGTACCTCTCCGCTCAATGTCAAGTATCGACAGTACCTCTCCGCTCCATGTACAAGTACCTCTCCGCTGAATGTACAAGTGTCGACAGTACCTCTCCGCTCAATGTACAAGTACCTCTCCGCTCCATGTACAAGTACCTCTCCGCTCAATGTACAAGTACCTCTGCGCTCCATGTACAAGTACCTCTCCGCTCAATGTACAAGTACCTCTCCGCTCAATGTACAAGTGTTGACAGTACCTCTCCGCTCCATGTACAAGTACCTCTCCGCTCAATGTACAAGTGTCGACAGTACCTCTACGCTCAATGTACAAGTGTCGACAGTACCTCTCCGCTCTCATGTACAAGTACCTCTCCGATCCATGTACAAGTACATCTCCGCTCCATGTACAAGTACATCTCCGCTCAATGTACAAGTACCTCTCCGCTCCATGTACAAGTACCTCTCCGCTCCATGTACAAGTACCTCTCCGCTCCATGTACAAGTACCTCTCCGCTCCATGTACAAGTACCTCTCCGCTCAATGTACAAGTACCTCTCCGCTCCATGTACAAGTACCTCTCCGCTCAATGTACAAGTACCTCTCCGCTCCATGTACAAGTACCTCTCCGCTCCATGTACAAGTACCTCTCCGCTCCATGTACAAGTACCTCTCCGCTCCATGTACAAGTACATCTCTGCTCCATGTACAAGTACCTCTCCGCTCAATGTACAAGTACATCTCCGCTCCATGTACAAGTACCTCTCCGCTCCATGTACAAGTACATCTCCGCTCCATGTACAAGTACCTCTCCGCTCCATGTACAAGTACCTCTCCGCTCAATGTACAAGTACATCTCCGCTCCATGTACAAGTACATCTCTGCTCCATGTACAAGTACCTCTCCGCTCAATGTACAAGTACATCTCCGCTCCATGTACAAGTACCTCTCCGCTCCATGTACAAGTACCTCTCCGGTCCATGTACAAGTACCTCTCCGCTCCATGTACAAGTACCTCTCCGCTCCATGTACAAGTACCTCTCCGCTCAATGTCAAGTGTCGACAGTACCTCTCCGCTCCATGTACAAATACCTCTCCGCTCTCATGTACAAGTACCTCTCCGCTCCATGTACAAGTACCTCTCCGCTCAATGTCAAGTGTCGACAGTACCTCTCCGCTCCATGTACAAATACCTCTCCGCTCCATGTACAAGTACCTCTCCGCTCTCATGTACAAGTACCTCTCCGCTCCATGTACAAGTAGCTCTCCGCTCAATGTACAAGTGTCGACAGTACCTTTCCGCTCCATGTACAAATACCTCTCCGCTCTCATGTACAAGTACCTCTCCGCTCCATGTACAAGTACCTCTCCGCTCAATGTACAAATACCTCTCCGCTCCATGTATAAGTACCTCTCCGCTCTATGTACAAGTACCTCTCCGCTCCATGTACAAGTACCTCTCCGCTCAATGTACAAATACCTCTCCGCTCCATGTACAAGTAGCTCTCCGCTGAATGTACAAGTGTCGACAGTACCTCTCCGCTCAATGTACAAGTACCTCTCCGCTCAATGTACAAATACCTCTCCGCTCCATGTACAAGTACCTCTCCGCTCAATGTCAAGTATCGACAGTACCTCTCCGCTCCATGTACAAGTACCTCTCCGCTGAATGTACAAGTGTCGACAGTACCTCTCCGCTCAATGTACAAGTACCTCTCCGCTCCATGTACAAGTACCTCTCCGCTCTCATGTACAAGTACCTCTCCGCTCCATGTACAAGTACCTCTCCGCTCAATGTACAAGTACCTCTGCGCTCCATGTACAAGTACCTCTCCGCTCAATGTACAAGTACCTCTCCGCTCAATGTACAAGTGTCGACAGTACCTCTCCGCTCCATGTACAAGTACCTCTCCGCTCAATGTACAAGTGTCGACAGTACCTCTACGCTCAATGTACAAGTGTCGACAGTACCTCTCCGCTCTCATGTACAAGTACCTCTCCGATCCATGTACAAGTACATCTCCGCTCCATGTACAAGTACATCTCCGCTCAATGTACAAGTACCTCTCCGCTCCATGTACAAGTACCTCTCCGCTCCATGTACAAGTACCTCTCCGCTCCATGTACAAGTACCTCTCCGCTCCATGTACAAGTACCTCTCCGCTCAATGTACAAGTACCTCTCCGCTCCATGTACAAGTACCTCTCCGCTCAATGTACAAGTACCTCTCCGCTCCATGTACAAGTACCTCTCCGCTCCATGTACAAGTACCTCTCCGCTCCATGTACAAGTACCTCTCCGCTCAATGTCAAGTATCGACAGTACCTCTCCGCTCCATGTACAAGTACCTCTCCGCTGAATGTACAAGTGTCGACAGTACCTCTCCGCTCAATGTACAAGTACCTCTCCGCTCCATGTACAAGTACCTCTCCGCTCTCATGTACAAGTACCTCTCCGCTCCATGTACAAGTACCTCTCCGCTCAATGTACAAGTACCTCTGCGCTCCATGTACAAGTACCTCTCCGCTCAATGTACAAGTACCTCTCCGCTCAATGTACAAGTGTCGACAGTACCTCTCCGCTCCATGTACAAGTACCTCTCCGCTCAATGTACAAGTGTCGACAGTACCTCTACGCTCAATGTACAAGTGTCGACAGTACCTCTCCGCTCTCATGTACAAGTACCTCTCCGATCCATGTACAAGTACATCTCCGCTCCATGTACAAGTACATCTCCGCTCAATGTACAAGTACCTCTCCGCTCCATGTACAAGTACCTCTCCGCTCCATGTACAAGTACCTCTCCGCTCCATGTACAAGTAGCTCTCCGCTCAATGTACAAGTGTCGACAGTACCTTTCCGCTCCATGTACAAATACCTCTCCGCTCTCATGTACAAGTACCTCTCCGCTCCATGTACAAGTACCTCTCCGCTCAATGTCAAGTGTCGACAGTACCTCTCCGCTCCATGTACAAATACCTCTCCGCTCCATGTACAAGTACCTCTCCGCTCTCATGTACAAGTACCTCTCCGCTCCATGTACAAGTAGCTCTCCGCTCAATGTACAAGTGTCGACAGTACCTTTCCGCTCCATGTACAAATACCTCTCCGCTCTCATGTACAAGTACCTCTCCGCTCCATGTACAAGTACCTCTCCGCTCAATGTACAAATACCTCTCCGCTCCATGTATAAGTACCTCTCCGCTCTATGTACAAGTACCTCTCCGCTCCATGTACAAGTACCTCTCCGCTCAATGTACAAATACCTCTCCGCTCCATGTACAAGTAGCTCTCCGCTGAATGTACAAGTGTCGACAGTACCTCTCCGCTCAATGTACAAGTACCTCTCCGCTCAATGTACAAATACCTCTCCGCTCCATGTACAAGTACCTCTCCGCTCAATGTCAAGTATCGACAGTACCTCTCGGCTCCATGTACAAGTACCTCTCCGCTGAATGTACAAGTGTCGACAGTACCTCTCCGCTCAATGTACAAGTACCTCTCCGCTCCATGTACAAGTACCTCTCCGCTCAATGTACAAGTACCTCTGCGCTCCATGTACAAGTACCTCTCCGCTCAATGTACAAGTACCTCTCCGCTCAATGTACAAGTGTTGACAGTACCTCTCCGCTCCATGTACAAGTACCTCTCCGCTCAATGTACAAGTGTCGACAGTACCTCTACGCTCAATGTACAAGTGTCGACAGTACCTCTCCGCTCTCATGTACAAGTACCTCTCCGATCCATGTACAAGTACATCTCCGCTCCATGTACAAGTACATCTCCGCTCAATGTACAAGTACCTCTCCGCTCCATGTACAAGTACCTCTCCGCTCCATGTACAAGTACCTCTCCGCTCCATGTACAAGTACCTCTCCGCTCCATGTACAAGTACCTCTCCGCTCAATGTACAAGTACCTCTCCGCTCCATGTACAAGTACCTCTCCGCTCAATGTACAAGTACCTCTCCGCTCCATGTACAAGTACCTCTCCGCTCCATGTACAAGTACCTCTCCGCTCCATGTACAAGTACCTCTCCGCTCCATGTACAAGTACATCTCTGCTCCATGTACAAGTACCTCTCCGCTCAATGTACAAGTACATCTCCGCTCCATGTACAAGTACCTCTCCGCTCCATGTACAAGTACATCTCCGCTCCATGTACAAGTACCTCTCCGCTCCATGTACAAGTACCTCTCCGCTCAATGTACAAGTACATCTCCGCTCCATGTACAAGTACATCTCTGCTCCATGTACAAGTACCTCTCCGCTCCATGTACAAGTACCTCTCCGCTCCATGTACAAGTACCTCTCCGCTCCATGTACAAGTACCTCTCCGCTCCATGTACAAGTACATCTCTGCTCCATGTACAAGTACCTCTCCGCTCAATGTACAAGTACATCTCCGCTCCATGTACAAGTACCTCTCCGCTCCATGTACAAGTACATCTCCGCTCCATGTACAAGTACCTCTCCGCTCCATGTACAAGTACCTCTCCGCTCAATGTACAAGTACATCTCCGCTCCATGTACAAGTACATCTCTGCTCCATGTACAAGTACCTCTCCGCTCAATGTACAAGTACATCTCCGCTCCATGTACAAGTACCTCTCCGCTCCATGTACAAGTACCTCTCCGCTCCATGTACAAGTAGCTCTCCGCTGAATGTACAAGTGTCGACAGTACCTCTCCGCTCAATGTACAAGTACCTCTCCGCTCAATGTACAAATACCTCTCCGCTCCATGTACAAGTACCTCTCCGCTCAATGTCAAGTATCGACAGTACCTCTCCGCTCCATGTACAAGTACCTCTCCGCTGAATGTACAAGTGTCGACAGTACCTCTCCGCTCAATGTACAAGTACCTCTCCGCTCCATGTACAAGTACCTCTCCGCTCAATGTACAAGTGTCGACAGTACCTCTCCGCTCCATGTACAAGTACCTCTCCGCTCAATGTACAAGTGTCGACAGTACCTCTACGCTCAATGTACAAGTGTCGACAGTACCTCTCCGCTCTCATGTACAAGTACCTCTCCGATCCATGTACAAGTACATCTCCGCTCCATGTACAAGTACATCTCCGCTCAATGTACAAGTACCTCTCCGCTCCATGTACAAGTACCTCTCCGCTCCATGTACAAGTACCTCTCCGCTCCATGTACAAGTACCTCTCCGCTCCATGTACAAGTACCTCTCCGCTCAATGTACAAGTACCTCTCCGCTCCATGTACAAGTACCTCTCCGCTCAATGTACAAGTACCTCTCCGCTCCATGTACAAGTACCTCTCCGCTCCATGTACAAGTACCTCTCCGCTCCATGTACAAGTACCTCTCCGCTCAATGTCAAGTATCGACAGTACCTCTCCGCTCCATGTACAAGTACCTCTCCGCTGAATGTACAAGTGTCGACAGTACCTCTCCGCTCAATGTACAAGTACATCTCCGCTCCATGTACAAGTACCTCTCCGCTCTCATGTACAAGTACCTCTCCGCTCCATGTACAAGTACCTCTCCGCTCAATGTACAAGTACCTCTGCGCTCCATGTACAAGTACCTCTCCGCTCAATGTACAAGTACCTCTCCGCTCAATGTACAAGTGTCGACAGTACCTCTCCGCTCCATGTACAAGTACCTCTCCGCTCAATGTACAAGTGTCGACAGTACCTCTACGCTCAATGTACAAGTGTCGACAGTACCTCTCCGCTCTCATGTACAAGTACCTCTCCGATCCATGTACAAGTACATCTCCGCTCCATGTACAAGTACATCTCCGCTCAATGTACAAGTACCTCTCCGCTCCATGTACAAGTACCTCTCCGCTCCATGTACAAGTACCTCTCCGCTCCATGTACAAGTACCTCTCCGCTCCATGTACAAGTACCTCTCCGCTCAATGTACAAGTACCTCTCCGCTCCATGTACAAGTACCTCTCCGCTCCATGTACAAGTACCTCTCCGCTCCATGTACAAGTACCTCTCCGCTCCATGTACAAGTACCTCTCCGCTCCATGTACAAGTACCTCTCCGCTCCATGTACAAGTACCTCTCCGCTCCATGTACAAGTACCTCTCCGCTCAATGTACAAGTACCTCTCCGCTCCCTGTACAAGTACATCTCCGCTCCATGTACAAGTACCTCTCCGCTCCATGTACAAGTACCTCTCCGCTCAATGTACAAGTGTCGACAGTACCTCTCCGCTCCATGTACAAGTACCTCTCCGCTCCATGTACAAGTACCTCTCCGCTCAATGTACAAGTGTCGACAGTACCTCTCCGCTCCATCTACAAGTACCTCTCCGCTCAATGTACAAGTACCTCTCCGCTGAATGTACAAGTACCTCTCCGCTCCATGTACAAGTACCTCTCCGCTCCATGTACAAATACCTCTCCGCTCCATGTACAAGTACCTCTCCGCTCCATGTACAAGCACCTCTCCGCTACATGTACAAGTACCTCTCCGCTCCATCTACAAGTACCTCTCCGCTCAATGTACAAGTACCTCTCCGCTGAATGTACAAGTACCTCTCCGCTCCATGTACAAGTACCTCTCCGCTCCATGTACAAATACCTCTCCGCTCCATGTACAAGTACCTCTCCGCTCCATGTACAAGCACCTCTCCGCTCCATGTACAAGTACCTCTCCGCTCCATGTACAAGTACCTCTCCGCTCAATGTCAAGTGTCGACAGTACCTCTCCGCTCCATGTACAAATACCTCTCCGCTCTCATGTACAAGTACCTCTCCGCTCCATGTACAAGTACCTCTCCGCTCAATGTCAAGTGTCGACAGTACCTCTCCGCTCCATGTACAAATACCTCTCCGCTCCATGTACAAGTACCTCTCCGCTCTCATGTACAAGTACCTCTCCGCTCCATGTACAAGTAGCTCTCCGCTCAATGTACAAGTGTCGACAGTACCTTTCCGCTCCATGTACAAATACCTCTCCGCTCTCATGTACAAGTACCTCTCCGCTCCATGTACAAGTACCTCTCCGCTCAATGTACAAATACCTCTCCGCTCCATGTATAAGTACCTCTCCGCTCTATGTACAAGTACCTCTCCGCTCCATGTACAAGTACCTCTCCGCTCAATGTACAAATACCTCTCCGCTCCATGTACAAGTAGCTCTCCGCTGAATGTACAAGTGTCGACAGTACCTCTCCGCTCAATGTACAAGTACCTCTCCGCTCAATGTACAAATACCTCTCCGCTCCATGTACAAGTACCTCTCCGCTCAATGTCAAGTATCGACAGTACCTCTCCGCTCCATGTACAAGTACCTCTCCGCTGAATGTACAAGTGTCGACAGTACCTCTCCGCTCAATGTACAAGTACCTCTCCGCTCCATGTACAAGTACCTCTCCGCTCTCATGTACAAGTACCTCTCCGCTCCATGTACAAGTACCTCTCCGCTCAATGTACAAGTACCTCTGCGCTCCATGTACAAGTACCTCTCCGCTCAATGTACAAGTACCTCTCCGCTCAATGTACAAGTGTCGACAGTACCTCTCCGCTCCATGTACAAGTACCTCTCCGCTCAATGTACAAGTGTCGACAGTACCTCTACGCTCAATGTACAAGTGTCGACAGTACCTCTCCGCTCTCATGTACAAGTACCTCTCCGATCCATGTACAAGTACATCTCCGCTCCATGTACAAGTACATCTCCGCTCAATGTACAAGTACCTCTCCGCTCCATGTACAAGTACCTCTCCGCTCCATGTACAAGTACCTCTCCGCTCCATGTACAAGTACCTCTCCGCTCCATGTACAAGTACCTCTCCGCTCAATGTACAAGTACCTCTCCGCTCCATGTACAAGTACCTCTCCGCTCAATGTACAAGTACCTCTCCGCTCCATGTACAAGTACCTCTCCGCTCCATGTACAAGTACCTCTCCGCTCCATGTACAAGTACCTCTCCGCTCCATGTACAAGTACATCTCTGCTCCATGTACAAGTACCTCTCCGCTCAATGTACAAGTACATCTCCGCTCCATGTACAAGTACCTCTCCGCTCCATGTACAAGTACATCTCCGCTCCATGTACAAGTACCTCTCCGCTCCATGTACAAGTACCTCTCCGCTCAATGTACAAGTACATCTCCGCTCCATGTACAAGTACATCTCTGCTCCATGTACAAGTACCTCTCCGCTCAATGTACAAGTACATCTCCGCTCCATGTACAAGTACCTCTCCGCTCCATGTACAAGTACCTCTCCGGTCCATGTACAAGTACCTCTCCGCTCCATGTACAAGTACCTCTCCGCTCAATGTACAAGTACATCTCCGCTCCATGTACAAGTACATCTCTGCTCCATGTACAAGTACCTCTCCGCTCAATGTACAAGTACATCTCCGCTCCATGTACAAGTACCTCTCCGCTCCATGTACAAGTACCTCTCCGGTCCATGTACAAGTACCTCTCCGCTCCATGTACAAGTACCTCTCCGCTCCATGTACAAGTACCTCTCCGCTCAATGTCAAGTGTCGACAGTACCTCTCCGCTCCATGTACAAATACCTCTCCGCTCTCATGTACAAGTACCTCTCCGCTCCATGTACAAGTACCTCTCCGCTCAATGTCAAGTGTCGACAGTACCTCTCCGCTCCATGTACAAATACCTCTCCGCTCCATGTACAAGTACCTCTCCGCTCTCATGTACAAGTACCTCTCCGCTCCATGTACAAGTAGCTCTCCGCTCAATGTACAAGTGTCGACAGTACCTTTCCGCTCCATGTACAAATACCTCTCCGCTCTCATGTACAAGTACCTCTCCGCTCCATGTACAAGTACCTCTCCGCTCAATGTACAAATACCTCTCCGCTCCATGTATAAGTACCTCTCCGCTCTATGTACAAGTACCTCTCCGCTCCATGTACAAGTACCTCTCCGCTCAATGTACAAATACCTCTCCGCTCCATGTACAAGTAGCTCTCCGCTGAATGTACAAGTGTCGACAGTACCTCTCCGCTCAATGTACAAGTACCTCTCCGCTCAATGTACAAATACCTCTCCGCTCCATGTACAAGTACCTCTCCGCTCAATGTCAAGTATCGACAGTACCTCTCCGCTCCATGTACAAGTACCTCTCCGCTGAATGTACAAGTGTCGACAGTACCTCTCCGCTCAATGTACAAGTACCTCTCCGCTCCATGTACAAGTACCTCTCCGCTCAATGTACAAGTACCTCTGCGCTCCATGTACAAGTACCTCTCCGCTCAATGTACAAGTACCTCTCCGCTCAATGTACAAGTGTTGACAGTACCTCTCCGCTCCATGTACAAGTACCTCTCCGCTCAATGTACAAGTGTCGACAGTACCTCTACGCTCAATGTACAAGTGTCGACAGTACCTCTCCGCTCTCATGTACAAGTACCTCTCCGATCCATGTACAAGTACATCTCCGCTCCATGTACAAGTACATCTCCGCTCAATGTACAAGTACCTCTCCGCTCCATGTACAAGTACCTCTCCGCTCCATGTACAAGTACCTCTCCGCTCCATGTACAAGTACCTCTCCGCTCCATGTACAAGTACCTCTCCGCTCAATGTACAAGTACCTCTCCGCTCCATGTACAAGTACCTCTCCGCTCAATGTACAAGTACCTCTCCGCTCCATGTACAAGTACCTCTCCGCTCCATGTACAAGTACCTCTCCGCTCCATGTACAAGTACCTCTCCGCTCCATGTACAAGTACATCTCTGCTCCATGTACAAGTACCTCTCCGCTCAATGTACAAGTACATCTCCGCTCCATGTACAAGTACCTCTCCGCTCCATGTACAAGTACATCTCCGCTCCATGTACAAGTACCTCTCCGCTCCATGTACAAGTACCTCTCCGCTCAATGTACAAGTACATCTCCGCTCCATGTACAAGTACATCTCTGCTCCATGTACAAGTACCTCTCCGCTCAATGTACAAGTACATCTCCGCTCCATGTACAAGTACCTCTCCGCTCCATGTACAAGTACCTCTCCGGTCCATGTACAAGTACCTCTCCGCTCCATGTACAAGTACCTCTCCGCTCCATGTACAAGTACCTCTCCGCTCAATGTCAAGTGTCGACAGTACCTCTCCGCTCCATGTACAAATACCTCTCCGCTCTCATGTACAAGTACCTCTCCGCTCCATGTACAAGTACCTCTCCGCTCAATGTCAAGTGTCGACAGTACCTCTCCGCTCCATGTACAAATACCTCTCCGCTCCATGTACAAGTACCTCTCCGCTCTCATGTACAAGTACCTCTCCGCTCCATGTACAAGTAGCTCTCCGCTCAATGTACAAGTGTCGACAGTACCTTTCCGCTCCATGTACAAATACCTCTCCGCTCTCATGTACAAGTACCTCTCCGCTCCATGTACAAGTACCTCTCCGCTCAATGTACAAATACCTCTCCGCTCCATGTATAAGTACCTCTCCGCTCTATGTACAAGTACCTCTCCGCTCCATGTACAAGTACCTCTCCGCTCAATGTACAAATACCTCTCCGCTCCATGTACAAGTAGCTCTCCGCTGAATGTACAAGTGTCGACAGTACCTCTCCGCTCAATGTACAAGTACCTCTCCGCTCAATGTACAAATACCTCTCCGCTCCATGTACAAGTACCTCTCCGCTCAATGTCAAGTATCGACAGTACCTCTCCGCTCCATGTACAAGTACCTCTCCGCTGAATGTACAAGTGTCGACAGTACCTCTCCGCTCAATGTACAAGTACCTCTCCGCTCCATGTACAAGTACCTCTCCGCTCTCATGTACAAGTACCTCTCCGCTCCATGTACAAGTACCTCTCCGCTCAATGTACAAGTACCTCTGCGCTCCATGTACAAGTACCTCTCCGCTCAATGTACAAGTACCTCTCCGCTCAATGTACAAGTGTCGACAGTACCTCTCCGCTCCATGTACAAGTACCTCTCCGCTCAATGTACAAGTGTCGACAGTACCTCTACGCTCAATGTACAAGTGTCGACAGTACCTCTCCGCTCTCATGTACAAGTACCTCTCCGATCCATGTACAAGTACATCTCCGCTCCATGTACAAGTACATCTCCGCTCAATGTACAAGTACCTCTCCGCTCCATGTACAAGTACCTCTCCGCTCCATGTACAAGTACCTCTCCGCTCCATGTACAAGTACCTCTCCGCTCCATGTACAAGTACCTCTCCGCTCAATGTACAAGTACCTCTCCGCTCCATGTACAAGTACCTCTCCGCTCAATGTACAAGTACCTCTCCGCTCCATGTACAAGTACCTCTCCGCTCCATGTACAAGTACCTCTCCGCTCCATGTACAAGTACCTCTCCGCTCAATGTCAAGTATCGACAGTACCTCTCCGCTCCATGTACAAGTACCTCTCCGCTGAATGTACAAGTGTCGACAGTACCTCTCCGCTCAATGTACAAGTACCTCTCCGCTCCATGTACAAGTACCTCTCCGCTCTCATGTACAAGTACCTCTCCGCTCCATGTACAAGTACCTCTCCGCTCAATGTACAAGTACCTCTGCGCTCCATGTACAAGTACCTATCCGCTCAATGTACAAGTACCTCTCCGCTCAATGTACAAGTGTCGACAGTACCTCTCCGCTCCATGTACAAGTACCTCTCCGCTCAATGTACAAGTGTCGACAGTACCTCTACGCTCAATGTACAAGTGTCGACAGTACCTCTCCGCTCTCATGTACAAGTACCTCTCCGATCCATGTACAAGTACATCTCCGCTCCATGTACAAGTACATCTCCGCTCAATGTACAAGTACCTCTCCGCTCCATGTACAAGTACCTCTCCGCTCCATGTACAAGTACCTCTCCGCTCCATGTACAAGTACCTCTCCGCTCCATGTACAAGTACCTCTCCGCTCAATGTACAAGTACCTCTCCGCTCCATGTACAAGTACCTCTCCGCTCCATGTACAAGTACCTCTCCGCTCCATGTACAAGTACCTCTCCGCTCAATGTACAAGTACCTCTCCGCTCCATGTACAAGTACCTCTCCGCTCCATGTACAAGTACCTCTCCGCTCCATGTACAAGTACCTCTCCGCTCAATGTACAAGTACCTCTCCGCTCCCTGTACAAGTACATCTCCGCTCCATGTACAAGTACCTCTCCGCTCCATGTACAAGTACCTCTCCGCTCAATGTACAAGTGTCGAGAGTACCTCTCCGCTCCATGTACAAGTACCTCTCCGCTCCATGTACAAGTACCTCTCCGCTCAATGTACAAGTGTCGACAGTACCTCTCCGCTCCATCTACAAGTACCTCTCCGCTCAATGTACAAGTACCTCTCCGCTGAATGTACAAGTACCTCTCCGCTCCATGTACAAGTACCTCTCCGCTCCATGTACAAATACCTCTCCGCTCCATGTACAAGTACCTCTCCGCTCCATGTACAAGCACCTCTCCGCTACATGTACAAGTACCTCTCCGCTCCATGTACAAGTACCTCTCCGCTCCATGTACAAGTACCTCTCCGCTCAATGTACAAGTAGCTCTCCGCTCCATGTACAAATACCTCTCCGCTCCATGTACAAATACCTCTCCGCTCCATGTACAAGTACCTCTCCGCTCCATGTACCAGTACCTCTCCGCTCAATGTACAAGTACATCTCCGCTCAATGTACAAGTACATCTCCGCTCCATGTACAAATACCTCTCCGCTCCATGTACAAGTACCTCTCCGCTCTCATGTACAAGTACCTCTCCGCTCCATGTACAAGTAGCTCTCCGCTCAATGTACAAGTGTCGACAGTACCTTTCCGCTCCATGTACAAATACCTCTCCGCTCTCATGTACAAGTACCTCTCCGCTCCATGTACAAGTACCTCTCCGCTCAATGTACAAATACCTCTCCGCTCCATGTATAAGTACCTCTCCGCTCTATGTACAAGTACCTCTCCGCTCCATGTACAAGTACCTCTCCGCTCAATGTACAAATACCTCTCCGCTCCATGTACAAGTAGCTCTCCGCTGAATGTACAAGTGTCGACAGTACCTCTCCGCTCAATGTACAAGTACCTCTCCGCTCAATGTACAAATACCTCTCCGCTCCATGTACAAGTACCTCTCCGCTCAATGTCAAGTATCGACAGTACCTCTCCGCTCCATGTACAAGTACCTCTCCGCTGAATGTACAAGTGTCGACAGTACCTCTCCGCTCAATGTACAAGTACCTCTCCGCTCCATGTACAAGTACCTCTCCGCTCAATGTACAAGTACCTCTGCGCTCCATGTACAAGTACCTCTCCGCTCAATGTACAAGTACCTCTCCGCTCAATGTACAAGTGTTGACAGTACCTCTCCGCTCCATGTACAAGTACCTCTCCGCTCAATGTACAAGTGTCGACAGTACCTCTACGCTCAATGTACAAGTGTCGACAGTACCTCTCCGCTCTCATGTACAAGTACCTCTCCGATCCATGTACAAGTACATCTCCGCTCCATGTACAAGTACATCTCCGCTCAATGTACAAGTACCTCTCCGCTCCATGTACAAGTACCTCTCCGCTCCATGTACAAGTACATCTCCGCTCCATGTACAAGTACCTCTCCGCTCCATGTACAAGTACCTCTCCGCTCAATGTACAAGTACATCTCCGCTCCATGTACAAGTACATCTCTGCTCCATGTACAAGTACCTCTCCGCTCAATGTACAAGTACATCTCCGCTCCATGTACAAGTACCTCTCCGCTCCATGTACAAGTACCTCTCCGGTCCATGTACAAGTACCTCTCCGCTCCATGTACAAGTACCTCTCCGCTCCATGTACAAGTACCTCTCCGCTCAATGTCAAGTGTCGACAGTACCTCTCCGCTCCATGTACAAATACCTCTCCGCTCTCATGTACAAGTACCTCTCCGCTCCATGTACAAGTACCTCTCCGCTCAATGTCAAGTGTCGACAGTACCTCTCCGCTCCATGTACAAATACCTCTCCGCTCCATGTACAAGTACCTCTCCGCTCTCATGTACAAGTACCTCTCCGCTCCATGTACAAGTAGCTCTCCGCTCAATGTACAAGTGTCGACAGTACCTTTCCGCTCCATGTACAAATACCTCTCCGCTCTCATGTACAAGTACCTCTCCGCTCCATGTACAAGTACCTCTCCGCTCAATGTACAAATACCTCTCCGCTCCATGTATAAGTACCTCTCCGCTCTATGTACAAGTACCTCTCCGCTCCATGTACAAGTACCTCTCCGCTCAATGTACAAATACCTCTCCGCTCCATGTACAAGTAGCTCTCCGCTGAATGTACAAGTGTCGACAGTACCTCTCCGCTCAATGTACAAGTACCTCTCCGCTCAATGTACAAATACCTCTCCGCTCCATGTACAAGTACCTCTCCGCTCAATGTCAAGTATCGACAGTACCTCTCCGCTCCATGTACAAGTACCTCTCCGCTGAATGTACAAGTGTCGACAGTACCTCTCCGCTCAATGTACAAGTACCTCTCCGCTCCATGTACAAGTACCTCTCCGCTCTCATGTACAAGTACCTCTCCGCTCCATGTACAAGTACCTCTCCGCTCAATGTACAAGTACCTCTGCGCTCCATGTACAAGTACCTCTCCGCTCAATGTACAAGTACCTCTCCGCTCAATGTACAAGTGTCGACAGTACCTCTCCGCTCCATGTACAAGTACCTCTCCGCTCAATGTACAAGTGTCGACAGTACCTCTACGCTCAATGTACAAGTGTCGACAGTACCTCTCCGCTCTCATGTACAAGTACCTCTCCGATCCATGTACAAGTACATCTCCGCTCCATGTACAAGTACATCTCCGCTCAATGTACAAGTACCTCTCCGCTCCATGTACAAGTACCTCTCCGCTCCATGTACAAGTACCTCTCCGCTCCATGTACAAGTACCTCTCCGCTCCATGTACAAGTACCTCTCCGCTCAATGTACAAGTACCTCTCCGCTCCATGTACAAGTACCTCTCCGCTCAATGTACAAGTACCTCTCCGCTCCATGTACAAGTACCTCTCCGCTCCATGTACAAGTACCTCTCCGCTCCATGTACAAGTACCTCTCCGCTCAATGTCAAGTATCGACAGTACCTCTCCGCTCCATGTACAAGTACCTCTCCGCTGAATGTACAAGTGTCGACAGTACCTCTCCGCTCAATGTACAAGTACCTCTCCGCTCCATGTACAAGTACCTCTCCGCTCTCATGTACAAGTACCTCTCCGCTCCATGTACAAGTACCTCTCCGCTCAATGTACAAGTACCTCTGCGCTCCATGTACAAGTACCTCTCCGCTCAATGTACAAGTACCTCTCCGCTCAATGTACAAGTGTCGACAGTACCTCTCCGCTCCATGTACAAGTACCTCTCCGCTCAATGTACAAGTGTCGACAGTACCTCTACGCTCAATGTACAAGTGTCGACAGTACCTCTCCGCTCTCATGTACAAGTACCTCTCCGATCCATGTACAAGTACATCTCCGCTCCATGTACAAGTACATCTCCGCTCAATGTACAAGTACCTCTCCGCTCCATGTACAAGTACCTCTCCGCTCCATGTACAAGTACCTCTCCGCTCCATGTACAAGTACCTCTCCGCTCCATGTACAAGTACCTCTCCGCTCAATGTACAAGTACCTCTCCGCTCCATGTACAAGTACCTCTCCGCTCCATGTACAAGTACCTCTCCGCTCCATGTACAAGTACCTCTCCGCTCAATGTACAAGTACCTCTCCGCTCCATGTACAAGTACCTCTCCGCTCCATGTACAAGTACCTCTCCGCTCCATGTACAAGTACCTCTCCGCTCAATGTACAAGTACCTCTCCGCTCCCTGTACAAGTACATCTCCGCTCCATGTACAAGTACCTCTCCGCTCCATGTACAAGTACCTCTCCGCTCAATGTACAAGTGTCGAGAGTACCTCTCCGCTCCATGTACAAGTACCTCTCCGCTCCATGTACAAGTACCTCTCCGCTCAATGTACAAGTGTCGACAGTACCTCTCCGCTCCATCTACAAGTACCTCTCCGCTCAATGTACAAGTACCTCTCCGCTGAATGTACAAGTACCTCTCCGCTCCATGTACAAGTACCTCTCCGCTCCATGTACAAATACCTCTCCGCTCCATGTACAAGTACCTCTCCGCTCCATGTACAAGCACCTCTCCGCTACATGTACAAGTACCTCTCCGCTCCATGTACAAGTACCTCTCCGCTCCATGTACAAGTACCTCTCCGCTCAATGTACAAGTAGCTCTCCGCTCCATGTACAAATACCTCTCCGCTCCATGTACAAATACCTCTCCGCTCCATGTACAAGTACCTCTCCGCTCCATGTACCAGTACCTCTCCGCTCAATGTACAAGTACATCTCCGCTCAATGTACAAGTACATCTCCGCTCAATGTACAAGTACGTCTCCGCTCAATGTACAAGTACCTCTCCGCTCAATGTACAAGTACCTCTCCGCTCCATGTACAAGTACCTCTCCGCTCAATGTACAAGTACATCTCCGCTCCATGTACCAGTACCTCTCCGCTCAATGTACAAGTACCTCTCCGCTCAATGTACAAGTACATCTCCGCTCCATGTACAAGTACGTCTCCGCTCAATGTATAAGTACCTCTCCGCTCCATGTACAAGTACCTCTCCGCTCCATGTACAAGTACATCTCCGCTCCATGTACAAGTACATCTCCGCTCCATGTACAAGTACCTCTCCGCTCCATGTACAAGTACCTCTCCGCTCCATGTACAAGTACATCTCCGCTCCATGTACAAGTACCTCTCCGCTCAATGTACAAGTACATCTCCGCTCCATGTACAAGTACATCTCCACTCCATGTACAAGTACCTCTCCGCTCAATGTACAAGTACATCTCCGCTCCATGTACCAGTACCTCTCCGCTCAATGTACAAGTACATCTCCACTCCATGTACAAGTACCTCTCCGCTCAATGTACAAGTACATCTCCGCTCCATGTACCAGTACCTCTCCGCTCAATGTACAAGTACATCTCCACTCCATGTACAAGTACCTCTCCGCTCAATGTACAAGTACATCTCCGCTCCATGTACCAGTACCTCTCCGCTCAATGTACAAGTACATCTCCGCTCCATGTACAAGTACCTCTCCGCTCAATGTACAAGTACCTCTCCGCTCAATGTACAAGTACCTCTCCGCTCAATGTACAAGTGTCGACAGTACCTCTCCGCTCCATGTACAAGTACCTCTCCGCTCAATGTACAAGTGTCGACAGTACCTCTACGCTCAATGTACAAGTGTCGACAGTACCTCTCCGCTCTCATGTACAAGTACCTCTCCGATCCATGTACAAGTACATCTCCGCTCCATGTACAAGTACATCTCCGCTCAATGTACAAGTACCTCTCCGCTCCATGTACAAGTACCTCTCCGCTCCATGTACAAGTACCTCTCCGCTCCATGTACAAGTACCTCTCCGCTCCATGTACAAGTACCTCTCCGCTCAATGTACAAGTACCTCTCCGCTCCATGTACAAGTACCTCTCCGCTCAATGTACAAGTACCTCTCCGCTCCATGTACAAGTACCTCTCCGCTCCATGTACAAGTACCTCTCCGCTCCATGTACAAGTACCTCTCCGCTCAATGTCAAGTATCGACAGTACCTCTCCGCTCCATGTACAAGTACCTCTCCGCTGAATGTACAAGTGTCGACAGTACCTCTCCGCTCAATGTACAAGTACCTCTCCGCTCCATGTACAAGTACCTCTCCGCTCTCATGTACAAGTACCTCTCCGCTCCATGTACAAGTACCTCTCCGCTCAATGTACAAGTACCTCTGCGCTCCATGTACAAGTACCTCTCCGCTCAATGTACAAGTACCTCTCCGCTCAATGTACAAGTGTCGACAGTACCTCTCCGCTCCATGTACAAGTACCTCTCCGCTCAATGTACAAGTGTCGACAGTACCTCTACGCTCAATGTACAAGTGTCGACAGTACCTCTCCGCTCTCATGTACAAGTACCTCTCCGATCCATGTACAAGTACATCTCCGCTCCATGTACAAGTACATCTCCGCTCAATGTACAAGTACCTCTCCGCTCCATGTACAAGTACCTCTCCGCTCCATGTACAAGTACCTCTCCGCTCCATGTACAAGTACCTCTCCGCTCCATGTACAAGTACCTCTCCGCTCAATGTACAAGTACCTCTCCGCTCCATGTACAAGTACCTCTCCGCTCCATGTACAAGTACCTCTCCGCTCCATGTACAAGTACCTCTCCGCTCAATGTACAAGTACCTCTCCGCTCCATGTACAAGTACCTCTCCGCTCCATGTACAAGTACCTCTCCGCTCCATGTACAAGTACCTCTCCGCTCAATGTACAAGTACCTCTCCGCTCCCTGTACAAGTACATCTCCGCTCCATGTACAAGTACCTCTCCGCTCCATGTACAAGTACCTCTCCGCTCAATGTACAAGTGTCGACAGTACCTCTCCGCTCCATGTACAAGTACCTCTCCGCTCCATGTACAAGTACCTCTCCGCTCAATGTACAAGTGTCGACAGTACCTCTCCGCTCCATCTACAAGTACCTCTCCGCTCAATGTACAAGTACCTCTCCGCTGAATGTACAAGTACCTCTCCGCTCCATGTACAAGTACCTCTCCGCTCCATGTACAAATACCTCTCCGCTCCATGTACAAGTACCTCTCCGCTCCATGTACAAGCACCTCTCCGCTACATGTACAAGTACCTCTCCGCTCCATGTACAAGTACCTCTCCGCTCCATGTACAAGTACCTCTCCGCTCAATGTACAAGTACCTCTCCGCTCCATGTACAAATACCTCTCCGCTCCATGTACAAATACCTCTCCGCTCCATGTACAAGTACCTCTCCGCTCCATGTACCAGTACCTCTCCGCTCAATGTACAAGTACATCTCCGCTCAATGTACAAGTACATCTCCGCTCAATGTACAAGTACGTCTCCGCTCAATGTACAAGTACCTCTCCGCTCAATGTACAAGTACCTCTCCGCTCCATGTACAAGTACCTCTCCGCTCAATGTACAAGTACATCTCCGCTCCATGTACCAGTACCTCTCCGCTCAATGTACAAGTACCTCTCCGCTCAATGTACAAGTACATCTCCGCTCCATGTACAAGTACGTCTCCGCTCAATGTATAAGTACCTCTCCGCTCCATGTACAAGTACCTCTCCGCTCCATGTACAAGTACATCTCCGCTCCATGTACAAGTACATCTCCGCTCCATGTACAAGTACCTCTCCGCTCCATGTACAAGTACCTCTCCGCTCCATGTACAAGTACATCTCCGCTCCATGTACAAGTACCTCTCCGCTCAATGTACAAGTACATCTCCGCTCCATGTACAAGTACATCTCCACTCCATGTACAAGTACCTCTCCGCTCAATGTACAAGTACATCTCCGCTCCATGTACCAGTACCTCTCTGCTCAATGTACAAGTACATCTCCACTCCATGTACAAGTACCTCTCCGCTCAATGTACAAGTACATCTCCGCTCCATGTACCAGTACCTCTCCGCTCAATGTACAAGTACATCTCCACTCCATGTACAAGTACCTCTCCGCTCAATGTACAAGTACATCTCCGCTCCATGTACCAGTACCTCTCCGCTCAATGTACAAGTACATCTCCGCTCCATGTACAAGTACCTCTCCGCTCAATGTACAAGTACCTCTCCGCTCAATGTACAAGTACATCTCCGCTCCATGTACCAGTACCTCTCCGCTCAATGTACAAGTACATCTGCGCTCCATGTAGGGCTGGGTATCGTTCAAAATTTTTCGATATCGATACCGTTTCGATACTTGGATTTCGATACCGGTTCCTGAACGATACTTTTTTCGATACCAATTTTTAGAAAAATCCATTTTAACAAAAATAAAACTGCATTACACATTGAAATTATTTTACAAATCTTTAGTTTCCCCCCATCTTAAGTTTTACAGCAGAAAAAAATAAAACCTACTGTATTTAACATAACTTTAAGTTCTCTAAACGTATTGCCGTCCCTACAAAAAATATTGGAGTACTACAAAGGAAAGAAATGTAGCTAAAACAAATAAATCAGTGGAATAGTTTTCAGTGCAAAACAGAGAGTTGCAAATCAGGGTTTAATGCTCACTGATGCAACATAACTCTATTCTTGTACAAACTGATGAGATGGCTCCACTTCATGCATGGAAGACTAGTTGAGCATTGACTAGCCTATCAATATAGCCTTATATGCCACAAAGTGAATCGCATTTATATTCAACAAACTATCATGACATCAGCGTTTGTTAACGAGTTGCTAAAAATACATGGGCGATAACTGCCCGCTTGCACATAACGCTAATTAATTAAACATTAACGCTAGCGTTGCAGATCAGTGTGCTCACTGCTGCAACAGAACGTCATTCTTGTCAAATCTGACGAGACAGCTCAACTTCACTGACTAGCCAATCAATATAAATGAATCGCATTTACATTCAACAAACTATCATGACATCAGCGTTTGTTAACGAGTTGCTAAAAATACACAATGCCCGCTTGCGCATAACGTTACGGCGGCAATTAATTAAACAATCTAATGCTACAACTCACAGCCAGATGCATGGATTTGTCAGACTGAGGGATCTGATAACCGCTAACTTGCGGTAAGCTGAGCTGACCCACCTCTCAATTATTTCTCTTGTCTGTGGAAACCAGTCCGTGTTGTTTCTGTTTCTTTTCCTGCTTTTCATCATCTTCGCCATATGGTAATCCAGGATAGGAGTAGCTTGAGTGGCTAACTTCTTGTATACTATCCGCACCGCACGCCTGGCTCACAGTCACAACAAACACACCGGCTAAAGTGGGCGTAACGTTTCCTGCATGCCTCTACATGACAGCCAATCACCAGCCGTATTAGAGCGCGGCGTGCAAGCATGTCGCATGCTTATAGGCTCAATGACGCTGTTTTGTTTTGGTATCGAAAATTGGTATCGATTGACAAGGGAGGCTTCGATACCCCTTAGTATCGATGTTTCCATTTCGGTGCCAAGTAAGTATCGAAACTCGATACCCAGCCCTAGCTCCATGTACAAGTACCTCTCCGCTCAATGTACAAGTACCTCTCCGCTCAATGTACAAGTACCTCTCCGCTCCATGTACAAGTACCTCTCCGCTCCATGTACAAGTACCTCTCCGCTCCATGTACAAGTACCTCTCCGCTCCATGTACAAGTACATCTCTGCTCCATGTACAAGTACCTCTCCGCTCAATGTACAAGTACATCTCCGCTCCATGTACAAGTACCTCTCCGCTCCATGTACAAGTACATCTCCGCTCCATGTACAAGTACCTCTCCGCTCCATGTACAAGTACCTCTCCGCTCAATGTACAAGTACCTCTCCGCTCCATGTACAAGTACATCTCCGCTCCATGTACAAGTACCTCTCCGCTCAATGTACAAGTACATCTCCGCTCCATGTACAAGTACATCTCCACTCCATGTACAAGTACCTCTCCGCTCAATGTACAAGTACATCTCCGCTCCATGTACCAGTACCTCTCCGCTCAATGTACAAGTACATCTCCACTCCATGTACAAGTACCTCTCCGCTCAATGTACAAGTACATCTCCGCTCCATGTACCAGTACCTCTCCGCTCAATGTACAAGTACATCTCCACTCCATGTACAAGTACCTCTCCGCTCAATGTACAAGTACATCTCCGCTCCATGTACCAGTACCTCTCCGCTCAATGTACAAGTACATCTCCGCTCCATGTACAAGTACCTCTCCGCTCAATGTACAAGTACCTCTCCGCTCAATGTACAAGTACATCTCCGCTCCATGTACCAGTACCTCTCCGCTCAATGTACAAGTACATCTGCGCTCCATGTAGGGCTGGGTATCGTTCAAAATTTTTCGATATCGATACCGTTTCGATACTTGGATTTCGATACCGGTTCCTGAACGATACTTTTTTCGATACCAATTTTTAGAAAAATCCATTTTAACAAAAATAAAACTGCATTACACATTGAAATTATTTTACAAATCTTTAGTTTCCCCCCATCTTAAGTTTTACAGCAGAAAAAAATAAAACCTACTGTATTTAACATAACTTTAAGTTCTCTAAACGTATTGCCGTCCCTACAAAAAATATTGGAGTACTACAAAGGAAAGAAATGTAGCTAAAACAAATAAATCAGTGGAATAGTTTTCAGTGCAAAACAGAGAGTTGCAAATCAGGGTTTAATGCTCACTGATGCAACAGAACTCTATTCTTGTACAAACTGATGAGATGGCTCCACTTCATGCATGGAAGACTAGTTGAGCATTGACTAGCCTATCAATATAGCCTTATATGCCACAAAGTGAATCGCATTTATATTCAACAAACTATCATGACATCAGCGTTTGTTAACGAGTTGCTAAAAATACATGGGCGATAACTGCCCGCTTGCACATAACGCTAATTAATTAAACATTAACGCTAGCGTTGCAGATCAGTGTGCTCACTGCTGCAACAGAACGTCATTCTTGTCAAATCTGACGAGACAGCTCAACTTCACTGACTAGCCAATCAATATAAATGAATCGCATTTACATTCAACAAACTATCATGACATCAGCGTTTGTTAACGAGTTGCTAAAAATACACAATGCCCGCTTGCGCATAACGTTACGGCGGCAATTAATTAAACGATCTAATGCTACAACTCACAGCCAGATGCATGGATTTGTCAGACTGAGGGATCTGATAACCGCTAACTTGCGGTAAGCTGAGCTGACCCACCTCTCAATTATTTCTCTTGTCTGTGGAAACCAGTCCGTGTTGTTTCTGTTTCTTTTCCTGCTTTTCATCATCTTCGCCATATGGTAATCCAGGATAGGAGTAGCTTGAGTGGCTAACTTCTTGTATACTATCCGCACCGCACGCCTGGCTCACAGTCACAACAAACACACCGGCTAAAGTGGGCGTAACGTTTCCTGCATGCCTCTACATGACAGCCAATCACCAGCCGTATTAGAGCGCGGCGTGCAAGCATGTCGCATGCTTATAGGCTCAATGACGCTGTTTTGTTTTGGTATCGAAAATTGGTATCGATTGACAAGGGAGGCTTCGATACCCCTTAGTATCGATGTTTCCATTTCGGTGCCAAGTAAGTATCGAAACTCGATACCCAGCCCTAGCTCCATGTACAAGTACCTCTCCGCTCAATGTACAAGTACCTCTCCGCTCAATGTACAAGTACCTCTCCGCTCCATGTACAAGTACCTCTCCGCTCCATGTACAAGTACCTCTCCGCTCCATGTACAAGTACCTCTCCGCTCCATGTACAAGTACATCTCTGCTCCATGTACAAGTACCTCTCCGCTCAATGTACAAGTACATCTCCGCTCCATGTACAAGTACCTCTCCGCTCCATGTACAAGTACATCTCCGCTCCATGTACAAGTACCTCTCCGCTCCATGTACAAGTACCTCTCCGCTCAATGTACAAGTACATCTCCGCTCCATGTACAAGTACATCTCTGCTCCATGTACAAGTACCTCTCCGCTCAATGTACAAGTACATCTCCGCTCCATGTACAAGTACCTCTCCGCTCCATGTACAAGTACCTCTCCGCTCCATGTACAAGTACCTCTCCGCTCCATGTACAAGTACCTCTCCGCTCCATGTACAAGTACCTCTCCGCTCAATGTCAAGTGTCGACAGTACCTCTCCGCTCCATGTACAAATACCTCTCCGCTCTCATGTACAAGTACCTCTCCGCTCCATGTACAAGTACCTCTCCGCTCAATGTCAAGTGTCGACAGTACCTCTCCGCTCCATGTACAAATACCTCTCCGCTCCATGTACAAGTACCTCTCCGCTCTCATGTACAAGTACCTCTCCGCTCCATGTACAAGTAGCTCTCCGCTCAATGTACAAGTGTCGACAGTACCTTTCCGCTCCATGTACAAATACCTCTCCGCTCTCATGTACAAGTACCTCTCCGCTCCATGTACAAGTACCTCTCCGCTCAATGTACAAATACCTCTCCGCTCCATGTATAAGTACCTCTCCGCTCTATGTACAAGTACCTCTCCGCTCCATGTACAAGTACCTCTCCGCTCAATGTACAAATACCTCTCCGCTCCATGTACAAGTAGCTCTCCGCTGAATGTACAAGTGTCGACAGTACCTCTCCGCTCAATGTACAAGTACCTCTCCGCTCAATGTACAAATACCTCTCCGCTCCATGTACAAGTACCTCTCCGCTCAATGTCAAGTATCGACAGTACCTCTCCGCTCCATGTACAAGTACCTCTCCGCTGAATGTACAAGTGTCGACAGTACCTCTCCGCTCAATGTACAAGTACCTCTCCGCTCCATGTACAAGTACCTCTCCGCTCTCATGTACAAGTACCTCTCCGCTCCATGTACAAGTACCTCTCCGCTCAATGTACAAGTACCTCTGCGCTCCATGTACAAGTACCTCTCCGCTCAATGTACAAGTACCTCTCCGCTCAATGTACAAGTGTCGACAGTACCTCTCCGCTCCATGTACAAGTACCTCTCCGCTCAATGTACAAGTGTCGACAGTACCTCTACGCTCAATGTACAAGTGTCGACAGTACCTCTCCGCTCTCATGTACAAGTACCTCTCCGATCCATGTACAAGTACATCTCCGCTCCATGTACAAGTACATCTCCGCTCAATGTACAAGTACCTCTCCGCTCCATGTACAAGTACCTCTCCGCTCCATGTACAAGTACCTCTCCGCTCCATGTACAAGTACCTCTCCGCTCCATGTACAAGTACCTCTCCGCTCAATGTACAAGTACCTCTCCGCTCCATGTACAAGTACCTCTCCGCTCAATGTACAAGTACCTCTCCGCTCCATGTACAAGTACCTCTCCGCTCCATGTACAAGTACCTCTCCGCTCCATGTACAAGTACCTCTCCGCTCAATGTCAAGTATCGACAGTACCTCTCCGCTCCATGTACAAGTACCTCTCCGCTGAATGTACAAGTGTCGACAGTACCTCTCCGCTCAATGTACAAGTACCTCTCCGCTCCATGTACAAGTACCTCTCCGCTCTCATGTACAAGTACCTCTCCGCTCCATGTACAAGTACCTCTCCGCTCAATGTACAAGTACCTCTGCGCTCCATGTACAAGTACCTCTCCGCTCAATGTACAAGTACCTCTCCGCTCAATGTACAAGTGTCGACAGTACCTCTCCGCTCCATGTACAAGTACCTCTCCGCTCAATGTACAAGTGTCGACAGTACCTCTACGCTCAATGTACAAGTGTCGACAGTACCTCTCCGCTCTCATGTACAAGTACCTCTCCGATCCATGTACAAGTACATCTCCGCTCCATGTACAAGTACATCTCCGCTCAATGTACAAGTACCTCTCCGCTCCATGTACAAGTACCTCTCCGCTCCATGTACAAGTACCTCTCCGCTCCATGTACAAGTACCTCTCCGCTCCATGTACAAGTACCTCTCCGCTCAATGTACAAGTACCTCTCCGCTCCATGTACAAGTACCTCTCCGCTCCATGTACAAGTACCTCTCCGCTCCATGTACAAGTACCTCTCCGCTCAATGTACAAGTACCTCTCCGCTCCATGTACAAGTACCTCTCCGCTCCATGTACAAGTACCTCTCCGCTCCATGTACAAGTACCTCTCCGCTCAATGTACAAGTACCTCTCCGCTCCCTGTACAAGTACATCTCCGCTCCATGTACAAGTACCTCTCCGCTCCATGTACAAGTACCTCTCCGCTCAATGTACAAGTGTCGACAGTACCTCTCCGCTCCATGTACAAGTACCTCTCCGCTCCATGTACAAGTACCTCTCCGCTCAATGTACAAGTGTCGACAGTACCTCTCCGCTCCATCTACAAGTACCTCTCCGCTCAATGTACAAGTACCTCTCCGCTGAATGTACAAGTACCTCTCCGCTCCATGTACAAGTACCTCTCCGCTCCATGTACAAATACCTCTCCGCTCCATGTACAAGTACCTCTCCGCTCCATGTACAAGCACCTCTCCGCTACATGTACAAGTACCTCTCCGCTCCATGTACAAGTACCTCTCCGCTCCATGTACAAGTACCTCTCCGCTCAATGTACAAGTACCTCTCCGCTCCATGTACAAATACCTCTCCGCTCCATGTACAAATACCTCTCCGCTCCATGTACAAGTACCTCTCCGCTCCATGTACCAGTACCTCTCCGCTCAATGTACAAGTACATCTCCGCTCAATGTACAAGTACATCTCCGCTCAATGTACAAGTACGTCTCCGCTCAATGTACAAGTACCTCTCCGCTCAATGTACAAGTACCTCTCCGCTCCATGTACAAGTACCTCTCCGCTCAATGTACAAGTACATCTCCGCTCCATGTACCAGTACCTCTCCGCTCAATGTACAAGTACCTCTCCGCTCAATGTACAAGTACATCTCCGCTCCATGTACAAGTACGTCTCCGCTCAATGTATAAGTACCTCTCCGCTCCATGTACAAGTACCTCTCCGCTCCATGTACAAGTACATCTCCGCTCCATGTACAAGTACATCTCCGCTCCATGTACAAGTACCTCTCCGCTCCATGTACAAGTACATCTCCGCTCCATGTACAAGTACCTCTCCGCTCAATGTACAAGTACATCTCCGCTCCATGTACAAGTACATCTCCACTCCATGTACAAGTACCTCTCCGCTCAATGTACAAGTACATCTCCGCTCCATGTACCAGTACCTCTCCGCTCAATGTACAAGTACATCTCCACTCCATGTACAAGTACCTCTCCGCTCAATGTACAAGTACATCTCCGCTCCATGTACCAGTACCTCTCCGCTCAATGTACAAGTACATCTCCACTCCATGTACAAGTACCTCTCCGCTCAATGTACAAGTACATCTCCGCTCCATGTACCAGTACCTCTCCGCTCAATGTACAAGTACATCTCCGCTCCATGTACAAGTACCTCTCCGCTCAATGTACAAGTACCTCTCCGCTCAATGTACAAGTACATCTCCGCTCCATGTACCAGTACCTCTCCGCTCAATGTACAAGTACATCTGCGCTCCATGTAGGGCTGGGTATCGTTCAAAATTTTTCGATATCGATACCGTTTCGATACTTGGATTTCGATACCGGTTCCTGAACGATACTTTTTTCGATACCAATTTTTAGAAAAATCCATTTTAACAAAAATAAAACTGCATTACACATTGAAATTATTTTACAAATCTTTAGTTTCCCCCCATCTTAAGTTTTACAGCAGAAAAAAATAAAACCTACTGTATTTAACATAACTTTAAGTTCTCTAAACGTATTGCCGTCCCTACAAAAAATATTGGAGTACTACAAAGGAAAGAAATGTAGCTAAAACAAATAAATCAGTGGAATAGTTTTCAGTGCAAAACAGAGAGTTGCAAATCAGGGTTTAATGCTCACTGATGCAACAGAACTCTATTCTTGTACAAACTGATGAGATGGCTCCACTTCATGCATGGAAGACTAGTTGAGCATTGACTAGCCTATCAATATAGCCTTATATGCCACAAAGTGAATCGCATTTATATTCAACAAACTATCATGACATCAGCGTTTGTTAACGAGTTGCTAAAAATACATGGGCGATAACTGCCCGCTTGCACATAACGCTAATTAATTAAACATTAACGCTAGCGTTGCAGATCAGTGTGCTCACTGCTGCAACAGAACGTCATTCTTGTCAAATCTGACGAGACAGCTCAACTTCACTGACTAGCCAATCAATATAAATGAATCGCATTTACATTCAACAAACTATCATGACATCAGCGTTTGTTAACGAGTTGCTAAAAATACACAATGCCCGCTTGCGCATAACGTTACGGCGGCAATTAATTAAACAATCTAATGCTACAACTCACAGCCAGATGCATGGATTTGTCAGACTGAGGGATCTGATAACCGCTAACTTGCGGTAAGCTGAGCTGACCCACCTCTCAATTATTTCTCTTGTCTGTGGAAACCAGTCCGTGTTGTTTCTGTTTCTTTTCCTGCTTTTCATCATCTTCGCCATATGGTAATCCAGGATAGGAGTAGCTTGAGTGGCTAACTTCTTGTATACTATCCGCACCGCACGCCTGGCTCACAGTCACAACAAACACACTGGCTAAAGTGGGCGTAACGTTTCCTGCATGCCTCTACATGACAGCCAATCACCAGCCGTATTAGAGCGCGGCGTGCAAGCATGTCGCATGCTTATAGGCTCAATGACGCTGTTTTGTTTTGGTATCGAAAATTGGTATCGATTGACAAGGGAGGCTTCGATACCCCTTAGTATCGATGTTTCCATTTCGGTGCCAAGTAAGTATCGAAACTCGATACCCAGCCCTAGCTCCATGTACAAGTACCTCTCCGCTCAATGTACAAGTACCTCTCCGCTCAATGTACAAGTACCTCTCCGCTCCATGTACAAGTACCTCTCCGCTCCATGTACAAGTACCTCTCCGCTCCATGTACAAGTACCTCTCCGCTCCATGTACAAGTACATCTCTGCTCCATGTACAAGTACCTCTCCGCTCAATGTACAAGTACATCTCCGCTCCATGTACAAGTACCTCTCCGCTCCATGTACAAGTACATCTCCGCTCCATGTACAAGTACCTCTCCGCTCCATGTACAAGTACCTCTCCGCTCAATGTACAAGTACCTCTCCGCTCCATGTACAAGTACATCTCCGCTCCATGTACAAGTACCTCTCCGCTCAATGTACAAGTACATCTCCGCTCCATGTACAAGTACATCTCCACTCCATGTACAAGTACCTCTCCGCTCAATGTACAAGTACATCTCCGCTCCATGTACCAGTACCTCTCCGCTCAATGTACAAGTACATCTCCACTCCATGTACAAGTACCTCTCCGCTCAATGTACAAGTACATCTCCGCTCCATGTACCAGTACCTCTCCGCTCAATGTACAAGTACATCTCCACTCCATGTACAAGTACCTCTCCGCTCAATGTACAAGTACATCTCCGCTCCATGTACCAGTACCTCTCCGCTCAATGTACAAGTACATCTCCGCTCCATGTACAAGTACCTCTCCGCTCAATGTACAAGTACCTCTCCGCTCAATGTACAAGTACATCTCCGCTCCATGTACCAGTACCTCTCCGCTCAATGTACAAGTACATCTGCGCTCCATGTAGGGCTGGGTATCGTTCAAAATTTTTCGATATCGATACCGTTTCGATACTTGGATTTCGATACCGGTTCCTGAACGATACTTTTTTCGATACCAATTTTTAGAAAAATCCATTTTAACAAAAATAAAACTGCATTACACATTGAAATTATTTTACAAATCTTTAGTTTCCCCCCATCTTAAGTTTTACAGCAGAAAAAAATAAAACCTACTGTATTTAACATAACTTTAAGTTCTCTAAACGTATTGCCGTCCCTACAAAAAATATTGGAGTACTACAAAGGAAAGAAATGTAGCTAAAACAAATAAATCAGTGGAATAGTTTTCAGTGCAAAACAGAGAGTTGCAAATCAGGGTTTAATGCTCACTGATGCAACAGAACTCTATTCTTGTACAAACTGATGAGATGGCTCCACTTCATGCATGGAAGACTAGTTGAGCATTGACTAGCCTATCAATATAGCCTTATATGCCACAAAGTGAATCGCATTTATATTCAACAAACTATCATGACATCAGCGTTTGTTAACGAGTTGCTAAAAATACATGGGCGATAACTGCCCGCTTGCACATAACGCTAATTAATTAAACATTAACGCTAGCGTTGCAGATCAGTGTGCTCACTGCTGCAACAGAACGTCATTCTTGTCAAATCTGACGAGACAGCTCAACTTCACTGACTAGCCAATCAATATAAATGAATCGCATTTACATTCAACAAACTATCATGACATCAGCGTTTGTTAACGAGTTGCTAAAAATACACAATGCCCGCTTGCGCATAACGTTACGGCGGCAATTAATTAAACGATCTAATGCTACAACTCACAGCCAGATGCATGGATTTGTCAGACTGAGGGATCTGATAACCGCTAACTTGCGGTAAGCTGAGCTGACCCACCTCTCAATTATTTCTCTTGTCTGTGGAAACCAGTCCGTGTTGTTTCTGTTTCTTTTCCTGCTTTTCATCATCTTCGCCATATGGTAATCCAGGATAGGAGTAGCTTGAGTGGCTAACTTCTTGTATACTATCCGCACCGCACGCCTGGCTCACAGTCACAACAAACACACCGGCTAAAGTGGGCGTAACGTTTCCTGCATGCCTCTACATGACAGCCAATCACCAGCCGTATTAGAGCGCGGCGTGCAAGCATGTCGCATGCTTATAGGCTCAATGACGCTGTTTTGTTTTGGTATCGAAAATTGGTATCGATTGACAAGGGAGGCTTCGATACCCCTTAGTATCGATGTTTCCATTTCGGTGCCAAGTAAGTATCGAAACTCGATACCCAGCCCTAGCTCCATGTACAAGTACCTCTCCGCTCAATGTACAAGTACCTCTCCGCTCAATGTACAAGTACCTCTCCGCTCCATGTACAAGTACCTCTCCGCTCCATGTACAAGTACCTCTCCGCTCCATGTACAAGTACCTCTCCGCTCCATGTACAAGTACATCTCTGCTCCATGTACAAGTACCTCTCCGCTCAATGTACAAGTACATCTCCGCTCCATGTACAAGTACCTCTCCGCTCCATGTACAAGTACATCTCCGCTCCATGTACAAGTACCTCTCCGCTCCATGTACAAGTACCTCTCCGCTCAATGTACAAGTACATCTCCGCTCCATGTACAAGTACATCTCTGCTCCATGTACAAGTACCTCTCCGCTCAATGTACAAGTACATCTCCGCTCCATGTACAAGTACCTCTCCGCTCCATGTACAAGTACCTCTCCGCTCCATGTACAAGTACCTCTCCGCTCCATGTACAAGTACCTCTCCGCTCCATGTACAAGTACCTCTCCGCTCAATGTCAAGTGTCGACAGTACCTCTCCGCTCCATGTACAAATACCTCTCCGCTCTCATGTACAAGTACCTCTCCGCTCCATGTACAAGTACCTCTCCGCTCAATGTCAAGTGTCGACAGTACCTCTCCGCTCCATGTACAAATACCTCTCCGCTCCATGTACAAGTACCTCTCCGCTCTCATGTACAAGTACCTCTCCGCTCCATGTACAAGTAGCTCTCCGCTCAATGTACAAGTGTCGACAGTACCTTTCCGCTCCATGTACAAATACCTCTCCGCTCTCATGTACAAGTACCTCTCCGCTCCATGTACAAGTACCTCTCCGCTCAATGTACAAATACCTCTCCGCTCCATGTATAAGTACCTCTCCGCTCTATGTACAAGTACCTCTCCGCTCCATGTACAAGTACCTCTCCGCTCAATGTACAAATACCTCTCCGCTCCATGTACAAGTAGCTCTCCGCTGAATGTACAAGTGTCGACAGTACCTCTCCGCTCAATGTACAAGTACCTCTCCGCTCAATGTACAAATACCTCTCCGCTCCATGTACAAGTACCTCTCCGCTCAATGTCAAGTATCGACAGTACCTCTCCGCTCCATGTACAAGTACCTCTCCGCTGAATGTACAAGTGTCGACAGTACCTCTCCGCTCAATGTACAAGTACCTCTCCGCTCCATGTACAAGTACCTCTCCGCTCTCATGTACAAGTACCTCTCCGCTCCATGTACAAGTACCTCTCCGCTCAATGTACAAGTACCTCTGCGCTCCATGTACAAGTACCTCTCCGCTCAATGTACAAGTACCTCTCCGCTCAATGTACAAGTGTCGACAGTACCTCTCCGCTCCATGTACAAGTACCTCTCCGCTCAATGTACAAGTGTCGACAGTACCTCTACGCTCAATGTACAAGTGTCGACAGTACCTCTCCGCTCTCATGTACAAGTACCTCTCCGATCCATGTACAAGTACATCTCCGCTCCATGTACAAGTACATCTCCGCTCAATGTACAAGTACCTCTCCGCTCCATGTACAAGTACCTCTCCGCTCCATGTACAAGTACCTCTCCGCTCCATGTACAAGTACCTCTCCGCTCCATGTACAAGTACCTCTCCGCTCAATGTACAAGTACCTCTCCGCTCCATGTACAAGTACCTCTCCGCTCAATGTACAAGTACCTCTCCGCTCCATGTACAAGTACCTCTCCGCTCCATGTACAAGTACCTCTCCGCTCCATGTACAAGTACCTCTCCGCTCAATGTCAAGTATCGACAGTACCTCTCCGCTCCATGTACAAGTACCTCTCCGCTGAATGTACAAGTGTCGACAGTACCTCTCCGCTCAATGTACAAGTACCTCTCCGCTCCATGTACAAGTACCTCTCCGCTCTCATGTACAAGTACCTCTCCGCTCCATGTACAAGTACCTCTCCGCTCAATGTACAAGTACCTCTGCGCTCCATGTACAAGTACCTCTCCGCTCAATGTACAAGTACCTCTCCGCTCAATGTACAAGTGTCGACAGTACCTCTCCGCTCCATGTACAAGTACCTCTCCGCTCAATGTACAAGTGTCGACAGTACCTCTACGCTCAATGTACAAGTGTCGACAGTACCTCTCCGCTCTCATGTACAAGTACCTCTCCGATCCATGTACAAGTACATCTCCGCTCCATGTACAAGTACATCTCCGCTCAATGTACAAGTACCTCTCCGCTCCATGTACAAGTACCTCTCCGCTCCATGTACAAGTACCTCTCCGCTCCATGTACAAGTACCTCTCCGCTCCATGTACAAGTACCTCTCCGCTCAATGTACAAGTACCTCTCCGCTCCATGTACAAGTACCTCTCCGCTCCATGTACAAGTACCTCTCCGCTCCATGTACAAGTACCTCTCCGCTCAATGTACAAGTACCTCTCCGCTCCATGTACAAGTACCTCTCCGCTCCATGTACAAGTACCTCTCCGCTCCATGTACAAGTACCTCTCCGCTCAATGTACAAGTACCTCTCCGCTCCCTGTACAAGTACATCTCCGCTCCATGTACAAGTACCTCTCCGCTCCATGTACAAGTACCTCTCCGCTCAATGTACAAGTGTCGACAGTACCTCTCCGCTCCATGTACAAGTACCTCTCCGCTCCATGTACAAGTACCTCTCCGCTCAATGTACAAGTGTCGACAGTACCTCTCCGCTCCATCTACAAGTACCTCTCCGCTCAATGTACAAGTACCTCTCCGCTGAATGTACAAGTACCTCTCCGCTCCATGTACAAGTACCTCTCCGCTCCATGTACAAATACCTCTCCGCTCCATGTACAAGTACCTCTCCGCTCCATGTACAAGCACCTCTCCGCTACATGTACAAGTACCTCTCCGCTCCATGTACAAGTACCTCTCCGCTCCATGTACAAGTACCTCTCCGCTCAATGTACAAGTACCTCTCCGCTCCATGTACAAATACCTCTCCGCTCCATGTACAAATACCTCTCCGCTCCATGTACAAGTACCTCTCCGCTCCATGTACCAGTACCTCTCCGCTCAATGTACAAGTACATCTCCGCTCAATGTACAAGTACATCTCCGCTCAATGTACAAGTACGTCTCCGCTCAATGTACAAGTACCTCTCCGCTCAATGTACAAGTACCTCTCCGCTCCATGTACAAGTACCTCTCCGCTCAATGTACAAGTACATCTCCGCTCCATGTACCAGTACCTCTCCGCTCAATGTACAAGTACCTCTCCGCTCAATGTACAAGTACATCTCCGCTCCATGTACAAGTACGTCTCCGCTCAATGTATAAGTACCTCTCCGCTCCATGTACAAGTACCTCTCCGCTCCATGTACAAGTACATCTCCGCTCCATGTACAAGTACATCTCCGCTCCATGTACAAGTACCTCTCCGCTCCATGTACAAGTACCTCTCCGCTCCATGTACAAGTACATCTCCGCTCCATGTACAAGTACCTCTCCGCTCAATGTACAAGTACATCTCCGCTCCATGTACAAGTACATCTCCACTCCATGTACAAGTACCTCTCCGCTCAATGTACAAGTACATCTCCGCTCCATGTACCAGTACCTCTCCGCTCAATGTACAAGTACATCTCCACTCCATGTACAAGTACCTCTCCGCTCAATGTACAAGTACATCTCCGCTCCATGTACCAGTACCTCTCCGCTCAATGTACAAGTACATCTCCACTCCATGTACAAGTACCTCTCCGCTCAATGTACAAGTACATCTCCGCTCCATGTACCAGTACCTCTCCGCTCAATGTACAAGTACATCTCCGCTCCATGTACAAGTACCTCTCCGCTCAATGTACAAGTACCTCTCCGCTCAATGTACAAGTACATCTCCGCTCCATGTACCAGTACCTCTCCGCTCAATGTACAAGTACATCTGCGCTCCATGTAGGGCTGGGTATCGTTCAAAATTTTTCGATATCGATACCGTTTCGATACTTGGATTTCGATACCGGTTCCTGAACGATACTTTTTTCGATACCAATTTTTAGAAAAATCCATTTTAACAAAAATAAAACTGCATTACACATTGAAATTATTTTACAAATCTTTAGTTTCCCCCCATCTTAAGTTTTACAGCAGAAAAAAATAAAACCTACTGTATTTAACATAACTTTAAGTTCTCTAAACGTATTGCCGTCCCTACAAAAAATATTGGAGTACTACAAAGGAAAGAAATGTAGCTAAAACAAATAAATCAGTGGAATAGTTTTCAGTGCAAAACAGAGAGTTGCAAATCAGGGTTTAATGCTCACTGATGCAACAGAACTCTATTCTTGTACAAACTGATGAGATGGCTCCACTTCATGCATGGAAGACTAGTTGAGCATTGACTAGCCTATCAATATAGCCTTATATGCCACAAAGTGAATCGCATTTATATTCAACAAACTATCATGACATCAGCGTTTGTTAACGAGTTGCTAAAAATACATGGGCGATAACTGCCCGCTTGCACATAACGCTAATTAATTAAACATTAACGCTAGCGTTGCAGATCAGTGTGCTCACTGCTGCAACAGAACGTCATTCTTGTCAAATCTGACGAGACAGCTCAACTTCACTGACTAGCCAATCAATATAAATGAATCGCATTTACATTCAACAAACTATCATGACATCAGCGTTTGTTAACGAGTTGCTAAAAATACACAATGCCCGCTTGCGCATAACGTTACGGCGGCAATTAATTAAACGATCTAATGCTACAACTCACAGCCAGATGCATGGATTTGTCAGACTGAGGGATCTGATAACCGCTAACTTGCGGTAAGCTGAGCTGACCCACCTCTCAATTATTTCTCTTGTCTGTGGAAACCAGTCCGTGTTGTTTCTGTTTCTTTTCCTGCTTTTCATCATCTTCGCCATATGGTAATCCAGGATAGGAGTAGCTTGAGTGGCTAACTTCTTGTATACTATCCGCACCGCACGCCTGGCTCACAGTCACAACAAACACACCGGCTAAAGTGGGCGTAACGTTTCCTGCATGCCTCTACATGACAGCCAATCACCAGCCGTATTAGAGCGCGGCGTGCAAGCATGTCGCATGCTTATAGGCTCAATGACGCTGTTTTGTTTTGGTATCGAAAATTGGTATCGATTGACAAGGGAGGCTTCGATACCCCTTAGTATCGATGTTTCCATTTCGGTGCCAAGTAAGTATCGAAACTCGATACCCAGCCCTAGCTCCATGTACAAGTACCTCTCCGCTCAATGTACAAGTACCTCTCCGCTCAATGTACAAGTACCTCTCCGCTCCATGTACAAGTACCTCTCCGCTCCATGTACAAGTACCTCTCCGCTCCATGTACAAGTACCTCTCCGCTCCATGTACAAGTACATCTCTGCTCCATGTACAAGTACCTCTCCGCTCAATGTACAAGTACATCTCCGCTCCATGTACAAGTACCTCTCCGCTCCATGTACAAGTACATCTCCGCTCCATGTACAAGTACCTCTCCGCTCCATGTACAAGTACCTCTCCGCTCAATGTACAAGTACCTCTCCGCTCCATGTACAAGTACATCTCCGCTCCATGTACAAGTACCTCTCCGCTCAATGTACAAGTACATCTCCGCTCCATGTACAAGTACATCTCCACTCCATGTACAAGTACCTCTCCGCTCAATGTACAAGTACATCTCCGCTCCATGTACCAGTACCTCTCCGCTCAATGTACAAGTACATCTCCACTCCATGTACAAGTACCTCTCCGCTCAATGTACAAGTACATCTCCGCTCCATGTACCAGTACCTCTCCGCTCAATGTACAAGTACATCTCCACTCCATGTACAAGTACCTCTCCGCTCAATGTACAAGTACATCTCCGCTCCATGTACCAGTACCTCTCCGCTCAATGTACAAGTACATCTCCGCTCCATGTACAAGTACCTCTCCGCTCAATGTACAAGTACCTCTCCGCTCAATGTACAAGTACATCTCCGCTCCATGTACCAGTACCTCTCCGCTCAATGTACAAGTACATCTGCGCTCCATGTAGGGCTGGGTATCGTTCAAAATTTTTCGATATCGATACCGTTTCGATACTTGGATTTCGATACCGGTTCCTGAACGATACTTTTTTCGATACCAATTTTTAGAAAAATCCATTTTAACAAAAATAAAACTGCATTACACATTGAAATTATTTTACAAATCTTTAGTTTCCCCCCATCTTAAGTTTTACAGCAGAAAAAAATAAAACCTACTGTATTTAACATAACTTTAAGTTCTCTAAACGTATTGCCGTCCCTACAAAAAATATTGGAGTACTACAAAGGAAAGAAATGTAGCTAAAACAAATAAATCAGTGGAATAGTTTTCAGTGCAAAACAGAGAGTTGCAAATCAGGGTTTAATGCTCACTGATGCAACAGAACTCTATTCTTGTACAAACTGATGAGATGGCTCCACTTCATGCATGGAAGACTAGTTGAGCATTGACTAGCCTATCAATATAGCCTTATATGCCACAAAGTGAATCGCATTTATATTCAACAAACTATCATGACATCAGCGTTTGTTAACGAGTTGCTAAAAATACATGGGCGATAACTGCCCGCTTGCACATAACGCTAATTAATTAAACATTAACGCTAGCGTTGCAGATCAGTGTGCTCACTGCTGCAACAGAACGTCATTCTTGTCAAATCTGACGAGACAGCTCAACTTCACTGACTAGCCAATCAATATAAATGAATCGCATTTACATTCAACAAACTATCATGACATCAGCGTTTGTTAACGAGTTGCTAAAAATACACAATGCCCGCTTGCGCATAACGTTACGGCGGCAATTAATTAAACGATCTAATGCTACAACTCACAGCCAGATGCATGGATTTGTCAGACTGAGGGATCTGATAACCGCTAACTTGCGTTAAGCTGAGCTGACCCACCTCTCAATTATTTCTCTTGTCTGTGGAAACCAGTCCGTGTTGTTTCTGTTTCTTTTCCTGCTTTTCATCATCTTCGCCATATGGTAATCCAGGATAGGAGTAGCTTGAGTGGCTAACTTCTTGTATACTATCCGCACCGCACGCCTGGCTCACAGTCACAACAAACACACCGGCTAAAGTGGGCGTAACGTTTCCTGCATGCCTCTACATGACAGCCAATCACCAGCCGTATTAGAGCGCGGCGTGCAAGCATGTCGCATGCTTATAGGCTCAATGACGCTGTTTTGTTTTGGTATCGAAAATTGGTATCGATTGACAAGGGAGGCTTCGATACCCCTTAGTATCGATGTTTCCATTTCGGTGCCAAGTAAGTATCGAAACTCGATACCCAGCCCTAGCTCCATGTACAAGTACCTCTCCGCTCAATGTACAAGTACCTCTCCGCTCAATGTACAAGTACCTCTCCGCTCCATGTACAAGTACCTCTCCGCTCCATGTACAAGTACCTCTCCGCTCCATGTACAAGTACCTCTCCGCTCCATGTACAAGTACATCTCTGCTCCATGTACAAGTACCTCTCCGCTCAATGTACAAGTACATCTCCGCTCCATGTACAAGTACCTCTCCGCTCCATGTACAAGTACATCTCCGCTCCATGTACAAGTACCTCTCCGCTCCATGTACAAGTACCTCTCCGCTCAATGTACAAGTACATCTCCGCTCCATGTACAAGTACATCTCTGCTCCATGTACAAGTACCTCTCCGCTCAATGTACAAGTACATCTCCGCTCCATGTACAAGTACCTCTCCGCTCCATGTACAAGTACCTCTCCGGTCCATGTACAAGTACCTCTCCGCTCCATGTACAAGTACCTCTCCGCTCCATGTACAAGTACCTCTCCGCTCAATGTCAAGTGTCGACAGTACCTCTCCGCTCCATGTACAAATACCTCTCCGCTCTCATGTACAAGTACCTCTCCGCTCCATGTACAAGTACCTCTCCGCTCAATGTCAAGTGTCGACAGTACCTCTCCGCTCCATGTACAAATACCTCTCCGCTCCATGTACAAGTACCTCTCCGCTCTCATGTACAAGTACCTCTCCGCTCCATGTACAAGTAGCTCTCCGCTCAATGTACAAGTGTCGACAGTACCTTTCCGCTCCATGTACAAATACCTCTCCGCTCTCATGTACAAGTACCTCTCCGCTCCATGTACAAGTACCTCTCCGCTCAATGTACAAATACCTCTCCGCTCCATGTATAAGTACCTCTCCGCTCTATGTACAAGTACCTCTCCGCTCCATGTACAAGTACCTCTCCGCTCAATGTACAAATACCTCTCCGCTCCATGTACAAGTAGCTCTCCGCTGAATGTACAAGTGTCGACAGTACCTCTCCGCTCAATGTACAAGTACCTCTCCGCTCAATGTACAAATACCTCTCCGCTCCATGTACAAGTACCTCTCCGCTCAATGTCAAGTATCGACAGTACCTCTCCGCTCCATGTACAAGTACCTCTCCGCTGAATGTACAAGTGTCGACAGTACCTCTCCGCTCAATGTACAAGTACCTCTCCGCTCCATGTACAAGTACCTCTCCGCTCTCATGTACAAGTACCTCTCCGCTCCATGTACAAGTACCTCTCCGCTCAATGTACAAGTACCTCTGCGCTCCATGTACAAGTACCTCTCCGCTCAATGTACAAGTACCTCTCCGCTCAATGTACAAGTGTCGACAGTACCTCTCCGCTCCATGTACAAGTACCTCTCCGCTCAATGTACAAGTGTCGACAGTACCTCTACGCTCAATGTACAAGTGTCGACAGTACCTCTCCGCTCTCATGTACAAGTACCTCTCCGATCCATGTACAAGTACATCTCCGCTCCATGTACAAGTACATCTCCGCTCAATGTACAAGTACCTCTCCGCTCCATGTACAAGTACCTCTCCGCTCCATGTACAAGTACCTCTCCGCTCCATGTACAAGTACCTCTCCGCTCCATGTACAAGTACCTCTCCGCTCAATGTACAAGTACCTCTCCGCTCCATGTACAAGTACCTCTCCGCTCAATGTACAAGTACCTCTCCGCTCCATGTACAAGTACCTCTCCGCTCCATGTACAAGTACCTCTCCGCTCCATGTACAAGTACCTCTCCGCTCCATGTACAAGTACATCTCTGCTCCATGTACAAGTACCTCTCCGCTCAATGTACAAGTACATCTCCGCTCCATGTACAAGTACCTCTCCGCTCCATGTACAAGTACATCTCCGCTCCATGTACAAGTACCTCTCCGCTCCATGTACAAGTACCTCTCCGCTCAATGTACAAGTACATCTCCGCTCCATGTACAAGTACATCTCTGCTCCATGTACAAGTACCTCTCCGCTCAATGTACAAGTACATCTCCGCTCCATGTACAAGTACCTCTCCGCTCCATGTACAAGTACCTCTCCGGTCCATGTACAAGTACCTCTCCGCTCCATGTACAAGTACCTCTCCGCTCCATGTACAAGTACCTCTCCGCTCAATGTCAAGTGTCGACAGTACCTCTCCGCTCCATGTACAAATACCTCTCCGCTCTCATGTACAAGTACCTCTCCGCTCCATGTACAAGTACCTCTCCGCTCAATGTCAAGTGTCGACAGTACCTCTCCGCTCCATGTACAAATACCTCTCCGCTCCATGTACAAGTACCTCTCCGCTCTCATGTACAAGTACCTCTCCGCTCCATGTACAAGTACCTCTCCGCTCAATGTACAAGTACATCTCCGCTCCATGTACAAGTACCTCTCCGCTCCATGTACAAGTACATCTCCGCTCCATGTACAAGTACCTCTCCGCTCCATGTACAAGTACCTCTCCGCTCAATGTACAAGTACATCTCCGCTCCATGTACAAGTACATCTCTGCTCCATGTACAAGTACCTCTCCGCTCAATGTACAAGTACATCTCCGCTCCATGTACAAGTACCTCTCCGCTCCATGTACAAGTACCTCTCCGGTCCATGTACAAGTACCTCTCCGCTCCATGTACAAGTACCTCTCCGCTCCATGTACAAGTACCTCTCCGCTCAATGTCAAGTGTCGACAGTACCTCTCCGCTCCATGTACAAATACCTCTCCGCTCTCATGTACAAGTACCTCTCCGCTCCATGTACAAGTACCTCTCCGCTCAATGTCAAGTGTCGACAGTACCTCTCCGCTCCATGTACAAATACCTCTCCGCTCCATGTACAAGTACCTCTCCGCTCTCATGTACAAGTACCTCTCCGCTCCATGTACAAGTAGCTCTCCGCTCAATGTACAAGTGTCGACAGTACCTTTCCGCTCCATGTACAAATACCTCTCCGCTCTCATGTACAAGTACCTCTCCGCTCCATGTACAAGTACCTCTCCGCTCAATGTACAAATACCTCTCCGCTCCATGTATAAGTACCTCTCCGCTCTATGTACAAGTACCTCTCCGCTCCATGTACAAGTACCTCTCCGCTCAATGTACAAATACCTCTCCGCTCCATGTACAAGTAGCTCTCCGCTGAATGTACAAGTGTCGACAGTACCTCTCCGCTCAATGTACAAGTACCTCTCCGCTCAATGTACAAATACCTCTCCGCTCCATGTACAAGTACCTCTCCGCTCAATGTCAAGTATCGACAGTACCTCTCCGCTCCATGTACAAGTACCTCTCCGCTGAATGTACAAGTGTCGACAGTACCTCTCCGCTCAATGTACAAGTACCTCTCCGCTCCATGTACAAGTACCTCTCCGCTCTCATGTACAAGTACCTCTCCGCTCCATGTACAAGTACCTCTCCGCTCAATGTACAAGTACCTCTGCGCTCCATGTACAAGTACCTCTCCGCTCAATGTACAAGTACCTCTCCGCTCAATGTACAAGTGTCGACAGTACCTCTCCGCTCCATGTACAAGTACCTCTCCGCTCAATGTACAAGTGTCGACAGTACCTCTACGCTCAATGTACAAGTGTCGACAGTACCTCTCCGCTCTCATGTACAAGTACCTCTCCGATCCATGTACAAGTACATCTCCGCTCCATGTACAAGTACATCTCCGCTCAATGTACAAGTACCTCTCCGCTCCATGTACAAGTACCTCTCCGCTCCATGTACAAGTACCTCTCCGCTCCATGTACAAGTACCTCTCCGCTCAATGTACAAGTACCTCTCCGCTCCATGTACAAGTACCTCTCCGCTCAATGTACAAGTACCTCTCCGCTCCATGTACAAGTACCTCTCCGCTCCATGTACAAGTACCTCTCCGCTCCATGTACAAGTACCTCTCCGCTCCATGTACAAGTACATCTCTGCTCCATGTACAAGTACCTCTCCGCTCAATGTACAAGTACATCTCCGCTCCATGTACAAGTACCTCTCCGCTCCATGTACAAGTACATCTCCGCTCCATGTACAAGTACCTCTCCGCTCCATGTACAAGTACCTCTCCGCTCAATGTACAAGTACATCTCCGCTCCATGTACAAGTACATCTCTGCTCCATGTACAAGTACCTCTCCGCTCAATGTACAAGTACATCTCCGCTCCATGTACAAGTACCTCTCCGCTCCATGTACAAGTACCTCTCCGGTCCATGTACAAGTACCTCTCCGCTCCATGTACAAGTACCTCTCCGCTCCATGTACAAGTACCTCTCCGCTCAATGTCAAGTGTCGACAGTACCTCTCCGCTCCATGTACAAATACCTCTCCGCTCTCATGTACAAGTACCTCTCCGCTCCATGTACAAGTACCTCTCCGCTCAATGTCAAGTGTCGACAGTACCTCTCCGCTCCATGTACAAATACCTCTCCGCTCCATGTACAAGTACCTCTCCGCTCTCATGTACAAGTACCTCTCCGCTCCATGTACAAGTAGCTCTCCGCTCAATGTACAAGTGTCGACAGTACCTTTCCGCTCCATGTACAAATACCTCTCCGCTCTCATGTACAAGTACCTCTCCGCTCCATGTACAAGTACCTCTCCGCTCAATGTACAAATACCTCTCCGCTCCATGTATAAGTACCTCTCCGCTCTATGTACAAGTACCTCTCCGCTCCATGTACAAGTACCTCTCCGCTCAATGTACAAATACCTCTCCGCTCCATGTACAAGTAGCTCTCCGCTGAATGTACAAGTGTCGACAGTACCTCTCCGCTCAATGTACAAGTACCTCTCTGCTCAATGTACAAATACCTCTCCGCTCCATGTACAAGTACCTCTCCGCTCAATGTCAAGTATCGACAGTACCTCTCCGCTCCATGTACAAGTACCTCTCCGCTGAATGTACAAGTGTCGACAGTACCTCTCCGCTCAATGTACAAGTACCTATCCGCTCCATGTACAAGTACCTCTCCGCTCTCATGTACAAGTACCTCTCCGCTCCATGTACAAGTACCTCTCCGCTCAATGTACAAGTACCTCTGCGCTCCATGTACAAGTACCTCTCCGCTCAATGTACAAGTACCTCTCCGCTCAATGTACAAGTGTCGACAGTACCTCTCCGCTCCATGTACAAGTACCTCTCCGCTCAATGTACAAGTGTCGACAGTACCTCTACGCTCAATGTACAAGTGTCGACAGTACCTCTCCGCTCTCATGTACAAGTACCTCTCCGATCCATGTACAAGTACATCTCCGCTCCATGTACAAGTACATCTCCGCTCAATGTACAAGTACCTCTCCGCTCCATGTACAAGTACCTCTCCGCTCCATGTACAAGTTCCTCTCCGCTCCATGTACAAGTACCTCTCCGCTCCATGTACAAGTACCTCTCCGCTCAATGTACAAGTACCTCTCCGCTCCATGTACAAGTACCTCTCCGCTCAATGTACAAGTACCTCTCCGCTCCATGTACAAGTACCTCTCCGCTCCATGTACAAGTACCTCTCCGCTCCATGTACAAGTACCTCTCCGCTCCATGTACAAGTACATCTCTGCTCCATGTACAAGTACCTCTCCGCTCAATGTACAAGTACATCTCCGCTCCATGTACAAGTACCTCTCCGCTCCATGTACAAGTACATATCCGCTCCATGTACAAGTACCTCTCCGCTCCATGTACAAGTACCTCTCCGCTCAATGTACAAGTACATCTCCGCTCCATGTACAAGTACATCTCTGCTCAATGTACAAGTACCTCTCCGCTCAATGTACAAGTACATCTCCGCTCCATGTACAAGTACCTCTCCGCTCCATGTACAAGTACCTCTCCGGTCCATGTACAAGTACCTCTCCGCTCCATGTACAAGTACCTCTCCGCTCCATGTACAAGTACCTCTCCGCTCAATGTCAAGTGTCGACAGTACCTCTCCGCTCCATGTACAAATACCTCTCCGCTCTCATGTACAAGTACCTCTCCGCTCCATGTACAAGTACCTCTCCGCTCAATGTCAAGTGTCGACAGTACCTCTCCGCTCCATGTACAAATACCTCTCCGCTCCATGTACAAGTACCTCTCCGCTCTCATGTACAAGTACCTCTCCGCTCCATGTACAAGTAGCTCTCCGCTCAATGTACAAGTGTCGACAGTACCTTTCCGCTCCATGTACAAATACCTCTCCGCTCTCATGTACAAGTACCTCTCCGCTCCATGTACAAGTACCTCTCCGCTCAATGTACAAATACCTCTCCGCTCCATGTATAAGTACCTCTCCGCTCTATGTACAAGTACCTCTCCGCTCCATGTACAAGTACCTCTCCGCTCAATGTACAAATACCTCTCCGCTCCATGTACAAGTAGCTCTCCGCTGAATGTACAAGTGTCGACAGTACCTCTCCGCTCAATGTACAAGTACCTCTCCGCTCAATGTACAAATACCTCTCCGCTCCATGTACAAGTACCTCTCCGCTCAATGTCAAGTATCGACAGTACCTCTCCGCTCCATGTACAAGTACCTCTCCGCTGAATGTACAAGTGTCGACAGTACCTCTCCGCTCAATGTACAAGTACCTCTCCGCTCCATGTACAAGTACCTCTCCGCTCTCATGTACAAGTACCTCTCCGCTCCATGTACAAGTACCTCTCCGCTCAATGTACAAGTACATCTCCGCTCCATGTACAAGTACCTCTCCGCTCCATGTACAAGTACCTCTCCGCTCAATGTACAAGTACATCTCCGCTCCATGTACAAGTACATCTCTGCTCCATGTACAAGTACCTCTCCGCTCAATGTACAAGTACATCTCCGCTCCATGTACAAGTACCTCTCCGCTCCATGTACAAGTACCTCTCCGGTCCATGTACAAGTACCTCTCCGCTCCATGTACAAGTACCTCTCCGCTCCATGTACAAGTACCTCTCCGCTCAATGTCAAGTGTCGACAGTACCTCTCCGCTCCATGTACAAATACCTCTCCGCTCTCATGTACAAGTACCTCTCCGCTCCATGTACAAGTACCTCTCCGCTCAATGTCAAGTGTCGACAGTACCTCTCCGCTCCATGTACAAATACCTCTCCGCTCCATGTACAAGTACCTCTCCGCTCTCATGTACAAGTACCTCTCCGCTCCATGTACAAGTAGCTCTCCGCTCAATGTACAAGTGTCGACAGTACCTTTCCGCTCCATGTACAAATACCTCTCCGCTCTCATGTACAAGTACCTCTCCGCTCCATGTACAAGTACCTCTCCGCTCAATGTACAAATACCTCTCCGCTCCATGTATAAGTACCTCTCCGCTCTATGTACAAGTACCTCTCCGCTCCATGTACAAGTACCTCTCCGCTCAATGTACATATACCTCTCCGCTCCATGTACAAGTAGCTCTCCGCTGAATGTACAAGTGTCGACAGTACCTCTCCGCTCAATGTACAAGTACCTCTCCGCTCAATGTACAAATACCTCTCCGCTCCATGTACAAGTACCTCTCCGCTCAATGTCAAGTATCGACAGTACCTCTCCGCTCCATGTACAAGTACCTCTCCGCTGAATGTACAAGTGTCGACAGTACCTCTCCGCTCAATGTACAAGTACCTCTCCGCTCCATGTACAAGTACCTCTCCGCTCTCATGTACAAGTACCTCTCCGCTCCATGTACAAGTACCTCTCCGCTCAATGTACAAGTACCTCTGCGCTCCATGTACAAGTACCTCTCCGCTCAATGTACAAGTACCTCTCCGCTCAATGTACAAGTGTCGACAGTACCTCTCCGCTCCATGTACAAGTACCTCTCCGCTCAATGTACAAGTGTCGACAGTACCTCTACGCTCAATGTACAAGTGTCGACAGTACCTCTCCGCTCTCATGTACAAGTACCTCTCCGATCCATGTACAAGTACATCTCCGCTCCATGTACAAGTACATCTCCGCTCAATGTACAAGTACCTCTCCGCTCCATGTACAAGTACCTCTCCGCTCCATGTACAAGTACCTCTCCGCTCCATGTACAAGTACCTCTCCGCTCCATGTACAAGTACCTCTCCGCTCAATGTACAAGTACCTCTCCGCTCCATGTACAAGTACCTCTCCGCTCAATGTACAAGTACATCTCCACTCCATGTACAAGTACCTCTCCGCTCAATGTACAAGTACATCTCCGCTCCATGTACCAGTACCTCTCCGCTCAATGTACAAGTACATCTCCACTCCATGTACAAGTACCTCTCCGCTCAATGTACAAGTACATCTCCGCTCCATGTACCAGTACCTCTCCGCTCAATGTACAAGTACATCTCCACTCCATGTACAAGTACCTCTCCGCTCAATGTACAAGTACATCTCCGCTCCATGTACCAGTACCTCTCCGCTCAATGTACAAGTACATCTCCGCTCCATGTACAAGTACCTCTCCGCTCAATGTACAAGTACCTCTCCGCTCAATGTACAAGTACATATCCGCTCCATGTACCAGTACCTCTCCGCTCAATGTACAAGTACATCTGCGCTCCATGTAGGGCTGGGTATCGTTCAAAATTTTTCGATATCGATACCGTTTCGATACTTGGATTTCGATACCGGTTCCTGAACGATACTTTTTTCGATACCAATTTTTAGAAAAATCCATTTTAACAAAAATAAAACTGCATTACACATTGAAATTATTTTACAAATCTTTAGTTTCCCCCCATCTTAAGTTTTACAGCAGAAAAAAATAAAACCTACTGTATTTAACATAACTTTAAGTTCTCTAAACGTATTGCCGTCCCTACAAAAAATATTGGAGTACTACAAAGGAAAGAAATGTAGCTAAAACAAATAAATCAGTGGAATAGTTTTCAGTGCAAAACAGAGAGTTGCAAATCAGGGTTTAATGCTCACTGATGCAACAGAACTCTATTCTTGTACAAACTGATGAGATGGCTCCACTTCATGCATGGAAGACTAGTTGAGCATTGACTAGCCTATCAATATAGCCTTATATGCCACAAAGTGAATCGCATTTATATTCAACAAACTATCATGACATCAGCGTTTGTTAACGAGTTGCTAAAAATACATGGGCGATAACTGCCCGCTTGCACATAACGCTAATTAATTAAACATTAACGCTAGCGTTGCAGATCAGTGTGCTCACTGCTGCAACAGAACGTCATTCTTGTCAAATCTGACGAGACAGCTCAACTTCACTGACTAGCCAATCAATATAAATGAATCGCATTTACATTCAACAAACTATCATGACATCAGCGTTTGTTAACGAGTTGCTAAAAATACACAATGCCCGCTTGCGCATAACGTTACGGCGGCAATTAATTAAACGATCTAATGCTACAACTCACAGCCAGATGCATGGATTTGTCAGACTGAGGGATCTGATAACCGCTAACTTGCGGTAAGCTGAGCTGACCCACCTCTCAATTATTTCTCTTGTCTGTGGAAACCAGTCCGTGTTGTTTCTGTTTCTTTTCCTGCTTTTCATCATCTTCGCCATATGGTAATCCAGGATAGGAGTAGCTTGAGTGGCTAACTTCTTGTATACTATCCGCACCGCACGCCTGGCTCACAGTCACAACAAACACACCGGCTAAAGTGGGCGTAACGTTTCCTGCATGCCTCTACATGACAGCCAATCACCAGCCGTATTAGAGCGCGGCGTGCAAGCATGTCGCATGCTTATAGGCTCAATGACGCTGTTTTGTTTTGGTATCGAAAATTGGTATCGATTGACAAGGGAGGCTTCGATACCCCTTAGTATCGATGTTTCCATTTCGGTGCCAAGTAAGTATCGAAACTCGATACCCAGCCCTAGCTCCATGTACAAGTACCTCTCCGCTCAATGTACAAGTACCTCTCCGCTCAATGTACAAGTACCTCTCCGCTCCATGTACAAGTACCTCTCCGCTCCATGTACAAGTACCTCTCCGCTCCATGTACAAGTACCTCTCCGCTCCATGTACAAGTACATCTCTGCTCCATGTACAAGTACCTCTCCGCTCAATGTACAAGTACATCTCCGCTCCATGTACAAGTACCTCTCCGCTCCATGTACAAGTACATCTCCGCTCCATGTACAAGTACCTCTCCGCTCCATGTACAAGTACCTCTCCGCTCAATGTACAAGTACATCTCCGCTCCATGTACAAGTACATCTCTGCTCCATGTACAAGTACCTCTCCGCTCAATGTACAAGTACATCTCCGCTCCATGTACAAGTACCTCTCCGCTCCATGTACAAGTACCTCTCCGGTCCATGTACAAGTACCTCTCCGCTCCATGTACAAGTACCTCTCCGCTCCATGTACAAGTACCTCTCCGCTCAATGTCAAGTGTCGACAGTACCTCTCCGCTCCATGTACAAATACCTCTCCGCTCTCATGTACAAGTACCTCTCCGCTCCATGTACAAGTACCTCTCCGCTCAATGTCAAGTGTCGACAGTACCTCTCCGCTCCATGTACAAATACCTCTCCGCTCCATGTACAAGTACCTCTCCGCTCTCATGTACAAGTACCTCTCCGCTCCATGTACAAGTAGCTCTCCGCTCAATGTACAAGTGTCGACAGTACCTTTCCGCTCCATGTACAAATACCTCTCCGCTCTCATGTACAAGTACCTCTCCGCTCCATGTACAAGTACCTCTCCGCTCAATGTACAAATACCTCTCCGCTCCATGTATAAGTACCTCTCCGCTCTATGTACAAGTACCTCTCCGCTCCATGTACAAGTACCTCTCCGCTCAATGTACAAATACCTCTCCGCTCCATGTACAAGTAGCTCTCCGCTGAATGTACAAGTGTCGACAGTACCTCTCCGCTCAATGTACAAGTACCTCTCCGCTCAATGTACAAATACCTCTCCGCTCCATGTACAAGTACCTCTCCGCTCAATGTCAAGTATCGACAGTACCTCTCCGCTCCATGTACAAGTACCTCTCCGCTGAATGTACAAGTGTCGACAGTACCTCTCCGCTCAATGTACAAGTACCTCTCCGCTCCATGTACAAGTACCTCTCCGCTCTCATGTACAAGTACCTCTCCGCTCCATGTACAAGTACCTCTCCGCTCAATGTACAAGTACCTCTGCGCTCCATGTACAAGTACCTCTCCGCTCAATGTACAAGTACCTCTCCGCTCAATGTACAAGTGTCGACAGTACCTCTCCGCTCCATGTACAAGTACCTCTCCGCTCAATGTACAAGTGTCGACAGTACCTCTACGCTCAATGTACAAGTGTCGACAGTACCTCTCCGCTCTCATGTACAAGTACCTCTCCGATCCATGTACAAGTACATCTCCGCTCCATGTACAAGTACATCTCCGCTCAATGTACAAGTACCTCTCCGCTCCATGTACAAGTACCTCTCCGCTCCATGTACAAGTTCCTCTCCGCTCCATGTACAAGTACCTCTCCGCTCCATGTACAAGTACCTCTCCGCTCAATGTACAAGTACCTCTCCGCTCCATGTACAAGTACCTCTCCGCTCAATGTACAAGTACCTCTCCGCTCCATGTACAAGTACCTCTCCGCTCCATGTACAAGTACCTCTCCGCTCCATGTACAAGTACCTCTCCGCTCCATGTACAAGTACATCTCTGCTCCATGTACAAGTACCTCTCCGCTCAATGTACAAGTACATCTCCGCTCCATGTACAAGTACCTCTCCGCTCCATGTACAAGTACATATCCGCTCCATGTACAAGTACCTCTCCGCTCCATGTACAAGTACCTCTCCGCTCAATGTACAAGTACATCTCCGCTCCATGTACAAGTACATCTCTGCTCCATGTACAAGTACCTCTCCGCTCAATGTACAAGTACATCTCCGCTCCATGTACAAGTACCTCTCCGCTCCATGTACAAGTACCTCTCCGGTCCATGTACAAGTACCTCTCCGCTCCATGTACAAGTACCTCTCCGCTCCATGTACAAGTACCTCTCCGCTCAATGTCAAGTGTCGACAGTACCTCTCCGCTCCATGTACAAATACCTCTCCGCTCTCATGTACAAGTACCTCTCCGCTCCATGTACAAGTACCTCTCCGCTCAATGTCAAGTGTCGACAGTACCTCTCCGCTCCATGTACAAATACCTCTCCGCTCCATGTACAAGTACCTCTCCGCTCCATGTACAAGTAGCTCTCCGCTCAATGTACAAGTGTCGACAGTACCTTTCCGCTCCATGTACAAATACCTCTCCGCTCTCATGTACAAGTACCTCTCCGCTCCATGTACAAGTACCTCTCCGCTCAATGTACAAATACCTCTCCGCTCCATGTATAAGTACCTCTCCGCTCTATGTACAAGTACCTCTCCGCTCCATGTACAAGTACCTCTCCGCTCAATGTACAAATACCTCTCCGCTCCATGTACAAGTAGCTCTCCGCTGAATGTACAAGTGTCGACAGTACCTCTCCGCTCAATGTACAAGTACCTCTCCGCTCAATGTACAAATACCTCTCCGCTCCATGTACAAGTACCTCTCCGCTCAATGTCAAGTATCGACAGTACCTCTCCGCTCCATGTACAAGTACCTCTCCGCTGAATGTACAAGTGTCGACAGTACCTCTCCGCTCAATGTACAAGTACCTCTCCGCTCCATGTACAAGTACCTCTCCGCTCTCATGTACAAGTACCTCTCCGCTCCATGTACAAGTACCTCTCCGCTCAATGTACAAGTACCTCTGCGCTCCATGTACAAGTACCTCTCCGCTCAATGTACAAGTACCTCTCCGCTCAATGTACAAGTGTCGACAGTACCTCTCCGCTCCATGTACAAGTACCTCTCCGCTCAATGTACAAGTGTCGACAGTACCTCTACGCTCAATGTACAAGTGTCGACAGTACCTCTCCGCTCTCATGTACAAGTACCTCTCCGATCCATGTACAAGTACATCTCCGCTCCATGTACAAGTACATCTCCGCTCAATGTACAAGTACCTCTCCGCTCCATGTACAAGTACCTCTCCGCTCCATGTACAAGTACCTCTCCGCTCCATGTACAAGTACCTCTCCGCTCCATGTACAAGTACCTCTCCGCTCAATGTACAAGTACCTCTCCGCTCCATGTACAAGTACCTCTCCGCTCAATGTACAAGTACATCTCCACTCCATGTACAAGTACCTCTCCGCTCAATGTACAAGTACATCTCCGCTCCATGTACCAGTACCTCTCCGCTCAATGTACAAGTACATCTCCACTCCATGTACAAGTACCTCTCCGCTCAATGTACAAGTACATCTCCGCTCCATGTACCAGTACCTCTCCGCTCAATGTACAAGTACATCTCCACTCCATGTACAAGTACCTCTCCGCTCAATGTACAAGTACATCTCCGCTCCATGTACCAGTACCTCTCCGCTCAATGTACAAGTACATCTCCGCTCCATGTACAAGTACCTCTCCGCTCAATGTACAAGTACCTCTCCGCTCAATGTACAAGTACATCTCCGCTCCATGTACCAGTACCTCTCCGCTCAATGTACAAGTACATCTGCGCTCCATGTAGGGCTGGGTATCGTTCAAAATTTTTCGATATCGATACCGTTTCGATACTTGGATTTCGATACCGGTTCCTGAACGATACTTTTTTCGATACCAATTTTTAGAAAAATCCATTTTAACAAAAATAAAACTGCATTACACATTGAAATTATTTTACAAATCTTTAGTTTCCCCCCATCTTAAGTTTTACTGCAGAAAAAAATAAAACCTACTGTATTTAACATAACTTTAAGTTCTCTAAACGTATTGCCGTCCCTACAAAAAATATTGGAGTACTACAAAGGAAAGAAATGTAGCTAAAACAAATAAATCAGTGGAATAGTTTTCAGTGCAAAACAGAGAGTTGCAAATCAGGGTTTAATGCTCACTGATGCAACAGAACTCTATTCTTGTACAAACTGATGAGATGGCTCCACTTCATGCATGGAAGACTAGTTGAGCATTGACTAGCCTATCAATATAGCCTTATATGCCACAAAGTGAATCGCATTTATATTCAACAAACTATCATGACATCAGCGTTTGTTAACGAGTTGCTAAAAATACATGGGCGATAACTGCCCGCTTGCACATAACGCTAATTAATTAAACATTAACGCTAGCGTTGCAGATCAGTGTGCTCACTGCTGCAACAGAACGTCATTCTTGTCAAATCTGACGAGACAGCTCAACTACATCTCCGCTCCATGTACAAGTACATCTCTGCTCCATGTACAAGTACCTCTCCGCTCAATGTACAAGTACATCTCCGCTCCATGTACAAGTACCTCTCCGCTCCATGTACAAGTACCTCTCCGGTCCATGTACAAGTACCTCTCCGCTCCATGTACAAGTACCTCTCCGCTCCATGTACAAGTACCTCTCCGCTCAATGTCAAGTGTCGACAGTACCTCTCCGCTCCATGTACAAATACCTCTCCGCTCCATGTACAAGTACCTCTCCGCTCTCATGTACAAGTACCTCTCCGCTCCATGTACAAGTAGCTCTCCGCTCAATGTACAAGTGTCGACAGTACCTTTCCGCTCCATGTACAAATACCTCTCCGCTCTCATGTACAAGTACCTCTCCGCTCCATGTACAAGTACCTCTCCGCTCAATGTACAGATACCTCTCCGCTCCATGTATAAGTACCTCTCCGCTCTATGTACAAGTACCTCTCCGCTCCATGTACAAGTACCTCTCCGCTCAATGTACAAATACCTCTCCGCTCCATGTACAAGTAGCTCTCCGCTGAATGTACAAGTGTCGACAGTACCTCTCCGCTCAATGTACAAGTACCTCTCCGCTCAATGTACAAATACCTCTCCGCTCCATGTACAAGTACCTCTCCGCTCAATGTCAAGTATCGACAGTACCTCTCCGCTCCATGTACAAGTACCTCTCCGCTGAATGTACAAGTGTCGACAGTACCTCTCCGCTCAATGTACAAGTACCTCTCCGCTCCATGTACAAGTACCTCTCCGCTCTCATGTACAAGTACCTCTCCGCTCCATGTACAAGTACCTCTCCGCTCAATGTACAAGTACCTCTGCGCTCCATGTACAAGTACCTCTCCGCTCAATGTACAAGTGTCGACAGTACCTCTCCGCTCCATGTACAAGTACCTCTCCGCTCAATGTACAAGTGTCGACAGTACCTCTACGCTCAATGTACAAGTGTCGACAGTACCTCTCCGCTCTCATGTACAAGTACCTCTCCGATCCATGTACAAGTACATCTCCGCTCCATGTACAAGTACATCTCCGCTCAATGTACAAGTACCTCTCCGCTCCATGTACAAGTACCTCTCCGCTCCATGTACAAGTACCTCTCCGCTCCATGTACAAGTACCTCTCCGCTCCATGTACAAGTACCTCTCCGCTCCATGTACAAGTACCTCTCCGCTCAATGTACAAGTACCTCTCCGCTCCATGTACAAGTACCTCTCCGCTCAATGTACAAGTACATCTCCGCTCCATGTACAAGTACCTCTCCGCTCAATGTACAAGTACATCTCCGCTCCATGTACCAGTACCTCTCCGCTCAATGTACAAGTACATCTCCACTCCATGTACAAGTACCTCTCCGCTCAATGTACAAGTACATCTCCGCTCCATGTACCAGTACCTCTCCGCTCAATGTACAAGTACATCTCCACTCCATGTACAAGTACCTCTCCGCTCAATGTACAAGTACATCTCCGCTCCATGTACCAGTACCTCTCCGCTCAATGTACAAGTACATCTCCGCTCCATGTACAAGTACCTCTCCGCTCAATGTACAAGTACCTCTCCGCTCAATGTACAAGTACATCTCCGCTCAATGTACAAGTACATCTGCGCTCCATGTAGGGCTGGGTATCGTTCAAAATTTTTCGATATCGATACCGTTTCGATACTTGGATTTCGATACCGGTTCCTGAACGATACTTTTTTCGATACCAATTTTTAGAAAAATCCATTTTAACAAAAATAAAACTGCATTACACATTGAAATTATTTTACAAATCTTTAGTTTCCCCCCATCTTAAGTTTTACAGCAGAAAAAAATAAAACCTACTGTATTTAACATAACTTTAAGTTCTCTAAACGTATTGCCGTCCCTACAAAAAATATTGGAGTACTACAAAGGAAAGAAATGTAGCTAAAACAAATAAATCAGTGGAATAGTTTTCAGTGCAAAACAGAGAGTTGCAAATCAGGGTTTAATGCTCACTGATGCAACAGAACTCTATTCTTGTACAAACTGATGAGATGGCTCCACTTCATGCATGGAAGACTAGTTGAGCATTGACTAGCCTATCAATATAGCCTTATATGCCACAAAGTGAATCGCATTTATATTCAACAAACTATCATGACATCAGCGTTTGTTAACGAGTTGCTAAAAATACATGGGCGATAACTGCCCGCTTGCACATAACGCTAATTAATTAAACATTAACGCTAGCGTTGCAGATCAGTGTGCTCACTGCTGCAACAGAACGTCATTCTTGTCAAATCTGACGAGACAGCTCAACTTCACTGACTAGCCAATCAATATAAATGAATCGCATTTACATTCAACAAACTATCATGACATCAGCGTTTGTTAACGAGTTGCTAAAAATACACAATGCCCGCTTGCGCATAACGTTACGGCGGCAATTAATTAAACGATCTAATGCTACAACTCACAGCCAGATGCATGGATTTGTCAGACTGAGGGATCTGATAACCGCTAACTTGCGGTAAGCTGAGCTGACCCACCTCTCAATTATTTCTCTTGTCTGTGGAAACCAGTCCGTGTTGTTTCTGTTTCTTTTCCTGCTTTTCATCATCTTCGCCATATGGTAATCCAGGATAGGAGTAGCTTGAGTGGCTAACTTCTTGTATACTATCCGCACCGCACGCCTGGCTCACAGTCACAACAAACACACCGGCTAAAGTGGGCGTAACGTTTCCTGCATGCCTCTACATGACAGCCAATCACCAGCCGTATTAGAGCGCGGCGTGCAAGCATGTCGCATGCTTATAGGCTCAATGACGCTGTTTTGTTTTGGTATCGAAAATTGGTATCGATTGACAAGGGAGGCTTCGATACCCCTTAGTATCGATGTTTCCATTTCGGTGCCAAGTAAGTATCGAAACTCGATACCCAGCCCTAGCTCCATGTACAAGTACCTCTCCGCTCAATGTACAAGTACCTCTCCGCTCAATGTACAAGTACCTCTCCGCTCCATGTACAAGTACCTCTCCGCTCCATGTACAAGTACCTCTCCGCTCCATGTACAAGTACCTCTCCGCTCCATGTACAAGTACATCTCTGCTCCATGTACAAGTACCTCTCCGCTCAATGTACAAGTACATCTCCGCTCCATGTACAAGTACCTCTCCGCTCCATGTACAAGTACATCTCCGCTCCATGTACAAGTACCTCTCCGCTCCATGTACAAGTACCTCTCCGCTCAATGTACAAGTACATCTCCGCTCCATGTACAAGTACATCTCTGCTCCATGTACAAGTACCTCTCCGCTCAATGTACAAGTACATCTCCGCTCCATGTACAAGTACCTCTCCGCTCCATGTACAAGTACCTCTCCGGTCCATGTACAAGTACCTCTCCGCTCCATGTACAAGTACCTCTCCGCTCCATGTACAAGTACCTCTCCGCTCAATGTCAAGTGTCGACAGTACCTCTCCGCTCCATGTACAAATACCTCTCCGCTCCATGTACAAGTACCTCTCCGCTCTCATGTACAAGTACCTCTCCGCTCCATGTACAAGTAGCTCTCCGCTCAATGTACAAGTGTCGACAGTACCTTTCCGCTCCATGTACAAATACCTCTCCGCTCTCATGTACAAGTACCTCTCCGCTCCATGTACAAGTACCTCTCCGCTCAATGTACAAATACCTCTCCGCTCCATGTATAAGTACCTCTCCGCTCTATGTACAAGTACCTCTCCGCTCCATGTACAAGTACCTCTCCGCTCAATGTACAAATACCTCTCCGCTCCATGTACAAGTAGCTCTCCGCTGAATGTACAAGTGTCGACAGTACCTCTCCGCTCAATGTACAAGTACCTCTCCGCTCAATGTACAAATACCTCTCCGCTCCATGTACAAGTACCTCTCCGCTCAATGTCAAGTATCGACAGTACCTCTCCGCTCCATGTACAAGTACCTCTCCGCTGAATGTACAAGTGTCGACAGTACCTCTCCGCTCAATGTACAAGTACCTCTCCGCTCCATGTACAAGTACCTCTCCGCTCTCATGTACAAGTACCTCTCCGCTCCATGTACAAGTACCTCTCCGCTCAATGTACAAGTACCTCTGCGCTCCATGTACAAGTACCTCTCCGCTCAATGTACAAGTACCTCTCCGCTCAATGTACAAGTGTCGACAGTACCTCTCCGCTCCATGTACAAGTACCTCTCCGCTCAATGTACAAGTGTCGACAGTACCTCTACGCTCAATGTACAAGTGTCGACAGTACCTCTCCGCTCTCATGTACAAGTACCTCTCTGATCCATGTACAAGTACATCTCCGCTCCATGTACAAGTACATCTCCGCTCAATGTACAAGTACCTCTCCGCTCCATGTACAAGTACCTCTCCGCTCCATGTACAAGTACCTCTCCGCTCCATGTACAAGTACCTCTCTGCTCCATGTACAAGTACCTCTCCGCTCAATGTACAAGTACCTCTCCGCTCCATGTACAAGTACCTCTCCGCTCAATGTACAAGTACCTCTCCGCTCCATGTACAAGTACCTCTCCGCTCCATGTACAAGTACCTCTCCGCTCCATGTACAAGTACCTCTCCGCTCCATGTACAAGTACATCTCTGCTCCATGTACAAGTACCTCTCCGCTCAATGTACAAGTACATCTCCGCTCCATGTACAAGTACCTCTCCGCTCCATGTACAAGTACATCTCCGCTCCATGTACAAGTACCTCTCCGCTCCATGTACAAGTACCTCTCCGCTCAATGTACAAGTACATCTCCGCTCCATGTACAAGTACATCTCTGCTCCATGTACAAGTACCTCTCCGCTCAATGTACAAGTACATCTCCGCTCCATGTACAAGTACCTCTCCGCTCCATGTACAAGTACCTCTCCGGTCCATGTACAAGTACCTCTCCGCTCCATGTACAAGTACCTCTCCGCTCCATGTACAAGTACCTCTCCGCTCAATGTCAAGTGTCGACAGTACCTCTCCGCTCCATGTACAAATACCTCTCCGCTCTCATGTACAAGTACCTCTCCGCTCCATGTACAAGTACCTCTCCGCTCAATGTCAAGTGTCGACAGTACCTCTCCGCTCCATGTACAAATACCTCTCCGCTCCATGTACAAGTACCTCTCCGCTCTCATGTACAAGTACCTCTCCGCTCCATGTACAAGTAGCTCTCCGCTCAATGTCAAGTGTCGACAGTACCTCTCCGCTCCATGTACAAATACCTCTCCGCTCCATGTACAAGTACCTCTCCGCTCTCATGTACAAGTACCTCTCCGCTCCATGTACAAGTAGCTCTCCGCTCAATGTACAAGTGTCGACAGTACCTTTCCGCTCCATGTACAAATACCTCTCCGCTCTCATGTACAAGTACCTCTCCGCTCCATGTACAAGTACCTCTCCGCTCAATGTACAAATACCTCTCCGCTCCATGTATAAGTACCTCTCCGCTCTATGTACAAGTACCTCTCCGCTCCATGTACAAGTACCTCTCCGCTCAATGTACAAATACCTCTCCGCTCCATGTACAAGTAGCTCTCCGCTGAATGTACAAGTGTCGACAGTACCTCTCCGCTCAATGTACAAGTACCTCTCCGCTCAATGTACAAATACCTCTCCGCTCCATGTACAAGTACCTCTCCGCTCAATGTCAAGTATCGACAGTACCTCTCCGCTCCATGTACAAGTACCTCTCCGCTGAATGTACAAGTGTCGACAGTACCTCTCCGCTCAATGTACAAGTACCTCTCCGCTCCATGTACAAGTACCTCTCCGCTCTCATGTACAAGTACCTCTCCGCTCCATGTACAAGTACCTCTCCGCTCAATGTACAAGTACCTCTGCGCTCCATGTACAAGTACCTCTCCGCTCAATGTACAAGTACCTCTCCGCTCAATGTACAAGTGTCGACAGTACCTCTCCGCTCCATGTACAAGTACCTCTCCGCTCAATGTACAAGTGTCGACAGTACCTCTACGCTCAATGTACAAGTGTCGACAGTACCTCTCCGCTCTCATGTACAAGTACCTCTCTGATCCATGTACAAGTACATCTCCGCTCCATGTACAAGTACATCTCCGCTCAATGTACAAGTACCTCTCCGCTCCATGTACAAGTACCTCTCCGCTCCATGTACAAGTACCTCTCCGCTCCATGTACAAGTACCTCTCTGCTCCATGTACAAGTACCTCTCCGCTCAATGTACAAGTACCTCTCCGCTCCATGTACAAGTACCTCTCCGCTCAATGTACAAGTACCTCTCCGCTCCATGTACAAGTACCTCTCCGCTCCATGTACAAGTACCTCTCCGCTCCATGTACAAGTACCTCTCCGCTCCATGTACAAGTACATCTCTGCTCCATGTACAAGTACCTCTCCGCTCAATGTACAAGTACATCTCCGCTCCATGTACAAGTACCTCTCCGCTCCATGTACAAGTACATCTCCGCTCCATGTACAAGTACCTCTCCGCTCCATGTACAAGTACCTCTCCGCTCAATGTACAAGTACATCTCCGCTCCATGTACAAGTACATCTCTGCTCCATGTACAAGTACCTCTCCGCTCAATGTACAAGTACATCTCCGCTCCATGTACAAGTACCTCTCCGCTCCATGTACAAGTACCTCTCCGGTCCATGTACAAGTACCTCTCCGCTCCATGTACAAGTACCTCTCCGCTCCATGTACAAGTACCTCTCCGCTCAATGTCAAGTGTCGACAGTACCTCTCCGCTCCATGTACAAATACCTCTCCGCTCTCATGTACAAGTACCTCTCCGCTCCATGTACAAGTACCTCTCCGCTCAATGTCAAGTGTCGACAGTACCTCTCCGCTCCATGTACAAATACCTCTCCGCTCCATGTACAAGTACCTCTCCGCTCTCATGTACAAGTACCTCTCCGCTCCATGTACAAGTAGCTCTCCGCTCAATGTACAAGTGTCGACAGTACCTTTCCGCTCCATGTACAAATACCTCTCCGCTCTCATGTACAAGTACCTCTCCGCTCCATGTACAAGTACCTCTCCGCTCAATGTACAAATACCTCTCCGCTCCATGTATAAGTACCTCTCCGCTCTATGTACAAGTACCTCTCCGCTCCATGTACAAGTACCTCTCCGCTCAATGTACAAATACCTCTCCGCTCCATGTACAAGTAGCTCTCCGCTGAATGTACAAGTGTCGACAGTACCTCTCCGCTCAATGTACAAGTACCTCTCCGCTCAATGTACAAATACCTCTCCGCTCCATGTACAAGTACCTCTCCGCTCAATGTCAAGTATCGACAGTACCTCTCCGCTCCATGTACAAGTACCTCTCCGCTGAATGTACAAGTGTCGACAGTACCTCTCCGCTCAATGTACAAGTACCTCTCCGCTCCATGTACAAGTACCTCTCCGCTCTCATGTACAAGTACCTCTCCGCTCCATGTACAAGTACCTCTCCGCTCAATGTACAAGTACCTCTGCGCTCCATGTACAAGTACCTCTCCGCTCAATGTACAAGTACCTCTCCGCTCAATGTACAAGTGTCGACAGTACCTCTCCGCTCCATGTACAAGTACCTCTCCGCTCAATGTACAAGTGTCGACAGTACCTCTACGCTCAATGTACAAGTGTCGACAGTACCTCTCCGCTCTCATGTACAAGTACCTCTCCGATCCATGTACAAGTACATCTCCGCTCCATGTACAAGTACATCTCCGCTCAATGTACAAGTACCTCTCCGCTCCATGTACAAGTACCTCTCCGCTCCATGTACAAGTACCTCTCCGCTCCATGTACAAGTACCTCTCCGCTCCATGTACAAGTACCTCTCCGCTCAATGTACAAGTACCTCTCCGCTCCATGTACAAGTACCTCTCCGCTCAATGTACAAGTACCTCTCCGCTCCATGTACAAGTACCTCTCCGCTCCATGTACAAGTACCTCTCCGCTCCATGTACAAGTACATCTCCGCTCCATGTACAAGTACATCTCTGCTCCATGTACAAGTACCTCTCCGCTCAATGTACAAGTACATCTCCGCTCCATGTACAAGTACCTCTCCGCTCCATGTACAAGTACATCTCCGCTCCATGTACAAGTACCTCTCCGCTCCATGTACAAGTACCTCTCCGCTCAATGTACAAGTACATCTCCGCTCCATGTACAAGTACATCTCTGCTCCATGTACAAGTACCTCTCCGCTCAATGTACAAGTACATCTCCGCTCCATGTACAAGTACCTCTCCGCTCCATGTACAAGTACCTCTCCGGTCCATGTACAAGTACCTCTCCGCTCCATGTACAAGTACCTCTCCGCTCCATGTACAAGTACCTCTCCGCTCAATGTCAAGTGTCGACAGTACCTCTCCGCTCCATGTACAAATACCTCTCCGCTCTCATGTACAAGTACCTCTCCGCTCCATGTACAAGTACCTCTCCGCTCAATGTCAAGTGTCGACAGTACCTCTCCGCTCCATGTACAAATACCTCTCCGCTCCATGTACAAGTACCTCTCCGCTCTCATGTACAAGTACCTCTCCGCTCCATGTACAAGTAGCTCTCCGCTCAATGTACAAGTGTCGACAGTACCTTTCCGCTCCATGTACAAATACCTCTCCGCTCTCATGTACAAGTACCTCTCCGCTCCATGTACAAGTACCTCTCCGCTCAATGTACAAATACCTCTCCGCTCCATGTATAAGTACCTCTCCGCTCTATGTACAAGTACCTCTCCGCTCCATGTACAAGTACCTCTCCGCTCAATGTACAAATACCTCTCCGCTCCATGTACAAGTAGCTCTCCGCTGAATGTACAAGTGTCGACAGTACCTCTCCGCTCAATGTACAAGTACCTCTCCGCTCAATGTACAAATACCTCTCCGCTCCATGTACAAGTACCTCTCCGCTCAATGTCAAGTATCGACAGTACCTCTCCGCTCCATGTACAAGTACCTCTCCGCTGAATGTACAAGTGTCGACAGTACCTCTCCGCTCAATGTACAAGTACCTCTCCGCTCAATGTACAAGTACCTCTCCGCTCAATGTACAAGTGTCGACAGTACCTCTCCGCTCCATGTACAAGTACCTCTCCGCTCAATGTACAAGTGTCGACAGTACCTCTACGCTCAATGTACAAGTGTCGACAGTACCTCTCCGCTCTCATGTACAAGTACCTCTCCGATCCATGTACAAGTACATCTCCGCTCCATGTACAAGTACATCTCCGCTCAATGTACAAGTACCTCTCCGCTCCATGTACAAGTACCTCTCCGCTCCATGTACAAGTACCTCTCCGCTCCATGTACAAGTACCTCTCCGCTCCATGTACAAGTACCTCTCCGCTCAATGTACAAGTACCTCTCCGCTCCATGTACAAGTACCTCTCCGCTCAATGTACAAGTACCTCTCCGCTCCATGTACAAGTACCTCTCCGCTCCATGTACAAGTACCTCTCCGCTCCATGTACAAGTACCTCTCCGCTCCATGTACAAGTACATCTCTGCTCCATGTACAAGTACCTCTCCGCTCAATGTACAAGTACATCTCCGCTCCATGTACAAGTACCTCTCCGCTCCATGTACAAGTACATCTCCGCTCCATGTACAAGTACCTCTCCGCTCCATGTACAAGTACCTCTCCGCTCAATGTACAAGTACATCTCCGCTCCATGTACAAGTACATCTCTGCTCCATGTACAAGTACCTCTCCGCTCAATGTACAAGTACATCTCCGCTCCATGTACAAGTACCTCTCCGCTCCATGTACAAGTACCTCTCCGGTCCATGTACAAGTACCTCTCCGCTCCATGTACAAGTACCTCTCCGCTCCATGTACAAGTACCTCTCCGCTCAATGTCAAGTGTCGACAGTACCTCTCCGCTCCATGTACAAATACCTCTCCGCTCCATGTACAAGTACCTCTCCGGTCCATGTACAAGTACCTCTCCGCTCCATGTACAAGTACCTCTCCGCTCCATGTACAAGTACCTCTCCGCTCAATGTCAAGTGTCGACAGTACCTCTCCGCTCCATGTACAAATACCTCTCCGCTCTCATGTACAAGTACCTCTCCGCTCCATGTACAAGTACCTCTCCGCTCAATGTCAAGTGTCGACAGTACCTCTCCGCTCCATGTACAAATACCTCTCCGCTCCATGTACAAGTACCTCTCCACTCTCATGTACAAGTACCTCTCCGCTCCATGTACAAGTAGCTCTCCGCTCAATGTACAAGTGTCGACAGTACCTTTCCGCTCCATGTACAAATACCTCTCCGCTCTCATGTACAAGTACCTCTCCGCTCCATGTACAAGTACCTCTCCGCTCAATGTACAAATACCTCTCCGCTCCATGTATAAGTACCTCTCCGCTCTATGTACAAGTACCTCTCCGCTCCATGTACAAGTACATCTCCGCTCAATGTACAAATACCTCTCCGCTCCATGTACAAGTAGCTCTCCGCTGAATGTACAAGTGTCGACAGTACCTCTCCGCTCAATGTACAAGTACCTCTCCGCTCAATGTACAAATACCTCTCCGCTCCATGTACAAGTACCTCTCCGCTCAATGTCAAGTATCGACAGTACCTCTCCGCTCCATGTACAAGTACCTCTCCGCTGAATGTACAAGTGTCGACAGTACCTCTCCGCTCAATGTACAAGTACCTCTCCGCTCCATGTACAAGTACCTCTCCGCTCTCATGTACAAGTACCTCTCCGCTCCATGTACAAGTACCTCTCCGCTCAATGTACAAGTACCTCTGCGCTCCATGTACAAGTACCTCTCCGCTCAATGTACAAGTACCTCTCCGCTCAATGTACAAGTGTCGACAGTACCTCTCCGCTCCATGTACAAGTACCTCTCCGCTCAATGTACAAGTGTCGACAGTACCTCTACGCTCAATGTACAAGTGTCGACAGTACCTCTCCGCTCTCATGTACAAGTACCTCTCCGATCCATGTACAAGTACATCTCCGCTCCATGTACAAGTACATCTCCGCTCAATGTACAAGTACCTCTCCGCTCCATGTACAAGTACCTCTCCGCTCCATGTACAAGTACCTCTCCGCTCCATGTACAAGTACCTCTCTGCTCCATGTACAAGTACCTCTCCGCTCAATGTACAAGTACCTCTCCGCTCCATGTACAAGTACCTCTCCGCTCAATGTACAAGTACCTCTCCGCTCCATGTACAAGTACCTCTCCGCTCCATGTACAAGTACCTCTCCGCTCCATGTACAAGTACCTCTCCGCTCCATGTACAAGTACATCTCTGCTCCATGTACAAGTACCTCTCCGCTCAATGTACAAGTACATCTCCGCTCCATGTACAAGTACCTCTCCGCTCCATGTACAAGTACATCTCCGCTCCATGTACAAGTACCTCTCCGCTCCATGTACAAGTACCTCTCCGCTCAATGTACAAGTACATCTCCGCTCCATGTACAAGTACATCTCTGCTCCATGTACAAGTACCTCTCCGCTCAATGTACAAGTACATCTCCGCTCCATGTACAAGTACCTCTCCGCTCCATGTACAAGTACCTCTCCGGTCCATGTACAAGTACCTCTCCGCTCCATGTACAAGTACCTCTCCGCTCCATGTACAAGTACCTCTCCGCTCAATGTCAAGTGTCGACAGTACCTCTCCGCTCCATGTACAAATACCTCTCCGCTCTCATGTACAAGTACCTCTCCGCTCCATGTACAAGTACCTCTCCGCTCAATGTCAAGTGTCGACAGTACCTCTCCGCTCCATGTACAAATACCTCTCCGCTCCATGTACAAGTACCTCTCCGCTCTCATGTACAAGTACCTCTCCGCTCCATGTACAAGTACCTCTCCGCTCAATGTACAAATACCTCTCCGCTCCATGTATAAGTACCTCTCCGCTCTATGTACAAGTACCTCTCCGCTCCATGTACAAGTACCTCTCCGCTCAATGTACAAATACCTCTCCGCTCCATGTACAAGTAGCTCTCCGCTGAATGTACAAGTGTCGACAGTACCTCTCCGCTCAATGTACAAGTACCTCTCCGCTCAATGTACAAATACCTCTCCGCTCCATGTACAAGTACCTCTCCGCTCAATGTCAAGTATCGACAGTACCTCTCCGCTCCATGTACAAGTACCTCTCCGCTGAATGTACAAGTGTCGACAGTACCTCTCCGCTCAATGTACAAGTACCTCTCCGCTCCATGTACAAGTACCTCTCCGCTCTCATGTACAAGTACCTCTCCGCTCCATGTACAAGTACCTCTCCGCTCAATGTACAAGTACCTCTGCGCTCCATGTACAAGTACCTCTCCGCTCAATGTACAAGTACCTCTCCGCTCAATGTACAAGTGTCGACAGTACCTCTCCGCTCCATGTACAAGTACCTCTCCGCTCAATGTACAAGTGTCGACAGTACCTCTACGCTCAATGTACAAGTGTCGACAGTACCTCTCCGCTCTCATGTACAAGTACCTCTCCGATCCATGTACAAGTACATCTCCGCTCCATGTACAAGTACATCTCCGCTCAATGTACAAGTACCTCTCCGCTCCATGTACAAGTACCTCTCCGCTCCATGTACAAGTACCTCTCCGCTCCATGTACAAGTACCTCTCCGCTCCATGTACAAGTACCTCTCCGCTCAATGTACAAGTACCTCTCCGCTCCATGTACAAGTACCTCTCCGCTCAATGTACAAGTACCTCTCCGCTCCATGTACAAGTACCTCTCCGCTCCATGTACAAGTACCTCTCCGCTCCATGTACAAGTACATCTCCGCTCCATGTACAAGTACATCTCTGCTCCATGTACAAGTACCTCTCCGCTCAATGTACAAGTACATCTCCGCTCCATGTACAAGTACCTCTCCGCTCCATGTACAAGTACATCTCCGCTCCATGTACAAGTACCTCTCCGCTCCATGTACAAGTACCTCTCCGCTCAATGTACAAGTACATCTCCGCTCCATGTACAAGTACATCTCTGCTCCATGTACAAGTACCTCTCCGCTCAATGTACAAGTACATCTCCGCTCCATGTACAAGTACCTCTCCGCTCCATGTACAAGTACCTCTCCGGTCCATGTACAAGTACCTCTCCGCTCCATGTACAAGTACCTCTCCGCTCCATGTACAAGTACCTCTCCGCTCAATGTCAAGTGTCGACAGTACCTCTCCGCTCCATGTACAAATACCTCTCCGCTCTCATGTACAAGTACCTCTCCGCTCCATGTACAAGTACCTCTCCGCTCAATGTCAAGTGTCGACAGTACCTCTCCGCTCCATGTACAAATACCTCTCCGCTCCATGTACAAGTACCTCTCCGCTCTCATGTACAAGTACCTCTCCGCTCCATGTACAAGTAGCTCTCCGCTCAATGTACAAGTGTCGACAGTACCTTTCCGCTCCATGTACAAATACCTCTCCGCTCTCATGTACAAGTACCTCTCCGCTCCATGTACAAGTACCTCTCCGCTCAATGTACAAATACCTCTCCGCTCCATGTATAAGTACCTCTCCGCTCTATGTACAAGTACCTCTCCGCTCCATGTACAAGTACCTCTCCGCTCAATGTACAAATACCTCTCCGCTCCATGTACAAGTAGCTCTCCGCTGAATGTACAAGTGTCGACAGTACCTCTCCGCTCAATGTACAAGTACCTCTCCGCTCAATGTACAAATACCTCTCCGCTCCATGTACAAGTACCTCTCCGCTCAATGTCAAGTATCGACAGTACCTCTCCGCTCCATGTACAAGTACCTCTCCGCTGAATGTACAAGTGTCGACAGTACCTCTCCGCTCAATGTACAAGTACCTCTCCGCTCAATGTACAAGTACCTCTCCGCTCAATGTACAAGTGTCGACAGTACCTCTCCGCTCCATGTACAAGTACCTCTCCGCTCAATGTACAAGTGTCGACAGTACCTCTACGCTCAATGTACAAGTGTCGACAGTACCTCTCCGCTCTCATGTACAAGTACCTCTCCGATCCATGTACAAGTACATCTCCGCTCCATGTACAAGTACATCTCCGCTCAATGTACAAGTACCTCTCCGCTCCATGTACAAGTACCTCTCCGCTCCATGTACAAGTACCTCTCCGCTCCATGTACAAGTACCTCTCCGCTCCATGTACAAGTACCTCTCCGCTCAATGTACAAGTACCTCTCCGCTCCATGTACAAGTACCTCTCCGCTCAATGTACAAGTACCTCTCCGCTCCATGTACAAGTACCTCTCCGCTCCATGTACAAGTACCTCTCCGCTCCATGTACAAGTACCTCTCCGCTCCATGTACAAGTACATCTCTGCTCCATGTACAAGTACCTCTCCGCTCAATGTACAAGTACATCTCCGCTCCATGTACAAGTACCTCTCCGCTCCATGTACAAGTACATCTCCGCTCCATGTACAAGTACCTCTCCGCTCCAGGTACAAGTACCTCTCCGCTCAATGTACAAGTACATCTCCGCTCCATGTACAAGTACATCTCTGCTCCATGTACAAGTACCTCTCCGCTCAATGTACAAGTACATCTCCGCTCCATGTACAAGTACCTCTCCGCTCCATGTACAAGTACCTCTCCGGTCCATGTACAAGTACCTCTCCGCTCCATGTACAAGTACCTCTCCGCTCCATGTACAAGTACCTCTCCGCTCAATGTCAAGTGTCGACAGTACCTCTCCGCTCCATGTACAAATACCTCTCCGCTCCATGTACAAGTACCTCTCCGCTCTCATGTACAAGTACCTCTCCGCTCCATGTACAAGTAGCTCTCCGCTCAATGTACAAGTGTCGACAGTACCTTTCCGCTCCATGTACAAATACCTCTCCGCTCTCATGTACAAGTACCTCTCCGCTCCATGTACAAGTACCTCTCCGCTCAATGTACAAATACCTCTCCGCTCCATGTATAAGTACCTCTCCGCTCTATGTACAAGTACCTCTCCGCTCCATGTACAAGTACCTCTCCGCTCAATGTACAAATACCTCTCCGCTCCATGTACAAGTAGCTCTCCGCTGAATGTACAAGTGTCGACAGTACCTCTCCGCTCAATGTACAAGTACCTCTCCGCTCAATGTACAAATACCTCTCCGCTCCATGTACAAGTACCTCTCCGCTCAATGTCAAGTATCGACAGTACCTCTCCGCTCCATGTACAAGTACCTCTCCGCTGAATGTACAAGTGTCGACAGTACCTCTCCGCTCAATGTACAAGTACCTCTCCGCTCAATGTACAAGTACCTCTCCGCTCAATGTACAAGTGTCGACAGTACCTCTCCGCTCCATGTACAAGTACCTCTCCGCTCAATGTACAAGTGTCGACAGTACCTCTACGCTCAATGTACAAGTGTCGACAGTACCTCTCCGCTCTCATGTACAAGTACCTCTCCGATCCATGTACAAGTACATCTCCGCTCCATGTACAAGTACATCTCCGCTCAATGTACAAGTACCTCTCCGCTCCATGTACAAGTACCTCTCCGCTCCATGTACAAGTACCTCTCCGCTCCATGTACAAGTACCTCTCCGCTCCATGTACAAGTACCTCTCCGCTCAATGTACAAGTACCTCTCCGCTCCATGTACAAGTACCTCTCCGCTCAATGTACAAGTACCTCTCCGCTCCATGTACAAGTACCTCTCCGCTCCATGTACAAGTACCTCTCCGCTCCATGTACAAGTACCTCTCCGCTCCATGTACAAGTACATATCTGCTCCATGTACAAGTACCTCTCCGCTCAATGTACAAGTACATCTCCGCTCCATGTACAAGTACCTCTCCGCTCCATGTACAAGTACATCTCCGCTCCATGTACAAGTACCTCTCCGCTCCATGTACAAGTACCTCTCCGCTCAATGTACAAATACCTCTCCGCTCCATGTATAAGTACCTCTCCGCTCTATGTACAAGTACCTCTCCGCTCCATGTACAAGTACCTCTCCGCTCAATGTACAAATACCTCTCCGCTCCATGTACAAGTAGCTCTCCGCTGAATGTACAAGTGTCGACAGTACCTCTCCGCTCAATGTACAAGTACCTCTCCGCTCAATGTACAAATACCTCTCCGCTCCATGTACAAGTACCTCTCCGCTCAATGTCAAGTATCGACAGTACCTCTCCGCTCCATGTACAAGTACCTCTCCGCTGAATGTACAAGTGTCGACAGTACCTCTCCGCTCAATGTACAAGTACCTCTCCGCTCCATGTACAAGTACCTCTCCGCTCTCATGTACAAGTACCTCTCCGCTCCATGTACAAGTACCTCTCCGCTCAATGTACAAGTACCTCTGCGCTCCATGTACAAGTACCTCTCCGCTCAATGTACAAGTACCTCTCCGCTCAATGTACAAGTGTCGACAGTACCTCTCCGCTCCATGTACAAGTACCTCTCCGCTCAATGTACAAGTGTCGACAGTACCTCTACGCTCAATGTACAAGTGTCGACAGTACCTCTCCGCTCTCATGTACAAGTACCTCTCCGATCCATGTACAAGTACATCTCCGCTCCATGTACAAGTACATCTCCGCTCAATGTACAAGTACCTCTCCGCTCCATGTACAAGTACCTCTCCGCTCCATGTACAAGTACCTCTCCGCTCCATGTACAAGTACCTCTCTGCTCCATGTACAAGTACCTCTCCGCTCAATGTACAAGTACCTCTCCGCTCCATGTACAAGTACCTCTCCGCTCAATGTACAAGTACCTCTCCGCTCCATGTACAAGTACCTCTCCGCTCCATGTACAAGTACCTCTCCGCTCCATGTACAAGTACCTCTCCGCTCCATGTACAAGTACATCTCTGCTCCATGTACAAGTACCTCTCCGCTCAATGTACAAGTACATCTCCGCTCCATGTACAAGTACCTCTCCGCTCCATGTACAAGTACATCTCCGCTCCATGTACAAGTACCTCTCCGCTCCATGTACAAGTACCTCTCCGCTCAATGTACAAGTACATCTCCGCTCCATGTACAAGTACATCTCTGCTCCATGTACAAGTACCTCTCCGCTCAATGTACAAGTACATCTCCGCTCCATGTACAAGTACCTCTCCGCTCCATGTACAAGTACCTCTCCGGTCCATGTACAAGTACCTCTCCGCTCCATGTACAAGTACCTCTCCGCTCCATGTACAAGTACCTCTCCGCTCAATGTCAAGTGTCGACAGTACCTCTCCGCTCCATGTACAAATACCTCTCCGCTCTCATGTACAAGTACCTCTCCGCTCCATGTACAAGTACCTCTCCGCTCAATGTCAAGTGTCGACAGTACCTCTCCGCTCCATGTACAAATACCTCTCCGCTCCATGTACAAGTACCTCTCCGCTCTCATGTACAAGTACCTCTCCGCTCAATGTACAAGTACCTCTCCGCTCAATGTACAAGTGTCGACAGTACCTCTCCGCTCCATGTACAAGTACCTCTCCGCTCAATGTACAAGTGTCGACAGTACCTCTACGCTCAATGTACAAGTGTCGACAGTACCTCTCCGCTCTCATGTACAAGTACCTCTCCGATCCATGTACAAGTACATCTCCGCTCCATGTACAAGTACATCTCCGCTCAATGTACAAGTACCTCTCCGCTCCATGTACAAGTACCTCTCCGCTCCATGTACAAGTACCTCTCCGCTCCATGTACAAGTACCTCTCCGCTCCATGTACAAGTACCTCTCCGCTCAATGTACAAGTACCTCTCCGCTCCATGTACAAGTACCTCTCCGCTCAATGTACAAGTACCTCTCCGCTCCATGTACAAGTACCTCTCCGCTCCATGTACAAGTACCTCTCCGCTCCATGTACAAGTACCTCTCCGCTCCATGTACAAGTACATCTCTGCTCCATGTACAAGTACCTCTCCGCTCCATGTACAAGTACCTCTCCGCTCCATGTACAAGTACATCTCTGCTCCATGTACAAGTACCTCTCCGCTCAATGTACAAGTACATCTCCGCTCCATGTACAAGTACCTCTCCGCTCCATGTACAAGTACATCTCCGCTCCATGTACAAGTACCTCTCCGCTCCAGGTACAAGTACCTCTCCGCTCAATGTACAAGTACATCTCCGCTCCATGTACAAGTACATCTCTGCTCCATGTACAAGTACCTCTCCGCTCAATGTACAAGTACATCTCCGCTCCATGTACAAGTACCTCTCCGCTCCATGTACAAGTACCTCTCCGGTCCATGTACAAGTACCTCTCCGCTCCATGTACAAGTACCTCTCCGCTCCATGTACAAGTACCTCTCCGCTCAATGTCAAGTGTCGACAGTACCTCTCCGCTCCATGTACAAATACCTCTCCGCTCCATGTACAAGTACCTCTCCGCTCTCATGTACAAGTACCTCTCCGCTCCATGTACAAGTAGCTCTCCGCTCAATGTACAAGTGTCGACAGTACCTTTCCGCTCCATGTACAAATACCTCTCCGCTCTCATGTACAAGTACCTCTCCGCTCCATGTACAAGTACCTCTCCGCTCAATGTACAAATACCTCTCCGCTCCATGTATAAGTACCTCTCCGCTCTATGTACAAGTACCTCTCCGCTCCATGTACAAGTACCTCTCCGCTCAATGTACAAATACCTCTCCGCTCCATGTACAAGTAGCTCTCCGCTGAATGTACAAGTGTCGACAGTACCTCTCCGCTCAATGTACAAGTACCTCTCCGCTCAATGTACAAATACCTCTCCGCTCCATGTACAAGTACCTCTCCGCTCAATGTCAAGTATCGACAGTACCTCTCCGCTCCATGTACAAGTACCTCTCCGCTGAATGTACAAGTGTCGACAGTACCTCTCCGCTCAATGTACAAGTACCTCTCCGCTCAATGTACAAGTACCTCTCCGCTCAATGTACAAGTGTCGACAGTACCTCTCCGCTCCATGTACAAGTACCTCTCCGCTCAATGTACAAGTGTCGACAGTACCTCTACGCTCAATGTACAAGTGTCGACAGTACCTCTCCGCTCTCATGTACAAGTACCTCTCCGATCCATGTACAAGTACATCTCCGCTCCATGTACAAGTACATCTCCGCTCAATGTACAAGTACCTCTCCGCTCCATGTACAAGTACCTCTCCGCTCCATGTACAAGTACCTCTCCGCTCCATGTACAAGTACCTCTCCGCTCCATGTACAAGTACCTCTCCGCTCAATGTACAAGTACCTCTCCGCTCCATGTACAAGTACCTCTCCGCTCAATGTACAAGTACCTCTCCGCTCCATGTACAAGTACCTCTCCGCTCCATGTACAAGTACCTCTCCGCTCCATGTACAAGTACCTCTCCGCTCCATGTACAAGTACATCTCTGCTCCATCTACAAGTACCTCTCCGCTCAATGTACAAGTACATCTCCGCTCCATGTACAAGTACCTCTCCGCTCCATGTACAAGTACATCTCCGCTCCATGTACAAGTACCTCTCCGCTCCATGTACAAGTACCTCTCCGCTCAATGTACAAATACCTCTCCGCTCCATGTATAAGTACCTCTCCGCTCTATGTACAAGTACCTCTCCGCTCCATGTACAAGTACCTCTCCGCTCAATGTACAAATACCTCTCCGCTCCATGTACAAGTAGCTCTCCGCTGAATGTACAAGTGTCGACAGTACCTCTCCGCTCAATGTACAAGTACCTCTCCGCTCAATGTACAAATACCTCTCCGCTCCATGTACAAGTACCTCTCCGCTCAATGTCAAGTATCGACAGTACCTCTCCGCTCCATGTACAAGTACCTCTCCGCTGAATGTACAAGTGTCGACAGTACCTCTCCGCTCAATGTACAAGTACCTCTCCGCTCCATGTACAAGTACCTCTCCGCTCTCATGTACAAGTACCTCTCCGCTCCATGTACAAGTACCTCTCCGCTCAATGTACAAGTACCTCTGCGCTCCATGTACAAGTACCTCTCCGCTCAATGTACAAGTACCTCTCCGCTCAATGTACAAGTGTCGACAGTACCTCTCCGCTCCATGTACAAGTACCTCTCCGCTCAATGTACAAGTGTCGACAGTACCTCTACGCTCAATGTACAAGTGTCGACAGTACCTCTCCGCTCTCATGTACAAGTACCTCTCCGATCCATGTACAAGTACATCTCCGCTCCATGTACAAGTACATCTCCGCTCAATGTACAAGTACCTCTCCGCTCCATGTACAAGTACCTCTCCGCTCCATGTACAAGTACCTCTCCGCTCCATGTACAAGTACCTCTCTGCTCCATGTACAAGTACCTCTCCGCTCAATGTACAAGTACCTCTCCGCTCCATGTACAAGTACCTCTCCGCTCAATGTACAAGTACCTCTCCGCTCCATGTACAAGTACCTCTCCGCTCCATGTACAAGTACCTCTCCGCTCCATGTACAAGTACCTCTCCGCTCCATGTACAAGTACATCTCTGCTCCATGTACAAGTACCTCTCCGCTCAATGTACAAGTACATCTCCGCTCCATGTACAAGTACCTCTCCGCTCCATGTACAAGTACATCTCCGCTCCATGTACAAGTACCTCTCCGCTCCATGTACAAGTACCTCTCCGCTCAATGTACAAGTACATCTCCGCTCCATGTACAAGTACATCTCTGCTCCATGTACAAGTACCTCTCCGCTCAATGTACAAGTACATCTCCGCTCCATGTACAAGTACCTCTCCGCTCCATGTACAAGTACCTCTCCGGTCCATGTACAAGTACCTCTCCGCTCCATGTACAAGTACCTCTCCGCTCCATGTACAAGTACCTCTCCGCTCAATGTCAAGTGTCGACAGTACCTCTCCGCTCCATGTACAAATACCTCTCCGCTCTCATGTACAAGTACCTCTCCGCTCCATGTACAAGTACCTCTCCGCTCAATGTCAAGTGTCGACAGTACCTCTCCGCTCCATGTACAAATACCTCTCCGCTCCATGTACAAGTACCTCTCCGCTCTCATGTACAAGTACCTCTCCGCTCAATGTACAAGTACCTCTCCGCTCAATGTACAAGTGTCGACAGTACCTCTCCGCTCCATGTACAAGTACCTCTCCGCTCAATGTACAAGTGTCGACAGTACCTCTACGCTCAATGTACAAGTGTCGACAGTACCTCTCCGCTCTCATGTACAAGTACCTCTCCGATCCATGTACAAGTACATCTCCGCTCCATGTACAAGTACATCTCCGCTCAATGTACAAGTACCTCTCCGCTCCATGTACAAGTACCTCTCCGCTCCATGTACAAGTACCTCTCCGCTCCATGTACAAGTACCTCTCCGCTCCATGTACAAGTACCTCTCCGCTCAATGTACAAGTACCTCTCCGCTCCATGTACAAGTACCTCTCCGCTCAATGTACAAGTACCTCTCCGCTCCATGTACAAGTACCTCTCCGCTCCATGTACAAGTACCTCTCCGCTCCATGTACAAGTACCTCTCCGCTCCATGTACAAGTACATCTCTGCTCCATGTACAAGTACCTCTCCGCTCAATGTACAAGTACATCTCCGCTCCATGTACAAGTACCTCTCCGTTCCATGTACAAGTACATCTCCGCTCCATGTACAAGTACCTCTCCGCTCCATGTACAAGTACCTCTCCGCTCAATGTACAAGTACATCTCCGCTCCATGTACAAGTACATCTCTGCTCCATGTACAAGTACCTCTCCGCTCAATGTACAAGTACATCTCCGCTCCATGTACAAGTACCTCTCCGCTCCATGTACAAGTACCTCTCCGGTCCATGTACAAGTGCCTCTCCGCTCCATGTACAAGTACCTCTCCGCTCCATGTACAAGTACCTCTCCGCTCAATGTCAAGTGTCGACAGTACCTCTCCGCTCCATGTACAAATACCTCTCCGCTCTCATGTACAAGTACCTCTCCGCTCCATGTACAAGTACCTCTCCGCTCAATGTCAAGTGTCGACAGTACCTCTCCGCTCCATGTACAAATACCTCTCCGCTCCATGTACAAGTACCTCTCCGCTCTCATGTACAAGTACCTCTCCGCTCAATGTACAAGTACCTCTCCGCTCAATGTACAAGTGTCGACAGTACCTCTCCGCTCCATGTACAAGTACCTCTCCGCTCAATGTACAAGTGTCGACAGTACCTCTACGCTCAATGTACAAGTGTCGACAGTACCTCTCCGCTCTCATGTACAATTACCTCTCCGATCCATGTACAAGTACATCTCCGCTCCATGTACAAGTACATCTCCGCTCAATGTACAAGTACCTCTCCGCTCCATGTACAAGTACCTCTCCGCTCCATGTACAAGTACCTCTCCGCTCCATGTACAAGTACCTCTCCGCTCCATGTACAAGTACCTCTCCGCTCAATGTACAAGTACCTCTCCGCTCCATGTACAAGTACCTCTCCGCTCAATGTACAAGTACCTCTCCGCTCCATGTACAAGTACCTCTCCGCTCCATGTACAAGTACCTCTCCGCTCCATGTACAAGTACCTCTCCGCTCCATGTACAAGTACATCTCTGCTCCATGTACAAGTACCTCTCCGCTCAATGTACAAGTACATCTCCGCTCCATGTACAAGTACCTCTCCGCTCCATGTACAAGTACATCTCCGCTCCATGTACAAGTACCTCTCCGCTCCATGTACAAGTACCTCTCCGCTCAATGTACAAGTACATCTCCGCTCCATGTACAAGTACATCTCTTCTCCATGTACAAGTACCTCTCCGCTCAATGTACAAGTACATCTCCGCTCCATGTACAAGTACCTCTCCGCTCCATGTACAAGTACCTCTCCGGTCCATGTACAAGTACCTCTCCGCTCCATGTACAAGTACCTCTCCGCTCCATGTACAAGTACCTCTCCGCTCAATGTCAAGTGTCGACAGTACCTCTCCGCTCCATGTACAAATACCTCTCCGCTCTCATGTACAAGTACCTCTCCGCTCCATGTACAAGTACCTCTCCGCTCAATGTCAAGTGTCGACAGTACCTCTCCGCTCCATGTACAAATACCTCTCCGCTCCATGTACAAGTACCTCTCCGCTCTCATGTACAAGTACCTCTCCGCTCCATGTACAAGTAGCTCTCCGCTCAATGTACAAGTGTCGACAGTACCTTTCCGCTCCATGTACAAATACCTCTCCGCTCTCATGTACAAGTACCTCTCCGCTCCATGTACAAGTACCTCTCCGCTCAATGTACAAATACCTCTCCGCTCCATGTATAAGTACCTCTCCGCTCTATGTACAAGTACCTCTCCGCTCCATGTACAAGTACCTCTCCGCTCAATGTACAAATACCTCTCCGCTCCATGTACAAGTAGCTCTCCGCTGAATGTACAAGTGTCGACAGTACCTCTCCGCTCAATGTACAAGTACCTCTCCGCTCAATGTACAAATACCTCTCCGCTCCATGTACAAGTACCTCTCCGCTCAATGTCAAGTATCGACAGTACCTCTCCGCTCCATGTACAAGTACCTATCCGCTGAATGTACAAGTGTCGACAGTACCTCTCCGCTCAATGTACAAGTACCTCTCCGCTCCATGTACAAGTACCTCTCCGCTCTCATGTACAAGTACCTCTCCGCTCCATGTACAAGTACCTCTCCGCTCAATGTACAAGTACCTCTGCGCTCCATGTACAAGTACATCTCCGCTCAATGTACAAGTACCTCTCCGCTCAATGTACAAGTGTCGACAGTACCTCTCCGCTCCATGTACAAGTACCTCTCCGCTCAATGTACAAGTGTCGACAGTACCTCTACGCTCAATGTACAAGTGTCGACAGTACCTCTCCGCTCTCATGTACAAGTACCTCTCCGATCCATGTACAAGTACATCTCCGCTCCATGTACAAGTACATCTCCGCTCAATGTACAAGTACCTCTCCGCTCCATGTACAAGTACCTCTCCGCTCCATGTACAAGTACCTCTCCGCTCCATGTACAAGTACCTCTCCGCTCCATGTACAAGTACCTCTCCGCTCAATGTACAAGTACCTCTCCGCTCCATGTACAAGTACCTCTCCGCTCAATGTACAAGTACCTCTCCGCTCCATGTACAAGTACCTCTCCGCTCCATGTACAAGTACCTCTCCGCTCCATGTACAAGTACCTCTCCGCTCAATGTCAAGTATCGACAGTACCTCTCCGCTCCATGTACAAGTACCTCTCCGCTGAATGTACAAGTGTCGACAGTACCTCTCCGCTCAATGTACAAGTACCTCTCCGCTCCATGTACAAGTACCTCTCCGCTCTCATGTACAAGTACCTCTCCGCTCCATGTACAAGTACCTCTCCGCTCAATGTACAAGTACCTCTGCGCTCCATGTACAAGTACCTCTCCGCTCAATGTACAAGTACCTCTCCGCTCAATGTACAAGTGTCGACAGTACCTCTCCGCTCCATGTACAAGTACCTCTCCGCTCAATGTACAAGTGTCGACAGTACCTCTACGCTCAATGTACAAGTGTCGACAGTACCTCTCCGCTCTCATGTACAAGTACCTCTCCGATCCATGTACAAGTACATCTCCGCTCCATGTACAAGTACATCTCCGCTCAATGTACAAGTACCTCTCCGCTCCATGTACAAGTACCTCTCCGCTCCATGTACAAGTACCTCTCCGCTCAATGTACAAGTACCTCTCCGCTCCATGTACAAGTACCTCTCCGCTCCATGTACAAGTACCTCTCCGCTCCATGTACAAGTACCTCTCCGCTCAATGTCAAGTATCGACAGTACCTCTCCGCTCCATGTACAAGTACCTCTCCGCTGAATGTACAAGTGTCGACAGTACCTCTCCGCTCAATGTACAAGTACCTCTCCGCTCCATGTACAAGTACCTCTCCGCTCTCATGTACAAGTACCTCTCCGCTCCATGTACAAGTACCTCTCCGCTCAATGTACAAGTACCTCTGCGCTCCATGTACAAGTACCTCTCCGCTCAATGTACAAGTACCTCTCCGCTCAATGTACAAGTGTCGACAGTACCTCTCCGCTCCATGTACAAGTACCTCTCCGCTCAATGTACAAGTGTCGACAGTACCTCTACGCTCAATGTACAAGTGTCGACAGTACCTCTCCGCTCTCATGTACAAGTACCTCTCCGATCCATGTACAAGTACATCTCCGCTCCATGTACAAGTACATCTCCGCTCAATGTACAAGTACCTCTCCGCTCCATGTACAAGTACCTCTCCGCTCCATGTACAAGTACCTCTCCGCTCCATGTACAAGTACCTCTCCGCTCCATGTACAAGTACCTCTCCGCTCAATGTACAAGTACCTCTCCGCTCCATGTACAAGTACCTCTCCGCTCCATGTACAAGTACCTCTCCGCTCCATGTACAAGTACCTCTCCGCTCAATGTACAAGTACCTCTCCGCTCCATGTACAAGTACCTCTCCGCTCCATGTACAAGTACCTCTCCGCTCCATGTACAAGTACCTCTCCGCTCAATGTACAAGTACCTCTCCGCTCCCTGTACAAGTACATCTCCGCTCCATGTACAAGTACCTCTCCGCTCCATGTACAAGTACCTCTCCGCTCAATGTACAAGTGTCGACAGTACCTCTCCGCTCCATGTACAAGTACCTATCCGCTCCATGTACAAGTACCTCTCCGCTCAATGTACAAGTGTCGACAGTACCTCTCCGCTCCATCTACAAGTACCTCTCCGCTCAATGTACAAGTACCTCTCCGCTGAATGTACAAGTACCTCTCCGCTCCATGTACAAGTACCTCTCCGCTCCATGTACAAATACCTCTCCGCTCCATGTACAAGTACCTCTCCGCTCCATGTACAAGCACCTCTCCGCTACATGTACAAGTACCTCTCCGCTCCATGTACAAGTACCTCTCCGCTCCATGTACAAGTACCTCTCCGCTCAATGTACAAGTACCTCTCCGCTCCATGTACAAATACCTCTCCGCTCCATGTACAAATACCTCTCCGCTCCATGTACAAGTACCTCTCCGCTCCATGTACCAGTACCTCTCCGCTCAATGTACAAGTACATCTCCGCTCAATGTACAAGTACATCTCCGCTCAATGTACAAGTACGTCTCCGCTCAATGTACAAGTACCTCTCCGCTCAATGTACAAGTACCTCTCCGCTCCATGTACAAGTACCTCTCCGCTCAATGTACAAGTACATCTCCGCTCCATGTACCAGTACCTCTCCGCTCAATGTACAAGTACCTCTCCGCTCAATGTACAAGTACATCTCCGCTCCATGTACAAGTACGTCTCCGCTCAATGTATAAGTACCTCTCCGCTCCATGTACAAGTACCTCTCCGCTCCATGTACAAGTACATCTCCGCTCCATGTACAAGTACATCTCCGCTCCATGTACAAGTACCTCTCCGCTCCATGTACAAGTACCTCTCCGCTCCATGTACAAGTACATCTCCGCTCCATGTACAAGTACCTCTCCGCTCAATGTACAAGTACATCTCCGCTCCATGTACAAGTACATCTCCACTCCATGTACAAGTACCTCTCCGCTCAATGTACAAGTACATCTCCGCTCCATGTACCAGTACCTCTCCGCTCAATGTACAAGTACATCTCCACTCCATGTACAAGTACCTCTCCGCTCAATGTACAAGTACATCTCCGCTCCATGTACCAGTACCTCTCCGCTCAATGTACAAGTACATCTCCACTCCATGTACAAGTACCTCTCCGCTCAATGTACAAGTACCTCTCCGCTCAATGTACAAGTGTCGACAGTACCTCTCCGCTCCATGTACAAGTACCTCTCCGCTCAATGTACAAGTGTCGACAGTACCTCTACGCTCAATGTACAAGTGTCGACAGTACCTCTCCGCTCTCATGTACAAGTACCTCTCCGATCCATGTACAAGTACATCTCCGCTCCATGTACAAGTACATCTCCGCTCAATGTACAAGTACCTCTCCGCTCCATGTACAAGTACCTCTCCGCTCCATGTACAAGTACCTCTCCGCTCCATGTACAAGTACCTCTCCGCTCAATGTACAAGTACCTCTCCGCTCCATGTACAAGTACCTCTCCGCTCAATGTACAAGTACCTCTCCGCTCCATGTACAAGTACCTCTCCGCTCCATGTACAAGTACCTCTCCGCTCCATGTACAAGTACCTCTCCGCTCCATGTACAAGTACATCTCTGCTCCATGTACAAGTACCTCTCCGCTCAATGTACAAGTACATCTCCGCTCCATGTACAAGTACCTCTCCGCTCCATGTACAAGTACCTCTCCGCTCCATGTACAAGTACCTCTCCGCTCCATGTACAAGTACCTCTCCGCTCAATGTACAAGTACATCTCCGCTCCATGTACAAGTACATCTCTGCTCCATGTACAAGTACCTCTCCGCTCAATGTACAAGTACATCTCCGCTCCATGTACAAGTACCTCTCCGCTCCATGTACAAGTACCTCTCCGGTCCATGTACAAGTACCTCTCCGCTCCATGTACAAGTACCTCTCCGCTCCATGTACAAGTACCTCTCCGCTCAATGTCAAGTGTCGACAGTACCTCTCCGCTCCATGTACAAATACCTCTCCGCTCCATGTACAAGTACCTCTCCGCTCTCATGTACAAGTACCTCTCCGCTCCATGTACAAGTACCTCTCCGCTCAATGTACAAGTACCTCTGCGCTCCATGTACAAGTACCTCTCCGCTCAATGTACAAGTACCTCTCCGCTCAATGTACAAGTGTCGACAGTACCTCTCCGCTCAATGTACAAGTACCTCTCCGCTCCATGTACAAGTACCTCTCCGCTCTCATGTACAAGTACCTCTCCGCTCCATGTACAAGTACCTCTCCGCTCAATGTACAAGTACCTCTGCGCTCCATGTACAAGTACCTCTCCGCTCAATGTACAAGTACCTCTCCGCTCAATGTACAAGTGTCGACAGTACCTCTCCGCTCCATGTACAAGTACCTCTCCGCTCAATGTACAAGTGTCGACAGTACCTCTACGCTCAATGTACAAGTGTCGACAGTACCTCTCCGCTCTCATGTACAAGTACCTCTCCGATCCATGTACAAGTACATCTCCGCTCCATGTACAAGTACATCTCCGCTCAATGTACAAGTACCTCTCCGCTCCATGTACAAGTACCTCTCCGCTCCATGTACAAGTACCTCTCCGCTCCATGTACAAGTACCTCTCCGCTCCATGTACAAGTACCTCTCCGCTCAATGTACAAGTACCTCTCCGCTCCATGTACAAGTACCTCTCCGCTCCATGTACAAGTACCTCTCCGCTCCATGTACAAGTACCTCTCCGCTCAATGTACAAGTACCTCTCCGCTCCATGTACAAGTACCTCTCCGCTCCATGTACAAGTACCTCTCCGCTCCATGTACAAGTACCTCTCCGCTCAATGTACAAGTACCTCTCCGCTCCCTGTACAAGTACATCTCCGCTCCATGTACAAGTACCTCTCCGCTCCATGTACAAGTACCTCTCCGCTCAATGTACAAGTGTCGACAGTACCTCTCCGCTCCATGTACAAGTACCTCTCCGCTCCATGTACAAGTACCTCTCCGCTCAATGTACAAGTGTCGACAGTACCTCTCCGCTCCATCTACAAGTACCTCTCCGCTCAATGTACAAGTACCTCTCCGCTGAATGTACAAGTACCTCTCCGCTCCATGTACAAGTACCTCTCCGCTCCATGTACAAATACCTCTCCGCTCCATGTACAAGTACCTCTCCGCTCCATGTACAAGCACCTCTCCGCTACATGTACAAGTACCTCTCCGCTCCATGTACAAGTACCTCTCCGCTCCATGTACAAGTACCTCTCCGCTCAATGTACAAGTACCTCTCCGCTCCATGTACAAATACCTCTCCGCTCCATGTACAAATACCTCTCCGCTCCATGTACAAGTACCTCTCCGCTCCATGTACCAGTACCTCTCCGCTCAATGTACAAGTACATCTCCGCTCAATGTACAAGTACATCTCCGCTCAATGTACAAGTACGTCTCCGCTCAATGTACAAGTACCTCTCCGCTCAATGTACAAGTACCTCTCCGCTCCATGTACAAGTACCTCTCCGCTCAATGTACAAGTACATCTCCGCTCCATGTACCAGTACCTCTCCGCTCAATGTACAAGTACCTCTCCGCTCAATGTACAAGTACATCTCCGCTCCATGTACAAGTACGTCTCCGCTCAATGTATAAGTACCTCTCCGCTCCATGTACAAGTACCTCTCCGCTCCATGTACAAGTACATCTCCGCTCCATGTACAAGTACATCTCCGCTCCATGTACAAGTACCTCTCCGCTCCATGTACAAGTACCTCTCCGCTCCATGTACAAGTACATCTCCGCTCCATGTACAAGTACCTCTCCGCTCAATGTACAAGTACATCTCCGCTCCATGTACAAGTACATCTCCACTCCATGTACAAGTACCTCTCCGCTCAATGTACAAGTACATCTCCGCTCCATGTACCAGTACCTCTCCGCTCAATGTACAAGTACATCTCCACTCCATGTACAAGTACCTCTCCGCTCAATGTACAAGTACATCTCCGCTCCATGTACCAGTACCTCTCCGCTCAATGTACAAGTACATCTCCACTCCATGTACAAGTACCTCTCCGCTCAATGTACAAGTACCTCTCCGCTCAATGTACAAGTGTCGACAGTACCTCTCCGCTCCATGTACAAGTACCTCTCCGCTCAATGTACAAGTGTCGACAGTACCTCTACGCTCAATGTACAAGTGTCGACAGTACCTCTCCGCTCTCATGTACAAGTACCTCTCCGATCCATGTACAAGTACATCTCCGCTCCATGTACAAGTACATCTCCGCTCAATGTACAAGTACCTCTCCGCTCCATGTACAAGTACCTCTCCGCTCCATGTACAAGTACCTCTCCGCTCCATGTACAAGTACCTCTCCGCTCAATGTACAAGTACCTCTCCGCTCCATGTACAAGTACCTCTCCGCTCAATGTACAAGTACCTCTCCGCTCCATGTACAAGTACCTCTCCGCTCCATGTACAAGTACCTCTCCGCTCCATGTACAAGTACCTCTCCGCTCCATGTACAAGTACATCTCTGCTCCATGTACAAGTACCTCTCCGCTCAATGTACAAGTACATCTCCGCTCCATGTACAAGTACCTCTCCGCTCCATGTACAAGTACCTCTCCGCTCCATGTACAAGTACCTCTCCGCTCCATGTACAAGTACCTCTCCGCTCAATGTACAAGTACATCTCCGCTCCATGTACAAGTACATCTCTGCTCCATGTACAAGTACCTCTCCGCTCAATGTACAAGTACATCTCCGCTCCATGTACAAGTACCTCTCCGCTCCATGTACAAGTACCTCTCCGGTCCATGTACAAGTACCTCTCCGCTCCATGTACAAGTACCTCTCCGCTCCATGTACAAGTACCTCTCCGCTCAATGTCAAGTGTCGACAGTACCTCTCCGCTCCATGTACAAATACCTCTCCGCTCTCATGTACAAGTACCTCTCCGCTCCATGTACAAGTACCTCTCCGCTCAATGTCAAGTGTCGACAGTACCTCTCCGCTCCATGTACAAATACCTCTCCGCTCCATGTACAAGTACCTCTCCGCTCTCATGTACAAGTACCTCTCCGCTCCATGTACAAGTAGCTCTCCGCTCAATGTACAAGTGTCGACAGTACCTTTCCGCTCCATGTACAAATACCTCTCCGCTCTCATGTACAAGTACCTCTCCGCTCCATGTACAAGTACCTCTCCGCTCAATGTACAAATACCTCTCCGCTCCATGTATAAGTACCTCTCCGCTCTATGTACAAGTACCTCTCCGCTCCATGTACAAGTACCTCTCCGCTCAATGTACAAATACCTCTCCGCTCCATGTACAAGTAGCTCTCCGCTGAATGTACAAGTGTCGACAGTACCTCTCCGCTCAATGTACAAGTACCTCTCCGCTCAATGTACAAATACCTCTCCGCTCCATGTACAAGTACCTCTCCGCTCAATGTCAAGTATCGACAGTACCTCTCCGCTCCATGTACAAGTACCTCTCCGCTGAATGTACAAGTGTCGACAGTACCTCTCCGCTCAATGTACAAGTACCTCTCCGCTCCATGTACAAGTACCTCTCCGCTCTCATGTACAAGTACCTCTCAGCTCCATGTACAAGTACCTCTCCCCTCAATGTACAAGTACCTCTGCGCTCCATGTACAAGTACCTCTCCGCTCAATGTACAAGTACCTCTCCGCTCAATGTACAAGTGTCGACAGTACCTCTCCGCTCCATGTACAAGTACCTCTCCGCTCAATGTACAAGTGTCGACAGTACCTCTACGCTCAATGTACAAGTGTCGACAGTACCTCTCCGCTCAATGTACAAGTACCTCTCCGCTCCATGTACAAGTACCTCTCCGCTCTCATGTACAAGTACCTCTCCGCTCCATGTACAAGTACCTCTCCCCTCAATGTACAAGTACCTCTGCGCTCCATGTACAAGTACCTCTCCGCTCAATGTACAAGTACCTCTCCGCTCAATGTACAAGTGTCGACAGTACCTCTCCGCTCCATGTACAAGTACCTCTCCGCTCAATGTACAAGTGTCGACAGTACCTCTACGCTCAATGTACAAGTGTCGACAGTACCTCTCCGCTCTCATGTACAAGTACCTCTCCGATCCATGTACAAGTACATCTCCGCTCCATGTACAAGTACATCTCCGCTCAATGTACAAGTACCTCTCCGCTCCATGTACAAGTACCTCTCCGCTCCATGTACAAGTACCTCTCCGCTCCATGTACAAGTACCTCTCCGCTCCATGTACAAGTACCTCTCCGCTCAATGTACAAGTACCTCTCCGCTCCATGTACAAGTACCTCTCCGCTCAATGTACAAGTACCTCTCCGCTCCATGTACAAGTACCTCTCCGCTCCATGTACAAGTACCTCTCCGCTCCATGTACAAGTACCTCTCCGCTCCATGTACAAGTACATCTCTGCTCCATGTACAAGTACCTCTCCGCTCAATGTACAAGTACATCTCCGCTCCATGTACAAGTACCTCTCCGCTCCATGTACAAGTACATCTCCGCTCCATGTACAAGTACCTCTCCGCTCCATGTACAAGTACCTCTCCGCTCAATGTACAAGTACATCTCCGCTCCATGTACAAGTACATCTCTGCTCCATGTACAAGTACCTCTCCGCTCAATGTACAAGTACATCTCCGCTCCATGTACAAGTACCTCTCCGCTCCATGTACAAGTACCTCTCCGGTCCATGTACAAGTACCTCTCCGCTCCATGTACAAGTACCTCTCCGCTCCATGTACAAGTACCTCTCCGCTCAATGTCAAGTGTCGACAGTACCTCTCCGCTCCATGTACAAATACCTCTCCGCTCTCATGTACAAGTACCTCTCCGCTCCATGTACAAGTACCTCTCCGCTCAATGTCAAGTGTCGACAGTACCTCTCCGCTCCATGTACAAATACCTCTCCGCTCCATGTACAAGTACCTCTCCGCTCTCATGTACAAGTACCTCTCCGCTCCATGTACAAGTAGCTCTCCGCTCAATGTACAAGTGTCGACAGTACCTTTCCGCTCCATGTACAAATACCTCTCCGCTCTCATGTACAAGTACCTCTCCGCTCCATGTACAAGTACCTCTCCGCTCAATGTACAAATACCTCTCCGCTCCATGTATAAGTACCTCTCCGCTCTATGTACAAGTACCTCTCCGCTCCATGTACAAGTACCTCTCCGCTCAATGTACAAGTACATCTCCGCTCCATGTACAAGTACCTCTCCGCTCCATGTACAAGTACCTCTCCGCTCCATGTACAAGTACCTCTCCGCTCCATGTACAAGTACCTCTCCGCTCAATGTACAAGTACATCTCCGCTCCATGTACAAGTACATCTCTGCTCCATGTACAAGTACCTCTCCGCTCAATGTACAAGTACATCTCCGCTCCATGTACAAGTACCTCTCCGCTCCATGTACAAGTACCTCTCCGGTCCATGTACAAGTACCTCTCCGCTCCATGTACAAGTACCTCTCCGCTCCATGTACAAGTACCTCTCCGCTCAATGTCAAGTGTCGACAGTACCTCTCCGCTCCATGTACAAATACCTCTCCGCTCTCATGTACAAGTACCTCTCCGCTCCATGTACAAGTACCTCTCCGCTCAATGTCAAGTGTCGACAGTACCTCTCCGCTCCATGTACAAATACCTCTCCGCTCCATGTACAAGTACCTCTCCGCTCTCATGTACAAGTACCTCTCCGCTCCATGTACAAGTAGCTCTCCGCTCAATGTACAAGTGTCGACAGTACCTTTCCGCTCCATGTACAAATACCTCTCCGCTCTCATGTACAAGTACCTCTCCGCTCCATGTACAAGTACCTCTCCGCTCAATGTACAAATACCTCTCCGCTCCATGTATAAGTACCTCTCCGCTCTATGTACAAGTACCTCTCCGCTCCATGTACAAGTACCTCTCCGCTCAATGTACAAATACCTCTCCGCTCCATGTACAAGTAGCTCTCCGCTGAATGTACAAGTGTCGACAGTACCTCTCCGCTCAATGTACAAGTACCTCTCCGCTCAATGTACAAATACCTCTCCGCTCCATGTACAAGTACCTCTCCGCTCAATGTCAAGTATCGACAGTACCTCTCCGCTCCATGTACAAGTACCTCTCCGCTGAATGTACAAGTGTCGACAGTACCTCTCCGCTCAATGTACAAGTACCTCTCCGCTCCATGTACAAGTACCTCTCCGCTCTCATGTACAAGTACCTCTCCGCTCCATGTACAAGTACCTCTCCCCTCAATGTACAAGTACCTCTGCGCTCCATGTACAAGTACCTCTCCGCTCAATGTACAAGTACCTCTCCGCTCAATGTACAAGTGTCGACAGTACCTCTCCGCTCCATGTACAAGTACCTCTCCGCTCAATGTACAAGTGTCGACAGTACCTCTACGCTCAATGTACAAGTGTCGACAGTACCTCTCCGCTCTCATGTACAAGTACCTCTCCGATCCATGTACAAGTACATCTCCGCTCCATGTACAAGTACATCTCCGCTCAATGTACAAGTACCTCTCCGCTCCATGTACAAGTACCTCTCCGCTCCATGTACAAGTACCTCTCCGCTCCATGTACAAGTACCTCTCCGCTCCATGTACAAGTACCTCTCCGCTCAATGTACAAGTACCTCTCCGCTCCATGTACAAGTACCTCTCCGCTCAATGTACAAGTACCTCTCCGCTCCATGTACAAGTACCTCTCCGCTCCATGTACAAGTACCTCTCCGCTCCATGTACAAGTACCTCTCCGCTCCATGTACAAGTACATCTCTGCTCCATGTACAAGTACCTCTCCGCTCAATGTACAAGTACATCTCCGCTCCATGTACAAGTACCTCTCCGCTCCATGTACAAGTACATCTCCGCTCCATGTACAAGTACCTCTCCGCTCCATGTACAAGTACCTATCCGCTCAATGTACAAGTACATCTCCGCTCCATGTACAAGTACATCTCTGCTCCATGTACAAGTACCTCTCCGCTCAATGTACAAGTACATCTCCGCTCCATGTACAAGTACCTCTCCGCTCCATGTACAAGTACCTCTCCGGTCCATGTACAAGTACCTCTCCGCTCCATGTACAAGTACCTCTCCGCTCCATGTACAAGTACCTCTCCGCTCAATGTCAAGTGTCGACAGTACCTCTCCGCTCCATGTACAAATACCTCTCCGCTCTCATGTACAAGTACCTCTCCGCTCCATGTACAAGTACCTCTCCGCTCAATGTCAAGTGTCGACAGTACCTCTCCGCTCCATGTACAAATACCTCTCCGCTCCATGTACAAGTACCTCTCCGCTCTCATGTACAAGTACCTCTCCGCTCCATGTACAAGTAGCTCTCCGCTCAATGTACAAGTGTCGACAGTACCTTTCCGCTCCATGTACAAATACCTCTCCGCTCTCATGTACAAGTACCTCTCCGCTCCATGTACAAGTACCTCTCCGCTCAATGTACAAATACCTCTCCGCTCCATGTATAAGTACCTCTCCGCTCCATGTACAAGTACCTCTCCGCTCAATGTACAAATACCTCTCCGCTCCATGTACAAGTAGCTCTCCGCTGAATGTACAAGTGTCGACAGTACCTCTCCGCTCAATGTACAAGTACCTCTCCGCTCAATGTACAAATACCTCTCCGCTCCATGTACAAGTACCTCTCCGCTCAATGTCAAGTATCGACAGTACCTCTCCGCTCCATGTACAAGTACCTCTCCGCTGAATGTACAAGTGTCGACAGTACCTCTCCGCTCAATGTACAAGTACCTCTCCGCTCCATCTACAAGTACCTCTCCGCTCTCATGTACAAGTACCTCTCCGCTCCATGTACAAGTACCTCTCCGCTCAATGTACAAGTACCTCTGCGCTCCATGTACAAGTACCTCTCCGCTCAATGTACAAGTACCTCTCCGCTCAATGTACAAGTGTCGACAGTACCTCTCCGCTCCATGTACCAGTACCTCTCCGCTCAATGTACAAGTACATCTCCACTCCATGTACAAGTACCTCTCCGCTCAATGTACAAGTACATCTCCGCTCCATGTACCAGTACCTCTCCGCTCAATGTACAAGTACATCTCCACTCCATGTACAAGTACCTCTCCGCTCAATGTACAAGTACCTCTCCGCTCAATGTACAAGTGTCGACAGTACCTCTCCGCTCCATGTACAAGTACCTCTCCGCTCAATGTACAAGTGTCGACAGTACCTCTACGCTCAATGTACAAGTGTCGACAGTACCTCTCCGCTCTCATGTACAAGTACCTCTCCGATCCATGTACAAGTACATCTCCGCTCCATGTACAAGTACATCTCCGCTCAATGTACAAGTACCTCTCCGCTCCATGTACAAGTACCTCTCCGCTCCATGTACAAGTACCTCTCCGCTCCATGTACAAGTACCTCTCCGCTCAATGTACAAGTACCTCTCCGCTCCATGTACAAGTACCTCTCCGCTCAATGTACAAGTACCTCTCCGCTCCATGTACAAGTACCTCTCCGCTCCATGTACAAGTACCTCTCCGCTCCATGTACAAGTACCTCTCCGCTCCATGTACAAGTACATCTCTGCTCCATGTACAAGTACCTCTCCGCTCAATGTACAAGTACATCTCCGCTCCATGTACAAGTACCTCTCCGCTCCATGTACAAGTACCTCTCCGCTCCATGTACAAGTACCTCTCCGCTCCATGTACAAGTACCTCTCCGCTCAATGTACAAGTACATCTCCGCTCCATGTACAAGTACATCTCTGCTCCATGTACAAGTACCTCTCCGCTCAATGTACAAGTACATCTCCGCTCCATGTACAAGTACCTCTCCGCTCCATGTACAAGTACCTCTCCGGTCCATGTACAAGTACCTCTCCGCTCCATGTACAAGTACCTCTCCGCTCCATGTACAAGTACCTCTCCGCTCAATGTCAAGTGTCGACAGTACCTCTCCGCTCCATGTACAAATACCTCTCCGCTCTCATGTACAAGTACCTCTCCGCTCCATGTACAAGTACCTCTCCGCTCAATGTCAAGTGTCGACAGTACCTCTCCGCTCCATGTACAAATACCTCTCCGCTCCATGTACAAGTACCTCTCCGCTCTCATGTACAAGTACCTCTCCGCTCCATGTACAAGTAGCTCTCCGCTCAATGTACAAGTGTCGACAGTACCTTTCCGCTCCATGTACAAATACCTCTCCGCTCTCATGTACAAGTACCTCTCCGCTCCATGTACAAGTACCTCTCCGCTCAATGTACAAATACCTCTCCGCTCCATGTATAAGTACCTCTCCGCTCTATGTACAAGTACCTCTCCGCTCCATGTACAAGTACCTCTCCGCTCAATGTACAAATACCTCTCCGCTCCATGTACAAGTAGCTCTCCGCTGAATGTACAAGTGTCGACAGTACCTCTCCGCTCAATGTACAAGTACCTCTCCGCTCAATGTACAAATACCTCTCCGCTCCATGTACAAGTACCTCTCCGCTCAATGTCAAGTATCGACAGTACCTCTCCGCTCCATGTACAAGTACCTCTCCGCTGAATGTACAAGTGTCGACAGTACCTCTCCGCTCAATGTACAAGTACCTCTCCGCTCCATGTACAAGTACCTCTCCGCTCTCATGTACAAGTACCTCTCCGCTCCATGTACAAGTACCTCTCCCCTCAATGTACAAGTACCTCTGCGCTCCATGTACAAGTACCTCTCCGCTCAATGTACAAGTACCTCTCCGCTCAATGTACAAGTGTCGACAGTACCTCTCCGCTCCATGTACAAGTACCTCTCCGCTCAATGTACAAGTGTCGACAGTACCTCTACGCTCAATGTACAAGTGTCGACAGTACCTCTCCGCTCTCATGTACAAGTACCTCTCCGATCCATGTACAAGTACATCTCCGCTCCATGTACAAGTACATCTCCGCTCAATGTACAAGTACCTCTCCGCTCCATGTACAAGTACCTCTCCGCTCCATGTACAAGTACCTCTCCGCTCCATGTACAAGTACCTCTCCGCTCCATGTACAAGTACCTCTCCGCTCAATGTACAAGTACCTCTCCGCTCCATGTACAAGTACCTCTCCGCTCAATGTACAAGTACCTCTCCGCTCCATGTACAAGTACCTCTCCGCTCCATGTACAAGTACCTCTCCGCTCCATGTACAAGTACCTCTCCGCTCCATGTACAAGTACATCTCTGCTCCATGTACAAGTACCTCTCCGCTCAATGTACAAGTACATCTCCGCTCCATGTACAAGTACCTCTCCGCTCCATGTACAAGTACATCTCCGCTCCATGTACAAGTACCTCTCCGCTCCATGTACAAGTACCTCTCCGCTCAATGTACAAGTACATCTCCGCTCCATGTACAAGTACATCTCTGCTCCATGTACAAGTACCTCTCCGCTCAATGTACAAGTACATCTCCGCTCCATGTACAAGTACCTCTCCGCTCCATGTACAAGTACCTCTCCGGTCCATGTACAAGTACCTCTCCGCTCCATGTACAAGTACCTCTCCGCTCCATGTACAAGTACCTCTCCGCTCAATGTCAAGTGTCGACAGTACCTCTCCGCTCCATGTACAAATACCTCTCCGCTCTCATGTACAAGTACCTCTCCGCTCCATGTACAAGTACCTCTCCGCTCAATGTCAAGTGTCGACAGTACCTCTCCGCTCCATGTACAAATACCTCTCCGCTCCATGTACAAGTACCTCTCCGCTCTCATGTACAAGTACCTCTCCGCTCCATGTACAAGTAGCTCTCCGCTCAATGTACAAGTGTCGACAGTACCTTTCCGCTCCATGTACAAATACCTCTCCGCTCTCATGTACAAGTACCTCTCCGCTCCATGTACAAGTACCTCTCCGCTCAATGTACAAATACCTCTCCGCTCCATGTATAAGTACCTCTCCGCTCTATGTACAAGTACCTCTCCGCTCCATGTACAAGTACCTCTCCGCTCAATGTACAAGTACATCTCCGCTCCATGTACAAGTACCTCTCCGCTCCATGTACAAGTACCTCTCCGCTCCATGTACAAGTACCTCTCCGCTCCATGTACAAGTACCTCTCCGCTCAATGTACAAGTACATCTCCGCTCCATGTACAAGTACATCTCTGCTCCATGTACAAGTACCTCTCCGCTCAATGTACAAGTACATCTCCGCTCCATGTACAAGTACCTCTCCGCTCCATGTACAAGTACCTCTCCGGTCCATGTACAAGTACCTCTCCGCTCAATGTACAAGTACCTCTCCGCTCCATGTACAAGTACCTCTCCGCTCCATGTACAAGTACCTCTCCGCTCCATGTACAAGTACCTCTCCGCTCCATGTACAAGTACATCTCTGCTCCATGTACAAGTACCTCTCCGCTCAATGTACAAGTACATCTCCGCTCCATGTACAAGTACCTCTCCGCTCCATGTACAAGTACATCTCCGCTCCATGTACAAGTACCTCTCCGCTCCATGTACAAGTACCTCTCCGCTCAATGTACAAGTACATCTCCGCTCCATGTACAAGTACATCTCTGCTCCATGTACAAGTACCTCTCCGCTCAATGTACAAGTACATCTCCGCTCCATGTACAAGTACCTCTCCGCTCCATGTACAAGTACCTCTCCGGTCCATGTACAAGTACCTCTCCGCTCCATGTACAAGTACCTCTCCGCTCCATGTACAAGTACCTCTCCGCTCAATGTCAAGTGTCGACAGTACCTCTCCGCTCCATGTACAAATACCTCTCCGCTCTCATGTACAAGTACCTCTCCGCTCCATGTACAAGTACCTCTCCGCTCAATGTCAAGTGTCGACAGTACCTCTCCGCTCCATGTACAAATACCTCTCCGCTCCATGTACAAGTACCTCTCCGCTCTCATGTACAAGTACCTCTCCGCTCCATGTACAAGTAGCTCTCCGCTCAATGTACAAGTGTCGACAGTACCTTTCCGCTCCATGTACAAATACCTCTCCGCTCTCATGTACAAGTACCTCTCCGCTCCATGTACAAGTACCTCTCCGCTCAATGTACAAATACCTCTCCGCTCCATGTATAAGTACCTCTCCGCTCTATGTACAAGTACCTCTCCGCTCCATGTACAAGTACCTCTCCGCTCAATGTACAAGTACATCTCCGCTCCATGTACAAGTACCTCTCCGCTCCATGTACAAGTACCTCTCCGCTCCATGTACAAGTACCTCTCCGCTCCATGTACAAGTACCTCTCCGCTCAATGTACAAGTACATCTCCGCTCCATGTACAAGTACATATCTGCTCCATGTACAAGTACCTCTCCGCTCAATGTACAAGTACATCTCCGCTCCATGTACAAGTACCTCTCCGCTCCATGTACAAGTACCTCTCCGGTCCATGTACAAGTACCTCTCCGCTCCATGTACAAGTACCTCTCCGCTCCATGTACAAGTACCTCTCCGCTCAATGTCAAGTGTCGACAGTACCTCTCCGCTCCATGTACAAATACCTCTCCGCTCTCATGTACAAGTACCTCTCCGCTCCATGTACAAGTACCTCTCCGCTCAATGTCAAGTGTCGACAGTACCTCTCCGCTCCATGTACAAATACCTCTCCGCTCCATGTACAAGTACCTCTCCGCTCTCATGTACAAGTACCTCTCCGCTCCATGTACAAGTAGCTCTCCGCTCAATGTACAAGTGTCGACAGTACCTTTCCGCTCCATGTACAAATACCTCTCCGCTCTCATGTACAAGTACCTCTCCGCTCCATGTACAAGTACCTCTCCGCTCAATGTACAAATACCTCTCCGCTCCATGTATAAGTACCTCTCCGCTCTATGTACAAGTACCTCTCCGCTCCATGTACAAGTACCTCTCCGCTCAATGTACAAATACCTCTCCGCTCCATGTACAAGTAGCTCTCCGCTGAATGTACAAGTGTCGACAGTACCTCTCCGCTCAATGTACAAGTACCTCTCCGCTCAATGTACAAATACCTCTCCGCTCCATGTACAAGTACCTCTCCGCTCAATGTCAAGTATCGACAGTACCTCTCCGCTCCATGTACAAGTACCTCTCCGCTGAATGTACAAGTGTCGACAGTACCTCTCCGCTCAATGTACAAGTACCTCTCCGCTCCATGTACAAGTACCTCTCCGCTCTCATGTACAAGTACCTCTCCGCTCCATGTACAAGTACCTCTCCCCTCAATGTACAAGTACCTCTGCGCTCCATGTACAAGTACCTCTCCGCTCAATGTACAAGTACCTCTCCGCTCAATGTACAAGTGTCGACAGTACCTCTCCGCTCCATGTACAAGTACCTCTCCGCTCAATGTACAAGTGTCGACAGTACCTCTACGCTCAATGTACAAGTGTCGACAGTACCTCTCCGCTCTCATGTACAAGTACCTCTCCGATCCATGTACAAGTACATCTCCGCTCCATGTACAAGTACATCTCCGCTCAATGTACAAGTACCTCTCCGCTCCATGTACAAGTACCTCTCCGCTCCATGTACAAGTACCTCTCCGCTCCATGTACAAGTACCTCTCCGCTCCATGTACAAGTACCTCTCCGCTCAATGTACAAGTACCTCTCCGCTCCATGTACAAGTACCTCTCCGCTCAATGTACAAGTACCTCTCCGCTCCATGTACAAGTACCTCTCCGCTCCATGTACAAGTACCTCTCCGCTCCATGTACAAGTACCTCTCCGCTCCATGTACAAGTACATCTCTGCTCCATGTACAAGTACCTCTCCGCTCAATGTACAAGTACATCTCCGCTCCATGTACAAGTACCTCTCCGCTCCATGTACAAGTACATCTCCGCTCCATGTACAAGTACCTCTCCGCTCCATGTACAAGTACCTCTCCGCTCAATGTACAAGTACATCTCCGCTCCATGTACAAGTACATCTCTGCTCCATGTACAAGTACCTCTCCGCTCAATGTACAAGTACATCTCCGCTCCATGTACAAGTACCTCTCCGCTCCATGTACAAGTACCTCTCCGGTCCATGTACAAGTACCTCTCCGCTCCATGTACAAGTACCTCTCCGCTCCATGTACAAGTACCTCTCCGCTCAATGTCAAGTGTCGACAGTACCTCTCCGCTCCATGTACAAATACCTCTCCGCTCTCATGTACAAGTACCTCTCCGCTCCATGTACAAGTACCTCTCCGCTCAATGTCAAGTGTCGACAGTACCTCTCCGCTCCATGTACAAATACCTCTCCGCTCCATGTACAAGTACCTCTCCGCTCTCATGTACAAGTACCTCTCCGCTCCATGTACAAGTAGCTCTCCGCTCAATGTACAAGTGTCGACAGTACCTTTCCGCTCCATGTACAAATACCTCTCCGCTCTCATGTACAAGTACCTCTCCGCTCCATGTACAAGTACCTCTCCGCTCAATGTACAAATACCTCTCCGCTCCATGTATAAGTACCTCTCCGCTCCATGTACAAGTACCTCTCCGCTCAATGTACAAATACCTCTCCGCTCCATGTACAAGTAGCTCTCCGCTGAATGTACAAGTGTCGACAGTACCTCTCCGCTCAATGTACAAGTACCTCTCCGCTCAATGTACAAATACCTCTCCGCTCCATGTACAAGTACCTCTCCGCTCAATGTCAAGTATCGACAGTACCTCTCCGCTCCATGTACAAGTACCTCTCCGCTGAATGTACAAGTGTCGACAGTACCTCTCCGCTCAATGTACAAGTACCTCTCCGCTCCATGTACAAGTACCTCTCCGCTCTCATGTACAAGTACCTCTCCGCTCCATGTACAAGTACCTCTCCGCTCAATGTACAAGTACCTCTGCGCTCCATGTACAAGTACCTCTCCGCTCAATGTACAAGTACCTCTCCGCTCAATGTACAAGTGTCGACAGTACCTCTCCGCTCCATGTACCAGTACCTCTCCGCTCAATGTACAAGTACATCTCCACTCCATGTACAAGTACCTCTCCGCTCAATGTACAAGTACATCTCCGCTCCATGTACCAGTACCTCTCCGCTCAATGTACAAGTACATCTCCACTCCATGTACAAGTACCTCTCCGCTCAATGTACAAGTACCTCTCCGCTCAATGTACAAGTGTCGACAGTACCTCTCCGCTCCATGTACAAGTACCTCTCCGCTCAATGTACAAGTGTCGACAGTACCTCTACGCTCAATGTACAAGTGTCGACAGTACCTCTCCGCTCTCATGTACAAGTACCTCTCCGATCCATGTACAAGTACATCTCCGCTCCATGTACAAGTACATCTCCGCTCAATGTACAAGTACCTCTCCGCTCCATGTACAAGTACCTCTCCGCTCCATGTACAAGTACCTCTCCGCTCCATGTACAAGTACCTCTCCGCTCAATGTACAAGTACCTCTCCGCTCCATGTACAAGTACCTCTCCGCTCAATGTACAAGTACCTCTCCGCTCCATGTACAAGTACCTCTCCGCTCCATGTACAAGTACCTCTCCGCTCCATGTACAAGTACCTCTCCGCTCCATGTACAAGTACATCTCTGCTCCATGTACAAGTACCTCTCCGCTCAATGTACAAGTACATCTCCGCTCCATGTACAAGTACCTCTCCGCTCCATGTACAAGTACCTCTCCGCTCCATGTACAAGTACCTCTCCGCTCCATGTACAAGTACCTCTCCGCTCAATGTACAAGTACATCTCCGCTCCATGTACAAGTACATCTCTGCTCCATGTACAAGTACCTCTCCGCTCAATGTACAAGTACATCTCCGCTCCATGTACAAGTACCTCTCCGCTCCATGTACAAGTACCTCTCCGGTCCATGTACAAGTACCTCTCCGCTCCATGTACAAGTACCTCTCCGCTCCATGTACAAGTACCTCTCCGCTCAATGTCAAGTGTCGACAGTACCTCTCCGCTCCATGTACAAATACCTCTCCGCTCTCATGTACAAGTACCTCTCCGCTCCATGTACAAGTACCTCTCCGCTCAATGTCAAGTGTCGACAGTACCTCTCCGCTCCATGTACAAATACCTCTCCGCTCCATGTACAAGTACCTCTCCGCTCTCATGTACAAGTACCTCTCCGCTCCATGTACAAGTAGCTCTCCGCTCAATGTACAAGTGTCGACAGTACCTTTCCGCTCCATGTACAAATACCTCTCCGCTCTCATGTACAAGTACCTCTCCGCTCCATGTACAAGTACCTCTCCGCTCAATGTACAAATACCTCTCCGCTCCATGTATAAGTACCTCTCCGCTCTATGTACAAGTACCTCTCCGCTCCATGTACAAGTACCTCTCCGCTCAATGTACAAATACCTCTCCGCTCCATGTACAAGTAGCTCTCCGCTGAATGTACAAGTGTCGACAGTACCTCTCCGCTCAATGTACAAGTACCTCTCCGCTCAATGTACAAATACCTCTCCGCTCCATGTACAAGTACCTCTCCGCTCAATGTCAAGTATCGACAGTACCTCTCCGCTCCATGTACAAGTACCTCTCCGCTCTCATGTACAAGTACCTCTCCGATCCATGTACAAGTACATCTCCGCTCCATGTACAAGTACATCTCCGCTCAATGTACAAGTACCTCTCCGCTCCATGTACAAGTACCTCTCCGCTCCATGTACAAGTACCTCTCCGCTCCATGTACAAGTACCTCTCCGCTCCATGTACAAGTACCTCTCCGCTCAATGTACAAGTACCTCTCCGCTCCATGTACAAGTACCTCTCCGCTCAATGTACAAGTACCTCTCCGCTCCATGTACAAGTACCTCTCCGCTCCATGTACAAGTACCTCTCCGCTCCATGTACAAGTACCTCTCCGCTCCATGTACAAGTACATCTCTGCTCCATGTACAAGTACCTCTCCGCTCAATGTACAAGTACATCTCCGCTCCATGTACAAGTACCTCTCCGCTCCATGTACAAGTACATCTCCGCTCCATGTACAAGTACCTCTCCGCTCCATGTACAAGTACCTCTCCGCTCAATGTACAAGTACATCTCCGCTCCATGTACAAGTACATCTCTGCTCCATGTACAAGTACCTCTCCGCTCAATGTACAAGTACATCTCCGCTCCATGTACAAGTACCTCTCCGCTCCATGTACAAGTACCTCTCCGGTCCATGTACAAGTACCTCTCCGCTCCATGTACAAGTACCTCTCCGCTCCATGTACAAGTACCTCTCCGCTCAATGTCAAGTGTCGACAGTACCTCTCCGCTCCATGTACAAATACCTCTCCGCTCTCATGTACAAGTACCTCTCCGCTCCATGTACAAGTACCTCTCCGCTCAATGTCAAGTGTCGACAGTACCTCTCCGCTCCATGTACAAATACCTCTCCGCTCCATGTACAAGTACCTCTCCGCTCTCATGTACAAGTACCTCTCCGCTCCATGTACAAGTAGCTCTCCGCTCAATGTACAAGTGTCGACAGTACCTTTCCGCTCCATGTACAAATACCTCTCCGCTCTCATGTACAAGTACCTCTCCGCTCCATGTACAAGTACCTCTCCGCTCAATGTACAAATACCTCTCCGCTCCATGTATAAGTACCTCTCCGCTCCATGTACAAGTACCTCTCCGCTCAATGTACAAATACCTCTCCGCTCCATGTACAAGTAGCTCTCCGCTGAATGTACAAGTGTCGACAGTACCTCTCCGCTCAATGTACAAGTACCTCTCCGCTCAATGTACAAATACCTCTCCGCTCCATGTACAAGTACCTCTCCGCTCAATGTCAAGTATCGACAGTACCTCTCCGCTCCATGTACAAGTACCTCTCCGCTGAATGTACAAGTGTCGACAGTACCTCTCCGCTCAATGTACAAGTACCTCTCCGCTCCATGTACAAGTACCTCTCCGCTCTCATGTACAAGTACCTCTCCGCTCCATGTACAAGTACCTCTCCGCTCAATGTACAAGTACCTCTGCGCTCCATGTACAAGTACCTCTCCGCTCAATGTACAAGTACCTCTCCGCTCAATGTACAAGTGTCGACAGTACCTCTCCGCTCCATGTACCAGTACCTCTCCGCTCAATGTACAAGTACATCTCCACTCCATGTACAAGTACCTCTCCGCTCAATGTACAAGTACATCTCCGCTCCATGTACCAGTACCTCTCCGCTCAATGTACAAGTACATCTCCACTCCATGTACAAGTACCTCTCCGCTCAATGTACAAGTACCTCTCCGCTCAATGTACAAGTGTCGACAGTACCTCTCCGCTCCATGTACAAGTACCTCTCCGCTCAATGTACAAGTGTCGACAGTACCTCTACGCTCAATGTACAAGTGTCGACAGTACCTCTCCGCTCTCATGTACAAGTACCTCTCCGATCCATGTACAAGTACATCTCCGCTCCATGTACAAGTACATCTCCGCTCAATGTACAAGTACCTCTCCGCTCCATGTACAAGTACCTCTCCGCTCCATGTACAAGTACCTCTCCGCTCCATGTACAAGTACCTCTCCGCTCAATGTACAAGTACCTCTCCGCTCCATGTACAAGTACCTCTCCGCTCAATGTACAAGTACCTCTCCGCTCCATGTACAAGTACCTCTCCGCTCCATGTACAAGTACCTCTCCGCTCCATGTACAAGTACCTCTCCGCTCCATGTACAAGTACATCTCTGCTCCATGTACAAGTACCTCTCCGCTCAATGTACAAGTACATCTCCGCTCCATGTACAAGTACCTCTCCGCTCCATGTACAAGTACCTCTCCGCTCCATGTACAAGTACCTCTCCGCTCCATGTACAAGTACCTCTCCGCTCAATGTACAAGTACATCTCCGCTCCATGTACAAGTACATCTCTGCTCCATGTACAAGTACCTCTCCGCTCAATGTACAAGTACATCTCCGCTCCATGTACAAGTACCTCTCCGCTCCATGTACAAGTACCTCTCCGGTCCATGTACAAGTACCTCTCCGCTCCATGTACAAGTACCTCTCCGCTCCATGTACAAGTACCTCTCCGCTCAATGTCAAGTGTCGACAGTACCTCTCCGCTCCATGTACAAATACCTCTCCGCTCTCATGTACAAGTACCTCTCCGCTCCATGTACAAGTACCTCTCCGCTCAATGTCAAGTGTCGACAGTACCTCTCCGCTCCATGTACAAATACCTCTCCGCTCCATGTACAAGTACCTCTCCGCTCTCATGTACAAGTACCTCTCCGCTCCATGTACAAGTAGCTCTCCGCTCAATGTACAAGTGTCGACAGTACCTTTCCGCTCCATGTACAAATACCTCTCCGCTCTCATGTACAAGTACCTCTCCGCTCCATGTACAAGTACCTCTCCGCTCAATGTACAAATACCTCTCCGCTCCATGTATAAGTACCTCTCCGCTCTATGTACAAGTACCTCTCCGCTCCATGTACAAGTACCTCTCCGCTCAATGTACAAATACCTCTCCGCTCCATGTACAAGTAGCTCTCCGCTGAATGTACAAGTGTCGACAGTACCTCTCCGCTCAATGTACAAGTACCTCTCCGCTCAATGTACAAATACCTCTCCGCTCCATGTACAAGTACCTCTCCGCTCAATGTCAAGTATCGACAGTACCTCTCCGCTCCATGTACAAGTACCTCTCCGCTGAATGTACAAGTGTCGACAGTACCTCTCCGCTCAATGTACAAGTACCTCTCCGCTCCATGTACAAGTACCTCTCCGCTCTCATGTACAAGTACCTCTCCGCTCCATGTACAAGTACCTCTCCCCTCAATGTACAAGTACCTCTGCGCTCCATGTACAAGTACCTCTCCGCTCAATGTACAAGTACCTCTCCGCTCAATGTACAAGTGTCGACAGTACCTCTCCGCTCCATGTACAAGTACCTCTCCGCTCAATGTACAAGTGTCGACAGTACCTCTACGCTCAATGTACAAGTGTCGACAGTACCTCTCCGCTCTCATGTACAAGTACCTCTCCGATCCATGTACAAGTACATCTCCGCTCCATGTACAAGTACATCTCCGCTCAATGTACAAGTACCTCTCCGCTCCATGTACAAGTACCTCTCCGCTCCATGTACAAGTACCTCTCCGCTCCATGTACAAGTACCTCTCCGCTCCATGTACAAGTACCTCTCCGCTCAATGTACAAGTACCTCTCCGCTCCATGTACAAGTACCTCTCCGCTCAATGTACAAGTACCTCTCCGCTCCATGTACAAGTACCTCTCCGCTCCATGTACAAGTACCTCTCCGCTCCATGTACAAGTACCTCTCCGCTCCATGTACAAGTACATCTCTGCTCCATGTACAAGTACCTCTCCGCTCAATGTACAAGTACATCTCCGCTCCATGTACAAGTACCTCTCCGCTCCATGTACAAGTACATCTCCGCTCCATGTACAAGTACCTCTCCGCTCCATGTACAAGTACCTCTCCGCTCAATGTACAAGTACATCTCCGCTCCATGTACAAGTACATCTCTGCTCCATGTACAAGTACCTCTCCGCTCAATGTACAAGTACATCTCCGCTCCATGTACAAGTACCTCTCCGCTCCATGTACAAGTACCTCTCCGGTCCATGTACAAGTACCTCTCCGCTCCATGTACAAGTACCTCTCCGCTCCATGTACAAGTACCTCTCCGCTCAATGTCAAGTGTCGACAGTACCTCTCCGCTCCATGTACAAATACCTCTCCGCTCTCATGTACAAGTACCTCTCCGCTCCATGTACAAGTACCTCTCCGCTCAATGTCAAGTGTCGACAGTACCTCTCCGCTCCATGTACAAATACCTCTCCGCTCCATGTACAAGTACCTCTCCGCTCTCATGTACAAGTACCTCTCCGCTCCATGTACAAGTAGCTCTCCGCTCAATGTACAAGTGTCGACAGTACCTTTCCGCTCCATGTACAAATACCTCTCCGCTCTCATGTACAAGTACCTCTCCGCTCCATGTACAAGTACCTCTCCGCTCAATGTACAAATACCTCTCCGCTCCATGTATAAGTACCTCTCCGCTCTATGTACAAGTACCTCTCCGCTCCATGTACAAGTACCTCTCCGCTCAATGTACAAGTACATCTCCGCTCCATGTACAAGTACCTCTCCGCTCCATGTACAAGTACCTCTCCGCTCCATGTACAAGTACCTCTCCGCTCCATGTACAAGTACCTCTCCGCTCAATGTACAAGTACATCTCCGCTCCATGTACAAGTACATCTCTGCTCCATGTACAAGTACCTCTCCGCTCAATGTACAAGTACATCTCCGCTCCATGTACAAGTACCTCTCCGCTCCATGTACAAGTACCTCTCCGGTCCATGTACAAGTACCTCTCCGCTCCATGTACAAGTACCTCTCCGCTCCATGTACAAGTACCTCTCCGCTCAATGTCAAGTGTCGACAGTACCTCTCCGCTCCATGTACAAATACCTCTCCGCTCTCATGTACAAGTACCTCTCCGCTCCATGTACAAGTACCTCTCCGCTCAATGTCAAGTGTCGACAGTACCTCTCCGCTCCATGTACAAATACCTCTCCGCTCCATGTACAAGTACCTCTCCGCTCTCATGTACAAGTACCTCTCCGCTCCATGTACAAGTAGCTCTCCGCTCAATGTACAAGTGTCGACAGTACCTTTCCGCTCCATGTACAAATACCTCTCCGCTCTCATGTACAAGTACCTCTCCGCTCCATGTACAAGTACCTCTCCGCTCAATGTACAAATACCTCTCCGCTCCATGTATAAGTACCTCTCCGCTCTATGTACAAGTACCTCTCCGCTCCATGTACAAGTACCTCTCCGCTCAATGTACAAATACCTCTCCGCTCCATGTACAAGTAGCTCTCCGCTGAATGTACAAGTGTCGACAGTACCTCTCCGCTCAATGTACAAGTACCTCTCCGCTCAATGTACAAATACCTCTCCGCTCCATGTACAAGTACCTCTCCGCTCAATGTCAAGTATCGACAGTACCTCTCCGCTCCATGTACAAGTACCTCTCCGCTGAATGTACAAGTGTCGACAGTACCTCTCCGCTCAATGTACAAGTACCTCTCCGCTCCATGTACAAGTACCTCTCCGCTCTCATGTACAAGTACCTCTCCGCTCCATGTACAAGTACCTCTCCGCTCAATGTACAAGTACCTCTGCGCTCCATGTACAAGTACCTCTCCGCTCAATGTACAAGTACCTCTCCGCTCAATGTACAAGTGTCGACAGTACCTCTCCGCTCCATGTACAAGTACCTCTCCGCTCAATGTACAAGTGTCGACAGTACCTCTACGCTCAATGTACAAGTGTCGACAGTACCTCTCCGCTCTCATGTACAAGTACCTCTCCGATCCATGTACAAGTACATCTCCGCTCCATGTACAAGTACATCTCCGCTCAATGTACAAGTACCTCTCCGCTCCATGTACAAGTACCTCTCCGCTCCATGTACAAGTACCTCTCCGCTCCATGTACAAGTACCTCTCCGCTCCATGTACAAGTACCTCTCCGCTCAATGTACAAGTACCTCTCCGCTCCATGTACAAGTACCTCTCCGCTCAATGTACAAGTACCTCTCCGCTCCATGTACAAGTACATCTCCGCTCCATGTACAAGTACCTCTCCGCTCCATGTACAAGTACCTCTCCGCTCCATGTACAAGTACATCTCTGCTCCATGTACAAGTACCTCTCCGCTCAATGTACAAGTACATCTCCGCTCCATGTACAAGTACCTCTCCGCTCCATGTACAAGTACATCTCCGCTCCATGTACAAGTACCTCTCCGCTCCATGTACAAGTACCTCTCCGCTCAATGTACAAGTACATCTCCGCTCCATGTACAAGTACATCTCTGCTCCATGTACAAGTACCTCTCCGCTCAATGTACAAGTACATCTCCGCTCCATGTACAAGTACCTCTCCGCTCCATGTACAAGTACCTCTCCGGTCCATGTACAAGTACCTCTCCGCTCCATGTACAAGTACCTCTCCGCTCCATGTACAAGTACCTCTCCGCTCAATGTCAAGTGTCGACAGTACCTCTCCGCTCCATGTACAAATACCTCTCCGCTCTCATGTACAAGTACCTCTCCGCTCCATGTACAAGTACCTCTCCGCTCAATGTCAAGTGTCGACAGTACCTCTCCGCTCCATGTACAAATACCTCTCCGCTCCATGTACAAGTACCTCTCCGCTCTCATGTACAAGTACCTCTCCGCTCCATGTACAAGTAGCTCTCCGCTCAATGTACAAGTGTCGACAGTACCTTTCCGCTCCATGTACAAATACCTCTCCGCTCTCATGTACAAGTACCTCTCCGCTCCATGTACAAGTACCTCTCCGCTCAATGTACAAATACCTCTCCGCTCCATGTATAAGTACCTCTCCGCTCTATGTACAAGTACCTCTCCGCTCCATGTACAAGTACCTCTCCGCTCAATGTACAAATACCTCTCCGCTCCATGTACAAGTAGCTCTCCGCTGAATGTACAAGTGTCGACAGTACATCTCCGCTCAATGTACAAGTACCTCTCCGCTCAATGTACAAATACCTCTCCGCTCCATGTACAAGTACCTCTCCGCTCAATGTCAAGTATCGACAGTACCTCTCCGCTCCATGTACAAGTACCTCTCCGCTGAATGTACAAGTGTCGACAGTACCTCTCCGCTCAATGTACAAGTACCTCTCCGCTCCATGTACAAGTACCTCTCCGCTCTCATGTACAAGTACCTCTCCGCTCCATGTACAAGTACCTCTCCGCTCAATGTACAAGTACCTCTGCGCTCCATGTACAAGTACCTCTCCGCTCAATGTACAAGTACCTCTCCGCTCAATGTACAAGTGTCGACAGTACCTCTCCGCTCCATGTACAAGTACCTCTCCGCTCAATGTACAAGTGTCGACAGTACCTCTACGCTCAATGTACAAGTGTCGACAGTACCTCTCCGCTCTCATGTACAAGTACCTCTCCGATCCATGTACAAGTACATCTCCGCTCCATGTACAAGTACATCTCCGCTCAATGTACAAGTACCTCTCCGCTCCATGTACAAGTACCTCTCCGCTCCATGTACAAGTACCTCTCCGCTCCATGTACAAGTACCTCTCCGCTCCATGTACAAGTACCTCTCCGCTCAATGTACAAGTACCTCTCCGCTCCATGTACAAGTACCTCTCCGCTCAATGTACAAGTACCTCTCCGCTCCATGTACAAGTACCTCTCCGCTCCATGTACAAGTACCTCTCCGCTCCATGTACAAGTACCTCTCCGCTCCATGTACAAGTACATCTCTGCTCCATGTACAAGTACCTCTCCGCTCAATGTACAAGTACATCTCCGCTCCATGTACAAGTACCTCTCCGCTCCATGTACAAGTACATCTCCGCTCCATGTACAAGTACCTCTCCGCTCCATGTACAAGTACCTCTCCGCTCAATGTACAAGTACATCTCCGCTCCATGTACAAGTACATCTCTGCTCCATGTACAAGTACCTCTCCGCTCAATGTACAAGTACATCTCCGCTCCATGTACAAGTACCTCTCCGCTCCATGTACAAGTACCTCTCCGGTCCATGTACAAGTACCTCTCCGCTCCATGTACAAGTACCTCTCCGCTCCATGTACAAGTACCTCTCCGCTCAATGTCAAGTGTCGACAGTACCTCTCCGCTCCATGTACAAATACCTCTCCGCTCTCATGTACAAGTACCTCTCCGCTCCATGTACAAGTACCTCTCCGCTCAATGTCAAGTGTCGACAGTACCTCTCCGCTCCATGTACAAATACCTCTCCGCTCCATGTACAAGTACCTCTCCGCTCTCATGTACAAGTACCTCTCCGCTCCATGTACAAGTAGCTCTCCGCTCAATGTACAAGTGTCGACAGTACCTTTCCGCTCCATGTACAAATACCTCTCCGCTCTCATGTACAAGTACCTCTCCGCTCCATGTACAAGTACCTCTCCGCTCAATGTACAAATACCTCTCCGCTCCATGTATAAGTACCTCTCCGCTCTATGTACAAGTACCTCTCCGCTCCATGTACAAGTACCTCTCCGCTCAATGTACAAATACCTCTCCGCTCCATGTACAAGTAGCTCTCCGCTGAATGTACAAGTGTCGACAGTACCTCTCCGCTCAATGTACAAGTACCTCTCCGCTCAATGTACAAATACCTCTCCGCTCCATGTACAAGTACCTCTCCGCTCAATGTCAAGTATCGACAGTACCTCTCCGCTCCATGTACAAGTACCTCTCCGCTGAATGTACAAGTGTCGACAGTACCTCTCCGCTCAATGTACAAGTACCTCTCCGCTCCATGTACAAGTACATCTCCGCTCTCATGTACAAGTACATCTCCGCTCCATGTACAAGTACCTCTCCGCTCAATGTACAAGTACCTCTGCGCTCCATGTACAAGTACCTCTCCGCTCAATGTACAAGTACCTCTCCGCTCAATGTACAAGTGTCGACATTACCTCTCCGCTCCGTGTACAAGTACCTCTCCGCTCAATGTACAAGTGTCGACAGTACCTCTACGCTCAATGTACAAGTGTCGACAGTACCTCTCCGCTCTCATGTACAAGTACCTCTCCGATCCATGTACAAGTACATCTCCGCTCCATGTACAAGTACATCTCCGCTCAATGTACAAGTACCTCTCCGCTCCATGTACAAGTACCTCTCCGCTCCATGTACAAGTACCTCTCCGCTCCATGTACAAGTACCTCTCCGCTCCATGTACAAGTACCTCTCCGCTCAATGTACAAGTACCTCTCCGCTCCATGTACAAGTACCTCTCCGCTCAATGTACAAGTACCTCTCCGCTCCATGTACAAGTACCTCTCCGCTCCATGTACAAGTACCTCTCCGCTCCATGTACAAGTACCTCTCCGCTCAATGTCAAGTATCGACAGTACCTCTCCGCTCCATGTACAAGTACCTCTCCGCTGAATGTACAAGTGTCGACAGTACCTCTCCGCTCAATGTACAAGTACCTCTCCGCTCCATGTACAAGTACCTCTCCGCTCTCATGTACAAGTACCTCTCCGCTCCATGTACAAGTACCTCTCCGCTCAATGTACAAGTACCTCTGCGCTCCATGTACAAGTACCTCTCCGCTCAATGTACAAGTACCTCTCCGCTCAATGTACAAGTGTCGACAGTACCTCTCCGCTCCATGTACAAGTACCTCTCCGCTCAATGTACAAGTGTCGACAGTACCTCTACGCTCAATGTACAAGTGTCGACAGTACCTCTCCGCTCTCATGTACAAGTACCTCTCCGATCCATGTACAAGTACATCTCCGCTCCATGTACAAGTACATCTCCGCTCAATGTACAAGTACCTCTCCGCTCCATGTACAAGTACCTCTCCGCTCCATGTACAAGTACCTCTCCGCTCCATGTACAAGTACCTCTCCGCTCCATGTACAAGTACCTCTCCGCTCAATGTACAAGTACCTCTCCGCTCCATGTACAAGTACCTCTCCGCTCCATGTACAAGTACCTCTCCGCTCCATGTACAAGTACCTCTCCGCTCAATGTACAAGTACCTCTCCGCTCCATGTACAAGTACCTCTCCGCTCCATGTACAAGTACCTCTCCGCTCCATGTACAAGTACCTCTCCGCTCAATGTACAAGTACCTCTCCGCTCCCTGTACAAGTACATCTCCGCTCCATGTACAAGTACCTCTCCGCTCCATGTACAAGTACCTCTCCGCTCAATGTACAAGTGTCGACAGTACCTCTCCGCTCCATGTACAAGTACCTCTCCGCTCCATGTACAAGTACCTCTCCGCTCAATGTACAAGTGTCGACAGTACCTCTCCGCTCCATCTACAAGTACCTCTCCGCTCAATGTACAAGTACCTCTCCGCTGAATGTACAAGTACCTCTCCGCTCCATGTACAAGTACCTCTCCGCTCCATGTACAAATACCTCTCCGCTCCATGTACAAGTACCTCTCCGCTCCATGTACAAGCACCTCTCCGCTACATGTACAAGTACCTCTCCGCTCCATGTACAAGTACCTCTCCGCTCCATGTACAAGTACCTCTCCGCTCAATGTACAAGTACCTCTCCGCTCCATGTACAAATACCTCTCCGCTCCATGTACAAATACCTCTCCGCTCCATGTACAAGTACCTCTCCGCTCCATGTACCAGTACCTCTCCGCTCAATGTACAAGTACATCTCCGCTCAATGTACAAGTACATCTCCGCTCAATGTACAAGTACGTCTCCGCTCAATGTACAAGTACCTCTCCGCTCAATGTACAAGTACCTCTCCGCTCCATGTACAAGTACCTCTCCGCTCAATGTACAAGTACATCTCCGCTCCATGTACCAGTACCTCTCCGCTCAATGTACAAGTACCTCTCCGCTCAATGTACAAGTACATCTCCGCTCCATGTACAAGTACGTCTCCGCTCAATGTATAAGTACCTCTCCGCTCCATGTACAAGTACCTCTCCGCTCCATGTACAAGTACATCTCCGCTCCATGTACAAGTACATCTCCGCTCCATGTACAAGTACCTCTCCGCTCCATGTACAAGTACCTCTCCGCTCCATGTACAAGTACATCTCCGCTCCATGTACAAGTACCTCTCCGCTCAATGTACAAGTACATCTCCGCTCCATGTACAAGTACATCTCCACTCCATGTACAAGTACCTCTCCGCTCAATGTACAAGTACATCTCCGCTCCATGTACCAGTACCTCTCCGCTCAATGTACAAGTACATCTCCACTCCATGTACAAGTACCTCTCCGCTCAATGTACAAGTACATCTCCGCTCCATGTACCAGTACCTCTCCGCTCAATGTACAAGTACATCTCCACTCCATGTACAAGTACCTCTCCGCTCAATGTACAAGTACCTCTCCGCTCCATGTACAAGTACCTCTCCGCTCAATGTCAAGTGTCGACAGTACCTCTCCGCTCCATGTACAAATACCTCTCCGCTCTCATGTACAAGTACCTCTCCGCTCCATGTACAAGTACCTCTCCGCTCAATGTCAAGTGTCGACAGTACCTCTCCGCTCCATGTACAAATACCTCTCCGCTCCATGTACAAGTACCTCTCCGCTCTCATGTACAAGTACCTCTCCGCTCCATGTACAAGTAGCTCTCCGCTCAATGTACAAGTGTCGACAGTACCTTTCCGCTCCATGTACAAATACCTCTCCGCTCTCATGTACAAGTACCTCTCCGCTCCATGTACAAGTACCTCTCCGCTCAATGTACAAATACCTCTCCGCTCCATGTATAAGTACCTCTCCGCTCTATGTACAAGTACCTCTCCGCTCCATGTACAAGTACCTCTCCGCTCAATGTACAAATACCTCTCCGCTCCATGTACAAGTAGCTCTCCGCTGAATGTACAAGTGTCGACAGTACCTCTCCGCTCAATGTACAAGTACCTCTCCGCTCAATGTACAAATACCTCTCCGCTCCATGTACAAGTACCTCTCCGCTCAATGTCAAGTATCGACAGTACCTCTCCGCTCCATGTACAAGTACCTCTCCGCTGAATGTACAAGTGTCGACAGTACCTCTCCGCTCAATGTACAAGTACCTCTCCGCTCCATGTACAAGTACCTCTCCGCTCTCATGTACAAGTACCTCTCCGCTCCATGTACAAGTACCTCTCCGCTCAATGTACAAGTACCTCTGCGCTCCATGTACAAGTACCTCTCCGCTCAATGTACAAGTACCTCTCCGCTCAATGTACAAGTGTCGACAGTACCTCTCCGCTCCATGTACAAGTACCTCTCCGCTCAATGTACAAGTGTCGACAGTACCTCTACGCTCAATGTACAAGTGTCGACAGTACCTCTCCGCTCTCATGTACAAGTACCTCTCCGATCCATGTACAAGTACATCTCTGCTCCATGTACAAGTACATCTCCGCTCAATGTACAAGTACCTCTCCGCTCCATGTACAAGTACCTCTCCGCTCCATGTACAAGTACCTCTCCGCTCCATGTACAAGTACCTCTCCGCTCCATGTACAAGTACCTCTCCGCTCAATGTACAAGTACCTCTCCGCTCCATGTACAAGTACCTCTCCGCTCAATGTACAAGTACCTCTCCGCTCCATGTACAAGTACCTCTCCGCTCCATGTACAAGTACCTCTCCGCTCCATGTACAAGTACCTCTCCGCTCCATGTACAAGTACATCTCTGCTCCATGTACAAGTACCTCTCCGCTCAATGTACAAGTACATCTCCGCTCCATGTACAAGTACCTCTCCGCTCCATGTACAAGTACATCTCCGCTCCATGTACAAGTACCTCTCCGCTCCATGTACAAGTACCTCTCCGCTCAATGTACAAGTACATCTCCGCTCCATGTACAAGTACATCTCTGCTCCATGTACAAGTACCTCTCCGCTCAATGTACAAGTACATCTCCGCTCCATGTACAAGTACCTCTCCGCTCCATGTACAAGTACCTCTCCGGTCCATGTACAAGTACCTCTCCGCTCCATGTACAAGTACCTCTCCGCTCCATGTACAAGTACCTCTCCGCTCAATGTCAAGTGTCGACAGTACCTCTCCGCTCCATGTACAAATACCTCTCCGCTCTCATGTACAAGTACCTCTCCGCTCCATGTACAAGTACCTCTCCGCTCAATGTCAAGTGTCGACAGTACCTCTCCGCTCCATGTACAAATACCTCTCCGCTCCATGTACAAGTACCTCTCCGCTCCATGTACAAGTACATCTCCGCTCCATGTACAAGTACCTCTCCGCTCCATGTACAAGTACCTCTCCGCTCAATGTACAAGTACATCTCCGCTCCATGTACAAGTACATCTCTGCTCCATGTACAAGTACCTCTCCGCTCAATGTACAAGTACATCTCCGCTCCATGTACAAGTACCTCTCCGCTCCATGTACAAGTACCTCTCCGGTCCATGTACAAGTACCTCTCCGCTCCATGTACAAGTACCTCTCCGCTCCATGTACAAGTACCTCTCCGCTCAATGTCAAGTGTCGACAGTACCTCTCCGCTCCATGTACAAATACCTCTCCGCTCTCATGTACAAGTACCTCTCCGCTCCATGTACAAGTACCTCTCCGCTCAATGTCAAGTGTCGACAGTACCTCTCCGCTCCATGTACAAATACCTCTCCGCTCCATGTACAAGTACCTCTCCGCTCTCATGTACAAGTACCTCTCCGCTCCATGTACAAGTAGCTCTCCGCTCAATGTACAAGTGTCGACAGTACCTTTCCGCTCCATGTACAACTACCTCTCCGCTCTCATGTACAAGTACCTCTCCGCTCCATGTACAAGTACCTCTCCGCTCAATGTACAAATACCTCTCCGCTCCATGTATAAGTACCTCTCCGCTCTATGTACAAGTACCTCTCCGCTCCATGTACAAGTACCTCTCCGCTCAATGTACAAATACCTCTCCGCTCCATGTACAAGTAGCTCTCCGCTGAATGTACAAGTGTCGACAGTACCTCTCCGCTCAATGTACAAGTACCTCTCCGCTCAATGTACAAATACCTCTCCGCTCCATGTACAAGTACCTCTCCGCTCAATGTCAAGTATCGACAGTACCTCTCCGCTCCATGTACAAGTACCTCTCCGCTGAATGTACAAGTGTCGACAGTACCTCTCCGCTCAATGTACAAGTACCTCTCCGCTCCATGTACAAGTACCTCTCCGCTCTCATGTACAAGTACCTCTCCGCTCCATGTACAAGTACCTCTCCGCTCAATGTACAAGTACCTCTGCGCTCCATGTACAAGTACCTCTCCGCTCAATGTACAAGTACCTCTCCGCTCAATGTACAAGTGTCGACAGTACCTCTCCGCTCCATGTACAAGTACCTCTCCGCTCAATGTACAAGTGTCGACAGTACCTCTACGCTCAATGTACAAGTGTCGACAGTACCTCTCCGCTCTCATGTACAAGTACCTCTCCGATCCATGTACAAGTACATCTCCGCTCCATGTACAAGTACATCTCCGCTCAATGTACAAGTACCTCTCCGCTCCATGTACAAGTACCTCTCCGCTCCATGTACAAGTACCTCTCCGCTCCATGTACAAGTACCTCTCCGCTCCATGTACAAGTACCTCTCCGCTCAATGTACAAGTACCTCTCCGCTCCATGTACAAGTACCTCTCCGCTCAATGTACAAGTACCTCTCCGCTCCATGTACAAGTACCTCTCCGCTCCATGTACAAGTACCTCTCCGCTCCATGTACAAGTACCTCTCCGCTCCATGTACAAGTACATCTCTGCTCCATGTACAAGTACCTCTCCGCTCAATGTACAAGTACATCTCCGCTCCATGTACAAGTACCTCTCCGCTCCATGTACAAGTACATCTCCGCTCCATGTACAAGTACCTCTCCGCTCCATGTACAAGTACCTCTCCGCTCAATGTACAAGTACATCTCCGCTCCATGTACAAGTACATCTCTGCTCCATGTACAAGTACCTCTCCGCTCAATGTACAAGTACATCTCCGCTCCATGTACAAGTACCTCTCCGCTCCATGTACAAGTACCTCTCCGGTCAATGTACAAGTACCTCTCCGCTCCATGTACAAGTACCTCTCCGCTCCATGTACAAGTACCTCTCCGCTCAATGTCAAGTGTCGACAGTACCTCTCCGCTCCATGTACAAATACCTCTCCGCTCTCATGTACAAGTACCTCTCCGCTCCATGTACAAGTACCTCTCCGCTCAATGTCAAGTGTCGACAGTACCTCTCCGCTCCATGTACAAATACCTCTCCGCTCCATGTACAAGTACCTCTCCGCTCTCATGTACAAGTACCTCTCCGCTCCATGTACAAGTAGCTCTCCGCTCAATGTACAAGTGTCGACAGTACCTTTCCGCTCCATGTACAAATACCTCTCCGCTCTCATGTACAAGTACCTCTCCGCTCCATGTACAAGTACCTCTCCGCTCAATGTACAAATACCTCTCCGCTCCATGTATAAGTACCTCTCCGCTCTATGTACAAGTACCTCTCCGCTCCATGTACAAGTACCTCTCCGCTCAATGTACAAATACCTCTCCGCTCCATGTACAAGTAGCTCTCCGCTGAATGTACAAGTGTCGACAGTACCTCTCCGCTCAATGTACAAGTACCTCTCCGCTCAATGTACAAATACCTCTCCGCTCCATGTACAAGTACCTCTCCGCTCAATGTCAAGTATCGACAGTACCTCTCCGCTCCATGTACAAGTACCTCTCCGCTGAATGTACAAGTGTCGACAGTACCTCTCCGCTCAATGTACAAGTACCTCTCCGCTCCATGTACAAGTACCTCTCCGCTCTCATGTACAAGTACCTCTCCGCTCCATGTACAAGTACCTCTCCGCTCAATGTACAAGTACCTCTGCGCTCCATGTACAAGTACCTCTCCGCTCAATGTACAAGTACCTCTCCGCTCAATGTACAAGTGTCGACAGTACCTCTCCGCTCCGTGTACAAGTACCTCTCCGCTCAATGTACAAGTGTCGACAGTACCTCTACGCTCAATGTACAAGTGTCGACAGTACCTCTCCGCTCTCATGTACAAGTACCTCTCCGATCCATGTACAAGTACATCTCCGCTCCATGTACAAGTACATCTCCGCTCAATGTACAAGTACCTCTCCGCTCCATGTACAAGTACCTCTCCGCTCCATGTACAAGTACCTCTCCGCTCCATGTACAAGTACCTCTCCGCTCCATGTACAAGTACCTCTCCGCTCAATGTACAAGTACCTCTCCGCTCCATGTACAAGTACCTCTCCGCTCAATGTACAAGTACCTCTCCGCTCCATGTACAAGTACCTCTCCGCTCCATGTACAAGTACCTCTCCGCTCCATGTACAAGTACCTCTCCGCTCAATGTCAAGTATCGACAGTACCTCTCCGCTCCATGTACAAGTACCTCTCCGCTGAATGTACAAGTGTCGACAGTACCTCTCCGCTCAATGTACAAGTACCTCTCCGCTCCATGTACAAGTACCTCTCCGCTCTCATGTACAAGTACCTCTCCGCTCCATGTACAAGTACCTCTCCGCTCAATGTACAAGTACCTCTGCGCTCCATGTACAAGTACCTCTCCGCTCAATGTACAAGTACCTCTCCGCTCAATGTACAAGTGTCGACAGTACCTCTCCGCTCCATGTACAAGTACCTCTCCGCTCAATGTACAAGTGTCGACAGTACCTCTACGCTCAATGTACAAGTGTCGACAGTACCTCTCCGCTCTCATGTACAAGTACCTCTCCGATCCATGTACAAGTACATCTCCGCTCCATGTACAAGTACATCTCCGCTCAATGTACAAGTACCTCTCCGCTCCATGTACAAGTACCTCTCCGCTCCATGTACAAGTACCTCTCCGCTCCATGTACAAGTACCTCTCCGCTCCATGTACAAGTACCTCTCCGCTCAATGTACAAGTACCTCTCCGCTCCATGTACAAGTACCTCTCCGCTCCATGTACAAGTACCTCTCCGCTCCATGTACAAGTACCTCTCCGCTCAATGTACAAGTACCTCTCCGCTCCATGTACAAGTACATCTCCGCTCCATGTACAAGTACCTCTCCGCTCCATGTACAAGTACCTCTCCGCTCAATGTACAAGTACCTCTCCGCTCCCTGTACAAGTACATCTCCGCTCCATGTACAAGTACCTCTCCGCTCCATGTACAAGTACCTCTCCGCTCAATGTACAAGTGTCGACAGTACCTCTCCGCTCCATGTACAAGTACCTCTCCGCTCCATGTACAAGTACCTCTCCGCTCAATGTACAAGTGTCGACAGTACCTCTCCGCTCCATCTACAAGTACCTCTCCGCTCAATGTACAAGTACCTCTCCGCTGAATGTACAAGTACCTCTCCGCTCCATGTACAAGTACCTCTCCGCTCCATGTACAAATACCTCTCCGCTCCATGTACAAGTACCTCTCCGCTCCATGTACAAGCACCTCTCCGCTACATGTACAAGTACCTCTCCGCTCCATGTACAAGTACCTCTCCGCTCCATGTACAAGTACCTCTCCGCTCAATGTACAAGTACCTCTCCGCTCCATGTACAAATACCTCTCCGCTCCATGTACAAATACCTCTCCGCTCCATGTACAAGTACCTCTCCGCTCCATGTACCAGTACCTCTCCGCTCAATGTACAAGTACATCTCCGCTCAATGTACAAGTACATCTCCGCTCAATGTACAAGTACGTCTCCGCTCAATGTACAAGTACCTCTCCGCTCAATGTACAAGTACCTCTCCGCTCCATGTACAAGTACCTCTCCGCTCAATGTACAAGTACATCTCCGCTCCATGTACCAGTACCTCTCCGCTCAATGTACAAGTACCTCTCCGCTCAATGTACAAGTACATCTCCGCTCCATGTACAAGTACGTCTCCGCTCAATGTATAAGTACCTCTCCGCTCCATGTACAAGTACCTCTCCGCTCCATGTACAAGTACATCTCCGCTCCATGTACAAGTACATCTCCGCTCCATGTACAAGTACCTCTCCGCTCCATGTACAAGTACCTCTCCGCTCCATGTACAAGTACATCTCCGCTCCATGTACAAGTACCTCTCCGCTCAATGTACAAGTACATCTCCGCTCCATGTACAAGTACATCTCCACTCCATGTACAAGTACCTCTCCGCTCAATGTACAAGTACATCTCCGCTCCATGTACCAGTACCTCTCCGCTCAATGTACAAGTACATCTCCACTCCATGTACAAGTACCTCTCCACTCAATGTACAAGTACATCTCCGCTCCATGTACCAGTACCTCTCCGCTCAATGTACAAGTACATCTCCACTCCATGTACAAGTACCTCTCCGCTCAATGTACAAGTACCTCTCCGCTCCATGTACAAGTACCTCTCCGCTCAATGTCAAGTGTCGACAGTACCTCTCCGCTCCATGTACAAATACCTCTCCGCTCTCATGTACAAGTACCTCTCCGCTCCATGTACAAGTACCTCTCCGCTCAATGTCAAGTGTCGACAGTACCTCTCCGCTCCATGTACAAATACCTCTCCGCTCCATGTACAAGTACCTCTCCGCTCTCATGTACAAGTACCTCTCCGCTCCATGTACAAGTAGCTCTCCGCTCAATGTACAAGTGTCGACAGTACCTTTCCGCTCCATGTACAAATACCTCTCCGCTCTCATGTACAAGTACCTCTCCGCTCCATGTACAAGTACCTCTCCGCTCAATGTACAAATACCTCTCCGCTCCATGTATAAGTACCTCTCCGCTCTATGTACAAGTACCTCTCCGCTCCATGTACAAGTACCTCTCCGCTCAATGTACAAATACCTCTCCGCTCCATGTACAAGTAGCTCTCCGCTGAATGTACAAGTGTCGACAGTACCTCTCCGCTCAATGTACAAGTACCTCTCCGCTCAATGTACAAATACCTCTCCGCTCCATGTACAAGTACCTCTCCGCTCAATGTCAAGTATAGACAGTACCTCTCCGCTCCATGTACAAGTACCTCTCCGCTGAATGTACAAGTGTCGACAGTACCTCTCCGCTCAATGTACAAGTACCTCTCCGCTCCATGTACAAGTACCTCTCCGCTCTCATGTACAAGTACCTCTCCGCTCCATGTACAAGTACCTCTCCGCTCAATGTACAAGTACCTCTGCGCTCCATGTACAAGTACCTCTCCGCTCAATGTACAAGTACCTCTCCGCTCAATGTACAAGTGTCGACAGTACCTCTCCGCTCCATGTACAAGTACCTCTCCGCTCAATGTACAAGTGTCGACAGTACCTCTACGCTCAATGTACAAGTGTCGACAGTACCTCTCCGCTCTCATGTACAAGTACCTCTCCGATCCATGTACAAGTACATCTCTGCTCCATGTACAAGTACATCTCCGCTCAATGTACAAGTACCTCTCCGCTCCATGTACAAGTACCTCTCCGCTCCATGTACAAGTACCTCTCCGCTCCATGTACAAGTACCTCTCCGCTCCATGTACAAGTACCTCTCCGCTCAATGTACAAGTACCTCTCCGCTCCATGTACAAGTACCTCTCCGCTCAATGTACAAGTACCTCTCCGCTCCATGTACAAGTACCTCTCCGCTCCATGTACAAGTACCTCTCCGCTCCATGTACAAGTACCTCTCCGCTCCATGTACAAGTACATCTCTGCTCCATGTACAAGTACCTCTCCGCTCAATGTACAAGTACATCTCCGCTCCATGTACAAGTACCTCTCCGCTCCATGTACAAGTACATCTCCGCTCCATGTACAAGTACCTCTCCGCTCCATGTACAAGTACCTCTCCGCTCAATGTACAAGTACATCTCCGCTCCATGTACAAGTACATCTCTGCTCCATGTACAAGTACCTCTCCGCTCAATGTACAAGTACATCTCCGCTCCATGTACAAGTACCTCTCCGCTCCATGTACAAGTACCTCTCCGGTCCATGTACAAGTACCTCTCCGCTCCATGTACAAGTACCTCTCCGCTCCATGTACAAGTACCTCTCCGCTCAATGTCAAGTGTCGACAGTACCTCTCCGCTCCATGTACAAATACCTCTCCGCTCTCATGTACAAGTACCTCTCCGCTCCATGTACAAGTACCTCTCCGCTCAATGTCAAGTGTCGACAGTACCTCTCCGCTCCATGTACAAATACCTCTCCGCTCCATGTACAAGTACCTCTCCGCTCTCATGTACAAGTACCTCTCCGCTCCATGTACAAGTAGCTCTCCGCTCAATGTACAAGTGTCGACAGTACCTTTCCGCTCCATGTACAAATACCTCTCCGCTCTCATGTACAAGTACCTCTCCGCTCCATGTACAAGTACCTCTCCGCTCAATGTACAAATACCTCTCCGCTCCATGTATAAGTACCTCTCCGCTCTATGTACAAGTACCTCTCCGCTCCATGTACAAGTACCTCTCCGCTCAATGTACAAATACCTCTCCGCTCCATGTACAAGTAGCTCTCCGCTGAATGTACAAGTGTCGACAGTACCTCTCCGCTCAATGTACAAGTACCTCTCCGCTCAATGTACAAATACCTCTCCGCTCCATGTACAAGTACCTCTCCGCTCAATGTCAAGTATCGACAGTACCTCTCCGCTCCATGTACAAGTACCTCTCCGCTGAATGTACAAGTGTCGACAGTACCTCTCCGCTCAATGTACAAGTACCTCTCCGCTCCATGTACAAGTACCTCTCCGCTCTCATGTACAAGTACCTCTCCGCTCCATGTACAAGTACCTCTCCGCTCAATGTACAAGTACCTCTGCGCTCCATGTACAAGTACCTCTCCGCTCAATGTACAAGTACCTCTCCGCTCAATGTACAAGTGTCGACAGTACCTCTCCGCTCCGTGTACAAGTACCTCTCCGCTCAATGTACAAGTGTCGACAGTACCTCTACGCTCAATGTACAAGTGTCGACAGTACCTCTCCGCTCTCATGTACAAGTACCTCTCCGATCCATGTACAAGTACATCTCCGCTCCATGTACAAGTACATCTCCGCTCAATGTACAAGTACCTCTCCGCTCCATGTACAAGTACCTCTCCGCTCCATGTACAAGTACCTCTCCGCTCCATGTACAAGTACCTCTCCGCTCCATGTACAAGTACCTCTCCGCTCAATGTACAAGTACCTCTCCGCTCCATGTACAAGTACCTCTCCGCTCAATGTACAAGTACCTCTCCGCTCCATGTACAAGTACCTCTCCGCTCCATGTACAAGTACCTCTCCGCTCCATGTACAAGTACCTCTCCGCTCAATGTCAAGTATCGACAGTACCTCTCCGCTCCATGTACAAGTACCTCTCCGCTGAATGTACAAGTGTCGACAGTACCTCTCCGCTCAATGTACAAGTACCTCTCCGCTCCATGTACAAGTACCTCTCCGCTCTCATGTACAAGTACCTCTCCGCTCCATGTACAAGTACCTCTCCGCTCAATGTACAAGTACCTCTGCGCTCCATGTACAAGTACCTCTCCGCTCAATGTACAAGTACCTCTCCGCTCAATGTACAAGTGTCGACAGTACCTCTCCGCTCCATGTACAAGTACCTCTCCGCTCAATGTACAAGTGTCGACAGTACCTCTACGCTCAATGTACAAGTGTCGACAGTACCTCTCCGCTCTCATGTACAAGTACCTCTCCGATCCATGTACAAGTACATCTCCGCTCCATGTACAAGTACATCTCCGCTCAATGTACAAGTACCTCTCCGCTCCATGTACAAGTACCTCTCCGCTCCATGTACAAGTACCTCTCCGCTCCATGTACAAGTACCTCTCCGCTCCATGTACAAGTACCTCTCCGCTCAATGTACAAGTACCTCTCCGCTCCATGTACAAGTACCTCTCCGCTCCATGTACAAGTACCTCTCCGCTCCATGTACAAGTACCTCTCCGCTCAATGTACAAGTACCTCTCCGCTCCATGTACAAGTACCTCTCCGCTCCATGTACAAGTACCTCTCCGCTCCATGTACAAGTACCTCTCCGCTCAATGTACAAGTACCTCTCCGCTCCCTGTACAAGTACATCTCCGCTCCATGTACAAGTACCTCTCCGCTCCATGTACAAGTACCTCTCCGCTCAATGTACAAGTGTCGACAGTACCTCTCCGCTCCATGTACAAGTACCTCTCCGCTCCATGTACAAGTACCTCTCCGCTCAATGTACAAGTGTCGACAGTACCTCTCCGCTCCATCTACAAGTACCTCTCCGCTCAATGTACAAGTACCTCTCCGCTGAATGTACAAGTACCTCTCCGCTCCATGTACAAGTACCTCTCCGCTCCATGTACAAATACCTCTCCGCTCCATGTACAAGTACCTCTCCGCTCCATGTACAAGCACCTCTCCGCTACATGTACAAGTACCTCTCCGCTCCATGTACAAGTACCTCTCCGCTCCATGTACAAGTACCTCTCCGCTCAATGTACAAGTACCTCTCCGCTCCATGTACAAATACCTCTCCGCTCCATGTACAAATACCTCTCCGCTCCATGTACAAGTACCTCTCCGCTCCATGTACCAGTACCTCTCCGCTCAATGTACAAGTACATCTCCGCTCAATGTACAAGTACATCTCCGCTCAATGTACAAGTACGTCTCCGCTCAATGTACAAGTACCTCTCCGCTCAATGTACAAGTACCTCTCCGCTCCATGTACAAGTACCTCTCCGCTCAATGTACAAGTACATCTCCGCTCCATGTACCAGTACCTCTCCGCTCAATGTACAAGTACCTCTCCGCTCAATGTACAAGTACATCTCCGCTCCATGTACAAGTACGTCTCCGCTCAATGTATAAGTACCTCTCCGCTCCATGTACAAGTACCTCTCCGCTCCATGTACAAGTACATCTCCGCTCCATGTACAAGTACATCTCCGCTCCATGTACAAGTACCTCTCCGCTCAATGTCAAGTGTCGACAGTACCTCTCCGCTCCATGTACAAATACCTCTCCGCTCTCATGTACAAGTACCTCTCCGCTCCATGTACAAGTACCTCTCCGCTCAATGTCAAGTGTCGACAGTACCTCTCCGCTCCATGTACAAATACCTCTCCGCTCCATGTACAAGTACCTCTCCGCTCTCATGTACAAGTACCTCTCCGCTCCATGTACAAGTAGCTCTCCGCTCAATGTACAAGTGTCGACAGTACCTTTCCGCTCCATGTACAAATACCTCTCCGCTCTCATGTACAAGTACCTCTCCGCTCCATGTACAAGTACCTCTCCGCTCAATGTACAAATACCTCTCCGCTCCATGTATAAGTACCTCTCCGCTCTATGTACAAGTACCTCTCCGCTCCATGTACAAGTACCTCTCCGCTCAATGTACAAATACCTCTCCGCTCCATGTACAAGTAGCTCTCCGCTGAATGTACAAGTGTCGACAGTACCTCTCCGCTCAATGTACAAGTACCTCTCCGCTCAATGTACAAATACCTCTCCGCTCCATGTACAAGTACCTCTCCGCTCAATGTCAAGTATCGACAGTACCTCTCCGCTCCATGTACAAGTACCTCTCCGCTGAATGTACAAGTGTCGACAGTACCTCTCCGCTCAATGTACAAGTACCTCTCCGCTCCATGTACAAGTACCTCTCCGCTCTCATGTACAAGTACCTCTCCGCTCCATGTACAAGTACCTCTCCGCTCAATGTACAAGTACCTCTGCGCTCCATGTACAAGTACCTCTCCGCTCAATGTACAAGTACCTCTCCGCTCAATGTACAAGTGTCGACAGTACCTCTCCGCTCCGTGTACAAGTACCTCTCCGCTCAATGTACAAGTGTCGACAGTACCTCTACGCTCAATGTACAAGTGTCGACAGTACCTCTCCGCTCTCATGTACAAGTACCTCTCCGATCCATGTACAAGTACATCTCCGCTCCATGTACAAGTACATCTCCGCTCAATGTACAAGTACCTCTCCGCTCCATGTACAAGTACCTCTCCGCTCCATGTACAAGTACCTCTCCGCTCCATGTACAAGTACCTCTCCGCTCCATGTACAAGTACCTCTCCGCTCAATGTACAAGTACCTCTCCGCTCCATGTACAAGTACCTCTCCGCTCAATGTACAAGTACCTCTCCGCTCCATGTACAAGTACCTCTCCGCTCCATGTACAAGTACCTCTCCGCTCCATGTACAAGTACCTCTCCGCTCAATGTCAAGTATCGACAGTACCTCTCCGCTCCATGTACAAGTACCTCTCCGCTGAATGTACAAGTGTCGACAGTACCTCTCCGCTCAATGTACAAGTACCTCTCCGCTCCATGTACAAGTACCTCTCCGCTCTCATGTACAAGTACCTCTCCGCTCCATGTACAAGTACCTCTCCGCTCAATGTACAAGTACCTCTGCGCTCCATGTACAAGTACCTCTCCGCTCAATGTACAAGTACCTCTCCGCTCAATGTACAAGTGTCGACAGTACCTCTCCGCTCCATGTACAAGTACCTCTCCGCTCAATGTACAAGTGTCGACAGTACCTCTACGCTCAATGTACAAGTGTCGACAGTACCTCTCCGCTCTCATGTACAAGTACCTCTCCGATCCATGTACAAGTACATCTCCGCTCCATGTACAAGTACATCTCCGCTCAATGTACAAGTACCTCTCCGCTCCATGTACAAGTACCTCTCCGCTCCATGTACAAGTACCTCTCCGCTCCATGTACAAGTACCTCTCCGCTCCATGTACAAGTACCTCTCCGCTCAATGTACAAGTACCTCTCCGCTCCATGTACAAGTACCTCTCCGCTCCATGTACAAGTACCTCTCCGCTCCATGTACAAGTACCTCTCCGCTCAATGTACAAGTACCTCTCCGCTCCATGTACAAGTACCTCTCCGCTCCATGTACAAGTACCTCTCCGCTCCATGTACAAGTACCTCTCCGCTCAATGTACAAGTACCTCTCCGCTCCCTGTACAAGTACATCTCCGCTCCATGTACAAGTACCTCTCCGCTCCATGTACAAGTACCTCTCCGCTCAATGTACAAGTGTCGACAGTACCTCTCCGCTCCATGTACAAGTACCTCTCCGCTCCATGTACAAGTACCTCTCCGCTCAATGTACAAGTGTCGACAGTACCTCTCCGCTCCATCTACAAGTACCTCTCCGCTCAATGTACAAGTACCTCTCCGCTGAATGTACAAGTACCTCTCCGCTCCATGTACAAGTACCTCTCCGCTCCATGTACAAATACCTCTCCGCTCCATGTACAAGTACCTCTCCGCTCCATGTACAAGCACCTCTCCGCTACATGTACAAGTACCTCTCCGCTCCATGTACAAGTACCTCTCCGCTCCATGTACAAGTACCTCTCCGCTCAATGTACAAGTACCTCTCCGCTCCATGTACAAATACCTCTCCGCTCCATGTACAAATACCTCTCCGCTCCATGTACAAGTACCTCTCCGCTCCATGTACCAGTACCTCTCCGCTCAATGTACAAGTACATCTCCGCTCAATGTACAAGTACATCTCCGCTCAATGTACAAGTACGTCTCCGCTCAATGTACAAGTACCTCTCCGCTCAATGTACAAGTACCTCTCCGCTCCATGTACAAGTACCTCTCCGCTCAATGTACAAGTACATCTCCGCTCCATGTACCAGTACCTCTCCGCTCAATGTACAAGTACCTCTCCGCTCAATGTACAAGTACATCTCCGCTCCATGTACAAGTACGTCTCCGCTCAATGTATAAGTACCTCTCCGCTCCATGTACAAGTACCTCTCCGCTCCATGTACAAGTACATCTCCGCTCCATGTACAAGTACATCTCCGCTCCATGTACAAGTACCTCTCCGCTCCATGTACAAGTACCTCTCCGCTCCATGTACAAGTACATCTCCGCTCCATGTACAAGTACCTCTCCGCTCAATGTACAAGTACATCTCCGCTCCATGTACAAGTACATCTCCACTCCATGTACAAGTACCTCTCCGCTCAATGTACAAGTACATCTCCGCTCCATGTACCAGTACCTCTCCGCTCAATGTACAAGTACATCTCCACTCCATGTACAAGTACCTCTCCGCTCAATGTACAAGTACATCTCCGCTCCATGTACCAGTACCTCTCCGCTCAATGTACAAGTACATCTCCACTCCATGTACAAGTACCTCTCCGCTCAATGTACAAGTACCTCTCCGCTCCATGTACAAGTACCTCTCCGCTCAATGTCAAGTGTCGACAGTACCTCTCCGCTCCATGTACAAATACCTCTCCGCTCTCATGTACAAGTACCTCTCCGCTCCATGTACAAGTACCTCTCCGCTCAATGTCAAGTGTCGACAGTACCTCTCCGCTCCATGTACAAATACCTCTCCGCTCCATGTACAAGTACCTCTCCGCTCTCATGTACAAGTACCTCTCCGCTCCATGTACAAGTAGCTCTCCGCTCAATGTACAAGTGTCGACAGTACCTTTCCGCTCCATGTACAAATACCTCTCCGCTCTCATGTACAAGTACCTCTCCGCTCCATGTACAAGTACCTCTCCGCTCAATGTACAAATACCTCTCCGCTCCATGTATAAGTACCTCTCCGCTCTATGTACAAGTACCTCTCCGCTCCATGTACAAGTACCTCTCCGCTCAATGTACAAATACCTCTCCGCTCCATGTACAAGTAGCTCTCCGCTGAATGTACAAGTGTCGACAGTACCTCTCCGCTCAATGTACAAGTACCTCTCCGCTCAATGTACAAATACCTCTCCGCTCCATGTACAAGTACCTCTCCGCTCAATGTCAAGTATCGACAGTACCTCTCCGCTCCATGTACAAGTACCTCTCCGCTGAATGTACAAGTGTCGACAGTACCTCTCCGCTCAATGTACAAGTACCTCTCCGCTCCATGTACAAGTACCTCTCCGCTCCATGTACAAGTACCTCTCCGCTCAATGTACAAGTGTCGACAGTACCTCTCCGCTCCATGTACAAGTACCTCTCCGCTCCATGTACAAGTACCTCTCCGCTCAATGTACAAGTGTCGACAGTACCTCTCCGCTCCATCTACAAGTACCTCTCCGCTCAATGTACAAGTACCTCTCCGCTGAATGTACAAGTACCTCTCCGCTCCATGTACAAGTACCTCTCCGCTCCATGTACAAATACCTCTCCGCTCCATGTACAAGTACCTCTCCGCTCCATGTACAAGCACCTCTCCGCTACATGTACAAGTACCTCTCCGCTCCATGTACAAGTACCTCTCCGCTCCATGTACAAGTACCTCTCCGCTCAATGTACAAGTACCTCTCCGCTCCATGTACAAATACCTCTCCGCTCCATGTACAAATACCTCTCCGCTCCATGTACAAGTACCTCTCCGCTCCATGTACCAGTACCTCTCCGCTCAATGTACAAGTACATCTCCGCTCAATGTACAAGTACATCTCCGCTCAATGTACAAGTACGTCTCCGCTCAATGTACAAGTACCTCTCCGCTCAATGTACAAGTACCTCTCCGCTCCATGTACAAGTACCTCTCCGCTCAATGTACAAGTACATCTCCGCTCCATGTACCAGTACCTCTCCGCTCAATGTACAAGTACCTCTCCGCTCAATGTACAAGTACATCTCCGCTCCATGTACAAGTACGTCTCCGCTCAATGTATAAGTACCTCTCCGCTCCATGTACAAGTACCTCTCCGCTCCATGTACAAGTACATCTCCGCTCCATGTACAAGTACATCTCCGCTCCATGTACAAGTACCTCTCCGCTCCATGTACAAGTACCTCTCCGCTCCATGTACAAGTACATCTCCGCTCCATGTACAAGTACCTCTCCGCTCAATGTACAAGTACATCTCCGCTCCATGTACAAGTACATCTCCACTCCATGTACAAGTACCTCTCCGCTCAATGTACAAGTACATCTCCGCTCCATGTACCAGTACCTCTCCGCTCAATGTACAAGTACATCTCCACTCCATGTACAAGTACCTCTCCGCTCAATGTACAAGTACATCTCCGCTCCATGTACCAGTACCTCTCCGCTCAATGTACAAGTACATCTCCACTCCATGTACAAGTACCTCTCCGCTCAATGTACAAGTACCTCTCCGCTCCATGTACAAGTACCTCTCCGCTCAATGTCAAGTGTCGACAGTACCTCTCCGCTCCATGTACAAATACCTCTCCGCTCTCATGTACAAGTACCTCTCCGCTCCATGTACAAGTACCTCTCCGCTCAATGTCAAGTGTCGACAGTACCTCTCCGCTCCATGTACAAATACCTCTCCGCTCCATGTACAAGTACCTCTCCGCTCTCATGTACAAGTACCTCTCCGCTCCATGTACAAGTAGCTCTCCGCTCAATGTACAAGTGTCGACAGTACCTTTCCGCTCCATGTACAAATACCTCTCCGCTCTCATGTACAAGTACCTCTCCGCTCCATGTACAAGTACCTCTCCGCTCAATGTACAAATACCTCTCCGCTCCATGTATAAGTACCTCTCCGCTCTATGTACAAGTACCTCTCCGCTCCATGTACAAGTACCTCTCCGCTCAATGTACAAATACCTCTCCGCTCCATGTACAAGTAGCTCTCCGCTGAATGTACAAGTGTCGACAGTACCTCTCCGCTCAATGTACAAGTACCTCTCCGCTCAATGTACAAATACCTCTCCGCTCCATGTACAAGTACCTCTCCGCTCAATGTCAAGTATCGACAGTACCTCTCCGCTCCATGTACAAGTACCTCTCCGCTGAATGTACAAGTGTCGACAGTACCTCTCCGCTCAATGTACAAGTACCTCTCCGCTCCATGTACAAGTACCTCTCCGCTCTCATGTACAAGTACCTCTCCGCTCCATGTACAAGTACCTCTCCGCTCAATGTACAAGTACCTCTGCGCTCCATGTACAAGTACCTCTCCGCTCAATGTACAAGTACCTCTCCGCTCAATGTACAAGTGTCGACAGTACCTCTCCGCTCCATGTACAAGTACCTCTCCGCTCAATGTACAAGTGTCGACAGTACCTCTACGCTCAATGTACAAGTGTCGACAGTACCTCTCCGCTCTCATGTACAAGTACCTCTCCGATCCATGTACAAGTACATCTCTGCTCCATGTACAAGTACATCTCCGCTCAATGTACAAGTACCTCTCCGCTCCATGTACAAGTACCTCTCCGCTCCATGTACAAGTACCTCTCCGCTCCATGTACAAGTACCTCTCCGCTCCATGTACAAGTACCTCTCCGCTCAATGTACAAGTACCTCTCCGCTCCATGTACAAGTACCTCTCCGCTCAATGTACAAGTACCTCTCCGCTCCATGTACAAGTACCTCTCCGCTCCATGTACAAGTACCTCTCCGCTCCATGTACAAGTACCTCTCCGCTCCATGTACAAGTACATCTCTGCTCCATGTACAAGTACCTCTCCGCTCAATGTACAAGTACATCTCCGCTCCATGTACAAGTACCTCTCCGCTCCATGTACAAGTACATCTCCGCTCCATGTACAAGTACCTCTCCGCTCCATGTACAAGTACCTCTCCGCTCAATGTACAAGTACATCTCCGCTCCATGTACAAGTACATCTCTGCTCCATGTACAAGTACCTCTCCGCTCAATGTACAAGTACATCTCCGCTCCATGTACAAGTACCTCTCCGCTCCATGTACAAGTACCTCTCCGGTCCATGTACAAGTACCTCTCCGCTCCATGTACAAGTACCTCTCCGCTCCATGTACAAGTACCTCTCCGCTCAATGTCAAGTGTCGACAGTACCTCTCCGCTCCATGTACAAATACCTCTCCGCTCTCATGTACAAGTACCTCTCCGCTCCATGTACAAGTACCTCTCCGCTCAATGTCAAGTGTCGACAGTACCTCTCCGCTCCATGTACAAATACCTCTCCGCTCCATGTACAAGTACCTCTCCGCTCTCATGTACAAGTACCTCTCCGCTCCATGTACAAGTAGCTCTCCGCTCAATGTACAAGTGTCGACAGTACCTTTCCGCTCCATGTACAAATACCTCTCCGCTCTCATGTACAAGTACCTCTCCGCTCCATGTACAAGTACCTCTCCGCTCAATGTACAAATACCTCTCCGCTCCATGTATAAGTACCTCTCCGCTCTATGTACAAGTACCTCTCCGCTCCATGTACAAGTACCTCTCCGCTCAATGTACAAATACCTCTCCGCTCCATGCACAAGTAGCTCTCCGCTGAATGTACAAGTGTCGACAGTACCTCTCCGCTCAATGTACAAGTACCTCTCCGCTCAATGTACAAATACCTCTCCGCTCCATGTACAAGTACCTCTCCGCTCAATGTCAAGTATCGACAGTACCTCTCCGCTCCATGTACAAGTACCTCTCCGCTGAATGTACAAGTGTCGACAGTACCTCTCCGCTCAATGTACAAGTACCTCTCCGCTCCATGTACAAGTACCTCTCCGCTCTCATGTACAAGTACCTCTCCGCTCCATGTACAAGTACCTCTCCGCTCAATGTACAAGTACCTCTGCGCTCCATGTACAAGTACCTCTCCGCTCAATGTACAAGTACCTCTCCGCTCAATGTACAAGTGTCGACAGTACCTCTCCGCTCCATGTACAAGTACCTCTCCGCTCAATGTACAAGTGTCGACAGTACCTCTACGCTCAATGTACAAGTGTCGACAGTACCTCTCCGCTCTCATGTACAAGTACCTCTCCGATCCATGTACAAGTACATCTCCGCTCCATGTACAAGTACATCTCCGCTCAATGTACAAGTACCTCTCCGCTCCATGTACAAGTACCTCTCCGCTCCATGTACAAGTACCTCTCCGCTCCATGTACAAGTACCTCTCCGCTCCATGTACAAGTACCTCTCCGCTCAATGTACAAGTACCTCTCCGCTCCATGTACAAGTACCTCTCCGCTCAATGTACAAGTACCTCTCCGCTCCATGTACAAGTACCTCTCCGCTCCATGTACAAGTACCTCTCCGCTCCATGTACAAGTACCTCTCCGCTCCATGTACAAGTACATCTCTGCTCCATGTACAAGTACCTCTCCGCTCAATGTACAAGTACATCTCCGCTCCATGTACAAGTACCTCTCCGCTCCATGTACAAGTACATCTCCGCTCCATGTACAAGTACCTCTCCGCTCCATGTACAAGTACCTCTCCGCTCAATGTACAAGTACATCTCCGCTCCATGTACAAGTACATCTCTGCTCCATGTACAAGTACCTCTCCGCTCAATGTACAAGTACATCTCCGCTCCATGTACAAGTACCTCTCCGCTCCATGTACAAGTACCTCTCCGGTCCATGTACAAGTACCTCTCCGCTCCATGTACAAGTACCTCTCCGCTCCATGTACAAGTACCTCTCCGCTCAATGTCAAGTGTCGACAGTACCTCTCCGCTCCATGTACAAATACCTCTCCGCTCTCATGTACAAGTACCTCTCCGCTCCATGTACAAGTACCTCTCCGCTCAATGTCAAGTGTCGACAGTACCTCTCCGCTCCATGTACAAATACCTCTCCGCTCCATGTACAAGTACCTCTCCGCTCTCATGTACAAGTACCTCTCCGCTCCATGTACAAGTAGCTCTCCGCTCAATGTACAAGTGTCGACAGTACCTTTCCGCTCCATGTACAAATACCTCTCCGCTCTCATGTACAAGTACCTCTCCGCTCCATGTACAAGTACCTCTCCGCTCAATGTACAAATACCTCTCCGCTCCATGTATAAGTACCTCTCCGCTCTATGTACAAGTACCTCTCCGCTCCATGTACAAGTACCTCTCCGCTCAATGTACAAATACCTCTCCGCTCCATGTACAAGTAGCTCTCCGCTGAATGTACAAGTGTCGACAGTACCTCTCCGCTCAATGTACAAGTACCTCTCCGCTCAATGTACAAATACCTCTCCGCTCCATGTACAAGTACCTCTCCGCTCAATGTCAAGTATCGACAGTACCTCTCCGCTCCATGTACAAGTACCTCTCCGCTGAATGTACAAGTGTCGACAGTACCTCTCCGCTCAATGTACAAGTACCTCTCCGCTCCATGTACAAGTACCTCTCCGCTCTCATGTACAAGTACCTCTCCGCTCCATGTACAAGTACCTCTCCGCTCAATGTACAAGTACCTCTCCGCTCCATGTACAAGTACCTCTCCGCTCAATGTACAAATACCTCTCCGCTCCATGTATAAGTACCTCTCCGCTCTATGTACAAGTACCTCTCCGCTCCATGTACAAGTACCTCTCCGCTCAATGTACAAATACCTCTCCGCTCCATGTACAAGTAGCTCTCCGCTGAATGTACAAGTGTCGACAGTACCTCTCCGCTCAATGTACAAGTACCTCTCCGCTCAATGTACAAATACCTCTCCGCTCCATGTACAAGTACCTCTCCGCTCAATGTCAAGTATCGACAGTACCTCTCCGCTCCATGTACAAGTACCTCTCCGCTGAATGTACAAGTGTCGACAGTACCTCTCCGCTCAATGTACAAGTACCTCTCCGCTCCATGTACAAGTACCTCTCCGCTCTCATGTACAAGTACCTCTCCGCTCCATGTACAAGTACCTCTCCGCTCAATGTACAAGTACCTCTGCGCTCCATGTACAAGTACCTCTCCGCTCAATGTACAAGTACCTCTCCGCTCAATGTACAAGTGTCGACAGTACCTCTCCGCTCCATGTACAAGTACCTCTCCGCTCAATGTACAAGTGTCGACAGTACCTCTACGCTCAATGTACAAGTGTCGACAGTACCTCTCCGCTCTCATGTACAAGTACCTCTCCGATCCATGTACAAGTACATCTCCGCTCCATGTACAAGTACATCTCCGCTCAATGTACAAGTACCTCTCCGCTCCATGTACAAGTACCTCTCCGCTCCATGTACAAGTACCTCTCCGCTCCATGTACAAGTACCTCTCCGCTCCATGTACAAGTACCTCTCCGCTCAATGTACAAGTACCTCTCCGCTCCATGTACAAGTACCTCTCCGCTCAATGTACAAGTACCTCTCCGCTCCATGTACAAGTACCTCTCCGCTCCATGTACAAGTACCTCTCCGCTCCATGTACAAGTACCTCTCCGCTCCATGTACAAGTACATCTCTGCTCCATGTACAAGTACCTCTCCGCTCAATGTACAAGTACATCTCCGCTCCATGTACAAGTACCTCTCCGCTCCATGTACAAGTACATCTCCGCTCCATGTACAAGTACCTCTCCGCTCCATGTACAAGTACCTCTCCGCTCAATGTACAAGTACATCTCCGCTCCATGTACAAGTACATCTCTGCTCCATGTACAAGTACCTCTCCGCTCAATGTACAAGTACATCTCCGCTCCATGTACAAGTACCTCTCCGCTCCATGTACAAGTACCTCTCCGGTCCATGTACAAGTACCTCTCCGCTCCATGTACAAGTACCTCTCCGCTCCATGTACAAGTACCTCTCCGCTCAATGTCAAGTGTCGACAGTACCTCTCCGCTCCATGTACAAATACCTCTCCGCTCTCATGTACAAGTACCTCTCCGCTCCATGTACAAGTACCTCTCCGCTCAATGTCAAGTGTCGACAGTACCTCTCCGCTCCATGTACAAATACCTCTCCGCTCCATGTACAAGTACCTCTCCGCTCTCATGTACAAGTACCTCTCCGCTCCATGTACAAGTAGCTCTCCGCTCAATGTACAAGTGTCGACAGTACCTTTCCGCTCCATGTACAAATACCTCTCCGCTCTCATGTACAAGTACCTCTCCGCTCCATGTACAAGTACCTCTCCGCTCAATGTACAAATACCTCTCCGCTCCATGTATAAGTACCTCTCCGCTCTATGTACAAGTACCTCTCCGCTCCATGTACAAGTACCTCTCCGCTCAATGTACAAATACCTCTCCGCTCCATGTACAAGTAGCTCTCCGCTGAATGTACAAGTGTCGACAGTACCTCTCCGCTCAATGTACAAGTACCTCTCCGCTCAATGTACAAATACCTCTCCGCTCCATGTACAAGTACCTCTCCGCTCAATGTCAAGTATCGACAGTACCTCTCCGCTCCATGTACAAGTACCTCTCCGCTGAATGTACAAGTGTCGACAGTACCTCTCCGCTCAATGTACAAGTACCTCTCCGCTCCATGTACAAGTACCTCTCCGCTCTCATGTACAAGTACCTCTCCGCTCCATGTACAAGTACCTCTCCGCTCAATGTACAAGTACCTCTGCGCTCCATGTACAAGTACCTCTCCGCTCAATGTACAAGTACCTCTCCGCTCAATGTACAAGTGTCGACAGTACCTCTCCGCTCCATGTACAAGTACCTCTCCGCTCAATGTACAAGTGTCGACAGTACCTCTACGCTCAATGTACAAGTGTCGACAGTACCTCTCCGCTCTCATGTACAAGTACCTCTCCGATCCATGTACAAGTACATCTCCGCTCCATGTACAAGTACATCTCCGCTCAATGTACAAGTACCTCTCCGCTCCATGTACAAGTACCTCTCCGCTCCATGTACAAGTACCTCTCCGCTCCATGTACAAGTACCTCTCCGCTCCATGTACAAGTACCTCTCCGCTCAATGTACAAGTACCTCTCCGCTCCATGTACAAGTACCTCTCCGCTCAATGTACAAGTACCTCTCCGCTCCATGTACAAGTACCTCTCCGCTCCATGTACAAGTACCTCTCCGCTCCATGTACAAGTACCTCTCCGCTCAATGTCAAGTATCGACAGTACCTCTCCGCTCCATGTACAAGTACCTCTCCGCTGAATGTACAAGTGTCGACAGTACCTCTCCGCTCAATGTACAAGTACCTCTCCGCTCCATGTACAAGTACCTCTCCGCTCTCATGTACAAGTACCTCTCCGCTCCATGTACAAGTACCTCTCCGCTCAATGTACAAGTACCTCTGCGCTCCATGTACAAGTACCTCTCCGCTCAATGTACAAGTACCTCTCCGCTCAATGTACAAGTGTCGACAGTACCTCTCCGCTCCATGTACAAGTACCTCTCCGCTCAATGTACAAGTGTCGACAGTACCTCTACGCTCAATGTACAAGTGTCGACAGTACCTCTCCGCTCTCATGTACAAGTACCTCTCCGATCCATGTACAAGTACATCTCCGCTCCATGTACAAGTACATCTCCGCTCAATGTACAAGTACCTCTCCGCTCCATGTACAAGTACCTCTCCGCTCCATGTACAAGTACCTCTCCGCTCCATGTACAAGTACCTCTCCGCTCCATGTACAAGTACCTCTCCGCTCAATGTACAAGTACCTCTCCGCTCCATGTACAAGTACCTCTCCGCTCCATGTACAAGTACCTCTCCGCTCCATGTACAAGTACCTCTCCGCTCAATGTACAAGTACCTCTCCGCTCCATGTACAAGTACCTCTCCGCTCCATGTACAAGTACCTCTCCGCTCCATGTACAAGTACCTCTCCGCTCAATGTACAAGTACCTCTCCGCTCCCTGTACAAGTACATCTCCGCTCCATGTACAAGTACCTCTCCGCTCCATGTACAAGTACCTCTCCGCTCAATGTACAAGTGTCGACAGTACCTCTCCGCTCCATGTACAAGTACCTCTCCGCTCCATGTACAAGTACCTCTCCGCTCAATGTACAAGTGTCGACAGTACCTCTCCGCTCCATCTACAAGTACCTCTCCGCTCAATGTACAAGTACCTCTCCGCTGAATGTACAAGTACCTCTCCGCTCCATGTACAAGTACCTCTCCGCTCCATGTACAAATACCTCTCCGCTCCATGTACAAGTACCTCTCCGCTCCATGTACAAGCACCTCTCCGCTACATGTACAAGTACCTCTCCGCTCCATGTACAAGTACCTCTCCGCTCCATGTACAAGTACCTCTCCGCTCAATGTACAAGTACCTCTCCGCTCAATGTACAAGTACCTCTCCGCTCCATGTACAAGTACCTCTCCGCTCCATGTACAAGTACCTCTCCGCTCCATGTACAAGTACCTCTCCGCTCCATGTACAAGTACATCTCTGCTCCATGTACAAGTACCTCTCCGCTCAATGTACAAGTACATCTCCGCTCCATGTACAAGTACCTCTCCGCTCCATGTACAAGTACATCTCCGCTCCATGTACAAGTACCTCTCCGCTCCATGTACAAGTACCTCTCCGCTCAATGTACAAGTACATCTCCGCTCCATGTACAAGTACATCTCTGCTCCATGTACAAGTACCTCTCCGCTCAATGTACAAGTACATCTCCGCTCCATGTACAAGTACCTCTCCGCTCCATGTACAAGTACCTCTCCGGTCCATGTACAAGTACCTCTCCGCTCCATGTACAAGTACCTCTCCGCTCCATGTACAAGTACCTCTCCGCTCAATGTCAAGTGTCGACAGTACCTCTCCGCTCCATGTACAAATACCTCTCCGCTCTCATGTACAAGTACCTCTCCGCTCCATGTACAAGTACCTCTCCGCTCAATGTCAAGTGTCGACAGTACCTCTCCGCTCCATGTACAAATACCTCTCCGCTCCATGTACAAGTACCTCTCCGCTCTCATGTACAAGTACCTCTCCGCTCCATGTACAAGTAGCTCTCCGCTCAATGTACAAGTGTCGACAGTACCTTTCCGCTCCATGTACAAATACCTCTCCGCTCTCATGTACAAGTACCTCTCCGCTCCATGTACAAGTACCTCTCCGCTCAATGTACAAATACCTCTCCGCTCCATGTATAAGTACCTCTCCGCTCTATGTACAAGTACCTCTCCGCTCCATGTACAAGTACCTCTCCGCTCAATGTACAAATACCTCTCCGCTCCATGTACAAGTAGCTCTCCGCTGAATGTACAAGTGTCGACAGTACCTCTCCGCTCAATGTACAAGTACCTCTCCGCTCAATGTACAAATACCTCTCCGCTCCATGTACAAGTACCTCTCCGCTCAATGTCAAGTATCGACAGTACCTCTCCGCTCCATGTACAAGTACCTCTCCGCTGAATGTACAAGTGTCGACAGTACCTCTCCGCTCAATGTACAAGTACCTCTCCGCTCCATGTACAAGTACCTCTCCGCTCTCATGTACAAGTACCTCTCCGCTCCATGTACAAGTACCTCTCCGCTCAATGTACAAGTACCTCTCCGCTCCATGTACAAGTACCTCTCCGCTCAATGTACAAATACCTCTCCGCTCCATGTATAAGTACCTCTCCGCTCTATGTACAAGTACCTCTCCGCTCCATGTACAAGTACCTCTCCGCTCAATGTACAAATACCTCTCCGCTCCATGTACAAGTAGCTCTCCGCTGAATGTACAAGTGTCGACAGTACCTCTCCGCTCAATGTACAAGTACCTCTCCGCTCAATGTACAAATACCTCTCCGCTCCATGTACAAGTACCTCTCCGCTCAATGTCAAGTATCGACAGTACCTCTCCGCTCCATGTACAAGTACCTCTCCGCTGAATGTACAAGTGTCGACAGTACCTCTCCGCTCAATGTACAAGTACCTCTCCGCTCCATGTACAAGTACCTCTCCGCTCTCATGTACAAGTACCTCTCCGCTCCATGTACAAGTACCTCTCCGCTCAATGTACAAGTACCTCTGCGCTCCATGTACAAGTACCTCTCCGCTCAATGTACAAGTACCTCTCCGCTCAATGTACAAGTGTCGACAGTACCTCTCCGCTCCATGTACAAGTACCTCTCCGCTCAATGTACAAGTGTCGACAGTACCTCTACGCTCAATGTACAAGTGTCGACAGTACCTCTCCGCTCTCATGTACAAGTACCTCTCCGATCCATGTACAAGTACATCTCCGCTCCATGTACAAGTACATCTCCGCTCAATGTACAAGTACCTCTCCGCTCCATGTACAAGTACCTCTCCGCTCCATGTACAAGTACCTATCCGCTCCATGTACAAGTACCTCTCCGCTCCATGTACAAGTACCTCTCCGCTCAATGTACAAGTACCTCTCCGCTCCATGTACAAGTACCTCTCCGCTCAATGTACAAGTACCTCTCCGCTCCATGTACAAGTACCTCTCCGCTCCATGTACAAGTACCTCTCCGCTCCATGTACAAGTACCTCTCCGCTCCATGTACAAGTACATCTCTGCTCCATGTACAAGTACCTCTCCGCTCAATGTACAAGTACATCTCCGCTCCATGTACAAGTACCTCTCCGCTCCATGTACAAGTACATCTCCGCTCCATGTACAAGTACCTCTCCGCTCCATGTACAAGTACCTCTCCGCTCAATGTACAAGTACATCTCCGCTCCATGTACAAGTACATCTCTGCTCCATGTACAAGTACCTCTCCGCTCAATGTACAAGTACATCTCCGCTCCATGTACAAGTACCTCTCCGCTCCATGTACAAGTACCTCTCCGGTCCATGTACAAGTACCTCTCCGCTCCATGTACAAGTACCTCTCCGCTCCATGTACAAGTACCTCTCCGCTCAATGTCAAGTGTCGACAGTACCTCTCCGCTCCATGTACAAATACCTCTCCGCTCTCATGTACAAGTACCTCTCCGCTCCATGTACAAGTACCTCTCCGCTCAATGTCAAGTGTCGACAGTACCTCTCCGCTCCATGTACAAATACCTCTCCGCTCCATGTACAAGTACCTCTCCGCTCTCATGTACAAGTACCTCTCCGCTCCATGTACAAGTAGCTCTCCGCTCAATGTACAAGTGTCGACAGTACCTTTCCGCTCCATGTACAAATACCTCTCCGCTCTCATGTACAAGTACCTCTCCGCTCCATGTACAAGTACCTCTCCGCTCAATGTACAAATACCTCTCCGCTCCATGTATAAGTACCTCTCCGCTCTATGTACAAGTACCTCTCCGCTCCATGTACAAGTACCTCTCCGCTCAATGTACAAATACCTCTCCGCTCCATGTACAAGTAGCTCTCCGCTGAATGTACAAGTGTCGACAGTACCTCTCCGCTCAATGTACAAGTACCTCTCCGCTCAATGTACAAATACCTCTCCGCTCCATGTACAAGTACCTCTCCGCTCAATGTCAAGTATCGACAGTACCTCTCCGCTCCATGTACAAGTACCTCTCCGCTGAATGTACAAGTGTCGACAGTACCTCTCCGCTCAATGTACAAGTACCTCTCCGCTCCATGTACAAGTACCTCTCCGCTCTCATGTACAAGTACCTCTCCGCTCCATGTACAAGTACCTCTCCGCTCAATGTACAAGTACCTCTGCGCTCCATGTACAAGTACCTCTCCGCTCAATGTACAAGTACCTCTCCGCTCAATGTACAAGTGTCGACAGTACCTCTCCGCTCCATGTACAAGTACCTCTCCGCTCAATGTACAAGTGTCGACAGTACCTCTACGCTCAATGTACAAGTGTCGACAGTACCTCTCCGCTCTCATGTACAAGTACCTCTCCGATCCATGTACAAGTACATCTCCGCTCCATGTACAAGTACATCTCCGCTCAATGTACAAGTACCTCTCCGCTCCATGTACAAGTACCTCTCCGCTCCATGTACAAGTACCTCTCCGCTCCATGTACAAGTACCTCTCCGCTCCATGTACAAGTACCTCTCCGCTCAATGTACAAGTACCTCTCCGCTCCATGTACAAGTACCTCTCCGCTCAATGTACAAGTACCTCTCCGCTCCATGTACAAGTACCTCTCCGCTCCATGTACAAGTACCTCTCCGCTCCATGTACAAGTACCTCTCCGCTCAATGTCAAGTATCGACAGTACCTCTCCGCTCCATGTACAAGTACCTCTCCGCTGAATGTACAAGTGTCGACAGTACCTCTCCGCTCAATGTACAAGTACCTCTCCGCTCCATGTACAAGTACCTCTCCGCTCTCATGTACAAGTACCTCTCCGCTCCATGTACAAGTACCTCTCCGCTCAATGTACAAGTACCTCTGCGCTCCATGTACAAGTACCTCTCCGCTCAATGTACAAGTACCTCTCCGCTCAATGTACAAGTGTCGACAGTACCTCTCCGCTCCATGTACAAGTACCTCTCCGCTCAATGTACAAGTGTCGACAGTACCTCTACGCTCAATGTACAAGTGTCGACAGTACCTCTCCGCTCTCATGTACAAGTACCTCTCCGATCCATGTACAAGTACATCTCCGCTCCATGTACAAGTACATCTCCGCTCAATGTACAAGTACCTCTCCGCTCCATGTACAAGTACCTCTCCGCTCCATGTACAAGTACCTCTCCGCTCCATGTACAAGTACCTCTCCGCTCCATGTACAAGTACCTCTCCGCTCAATGTACAAGTACCTCTCCGCTCCATGTACAAGTACCTCTCCGCTCCATGTACAAGTACCTCTCCGCTCCATGTACAAGTACCTCTCCGCTCAATGTACAAGTACCTCTCCGCTCCATGTACAAGTACCTCTCCGCTCCATGTACAAGTACCTCTCCGCTCCATGTACAAGTACCTCTCCGCTCAATGTACAAGTACCTCTCCGCTCCCTGTACAAGTACATCTCCGCTCCATGTACAAGTACCTCTCCGCTCCATGTACAAGTACCTCTCCGCTCAATGTACAAGTGTCGACAGTACCTCTCCGCTCCATGTACAAGTACCTCTCCGCTCCATGTACAAGTACCTCTCCGCTCAATGTACAAGTGTCGACAGTACCTCTCCGCTCCATCTACAAGTACCTCTCCGCTCAATGTACAAGTACCTCTCCGCTGAATGTACAAGTACCTCTCCGCTCCATGTACAAGTACCTCTCCGCTCCATGTACAAATACCTCTCCGCTCCATGTACAAGTACCTCTCCGCTCCATGTACAAGCACCTCTCCGCTACATGTACAAGTACCTCTCCGCTCCATGTACAAGTACCTCTCCGCTCCATGTACAAGTACCTCTCCGCTCAATGTACAAGTACCTCTCCGCTCCATGTACAAATACCTCTCCGCTCCATGTACAAATACCTCTCCGCTCCATGTACAAGTACCTCTCCGCTCCATGTACCAGTACCTCTCCGCTCAATGTACAAGTACATCTCCGCTCAATGTACAAGTACATCTCCGCTCAATGTACAAGTACGTCTCCGCTCAATGTACAAGTACCTCTCCGCTCAATGTACAAGTACCTCTCCGCTCCATGTACAAGTACCTCTCCGCTCAATGTACAAGTACATCTCCGCTCCATGTACCAGTACCTCTCAGCTCAATGTACAAGTACCTCTCCGCTCAATGTACAAGTACATCTCCGCTCCATGTACAAGTACGTCTCCGCTCAATGTATAAGTACCTCTCCGCTCCATGTACAAGTACCTCTCCGCTCCATGTACAAGTACATCTCCGCTCCATGTACAAGTACATCTCCGCTCCATGTACAAGTACCTCTCCGCTCCATGTACAAGTACCTCTCCGCTCCATGTACAAGTACATCTCCGCTCCATGTACAAGTACCTCTCCGCTCAATGTACAAGTACATCTCCGCTCCATGTACAAGTACATCTCCACTCCATGTACAAGTACCTCTCCGCTCAATGTACAAGTACATCTCCGCTCCATGTACCAGTACCTCTCCGCTCAATGTACAAGTACATCTCCACTCCATGTACAAGTACCTCTCCGCTCAATGTACAAGTACATCTCCGCTCCATGTACCAGTACCTCTCCGCTCAATGTACAAGTACATCTCCACTCCATGTACAAGTACCTCTCCGCTCAATGTACAAGTACCTCTCCGCTCCATGTACAAGTACCTCTCCGCTCAATGTCAAGTGTCGACAGTACCTCTCCGCTCCATGTACAAATACCTCTCCGCTCTCATGTACAAGTACCTCTCCGCTCCATGTACAAGTACCTCTCCGCTCAATGTCAAGTGTCGACAGTACCTCTCCGCTCCATGTACAAATACCTCTCCGCTCCATGTACAAGTACCTCTCCGCTCTCATGTACAAGTACCTCTCCGCTCCATGTACAAGTAGCTCTCCGCTCAATGTACAAGTGTCGACAGTACCTTTCCGCTCCATGTACAAATACCTCTCCGCTCTCATGTACAAGTACCTCTCCGCTCCATGTACAAGTACCTCTCCGCTCAATGTACAAATACCTCTCCGCTCCATGTATAAGTACCTCTCCGCTCTATGTACAAGTACCTCTCCGCTCCATGTACAAGTACCTCTCCGCTCAATGTACAAATACCTCTCCGCTCCATGTACAAGTAGCTCTCCGCTGAATGTACAAGTGTCGACAGTACCTCTCCGCTCAATGTACAAGTACCTCTCCGCTCAATGTACAAATACCTCTCCGCTCCATGTACAAGTACCTCTCCGCTCAATGTCAAGTATCGACAGTACCTCTCCGCTCCATGTACAAGTACCTCTCCGCTGAATGTACAAGTGTCGACAGTACCTCTCCGCTCAATGTACAAGTACCTCTCCGCTCCATGTACAAGTACCTCTCCGCTCCATGTACAAGTACCTCTCCGCTCAATGTACAAGTGTCGACAGTACCTCTCCGCTCCATGTACAAGTACCTCTCCGCTCCATGTACAAGTACCTCTCCGCTCAATGTACAAGTGTCGACAGTACCTCTCCGCTCCATCTACAAGTACCTCTCCGCTCAATGTACAAGTACCTCTCCGCTGAATGTACAAGTACCTCTCCGCTCCATGTACAAGTACCTCTCCGCTCCATGTACAAATACCTCTCCGCTCCATGTACAAGTACCTCTCCGCTCCATGTACAAGCACCTCTCCGCTACATGTACAAGTACCTCTCCGCTCCATGTACAAGTACCTCTCCGCTCCATGTACAAGTACCTCTCCGCTCAATGTACAAGTACCTCTCCGCTCCATGTACAAATACCTCTCCGCTCCATGTACAAATACCTCTCCGCTCCATGTACAAGTACCTCTCCGCTCCATGTACCAGTACCTCTCCGCTCAATGTACAAGTACATCTCCGCTCAATGTACAAGTACATCTCCGCTCAATGTACAAGTACGTCTCCGCTCAATGTACAAGTACCTCTCCGCTCAATGTACAAGTACCTCTCCGCTCCATGTACAAGTACCTCTCCGCTCAATGTACAAGTACATCTCCGCTCCATGTACCAGTACCTCTCCGCTCAATGTACAAGTACCTCTCCGCTCAATGTACAAGTACATCTCCGCTCCATGTACAAGTACGTCTCCGCTCAATGTATAAGTACCTCTCCGCTCCATGTACAAGTACCTCTCCGCTCCATGTACAAGTACATCTCCGCTCCATGTACAAGTACATCTCCGCTCCATGTACAAGTACCTCTCCGCTCCATGTACAAGTACCTCTCCGCTCCATGTACAAGTACATCTCCGCTCCATGTACAAGTACCTCTCCGCTCAATGTACAAGTACATCTCCGCTCCATGTACAAGTACATCTCCACTCCATGTACAAGTACCTCTCCGCTCAATGTACAAGTACATCTCCGCTCCATGTACCAGTACCTCTCCGCTCAATGTACAAGTACATCTCCACTCCATGTACAAGTACCTCTCCGCTCAATGTACAAGTACATCTCCGCTCCATGTACCAGTACCTCTCCGCTCAATGTACAAGTACATCTCCACTCCATGTACAAGTACCTCTCCGCTCAATGTACAAGTACCTCTCCGCTCCATGTACAAGTACCTCTCCGCTCAATGTCAAGTGTCGACAGTACCTCTCCGCTCCATGTACAAATACCTCTCCGCTCTCATGTACAAGTACCTCTCCGCTCCATGTACAAGTACCTCTCCGCTCAATGTCAAGTGTCGACAGTACCTCTCCGCTCCATGTACAAATACCTCTCCGCTCCATGTACAAGTACCTCTCCGCTCTCATGTACAAGTACCTCTCCGCTCCATGTACAAGTAGCTCTCCGCTCAATGTACAAGTGTCGACAGTACCTTTCCGCTCCATGTACAAATACCTCTCCGCTCTCATGTACAAGTACCTCTCCGCTCCATGTACAAGTACCTCTCCGCTCAATGTACAAATACCTCTCCGCTCCATGTATAAGTACCTCTCCGCTCTATGTACAAGTACCTCTCCGCTCCATGTACAAGTACCTCTCCGCTCAATGTACAAATACCTCTCCGCTCCATGTACAAGTAGCTCTCCGCTGAATGTACAAGTGTCGACAGTACCTCTCCGCTCAATGTACAAGTACCTCTCCGCTCAATGTACAAATACCTCTCCGCTCCATGTACAAGTACCTCTCCGCTCAATGTCAAGTATCGACAGTACCTCTCCGCTCCATGTACAAGTACCTCTCCGCTGAATGTACAAGTGTCGACAGTACCTCTCCGCTCAATGTACAAGTACCTCTCCGCTCCATGTACAAGTACCTCTCCGCTCTCATGTACAAGTACCTCTCCGCTCCATGTACAAGTACCTCTCCGCTCAATGTACAAGTACCTCTGCGCTCCATGTACAAGTACCTCTCCGCTCAATGTACAAGTACCTCTCCGCTCAATGTACAAGTGTCGACAGTACCTCTCCGCTCCATGTACAAGTACCTCTCCGCTCAATGTACAAGTGTCGACAGTACCTCTACGCTCAATGTACAAGTGTCGACAGTACCTCTCCGCTCTCATGTACAAGTACCTCTCCGATCCATGTACAAGTACATCTCTGCTCCATGTACAAGTACATCTCCGCTCAATGTACAAGTACCTCTCCGCTCCATGTACAAGTACCTCTCCGCTCCATGTACAAGTACCTCTCCGCTCCATGTACAAGTACCTCTCCGCTCCATGTACAAGTACCTCTCCGCTCAATGTACAAGTACCTCTCCGCTCCATGTACAAGTACCTCTCCGCTCAATGTACAAGTACCTCTCCGCTCCATGTACAAGTACCTCTCCGCTCCATGTACAAGTACCTCTCCGCTCCATGTACAAGTACCTCTCCGCTCCATGTACAAGTACATCTCTGCTCCATGTACAAGTACCTCTCCGCTCAATGTACAAGTACATCTCCGCTCCATGTACAAGTACCTCTCCGCTCCATGTACAAGTACATCTCCGCTCCATGTACAAGTACCTCTCCGCTCCATGTACAAGTACCTCTCCGCTCAATGTACAAGTACATCTCCGCTCCATGTACAAGTACATCTCTGCTCCATGTACAAGTACCTCTCCGCTCAATGTACAAGTACATCTCCGCTCCATGTACAAGTACCTCTCCGCTCCATGTACAAGTACCTCTCCGGTCCATGTACAAGTACCTCTCCGCTCCATGTACAAGTACCTCTCCGCTCCATGTACAAGTACCTCTCCGCTCAATGTCAAGTGTCGACAGTACCTCTCCGCTCCATGTACAAATACCTCTCCGCTCTCATGTACAAGTACCTCTCCGCTCCATGTACAAGTACCTCTCCGCTCAATGTCAAGTGTCGACAGTACCTCTCCGCTCCATGTACAAATACCTCTCCGCTCCATGTACAAGTACCTCTCCGCTCTCATGTACAAGTACCTCTCCGCTCCATGTACAAGTAGCTCTCCGCTCAATGTACAAGTGTCGACAGTACCTTTCCGCTCCATGTACAAATACCTCTCTGCTCTCATGTACAAGTACCTCTCCGCTCCATGTACAAGTACCTCTCCGCTCAATGTACAAATACCTCTCCGCTCCATGTATAAGTACCTCTCCGCTCTATGTACAAGTACCTCTCCGCTCCATGTACAAGTACCTCTCCGCTCAATGTACAAATACCTCTCCGCTCCATGTACAAGTAGCTCTCCGCTGAATGTACAAGTGTCGACAGTACCTCTCCGCTCAATGTACAAGTACCTCTCCGCTCAATGTACAAATACCTCTCCGCTCCATGTACAAGTACCTCTCCGCTCAATGTCAAGTATCGACAGTACCTCTCCGCTCCATGTACAAGTACCTCTCCGCTGAATGTACAAGTGTCGACAGTACCTCTCCGCTCAATGTACAAGTACCTCTCCGCTCCATGTACAAGTACCTCTCCGCTCTCATGTACAAGTACCTCTCCGCTCCATGTACAAGTACCTCTCCGCTCAATGTACAAGTACCTCTGCGCTCCATGTACAAGTACCTCTCCGCTCAATGTACAAGTACCTCTCCGCTCAATGTACAAGTGTCGACAGTACCTCTCCGCTCCATGTACAAGTACCTCTCCGCTCAATGTACAAGTGTCGACAGTACCTCTACGCTCAATGTACAAGTGTCGACAGTACCTCTCCGCTCTCATGTACAAGTACCTCTCCGATCCATGTACAAGTACATCTCCGCTCCATGTACAAGTACATCTCCGCTCAATGTACAAGTACCTCTCCGCTCCATGTACAAGTACCTCTCCGCTCCATGTACAAGTACCTCTCCGCTCCATGTACAAGTACCTCTCCGCTCCATGTACAAGTACCTCTCCGCTCAATGTACAAGTACCTCTCCGCTCCATGTACAAGTACCTCTCCGCTCAATGTACAAGTACCTCTCCGCTCCATGTACAAGTACCTCTCCGCTCCATGTACAAGTACCTCTCCGCTCCATGTACAAGTACCTCTCCGCTCCATGTACAAGTACATCTCTGCTCCATGTACAAGTACCTCTCCGCTCAATGTACAAGTACATCTCCGCTCCATGTACAAGTACCTCTCCGCTCCATGTACAAGTACATCTCCGCTCCATGTACAAGTACCTCTCCGCTCCATGTACAAGTACCTCTCCGCTCAATGTACAAGTACATCTCCGCTCCATGTACAAGTACATCTCTGCTCCATGTACAAGTACCTCTCCGCTCAATGTACAAGTACATCTCCGCTCCATGTACAAGTACCTCTCCGCTCCATGTACAAGTACCTCTCCGGTCCATGTACAAGTACCTCTCCGCTCCATGTACAAGTACCTCTCCGCTCCATGTACAAGTACCTCTCCGCTCAATGTCAAGTGTCGACAGTACCTCTCCGCTCCATGTACAAATACCTCTCCGCTCTCATGTACAAGTACCTCTCCGCTCCATGTACAAGTACCTCTCCGCTCAATGTCAAGTGTCGACAGTACCTCTCCGCTCCATGTACAAATACCTCTCCGCTCCATGTACAAGTACCTCTCCGCTCTCATGTACAAGTACCTCTCCGCTCCATGTACAAGTAGCTCTCCGCTCAATGTACAAGTGTCGACAGTACCTTTCCGCTCCATGTACAAATACCTCTCCGCTCTCATGTACAAGTACCTCTCCGCTCCATGTACAAGTACCTCTCCGCTCAATGTACAAATACCTCTCCGCTCCATGTATAAGTACCTCTCCGCTCTATGTACAAGTACCTCTCCGCTCCATGTACAAGTACCTCTCCGCTCAATGTACAAATACCTCTCCGCTCCATGTACAAGTAGCTCTCCGCTGAATGTACAAGTGTCGACAGTACCTCTCCGCTCAATGTACAAGTACCTCTCCGCTCCATGTACAAGTAGCTCTCCGCTGAATGTACAAGTGTCGACAGTACCTCTCCGCTCAATGTACAAGTACCTCTCCGCTCAATGTACAAATACCTCTCCGCTCCATGTACAAGTACCTCTCCGCTCAATGTCAAGTATCGACAGTACCTCTCCGCTCCATGTACAAGTACCTCTCCGCTGAATGTACAAGTGTCGACAGTACCTCTCCGCTCAATGTACAAGTACCTCTCCGCTCCATGTACAAGTACCTCTCCGCTCCATGTACAAGTACCTCTCCGCTCAATGTACAAGTGTCGACAGTACCTCTCCGCTCCATGTACAAGTACCTCTCCGCTCCATGTACAAGTACCTCTCCGCTCAATGTACAAGTGTCGACAGTACCTCTCCGCTCCATCTACAAGTACCTCTCCGCTCAATGTACAAGTACCTCTCCGCTGAATGTACAAGTACCTCTCCGCTCCATGTACAAGTACCTCTCCGCTCCATGTACAAATACCTCTCCGCTCCATGTACAAGTACCTCTCCGCTCCATGTACAAGCACCTCTCCGCTACATGTACAAGTACCTCTCCGCTCCATGTACAAGTACCTCTCCGCTCCATGTACAAGTACCTCTCCGCTCAATGTACAAGTACCTCTCCGCTCCATGTACAAATACCTCTCCGCTCCATGTACAAATACCTCTCCGCTCCATGTACAAGTACCTCTCCGCTCCATGTACCAGTACCTCTCCGCTCAATGTACAAGTACATCTCCGCTCAATGTACAAGTACATCTCCGCTCAATGTACAAGTACGTCTCCGCTCAATGTACAAGTACCTCTCCGCTCAATGTACAAGTACCTCTCCGCTCCATGTACAAGTACCTCTCCGCTCAATGTACAAGTACATCTCCGCTCCATGTACCAGTACCTCTCCGCTCAATGTACAAGTACCTCTCCGCTCAATGTACAAGTACATCTCCGCTCCATGTACAAGTACGTCTCCGCTCAATGTATAAGTACCTCTCCGCTCCATGTACAAGTACCTCTCCGCTCCATGTACAAGTACATCTCCGCTCCATGTACAAGTACATCTCCGCTCCATGTACAAGTACCTCTCCGCTCCATGTACAAGTACCTCTCCGCTCCATGTACAAGTACATCTCCGCTCCATGTACAAGTACCTCTCCGCTCAATGTACAAGTACATCTCCGCTCCATGTACAAGTACATCTCCACTCCATGTACAAGTACCTCTCCGCTCAATGTACAAGTACATCTCCGCTCCATGTACCAGTACCTCTCCGCTCAATGTACAAGTACATCTCCACTCCATGTACAAGTACCTCTCCGCTCAATGTACAAGTACATCTCCGCTCCATGTACCAGTACCTCTCCGCTCAATGTACAAGTACATCTCCACTCCATGTACAAGTACCTCTCCGCTCAATGTACAAGTACCTCTCCGCTCCATGTACAAGTACCTCTCCGCTCAATGTCAAGTGTCGACAGTACCTCTCCGCTCCATGTACAAATACCTCTCCGCTCTCATGTACAAGTACCTCTCCGCTCCATGTACAAGTACCTCTCCGCTCAATGTCAAGTGTCGACAGTACCTCTCCGCTCCATGTACAAATACCTCTCCGCTCCATGTACAAGTACCTCTCCGCTCTCATGTACAAGTACCTCTCCGCTCCATGTACAAGTAGCTCTCCGCTCAATGTACAAGTGTCGACAGTACCTTTCCGCTCCATGTACAAATACCTCTCCGCTCTCATGTACAAGTACCTCTCCGCTCCATGTACAAGTACCTCTCCGCTCAATGTACAAATACCTCTCCGCTCCATGTATAAGTACCTCTCCGCTCTATGTACAAGTACCTCTCCGCTCCATGTACAAGTACCTCTCCGCTCAATGTACAAATACCTCTCCGCTCCATGTACAAGTAGCTCTCCGCTGAATGTACAATTGTCGACAGTACCTCTCCGCTCAATGTACAAGTACCTCTCCGCTCAATGTACAAATACCTCTCCGCTCCATGTACAAGTACCTCTCCGCTCAATGTACAAATACCTCTCCGCTCCATGTACAAGTAGCTCTCCGCTGAATGTACAAGTGTCGACAGTACCTCTCCGCTCAATGTACAAGTACCTCTCCGCTCAATGTACAAATACCTCTCCGCTCCATGTACAAGTACCTCTCCGCTCAATGTCAAGTATCGACAGTACCTCTCCGCTCCATGTACAAGTACCTCTCCGCTGAATGTACAAGTGTCGACAGTACCTCTCCGCTCAATGTACAAGTACCTCTCCGCTCCATGTACAAGTACCTCTCCGCTCTCATGTACAAGTACCTCTCCGCTCCATGTACAAGTACCTCTCCGCTCAATGTACAAGTACCTCTCCGCTCCATGTACAAGTACCTCTCCGCTCAATGTACAAATACCTCTCCGCTCCATGTATAAGTACCTCTCCGCTCTATGTACAAGTACCTCTCCGCTCCATGTACAAGTACCTCTCCGCTCAATGTACAAATACCTCTCCGCTCCATGTACAAGTAGCTCTCCGCTGAATGTACAAGTGTCGACAGTACCTCTCCGCTCAATGTACAAGTACCTCTCCGCTCAATGTACAAATACCTCTCCGCTCCATGTACAAGTACCTCTCCGCTCAATGTCAAGTATCGACAGTACCTCTCCGCTCCATGTACAAGTACCTCTCCGCTGAATGTACAAGTGTCGACAGTACCTCTCCGCTCAATGTACAAGTACCTCTCCGCTCCATGTACAAGTACCTCTCCGCTCTCATGTACAAGTACCTCTCCGCTCCATGTACAAGTACCTCTCCGCTCAATGTACAAGTACCTCTGCGCTCCATGTACAAGTACCTCTCCGCTCAATGTACAAGTACCTCTCCGCTCAATGTACAAGTGTCGACAGTACCTCTCCGCTCCATGTACAAGTACCTCTCCGCTCAATGTACAAGTGTCGACAGTACCTCTACGCTCAATGTACAAGTGTCGACAGTACCTCTCCGCTCTCATGTACAAGTACCTCTCCGATCCATGTACAAGTACATCTCCGCTCCATGTACAAGTACATCTCCGCTCAATGTACAAGTACCTCTCCGCTCCATGTACAAGTACCTCTCCGCTCCATGTACAAGTACCTCTCCGCTCCATGTACAAGTACCTCTCCGCTCCATGTACAAGTACCTCTCCGCTCAATGTACAAGTACCTCTCCGCTCCATGTACAAGTACCTCTCCGCTCAATGTACAAGTACCTCTCCGCTCCATGTACAAGTACCTCTCCGCTCCATGTACAAGTACCTCTCCGCTCCATGTACAAGTACCTCTCCGCTCCATGTACAAGTACATCTCTGCTCCATGTACAAGTACCTCTCCGCTCAATGTACAAGTACATCTCCGCTCCATGTACAAGTACCTCTCCGCTCCATGTACAAGTACATCTCCGCTCCATGTACAAGTACCTCTCCGCTCCATGTACAAGTACCTCTCCGCTCAATGTACAAGTACATCTCCGCTCCATGTACAAGTACATCTCTGCTCCATGTACAAGTACCTCTCCGCTCAATGTACAAGTACATCTCCGCTCCATGTACAAGTACCTCTCCGCTCCATGTACAAGTACCTCTCCGGTCCATGTACAAGTACCTCTCCGCTCCATGTACAAGTACCTCTCCGCTCCATGTACAAGTACCTCTCCGCTCAATGTCAAGTGTCGACAGTACCTCTCCGCTCCATGTACAAATACCTCTCCGCTCTCATGTACAAGTACCTCTCCGCTCCATGTACAAGTACCTCTCCGCTCAATGTCAAGTGTCGACAGTACCTCTCCGCTCCATGTACAAATACCTCTCCGCTCCATGTACAAGTACCTCTCCGCTCTCATGTACAAGTACCTCTCCGCTCCATGTACAAGTAGCTCTCCGCTCAATGTACAAGTGTCGACAGTACCTTTCCGCTCCATGTACAAATACCTCTCCGCTCTCATGTACAAGTACCTCTCCGCTCCATGTACAAGTACCTCTCCGCTCAATGTACAAATACCTCTCCGCTCCATGTATAAGTACCTCTCCGCTCTATGTACAAGTACCTCTCCGCTCCATGTACAAGTACCTCTCCGCTCAATGTACAAATACCTCTCCGCTCCATGTACAAGTAGCTCTCCGCTGAATGTACAAGTGTCGACAGTACCTCTCCGCTCAATGTACAAGTACCTCTCCGCTCAATGTACAAATACCTCTCCGCTCCATGTACAAGTACCTCTCCGCTCAATGTCAAGTATCGACAGTACCTCTCCGCTCCATGTACAAGTACCTCTCCGCTGAATGTACAAGTGTCGACAGTACCTCTCCGCTCAATGTACAAGTACCTCTCCGCTCCATGTACAAGTACCTCTCCGCTCTCATGTACAAGTACCTCTCCGCTCCATGTACAAGTACCTCTCCGCTCAATGTACAAGTACCTCTGCGCTCCATGTACAAGTACCTCTCCGCTCAATGTACAAGTACCTCTCCGCTCAATGTACAAGTGTCGACAGTACCTCTCCGCTCCATGTACAAGTACCTCTCCGCTCAATGTACAAGTGTCGACAGTACCTCTACGCTCAATGTACAAGTGTCGACAGTACCTCTCCGCTCTCATGTACAAGTACCTCTCCGATCCATGTACAAGTACATCTCCGCTCCATGTACAAGTACATCTCCGCTCAATGTACAAGTACCTCTCCGCTCCATGTACAAGTACCTCTCCGCTCCATGTACAAGTACCTCTCCGCTCCATGTACAAGTACCTCTCCGCTCCATGTACAAGTACCTCTCCGCTCAATGTACAAGTACCTCTCCGCTCCATGTACAAGTACCTCTCCGCTCAATGTACAAGTACCTCTCCGCTCCATGTACAAGTACCTCTCCGCTCCATGTACAAGTACCTCTCCGCTCCATGTACAAGTACCTCTCCGCTCCATGTACAAGTACATCTCTGCTCCATGTACAAGTACCTCTCCGCTCAATGTACAAGTACATCTCCGCTCCATGTACAAGTACCTCTCCGCTCCATGTACAAGTACATCTCCGCTCCATGTACAAGTACCTCTCCGCTCCATGTACAAGTACCTCTCCGCTCAATGTACAAGTACATCTCCGCTCCATGTACAAGTACATCTCTGCTCCATGTACAAGTACCTCTCCGCTCAATGTACAAGTACATCTCCGCTCCATGTACAAGTACCTCTCCGCTCCATGTACAAGTACCTCTCCGGTCCATGTACAAGTACCTCTCCGCTCCATGTACAAGTACCTCTCCGCTCCATGTACAAGTACCTCTCCGCTCAATGTCAAGTGTCGACAGTACCTCTCCGCTCCATGTACAAATACCTCTCCGCTCTCATGTACAAGTACCTCTCCGCTCCATGTACAAGTACCTCTCCGCTCAATGTCAAGTGTCGACAGTACCTCTCCGCTCCATGTACAAATACCTCTCCGATCCATGTACAAGTACCTCTCCGCTCTCATGTACAAGTACCTCTCCGCTCCATGTACAAGTAGCTCTCCGCTCAATGTACAAGTGTCGACAGTACCTTTCCGCTCCATGTACAAATACCTCTCCGCTCTCATGTACAAGTACCTCTCCGCTCCATGTACAAGTACCTCTCCGCTCAATGTACAAATACCTCTCCGCTCCATGTATAAGTACCTCTCCGCTCTATGTACAAGTACCTCTCCGCTCCATGTACAAGTACCTCTCCGCTCAATGTACAAATACCTCTCCGCTCCATGTACAAGTAGCTCTCCGCTGAATGTACAAGTGTCGACAGTACCTCTCCGCTCAATGTACAAGTACCTCTCCGCTCAATGTACAAATACCTCTCCGCTCCATGTACAAGTACCTCTCCGCTCAATGTCAAGTATCGACAGTACCTCTCCGCTCCATGTACAAGTACCTCTCCGCTGAATGTACAAGTGTCGACAGTACCTCTCCGCTCAATGTACAAGTACCTCTCCGCTCCATGTACAAGTACCTCTCCGCTCTCATGTACAAGTACCTCTCCGCTCCATGTACAAGTACCTCTCCGCTCAATGTACAAGTACCTCTGCGCTCCATGTACAAGTACCTCTCCGCTCAATGTACAAGTACCTCTCCGCTCAATGTACAAGTGTCGACAGTACCTCTCCGCTCCGTGTACAAGTACCTCTCCGCTCAATGTACAAGTGTCGACAGTACCTCTACGCTCAATGTACAAGTGTCGACAGTACCTCTCCGCTCTCATGTACAAGTACCTCTCCGATCCATGTACAAGTACATCTCCGCTCCATGTACAAGTACATCTCCGCTCAATGTACAAGTACCTCTCCGCTCCATGTACAAGTACCTCTCCGCTCCATGTACAAGTACCTCTCCGCTCCATGTACAAGTACCTCTCCGCTCCATGTACAAGTACCTCTCCGCTCAATGTACAAGTACCTCTCCGCTCCATGTACAAGTACCTCTCCGCTCAATGTACAAGTACCTCTCCGCTCCATGTACAAGTACCTCTCCGCTCCATGTACAAGTACCTCTCCGCTCCATGTACAAGTACCTCTCCGCTCAATGTCAAGTATCGACAGTACCTCTCCGCTCCATGTACAAGTACCTCTCCGCTGAATGTACAAGTGTCGACAGTACCTCTCCGCTCAATGTACAAGTACCTCTCCGCTCCATGTACAAGTACCTCTCCGCTCTCATGTACAAGTACCTCTCCGCTCCATGTACAAGTACCTCTCCGCTCAATGTACAAGTACCTCTGCGCTCCATGTACAAGTACCTCTCCGCTCAATGTACAAGTACCTCTCCGCTCAATGTACAAGTGTCGACAGTACCTCTCCGCTCCATGTACAAGTACCTCTCCGCTCAATGTACAAGTGTCGACAGTACCTCTACGCTCAATGTACAAGTGTCGACAGTACCTCTCCGCTCTCATGTACAAGTACCTCTCCGATCCATGTACAAGTACATCTCCGCTCCATGTACAAGTACATCTCCGCTCAATGTACAAGTACCTCTCCGCTCCATGTACAAGTACCTCTCCGCTCCATGTACAAGTACCTCTCCGCTCCATGTACAAGTACCTCTCCGCTCCATGTACAAGTACCTCTCCGCTCAATGTACAAGTACCTCTCCGCTCCATGTACAAGTACCTCTCCGCTCCATGTACAAGTACCTCTCCGCTCCATGTACAAGTACCTCTCCGCTCAATGTACAAGTACCTCTCCGCTCCATGTACAAGTACCTCTCCGCTCCATGTACAAGTACCTCTCCGCTCCATGTACAAGTACCTCTCCGCTCAATGTACAAGTACCTCTCCGCTCCCTGTACAAGTACATCTCCGCTCCATGTACAAGTACCTCTCCGCTCCATGTACAAGTACCTCTCCGCTCAATGTACAAGTGTCGACAGTACCTCTCCGCTCCATGTACAAGTACCTCTCCGCTCCATGTACAAGTACCTCTCCGCTCAATGTACAAGTGTCGACAGTACCTCTCCGCTCCATCTACAAGTACCTCTCCGCTCAATGTACAAGTACCTCTCCGCTGAATGTACAAGTACCTCTCCGCTCCATGTACAAGTACCTCTCCGCTCCATGTACAAATACCTCTCCGCTCCATGTACAAGTACCTCTCCGCTCCATGTACAAGCACCTCTCCGCTACATGTACAAGTACCTCTCCGCTCCATGTACAAGTACCTCTCCGCTCCATGTACAAGTACCTCTCCGCTCAATGTACAAGTACCTCTCCGCTCCATGTACAAATACCTCTCCGCTCCATGTACAAATACCTCTCCGCTCCATGTACAAGTACCTCTCCGCTCCATGTACCAGTACCTCTCCGCTCAATGTACAAGTACATCTCCGCTCAATGTACAAGTACATCTCCGCTCAATGTACAAGTACGTCTCCGCTCAATGTACAAGTACCTCTCCGCTCAATGTACAAGTACCTCTCCGCTCCATGTACAAGTACCTCTCCGCTCAATGTACAAGTACATCTCCGCTCCATGTACCAGTACCTCTCCGCTCAATGTACAAGTACCTCTCCGCTCAATGTACAAGTACATCTCCGCTCCATGTACAAGTACGTCTCCGCTCAATGTATAAGTACCTCTCCGCTCCATGTACAAGTACCTCTCCGCTCCATGTACAAGTACATCTCCGCTCCATGTACAAGTACATCTCCGCTCCATGTACAAGTACCTCTCCGCTCCATGTACAAGTACCTCTCCGCTCCATGTACAAGTACATCTCCGCTCCATGTACAAGTACCTCTCCGCTCAATGTACAAGTACATCTCCGCTCCATGTACAAGTACATCTCCACTCCATGTACAAGTACCTCTCCGCTCAATGTACAAGTACATCTCCGCTCCATGTACCAGTACCTCTCCGCTCAATGTACAAGTACATCTCCACTCCATGTACAAGTACCTCTCCGCTCAATGTACAAGTACATCTCCGCTCCATGTACCAGTACCTCTCCGCTCAATGTACAAGTACATCTCCACTCCATGTACAAGTACCTCTCCGCTCAATGTACAAGTACATCTCCGCTCCATGTACCAGTACCTCTCCGCTCAATGTACAAGTACATCTCCGCTCCATGTACAAGTACCTCTCCGCTCAATGTACAAGTACCTCTCCGCTCAATGTACAAGTACATCTCCGCTCCATGTACCAGTACCTCTCCGCTCAATGTACAAGTACATCTGCGCTCCATGTAGGGCTGGGTATCGTTCAAAATTTTTCGATATCGATACCGTTTCGATACTTGGATTTCGATACCGGTTCCTGAACGATACTTTTTTCGATACCAATTTTTAGAAAAATCCATTTTAACAAAAATAAAACTGCATTACACATTGAAATTATTTTACAAATCTTTAGTTTCCCCCCATCTTAAGTTTTACAGCAGAAAAAAATAAAACCTACTGTATTTAACATAACTTTAAGTTCTCTAAACGTATTGCCGTCCCTACAAAAAATATTGGAGTACTACAAAGGAAAGAAATGTAGCTAAAACAAATAAATCAGTGGAATAGTTTTCAGTGCAAAACAGAGAGTTGCAAATCAGGGTTTAATGCTCACTGATGCAACAGAACTCTATTCTTGTACAAACTGATGAGATGGCTCCACTTCATGCATGGAAGACTAGTTGAGCATTGACTAGCCTATCAATATAGCCTTATATGCCACAAAGTGAATCGCATTTATATTCAACAAACTATCATGACATCAGCGTTTGTTAACGAGTTGCTAAAAATACATGGGCGATAACTGCCCGCTTGCACATAACGCTAATTAATTAACTCATTGAATGCCATGGACGTCCTTCGACGTCCAATTAAATAGTGACGTAGAATGCCACGGACGTCCTTCGACGTCCAATGCGTTTTTTGACGGTGGGACGTCGATCAAAGCCTTCCGCAGCTCCTGTACAACTATAGTAGCTATTGGAGGTGTATAACCTATTTTACGGACTCATTAGGTGGCGACAGTGCTTGCTCGGTGCAGTCCAGATTAGAGACAGGTCCGAGAAACAGCCTAAAAGCCGTGGATCAAAGACAACCCGATGCATGCTCCCAGAGCCATTTGCTCTGTCGCGGGAGCTGACATTGGCTCCGAACAGGAGTCAATCCGCGCTCACAACTGAGCCCCTCTGTCCCTGTCTGTCTGTCTGTCTGTCTGTCTGTATAGTTTCTCCACCCGATTAGCAGACAGGAAAGCAGCCCCTGACGCCAAACCATTCAGCAATCCGGGTTGGCTCTTCCCTGCTGTGGCGCTGAGAGCCGACAGCAGCACACAAACGCAGCACTCCGAAAATATAATGGTTGCGTGAGGCTGTGTGCAGTGTGGGGAGGAGTTTACGGGGGGAGGGGGGGAGGGGGGTGGTGCACGCAGGGCATCACACAACAACTACGTCACTACATCAGAAAATATTATCTTCAGACTCAGTGAATGTGCTTGAAATGCTGCATTTCACAAAAGGCGGATTATCTCAGCTAATAATTTGAAAAGCCTGAAAACGCTGAAAACAACCTATCTTCTCCGGCTCATAACTAAAGAACGGAAAATGGTATCAATAAACTTTTTTTTGCTGATGATACAATAGAGCCAGCTCGTTCTTGTGCGTGTTCGGTGTTTACATAGTAATATCACACAATATTCTGTGGGCCTCGAGAAATCACTGAAAACGCTCTGAAAACTCTGGCACTGGGAGCATCCGTTCTCCAAAAGTGGCTGGCACTGAATGAGTTAAACATTAACGCTAGCGTTGCAGATCAGTGTGCTCACTGCTGCAACAGAACGTCATTCTTGTCAAATCTGACGAGACAGCTCAACTTCACTGACTAGCCAATCAATATAAATGAATCGCATTTACATTCAACAAACTATCATGACATCAGCGTTTGTTAACGAGTTGCTAAAAATACACAATGCCCGCTTGCGCATAACGTTACGGCGGCAATTAATTAAACGATCTAATGCTACAACTCACAGCCAGATGCATGGATTTGTCAGACTGAGGGATCTGATAACCGCTAACTTGCGGTAAGCTGAGCTGACCCACCTCTCAATTATTTCTCTTGTCTGTGGAAACCAGTCCGTGTTGTTTCTGTTTCTTTTCCTGCTTTTCATCATCTTCGCCATATGGTAATCCAGGATAGGAGTAGCTTGAGTGGCTAACTTCTTGTATACTATCCGCACCGCACGCCTGGCTCACAGTCACAACAAACACACCGGCTAAAGTGGGCGTAACGTTTCCTGCATGCCTCTACATGACAGCCAATCACCAGCCGTATTAGAGCGCGGCGTGCAAGCATGTCGCATGCTTATAGGCTCAATGACGCTGTTTTGTTTTGGTATCGAAAATTGGTATCGATTGACAAGGGAGGCTTCGATACCCCTTAGTATCGATGTTTCCATTTCGGTGCCAAGTAAGTATCGAAACTCGATACCCAGCCCTAGCTCCATGTACAAGTACCTCTCCGCTCAATGTACAAGTACCTCTCCGCTCAATGTACAAGTACCTCTCCGCTCCATGTACAAGTACCTCTCCGCTCCATGTACAAGTACCTCTCCGCTCCATGTACAAGTACCTCTCCGCTCCATGTACAAGTACATCTCTGCTCCATGTACAAGTACCTCTCCGCTCAATGTACAAGTACATCTCCGCTCCATGTACAAGTACCTCTCCGCTCCATGTACAAGTACATCTCCGCTCCATGTACAAGTACCTCTCCGCTCCATGTACAAGTACCTCTCCGCTCAATGTACAAGTACCTCTCTGCTCCATGTACAAGTACATCTCCGCTCCATGTACAAGTACCTCTCCGCTCAATGTACAAGTACATCTCCGCTCCATGTACAAGTACATCTCCACTCCATGTACAAGTACCTCTCCGCTCAATGTACAAGTACATCTCCGCTCCATGTACCAGTACCTCTCCGCTCAATGTACAAGTACATCTCCACTCCATGTACAAGTACCTCTCCGCTCAATGTACAAGTACATCTCCGCTCCATGTACCAGTACCTCTCCGCTCAATGTACAAGTACATCTCCACTCCATGTACAAGTACCTCTCCGCTCAATGTACAAGTACATCTCCGCTCCATGTACCAGTACCTCTCCGCTCAATGTACAAGTACATCTCCGCTCCATGTACAAGTACCTCTCCGCTCAATGTACAAGTACCTCTCCGCTCAATGTACAAGTACATCTCCGCTCCATGTACCAGTACCTCTCCGCTCAATGTACAAGTACATCTGCGCTCCATGTAGGGCTGGGTATCGTTCAAAATTTTTCGATATCGATACCGTTTCGATACTTGGATTTCGATACCGGTTCCTGAACGATACTTTTTTCGATACCAATTTTTAGAAAAATCCATTTTAACAAAAATAAAACTGCATTACACATTGAAATTATTTTACAAATCTTTAGTTTCCCCCCATCTTAAGTTTTACAGCAGAAAAAAATAAAACCTACTGTATTTAACATAACTTTAAGTTCTCTAAACGTATTGCCGTCCCTACAAAAAATATTGGAGTACTACAAAGGAAAGAAATGTAGCTAAAACAAATAAATCAGTGGAATAGTTTTCAGTGCAAAACAGAGAGTTGCAAATCAGGGTTTAATGCTCACTGATGCAACAGAACTCTATTCTTGTACAAACTGATGAGATGGCTCCACTTCATGCATGGAAGACTAGTTGAGCATTGACTAGCCTATCAATATAGCCTTATATGCCACAAAGTGAATCGCATTTATATTCAACAAACTATCATGACATCAGCGTTTGTTAACGAGTTGCTAAAAATACATGGGCGATAACTGCCCGCTTGCACATAACGCTAATTAATTAAACATTAACGCTAGCGTTGCAGATCAGTGTGCTCACTGCTGCAACAGAACGTCATTCTTGTCAAATCTGACGAGACAGCTCAACTTCACTGACTAGCCAATCAATATAAATGAATCGCATTTACATTCAACAAACTATCATGACATCAGCGTTTGTTAACGAGTTGCTAAAAATACACAATGCCCGCTTGCGCATAACGTTACGGCGGCAATTAATTAAACGATCTAATGCTACAACTCACAGCCAGATGCATGGATTTGTCAGACTGAGGGATCTGATAACCGCTAACTTGCGGTAAGCTGAGCTGACCCACCTCTCAATTATTTCTCTTGTCTGTGGAAACCAGTCCGTGTTGTTTCTGTTTCTTTTCCTGCTTTTCATCATCTTCGCCATATGGTAATCCAGGATAGGAGTAGCTTGAGTGGCTAACTTCTTGTATACTATCCGCACCGCACGCCTGGCTCACAGTCACAACAAACACACCGGCTAAAGTGGGCGTAACGTTTCCTGCATGCCTCTACATGACAGCCAATCACCAGCCGTATTAGAGCGCGGCGTGCAAGCATGTCGCATGCTTATAGGCTCAATGACGCTGTTTTGTTTTGGTATCGAAAATTGGTATCGATTGACAAGGGAGGCTTCGATACCCCTTAGTATCGATGTTTCCATTTCGGTGCCAAGTAAGTATCGAAACTCGATACCCAGCCCTAGCTCCATGTACAAGTACCTCTCCGCTCAATGTACAAGTACCTCTCCGCTCAATGTACAAGTACCTCTCCGCTCCATGTACAAGTACCTCTCCGCTCCATGTACAAGTACCTCTCCGCTCCATGTACAAGTACCTCTCCGCTCCATGTACAAGTACATCTCTGCTCCATGTACAAGTACCTCTCCGCTCAATGTACAAGTACATCTCCGCTCCATGTACAAGTACCTCTCCGCTCCATGTACAAGTACATCTCCGCTCCATGTACAAGTACCTCTCCGCTCCATGTACAAGTACCTCTCCGCTCAATGTACAAGTACATCTCCGCTCCATGTACAAGTACCTCTCCGCTCCATGTACAAGTACCTCTCCGCTCCATGTACAAGTACATCTCCGCTCCATGTACAAGTACCTCTCCGCTCCATGTACAAGTACCTCTCCGCTCAATGTACAAGTACATCTCCGCTCCATGTACAAGTACCTCTCCGCTCCATGTACAAGTACCTCTCCGCTCAATGTACAAGTACCTCTCCGCTCCATGTACAAGTACCTCTCCGCTCAATGTACAAGTACCTCTCCGCTCCATGTACAAGTACCTCTCCGCTCCATGTACAAGTACCTCTCCGCTCCATGTACAAGTACCTCTCCGCTCCATGTACAAGTACATCTCTGCTCCATGTACAAGTACCTCTCCGCTCAATGTACAAGTACATCTCCGCTCCATGTACAAGTACCTCTCCGCTCCATGTACAAGTACATCTCCGCTCCATGTACAAGTACCTCTCCGCTCCATGTACAAGTACCTCTCCGCTCAATGTACAAGTACATCTCCGCTCCATGTACAAGTACATCTCTGCTCCATGTACAAGTACCTCTCCGCTCAATGTACAAGTACATCTCCGCTCCATGTACAAGTACCTCTCCGCTCCATGTACAAGTACCTCTCCGGTCCATGTACAAGTACCTCTCCGCTCCATGTACAAGTACCTCTCCGCTCCATGTACAAGTACCTCTCCGCTCAATGTCAAGTGTCGACAGTACCTCTCCGCTCCATGTACAAATACCTCTCCGCTCTCATGTACAAGTACCTCTCCGCTCCATGTACAAGTACCTCTCCGCTCAATGTCAAGTGTCGACAGTACCTCTCCGCTCCATGTACAAATACCTCTCCGCTCCATGTACAAGTACCTCTCCGCTCTCATGTACAAGTACCTCTCCGCTCCATGTACAAGTAGCTCTCCGCTCAATGTACAAGTGTCGACAGTACCTTTCCGCTCCATGTACAAATACCTCTCCGCTCTCATGTACAAGTACCTCTCCGCTCCATGTACAAGTACCTCTCCGCTCAATGTACAAATACCTCTCCGCTCCATGTATAAGTACCTCTCCGCTCTATGTACAAGTACCTCTCCGCTCCATGTACAAGTACCTCTCCGCTCAATGTACAAATACCTCTCCGCTCCATGTACAAGTAGCTCTCCGCTGAATGTACAAGTGTCGACAGTACCTCTCCGCTCAATGTACAAGTACCTCTCCGCTCAATGTACAAATACCTCTCCGCTCCATGTACAAGTACCTCTCCGCTCAATGTCAAGTATCGACAGTACCTCTCCGCTCCATGTACAAGTACCTCTCCGCTGAATGTACAAGTGTCGACAGTACCTCTCCGCTCAATGTACAAGTACCTCTCCGCTCCATGTACAAGTACCTCTCCGCTCTCATGTACAAGTACCTCTCCGCTCCATGTACAAGTACCTCTCCCCTCAATGTACAAGTACCTCTGCGCTCCATGTACAAGTACCTCTCCGCTCAATGTACAAGTACCTCTCCGCTCAATGTACAAGTGTCGACAGTACCTCTCCGCTCCATGTACAAGTACCTCTCCGCTCAATGTACAAGTGTCGACAGTACCTCTACGCTCAATGTACAAGTGTCGACAGTACCTCTCCGCTCTCATGTACAAGTACCTCTCCGATCCATGTACAAGTACATCTCCGCTCCATGTACAAGTACATCTCCGCTCAATGTACAAGTACCTCTCCGCTCCATGTACAAGTACCTCTCCGCTCCATGTACAAGTACCTCTCCGCTCCATGTTCAAGTACCTCTCCGCTCCATGTACAAGTACCTCTCCGCTCAATGTACAAGTACCTCTCCGCTCCATGTACAAGTACCTCTCCGCTCAATGTACAAGTACCTCTCCGCTCCATGTACAAGTACCTCTCCGCTCCATGTACAAGTACCTCTCCGCTCCATGTACAAGTACCTCTCCGCTCCATGTACAAGTACATCTCTGCTCCATGTACAAGTACCTCTCCGCTCAATGTACAAGTACATCTCCGCTCCATGTACAAGTACCTCTCCGCTCCATGTACAAGTACATCTCCGCTCCATGTACAAGTACCTCTCCGCTCCATGTACAAGTACCTCTCCGCTCAATGTACAAGTACATCTCCGCTCCATGTACAAGTACATCTCTGCTCCATGTACAAGTACCTCTCCGCTCAATGTACAAGTACATCTCCGCTCCATGTACAAGTACCTCTCCGCTCCATGTACAAGTACCTCTCCGGTCCATGTACAAGTACCTCTCCGCTCCATGTACAAGTACCTCTCCGCTCCATGTACAAGTACCTCTCCGCTCAATGTCAAGTGTCGACAGTACCTCTCCGCTCCATGTACAAATACCTCTCCGCTCTCATGTACAAGTACCTCTCCGCTCCATGTACAAGTACCTCTCCGCTCAATGTCAAGTGTCGACAGTACCTCTCCGCTCCATGTACAAATACCTCTCCGCTCCATGTACAAGTACCTCTCCGCTCTCATGTACAAGTACCTCTCCGCTCCATGTACAAGTAGCTCTCCGCTCAATGTACAAGTGTCGACAGTACCTTTCCGCTCCATGTACAAATACCTCTCCGCTCTCATGTACAAGTACCTCTCCGCTCCATGTACAAGTACCTCTCCGCTCAATGTACAAATACCTCTCCGCTCCATGTATAAGTACCTCTCCGCTCTATGTACAAGTACCTCTCCGCTCCATGTACAAGTACCTCTCCGCTCAATGTACAAATACCTCTCCGCTCCATGTACAAGTAGCTCTCCGCTGAATGTACAAGTGTCGACAGTACCTCTCCGCTCAATGTACAAGTACCTCTCCGCTCAATGTACAAATACCTCTCCGCTCCATGTACAAGTACCTCTCCGCTCAATGTCAAGTATCGACAGTACCTCTCCGCTCCATGTACAAGTACCTCTCCGCTGAATGTACAAGTGTCGACAGTACCTCTCCGCTCAATGTACAAGTACCTCTCCGCTCCATGTACAAGTACCTCTCCGCTCTCATGTACAAGTACCTCTCCGCTCCATGTACAAGTACCTCTCCCCTCAATGTACAAGTACCTCTGCGCTCCATGTACAAGTACCTCTCCGCTCAATGTACAAGTACCTCTCCGCTCAATGTACAAGTGTCGACAGTACCTCTCCGCTCCATGTACAAGTACCTCTCCGCTCAATGTACAAGTGTCGACAGTACCTCTACGCTCAATGTACAAGTGTCGACAGTACCTCTCCGCTCTCATGTACAAGTACCTCTCCGATCCATGTACAAGTACATCTCCGCTCCATGTACAAGTACATCTCCGCTCAATGTACAAGTACCTCTCCGCTCCATGTACAAGTACCTCTCCGCTCCATGTACAAGTACCTCTCCACTCCATGTTCAAGTACCTCTCCGCTCCATGTACAAGTACCTCTCCGCTCAATGTACAAGTACCTCTCCGCTCCATGTACAAGTACCTCTCCGCTCAATGTACAAGTACCTCTCCGCTCCATGTACAAGTACCTCTCCGCTCCATGTACAAGTACCTCTCCGCTCCATGTACAAGTACCTCTCCGCTCCATGTACAAGTACATCTCTGCTCCATGTACAAGTACCTCTCCGCTCAATGTACAAGTACATCTCCGCTCCATGTACAAGTACCTCTCCGCTCCATGTACAAGTACATCTCCGCTCCATGTACAAGTACCTCTCCGCTCCATGTACAAGTACCTCTCCGCTCAATGTACAAGTACATCTCCGCTCCATGTACAAGTACATCTCTGCTCCATGTACAAGTACCTCTCCGCTCAATGTACAAGTACATCTCCGCTCCATGTACAAGTACCTCTCCGCTCCATGTACAAGTACCTCTCCGGTCCATGTACAAGTACCTCTCCGCTCCATGTACAAGTACCTCTCCGCTCCATGTACAAGTACCTCTCCGCTCAATGTCAAGTGTCGACAGTACCTCTCCGCTCCATGTACAAATACCTCTCCGCTCTCATGTACAAGTACCTCTCCGCTCCATGTACAAGTACCTCTCCGCTCAATGTCAAGTGTCGACAGTACCTCTCCGCTCCATGTACAAATACCTCTCCGCTCCATGTACAAGTACCTCTCCGCTCTCATGTACAAGTACCTCTCCGCTCCATGTACAAGTAGCTCTCCGCTCAATGTACAAGTGTCGACAGTACCTTTCCGCTCCATGTACAAATACCTCTCCGCTCTCATGTACAAGTACCTCTCCGCTCCATGTACAAGTACCTCTCCGCTCAATGTACAAATACCTCTCCGCTCCATGTATAAGTACCTCTCCGCTCTATGTACAAGTACCTCTCCGCTCCATGTACAAGTACCTCTCCGCTCAATGTACAAATACCTCTCCGCTCCATGTACAAGTAGCTCTCCGCTGAATGTACAAGTGTCGACAGTACCTCTCCGCTCAATGTACAAGTACCTCTCCGCTCAATGTACAAATACCTCTCCGCTCCATGTACAAGTACCTCTCCGCTCAATGTCAAGTATCGACAGTACCTCTCCGCTCCATGTACAAGTACCTCTCCGCTGAATGTACAAGTGTCGACAGTACCTCTCCGCTCAATGTACAAGTACCTCTCCGCTCCATGTACAAGTACCTCTCCGCTCTCATGTACAAGTACCTCTCCGCTCCATGTACAAGTACCTCTCCGCTCAATGTACAAGTACCTCTGCGCTCCATGTACAAGTACCTCTCCGCTCAATGTACAAGTACCTCTCCGCTCAATGTACAAGTGTCGACAGTACCTCTCCGCTCCATGTACAAGTACCTCTCCGCTCAATGTACAAGTGTCGACAGTACCTCTACGCTCAATGTACAAGTGTCGACAGTACCTCTCCGCTCTCATGTACAAGTACCTCTCCGATCCATGTACAAGTACATCTCCGCTCCATGTACAAGTACATCTCCGCTCAATGTACAAGTACCTCTCCGCTCCATGTACAAGTACCTCTCCGCTCCATGTACAAGTACCTCTCCGCTCCATGTACAAGTACCTCTCCGCTCCATGTACAAGTACCTCTCCGCTCAATGTACAAGTACCTCTCCGCTCCATGTACAAGTACCTCTCCGCTCAATGTACAAGTACCTCTCCGCTCCATGTACAAGTACCTCTCCGCTCCATGTACAAGTACCTCTCCGCTCCATGTACAAGTACCTCTCCGCTCCATGTACAAGTACATCTCTGCTCCATGTACAAGTACCTCTCCGCTCAATGTACAAGTACCTCTCCGCTCAATGTACAAGTACCTCTCCGCTCCATGTACAAGTACCTCTCCGCTCCATGTACAAGTACCTCTCCGCTCCATGTACAAGTACCTCTCCGCTCCATGTACAAGTACATCTCTGCTCCATGTACAAGTACCTCTCCGCTCAATGTACAAGTACATCTCCGCTCCATGTACAAGTACCTCTCCGCTCCATGTACAAGTACATCTCCGCTCCATGTACAAGTACCTCTCCGCTCCATGTACAAGTACCTCTCCGCTCAATGTACAAGTACATCTCCGCTCCATGTACAAGTACCTCTCCGCTCCATGTACAAGTACCTCTCCGCTCCATGTACAAGTACATCTCCGCTCCATGTACAAGTACCTCTCCGCTCCATGTACAAGTACCTCTCCGCTCAATGTACAAGTACATCTCCGCTCCATGTACAAGTACCTCTCCGCTCCATGTACAAGTACCTCTCCGCTCAATGTACAAGTACCTCTCCGCTCCATGTACAAGTACCTCTCCGCTCAATGTACAAGTACCTCTCCGCTCCATGTACAAGTACCTCTCCGCTCCATGTACAAGTACCTCTCCGCTCCATGTACAAGTACCTCTCCGCTCCATGTACAAGTACATCTCTGCTCCATGTACAAGTACCTCTCCGCTCAATGTACAAGTACATCTCCGCTCCATGTACAAGTACCTCTCCGCTCCATGTACAAGTACATCTCCGCTCCATGTACAAGTACCTCTCCGCTCCATGTACAAGTACCTCTCCGCTCAATGTACAAGTACATCTCCGCTCCATGTACAAGTACATCTCTGCTCCATGTACAAGTACCTCTCCGCTCAATGTACAAGTACATCTCCGCTCCATGTACAAGTACCTCTCCGCTCCATGTACAAGTACCTCTCCGGTCCATGTACAAGTACCTCTCCGCTCCATGTACAAGTACCTCTCCGCTCCATGTACAAGTACCTCTCCGCTCAATGTCAAGTGTCGACAGTACCTCTCCGCTCCATGTACAAATACCTCTCCGCTCTCATGTACAAGTACCTCTCCGCTCCATGTACAAGTACCTCTCCGCTCAATGTCAAGTGTCGACAGTACCTCTCCGCTCCATGTACAAATACCTCTCCGCTCCATGTACAAGTACCTCTCCGCTCTCATGTACAAGTACCTCTCCGCTCCATGTACAAGTAGCTCTCCGCTCAATGTACAAGTGTCGACAGTACCTTTCCGCTCCATGTACAAATACCTCTCCGCTCTCATGTACAAGTACCTCTCCGCTCCATGTACAAGTACCTCTCCGCTCAATGTACAAATACCTCTCCGCTCCATGTATAAGTACCTCTCCGCTCTATGTACAAGTACCTCTCCGCTCCATGTACAAGTACCTCTCCGCTCAATGTACAAATACCTCTCCGCTCCATGTACAAGTAGCTCTCCGCTGAATGTACAAGTGTCGACAGTACCTCTCCGCTCAATGTACAAGTACCTCTCCGCTCAATGTACAAATACCTCTCCGCTCCATGTACAAGTACCTCTCCGCTCAATGTCAAGTATCGACAGTACCTCTCCGCTCCATGTACAAGTACCTCTCCGCTGAATGTACAAGTGTCGACAGTACCTCTCCGCTCAATGTACAAGTACCTCTCCGCTCCATGTACAAGTACCTCTCCGCTCTCATGTACAAGTACCTCTCCGCTCCATGTACAAGTACCTCTCCCCTCAATGTACAAGTACCTCTGCGCTCCATGTACAAGTACCTCTCCGCTCAATGTACAAGTACCTCTCCGCTCAATGTACAAGTGTCGACAGTACCTCTCCGCTCCATGTACAAGTACCTCTCCGCTCAATGTACAAGTGTCGACAGTACCTCTACGCTCAATGTACAAGTGTCGACAGTACCTCTCCGCTCTCATGTACAAGTACCTCTCCGATCCATGTACAAGTACATCTCCGCTCCATGTACAAGTACATCTCCGCTCAATGTACAAGTACCTCTCCGCTCCATGTACAAGTACCTCTCCGCTCCATGTACAAGTACCTCTCCGCTCCATGTTCAAGTACCTCTCCGCTCCATGTACAAGTACCTCTCCGCTCAATGTACAAGTACCTCTCCGCTCCATGTACAAGTACCTCTCCGCTCAATGTACAAGTACCTCTCCGCTCCATGTACAAGTACCTCTCCGCTCCATGTACAAGTACCTCTCCGCTCCATGTACAAGTACCTCTCTGCTCCATGTACAAGTACATCTCTGCTCCATGTACAAGTACCTCTCCGCTCAATGTACAAGTACATCTCCGCTCCATGTACAAGTACCTCTCCGCTCCATGTACAAGTACATCTCCGCTCCATGTACAAGTACCTCTCCGCTCCATGTACAAGTACCTCTCCGCTCAATGTACAAGTACATCTCCGCTCCATGTACAAGTACATCTCTGCTCCATGTACAAGTACCTCTCCGCTCAATGTACAAGTACATCTCCGCTCCATGTACAAGTACCTCTCCGCTCCATGTACAAGTACCTCTCCGGTCCATGTACAAGTACCTCTCCGCTCCATGTACAAGTACCTCTCCGCTCCATGTACAAGTACCTCTCCGCTCAATGTCAAGTGTCGACAGTACCTCTCCGCTCCATGTACAAATACCTCTCCGCTCTCATGTACAAGTACCTCTCCGCTCCATGTACAAGTACCTCTCCGCTCAATGTCAAGTGTCGACAGTACCTCTCCGCTCCATGTACAAATACCTCTCCGCTCCATGTACAAGTACCTCTCCGCTCTCATGTACAAGTACCTCTCCGCTCCATGTACAAGTAGCTCTCCGCTCAATGTACAAGTGTCGACAGTACCTTTCCGCTCCATGTACAAATACCTCTCCGCTCTCATGTACAAGTACCTCTCCGCTCCATGTACAAGTACCTCTCCGCTCAATGTACAAATACCTCTCCGCTCCATGTATAAGTACCTCTCCGCTCTATGTACAAGTACCTCTCCGCTCCATGTACAAGTACCTCTCCGCTCAATGTACAAATACCTCTCCGCTCCATGTACAAGTAGCTCTCCGCTGAATGTACAAGTGTCGACAGTACCTCTCCGCTCAATGTACAAGTACCTCTCCGCTCAATGTACAAATACCTCTCCGCTCCATGTACAAGTACCTCTCCGCTCAATGTCAAGTATCGACAGTACCTCTCCGCTCCATGTACAAGTACCTCTCCGCTGAATGTACAAGTGTCGACAGTACCTCTCCGCTCAATGTACAAGTACCTCTCCGCTCCATGTACAAGTACCTCTCCGCTCTCATGTACAAGTACCTCTCCGCTCCATGTACAAGTACCTCTCCCCTCAATGTACAAGTACCTCTGCGCTCCATGTACAAGTACCTCTCCGCTCAATGTACAAGTACCTCTCCGCTCAATGTACAAGTGTCGACAGTACCTCTCCGCTCCATGTACAAGTACCTCTCCGCTCAATGTACAAGTGTCGACAGTACCTCTACGCTCAATGTACAAGTGTCGACAGTACCTCTCCGCTCTCATGTACAAGTACCTCTCCGATCCATGTACAAGTACATCTCCGCTCCATGTACAAGTACATCTCCGCTCAATGTACAAGTACCTCTCCGCTCCATGTACAAGTACCTCTCCGCTCCATGTACAAGTACCTCTCCGCTCCATGTTCAAGTACCTCTCCGCTCCATGTACAAGTACCTCTCCGCTCAATGTACAAGTACCTCTCCGCTCCATGTACAAGTACCTCTCCGCTCAATGTACAAGTACCTCTCCGCTCCATGTACAAGTACCTCTCCGCTCCATGTACAAGTACCTCTCCGCTCCATGTACAAGTACCTCTCCGCTCCATGTACAAGTACATCTCTGCTCCATGTACAAGTACCTCTCCGCTCAATGTACAAGTACATCTCCGCTCCATGTACAAGTACCTCTCCGCTCCATGTACAAGTACATCTCCGCTCCATGTACAAGTACCTCTCCGCTCCATGTACAAGTACCTCTCCGCTCAATGTACAAGTACATCTCCGCTCCATGTACAAGTACATCTCTGCTCCATGTACAAGTACCTCTCCGCTCAATGTACAAGTACATCTCCGCTCCATGTACAAGTACCTCTCCGCTCCATGTACAAGTACCTCTCCGGTCCATGTACAAGTACCTCTCCGCTCCATGTACAAGTACCTCTCCGCTCCATGTACAAGTACCTCTCCGCTCAATGTCAAGTGTCGACAGTACCTCTCCGCTCCATGTACAAATACCTCTCCGCTCTCATGTACAAGTACCTCTCCGCTCCATGTACAAGTACCTCTCCGCTCAATGTCAAGTGTCGACAGTACCTCTCCGCTCCATGTACAAGTACCTCTCCGCTCTCATGTACAAGTACCTCTCCGCTCCATGTACAAGTAGCTCTCCGCTCAATGTACAAGTGTCGACAGTACCTTTCCGCTCCATGTACAAATACCTCTCCGCTCTCATGTACAAGTACCTCTCCGCTCCATGTACAAGTACCTCTCCGCTCAATGTACAAATACCTCTCCGCTCCATGTATAAGTACCTCTCCGCTCTATGTACAAGTACCTCTCCGCTCCATGTACAAGTACCTCTCCGCTCAATGTACAAATACCTCTCCGCTCCATGTACAAGTAGCTCTCCGCTGAATGTACAAGTGTCGACAGTACCTCTCCGCTCAATGTACAAGTACCTCTCCGCTCAATGTACAAATACCTCTCCGCTCCATGTACAAGTACCTCTCCGCTCAATGTCAAGTATCGACAGTACCTCTCCGCTCCATGTACAAGTACCTCTCCGCTGAATGTACAAGTGTCGACAGTACCTCTCCGCTCAATGTACAAGTACCTCTCCGCTCCATGTACAAGTACCTCTCCGCTCTCATGTACAAGTACCTCTCCGCTCCATGTACAAGTACCTCTCCGCTCAATGTACAAGTACCTCTGCGCTCCATGTACAAGTACCTCTCCGCTCAATGTACAAGTACCTCTCCGCTCAATGTACAAGTGTCGACAGTACCTCTCCGCTCCATGTACAAGTACCTCTCCGCTCAATGTACAAGTGTCGACAGTACCTCTACGCTCAATGTACAAGTGTCGACAGTACCTCTCCGCTCTCATGTACAAGTACCTCTCCGATCCATGTACAAGTACATCTCCGCTCCATGTACAAGTACATCTCCGCTCAATGTACAAGTACCTCTCCGCTCCATGTACAAGTACCTCTCCGCTCCATGTACAAGTACCTCTCCGCTCCATGTACAAGTACCTCTCCGCTCCATGTACAAGTACCTCTCCGCTCAATGTACAAGTACCTCTCCGCTCCATGTACAAGTACCTCTCCGCTCAATGTACAAGTACCTCTCCGCTCCATGTACAAGTACCTCTCCGCTCCATGTACAAGTACCTCTCCGCTCCATGTACAAGTACCTCTCCGCTCCATGTACAAGTACATCTCTGCTCCATGTACAAGTACCTCTCCGCTCAATGTACAAGTACATCTCCGCTCCATGTACAAGTACCTCTCCGCTCCATGTACAAGTACATCTCCGCTCAATGTCAAGTGTCGACAGTACCTCTCCGCTCCATGTACAAATACCTCTCCGCTCTCATGTACAAGTACCTCTCCGCTCCATGTACAAGTACCTCTCCGCTCAATGTCAAGTGTCGACAGTACCTCTCCGCTCCATGTACAAATACCTCTCCGCTCCATGTACAAGTACCTCTCCGCTCTCATGTACAAGTACCTCTCCGCTCCATGTACAAGTAGCTCTCCGCTCAATGTACAAGTGTCGACAGTACCTTTCCGCTCCATGTACAAATACCTCTCCGCTCTCATGTACAAGTACCTCTCCGCTCCATGTACAAGTACCTCTCCGCTCAATGTACAAATACCTCTCCGCTCCATGTATAAGTACCTCTCCGCTCTATGTACAAGTACCTCTCCGCTCCATGTACAAGTACCTCTCCGCTCAATGTACAAATACCTCTCCGCTCCATGTACAAGTAGCTCTCCGCTGAATGTACAAGTGTCGACAGTACCTCTCCGCTCAATGTACAAGTACCTCTCCGCTCAATGTACAAATACCTCTCCGCTCCATGTACAAGTACCTCTCCGCTCAATGTCAAGTATCGACAGTACCTCTCCGCTCCATGTACAAGTACCTCTCCGCTGAATGTACAAGTGTCGACAGTACCTCTCCGCTCAATGTACAAGTACCTCTCCGCTCCATGTACAAGTACCTCTCCGCTCTCATGTACAAGTACCTCTCCGCTCCATGTACAAGTACCTCTCCCCTCAATGTACAAGTACCTCTGCGCTCCATGTACAAGTACCTCTCCGCTCAATGTACAAGTACCTCTCCGCTCAATGTACAAGTGTCGACAGTACCTCTCCGCTCCATGTACAAGTACCTCTCCGCTCAATGTACAAGTGTCGACAGTACCTCTACGCTCAATGTACAAGTGTCGACAGTACCTCTCCGCTCTCATGTACAAGTACCTCTCCGATCCATGTACAAGTACATCTCCGCTCCATGTACAAGTACATCTCCGCTCAATGTACAAGTACCTCTCCGCTCCATGTACAAGTACCTCTCCGCTCCATGTACAAGTACCTCTCCGCTCCATGTTCAAGTACCTCTCCGCTCCATGTACAAGTACCTCTCCGCTCAATGTACAAGTACCTCTCCGCTCCATGTACAAGTACCTCTCCGCTCAATGTACAAGTACCTCTCCGCTCCATGTACAAGTACCTCTCCGCTCCATGTACAAGTACCTCTCCGCTCCATGTACAAGTACCTCTCCGCTCCATGTACAAGTACATCTCTGCTCCATGTACAAGTACCTCTCCGCTCAATGTACAAGTACATCTCCGCTCCATGTACAAGTACCTCTCCGCTCCATGTACAAGTACATCTCCGCTCCATGTACAAGTACCTCTCCGCTCCATGTACAAGTACCTCTCCGCTCAATGTACAAGTACATCTCCGCTCCATGTACAAGTACATCTCTGCTCCATGTACAAGTACCTCTCCGCTCAATGTACAAGTACATCTCCGCTCCATGTACAAGTACCTCTCCGCTCCATGTACAAGTACCTCTCCGGTCCATGTACAAGTACCTCTCCGCTCCATGTACAAGTACCTCTCCGCTCCATGTACAAGTACCTCTCCGCTCAATGTCAAGTGTCGACAGTACCTCTCCGCTCCATGTACAAATACCTCTCCGCTCTCATGTACAAGTACCTCTCCGCTCCATGTACAAGTACCTCTCCGCTCAATGTCAAGTGTCGACAGTACCTCTCCGCTCCATGTACAAATACCTCTCCGCTCCATGTACAAGTACCTCTCCGCTCTCATGTACAAGTACCTCTCCGCTCCATGTACAAGTAGCTCTCCGCTCAATGTACAAGTGTCGACAGTACCTTTCCGCTCCATGTACAAATACCTCTCCGCTCTCATGTACAAGTACCTCTCCGCTCCATGTACAAGTACCTCTCCGCTCAATGTACAAATACCTCTCCGCTCCATGTATAAGTACCTCTCCGCTCTATGTACAAGTACCTCTCCGCTCCATGTACAAGTACCTCTCCGCTCAATGTACAAATACCTCTCCGCTCCATGTACAAGTAGCTCTCCGCTGAATGTACAAGTGTCGACAGTACCTCTCCGCTCAATGTACAAGTACCTCTCCGCTCAATGTACAAATACCTCTCCGCTCCATGTACAAGTACCTCTCCGCTCAATGTCAAGTATCGACAGTACCTCTCCGCTCCATGTACAAGTACCTCTCCGCTGAATGTACAAGTGTCGACAGTACCTCTCCGCTCAATGTACAAGTACCTCTCCGCTCCATGTACAAGTACCTCTCCGCTCTCATGTACAAGTACCTCTCCGCTCCATGTACAAGTACCTCTCCGCTCAATGTACAAGTACCTCTGCGCTCCATGTACAAGTACCTCTCCGCTCAATGTACAAGTACCTCTCCGCTCAATGTACAAGTGTCGACAGTACCTCTCCGCTCCATGTACAAGTACCTCTCCGCTCAATGTACAAGTGTCGACAGTACCTCTACGCTCAATGTACAAGTGTCGACAGTACCTCTCCGCTCTCATGTACAAGTACCTCTCCGATCCATGTACAAGTACATCTCCGCTCCATGTACAAGTACATCTCCGCTCAATGTACAAGTACCTCTCCGCTCCATGTACAAGTACCTCTCCGCTCCATGTACAAGTACCTCTCCGCTCCATGTACAAGTACCTCTCCGCTCCATGTACAAGTACCTCTCCGCTCAATGTACAAGTACCTCTCCGCTCCATGTACAAGTACCTCTCCGCTCAATGTACAAGTACCTCTCCGCTCCATGTACAAGTACCTCTCCGCTCCATGTACAAGTACCTCTCCGCTCCATGTACAAGTACCTCTCCGCTCCATGTACAAGTACATCTCTGCTCCATGTACAAGTACCTCTCCGCTCAATGTACAAGTACATCTCCGCTCCATGTACAAGTACCTCTCCGCTCCATGTACAAGTACATCTCCGCTCAATGTCAAGTGTCGACAGTACCTCTCCGCTCCATGTACAAATACCTCTCCGCTCTCATGTACAAGTACCTCTCCGCTCCATGTACAAGTACCTCTCCGCTCAATGTCAAGTGTCGACAGTACCTCTCCGCTCCATGTACAAATACCTCTCCGCTCCATGTACAAGTACCTCTCCGCTCTCATGTACAAGTACCTCTCCGCTCCATGTACAAGTAGCTCTCCGCTCAATGTACAAGTGTCGACAGTACCTTTCCGCTCCATGTACAAATACCTCTCCGCTCTCATGTACAAGTACCTCTCCGCTCCATGTACAAGTACCTCTCCGCTCAATGTACAAATACCTCTCCGCTCCATGTATAAGTACCTCTCCGCTCTATGTACAAGTACCTCTCCGCTCCATGTACAAGTACCTCTCCGCTCAATGTACAAATACCTCTCCGCTCCATGTACAAGTAGCTCTCCGCTGAATGTACAAGTGTCGACAGTACCTCTCCGCTCAATGTACAAGTACCTCTCCGCTCAATGTACAAATACCTCTCCGCTCCATGTACAAGTACCTCTCCGCTCAATGTCAAGTATCGACAGTACCTCTCCGCTCCATGTACAAGTACCTCTCCGCTGAATGTACAAGTGTCGACAGTACCTCTCCGCTCAATGTACAAGTACCTCTCCGCTCCATGTACAAGTACCTCTCCGCTCTCATGTACAAGTACCTCTCCGCTCCATGTACAAGTACCTCTCCCCTCAATGTACAAGTACCTCTGCGCTCCATGTACAAGTACCTCTCCGCTCAATGTACAAGTACCTCTCCGCTCAATGTACAAGTGTCGACAGTACCTCTCCGCTCCATGTACAAGTACCTCTCCGCTCAATGTACAAGTGTCGACAGTACCTCTACGCTCAATGTACAAGTGTCGACAGTACCTCTCCGCTCTCATGTACAAGTACCTCTCCGATCCATGTACAAGTACATCTCCGCTCCATGTACAAGTACATCTCCGCTCAATGTACAAGTACCTCTCCGCTCCATGTACAAGTACCTCTCCGCTCCATGTACAAGTACCTCTCCGCTCCATGTACAAGTACCTCTCCGCTCCATGTACAAGTACCTCTCCGCTCAATGTACAAGTACCTCTCCGCTCCATGTACAAGTACCTCTCCGCTCAATGTACAAGTACCTCTCCGCTCCATGTACAAGTACCTCTCCGCTCCATGTACAAGTACCTCTCCGCTCCATGTACAAGTACCTCTCCGCTCCATGTACAAGTACATCTCTGCTCCATGTACAAGTACCTCTCCGCTCAATGTACAAGTACATCTCCGCTCCATGTACAAGTACCTCTCCGCTCCATGTACAAGTACATCTCCGCTCCATGTACAAGTACCTCTCCGCTCCATGTACAAGTACCTCTCCGCTCAATGTACAAGTACATCTCCGCTCCATGTACAAGTACATCTCTGCTCCATGTACAAGTACCTCTCCGCTCAATGTACAAGTACATCTCCGCTCCATGTACAAGTACCTCTCCGCTCCATGTACAAGTACCTCTCCGGTCCATGTACAAGTACCTCTCCGCTCCATGTACAAGTACCTCTCCGCTCCATGTACAAGTACCTCTCCGCTCAATGTCAAGTGTCGACAGTACCTCTCCGCTCCATGTACAAATACCTCTCCGCTCTCATGTACAAGTACCTCTCCGCTCCATGTACAAGTACCTCTCCGCTCAATGTCAAGTGTCGACAGTACCTCTCCGCTCCATGTACAAATACCTCTCTGCTCCATGTACAAGTACCTCTCCGCTCTCATGTACAAGTACCTCTCCGCTCCATGTACAAGTAGCTCTCCGCTCAATGTACAAGTGTCGACAGTACCTTTCCGCTCCATGTACAAATACCTCTCCGCTCTCATGTACAAGTACCTCTCCGCTCCATGTACAAGTACCTCTCCGCTCAATGTACAAATACCTCTCCGCTCCATGTATAAGTACCTCTCCGCTCTATGTACAAGTACCTCTCCGCTCCATGTACAAGTACCTCTCCGCTCAATGTACAAATACCTCTCCGCTCCATGTACAAGTAGCTCTCCGCTGAATGTACAAGTGTCGACAGTACCTCTCCGCTCAATGTACAAGTACCTCTCCGCTCAATGTACAAATACCTCTCCGCTCCATGTACAAGTACCTCTCCGCTCAATGTCAAGTATCGACAGTACCTCTCCGCTCCATGTACAAGTACCTCTCCGCTGAATGTACAAGTGTCGACAGTACCTCTCCGCTCAATGTACAAGTACCTCTCCGCTCCATGTACAAGTACCTCTCCGCTCTCATGTACAAGTACCTCTCCGCTCCATGTACAAGTACCTCTCCGCTCAATGTACAAGTACCTCTGCGCTCCATGTACAAGTACCTCTCCGCTCAATGTACAAGTACCTCTCCGCTCAATGTACAAGTGTCGACAGTACCTCTCCGCTCCATGTACAAGTACCTCTCCGCTCAATGTACAAGTGTCGACAGTACCTCTACGCTCAATGTACAAGTGTCGACAGTACCTCTCCGCTCTCATGTACAAGTACCTCTCCGATCCATGTACAAGTACATCTCCGCTCCATGTACAAGTACATCTCCGCTCAATGTACAAGTACCTCTCCGCTCCATGTACAAGTACCTCTCCGCTCCATGTACAAGTACCTCTCCGCTCCATGTACAAGTACCTCTCCGCTCCATGTACAAGTACCTCTCCGCTCAATGTACAAGTACCTCTCCGCTCCATGTACAAGTACCTCTCCGCTCAATGTACAAGTACCTCTCCGCTCCATGTACAAGTACCTCTCCGCTCCATGTACAAGTACCTCTCCGCTCCATGTACAAGTACCTCTCCGCTCAATGTCAAGTATCGACAGTACCTCTCCGCTCCATGTACAAGTACCTCTCCGCTGAATGTACAAGTGTCGACAGTACCTCTCCGCTCAATGTACAAGTACCTCTCCGCTCCATGTACAAGTACCTCTCCGCTCTCATGTACAAGTACCTCTCCGCTCCATGTACAAGTACCTCTCCGCTCAATGTACAAGTACCTCTGCGCTCCATGTACAAGTACCTCTCCGCTCAATGTACAAGTACCTCTCCGCTCAATGTACAAGTGTCGACAGTACCTCTCCGCTCCATGTACAAGTACCTCTCCGCTCAATGTACAAGTGTCGACAGTACCTCTACGCTCAATGTACAAGTGTCGACAGTACCTCTCCGCTCTCATGTACAAGTACCTCTCCGATCCATGTACAAGTACATCTCCGCTCCATGTACAAGTACATCTCCGCTCAATGTACAAGTACCTCTCCGCTCCATGTACAAGTACCTCTCCGCTCCATGTACAAGTACCTCTCCGCTCCATGTACAAGTACCTCTCCGCTCCATGTACAAGTACCTCTCCGCTCAATGTACAAGTACCTCTCCGCTCCATGTACAAGTACCTCTCCGCTCCATGTACAAGTACCTCTCCGCTCCATGTACAAGTACCTCTCCGCTCAATGTACAAGTACCTCTCCGCTCCATGTACAAGTACCTCTCCGCTCCATGTACAAGTACCTCTCCGCTCCATGTACAAGTACCTCTCCGCTCAATGTACAAGTACCTCTCCGCTCCCTGTACAAGTACATCTCCGCTCCATGTACAAGTACCTCTCCGCTCCATGTACAAGTACCTCTCCGCTCAATGTACAAGTGTCGACAGTACCTCTCCGCTCCATGTACAAGTACCTCTCCGCTCCATGTACAAGTACCTCTCCGCTCAATGTACAAGTGTCGACAGTACCTCTCCGCTCCATCTACAAGTACCTCTCCGCTCAATGTACAAGTACCTCTCCGCTGAATGTACAAGTACCTCTCCGCTCCATGTACAAGTACCTCTCCGCTCCATGTACAAATACCTCTCCGCTCCATGTACAAGTACCTCTCCGCTCCATGTACAAGCACCTCTCCGCTACATGTACAAGTACCTCTCCGCTCCATGTACAAGTACCTCTCCGCTCCATGTACAAGTACCTCTCCGCTCAATGTACAAGTACCTCTCCGCTCCATGTACAAATACCTCTCCGCTCCATGTGCAAATACCTCTCCGCTCCATGTACAAGTACCTCTCCGCTCCATGTACCAGTACCTCTCCGCTCAATGTACAAGTACATCTCCGCTCAATGTACAAGTACATCTCCGCTCAATGTACAAGTACGTCTCCGCTCAATGTACAAGTACCTCTCCGCTCAATGTACAAGTACCTCTCCGCTCCATGTACAAGTACCTCTCCGCTCAATGTACAAGTACATCTCCGCTCCATGTACCAGTACCTCTCCGCTCAATGTACAAGTACCTCTCCGCTCAATGTACAAGTACATCTCCGCTCCATGTACAAGTACGTCTCCGCTCAATGTATAAGTACCTCTCCGCTCCATGTACAAGTACCTCTCCGCTCCATGTACAAGTACATCTCCGCTCCATGTACAAGTACATCTCCGCTCCATGTACAAGTACCTCTCCGCTCCATGTACAAGTACCTCTCCGCTCCATGTACAAGTACATCTCCGCTCCATGTACAAGTACCTCTCCGCTCAATGTACAAGTACATCTCCGCTCCATGTACAAGTACATCTCCACTCCATGTACAAGTACCTCTCCGCTCAATGTACAAGTACATCTCCGCTCCATGTACCAGTACCTCTCTGCTCAATGTACAAGTACATCTCCACTCCATGTACAAGTACCTCTCCGCTCAATGTACAAGTACATCTCCGCTCCATGTACCAGTACCTCTCCGCTCAATGTACAAGTACATCTCCACTCCATGTACAAGTACCTCTCCGCTCAATGTACAAGTACATCTCCGCTCCATGTACCAGTACCTCTCCGCTCAATGTACAAGTACATCTCCGCTCCATGTACAAGTACCTCTCCGCTCAATGTACAAGTACCTCTCCGCTCAATGTACAAGTACATCTCCGCTCCATCTACCAGTACCTCTCCGCTCAATGTACAAGTACATCTCCGCTCCATGTACCAGTACCTCTCCGCTCAATGTACAAGTACATCTCCACTCCATGTACAAGTACCTCTCCGCTCAATGTACAAGTACATCTCCGCTCCATGTACCAGTACCTCTCCGCTCAATGTACAAGTACATCTCCACTCCATGTACAAGTACCTCTCCGCTCAATGTACAAGTACATCTCCGCTCCATGTACCAGTACCTCTCCGCTCAATGTACAAGTACATCTCCGCTCCATGTACAAGTACCTCTCCGCTCCATGTACAAGTACCTCTCCGCTCCATGTACAAGTACCTCTCCGCTCCATGTACAAGTACCTCTCCGCTCAATGTACAAGTACCTCTCCGCTCCATGTACAAGTACCTCTCCGCTCAATGTACAAGTACCTCTCCGCTCCATGTACAAGTACCTCTCCGCTCCATGTACAAGTACCTCTCCGCTCCATGTACAAGTACCTCTCCGCTCCATGTACAAGTACATCTCTGCTCCATGTACAAGTACCTCTCCGCTCAATGTACAAGTACATCTCCGCTCCATGTACAAGTACCTCTCCGCTCCATGTACAAGTACATCTCCGCTCCATGTACAAGTACCTCTCCGCTCCATGTACAAGTACCTCTCCGCTCAATGTACAAGTACATCTCCGCTCCATGTACAAGTACATCTCTGCTCCATGTACAAGTACCTCTCCGCTCAATGTACAAGTACATCTCCGCTCCATGTACAAGTACCTCTCCGCTCCATGTACAAGTACCTCTCCGGTCCATGTACAAGTACCTCTCCGCTCCATGTACAAGTACCTCTCCGCTCCATGTACAAGTACCTCTCCGCTCAATGTCAAGTGTCGACAGTACCTCTCCGCTCCATGTACAAATACCTCTCCGCTCTCATGTACAAGTACCTCTCCGCTCCATGTACAAGTACCTCTCCGCTCAATGTCAAGTGTCGACAGTACCTCTCCGCTCCATGTACAAATACCTCTCCGCTCCATGTACAAGTACCTCTCCGCTCTCATGTACAAGTACCTCTCCGCTCCATGTACAAGTAGCTCTCCGCTCAATGTACAAGTGTCGACAGTACCTTTCCGCTCCATGTACAAATACCTCTCCGCTCTCATGTACAAGTACCTCTCCGCTCCATGTACAAGTACCTCTCCGCTCAATGTACAAATACCTCTCCGCTCCATGTATAAGTACCTCTCCGCTCTATGTACAAGTACCTCTCCGCTCCATGTACAAGTACCTCTCCGCTCAATGTACAAATACCTCTCCGCTCCATGTACAAGTAGCTCTCCGCTGAATGTACAAGTGTCGACAGTACCTCTCCGCTCAATGTACAAGTACCTCTCCGCTCAATGTACAAATACCTCTCCGCTCCATGTACAAGTACCTCTCCGCTCAATGTCAAGTATCGACAGTACCTCTCCGCTCCATGTACAAGTACCTCTCCGCTGAATGTACAAGTGTCGACAGTACCTCTCCGCTCAATGTACAAGTACCTCTCCGCTCCATGTACAAGTACCTCTCCGCTCTCATGTACAAGTACCTCTCCGCTCCATGTACAAGTACCTCTCCGCTCAATGTACAAGTACCTCTGCGCTCCATGTACAAGTACCTCTCCGCTCAATGTACAAGTACCTCTCCGCTCAATGTACAAGTGTCGACAGTACCTCTCCGCTCCATGTACAAGTACCTCTCCGCTCAATGTACAAGTGTCGACAGTACCTCTACGCTCAATGTACAAGTGTCGACAGTACCTCTCCGCTCTCATGTACAAGTACCTCTCCGATCCATGTACAAGTACATCTCCGCTCCATGTACAAGTACATCTCCGCTCAATGTACAAGTACCTCTCCGCTCCATGTACAAGTACCTCTCCGCTCCATGTACAAGTACCTCTCCGCTCCATGTACAAGTACCTCTCCGCTCCATGTACAAGTACCTCTCCGCTCAATGTACAAGTACCTCTCCGCTCCATGTACAAGTACCTCTCCGCTCAATGTACAAGTACCTCTCCGCTCCATGTACAAGTACCTCTCCGCTCCATGTACAAGTACCTCTCCGCTCCATGTACAAGTACCTCTCCGCTCAATGTCAAGTATCGACAGTACCTCTCCGCTCCATGTACAAGTACCTCTCCGCTGAATGTACAAGTGTCGACAGTACCTCTCCGCTCAATGTACAAGTACCTCTCCGCTCCATGTACAAGTACCTCTCCGCTCTCATGTACAAGTACCTCTCCGCTCCATGTACAAGTACCTCTCCGCTCAATGTACAAGTACCTCTGCGCTCCATGTACAAGTACCTCTCCGCTCAATGTACAAGTACCTCTCCGCTCAATGTACAAGTGTCGACAGTACCTCTCCGCTCCATGTACAAGTACCTCTCCGCTCAATGTACAAGTGTCGACAGTACCTCTACGCTCAATGTACAAGTGTCGACAGTACCTCTCCGCTCTCATGTACAAGTACCTCTCCGATCCATGTACAAGTACATCTCCGCTCCATGTACAAGTACATCTCCGCTCAATGTACAAGTACCTCTCCGCTCCATGTACAAGTACCTCTCCGCTCCATGTACAAGTACCTCTCCGCTCCATGTACAAGTACCTCTCCGCTCCATGTACAAGTACCTCTCCGCTCAATGTACAAGTACCTCTCCGCTCCATGTACAAGTACCTCTCCGCTCCATGTACAAGTACCTCTCCGCTCCATGTACAAGTACCTCTCCGCTCAATGTACAAGTACCTCTCCGCTCCATGTACAAGTACCTCTCCGCTCCATGTACAAGTACCTCTCCGCTCCATGTACAAGTACCTCTCCGCTCAATGTACAAGTACCTCTCCGCTCCCTGTACAAGTACATCTCCGCTCCATGTACAAGTACCTCTCCGCTCCATGTACAAGTACCTCTCCGCTCAATGTACAAGTGTCGACAGTACCTCTCCGCTCCATGTACAAGTACCTCTCCGCTCCATGTACAAGTACCTCTCCGCTCAATGTACAAGTGTCGACAGTACCTCTCCGCTCCATCTACAAGTACCTCTCGGCTCAATGTACAAGTACCTCTCCGCTGAATGTACAAGTACCTCTCCGCTCCATGTACAAGTACCTCTCCGCTCCATGTACAAATACCTCTCCGCTCCATGTACAAGTACCTCTCCGCTCCATGTACAAGCACCTCTCCGCTACATGTACAAGTACCTCTCCGCTCCATGTACAAGTACCTCTCCGCTCCATGTACAAGTACCTCTCCGCTCAATGTACAAGTACCTCTCCGCTCCATGTACAAATACCTCTCCGCTCCATGTGCAAATACCTCTCCGCTCCATGTACAAGTACCTCTCCGCTCCATGTACCAGTACCTCTCCGCTCAATGTACAAGTACATCTCCGCTCAATGTACAAGTACATCTCCGCTCAATGTACAAGTACGTCTCCGCTCAATGTACAAGTACCTCTCCGCTCAATGTACAAGTACCTCTCCGCTCCATGTACAAGTACCTCTCCGCTCAATGTACAAGTACATCTCCGCTCCATGTACCAGTACCTCTCCGCTCAATGTACAAGTACCTCTCCGCTCAATGTACAAGTACATCTCCGCTCCATGTACAAGTACGTCTCCGCTCAATGTATAAGTACCTCTCCGCTCCATGTACAAGTACCTCTCCGCTCCATGTACAAGTACATCTCCGCTCCATGTACAAGTACATCTCCGCTCCATGTACAAGTACCTCTCCGCTCCATGTACAAGTACCTCTCCGCTCCATGTACAAGTACATCTCCGCTCCATGTACAAGTACCTCTCCGCTCAATGTACAAGTACATCTCCGCTCCATGTACAAGTACATCTCCACTCCATGTACAAGTACCTCTCCGCTCAATGTACAAGTACATCTCCGCTCCATGTACCAGTACCTCTCCGCTCAATGTACAAGTACATCTCCACTCCATGTACAAGTACCTCTCCGCTCAATGTACAAGTACATCTCCGCTCCATGTACCAGTACCTCTCCGCTCAATGTACAAGTACATCTCCACTCCATGTACAAGTACCTCTCCGCTCAATGTACAAGTACATCTCCGCTCCATGTACCAGTACCTCTCCGCTCAATGTACAAGTACATCTCCGCTCCATGTACAAGTACCTCTCCGCTCAATGTACAAGTACCTCTCCGCTCAATGTACAAGTACATCTCCGCTCCATGTACAAGTACCTCTCCGCTCCATGTACAAGTACCTCTCCGCTCAATGTACAAGTACCTCTCCGCTCCATGTACAAGTACATCTCCGCTCCATGTACAAGTACCTCTCCGCTCAATGTACAAGTACATCTCCGCTCCATGTACAAGTACATCTCCACTCCATGTACAAGTACCTCTCCGCTCAATGTACAAGTACATCTCCGCTCCATGTACCAGTACCTCTCCGCTCAATGTACAAGTACATCTCCACTCCATGTACAAGTACCTCTCCGCTCAATGTACAAGTACATCTCCGCTCCATGTACCAGTACCTCTCCGCTCAATGTACAAGTACATCTCCACTCCATGTACAAGTACCTCTCCGCTCAATGTACAAGTACATCTCCGCTCCATGTACCAGTACCTCTCCGCTCAATGTACAAGTACATCTCCGCTCCATGTACAAGTACCTCTCCGCTCAATGTACAAGTACCTCTCCGCTCAATGTACAAGTACATCTCCGCTCCATGTACCAGTACCTCTCCGCTCAATGTACAAGTACATCTGCGCTCCATGTAGGGCTGGGTATCGTTCAAAATTTTTCGATATCGATACCGTTTCGATACTTGGATTTCGATACCGGTTCCTGAACGATACTTTTTTCGATACCAATTTTTAGAAAAATCCATTTTAACAAAAATAAAACTGCATTACACATTGAAATTATTTTACAAATCTTTAGTTTCCCCCCATCTTAAGTTTTACAGCAGAAAAAAATAAAACCTACTGTATTTAACATAACTTTAAGTTCTCTAAACGTATTGCCGTCCCTACAAAAAATATTGGAGTACTACAAAGGAAAGAAATGTAGCTAAAACAAATAAATCAGTGGAATAGTTTTCAGTGCAAAACAGAGAGTTGCAAATCAGGGTTTAATGCTCACTGATGCAACAGAACTCTATTCTTGTACAAACTGATGAGATGGCTCCACTTCATGCATGGAAGACTAGTTGAGCATTGACTAGCCTATCAATATAGCCTTATATGCCACAAAGTGAATCACATTTATATTCAACAAACTATCATGACATCAGCGTTTGTTAACGAGTTGCTAAAAATACATGGGCGATAACTGCCCGCTTGCACATAACGCTAATTAATTAAACATTAACGCTAGCGTTGCAGATCAGTGTGCTCACTGCTGCAACAGAACGTCATTCTTGTCAAATCTGACGAGACAGCTCAACTTCACTGACTAGCCAATCAATATAAATTAATCGCATTTACATTCAACAAACTATCATGACATCAGCGTTTGTTAACGAGTTGCTAAAAATACACAATGCCCGCTTGCGCATAACGTTACGGCGGCAATTAATTAAACGATCTAATGCTACAACTCACAGCCAGATGCATGGATTTGTCAGACTGAGGGATCTGATAACCGCTAACTTGCGGTAAGCTGAGCTGACCCACCTCTCAATTATTTCTCTTGTCTGTGGAAACCAGTCCGTGTTGTTTCTGTTTCTTTTCCTGCTTTTCATCATCTTCGCCATATGGTAATCCAGGATAGGAGTAGCTTGAGTGGCTAACTTCTTGTATACTATCCGCACCGCACGCCTGGCTCACAGTCACAACAAACACACCGGCTAAAGTGGGCGTAACGTTTCCTGCATGCCTCTACATGACAGCCAATCACCAGCCGTATTAGAGCGCGGCGTGCAAGCATGTCGCATGCTTATAGGCTCAATGACGCTGTTTTGTTTTGGTATCGAAAATTGGTATCGATTGACAAGGGAGGCTTCGATACCCCTTAGTATCGATGTTTCCATTTCGGTGCCAAGTAAGTATCGAAACTCGATACCCAGCCCTAGCTCCATGTACAAGTACCTCTCCGCTCAATGTACAAGTACCTCTCCGCTCAATGTACAAGTACCTCTCCGCTCCATGTACAAGTACCTCTCCGCTCCATGTACAAGTACCTCTCCGCTCCATGTACAAGTACCTCTCCGCTCCATGTACAAGTACATCTCTGCTCCATGTACAAGTACCTCTCCGCTCAATGTACAAGTACATCTCCGCTCCATGTACAAGTACCTCTCCGCTCCATGTACAAGTACATCTCCGCTCCATGTACAAGTACCTCTCCGCTCCATGTACAAGTACCTCTCCGCTCAATGTACAAGTACATCTCCGCTCCATGTACAAGTACATCTCTGCTCCATGTACAAGTACCTCTCCGCTCAATGTACAAGTACATCTCCGCTCCATGTACAAGTACCTCTCCGCTCCATGTACAAGTACCTCTCCGGTCCATGTACAAGTACCTCTCCGCTCCATGTACAAGTACCTCTCCGCTCCATGTACAAGTACCTCTCCGCTCAATGTCAAGTGTCGACAGTACCTCTCCGCTCCATGTACAAATACCTCTCCGCTCTCATGTACAAGTACCTCTCCGCTCCATGTACAAGTACCTCTCCGCTCAATGTCAAGTGTCGACAGTACCTCTCCGCTCCATGTACAAATACCTCTCCGCTCCATGTACAAGTACCTCTCCGCTCTCATGTACAAGTACCTCTCCGCTCCATGTACAAGTAGCTCTCCGCTCAATGTACAAGTGTCGACAGTACCTTTCCGCTCCATGTACAAATACCTCTCCGCTCTCATGTACAAGTACCTCTCCGCTCCATGTACAAGTACCTCTCCGCTCAATGTACAAATACCTCTCCGCTCCATGTATAAGTACCTCTCCGCTCTATGTACAAGTACCTCTCCGCTCCATGTACAAGTACCTCTCCACTCAATGTACAAGTACATCTCCGCTCCATGTACCAGTACCTCTCCGCTCAATGTACAAGTACATCTCCACTCCATGTACAAGTACCTCTCCGCTCAATGTACAAGTACATCTCCGCTCCATGTACCAGTACCTCTCCGCTCAATGTACAAGTACATCTCCACTCCATGTACAAGTACCTCTCCGCTCAATGTACAAGTACATCTCCGCTCCATGTACCAGTACCTCTCCGCTCAATGTACAAGTACATCTCCGCTCCATGTACAAGTACCTCTCCGCTCAATGTACAAGTACCTCTCCGCTCAATGTACAAGTACATCTCCGCTCCATGTACCAGTACCTCTCCGCTCAATGTACAAGTACATCTGCGCTCCATGTAGGGCTGGGTATCGTTCAAAATTTTTCGATATCGATACCGTTTCGATACTTGGATTTCGATACCGGTTCCTGAACGATACTTTTTTCGATACCAATTTTTAGAAAAATCCATTTTAACAAAAATAAAACTGCATTACACATTGAAATTATTTTACAAATCTTTAGTTTCCCCCCATCTTAAGTTTTACAGCAGAAAAAAATAAAACCTACTGTATTTAACATAACTTTAAGTTCTCTAAACGTATTGCCGTCCCTACAAAAAATATTGGAGTACTACAAAGGAAAGAAATGTAGCTAAAACAAATAAATCAGTGGAATAGTTTTCAGTGCAAAACAGAGAGTTGCAAATCAGGGTTTAATGCTCACTGATGCAACATAACTCTATTCTTGTACAAACTGATGAGATGGCTCCACTTCATGCATGGAAGACTAGTTGAGCATTGACTAGCCTATCAATATAGCCTTATATGCCACAAAGTGAATCGCATTTATATTCAACAAACTATCATGACATCAGCGTTTGTTAACGAGTTGCTAAAAATACATGGGCGATAACTGCCCGCTTGCACATAACGCTAATTAATTAAACATTAACGCTAGCGTTGCAGATCAGTGTGCTCACTGCTGCAACAGAACGTCATTCTTGTCAAATCTGACGAGACAGCTCAACTTCACTGACTAGCCAATCAATATAAATTAATCGCATTTACATTCAACAAACTATCATGACATCAGCGTTTGTTAACGAGTTGCTAAAAATACACAATGCCCGCTTGCGCATAACGTTACGGCGGCAATTAATTAAACGATCTAATGCTACAACTCACAGCCAGATGCATGGATTTGTCAGACTGAGGGATCTGATAACCGCTAACTTGCGGTAAGCTGAGCTGACCCACCTCTCAATTATTTCTCTTGTCTGTGGAAACCAGTCCGTGTTGTTTCTGTTTCTTTTCCTGCTTTTCATCATCTTCGCCATATGGTAATCCAGGATAGGAGTAGCTTGAGTGGCTAACTTCTTGTATACTATCCGCACCGCACGCCTGGCTCACAGTCACAACAAACACACCGGCTAAAGTGGGCGTAACGTTTCCTGCATGCCTCTACATGACAGCCAATCACCAGCCGTATTAGAGCGCGGCGTGCAAGCATGTCGCATGCTTATAGGCTCAATGACGCTGTTTTGTTTTGGTATCGAAAATTGGTATCGATTGACAAGGGAGGCTTCGATACCCCTTAGTATCGATGTTTCCATTTCGGTGCCAAGTAAGTATCGAAACTCGATACCCAGCCCTAGCTCCATGTACAAGTACCTCTCCGCTCAATGTACAAGTACCTCTCCGCTCAATGTACAAGTACCTCTCCGCTCCATGTACAAGTACCTCTCCGCTCCATGTACAAGTACCTCTCCGCTCCATGTACAAGTACCTCTCCGCTCCATGTACAAGTACATCTCTGCTCCATGTACAAGTACCTCTCCGCTCAATGTACAAGTACATCTCCGCTCCATGTACAAGTACCTCTCCGCTCCATGTACAAGTACATCTCCGCTCCATGTACAAGTACCTCTCCGCTCCATGTACAAGTACCTCTCCGCTCAATGTACAAGTACATCTCCGCTCCATGTACAAGTACATCTCTGCTCCATGTACAAGTACCTCTCCGCTCAATGTACAAGTACATCTCCGCTCCATGTACAAGTACCTCTCCGCTCCATGTACAAGTACCTCTCCGGTCCATGTACAAGTACCTCTCCGCTCCATGTACAAGTACCTCTCCGCTCCATGTACAAGTACCTCTCCGCTCAATGTCAAGTGTCGACAGTACCTCTCCGCTCCATGTACAAATACCTCTCCGCTCTCATGTACAAGTACCTCTCCGCTCCATGTACAAGTACCTCTCCGCTCAATGTCAAGTGTCGACAGTACCTCTCCGCTCCATGTACAAATACCTCTCCGCTCCATGTACAAGTACCTCTCCGCTCTCATGTACAAGTACCTCTCCGCTCCATGTACAAGTAGCTCTCCGCTCAATGTACAAGTGTCGACAGTACCTTTCCGCTCCATGTACAAATACCTCTCCGCTCTCATGTACAAGTACCTCTCCGCTCCATGTACAAGTACCTCTCCGCTCAATGTACAAATACCTCTCCGCTCCATGTATAAGTACCTCTCCGCTCTATGTACAAGTACCTCTCCGCTCCATGTACAAGTACCTCTCCGCTCAATGTACAAATACCTCTCCGCTCCATGTACAAGTAGCTCTCCGCTGAATGTACAAGTGTCGACAGTACCTCTCCGCTCAATGTACAAGTACCTCTCCGCTCAATGTACAAATACCTCTCCGCTCCATGTACAAGTACCTCTCCGCTCAATGTCAAGTATCGACAGTACCTCTCCGCTCCATGTACAAGTACCTCTCCGCTGAATGTACAAGTGTCGACAGTACCTCTCCGCTCAATGTACAAGTACCTCTCCGCTCAATGTACAAGTACCTCTCCGCTCAATGTACAAGTGTCGACAGTACCTCTCCGCTCCATGTACAAGTACCTCTCCGCTCAATGTACAAGTGTCGACAGTACCTCTACGCTCAATGTACAAGTGTCGACAGTACCTCTCCGCTCTCATGTACAAGTACCTCTCCGATCCATGTACAAGTACATCTCCGCTCCATGTACAAGTACATCTCCGCTCAATGTACAAGTACCTCTCCGCTCCATGTACAAGTACCTCTCCGCTCCATGTACAAGTACCTCTCCGCTCCATGTACAAGTACCTCTCCGCTCCATGTACAAGTACCTCTCCGCTCAATGTACAAGTACCTCTCCGCTCCATGTACAAGTACCTCTCCGCTCAATGTACAAGTACTTCTCCGCTCCATGTACAAGTACCTCTCCGCTCCATGTACAAGTACCTCTCCGCTCCATGTACAAGTACCTCTCCGCTCCATGTACAAGTACATCTCTGCTCCATGTACAAGTACCTCTCCGCTCAATGTACAAGTACATCTCCGCTCCATGTACAAGTACCTCTCCGCTCCATGTACAAGTACATCTCCGCTCCATGTACAAGTACCTCTCCGCTCCATGTACAAGTACCTCTCCGCTCAATGTACAAGTACATCTCCGCTCCATGTACAAGTACATCTCTGCTCCATGTACAAGTACCTCTCCGCTCAATGTACAAGTACATCTCCGCTCCATGTACAAGTACCTCTCCGCTCCATGTACAAGTACCTCTCCGGTCCATGTACAAGTACCTCTCCGCTCCATGTACAAGTACCTCTCCGCTCCATGTACAAGTACCTCTCCGCTCAATGTCAAGTGTCGACAGTACCTCTCCGCTCCATGTACAAATACCTCTCCGCTCTCATGTACAAGTACCTCTCCGCTCCATGTACAAGTACCTCTCCGCTCAATGTCAAGTGTCGAAAGTACCTCTCCGCTCCATGTACAAATACCTCTCCGCTCCATGTACAAGTACCTCTCCGCTCTCATGTACAAGTACCTCTCCGCTCCATGTACAAGTAGCTCTCCGCTCAATGTACAAGTGTCGACAGTACCTTTCCGCTCCATGTACAAATACCTCTCCGCTCTCATGTACAAGTACCTCTCCGCTCCATGTACAAGTACCTCTCCGCTCAATGTACAAATACCTCTCCGCTCCATGTATAAGTACCTCTCCGCTCTATGTACAAGTACCTCTCCGCTCCATGTACAAGTACCTCTCCGCTCAATGTACAAATACCTCTCCGCTCCATGTACAAGTACCTCTCTGCTCCATGTACAAGTACCTCTCCGCTCCATGTACAAGTACATCTCTGCTCCATGTACAAGTACCTCTCCGCTCAATGTACAAGTACATCTCCGCTCCATGTACAAGTACCTCTCCGCTCCATGTACAAGTACATCTCCGCTCCATGTACAAGTACCTCTCCGCTCCATGTACAAGTACCTCTCCGCTCAATGTACAAGTACATCTCCGCTCCATGTACAAGTACATCTCTGCTCCATGTACAAGTACCTCTCCGCTCAATGTACAAGTACATCTCCGCTCCATGTACAAGTACCTCTCCGCTCCATGTACAAGTACCTCTCCGGTCCATGTACAAGTACCTCTCCGCTCCATGTACAAGTACCTCTCCGCTCCATGTACAAGTACCTCTCCGCTCAATGTCAAGTGTCGACAGTACCTCTCCGCTCCATGTACAAATACCTCTCCGCTCTCATGTACAAGTACCTCTCCGCTCCATGTACAAGTACCTCTCCGCTCAATGTCAAGTGTCGAAAGTACCTCTCCGCTCCATGTACAAATACCTCTCCGCTCCATGTACAAGTACCTCTCCGCTCTCATGTACAAGTACCTCTCCGCTCCATGTACAAGTAGCTCTCCGCTCAATGTACAAGTGTCGACAGTACCTTTCCGCTCCATGTACAAATACCTCTCCGCTCTCATGTACAAGTACCTCTCCGCTCCATGTACAAGTACCTCTCCGCTCAATGTACAAATACCTCTCCGCTCCATGTATAAGTACCTCTCCGCTCTATGTACAAGTACCTCTCCGCTCCATGTACAAGTACCTCTCCGCTCAATGTACAAATACATCTCCGCTCCATGTACAAGTAGCTCTCCGCTGAATGTACAAGTGTCGACAGTACCTCTCCGCTCAATGTACAAGTACCTCTCCGCTCAATGTACAAATACCTCTCCGCTCCATGTACAAGTACCTCTCCGCTCAATGTCAAGTATCGACAGTACCTCTCCGCTCCATGTACAAGTACCTCTCCGCTGAATGTACAAGTGTCGACAGTACCTCTCCGCTCAATGTACAAGTACCTCTCCGCTCCATGTACAAGTACCTCTCCGCTCTCATGTACAAGTACCTCTCCGCTCCATGTACAAGTAGCTCTCCGCTCAATGTACAAGTGTCGACAGTACCTTTCCGCTCCATGTACAAATACCTCTCCGCTCTCATGTACAAGTACCTCTCCGCTCCATGTACAAGTACCTCTCCGCTCAATGTACAAATACCTCTCCGCTCCATGTATAAGTACCTCTCCGCTCTATGTACAAGTACCTCTCCGCTCCATGTACAAGTACCTCTCCGCTCAATGTACAAATACCTCTCCGCTCCATGTACAAGTAGCTCTCCGCTGAATGTACAAGTGTCGACAGTACCTCTCCGCTCAATGTACAAGTACCTCTCCGCTCAATGTACAAATACCTCTCCGCTCCATGTACAAGTACCTCTCCGCTCAATGTCAAGTATCGACAGTACCTCTCCGCTCCATGTACAAGTACCTCTCCGCTGAATGTACAAGTGTCGACAGTACCTCTCCGCTCAATGTACAAGTACCTCTCCGCTCAATGTACAAGTACCTCTCCGCTCAATGTACAAGTGTCGACAGTACCTCTCCGCTCCATGTACAAGTACCTCTCCGCTCAATGTACAAGTGTCGACAGTACCTCTACGCTCAATGTACAAGTGTCGACAGTACCTCTCCGCTCTCATGTACAAGTACCTCTCCGATCCATGTACAAGTACATCTCCGCTCCATGTACAAGTACATCTCCGCTCAATGTACAAGTACCTCTCCGCTCCATGTACAAGTACCTCTCCGCTCCATGTACAAGTACCTCTCCGCTCCATGTACAAGTACCTCTCCGCTCCATGTACAAGTACCTCTCCGCTCAATGTACAAGTACCTCTCCGCTCCATGTACAAGTACCTCTCCGCTCAATGTACAAGTACTTCTCCGCTCCATGTACAAGTACCTCTCCGCTCCATGTACAAGTACCTCTCCGCTCCATGTACAAGTACCTCTCCGCTCCATGTACAAGTACATCTCTGCTCCATGTACAAGTACCTCTCCGCTCAATGTACAAGTACATCTCCGCTCCATGTACAAGTACCTCTCCGCTCCATGTACAAGTACATCTCCGCTCCATGTACAAGTACCTCTCCGCTCCATGTACAAGTACCTCTCCGCTCAATGTACAAGTACATCTCCGCTCCATGTACAAGTACATCTCTGCTCCATGTACAAGTACCTCTCCGCTCAATGTACAAGTACATCTCCGCTCCATGTACAAGTACCTCTCCGCTCCATGTACAAGTACCTCTCCGGTCCATGTACAAGTACCTCTCCGCTCCATGTACAAGTACCTCTCCGCTCCATGTACAAGTACCTCTCCGCTCAATGTCAAGTGTCGACAGTACCTCTCCGCTCCATGTACAAATACCTCTCCGCTCTCATGTACAAGTACCTCTCCGCTCCATGTACAAGTACCTCTCCGCTCAATGTCAAGTGTCGAAAGTACCTCTCCGCTCCATGTACAAATACCTCTCCGCTCCATGTACAAGTACCTCTCCGCTCTCATGTACAAGTACCTCTCCGCTCCATGTACAAGTAGCTCTCCGCTCAATGTACAAGTGTCGACAGTACCTTTCCGCTCCATGTACAAATACCTCTCCGCTCTCATGTACAAGTACCTCTCCGCTCCATGTACAAGTACCTCTCCGCTCAATGTACAAATACCTCTCCGCTCCATGTATAAGTACCTCTCCGCTCTATGTACAAGTACCTCTCCGCTCCATGTACAAGTACCTCTCCGCTCAATGTACAAATACCTCTCCGCTCCATGTACAAGTAGCTCTCCGCTGAATGTACAAGTGTCGACAGTACCTCTCCGCTCAATGTACAAGTACCTCTCCGCTCAATGTACAAATACCTCTCCGCTCCATGTACAAGTACCTCTCCGCTCAATGTCAAGTATCGACAGTACCTCTCCGCTCCATGTACAAGTACCTCTCCGCTGAATGTACAAGTGTCGACAGTACCTCTCCGCTCAATGTACAAGTACCTCTCCGCTCCATGTACAAGTACCTCTCCGCTCTCATGTACAAGTACCTCTCCGCTCCATGTACAAGTACCTCTCCCCTCAATGTACAAGTACCTCTGCGCTCCATGTACAAGTACCTCTCCGCTCAATGTACAAGTACCTCTCCGCTCAATGTACAAGTGTCGACAGTACCTCTCCGCTCCATGTACAAGTACCTCTCCGCTCAATGTACAAGTGTCGACAGTACCTCTACGCTCAATGTACAAGTGTCGACAGTACCTCTCCGCTCTCATGTACAAGTACCTCTCCGATCCATGTACAAGTACATCTCCGCTCCATGTACAAGTACATCTCCGCTCAATGTACAAGTACCTCTCCGCTCCATGTACAAGTACCTCTCCGCTCCATGTACAAGTACCTCTCCGCTCCATGTACAAGTACCTCTCCGCTCAATGTACAAGTACCTCTCCGCTCCATGTACAAGTACCTCTCCGCTCAATGTACAAGTACCTCTCCGCTCCATGTACAAGTACCTCTCCGCTCCATGTACAAGTACCTCTCCGCTCCATGTACAAGTACCTCTCCGCTCAATGTACAAGTACATCTCCGCTCCATGTACAAGTACCTCTCCGCTCCATGTACAAGTACATCTCCGCTCCATGTACAAGTACCTCTCCGCTCCATGTACAAGTACCTCTCCGCTCAATGTACAAGTACATCTCCGCTCCATGTACAAGTACATCTCTGCTCCATGTACAAGTACCTCTCCGCTCAATGTACAAGTACATCTCCGCTCCATGTACAAGTACCTCTCCGCTCCATGTACAAGTACCTCTCCGGTCCATGTACAAGTACCTCTCCGCTCCATGTACAAGTACCTCTCCGCTCCATGTACAAGTACCTCTCCGCTCAATGTCAAGTGTCGACAGTACCTCTCCGCTCCATGTACAAATACCTCTCCGCTCTCATGTACAAGTACCTCTCCGCTCCATGTACAAGTACCTCTCCGCTCAATGTCAAGTGTCGACAGTACCTCTCCGCTCCATGTACAAATACCTCTCCGCTCCATGTACAAGTACCTCTCCGCTCTCATGTACAAGTACCTCTCCGCTCCATGTACAAGTAGCTCTCCGCTCAATGTACAAGTGTCGACAGTACCTTTCCGCTCCATGTACAAATACCTCTCCGCTCTCATGTACAAGTACCTCTCCGCTCCATGTACAAGTACCTCTCCGCTCAATGTACAAATACCTCTCCGCTCCATGTATAAGTACCTCTCCGCTCTATGTACAAGTACCTCTCCGCTCCATGTACAAGTACCTCTCCGCTCAATGTACAAATACCTCTCCGCTCCATGTACAAGTAGCTCTCCGCTGAATGTACAAGTGTCGACAGTACCTCTCCGCTCAATGTACAAGTACCTCTCCGCTCAATGTACAAATACCTCTCCGCTCCATGTACAAGTACCTCTCCGCTCAATGTCAAGTATCGACAGTACCTCTCCGCTCCATGTACAAGTACCTCTCCGCTGAATGTACAAGTGTCGACAGTACCTCTCCGCTCAATGTACAAGTACCTCTCCGCTCCATGTACAAGTACCTCTCCGCTCTCATGTACAAGTACCTCTCCGCTCCATGTACAAGTACCTCTCCGCTCAATGTACAAGTACCTCTGCGCTCCATGTACAAGTACCTCTCCGCTCAATGTACAAGTACCTCTCCGCTCAATGTACAAGTGTCGACAGTACCTCTCCGCTCCATGTACAAGTACCTCTCCGCTCAATGTACAAGTGTCGACAGTACCTCTACGCTCAATGTACAAGTGTCGACAGTACCTCTCCGCTCTCATGTACAAGTACCTCTCCGATCCATGTACAAGTACATCTCCGCTCCATGTACAAGTACATCTCCGCTCAATGTACAAGTACCTCTCCGCTCCATGTACAAGTACCTCTCCGCTCCATGTACAAGTACCTCTCCGCTCCATGTACAAGTACCTCTCTGCTCCATGTACAAGTACCTCTCCGCTCAATGTACAAGTACCTCTCCGCTCCATGTACAAGTACCTCTCCGCTCAATGTACAAGTACCTCTCCGCTCCATGTACAAGTACCTCTCCGCTCCATGTACAAGTACCTCTCCGCTCCATGTACAAGTACCTCTCCGCTCCATGTACAAGTACATCTCTGCTCCATGTACAAGTACCTCTCCGCTCAATGTACAAGTACATCTCCGCTCCATGTACAAGTACCTCTCCGCTCCATGTACAAGTACATCTCCGCTCCATGTACAAGTACCTCTCCGCTCCATGTACAAGTACCTCTCCGCTCAATGTACAAGTACATCTCCGCTCCATGTACAAGTACATCTCTGCTCCATGTACAAGTACCTCTCCGCTCAATGTACAAGTACATCTCCGCTCCATGTACAAGTACCTCTCCGCTCCATGTACAAGTACCTCTCCGGTCCATGTACAAGTACCTCTCCGCTCCATTTACAAGTACCTCTCCGCTCCATGTACAAGTACCTCTCCGCTCAATGTCAAGTGTCGACAGTACCTCTCCGCTCCATGTACAAATACCTCTCCGCTCTCATGTACAAGTACCTCTCCGCTCCATGTACAAGTACCTCTCCGCTCAATGTCAAGTGTCGACAGTACCTCTCCGCTCCATGTACAAATACCTCTCCGCTCCATGTACAAGTACCTCTCCGCTCTCATGTACAAGTACCTCTCCGCTCCATGTACAAGTAGCTCTCCGCTCAATGTACAAGTGTCGACAGTACCTTTCCGCTCCATGTACAAATACCTCTCCGCTCTCATGTACAAGTACCTCTCCGCTCCATGTACAAGTACCTCTCCGCTCAATGTACAAATACCTCTCCGCTCCATGTATAAGTACCTCTCCGCTCTATGTACAAGTACCTCTCCGCTCCATGTACAAGTACCTCTCCGCTCAATGTACAAATACCTCTCCGCTCCATGTACAAGTAGCTCTCCGCTGAATGTACAAGTGTCGACAGTACCTCTCCGCTCAATGTACAAGTACCTCTCCGCTCAATGTACAAATACCTCTCCGCTCCATGTACAAGTACCTCTCCGCTCAATGTCAAGTATCGACAGTACCTCTCCGCTCCATGTACAAGTACCTCTCCGCTGAATGTACAAGTGTCGACAGTACCTCTCCGCTCAATGTACAAGTACCTCTCCGCTCCATGTACAAGTACCTCTCCGCTCTCATGTACAAGTACCTCTCCGCTCCATGTACAAGTACCTCTCCGCTCAATGTACAAGTACCTCTGCGCTCCATGTACAAGTACCTCTCCGCTCAATGTACAAGTACCTCTCCGCTCAATGTACAAGTGTCGACAGTACCTCTCCGCTCCATGTACAAGTACCTCTCCGCTCAATGTACAAGTGTCGACAGTACCTCTACGCTCAATGTACAAGTGTCGACAGTACCTCTCCGCTCTCATGTACAAGTACCTCTCCGATCCATGTACAAGTACATCTCCGCTCCATGTACAAGTACATCTCCGCTCAATGTACAAGTACCTCTCCGCTCCATGTACAAGTACCTCTCCGCTCCATGTACAAGTACCTCTCCGCTCCATGTACAAGTACCTCTCCGCTCCATGTACAAGTACCTCTCCGCTCAATGTACAAGTACCTCTCCGCTCCATGTACAAGTACCTCTCCGCTCAATGTACAAGTACCTCTCCGCTCCATGTACAAGTACCTCTCCGCTCCATGTACAAGTACCTCTCCGCTCCATGTACAAGTACCTCTCCGCTCCATGTACAAGTACATCTCTGCTCCATGTACAAGTACCTCTCCGCTCAATGTACAAGTACATCTCCGCTCCATGTACAAGTACCTCTCCGCTCCATGTACAAGTACATCTCCGCTCCATGTACAAGTACCTCTCCGCTCCATGTACAAGTACCTCTCCGCTCAATGTACAAATACCTCTCCGCTCCATGTACAAGTAGCTCTCCGCTGAATGTACAAGTGTCGACAGTACCTCTCCGCTCAATGTACAAGTACCTCTCCGCTCAATGTACAAATACCTCTCCGCTCCATGTACAAGTACCTCTCCGCTCAATGTCAAGTATCGACAGTACCTCTCCGCTCCATGTACAAGTACCTCTCCGCTGAATGTACAAGTGTCGACAGTACCTCTCCGCTCAATGTACAAGTACCTCTCCGCTCCATGTACAAGTACCTCTCCGCTCTCATGTACAAGTACCTCTCCGCTCCATGTACAAGTACCTCTCCGCTCAATGTACAAGTACCTCTGCGCTCCATGTACAAGTACCTCTCCGCTCAATGTACAAGTACCTCTCCGCTCAATGTACAAGTGTCGACAGTACCTCTCCGCTCCATGTACAAGTACCTCTCCGCTCAATGTACAAGTGTCGACAGTACCTCTACGCTCAATGTACAAGTGTCGACAGTACCTCTCCGCTCTCATGTACAAGTACCTCTCCGATCCATGTACAAGTACATCTCCGCTCCATGTACAAGTACATCTCCGCTCAATGTACAAGTACCTCTCCGCTCCATGTACAAGTACCTCTCCGCTCCATGTACAAGTACCTCTCCGCTCCATGTACAAGTACCTCTCCGCTCAATGTACAAGTACCTCTCCGCTCCATGTACAAGTACCTCTCCGCTCCATGTACAAGTACCTCTCCGGTCCATGTACAAGTACCTCTCCGCTCCATGTACAAGTACCTCTCCGCTCCATGTACAAGTACCTCTCCGCTCAATGTCAAGTGTCGACAGTACCTCTCCGCTCCATGTACAAATACCTCTCCGCTCTCATGTACAAGTACCTCTCCGCTCCATGTACAAGTACCTCTCCGCTCAATGTCAAGTGTCGAAAGTACCTCTCCGCTCCATGTACAAATACCTCTCCGCTCCATGTACAAGTACCTCTCCGCTCTCATGTACAAGTACCTCTCCGCTCCATGTACAAGTAGCTCTCCGCTCAATGTACAAGTGTCGACAGTACCTTTCCGCTCCATGTACAAATACCTCTCCGCTCTCATGTACAAGTACCTCTCCGCTCCATGTACAAGTACCTCTCCGCTCAATGTACAAATACCTCTCCGCTCCATGTATAAGTACCTCTCCGCTCTATGTACAAGTACCTCTCCGCTCCATGTACAAGTACCTCTCCGCTCAATGTACAAATACCTCTCCGCTCCATGTACAAGTAGCTCTCCGCTGAATGTACAAGTGTCGACAGTACCTCTCCGCTCAATGTACAAGTACCTCTCCGCTCAATGTACAAATACCTCTCCGCTCCATGTACAAGTACCTCTCCGCTCAATGTCAAGTATCGACAGTACCTCTCCGCTCCATGTACAAGTACCTCTCCGCTGAATGTACAAGTGTCGACAGTACCTCTCCGCTCAATGTACAAGTACCTCTCCGCTCCATGTACAAGTACCTCTCCGCTCTCATGTACAAGTACCTCTCCGCTCCATGTACAAGTAGCTCTCCGCTCAATGTACAAGTGTCGACAGTACCTTTCCGCTCCATGTACAAATACCTCTCCGCTCTCATGTACAAGTACCTCTCCGCTCCATGTACAAGTACCTCTCCGCTCAATGTACAAATACCTCTCCGCTCCATGTATAAGTACCTCTCCGCTCTATGTACAAGTACCTCTCCGCTCCATGTACAAGTACCTCTCCGCTCAATGTACAAATGCCTCTCCGCTCCATGTACAAGTAGCTCTCCGCTGAATGTACAAGTGTCGACAGTACCTCTCCGCTCAATGTACAAGTACCTCTCCGCTCAATGTACAAATACCTCTCCGCTCCATGTACAAGTACCTCTCCGCTCAATGTCAAGTATCGACAGTACCTCTCCGCTCCATGTACAAGTACCTCTCCGCTGAATGTACAAGTGTCGACAGTACCTCTCCGCTCAATGTACAAGTACCTCTCCGCTCAATGTACAAGTACCTCTCCGCTCAATGTACAAGTGTCGACAGTACCTCTCCGCTCCATGTACAAGTACCTCTCCGCTCAATGTACAAGTGTCGACAGTACCTCTACGCTCAATGTACAAGTGTCGACAGTACCTCTCCGCTCTCATGTACAAGTACCTCTCCGATCCATGTACAAGTACATCTCCGCTCCATGTACAAGTACATCTCCGCTCAATGTACAAGTACCTCTCCGCTCCATGTACAAGTACCTCTCCGCTCCATGTACAAGTACCTCTCCGCTCCATGTACAAGTACCTCTCCGCTCCATGTACAAGTACCTCTCCGCTCAATGTACAAGTACCTCTCCGCTCCATGTACAAGTACCTCTCCGCTCAATGTACAAGTACTTCTCCGCTCCATGTACAAGTACCTCTCCGCTCCATGTCCAAGTACCTCTCCGCTCCATGTACAAGTACCTCTCCGCTCCATGTACAAGTACATCTCTGCTCCATGTACAAGTACCTCTCCGCTCAATGTACAAGTACATCTCCGCTCCATGTACAAGTACCTCTCCGCTCCATGTACAAGTACATCTCCGCTCCATGTACAAGTACCTCTCCGCTCCATGTACAAGTACCTCTCCGCTCAATGTACAAGTACATCTCCGCTCCATGTACAAGTACATCTCTGCTCCATGTACAAGTACCTCTCCGCTCAATGTACAAGTACATCTCCGCTCCATGTACAAGTACCTCTCCGCTCCATGTACAAGTACCTCTCCGGTCCATGTACAAGTACCTCTCCGCTCCATGTACAAGTACCTCTCCGCTCCATGTACAAGTACCTCTCCGCTCAATGTCAAGTGTCGACAGTACCTCTCCGCTCCATGTACAAATACCTCTCCGCTCTCATGTACAAGTACCTCTCCGCTCCATGTACAAGTACCTCTCCGCTCAATGTCAAGTGTCGAAAGTACCTCTCCGCTCCATGTACAAATACCTCTCCGCTCCATGTACAAGTACCTCTCCGCTCTCATGTACAAGTACCTCTCCGCTCCATGTACAAGTAGCTCTCCGCTCAATGTACAAGTGTCGACAGTACCTTTCCGCTCCATGTACAAATACCTCTCCGCTCTCATGTACAAGTACCTCTCCGCTCCATGTACAAGTACCTCTCCGCTCAATGTACAAATACCTCTCCGCTCCATGTATAAGTACCTCTCCGCTCTATGTACAAGTACCTCTCCGCTCCATGTACAAGTACCTCTCCGCTCAATGTACAAATACCTCTCCGCTCCATGTACAAGTAGCTCTCCGCTGAATGTACAAGTGTCGACAGTACCTCTCCGCTCAATGTACAAGTACCTCTCCGCTCAATGTACAAATACCTCTCCGCTCCATGTACAAGTACCTCTCCGCTCAATGTCAAGTATCGACAGTACCTCTCCGCTCCATGTACAAGTACCTCTCCGCTGAATGTACAAGTGTCGACAGTACCTCTCCGCTCAATGTACAAGTACCTCTCCGCTCCATGTACAAGTACCTCTCCGCTCTCATGTACAAGTACCTCTCCGCTCCATGTACAAGTACCTCTCCCCTCAATGTACAAGTACCTCTGCGCTCCATGTACAAGTACCTCTCCGCTCAATGTACAAGTACCTCTCCGCTCAATGTACAAGTGTCGACAGTACCTCTCCGCTCCATGTACAAGTACCTCTCCGCTCAATGTACAAGTGTCGACAGTACCTCTACGCTCAATGTACAAGTGTCGACAGTACCTCTCCGCTCTCATGTACAAGTACCTCTCCGATCCATGTACAAGTACATCTCCGCTCCATGTACAAGTACATCTCCGCTCAATGTACAAGTACCTCTCCGCTCCATGTACAAGTACCTCTCCGCTCCATGTACAAGTACCTCTCCGCTCCATGTACAAGTACCTCTCCGCTCAATGTACAAGTACCTCTCCGCTCCATGTACAAGTACCTCTCCGCTCAATGTACAAGTACCTCTCCGCTCCATGTACAAGTACCTCTCCGCTCCATGTACAAGTACCTCTCCGCTCCATGTACAAGTACCTCTCCGCTCAATGTACAAGTACATATCCGCTCCATGTACAAGTACCTCTCCGCTCCATGTACAAGTACATCTCCGCTCCATGTACAAGTACCTCTCCGCTCCATGTACAAGTACCTCTCCGCTCAATGTACAAGTACATCTCCGCTCCATGTACAAGTACATCTCTGCTCCATGTACAAGTACCTCTCCGCTCAATGTACAAGTACATCTCCGCTCCATGTACAAGTACCTCTCCGCTCCATGTACAAGTACCTCTCCGGTCCATGTACAAGTACCTCTCCGCTCCATGTACAAGTACCTCTCCGCTCCATGTACAAGTACCTCTCCGCTCAATGTCAAGTGTCGACAGTACCTCTCCGCTCCATGTACAAATACCTCTCCGCTCTCATGTACAAGTACCTCTCCGCTCCATGTACAAGTACCTCTCCGCTCAATGTCAAGTGTCGAAAGTACCTCTCCGCTCCATGTACAAATACCTCTCCGCTCCATGTACAAGTACCTCTCCGCTCTCATGTACAAGTACCTCTCCGCTCCATGTACAAGTAGCTCTCCGCTCAATGTACAAGTGTCGACAGTACCTTTCCGCTCCATGTACAAATACCTCTCCGCTCTCATGTACAAGTACCTCTCCGCTCCATGTACAAGTACCTCTCCGCTCAATGTACAAATACCTCTCCGCTCCATGTATAAGTACCTCTCCGCTCTATGTACAAGTACCTCTCCGCTCCATGTACAAGTACCTCTCCGCTCAATGTACAAATACCTCTCCGCTCCATGTACAAGTAGCTCTCCGCTGAATGTACAAGTGTCGACAGTACCTCTCCGCTCAATGTACAAGTACCTCTCCGCTCAATGTACAAATACCTCTCCGCTCCATGTACAAGTACCTCTCCGCTCAATGTCAAGTATCGACAGTACCTCTCCGCTCCATGTACAAGTACCTCTCCGCTGAATGTACAAGTGTCGACAGTACCTCTCCGCTCAATGTACAAGTACCTCTCCGCTCCATGTACAAGTACCTCTCCGCTCTCATGTACAAGTACCTCTCCGCTCCATGTACAAGTACCTCTCCCCTCAATGTACAAGTACCTCTGCGCTCCATGTACAAGTACCTCTCCGCTCAATGTACAAGTACCTCTCCGCTCAATGTACAAGTGTCGACAGTACCTCTCCGCTCCATGTACAAGTACCTCTCCGCTCAATGTACAAGTGTCGACAGTACCTCTACGCTCAATGTACAAGTGTCGACAGTACCTCTCCGCTCTCATGTACAAGTACCTCTCCGATCCATGTACAAGTACATCTCCGCTCCATGTACAAGTACATCTCCGCTCAATGTACAAGTACCTCTCCGCTCCATGTACAAGTACCTCTCCGCTCCATGTACAAGTACCTCTCCGCTCCATGTACAAGTACCTCTCCGCTCAATGTACAAGTACCTCTCCGCTCCATGTACAAGTACCTCTCCGCTCAATGTACAAGTACCTCTCCGCTCCATGTACAAGTACCTCTCCGCTCCATGTACAAGTACCTCTCCGCTCCATGTACAAGTACCTCTCCGCTCAATGTACAAGTACATCTCCGCTCCATGTACAAGTACCTCTCCGCTCCATGTACAAGTACATCTCCGCTCCATGTACAAGTACCTCTCCGCTCCATGTACAAGTACCTCTCCGCTCAATGTACAAGTACATCTCCGCTCCATGTACAAGTACATCTCTGCTCCATGTACAAGTACCTCTCCGCTCAATGTACAAGTACATCTCCGCTCCATGTACAAGTACCTCTCCGCTCCATGTACAAGTACCTCTCCGGTCCATGTACAAGTACCTCTCCGCTCCATGTACAAGTACCTCTCCGCTCCATGTACAAGTACCTCTCCGCTCAATGTCAAGTGTCGACAGTACCTCTCCGCTCCATGTACAAATACCTCTCCGCTCTCATGTACAAGTACCTCTCCGCTCCATGTACAAGTACCTCTCCGCTCAATGTCAAGTGTCGACAGTACCTCTCCGCTCCATGTACAAATACCTCTCCGCTCCATGTACAAGTACCTCTCCGCTCTCATGTACAAGTACCTCTCCGCTACATGTACAAGTAGCTCTCCGCTCAATGTACAAGTGTCGACAGTACCTTTCCGCTCCATGTACAAATACCTCTCCGCTCTCATGTACAAGTACCTCTCCGCTCCATGTACAAGTACCTCTCCGCTCAATGTACAAATACCTCTCCGCTCCATGTATAAGTACCTCTCCGCTCTATGTACAAGTACCTCTCCGCTCCATGTACAAGTACCTCTCCGCTCAATGTACAAATACCTCTCCGCTCCATGTACAAGTAGCTCTCCGCTGAATGTACAAGTGTCGACAGTACCTCTCCGCTCAATGTACAAGTACCTCTCCGCTCAATGTACAAATACCTCTCCGCTCCATGTACAAGTACCTCTCCGCTCAATGTCAAGTATCGACAGTACCTCTCCGCTCCATGTACAAGTACCTCTCCGCTGAATGTACAAGTGTCGACAGTACCTCTCCGCTCAATGTACAAGTACCTCTCCGCTCCATGTACAAGTACCTCTCCGCTCTCATGTACAAGTACCTCTCCGCTCCATGTACAAGTACCTCTCCGCTCAATGTACAAGTACCTCTGCGCTCCATGTACAAGTACCTCTCCGCTCAATGTACAAGTACCTCTCCGCTCAATGTACAAGTGTCGACAGTACCTCTCCGCTCCATGTACAAGTACCTCTCCGCTCAATGTACAAGTGTCGACAGTACCTCTACGCTCAATGTACAAGTGTCGACAGTACCTCTCCGCTCTCATGTACAAGTACCTCTCCGATCCATGTACAAGTACATCTCCGCTCCATGTACAAGTACATCTCCGCTCAATGTACAAGTACCTCTCCGCTCCATGTACAAGTACCTCTCCGCTCCATGTACAAGTACCTCTCCGCTCCATGTACAAGTACCTCTCCGCTCCATGTACAAGTACCTCTCCGCTCAATGTACAAGTACCTCTCCGCTCCATGTACAAGTACCTCTCCGCTCAATGTACAAGTACCTCTCCGCTCCATGTACAAGTACCTCTCCGCTCCATGTACAAGTACCTCTCCGCTCCATGTACAAGTACCTCTCCGCTCCATGTACAAGTACATCTCTGCTCCATGTACAAGTACCTCTCCGCTCAATGTACAAGTACATCTCCGCTCCATGTACAAGTACCTCTCCGCTCCATGTACAAGTACATCTCCGCTCCATGTACAAGTACCTCTCCGCTCCATGTACAAGTACCTCTCCGCTCAATGTACAAGTACATCTCCGCTCCATGTACAAGTACATCTCTGCTCCATGTACAAGTACCTCTCCGCTCAATGTACAAGTACATCTCCGCTCCATGTACAAGTACCTCTCCGCTCCATGTACAAGTACCTCTCCGGTCCATGTACAAGTACCTCTCCGCTCCATGTACAAGTACCTCTCCGCTCCATGTACAAGTACCTCTCCGCTCAATGTCAAGTGTCGACAGTACCTCTCCGCTCCATGTACAAATACCTCTCCGCTCTCATGTACAAGTACCTCTCCGCTCCATGTACAAGTACCTCTCCGCTCAATGTCAAGTGTCGACAGTACCTCTCCGCTCCATGTACAAATACCTCTCCGCTCCATGTACAAGTACCTCTCCGCTCTCATGTACAAGTACCTCTCCGCTCCATGTACAAGTAGCTCTCCGCTCAATGTACAAGTGTCGACAGTACCTTTCCGCTCCATGTACAAATACCTCTCCGCTCTCATGTACAAGTACCTCTCCGCTCCATGTACAAGTACCTCTCCGCTCAATGTACAAATACCTCTCCGCTCCATGTATAAGTACCTCTCCGCTCTATGTACAAGTACCTCTCCGCTCCATGTACAAGTACCTCTCCGCTCAATGTACAAATACCTCTCCGCTCCATGTACAAGTAGCTCTCCGCTGAATGTACAAGTGTCGACAGTACCTCTCCGCTCAATGTACAAGTACCTCTCCGCTCAATGTACAAATACCTCTCCGCTCCATGTACAAGTACCTCTCCGCTCAATGTCAAGTATCGACAGTACCTCTCCGCTCCATGTACAAGTACCTCTCCGCTGAATGTACAAGTGTCGACAGTACCTCTCCGCTCAATGTACAAGTACCTCTCCGCTCCATGTACAAGTACCTCTCCGCTCTCATGTACAAGTACCTCTCCGCTCCATGTACAAGTACCTCTCCGCTCAATGTACAAGTACCTCTGCGCTCCATGTACAAGTACCTCTCCGCTCAATGTACAAGTACCTCTCCGCTCAATGTACAAGTGTCGACAGTACCTCTCCGCTCCATGTACAAGTACCTCTCCGCTCAATGTACAAGTGTCGACAGTACCTCTACGCTCAATGTACAAGTGTCGACAGTACCTCTCCGCTCTCATGTACAAGTACCTCTCCGATCCATGTACAAGTACATCTCCGCTCCATGTACAAGTACATCTCCGCTCAATGTACAAGTACCTCTCCGCTCCATGTACAAGTACCTCTCCGCTCCATGTACAAGTACCTCTCCGCTCCATGTACAAGTACCTCTCCGCTCCATGTACAAGTACCTCTCCGCTCAATGTACAAGTACCTCTCCGCTCCATGTACAAGTACCTCTCCGCTCAATGTACAAGTACCTCTCCGCTCCATGTACAAGTACCTCTCCGCTCCATGTACAAGTACCTCTCCGCTCCATGTACAAGTACCTCTCCGCTCCATGTACAAGTACATCTCTGCTCCATGTACAAGTACCTCTCCGCTCAATGTACAAGTACATCTCCGCTCCATGTACAAGTACCTCTCCGCTCCATGTACAAGTACATCTCCGCTCCATGTACAAGTACCTCTCCGCTCCATGTACAAGTACCTCTCCGCTCAATGTACAAATACCTCTCCGCTCCATGTACAAGTAGCTCTCCGCTGAATGTACAAGTGTCGACAGTACCTCTCCGCTCAATGTACAAGTACCTCTCCGCTCAATGTACAAATACCTCTCCGCTCCATGTACAAGTACCTCTCCGCTCAATGTCAAGTATCGACAGTACCTCTCCGCTCCATGTACAAGTACCTCTCCGCTGAATGTACAAGTGTCGACAGTACCTCTCCGCTCAATGTACAAGTACCTCTCCGCTCCATGTACAAGTACCTCTCCGCTCTCATGTACAAGTACCTCTCCGCTCCATGTACAAGTACCTCTCCGCTCAATGTACAAGTACCTCTGCGCTCCATGTACAAGTACCTCTCCGCTCAATGTACAAGTACCTCTCCGCTCAATGTACAAGTGTCGACAGTACCTCTCCGCTCCATGTACAAGTACCTCTCCGCTCAATGTACAAGTGTCGACAGTACCTCTACGCTCAATGTACAAGTGTCGACAGTACCTCTCCGCTCTCATGTACAAGTACCTCTCCGATCCATGTACAAGTACATCTCCGCTCCATGTACAAGTACATCTCCGCTCAATGTACAAGTACCTCTCCGCTCCATGTACAAGTACCTCTCCGCTCCATGTACAAGTACCTCTCCGCTCCATGTACAAGTACCTCTCCGCTCAATGTACAAGTACCTCTCCGCTCCATGTACAAGTACCTCTCCGCTCAATGTACAAGTACCTCTCCGCTCCATGTACAAGTACCTCTCCGCTCCATGTACAAGTACCTCTCCGCTCCATGTACAAGTACCTCTCCGCTCCATGTACAAGTACATCTCTGCTCCATGTACAAGTACCTCTCCGCTCAATGTACAAGTACATCTCCGCTCCATGTACAAGTACCTCTCCGCTCCATGTACAAGTACATCTCCGCTCCATGTACAAGTACCTCTCCGCTCCATGTACAAGTACCTCTCCGCTCAATGTACAAGTACATCTCCGCTCCATGTACAAGTACATCTCTGCTCCATGTACAAGTACCTCTCCGCTCAATGTACAAGTACATCTCCGCTCCATGTACAAGTACCTCTCCGCTCCATGTACAAGTACCTCTCTGGTCCATGTACAAGTACCTCTCCGCTCCATGTACAAGTACCTCTCCGCTCCATGTACAAGTACCTCTCCGCTCAATGTCAAGTGTCGACAGTACCTCTCCGCTCCATGTACAAATACCTCTCCGCTCTCATGTACAAGTACCTCTCCGCTCCATGTACAAGTACCTCTCCGCTCAATGTCAAGTGTCGACAGTACCTCTCCGCTCCATGTACAAATACCTCTCCGCTCCATGTACAAGTACCTCTCCGCTCTCATGTACAAGTACCTCTCCGCTCCATGTACAAGTAGCTCTCCGCTCAATGTACAAGTGTTGACAGTACCTTTCCGCTCCATGTACAAATACCTCTCCGCTCTCATGTACAAGTACCTCTCCGCTCCATGTACAAGTACCTCTCCGCTCAATGTACAAATACCTCTCCGCTCCATGTATAAGTACCTCTCCGCTCTATGTACAAGTACCTCTCCGCTCCATGTACAAGTACCTCTCCGCTCAATGTACAAATACCTCTCCGCTCCATGTACAAGTAGCTCTCCGCTGAATGTACAAGTGTCGACAGTACCTCTCCGCTCAATGTACAAGTACCTCTCCGCTCAATGTACAAATACCTCTCCGCTCCATGTACAAGTACCTCTCCGCTCAATGTCAAGTATCGACAGTACCTCTCCGCTCCATGTACAAGTACCTCTCCGCTGAATGTACAAGTGTCGACAGTACCTCTCCGCTCAATGTACAAGTACCTCTCCGCTCCATGTACAAGTACCTCTCCGCTCTCATGTACAAGTACCTCTCCGCTCCATGTACAAGTACCTCTCCGCTCAATGTACAAGTACCTCTGCGCTCCATGTACAAGTACCTAACCGCTCAATGTACAAGTACCTCTCCGCTCAATGTACAAGTGTCGACAGTACCTCTCCGCTCCATGTACAAGTACCTCTCCGCTCAATGTACAAGTGTCGACAGTACCTCTACGCTCAATGTACAAGTGTCGACAGTACCTCTCCGCTCTCATGTACAAGTACCTCTCCGATCCATGTACAAGTACATCTCCGCTCCATGTACAAGTACATCTCCGCTCAATGTACAAGTACCTCTCCGCTCCATGTACAAGTACCTCTCCGCTCCATGTACAAGTACCTCTCCGCTCCATGTACAAGTACCTCTCCGCTCCATGTACAAGTACCTCTCCGCTCAATGTACAAGTACCTCTCCGCTCCATGTACAAGTACCTCTCCGCTCAATGTACAAGTACCTCTCCGCTCAATGTACAAGTGTCGACAGTACCTCTCCGCTCAATGTACAAGTACCTCTCCGCTCCATGTACAAGTACCTCTCCGCTCTCATGTACAAGTACCTCTCCGCTCCATGTACAAGTACCTCTCCGCTCAATGTACAAGTACCTCTGCGCTCCATGTACAAGTACCTCTCCGCTCAATGTACAAGTACCTCTCCGCTCAATGTACAAGTGTCGACAGTACCTCTCCGCTCTCATGTACAAGTACCTCTCCGATCCATGTACAAGTACATCTCCGCTCCATGTACAAGTACATCTCCGCTCAATGTACAAGTACCTCTCCGCTCCATGTACAAGTACCTCTCCGCTCCATGTACAAGTACCTCTCCGCTCCATGTACAAGTACCTCTCCGCTCCATGTACAAGTACCTCTCCGCTCAATGTACAAGTACCTCTGCGCTCCATGTACAAGTACCTCTCCGCTCAATGTACAAGTACCTCTCCGCTCAATGTACAAGTGTCGACAGTACCTCTCCGCTCAATGTACAAGTACCTCTCCGCTCCATGTACAAGTACCTCTCCGCTCTCATTTACAAGTACCTCTCCGCTCCATGTACAAGTACCTCTCCGCTCAATGTACAAGTACCTCTGCGCTCCATGTACAAGTACCTCTCCGCTCAATGTACAAATACCTCTCCGCTCCATGTACAAGTACCTCTCCGCTCAATGTCAAGTATCGACAGTACCTCTCCGCTCCATGTACAAGTACCTCTCCGCTGAATGTACAAGTGTCGACAGTACCTCTCCGCTCAATGTACAAGTACCTCTCCGCTCCATGTACAAGTACCTCTCCGCTCTCATGTACAAGTACCTCTCCGCTCCATGTACAAGTACCTCTCCGCTCAATGTACAAGTACCTCTGCGCTCCATGTACAAGTACCTCTCCGCTCAATGTACAAGTACCTCTCCGCTCAATGTACAAGTGTCGACAGTACCTCTCCGCTCAATGTACAAGTACCTCTCCGCTCCATGTACAAGTACCTCTCCGCTCTCATGTACAAGTACCTCTCCGCTCCATGTACAAGTACCTCTCCGCTCAATGTACAAGTACCTCTGCGCTCCATGTACAAGTACCTCTCCGCTCAATGTACAAGTACCTCTCCGCTCAATGTACAAGTGTCGACAGTACCTCTCCGCTCTCATGTACAAGTACCTCTCCGATCCATGTACAAGTACATCTCCGCTCCATGTACAAGTACATCTCCGCTCAATGTACAAGTACCTCTCCGCTCCATGTACAAGTACCTCTCCGCTCCATGTACAAGTACCTCTCCGCTCCATGTACAAGTACCTCTCCGCTCCATGTACAAGTACCTCTCCGCTCAATGTACAAGTACCTCTCCGCTCCATGTACAAGTACCTCTCCGCTCAATGTACAAGTACCTCTCCGCTCCAAGTACAAGTACCTCTCCGCTCCATGTACAAGTACCTCTCCGCTCCATGTACAAGTACCTCTCCGCTCAATGTCAAGTATCGACAGTACCTCTCCGCTCCATGTACAATTACCTCTCCGCTGAATGTACAAGTGTCGACAGTACCTCTACGCTCAATGTACAAGTGTCGACAGTACCTCTCCGCTCTCATGTACAAGTACCTCTCCGATCCATGTACAAGTACATCTCCGCTCCATGTACAAGTACATCTCCGCTCAATGTACAAGTACCTCTCCGCTCCATGTACAAGTACCTCTCCGCTCCATGTACAAGTACCTCTCCGCTCCATGTACAAGTACCTCTCCGCTCAATGTACAAGTACCTCTCCGCTCCATGTACAAGTACCTCTCCGCTCAATGTACAAGTACCTCTCCGCTCCATGTACAAGTACCTCTCCGCTCCATGTACAAGTACCTCTCCGCTCCATGTACAAGTACCTCTCCGCTCCATGTACAAGTACATCTCTGCTCCATGTACAAGTACCTCTCCGCTCAATGTACAAGTACATCTCCGCTCCATGTACAAGTACCTCTCCGCTCCATGTACAAGTACATCTCCGCTCCATGTACAAGTACCTCTCCGCTCCATGTACAAGTACCTCTCCGCTCAATGTACAAGTACATCTCCGCTCCATGTACAAGTACATCTCTGCTCCATGTACAAGTACCTCTCCGCTCAATGTACAAGTACATCTCCGCTCCATGTACAAGTACCTCTCCGCTCCATGTACAAGTACCTCTCTGGTCCATGTACAAGTACCTCTCCGCTCCATGTACAAGTACCTCTCCGCTCCATGTACAAGTACCTCTCCGCTCAATGTCAAGTGTCGACAGTACCTCTCCGCTCCATGTACAAATACCTCTCCGCTCTCATGTACAAGTACCTCTCCGCTCCATGTACAAGTACCTCTCCGCTCAATGTCAAGTGTCGACAGTACCTCTCCGCTCCATGTACAAATACCTCTCCGCTCCATGTACAAGTACCTCTCCGCTCTCATGTACAAGTACCTCTCCGCTCCATGTACAAGTAGCTCTCCGCTCAATGTACAAGTGTTGACAGTACCTTTCCGCTCCATGTACAAATACCTCTCCGCTCTCATGTACAAGTACCTCTCCGCTCCATGTACAAGTACCTCTCCGCTCAATGTACAAATACCTCTCCGCTCCATGTATAAGTACCTCTCCGCTCTATGTACAAGTACCTCTCCGCTCCATGTACAAGTACCTCTCCGCTCAATGTACAAATACCTCTCCGCTCCATGTACAAGTAGCTCTCCGCTGAATGTACAAGTGTCGACAGTACCTCTCCGCTCAATGTACAAGTACCTCTCCGCTCAATGTACAAATACCTCTCCGCTCCATGTACAAGTACCTCTCCGCTCAATGTCAAGTATCGACAGTACCTCTCCGCTCCATGTACAAGTACCTCTCCGCTGAATGTACAAGTGTCGACAGTACCTCTCCGCTCAATGTACAAGTACCTCTCCGCTCCATGTACAAGTACCTCTCCGCTCTCATGTACAAGTACCTCTCCGCTCCATGTACAAGTACCTCTCCGCTCAATGTACAAGTACCTCTGCGCTCCATGTACAAGTACCTAACCGCTCAATGTACAAGTACCTCTCCGCTCAATGTACAAGTGTCGACAGTACCTCTCCGCTCCATGTACAAGTACCTCTCCGCTCAATGTACAAGTGTCGACAGTACCTCTACGCTCAATGTACAAGTGTCGACAGTACCTCTCCGCTCTCATGTACAAGTACCTCTCCGATCCATGTACAAGTACATCTCCGCTCCATGTACAAGTACATCTCCGCTCAATGTACAAGTACCTCTCCGCTCCATGTACAAGTACCTCTCCGCTCCATGTACAAGTACCTCTCCGCTCCATGTACAAGTACCTCTCCGCTCCATGTACAAGTACCTCTCCGCTCAATGTACAAGTACCTCTCCGCTCCATGTACAAGTACCTCTCCGCTCAATGTACAAGTACCTCTCCGCTCAATGTACAAGTGTCGACAGTACCTCTCCGCTCAATGTACAAGTACCTCTCCGCTCCATGTACAAGTACCTCTCCGCTCTCATGTACAAGTACCTCTCCGCTCCATGTACAAGTACCTCTCCGCTCAATGTACAAGTACCTCTGCGCTCCATGTACAAGTACCTCTCCGCTCAATGTACAAGTACCTCTCCGCTCAATGTACAAGTGTCGACAGTACCTCTCCGCTCTCATGTACAAGTACCTCTCCGATCCATGTACAAGTACATCTCCGCTCCATGTACAAGTACATCTCCGCTCAATGTACAAGTACCTCTCCGCTCCATGTACAAGTACCTCTCCGCTCCATGTACAAGTACCTCTCCGCTCCATGTACAAGTACCTCTCCGCTCCATGTACAAGTACCTCTCCGCTCAATGTACAAGTACCTCTGCGCTCCATGTACAAGTACCTCTCCGCTCAATGTACAAGTACCTCTCCGCTCAATGTACAAGTGTCGACAGTACCTCTCCGCTCAATGTACAAGTACCTCTCCGCTCCATGTACAAGTACCTCTCCGCTCTCATGTACAAGTACCTCTCCGCTCCATGTACAAGTACCTCTCCGCTCAATGTACAAGTACCTCTGCGCTCCATGTACAAGTACCTCTCCGCTCAATGTACAAATACCTCTCCGCTCCATGTACAAGTACCTCTCCGCTCAATGTCAAGTATCGACAGTACCTCTCCGCTCCATGTACAAGTACCTCTCCGCTGAATGTACAAGTGTCGACAGTACCTCTCCGCTCAATGTACAAGTACCTCTCCGCTCCATGTACAAGTACCTCTCCGCTCTCATGTACAAGTACCTCTCCGCTCCATGTACAAGTACCTCTCCGCTCAATGTACAAGTACCTCTGCGCTCCATGTACAAGTACCTCTCCGCTCAATGTACAAGTACCTCTCCGCTCAATGTACAAGTGTCGACAGTACCTCTCCGCTCAATGTACAAGTACCTCTCCGCTCCATGTACAAGTACCTCTCCGCTCTCATGTACAAGTACCTCTCCGCTCCATGTACAAGTACCTCTCCGCTCAATGTACAAGTACCTCTGCGCTCCATGTACAAGTACCTCTCCGCTCAATGTACAAGTACCTCTCCGCTCAATGTACAAGTGTCGACAGTACCTCTCCGCTCTCATGTACAAGTACCTCTCCGATCCATGTACAAGTACATCTCCGCTCCATGTACAAGTACATCTCCGCTCAATGTACAAGTACCTCTCCGCTCCATGTACAAGTACCTCTCCGCTCCATGTACAAGTACCTCTCCGCTCCATGTACAAGTACCTCTCCGCTCCATGTACAAGTACCTCTCCGCTCAATGTACAAGTACCTCTCCGCTCCATGTACAAGTACCTCTCCGCTCAATGTACAAGTACCTCTCCGCTCCATGTACAAGTACCTCTCCGCTCCATGTACAAGTACCTCTCCGCTCCATGTACAAGTACCTCTCCGCTCAATGTCAAGTATCGACAGTACCTCTCCGCTCCATGTACAATTACCTCTCCGCTGAATGTACAAGTGTCGACAGTACCTCTCCGCTCAATGTACAAGTACCTCTCCGCTCCATGTACAAGTACCTCTCCGCTCTCATGTACAAGTACCTCTCCGCTCCATGTACAAGTACCTCTCCGCTCAATGTACAAGTACCTCTGCGCTCCATGTACAAGTACCTCTCCGCTCAATGTACAAGTACCTCTCCGCTCAATGTACAAGTGTCGACAGTACCTCTCCGCTCCATGTACAAGTACCTCTCCGCTCAATGTACAAGTGTCGACAGTACCTCTACGCTCAATGTACAAGTGTCGACAGTACCTCTCCGCTCTCATGTACAAGTACCTCTCCGATCCATGTACAAGTACATCTCCGCTCCATGTACAAGTACATCTCCGCTCAATGTACAAGTACCTCTCCGCTCCATGTACAAGTACCTCTCCGCTCCATGTACAAGTACCTCTCCGCTCCATGTACAAGTACCTCTCCGCTCCATGTACAAGTACCTCTCCGCTCAATGTACAAGTACCTCTCCGCTCCATGTACAAGTACCTCTCCGCTCCATGTACAAGTACCTCTCCGCTCAATGTACAAGTACCTCTCCGCTCCATGTACAAGTACCTCTCCGCTCCATGTACAAGTACCTCTCCGCTCAATGTACAAGTACCTCTCCGCTCCCTGTACAAGTACATCTCCGCTCCATGTACAAGTACCTCTCCGCTCAATGTACAAGTGTCGACAGTACCTCTCCGCTCCATGTACAAGTACCTCTCCGCTCCATGTACAAGTACCTCTCCGCTCAATGTACAAGTGTCGACAGTACCTCTCCGCTCCATCTACAAGTACCTCTCCGCTCAATGTACAAGTACCTCTCCGCTGAATGTACAAGTACCTCTCCGCTCCATGTACAAGTACCTCTCCGCTCCATGTACAAATACCTCTCCGCTCCATGTACAAGTACCTCTCCGCTCCATGTACAAGCACCTCTCCGCTACATGTACAAGTACCTCTCCGCTCCATGTACAAGTACCTCTCCGCTCCATGTACAAGTACCTCTCCGCTCAATGTACAAGTACCTCTCCGCTCCATGTACAAATACCTCTCCGCTCCATGTACAAATACCTCTCCGCTCCATGTACAAGTACCTCTCCGCTCCATGTACCAGTACCTCTCCGCTCAATGTACAAGTACATCTCCGCTCAATGTACAAGTACATCTCCGCTCAATGTACAAGTACGTCTCCGCTCAATGTACAAGTACCTCTCCGCTCAATGTACAAGTACCTCTCCGCTCCATGTACAAGTACCTCTCCGCTCAATGTACAAGTACATCTCCGCTCCATGTACCAGTACCTCTCCGCTCAATGTACAAGTACCTCTCCGCTCAATGTACAAGTACATCTCCGCTCCATGTACAAGTACGTCTCCGCTCAATGTATAAGTACCTCTCCGCTCCATGTACAAGTACCTCTCCGCTCCATGTACAAGTACATCTCCGCTCCATGTACAAGTACATCTCCGCTCCATGTACAAGTACCTCTCCGCTCCATGTACAAGTACCTCTCCGCTCCATGTACAAGTACATCTCCGCTCCATGTACAAGTACCTCTCCGCTCAATGTACAAGTACATCTCCACTCCATGTACAAGTACCTCTCCGCTCAATGTACAAGTACATCTCCGCTCCATGTACCAGTACCTCTCCGCTCAATGTACAAGTACATCTCCACTCCATGTACAAGTACCTCTCCGCTCAATGTACAAGTACATCTCCGCTCCATGTACCAGTACCTCTCCGCTCAATGTACAAGTACATCTCCACTCCATGTACAAGTACCTCTCCGCTCAATGTACAAGTACATCTCCGCTCCATGTACCAGTACCTCTCCGCTCAATGTACAAGTACATCTCCGCTCCATGTACAAGTACCTCTCCGCTCAATGTACAAGTACCTCTCCGCTCAATGTACAAGTACATCTCCGCTCCATGTACCAGTACCTCTCCGCTCAATGTACAAGTACATCTGCGCTCCATGTAGGGCTGGGTATCGTTCAAAATTTTTCGATATCGATACCGTTTCGATACTTGGATTTCGATACCGGTTCCTGAACGATACTTTTTTCGATACCAATTTTTAGAAAAATCCATTTTAACAAAAATAAAACTGCATTACACATTGAAATTATTTTACAAATCTTTAGTTTCCCCCCATCTTAAGTTTTACAGCAGAAAAAAATAAAACCTACTGTATTTAACATAACTTTAAGTTCTCTAAACGTATTGCCGTCCCTACAAAAAATATTGGAGTACTACAAAGGAAAGAAATGTAGCTAAAACAAATAAATCAGTGGAATAGTTTTCAGTGCAAAACAGAGAGTTGCAAATCAGGGTTTAATGCTCACTGATGCAACAGAACTCTATTCTTGTACAAACTGATGAGATGGCTCCACTTCATGCATGGAAGACTAGTTGAGCATTGACTAGCCTATCAATATAGCCTTATATGCCACAAAGTGAATCGCATTTATATTCAACAAACTATCATGACATCAGCGTTTGTTAACGAGTTGCTAAAAATACATGGGCGATAACTGCCCGCTTGCACATAACGCTAATTAATTAAACATTAACGCTAGCGTTGCAGATCAGTGTGCTCACTGCTGCAACAGAACGTCATTCTTGTCAAATCTGACGAGACAGCTCAACTTCACTGACTAGCCAATCAATATAAATGAATCGCATTTACATTCAACAAACTATCATGACATCAGCGTTTGTTAACGAGTTGCTAAAAATACACAATGCCCGCTTGCGCATAACGTTACGGCGGCAATTAATTAAACGATCTAATGCTACAACTCACAGCCAGATGCATGGATTTGTCAGACTGAGGGATCTGATAACCGCTAACTTGTGGTAAGCTGAGCTGACCCACCTCTCAATTATTTCTCTTGTCTGTGGAAACCAGTCCGTGTTGTTTCTGTTTCTTTTCCTGCTTTTCATCATCTTCGCCATATGGTAATCCAGGATAGGAGTAGCTTGAGTGGCTAACTTCTTGTATACTATCCGCACCGCACGCCTGGCTCACAGTCACAACAAACACACCGGCTAAAGTGGGCGTAACGTTTCCTGCATGCCTCTACATGACAGCCAATCACCAGCCGTATTAGAGCGCGGCGTGCAAGCATGTCGCATGCTTATAGGCTCAATGACGCTGTTTTGTTTTGGTATCGAAAATTGGTATCGATTGACAAGGGAGGCTTCGATACCCCTTAGTATCGATGTTTCCATTTCGGTGCCAAGTAAGTATCGAAACTCGATACCCAGCCCTAGCTCCATGTACAAGTACCTCTCCGCTCAATGTACAAGTACCTCTCCGCTCAATGTACAAGTACCTCTCCGCTCCATGTACAAGTACCTCTCCGCTCCATGTACAAGTACCTCTCCGCTCCATGTACAAGTACCTCTCCGCTCCATGTACAAGTACATCTCTGCTCCATGTACAAGTACCTCTCCGCTCAATGTACAAGTACATCTCCGCTCCATGTACAAGTACCTCTCCGCTCCATGTACAAGTACATCTCCGCTCCATGTACAAGTACCTCTCCGCTCCATGTACAAGTACCTCTCCGCTCAATGTACAAGTACCTCTCCGCTCCATGTACAAGTACATCTCCGCTCCATGTACAAGTACCTCTCCGCTCAATGTACAAGTACATCTCCGCTCCATGTACAAGTACATCTCCACTCCATGTACAAGTACCTCTCCGCTCAATGTACAAGTACATCTCCGCTCCATGTACCAGTACCTCTCCGCTCAATGTACAAGTACATCTCCACTCCATGTACAAGTACCTCTCCGCTCAATGTACAAGTACATCTCCGCTCCATGTACCAGTACCTCTCCGCTCAATGTACAAGTACATCTCCACTCCATGTACAAGTACCTCTCCGCTCAATGTACAAGTACATCTCCGCTCCATGTACCAGTACCTCTCCGCTCAATGTACAAGTACATCTCCGCTCCATGTACAAGTACCTCTCCGCTCAATGTACAAGTACCTCTCCGCTCAATGTACAAGTACATCTCCGCTCCATGTACCAGTACCTCTCCGCTCAATGTACAAGTACATCTGCGCTCCATGTAGGGCTGGGTATCGTTCAAAATTTTTCGATATCGATACCGTTTCGATACTTGGATTTCGATACCGGTTCCTGAACGATACTTTTTTCGATACCAATTTTTAGAAAAATCAATTTTAACAAAAATAAAACTGCATTACACATTGAAATTATTTTACAAATCTTTAGTTTCCCCCCATCTTAAGTTTTACAGCAGAAAAAAATAAAACCTACTGTATTTAACATAACTTTAAGTTCTCTAAACGTATTGCCGTCCCTACAAAAAATATTGGAGTACTACAAAGGAAAGAAATGTAGCTAAAACAAATAAATCAGTGGAATAGTTTTCAGTGCAAAACAGAGAGTTGCAAATCAGGGTTTAATGCTCACTGATGCAACAGAACTCTATTCTTGTACAAACTGATGAGATGGCTCCACTTCATGCATGGAAGACTAGTTGAGCATTGACTAGCCTATCAATATAGCCTTATATGCCACAAAGTGAATCGCATTTATATTCAACAAACTATCATGACATCAGCGTTTGTTAACGAGTTGCTAAAAATACATGGGCGATAACTGCCCGCTTGCACATAACGCTAATTAATTAAACATTAACGCTAGCGTTGCAGATCAGTGTGCTCACTGCTGCAACAGAACGTCATTCTTGTCAAATCTGACGAGACAGCTCAACTTCACTGACTAGCCAATCAATATAAATGAATCGCATTTACATTCAACAAACTATCATGACATCAGCGTTTGTTAACGAGTTGCTAAAAATACACAATGCCCGCTTGCGCATAACGTTACGGCGGCAATTAATTAAACGATCTAATGCTACAACTCACAGCCAGATGCATGGATTTGTCAGACTGAGGGATCTGATAACCGCTAACTTGCAGTAAGCTGAGCTGACCCACCTCTCAATTATTTCTCTTGTCTGTGGAAACCAGTCCGTGTTGTTTCTGTTTCTTTTCCTGCTTTTCATCATCTTCGCCATATGGTAATCCAGGATAGGAGTAGCTTGAGTGGCTAACTTCTTGTATACTATCCGCACCGCACGCCTGGCTCACAGTCACAACAAACACACCGGCTAAAGTGGGCGTAACGTTTCCTGCATGCCTCTACATGACAGCCAATCACCAGCCGTATTAGAGCGCGGCGTGCAAGCATGTCGCATGCTTATAGGCTCAATGACGCTGTTTTGTTTTGGTATCGAAAATTGGTATCGATTGACAAGGGAGGCTTCGATACCCCTTAGTATCGATGTTTCCATTTCGGTGCCAAGTAAGTATCGAAACTCGATACCCAGCCCTAGCTCCATGTACAAGTACCTCTCCGCTCAATGTACAAGTACCTCTCCGCTCAATGTACAAGTGTCGACAGTACCTCTCCGCTCAATGTACAAGTACCTCTCCGCTCCATGTACAAGTACCTCTCCGCTCTCATGTACAAGTACCTCTCCGCTCCATGTACAAGTACCTCTCCGCTCAATGTACAAGTACCTCTGCGCTCCATGTACAAGTACCTCTCCGCTCAATGTACAAGTACCTCTCCGCTCAATGTACAAGTGTCGACAGTACCTCTCCGCTCTCATGTACAAGTACCTCTCCGATCCATGTACAAGTACATCTCCGCTCCATGTACAAGTACATCTCCGCTCAATGTACAAGTACCTCTCCGCTCCATGTACAAGTACCTCTCCGCTCCATGTACAAGTACCTCTCCGCTCCATGTACAAGTACCTCTCCGCTCCATGTACAAGTACCTCTCCGCTCAATGTACAAGTACCTCTCCGCTCCATGTACAAGTACCTCTCCGCTCAATGTACAAGTACCTCTCCGCTCCATGTACAAGTACCTCTCCGCTCCATGTACAAGTACCTCTCCGCTCCATGTACAAGTACCTCTCCGCTCAATGTCAAGTATCGACAGTACCTCTCCGCTCCATGTACAATTACCTCTCCGCTGAATGTACAAGTGTCGACAGTACCTCTCCGCTCAATGTACAAGTACCTCTCCGCTCCATGTACAAGTACCTCTCCGCTCTCATGTACAAGTACCTCTCCGCTCCATGTACAAGTACCTCTCCGCTCAATGTACAAGTACCTCTGCGCTCCATGTACAAGTACCTCTCCGCTCAATGTACAAGTACCTCTCCGCTCAATGTACAAGTGTTGACAGTACCTCTCCGCTCCATGTACAAGTACCTCTCCGCTCAATGTACAAGTGTCGGCAGTACCTCTACGCTCAATGTACAAGTGTCGACAGTACCTCTCCGCTCTCATGTACAAGTACCTCTCCGATCCATGTACAAGTACATCTCCGCTCCATGTACAAGTACATCTCCGCTCAATGTACAAGTACCTCTCCGCTCCATGTACAAGTACCTCTCCGCTCCATGTACAAGTACCTCTCCGCTCCATGTACAAGTACCTCTCCGCTCCATGTACAAGTACCTCTCCGCTCAATGTACAAGTACCTCTCCGCTCCATGTACAAGTACCTCTCCGCTCCATGTACAAGTACCTCTCCGCTCAATGTACAAGTACCTCTCCGCTCCATGTACAAGTACCTCTCCGCTCCATGTACAAGTACCTCTCCGCTCAATGTACAAGTACCTCTCCGCTCCCTGTACAAGTACATCTCCGCTCCATGTACAAGTACCTCTCCGCTCAATGTACAAGTGTCGACAGTACCTCTCCGCTCCATGTACAAGTACCTCTCCGCTCCATGTACAAGTACCTCTCCGCTCAATGTACAAGTGTCGACAGTACCTCTCCGCTCCATCTACAAGTACCTCTCCGCTCAATGTACAAGTACCTCTCCGCTGAATGTACAAGTACCTCTCCGCTCCATGTACAAGTACCTCTCCGCTCCATGTACAAATACCTCTCCGCTCCATGTACAAGTACCTCTCCGCTCCATGTACAAGCACCTCTCCGCTACATGTACAAGTACCTCTCCGCTCCATGTACAAGTACCTCTCCGCTCCATGTACAAGTACCTCTCCGCTCAATGTACAAGTACCTCTCCGCTCCATGTACAAATACCTCTCCGCTCCATGTACAAATACCTCTCCGCTCCATGTACAAGTACCTCTCCGCTCCATGTACCAGTACCTCTCCGCTCAATGTACAAGTACATCTCCGCTCAATGTACAAGTACATCTCCGCTCAATGTACAAGTACGTCTCCGCTCAATGTACAAGTACCTCTCCGCTCAATGTACAAGTACCTCTCCGCTCCATGTACAAGTACCTCTCCGCTCAATGTACAAGTACATCTCCGCTCCATGTACCAGTACCTCTCCGCTCAATGTACAAGTACCTCTCCGCTCAATGTACAAGTACATCTCCGCTCCATGTACAAGTACGTCTCCGCTCAATGTATAAGTACCTCTCCGCTCCATGTACAAGTACCTCTCCGCTCCATGTACAAGTACATCTCCGCTCCATGTACAAGTACATCTCCGCTCCATGTACAAGTACCTCTCCGCTCCATGTACAAGTACCTCTCCGCTCCATGTACAAGTACATCTCCGCTCCATGTACAAGTACCTCTCCGCTCAATGTACAAGTACATCTCCACTCCATGTACAAGTACCTCTCCGCTCAATGTACAAGTACATCTCCGCTCCATGTACCAGTACCTCTCCGCTCAATGTACAAGTACATCTCCACTCCATGTACAAGTACCTCTCCGCTCAATGTACAAGTACATCTCCGCTCCATGTACCAGTACCTCTCCGCTCAATGTACAAGTACATCTCCACTCCATGTACAAGTACCTCTCCGCTCAATGTACAAGTACATCTCCGCTCCATGTACCAGTACCTCTCCGCTCAATGTACAAGTACATCTCCGCTCCATGTACAAGTACCTCTCCGCTCAATGTACAAGTACCTCTCCGCTCAATGTACAAGTACATCTCCGCTCCATGTACCAGTACCTCTCCGCTCAATGTACAAGTACATCTGCGCTCCATGTAGGGCTGGGTATCGTTCAAAATTTTTCGATATCGATACCGTTTCGATACTTGGATTTCGATACCGGTTCCTGAACGATACTTTTTTCGATACCAATTTTTAGAAAAATCCATTTTAACAAAAATAAAACTGCATTACACATTGAAATTATTTTACAAATCTTTAGTTTCCCCCCATCTTAAGTTTTACAGCAGAAAAAAATAAAACCTACTGTATTTAACATAACTTTAAGTTCTCTAAACGTATTGCCGTCCCTACAAAAAATATTGGAGTACTACAAAGGAAAGAAATGTAGCTAAAACAAATAAATCAGTGGAATAGTTTTCAGTGCAAAACAGAGAGTTGCAAATCAGGGTTTAATGCTCACTGATGCAACAGAACTCTATTCTTGTACAAACTGATGAGATGGCTCCACTTCATGCATGGAAGACTAGTTGAGCATTGACTAGCCTATCAATATAGCCTTATATGCCACAAAGTGAATCGCATTTATATTCAACAAACTATCATGACATCAGCGTTTGTTAACGAGTTGCTAAAAATACATGGGCGATAACTGCCCGCTTGCACATAACGCTAATTAATTAAACATTAACGCTAGCGTTGCAGATCAGTGTGCTCACTGCTGCAACAGAACGTCATTCTTGTCAAATCTGACGAGACAGCTCAACTTCACTGACTAGCCAATCAATATAAATGAATCGCATTTACATTCAACAAACTATCATGACATCAGCGTTTGTTAACGAGTTGCTAAAAATACACAATGCCCGCTTGCGCATAACGTTACGGCGGCAATTAATTAAACGATCTAATGCTACAACTCACAGCCAGATGCATGGATTTGTCAGACTGAGGGATCTGATAACCGCTAACTTGCGGTAAGCTGAGCTGACCCACCTCTCAATTATTTCTCTTGTCTGTGGAAACCAGTCCGTGTTGTTTCTGTTTCTTTTCCTGCTTTTCATCATCTTCGCCATATGGTAATCCAGGATAGGAGTAGCTTGAGTGGCTAACTTCTTGTATACTATCCGCACCGCACGCCTGGCTCACAGTCACAACAAACACACCGGCTAAAGTGGGCGTAACGTTTCCTGCATGCCTCTACATGACAGCCAATCACCAGCCGTATTAGAGCGCGGCGTGCAAGCATGTCGCATGCTTATAGGCTCAATGACGCTGTTTTGTTTTGGTATCGAAAATTGGTATCGATTGACAAGGGAGGCTTCGATACCCCTTAGTATCGATGTTTCCATTTCGGTGCCAAGTAAGTATCGAAACTCGATACCCAGCCCTAGCTCCATGTACAAGTACCTCTCCGCTCAATGTACAAGTACCTCTCCGCTCAATGTACAAGTACCTCTCCGCTCCATGTACAAGTACCTCTCCGCTCCATGTACAAGTACCTCTCCGCTCCATGTACAAGTACCTCTCCGCTCCATGTACAAGTACATCTCTGCTCCATGTACAAGTACCTCTCCGCTCAATGTACAAGTACATCTCCGCTCCATGTACAAGTACCTCTCCGCTCCATGTACAAGTACATCTCCGCTCCATGTACAAGTACCTCTCCGCTCCATGTACAAGTACCTCTCCGCTCAATGTACAAGTACCTCTCCGCTCCATGTACAAGTACATCTCCGCTCCATGTACAAGTACCTCTCCGCTCAATGTACAAGTACATCTCCGCTCCATGTACAAGTACATCTCCACTCCATGTACAAGTACCTCTCCGCTCAATGTACAAGTACATCTCCGCTCCATGTACCAGTACCTCTCCGCTCAATGTACAAGTACATCTCCACTCCATGTACAAGTACCTCTCCGCTCAATGTACAAGTACATCTCCGCTCCATGTACCAGTACCTCTCCGCTCAATGTACAAGTACATCTCCACTCCATGTACAAGTACCTCTCCGCTCAATGTACAAGTACATCTCCGCTCCATGTACCAGTACCTCTCCGCTCAATGTACAAGTACATCTCCGCTCCATGTACAAGTACCTCTCCGCTCAATGTACAAGTACCTCTCCGCTCAATGTACAAGTACATCTCCGCTCCATGTACCAGTACCTCTCCGCTCAATGTACAAGTACATCTGCGCTCCATGTAGGGCTGGGTATCGTTCAAAATTTTTCGATATCGATACCGTTTCGATACTTGGATTTCGATACCGGTTCCTGAACGATACTTTTTTCGATACCAATTTTTAGAAAAATCAATTTTAACAAAAATAAAACTGCATTACACATTGAAATTATTTTACAAATCTTTAGTTTCCCCCCATCTTAAGTTTTACAGCAGAAAAAAATAAAACCTACTGTATTTAACATAACTTTAAGTTCTCTAAACGTATTGCCGTCCCTACAAAAAATATTGGAGTACTACAAAGGAAAGAAATGTAGCTAAAACAAATAAATCAGTGGAATAGTTTTCAGTGCAAAACAGAGAGTTGCAAATCAGGGTTTAATGCTCACTGATGCAACAGAACTCTATTCTTGTACAAACTGATGAGATGGCTCCACTTCATGCATGGAAGACTAGTTGAGCATTGACTAGCCTATCAATATAGCCTTATATGCCACAAAGTGAATCGCATTTATATTCAACAAACTATCATGACATCAGCGTTTGTTAACGAGTTGCTAAAAATACATGGGCGATAACTGCCCGCTTGCACATAACGCTAATTAATTAAACATTAACGCTAGCGTTGCAGATCAGTGTGCTCACTGCTGCAACAGAACGTCATTCTTGTCAAATCTGACGAGACAGCTCAACTTCACTGACTAGCCAATCAATATAAATGAATCGCATTTACATTCAACAAACTATCATGACATCAGCGTTTGTTAACGAGTTGCTAAAAATACACAATGCCCGCTTGCGCATAACGTTACGGCGGCAATTAATTAAACGATCTAATGCTACAACTCACAGCCAGATGCATGGATTTGTCAGACTGAGGGATCTGATAACCGCTAACTTGCAGTAAGCTGAGCTGACCCACCTCTCAATTATTTCTCTTGTCTGTGGAAACCAGTCCGTGTTGTTTCTGTTTCTTTTCCTGCTTTTCATCATCTTCGCCATATGGTAATCCAGGATAGGAGTAGCTTGAGTGGCTAACTTCTTGTATACTATCCGCACCGCACGCCTGGCTCACAGTCACAACAAACACACCGGCTAAAGTGGGCGTAACGTTTCCTGCATGCCTCTACATGACAGCCAATCACCAGCCGTATTAGAGCGCGGCGTGCAAGCATGTCGCATGCTTATAGGCTCAATGACGCTGTTTTGTTTTGGTATCGAAAATTGGTATCGATTGACAAGGGAGGCTTCGATACCCCTTAGTATCGATGTTTCCATTTCGGTGCCAAGTAAGTATCGAAACTCGATACCCAGCCCTAGCTCCATGTACAAGTACCTCTCCGCTCAATGTACAAGTACCTCTCCGCTCAATGTACAAGTACCTCTCCGCTCCATGTACAAGTACCTCTCCGCTCAATGTACAAGTACCTCTCCGCTCCATGTACAAGTACCTCTCCGCTCCCTGTACAAGTACATCTCCGCTCCATGTACAAGTACCTCTCCGCTCCATGTACAAGTACCTCTCCGCTCAATGTACAAGTGTCGACAGTACCTCTCCGCTCCATGTACAAGTACCTCTCCGCTCCATGTACAAGTACCTCTCCGCTCAATGTACAAGTGTTGACAGTACCTCTCCGCTCCATCTACAAGTACCTCTCCGCTCAATGTACAAGTACCTCTCCGCTGAATGTACAAGTACCTCTCCGCTCCATGTACAAGTACCTCTCCGCTCCATGTACAAATACCTCTCCGCTCCATGTACAAGTACCTCTCCGCTCCATGTACAAGTACCTCTCCGCTCAATGTACAAGTACCTCTCCGCTCCATGTACAAGTACCTCTCCGCTCCATGTACAAGTACCTCTCCGCTCCATGTACAAGTACCTCTCCGCTCCATGTACAAGTACATCTCTGCTCCATGTACAAGTACCTCTCCGCTCAATGTACAAGTACATCTCCGCTCCATGTACAAGTACCTCTCCGCTCCATGTACAAGTACATCTCCGCTCCATGTACAAGTACCTCTCCGCTCCATGTACAAGTACCTCTCCGCTCAATGTACAAGTACATCTCCGCTCCATGTACAAGTACCTCTCCGCTCCATGTACAAGTACATCTCCGCTCCATGTACAAGTACCTCTCCGCTCCATGTACAAGTACCTCTCCGCTCAATGTACAAGTACATCTCCGCTCCATGTACAAGTACATCTCTGCTCCATGTACAAGTACCTCTCCGCTCAATGTACAAGTACATCTCCGCTCCATGTACAAGTACCTCTCCGCTCCATGTACAAGTACCTCTCCGGTCCATGTACAAGTACCTCTCCGCTCCATGTACAAGTACCTCTCCGCTCAATGTCAAGTGTCGACAGTACCTCTCCGCTCCATGTACAAATACCTCTCCGCTCTCATGTACAAGTACCTCTCCGCTCCATGTACAAGTACCTCTCCGCTCAATGTCAAGTGTCGACAGTACCTCTCCGCTCCATGTACAAATACCTCTCCGCTCCATGTACAAGTACCTCTCCGCTCTCATGTACAAGTACCTCTCCGCTCCATGTACAAGTAGCTCTCCGCTCAATGTACAAGTGTCGACAGTACCTTTCCGCTCCATGTACAAATACCTCTCCGCTCTCATGTACAAGTACCTCTCCGCTCCATGTACAAGTACCTCTCCGCTCAATGTACAAATACCTCTCCGCTCCATGTATAAGTACCTCTCCGCTCTATGTACAAGTACCTCTCCGCTCCATGTACAAGTACCTCTCCGCTCAATGTACAAATACCTCTCCGCTCCATGTACAAGTAGCTCTCCGCTGAATGTACAAGTGTCGACAGTACCTCTCCGCTCAATGTACAAGTACCTCTCCGCTCAATGTACAAATACCTCTCCGCTCCATGTACAAGTACCTCTCCGCTCAATGTCAAGTATCGACAGTACCTCTCCGCTCCATGTACAAGTACCTCTCCGCTGAATGTACAAGTGTCGACAGTACCTCTCCGCTCAATGTACAAGTACCTCTCCGCTCCATGTACAAGTACCTCTCCGCTCTCATGTACAAGTACCTCTCCGCTCCATGTACAAGTACCTCTCCGCTCAATGTACAAGTACCTCTGCGCTCCATGTACAAGTACCTCTCCGCTCAATGTACAAGTACCTCTCCGCTCAATGTACAAGTGTCGACAGTACCTCTCCGCTCCATGTACAAGTACCTCTCCGCTCAATGTACAAGTGTCGACAGTACCTCTACGCTCAATGTACAAGTGTCGACAGTACCTCTCCGCTCTCATGTACAAGTACCTCTCCGATCCATGTACAAGTACATCTCCGCTCCATGTACAAGTACATCTCCGCTCAATGTACAAGTACCTCTCCGCTCCATGTACAAGTACCTCTCCGCTCCATGTACAAGTACATCTCCGCTCCATGTACAAGTACCTCTCCGCTCCATGTACAAGTACCTCTCCGCTCAATGTACAAGTACCTCTCCGCTCCATGTACAAGTACCTCTCCGCTCAATGTACAAGTACCTCTCCGCTCCATGTACAAGTACCTCTCCGCTCCATGTACAAGTACATCTCCGCTCCATGTACAAGTACCTCTCCGCTCCATGTACAAGTACATCTCTGCTCCATGTACAAGTACCTCTCCGCTCAATGTACAAGTACATCTCCGCTCCATGTACAAGTACCTCTCCGCTCCATGTACAAGTACATCTCCGCTCCATGTACAAGTACCTCTCCGCTCCATGTACAAGTACCTCTCCGCTCAATGTACAAGTACATCTCCGCTCCATGTACAAGTACATCTCTGCTCCATGTACAAGTACCTCTCCGCTCAATGTACAAGTACATCTCCGCTCCATGTACAAGTACCTCTCCGCTCCATGTACAAGTACCTCTCCGGTCCATGTACAAGTACCTCTCCGCTCCATGTACAAGTACCTCTCCGCTCCATGTACAAGTACCTCTCCGCTCAATGTCAAGTGTCGACAGTACCTCTCCGCTCCATGTACAAATACCTCTCCGCTCTCATGTACAAGTACCTCTCCGCTCCATGTACAAGTACCTCTCCGCTCAATGTCAAGTGTCGACAGTACCTCTCCGCTCCATGTACAAATACCTCTCCGCTCCATGTACAAGTACCTCTCCGCTCTCATGTACAAGTACCTCTCCGCTCCATGTACAAGTAGCTCTCCGCTCAATGTACAAGTGTCGACAGTACCTTTCCGCTCCATGTACAAATACCTCTCCGCTGAATGTACAAGTGTCGACAGTACCTCTCCGCTCAATGTACAAGTACCTCTCCGATCCATGTACAAGTACCTCTCCGCTCTCATGTACAAGTACCTCTCCGCTCCATGTACAAGTACCTCTCCGCTCAATGTACAAGTACCTCTGCGCTCCATGTACAAGTACCTCTCCGCTCAATGTACAAGTACCTCTCCGCTCAATGTACAAGTGTCGACAGTACCTCTCCGCTCCATGTACAAGTACCTCTCCGCTCAATGTACAAGTGTCGACAGTACCTCTACGCTCAATGTACAAGTGTCGACAGTACCTCTCCGCTCTCATGTACAAGTACCTCTCCGATCCATGTACAAGTACATCTCCGCTCCATGTACAAGTACATCTCCGCTCAATGTACAAGTACCTCTCCGCTCCATGTACAAGTACCTCTCCGCTCCATGTACAAGTACCTCTCCGCTCCATGTACAAGTACCTCTCCGCTCCATGTACAAGTACCTCTCCGCTCAATGTACAAGTACCTCTCCGCTCCATGTACAAGTACCTCTCCGCTCAATGTACAAGTACCTCTCCGCTCCATGTACAAGTACCTCTCCGCTCCATGTACAAGTACCTCTCCGCTCCATGTACAAGTACCTCTCCGCTCAATGTCAAGTATCGACAGTACCTCTCCGCTCCATGTACAAGTACCTCTCCGCTGAATGTACAAGTGTCGACAGTACCTCTCCGCTCAATGTACAAGTACCTCTCCGCTCCATGTACAAGTACCTCTCCGCTCTCATGTACAAGTACCTCTCCGCTCCATGTACAAGTACCTCTCCGCTCAATGTACAAGTACCTCTGCGCTCCATGTACAAGTACCTCTCCGCTCAATGTACAAGTACCTCTCCGCTCAATGTACAAGTGTCGACAGTACCTCTCCGCTCCATGTACAAGTACCTCTCCGCTCAATGTACAAGTGTCGACAGTACCTCTACGCTCAATGTACAAGTGTCGACAGTACCTCTCCGCTCTCATGTACAAGTACCTCTCCGATCCATGTACAAGTACATCTCCGCTCCATGTACAAGTACATCTCCGCTCAATGTACAAGTACCTCTCCGCTCCATGTACATGTACCTCTCCGCTCCATGTACAAGTACCTCTCCGCTCCATGTACAAGTACCTCTCCGCTCCATGTACAAGTACCTCTCCGCTCAATGTACAAGTACCTCTCCGCTCCATGTACAAGTACCTCTCCGCTCCATGTACAAGTACCTCTCCGCTCCATGTACAAGTACCTCTCCGCTCAATGTACAAGTACCTCTCCGCTCCATGTACAAGTACCTCTCCGCTCCATGTACAAGTACCTCTCCGCTCCATGTACAAGTACCTCTCCGCTCAATGTACAAGTACCTCTCCGCTCCCTGTACAAGTACATCTCCGCTCCATGTACAAGTACCTCTCCGCTCCATGTACAAGTACCTCTCCGCTCAATGTACAAGTGTCGACAGTACCTCTCCGCTCCATGTACAAGTACCTCTCCGCTCCATGTACAAGTACCTCTCCGCTCAATGTACAAGTGTCGACAGTACCTCTCCGCTCCATCTACAAGTACCTCTCCGCTCAATGTACAAGTACCTCTCCGCTGAATGTACAAGTACCTCTCCGCTCCATGTACAAGTACCTCTCCGCTCCATGTACAAATACCTCTCCGCTCCATGTACAAGTACCTCTCCGCTCCATGTACAAGTACCTCTCCGCTCAATGTACAAGTACCTCTCCGCTCCATGTACAAGTACCTCTCCGCTCCATGTACAAGTACCTCTCCGCTCCATGTACAAGTACCTCTCCGCTCCATGTACAAGTACATCTCTGCTCCATGTACAAGTACCTCTCCGCTCAATGTACAAGTACATCTCCGCTCCATGTACAAGTACCTCTCCGCTCCATGTACAAGTACATCTCCGCTCCATGTACAAGTACCTCTCCGCTCCATGTACAAGTACCTCTCCGCTCAATGTACAAGTACATCTCCGCTCCATGTACAAGTACATCTCTGCTCCATGTACAAGTACCTCTCCGCTCAATGTACAAGTACATCTCCGCTCCATGTACAAGTACCTCTCCGCTCCATGTACAAGTACCTCTCCGGTCCATGTACAAGTACCTCTCCGCTCCATGTACAAGTACCTCTCCGCTCCATGTACAAGTACCTCTCCGCTCAATGTCAAGTGTCGACAGTACCTCTCCGCTCCATGTACAAATACCTCTCCGCTCTCATGTACAAGTACCTCTCCGCTCCATGTACAAGTACCTCTCCGCTCAATGTCAAGTGTCGACAGTACCTCTCCGCTCCATGTACAAATACCTCTCCGCTCCATGTACAAGTACCTCTCCGCTCTCATGTACAAGTACCTCTCCGCTCCATGTACAAGTAGCTCTCCGCTCAATGTACAAGTGTCGACAGTACCTTTCCGCTCCATGTACAAATACCTCTCCGCTCTCATGTACAAGTACCTCTCCGCTCCATGTACAAGTACCTCTCCGCTCAATGTACAAATACCTCTCCGCTCCATGTATAAGTACCTCTCCGCTCTATGTACAAGTACCTCTCCGCTCCATGTACAAGTACCTCTCCGCTCAATGTACAAATACCTCTCCGCTCCATGTACAAGTAGCTCTCCGCTGAATGTACAAGTGTCGACAGTACCTCTCCGCTCAATGTACAAGTACCTCTCCGCTCAATGTACAAATACCTCTCCGCTCCATGTACAAGTACCTCTCCGCTCAATGTCAAGTATCGACAGTACCTCTCCGCTCCATGTACAAGTACCTCTCCGCTGAATGTACAAGTGTCGACAGTACCTCTCCGCTCAATGTACAAGTACCTCTCCGCTCCATGTACAAGTACCTCTCCGCTCTCATGTACAAGTACCTCTCCGCTCCATGTACAAGTACCTCTCCGCTCAATGTACAAGTACCTCTGCGCTCCATGTACAAGTACCTCTCCGCTCAATGTACAAGTACCTCTCCGCTCAATGTACAAGTGTCGACAGTACCTCTCCGCTCCATGTACAAGTACCTCTCCGCTCAATGTACAAGTGTCGACAGTACCTCTACGCTCAATGTACAAGTGTCGACAGTACCTCTCCGCTCCATGTACAAGTACCTCTCCGCTCAATGTACAAGTACCTCTCCGCTCCATGTACAAGTACCTCTCCGCTCAATGTACAAGTACCTCTCCGCTCCATGTACAAGTACCTCTCCGCTCCATGTACAAGTACCTCTCCGCTCCATGTACAAGTACCTCTCCGCTCAATGTCAAGTATCGACAGTACCTCTCCGCTCCATGTACAAGTACCTCTCCGCTGAATGTACAAGTGTCGACAGTACCTCTCCGCTCAATGTACAAGTACCTCTCCGCTCCATGTACAAGTACCTCTCCGCTCTCATGTACAAGTACCTCTCCGCTCCATGTACAAGTACCTCTCCGCTCAATGTACAAGTACCTCTGCGCTCCATGTACAAGTACCTCTCCGCTCAATGTACAAGTACCTCTCCGCTCAATGTACAAGTGTCGACAGTACCTCTCCGCTCCATGTACAAGTACCTCTCCGCTCAATGTACAAGTGTCGACAGTACCTCTACGCTCAATGTACAAGTGTCGACAGTACCTCTCCGCTCTCATGTACAAGTACCTCTCCGATCCATGTACAAGTACATCTCCGCTCCATGTACAAGTACATCTCCGCTCAATGTACAAGTACCTCTCCGCTCCATGTACAAGTACCTCTCCGCTCCATGTACAAGTACCTCTCCGCTCCATGTACAAGTACCTCTCCGCTCCATGTACAAGTACCTCTCCGCTCAATGTACAAGTACCTCTCCGCTCCATGTACAAGTACCTCTCCGCTCCATGTACAAGTACCTCTCCGCTCCATGTACAAGTACCTCTCCGCTCAATGTACAAGTACCTCTCCGCTCCATGTACAAGTACCTCTCCGCTCCATGTACAAGTACCTCTCCGCTCCATGTACAAGTACCTCTCCGCTCAATGTACAAGTACCTCTCCGCTCCCTGTACAAGTACATCTCCGCTCCATGTACAAGTACCTCTCCGCTCCATGTACAAGTACCTCTCCGCTCAATGTACAAGTGTCGACAGTACCTCTCCGCTCCATGTACAAGTACCTCTCCGCTCCATGTACAAGTACCTCTCCGCTCAATGTACAAGTGTCGACAGTACCTCTCCGCTCCATCTACAAGTACCTCTCCGCTCAATGTACAAGTACCTCTCCGCTGAATGTACAAGTACCTCTCCGCTCCATGTACAAGTACCTCTCCGCTCCATGTACAAATACCTCTCCGCTCCATGTACAAGTACCTCTCCGCTCCATGTACAAGCACCTCTCCGCTACATGTACAAGTACCTCTCCGCTCCATGTACAAGTACCTCTCCGCTCCATGTACAAGTACCTCTCCGCTCAATGTACAAGTACCTCTCCGCTCCATGTACAAATACCTCTCCGCTCCATGTACAAATACCTCTCCGCTCCATGTACAAGTACCTCTCCGCTCCATGTACCAGTACCTCTCCGCTCAATGTACAAGTACATCTCCGCTCAATGTACAAGTACATCTCCGCTCAATGTACAAGTACGTCTCCGCTCAATGTACAAGTACCTCTCCGCTCAATGTACAAGTACCTCTCCGCTCCATGTACAAGTACCTCTCCGCTCAATGTACAAGTACATCTCCGCTCCATGTACCAGTACCTCTCCGCTCAATGTACAAGTACCTCTCCGCTCAATGTACAAGTACCTCTCCGCTCCATGTACAAGTACCTCTCCGCTCCATGTACAAGTACCTCTCCGCTCAATGTACAAGTACCTCTCCGCTCCATGTACAAGTACCTCTCCGCTCCATGTACAAGTACCTCTCCGCTCCATGTACAAGTACCTCTCCGCTCAATGTACAAGTACCTCTCCGCTCCCTGTACAAGTACATCTCCGCTCCATGTACAAGTACCTCTCCGCTCCATGTACAAGTACCTCTCCGCTCAATGTACAAGTGTCGACAGTACCTCTCCGCTCCATGTACAAGTACCTCTCCGCTCCATGTACAAGTACCTCTCCGCTCAATGTACAAGTGTCGACAGTACCTCTCCGCTCCATCTACAAGTACCTCTCCGCTCAATGTACAAGTACCTCTCCGCTGAATGTACAAGTACCTCTCCGCTCCATGTACAAGTACCTCTCCGCTCCATGTACAAATACCTCTCCGCTCCATGTACAAGTACCTCTCCGCTCCATGTACAAGTACCTCTCCGCTCAATGTACAAGTACCTCTCCGCTCCATGTACAAGTACCTCTCCGCTCCATGTACAAGTACCTCTCCGCTCCATGTACAAGTACCTCTCCGCTCCATGTACAAGTACATCTCTGCTCCATGTACAAGTACCTCTCCGCTCAATGTACAAGTACATCTCCGCTCCATGTACAAGTACCTCTCCGCTCCATGTACAAGTACATCTCCGCTCCATGTACAAGTACCTCTCCGCTCCATGTACAAGTACCTCTCCGCTCAATGTACAAGTACATCTCCGCTCCATGTACAAGTACATCTCTGCTCCATGTACAAGTACCTCTCCGCTCAATGTACAAGTACATCTCCGCTCCATGTACAAGTACCTCTCCGCTCCATGTACAAGTACCTCTCCGGTCCATGTACAAGTACCTCTCCGCTCCATGTACAAGTACCTCTCCGCTCCATGTACAAGTACCTCTCCGCTCAATGTCAAGTGTCGACAGTACCTCTCCGCTCCATGTACAAATACCTCTCCGCTCTCATGTACAAGTACCTCTCCGCTCCATGTACAAGTACCTCTCCGCTCAATGTCAAGTGTCGACAGTACCTCTCCGCTCCATGTACAAATACCTCTCCGCTCCATGTACAAGTACCTCTCCGCTCTCATGTACAAGTACCTCTCCGCTCCATGTACAAGTAGCTCTCCGCTCAATGTACAAGTGTCGACAGTACCTTTCCGCTCCATGTACAAATACCTCTCCGCTCTCATGTACAAGTACCTCTCCGCTCCATGTACAAGTACCTCTCCGCTCAATGTACAAATACCTCTCCGCTCCATGTATAAGTACCTCTCCGCTCTATGTACAAGTACCTCTCCGCTCCATGTACAAGTACCTCTCCGCTCAATGTACAAATACCTCTCCGCTCCATGTACAAGTAGCTCTCCGCTGAATGTACAAGTGTCGACAGTACCTCTCCGCTCAATGTACAAGTACCTCTCCGCTCAATGTACAAATACCTCTCCGCTCCATGTACAAGTACCTCTCCGCTCAATGTCAAGTATCGACAGTACCTCTCCGCTCCATGTACAAGTACCTCTCCGCTGAATGTACAAGTGTCGACAGTACCTCTCCGCTCAATGTACAAGTACCTCTCCGCTCCATGTACAAGTACCTCTCCGCTCTCATGTACAAGTACCTCTCCGCTCCATGTACAAGTACCTCTCCGCTCAATGTACAAGTACCTCTGCGCTCCATGTACAAGTACCTCTCCGCTCAATGTACAAGTACCTCTCCGCTCAATGTACAAGTGTCGACAGTACCTCTCCGCTCCATGTACAAGTACCTCTCCGCTCAATGTACAAGTGTCGACAGTACCTCTACGCTCAATGTACAAGTGTCGACAGTACCTCTCCGCTCTCATGTACAAGTACCTCTCCGATCCATGTACAAGTACATCTCCGCTCCATGTACAAGTACATCTCCGCTCAATGTACAAGTACCTCTCCGCTCCATGTACAAGTACCTCTCCGCTCCATGTACAAGTACCTCTCCGCTCCATGTACAAGTACCTCTCCGCTCCATGTACAAGTACCTCTCCGCTCAATGTACAAGTACCTCTCCGCTCCATGTACAAGTACCTCTCCGCTCAATGTACAAGTACCTCTCCGCTCGATGTACAAGTACCTCTCCGCTCCATGTACAAGTACATCTCCGCTCCATGTACAAGTACCTCTCCGCTCCATGTACAAGTACATCTCTGCTCCATGTACAAGTACCTCTCCGCTCAATGTACAAGTACATCTCCGCTCCATGTACAAGTACCTCTCCGCTCCATGTACAAGTACATCTCCGCTCCATGTACAAGTACCTCTCCGCTCCATGTACAAGTACCTCTCCGCTCAATGTACAAGTACATCTCCGCTCCATGTACAAGTACATCTCTGCTCCATGTACAAGTACCTCTCCGCTCAATGTACAAGTACATCTCCGCTCCATGTACAAGTACCTCTCCGCTCCATGTACAAGTACCTCTCCGGTCCATGTACAAGTACCTCTCCGCTCCATGTACAAGTACCTCTCCGCTCCATGTACAAGTACCTCTCCGCTCAATGTCAAGTGTCGACAGTACCTCTCCGCTCCATGTACAAATACCTCTCCGCTCTCATGTACAAGTACCTCTCCGCTCCATGTACAAGTACCTCTCCGCTCAATGTCAAGTGTCGACAGTACCTCTCCGCTCCATGTACAAATACCTCTCCGCTCCATGTACAAGTACCTCTCCGCTCCATGTACAAGTACCTCTCCGCTCCATGTACAAGTACCTCTCCGCTCAATGTACAAGTACCTCTCCGCTCCCTGTACAAGTACATCTCCGCTCCATGTACAAGTACCTCTCCGCTCCATGTACAAGTACCTCTCCGCTCAATGTACAAGTGTCGACAGTACCTCTCCGCTCCATGTACAAGTACCTCTCCGCTCCATGTACAAGTACCTCTCCGCTCAATGTACAAGTGTCGACAGTACCTCTCCGCTCCATCTACAAGTACCTCTCCGCTCAATGTACAAGTACCTCTCCGCTGAATGTACAAGTACCTCTCCGCTCCATGTACAAGTACCTCTCCGCTCCATGTACAAATACCTCTCCGCTCCATGTACAAGTACCTCTCCGCTCCATGTACAAGTACCTCTCCGCTCAATGTACAAGTACCTCTCCGCTCCATGTACAAGTACCTCTCCGCTCCATGTACAAGTACCTCTCCGCTCCATGTACAAGTACCTCTCCGCTCCATGTACAAGTACATCTCTGCTCCATGTACAAGTACCTCTCCGCTCAATGTACAAGTACATCTCCGCTCCATGTACAAGTACCTCTCCGCTCCATGTACAAGTACATCTCCGCTCCATGTACAAGTACCTCTCCGCTCCATGTACAAGTACCTCTCCGCTCAATGTACAAGTACATCTCCGCTCCATGTACAAGTACATCTCTGCTCCATGTACAAGTACCTCTCCGCTCAATGTACAAGTACATCTCCGCTCCATGTACAAGTACCTCTCCGCTCCATGTACAAGTACCTCTCCGGTCCATGTACAAGTACCTCTCCGCTCCATGTACAAGTACCTCTCCGCTCCATGTACAAGTACCTCTCCGCTCAATGTCAAGTGTCGACAGTACCTCTCCGCTCCATGTACAAATACCTCTCCGCTCTCATGTACAAGTACCTCTCCGCTCCATGTACAAGTACCTCTCCGCTCAATGTCAAGTGTCGACAGTACCTCTCCGCTCCATGTACAAATACCTCTCCGCTCCATGTACAAGTACCTCTCCGCTCTCATGTACAAGTACCTCTCCGCTCCATGTACAAGTAGCTCTCCGCTCAATGTACAAGTGTCGACAGTACCTTTCCGCTCCATGTACAAATACCTCTCCGCTCTCATGTACAAGTACCTCTCCGCTCCATGTACAAGTACCTCTCCGCTCAATGTACAAATACCTCTCCGCTCCATGTATAAGTACCTCTCCGCTCTATGTACAAGTACCTCTCCGCTCCATGTACAAGTACCTCTCCGCTCAATGTACAAATACCTCTCCGCTCCATGTACAAGTAGCTCTCCGCTGAATGTACAAGTGTCGACAGTACCTCTCCGCTCAATGTACAAGTACCTCTCCGCTCAATGTACAAATACCTCTCCGCTCCATGTACAAGTACCTCTCCGCTCAATGTCAAGTATCGACAGTACCTCTCCGCTCCATGTACAAGTACCTCTCCGCTGAATGTACAAGTGTCGACAGTACCTCTCCGCTCAATGTACAAGTACCTCTCCGCTCCATGTACAAGTACCTCTCCGCTCTCATGTACAAGTACCTCTCCGCTCCATGTACAAGTACCTCTCCGCTCAATGTACAAGTACCTCTGCGCTCCATGTACAAGTACCTCTCCGCTCAATGTACAAGTACCTCTCCGCTCAATGTACAAGTGTCGACAGTACCTCTCCGCTCCATGTACAAGTACCTCTCCGCTCAATGTACAAGTGTCGACAGTACCTCTACGCTCAATGTACAAGTGTCGACAGTACCTCTCCGCTCTCATGTACAAGTACCTCTCCGATCCATGTACAAGTACATCTCCGCTCCATGTACAAGTACATCTCCGCTCAATGTACAAGTACCTCTCCGCTCCATGTACAAGTACCTCTCCGCTCCATGTACAAGTACCTCTCCGCTCCATGTACAAGTACCTCTCCGCTCCATGTACAAGTACCTCTCCGCTCAATGTACAAGTACCTCTCCGCTCCATGTACAAGTACCTCTCCGCTCAATGTACAAGTACCTCTCCGCTCGATGTACAAGTACCTCTCCGCTCCATGTACAAGTACATCTCCGCTCCATGTACAAGTACCTCTCCGCTCCATGTACAAGTACATCTCTGCTCCATGTACAAGTACCTCTCCGCTCAATGTACAAGTACATCTCCGCTCCATGTACAAGTACCTCTCCGCTCCATGTACAAGTACATCTCCGCTCCATGTACAAGTACCTCTCCGCTCCATGTACAAGTACCTCTCCGCTCAATGTACAAGTACATCTCCGCTCCATGTACAAGTACATCTCTGCTCCATGTACAAGTACCTCTCCGCTCAATGTACAAGTACATCTCCGCTCCATGTACAAGTACCTCTCCGCTCCATGTACAAGTACCTCTCCGGTCCATGTACAAGTACCTCTCCGCTCCATGTACAAGTACCTCTCCGCTCCATGTACAAGTACCTCTCCGCTCAATGTCAAGTGTCGACAGTACCTCTCCGCTCCATGTACAAATACCTCTCCGCTCTCATGTACAAGTACCTCTCCGCTCCATGTACAAGTACCTCTCCGCTCAATGTCAAGTGTCGACAGTACCTCTCCGCTCCATGTACAAATACCTCTCCGCTCCATGTACAAGTACCTCTCCGCTCTCATGTACAAGTACCTCTCCGCTCCATGTACAAGTAGCTCTCCGCTCAATGTACAAGTGTCGACAGTACCTTTCCGCTCCATGTACAAATACCTCTCCGCTCTCATGTACAAGTACCTCTCCGCTCCATGTACAAGTACCTCTCCGCTCAATGTACAAATACCTCTCCGCTCCATGTATAAGTACCTCTCCGCTCTATGTACAAGTACCTCTCCGCTCCATGTACAAGTACCTCTCCGCTCAATGTACAAATACCTCTCCGCTCCATGTACAAGTAGCTCTCCGCTGAATGTACAAGTGTCGACAGTACCTCTCCGCTCAATGTACAAGTACCTCTCCGCTCAATGTACAAATACCTCTCCGCTCCATGTACAAGTACCTCTCCGCTCAATGTCAAGTATCGACAGTACCTCTCCGCTCCATGTACAAGTACCTCTCCGCTGAATGTACAAGTGTCGACAGTACCTCTCCGCTCAATGTACAAGTACCTCTCCGCTCCATGTACAAGTACCTCTCCGCTCTCATGTACAAGTACCTCTCCGCTCCATGTACAAGTACCTCTCCGCTCAATGTACAAGTACCTCTGCGCTCCATGTACAAGTACCTCTCCGCTCAATGTACAAGTACCTCTCCGCTCAATGTACAAGTGTCGACAGTACCTCTCCGCTCCATGTACAAGTACCTCTCCGCTCAATGTACAAGTGTCGACAGTACCTCTACGCTCAATGTACAAGTGTCGACAGTACCTCTCCGCTCTCATGTACAAGTACCTCTCCGATCCATGTACAAGTACATCTCCGCTCCATGTACAAGTACATCTCCGCTCAATGTACAAGTACCTCTCCGCTCCATGTACAAGTACCTCTCCGCTCCATGTACAAGTACCTCTCCGCTCCATGTACAAGTACCTCTCCGCTCCATGTACAAGTACCTCTCCGCTCAATGTACAAGTACCTCTCCGCTCCATGTACAAGTACCTCTCCGCTCAATGTACAAGTACCTCTCCGCTCCATGTACAAGTACCTCTCCGCTCCATGTACAAGTACCTCTCCGCTCCATGTACAAGTACCTCTCCGCTCCATGTACAAGTACCTCTCCGCTCAATGTCAAGTATCGACAGTACCTCTCCGCTCCATGTACAAGTACCTCTCCGCTGAATGTACAAGTGTCGACAGTACCTCTCCGCTCAATGTACAAGTACCTCTCCGCTCCATGTACAAGTACCTCTCCGCTCTCATGTACAAGTACCTCTCCGCTCCATGTACAAGTACCTCTCCGCTCAATGTACAAGTACCTCTGTGCTCCATGTACAAGTACCTCTCCGCTCAATGTACAAGTACCTCTCCGCTCAATGTACAAGTGTCGACAGTACCTCTCCGCTCCATGTACAAGTACCTCTCCGCTCAATGTACAAGTGTCGACAGTACCTCTACGCTCAATGTACAAGTGTCGACAGTACCTCTCCGCTCTCATGTACAAGTACCTCTCCGATCCATGTACAAGTACATCTCCGCTCCATGTACAAGTACATCTCCGCTCAATGTACAAGTACCTCTCCGCTCCATGTACAATTACCTCTCCGCTCCATGTACAAGTACCTCTCCGCTCCATGTACAAGTACCTCTCCGCTCCATGTACAAGTACCTCTCCGCTCAATGTACAAGTACCTCTCCGCTCCATGTACAAGTACCTCTCCGCTCCATGTACAAGTACCTCTCCGCTCCATGTACAAGTACCTCTCCGCTCAATGTACAAGTACCTCTCCGCTCCATGTACAAGTACCTCTCCGCTCCATGTACAAGTACCTCTCCGCTCCATGTACAAGTACCTCTCCGCTCAATGTACAAGTACCTCTCCGCTCCCTGTACAAGTACATCTCCGCTCCATGTACAAGTACCTCTCCGCTCCATGTACAAGTACCTCTCCGCTCAATGTACAAGTGTCGACAGTACCTCTCCGCTCCATGTACAAGTACCTCTCCGCTCCATGTACAAGTACCTCTCCGCTCAATGTACAAGTGTCGACAGTACCTCTCCGCTCCATCTACAAGTACCTCTCCGCTCAATGTACAAGTACCTCTCCGCTGAATGTACAAGTACCTCTCCGCTCCATGTACAAGTACCTCTCCGCTCCATGTACAAATACCTCTCCGCTCCATGTACAAGTACCTCTCCGCTCCATGTACAAGCACCTCTCCGCTACATGTACAAGTACCTCTCCGCTCCATGTACAAGTACCTCTCCGCTCCATGTACAAGTACCTCTCCGCTCAATGTACAAGTACCTCTCCGCTCCATGTACAAATACCTCTCCGCTCCATGTACAAATACCTCTCCGCTCCATGTACAAGTACCTCTCCGCTCCATGTACCAGTACCTCTCCGCTCAATGTACAAGTACATCTCCGCTCAATGTACAAGTACATCTCCGCTCAATGTACAAGTACGTCTCCGCTCAATGTACAAGTACCTCTCCGCTCAATGTACAAGTACCTCTCCGCTCCATGTACAAGTACCTCTCCGCTCAATGTACAAGTACATCTCCGCTCCATGTACCAGTACCTCTCCGCTCAATGTACAAGTACCTCTCCGCTGAATGTACAAGTACCTCTCCGCTCCATGTACAAGTACCTCTCCGCTCCATGTACAAATACCTCTCCGCTCCATGTACAAGTACCTCTCCGCTCCATGTACAAGCACCTCTCCGCTACATGTACAAGTACCTCTCCGCTCCATGTACAAGTACCTCTCCGCTCCATGTACAAGTACCTCTCCGCTCAATGTACAAGTACCTCTCCGCTCCATGTACAAATACCTCTCCGCTCCATGTACAAATACCTCTCCGCTCCATGTACAAGTACCTCTCCGCTCCATGTACCAGTACCTCTCCGCTCAATGTACAAGTACATCTCCGCTCAATGTACAAGTACATCTCCGCTCAATGTACAAGTACGTCTCCGCTCAATGTACAAGTACCTCTCCGCTCAATGTACAAGTACCTCTCCGCTCCATGTACAAGTACCTCTCCGCTCAATGTACAAGTACATCTCCGCTCCATGTACCAGTACCTCTCCGCTCAATGTACAAGTACCTCTCCGCTCAATGTACAAGTACATCTCCGCTCCATGTACAAGTACGTCTCCGCTCAATGTATAAGTACCTCTCCGCTCCATGTACAAGTACCTCTCCGCTCCATGTACAAGTACATCTCCGCTCCATGTACAAGTACATCTCCGCTCCATGTACAAGTACCTCTCCGCTCCATGTACAAGTACCTCTCCGCTCCATGTACAAGTACATCTCCGCTCCATGTACAAGTACCTCTCCGCTCAATGTACAAGTACATCTCCGCTCCATGTACAAGTACATCTCCACTCCATGTACAAGTACCTCTCCGCTCAATGTACAAGTACATCTCCGCTCCATGTACCAGTACCTCTCCGCTCAATGTACAAGTACATCTCCACTCCATGTACAAGTACCTCTCCGCTCAATGTACAAGTACATCTCCGCTCCATGTACCAGTACCTCTCCGCTCAATGTACAAGTACATCTCCACTCCATGTACAAGTACCTCTCCGCTCAATGTACAAGTACATCTCCGCTCCATGTACCAGTACCTCTCCGCTCAATGTACAAGTACATCTCCGCTCCATGTACAAGTACCTCTCCGCTCAATGTACAAGTACCTCTCCGCTCAATGTACAAGTACATCTCCGCTCCATGTACCAGTACCTCTCCGCTCAATGTACAAGTACATCTGCGCTCCATGTAGGGCTGGGTATCGTTCAAAATTTTTCGATATCGATACCGTTTCGATACTTGGATTTCGATACCGGTTCCTGAACGATACTTTTTTCGATACCAATTTTTAGAAAAATCCATTTTAACAAAAATAAAACTGCATTACACATTGAAATTATTTTACAAATCTTTAGTTTCCCCCCATCTTAAGTTTTACAGCAGAAAAAAATAAAACCTACTGTATTTAACATAACTTTAAGTTCTCTAAACGTATTGCCGTCCCTACAAAAAATATTGGAGTACTACAAAGGAAAGAAATGTAGCTAAAACAAATAAATCAGTGGAATAGTTTTCAGTGCAAAACAGAGAGTTGCAAGTACCTCTCCGCTCCATGTACAAATACCTCTCCGCTCCATGTACAAGTACCTCTCCGCTCCATGTACAAGCACCTCTCCGCTACATGTACAAGTACCTCTCCGCTCCATGTACAAGTACCTCTCCGCTCCATGTACAAGTACCTCTCCGCTCAATGTACAAGTACCTCTCCGCTCCATGTACAAATACCTCTCCGCTCCATGTACAAATACCTCTCCGCTCCATGTACAAGTACCTCTCCGCTCCATGTACCAGTACCTCTCCGCTCAATGTACAAGTACATCTCCGCTCAATGTACAAGTACATCTCCGCTCAATGTACAAGTACGTCTCCGCTCAATGTACAAGTACCTCTCCGCTCAATGTACAAGTACCTCTCCGCTCCATGTACAAGTACCTCTCCGCTCAATGTACAAGTACATCTCCGCTCCATGTACCAGTACCTCTCCGCTCAATGTACAAGTACCTCTCCGCTGAATGTACAAGTACCTCTCCGCTCCATGTACAAGTACCTCTCCGCTCCATGTACAAATACCTCTCCGCTCCATGTACAAGTACCTCTCCGCTCCATGTACAAGCACCTCTCCGCTACATGTACAAGTACCTCTCCGCTCCATGTACAAGTACCTCTCCGCTCCATGTACAAGTACCTCTCCGCTCAATGTACAAGTACCTCTCCGCTCCATGTACAAATACCTCTCCGCTCCATGTACAAATACCTCTCCGCTCCATGTACAAGTACCTCTCCGCTCCATGTACCAGTACCTCTCCGCTCAATGTACAAGTACATCTCCGCTCAATGTACAAGTACATCTCCGCTCAATGTACAAGTACGTCTCCGCTCAATGTACAAGTACCTCTCCGCTCAATGTACAAGTACCTCTCCGCTCCATGTACAAGTACCTCTCCGCTCAATGTACAAGTACATCTCCGCTCCATGTACCAGTACCTCTCCGCTCAATGTACAAGTACCTCTCCGCTCAATGTACAAGTACATCTCCGCTCCATGTACAAGTACGTCTCCGCTCAATGTATAAGTACCTCTCCGCTCCATGTACAAGTACCTCTCCGCTCCATGTACAAGTACATCTCCGCTCCATGTACAAGTACATCTCCGCTCCATGTACAAGTACCTCTCCGCTCCATGTACAAGTACCTCTCCGCTCCATGTACAAGTACATCTCCGCTCCATGTACAAGTACCTCTCCGCTCAATGTACAAGTACATCTCCGCTCCATGTACAAGTACATCTCCACTCCATGTACAAGTACCTCTCCGCTCAATGTACAAGTACATCTCCGCTCCATGTACCAGTACCTCTCCGCTCAATGTACAAGTACATCTCCACTCCATGTACAAGTACCTCTCCGCTCAATGTACAAGTACATCTCCGCTCCATGTACCAGTACCTCTCCGCTCAATGTACAAGTACATCTCCACTCCATGTACAAGTACCTCTCCGCTCAATGTACAAGTACATCTCCGCTCCATGTACCAGTACCTCTCCGCTCAATGTACAAGTACATCTCCGCTCCATGTACAAGTACCTCTCCGCTCAATGTACAAGTACCTCTCCGCTCAATGTACAAGTACATCTCCGCTCCATGTACCAGTACCTCTCCGCTCAATGTACAAGTACATCTGCGCTCCATGTAGGGCTGGGTATCGTTCAAAATTTTTCGATATCGATACCGTTTCGATACTTGGATTTCGATACCGGTTCCTGAACGATACTTTTTTCGATACCAATTTTTAGAAAAATCCATTTTAACAAAAATAAAACTGCATTACACATTGAAATTATTTTACAAATCTTTAGTTTCCCCCCATCTTAAGTTTTACAGCAGAAAAAAATAAAACCTACTGTATTTACCATAACTTTAAGTTCTCTAAACGTATTGCCGTCCCTACAAAAAATATTGGAGTACTACAAAGGAAAGAAATGTAGCTAAAACAAATAAATCAGTGGAATAGTTTTCAGTGCAAAACAGAGAGTTGCAAGTACCTCTCCGCTCCATGTACAAATACCTCTCCGCTCCATGTACAAGTACCTCTCCGCTCCATGTACAAGCACCTCTCCGCTACATGTACAAGTACCTCTCCGCTCCATGTACAAGTACCTCTCCGCTCCATGTACAAGTACCTCTCCGCTCAATGTACAAGTACCTCTCCGCTCCATGTACAAATACCTCTCCGCTCCATGTACAAATACCTCTCCGCTCCATGTACAAGTACCTCTCCGCTCCATGTACCAGTACCTCTCCGCTCAATGTACAAGTACATCTCCGCTCAATGTACAAGTACATCTCCGCTCAATGTACAAGTACGTCTCCGCTCAATGTACAAGTACCTCTCCGCTCAATGTACAAGTACCTCTCCGCTCCATGTACAAGTACCTCTCCGCTCAATGTACAAGTACATCTCCGCTCCATGTACCAGTACCTCTCCGCTCAATGTACAAGTACCTCTCCGCTGAATGTACAAGTACCTCTCCGCTCCATGTACAAGTACCTCTCCGCTCCATGTACAAATACCTCTCCGCTCCATGTACAAGTACCTCTCCGCTCCATGTACAAGCACCTCTCCGCTACATGTACAAGTACCTCTCCGCTCCATGTACAAGTACCTCTCCGCTCCATGTACAAGTACCTCTCCGCTCAATGTACAAGTACCTCTCCGCTCCATGTACAAATACCTCTCCGCTCCATGTACAAATACCTCTCCGCTCCATGTACAAGTACCTCTCCGCTCCATGTACCAGTACCTCTCCGCTCAATGTACAAGTACATCTCCGCTCAATGTACAAGTACATCTCCGCTCAATGTACAAGTACGTCTCCGCTCAATGTACAAGTACCTCTCCGCTCAATGTACAAGTACCTCTCCGCTCCATGTACAAGTACCTCTCCGCTCAATGTACAAGTACATCTCCGCTCCATGTACCAGTACCTCTCCGCTCAATGTACAAGTACCTCTCCGCTCAATGTACAAGTACATCTCCGCTCCATGTACAAGTACGTCTCCGCTCAATGTATAAGTACCTCTCCGCTCCATGTACAAGTACCTCTCCGCTCCATGTACAAGTACATCTCCGCTCCATGTACAAGTACATCTCCGCTCCATGTACAAGTACCTCTCCGCTCCATGTACAAGTACCTCTCCGCTCCATGTACAAGTACATCTCCGCTCCATGTACAAGTACCTCTCCGCTCAATGTACAAGTACATCTCCGCTCCATGTACAAGTACATCTCCACTCCATGTACAAGTACCTCTCCGCTCAATGTACAAGTACATCTCCGCTCCATGTACCAGTACCTCTCCGCTCAATGTACAAGTACATCTCCACTCCATGTACAAGTACCTCTCCGCTCAATGTACAAGTACATCTCCGCTCCATGTACCAGTACCTCTCCGCTCAATGTACAAGTACATCTCCACTCCATGTACAAGTACCTCTCCGCTCAATGTACAAGTACATCTCCGCTCCATGTACCAGTACCTCTCCGCTCAATGTACAAGTACATCTCCGCTCCATGTACAAGTACCTCTCCGCTCAATGTACAAGTACCTCTCCGCTCAATGTACAAGTACATCTCCGCTCCATGTACCAGTACCTCTCCGCTCAATGTACAAGTACATCTGCGCTCCATGTAGGGCTGGGTATCGTTCAAAATTTTTCGATATCGATACCGTTTCGATACTTGGATTTCGATACCGGTTCCTGAACGATACTTTTTTCGATACCAATTTTTAGAAAAATCCATTTTAACAAAAATAAAACTGCATTACACATTGAAATTATTTTACAAATCTTTAGTTTCCCCCCATCTTAAGTTTTACAGCAGAAAAAAATAAAACCTACTGTATTTAACATAACTTTAAGTTCTCTAAACGTATTGCCGTCCCTACAAAAAATATTGGAGTACTACAAAGGAAAGAAATGTAGCTAAAACAAATAAATCAGTGGAATAGTTTTCAGTGCAAAACAGAGAGTTGCAAATCAGGGTTTAATGCTCACTGATGCAACAGAACTCTATTCTTGTACAAACTGATGAGATGGCTCCACTTCATGCATGGAAGACTAGTTGAGCATTGACTAGCCTATCAATATAGCCTTATATGCCACAAAGTGAAATCGCATTTATATTCAACAAACTATCATGACATCAGCGTTTGTTAACGAGTTGCTAAAAATACATGGGCGATAACTGCCCGCTTGCACATAACGCTAATTAATTAAACATTAACGCTAGCGTTGCAGATCAGTGTGCTCACTGCTGCAACAGAACGTCATTCTTGTCAAATCTGACGAGACAGCTCAACTTCACTGACTAGCCAATCAATATAAATGAATCGCATTTACATTCAACAAACTATCATGACATCAGCGTTTGTTAACGAGTTGCTAAAAATACACAATGCCCGCTTGCGCATAACGTTACGGCGGCAATTAATTAAACGATCTAATGCTACAACTCACAGCCAGATGCATGGATTTGTCAGACTGAGGGATCTGATAACCGCTAACTTGCGGTAAGCTGAGCTGACCCACCTCTCAATTATTTCTCTTGTCTGTGGAAACCAGTCCGTGTTGTTTCTGTTTCTTTTCCTGCTTTTCATCATCTTCGCCATATGGTAATCCAGGATAGGAGTAGCTTGAGTGGCTAACTTCTTGTATACTATCCGCACCGCACGCCTGGCTCACAGTCACAACAAACACACCGGCTAAAGTGGGCGTAACGTTTCCTGCATGCCTCTACATGACAGCCAATCACCAGCCGTATTAGAGCGCGGCGTGCAAGCATGTCGCATGCTTATAGGCTCAATGACGCTGTTTTGTTTTGGTATCGAAAATTGGTATCGATTGACAAGGGAGGCTTCGATACCCCTTAGTATCGATGTTTCCATTTCGGTGCCAAGTAAGTATCGAAACTCGATACCCAGCCCTAGCTCCATGTACAAGTACCTCTCCGCTCAATGTACAAGTACCTCTCCGCTCAATGTACAAGTACCTCTCCGCTCCATGTACAAGTACCTCTCCGCTCCATGTACAAGTACCTCTCCGCTCCATGTACAAGTACCTCTCCGCTCCATGTACAAGTACATCTCTGCTCCATGTACAAGTACCTCTCCGCTCAATGTACAAGTACATCTCCGCTCCATGTACAAGTACCTCTCCGCTCCATGTACAAGTACATCTCCGCTCCATGTACAAGTACCTCTCCGCTCCATGTACAAGTACCTCTCCGCTCAATGTACAAGTACATCTCCGCTCCATGTACAAGTACCTCTCCGCTCCATGTACAAGTACATCTCCGCTCCATGTACAAGTACCTCTCCGCTCAATGTACAAGTACATCTCCGCTCCATGTACAAGTACATCTCCACTCCATGTACAAGTACCTCTCCGCTCAATGTACAAGTACATCTCCGCTCCATGTACCAGTACCTCTCCGCTCAATGTACAAGTACATCTCCACTCCATGTACAAGTACCTCTCCGCTCAATGTACAAGTACATCTCCGCTCCATGTACCAGTACCTCTCCGCTCAATGTACAAGTACATCTCCACTCCATGTACAAGTACCTCTCCGCTCAATGTACAAGTACATCTCCGCTCCATGTACCAGTACCTCTCCGCTCAATGTACAAGTACATCTCCGCTCCATGTACAAGTACCTCTCCGCTCAATGTACAAGTACCTCTCCGCTCAATGTACAAGTACATCTCCGCTCCATGTACCAGTACCTCTCCGCTCAATGTACAAGTACATCTGCGCTCCATGTAGGGCTGGGTATCGTTCAAAATTTTTCGATATCGATACCGTTTCGATACTTGGATTTCGATACCGGTTCCTGAACGATACTTTTTTCGATACCAATTTTTAGAAAAATCCATTTTAACAAAAATAAAACTGCATTACACATTGAAATTATTTTACAAATCTTTAGTTTCCCCCCATCTTAAGTTTTACAGCAGAAAAAAATAAAACCTACTGTATTTAACATAACTTTAAGTTCTCTAAACGTATTGCCGTCCCTACAAAAAATATTGGAGTACTACAAAGGAAAGAAATGTAGCTAAAACAAATAAATCAGTGGAATAGTTTTCAGTGCAAAACAGAGAGTTGCAAATCAGGGTTTAATGCTCACTGATGCAACAGAACTCTATTCTTGTACAAACTGATGAGATGGCTCCACTTCATGCATGGAAGACTAGTTGAGCATTGACTAGCCTATCAATATAGCCTTATATGCCACAAAGTGAATCGCATTTATATTCAACAAACTATCATGACATCAGCGTTTGTTAACGAGTTGCTAAAAATACATGGGCGATAACTGCCCGCTTGCACATAACGCTAATTAATTAAACATTAACGCTAGCGTTGCAGATCAGTGTGCTCACTGCTGCAACAGAACGTCATTCTTGTCAAATCTGACGAGACAGCTCAACTTCACTGACTAGCCAATCAATATAAATGAATCGCATTTACATTCAACAAACTATCATGACATCAGCGTTTGTTAACGAGTTGCTAAAAATACACAATGCCCGCTTGCGCATAACGTTACGGCGGCAATTAATTAAACGATCTAATGCTACAACTCACAGCCAGATGCATGGATTTGTCAGACTGAGGGATCTGATAACCGCTAACTTGCGGTAAGCTGAGCTGACCCACCTCTCAATTATTTCTCTTGTCTGTGGAAACCAGTCCGTGTTGTTTCTGTTTCTTTTCCTGCTTTTCATCATCTTCGCCATATGGTAATCCAGGATAGGAGTAGCTTGAGTGGCTAACTTCTTGTATACTATCCGCACCGCACGCCTGGCTCACAGTCACAACAAACACACCGGCTAAAGTGGGCGTAACGTTTCCTGCATGCCTCTACATGACAGCCAATCACCAGCCGTATTAGAGCGCGGCGTGCAAGCATGTCGCATGCTTATAGGCTCAATGACGCTGTTTTGTTTTGGTATCGAAAATTGGTATCGATTGACAAGGGAGGCTTCGATACCCCTTAGTATCGATGTTTCCATTTCGGTGCCAAGTAAGTATCGAAACTCGATACCCAGCCCTAGCTCCATGTACAAGTACCTCTCCGCTCAATGTACAAGTACCTCTCCGCTCAATGTACAAGTACCTCTCCGCTCCATGTACAAGTACCTCTCCGCTCCATGTACAAGTACCTCTCCGCTCCATGTACAAGTACCTCTCCGCTCCATGTACAAGTACATCTCTGCTCCATGTACAAGTACCTCTCCGCTCAATGTACAAGTACATCTCCGCTCCATGTACAAGTACCTCTCCGCTCCATGTACAAGTACATCTCCGCTCCATGTACAAGTACCTCTCCGCTCCATGTACAAGTACCTCTCCGCTCAATGTACAAGTACATCTCCGCTCCATGTACAAGTACATCTCTGCTCCATGTACAAGTACCTCTCCGCTCAATGTACAAGTACATCTCCGCTCCATGTACAAGTACCTCTCCGCTCCATGTACAAGTACCTCTCCGGTCCATGTACAAGTACCTCTCCGCTCCATGTACAAGTACCTCTCCGCTCCATGTACAAGTACCTCTCCGCTCAATGTCAAGTGTCGACAGTACCTCTCCGCTCCATGTACAAATACCTCTCCGCTCTCATGTACAAGTACCTCTCCGCTCCATGTACAAGTACCTCTCCGCTCAATGTCAAGTGTCGACAGTACCTCTCCGCTCCATGTACAAATACCTCTCCGCTCCATGTACAAGTACCTCTCCGCTCTCATGTACAAGTACCTCTCCGCTCCATGTACAAGTAGCTCTCCGCTCAATGTACAAGTGTCGACAGTACCTTTCCGCTCCATGTACAAATACCTCTCCGCTCTCATGTACAAGTACCTCTCCGCTCCATGTACAAGTACCTCTCCGCTCAATGTACAAATACCTCTCCGCTCCATGTATAAGTACCTCTCCGCTCTATGTACAAGTACCTCTCCGCTCCATGTACAAGTACCTCTCCGCTCAATGTACAAATACCTCTCCGCTCCATGTACAAGTAGCTCTCCGCTGAATGTACAAGTGTCGACAGTACCTCTCCGCTCAATGTACAAGTACCTCTCCGCTCAATGTACAAATACCTCTCCGCTCCATGTACAAGTACCTCTCCGCTCAATGTCAAGTATCGACAGTACCTCTCCGCTCCATGTACAAGTACCTCTCCGCTGAATGTACAAGTGTCGACAGTACCTCTCCGCTCAATGTACAAGTACCTCTCCGCTCCATGTACAAGTACCTCTCCGCTCCATGTACAAGTACCTCTCCGCTCCATGTACAAGTACCTCTCCGCTCCATGTACAAGTACATCTCTGCTCCATGTACAAGTACCTCTCCGCTCAATGTACAAGTACATCTCCGCTCCATGTACAAGTACCTCTCCGCTCCATGTACAAGTACATCTCCGCTCCATGTACAAGTACCTCTCCGCTCCATGTACAAGTACCTCTCCGCTCAATGTACAAGTACATCTCCGCTCCATGTACAAGTACATCTCTGCTCCATGTACAAGTACCTCTCCGCTCAATGTACAAGTACATCTCCGCTCCATGTACAAGTACCTCTCCGCTCCATGTACAAGTACCTCTCCGGTCCATGTACAAGTACCTCTCCGCTCCATGTACAAGTACCTCTCCGCTCCATGTACAAGTACCTCTCCGCTCAATGTCAAGTGTCGACAGTACCTCTCCGCTCCATGTACAAATACCTCTCCGCTCTCATGTACAAGTACCTCTCCGCTCCATGTACAAGTACCTCTCCGCTCAATGTCAAGTGTCGACAGTACCTCTCCGCTCCATGTACAAATACCTCTCCGCTCCATGTACAAGTACATCTCCGCTCCATGTACAAGTACCTCTCCGCTCCATGTACAAGTACCTCTCCGCTCAATGTACAAGTACATCTCCGCTCCATGTACAAGTACATCTCTGCTCCATGTACAAGTACCTCTCCGCTCAATGTACAAGTACATCTCCGCTCCATGTACAAGTACCTCTCCGCTCCATGTACAAGTACCTCTCCGGTCCATGTACAAGTACCTCTCCGCTCCATGTACAAGTACCTCTCCGCTCCATGTACAAGTACCTCTCCGCTCAATGTCAAGTGTCGACAGTACCTCTCCGCTCCATGTACAAATACCTCTCCGCTCTCATGTACAAGTACCTCTCCGCTCCATGTACAAGTACCTCTCCGCTCAATGTCAAGTGTCAACAGTACCTCTCCGCTCCATGTACAAATACCTCTCCGCTCCATGTACAAGTACCTCTCCGCTCTCATGTACAAGTACCTCTCCGCTCCATGTACAAGTAGCTCTCCGCTCAATGTACAAGTGTCGACAGTACCTTTCCGCTCCATGTACAAATACCTCTCCGCTCTCATGTACAAGTACCTCTCCGCTCCATGTACAAGTACCTCTCCGCTCAATGTACAAATACCTCTCCGCTCCATGTATAAGTACCTCTCCGCTCTATGTACAAGTACCTCTCCGCTCCATGTACAAGTACCTCTCCGCTCAATGTACAAATACCTCTCCGCTCCATGTACAAGTAGCTCTCCGCTGAATGTACAAGTGTCGACAGTACCTCTCCGCTCAATGTACAAATACCTCTCCGCTCCATGTACAAGTAGCTCTCCGCTGAATGTACAAGTGTCGACAGTACCTCTCCGCTCAATGTACAAGTACCTCTCCGCTCAATGTACAAATACCTCTCCGCTCCATGTACAAGTACCTCTCCGCTCAATGTCAAGTATCGACAGTACCTCTCCGCTCCATGTACAAGTACCTCTCCGCTGAATGTACAAGTGTCGACAGTACCTCTCCGCTCAATGTACAAGTACCTCTCCGCTCCATGTACAAGTACCTCTCCGCTCCATGTACAAGTACCTCTCCGCTCCATGTACAAGTACCTCTCCGCTCCATGTACAAGTACATCTCTGCTCCATGTACAAGTACCTCTCCGCTCAATGTACAAGTACATCTCCGCTCCATGTACAAGTACCTCTCCGCTCCATGTACAAGTACATCTCCGCTCCATGTACAAGTACCTCTCCGCTCCATGTACAAGTACCTCTCCGCTCAATGTACAAGTACATCTCCGCTCCATGTACAAGTACATCTCTGCTCCATGTACAAGTACCTCTCCGCTCAATGTACAAGTACATCTCCGCTCCATGTACAAGTACCTCTCCGCTCCATGTACAAGTACCTCTCCGGTCCATGTACAAGTACCTCTCCGCTCCATGTACAAGTACCTCTCCGCTCCATGTACAAGTACCTCTCCGCTCAATGTCAAGTGTCGACAGTACCTCTCCGCTCCATGTACAAATACCTCTCCGCTCTCATGTACAAGTACCTCTCCGCTCCATGTACAAGTACCTCTCCGCTCAATGTCAAGTGTCGACAGTACCTCTCCGCTCCATGTACAAATACCTCTCCGCTCCATGTACAAGTACATCTCCGCTCCATGTACAAGTACCTCTCCGCTCCATGTACAAGTACCTCTCCGCTCAATGTACAAGTACATCTCCGCTCCATGTACAAGTACATCTCTGCTCCATGTACAAGTACCTCTCCGCTCAATGTACAAGTACATCTCCGCTCCATGTACAAGTACCTCTCCGCTCCATGTACAAGTACCTCTCCGGTCCATGTACAAGTACCTCTCCGCTCCATGTACAAGTACCTCTCCGCTCCATGTACAAGTACCTCTCCGCTCAATGTCAAGTGTCGACAGTACCTCTCCGCTCCATGTACAAATACCTCTCCGCTCTCATGTACAAGTACCTCTCCGCTCCATGTACAAGTACCTCTCCGCTCAATGTCAAGTGTCAACAGTACCTCTCCGCTCCATGTACAAATACCTCTCCGCTCCATGTACAAGTACCTCTCCGCTCTCATGTACAAGTACCTCTCCGCTCCATGTACAAGTAGCTCTCCGCTCAATGTACAAGTGTCGACAGTACCTCTCCGCTCTCATGTACAAGTACCTCTCCGATCCATGTACAAGTACATCTCCGCTCCATGTACAAGTACATCTCCGCTCAATGTACAAGTACCTCTCCGCTCCATGTACAAGTACCTCTCCGCTCCATGTACAAGTACCTCTCCGCTCCATGTACAAGTACCTCTCCGCTCCATGTACAAGTACCTCTCCGCTCAATGTACAAGTACCTCTCCGCTCCATGTACAAGTACCTCTCCGCTCAATGTACAAGTACCTCTCCGCTCCATGTACAAGTACCTCTCCGCTCCATGTACAAGTACATCTCCGCTCCATGTACAAGTACCTCTCCGCTCCATGTACAAGTACATCTCTGCTCCATGTACAAGTACCTCTCCGCTCAATGTACAAGTACATCTCCGCTCCATGTACAAGTACCTCTCCGCTCCATGTACAAGTACATCTCCGCTCCATGTACAAGTACCTCTCCGCTCCATGTACAAGTACCTCTCCGCTCAATGTACAAGTACATCTCCGCTCCATGTACAAGTACATCTCTGCTCCATGTACAAGTACCTCTCCGCTCAATGTACAAGTACATCTCCGCTCCATGTACAAGTACCTCTCCGCTCCATGTACAAGTACCTCTCCGGTCCATGTACAAGTACCTCTCCGCTCCATGTACAAGTACCTCTCCGCTCCATGTACAAGTACCTCTCCGCTCAATGTCAAGTGTCGACAGTACCTCTCCGCTCCATGTACAAATACCTCTCCGCTCTCATGTACAAGTACCTCTCCGCTCCATGTACAAGTACCTCTCCGCTCAATGTCAAGTGTCGACAGTACCTCTCCGCTCCATGTACAAATACCTCTCCGCTCCATGTACAAGTACCTCTCCGCTCTCATGTACAAGTACCTCTCCGCTCCATGTACAAGTAGCTCTCCGCTCAATGTACAAGTGTCGACAGTACCTTTCCGCTCCATGTACAAATACCTCTCCGCTCTCATGTACAAGTACCTCTCCGCTCCATGTACAAGTACCTCTCCGCTCAATGTACAAATACCTCTCCGCTCCATGTATAAGTACCTCTCCGCTCTATGTACAAGTACCTCTCCGCTCCATGTACAAGTACCTCTCCGCTCAATGTACAAATACCTCTCCGCTCCATGTACAAGTAGCTCTCCGCTGAATGTACAAGTGTCGACAGTACCTCTCCGCTCAATGTACAAGTACCTCTCCGCTCAATGTACAAATACCTCTCCGCTCCATGTACAAGTACCTCTCCGCTCAATGTCAAGTATCGACAGTACCTCTCCGCTCCATGTACAAGTACCTCTCCGCTGAATGTACAAGTGTCGACAGTACCTCTCCGCTCCATGTACAAGTACCTCTCCGCTCCATGTACAAGTACATCTCCGCTCCATGTACAAGTACCTCTCCGCTCCATGTACAAGTACCTCTCCGCTCAATGTACAAGTACATCTCCGCTCCATGTACAAGTACATCTCTGCTCCATGTACAAGTACCTCTCCGCTCAATGTACAAGTACATCTCCGCTCCATGTACAAGTACCTCTCCGCTCCATGTACAAGTACCTCTCCGGTCCATGTACAAGTACCTCTCCGCTCCATGTACAAGTACCTCTCCGCTCCATGTACAAGTACCTCTCCGCTCAATGTCAAGTGTCGACAGTACCTCTCCGCTCCATGTACAAATACCTCTCCGCTCTCATGTACAAGTACCTCTCCGCTCCATGTACAAGTACCTCTCCGCTCAATGTCAAGTGTCAACAGTACCTCTCCGCTCCATGTACAAATACCTCTCCGCTCCATGTACAAGTACCTCTCCGCTCTCATGTACAAGTACCTCTCCGCTCCATGTACAAGTAGCTCTCCGCTCAATGTACAAGTGTCGACAGTACCTCTCCGCTCTCATGTACAAGTACCTCTCCGATCCATGTACAAGTACATCTCCGCTCCATGTACAAGTACATCTCCGCTCAATGTACAAGTACCTCTCCGCTCCATGTACAAGTACCTCTCCGCTCCATGTACAAGTACCTCTCCGCTCCATGTACAAGTACCTCTCCGCTCCATGTACAAGTACCTCTCCGCTCAATGTACAAGTACCTCTCCGCTCCATGTACAAGTACCTCTCCGCTCAATGTACAAGTACCTCTCCGCTCCATGTACAAGTACCTCTCCGCTCCATGTACAAGTACATCTCCGCTCCATGTACAAGTACCTCTCCGCTCCATGTACAAGTACATCTCTGCTCCATGTACAAGTACCTCTCCGCTCAATGTACAAGTACATCTCCGCTCCATGTACAAGTACCTCTCCGCTCCATGTACAAGTACATCTCCGCTCCATGTACAAGTACCTCTCCGCTCCATGTACAAGTACCTCTCCGCTCAATGTACAAGTACATCTCCGCTCCATGTACAAGTACATCTCTGCTCCATGTACAAGTACCTCTCCGCTCAATGTACAAGTACATCTCCGCTCCATGTACAAGTACCTCTCCGCTCCATGTACAAGTACCTCTCCGGTCCATGTACAAGTACCTCTCCGCTCCATGTACAAGTACCTCTCCGCTCCATGTACAAGTACCTCTCCGCTCAATGTCAAGTGTCGACAGTACCTCTCCGCTCCATGTACAAATACCTCTCCGCTCTCATGTACAAGTACCTCTCCGCTCCATGTACAAGTACCTCTCCGCTCAATGTCAAGTGTCGACAGTACCTCTCCGCTCCATGTACAAATACCTCTCCGCTCCATGTACAAGTACCTCTCCGCTCTCATGTACAAGTACCTCTCCGCTCCATGTACAAGTAGCTCTCCGCTCAATGTACAAGTGTCGACAGTACCTTTCCGCTCCATGTACAAATACCTCTCCGCTCTCATGTACAAGTACCTCTCCGCTCCATGTACAAGTACCTCTCCGCTCAATGTACAAATACCTCTCCGCTCCATGTATAAGTACCTCTCCGCTCTATGTACAAGTACCTCTCCGCTCCATGTACAAGTACCTCTCCGCTCAATGTACAAATACCTCTCCGCTCCATGTACAAGTAGCTCTCCGCTGAATGTACAAGTGTCGACAGTACCTCTCCGCTCAATGTACAAGTACCTCTCCGCTCAATGTACAAATACCTCTCCGCTCCATGTACAAGTACCTCTCCGCTCAATGTCAAGTATCGACAGTACCTCTCCGCTCCATGTACAAGTACCTCTCCGCTGAATGTACAAGTGTCGACAGTACCTCTCCGCTCAATGTACAAGTACCTCTCCGCTCCATGTACAAGTACCTCTCCGCTCTCATGTACAAGTACCTCTCCGCTCCATGTACAAGTACCTCTCCGCTCAATGTACAAGTACCTCTGCGCTCCATGTACAAGTACCTCTCCGCTCAATGTACAAGTACCTCTCCGCTCAATGTACAAGTGTCGACAGTACCTCTCCGCTCCATGTACAAGTACCTCTCCGCTCAATGTACAAGTGTCGACAGTACCTCTACGCTCAATGTACAAGTGTCGACAGTACCTCTCCGCTCTCATGTACAAGTACCTCTCCGATCCATGTACAAGTACATCTCCGCTCCATGTACAAGTACATCTCCGCTCAATGTACAAGTACCTCTCCGCTCCATGTACAAGTACCTCTCCGCTCCATGTACAAGTACCTCTCCGCTCCATGTACAAGTACATCTCCGCTCCATGTACAAGTACCTCTCCGCTCAATGTACAAGTACCTCTCCGCTCCATGTACAAGTACCTCTCCGCTCAATGTACAAGTACCTCTCCGCTCCATGTACAAGTACCTCTCCGCTCCATGTACAAGTACCTCTCCGCTCCATGTACAAGTACCTCTCCGCTCCATGTACAAGTACCTCTCCGCTCAATGTCAAGTATCGACAGTACCTCTCCGCTCCATGTACAAGTACCTCTCCGCTGAATGTACAAGTGTCGACAGTACCTCTCCGCTCCATGTACAAGTACCTCTCCGCTCAATGTACAAGTACCTCTGCGCTCAATGTACAAGTACATCTCCGCTCAATGTACAAGTACCTCTCCGCTCCATGTACAAGTACCTCTCCGCTCCATGTACAAGTACCTCTCCGCTCCATGTACAAGTACCTCTCCGCTCCATGTACAAGTACCTCTCCGCTCAATGTACAAGTACCTCTCCGCTCCATGTACAAGTACCTCTCCGCTCCATGTACAAGTACCTCTCCGCTCCATGTACAAGTACCTCTCCGCTCAATGTACAAGTACCTCTCCGCTCCATGTACAAGTACCTCTCCGCTCCATGTACAAGTACCTCTCCGCTCCATGTACAAGTACCTCTCCGCTCAATGTACAAGTACCTCTCCGCTCCCTGTACAAGTACATCTCCGCTCCATGTACAAGTACCTCTCCGCTCCATGTACAAGTACCTCTCCGCTCAATGTACAAGTGTCGACAGTACCTCTCCGCTCCATGTACAAGTACCTCTCCGCTCCATGTACAAGTACCTCTCCGCTCAATGTACAAGTGTCGACAGTACCTCTCCGCTCCATCTACAAGTACCTCTCCGCTCAATGTACAAGTACCTCTCCGCTGAATGTACAAGTACCTCTCCGCTCCATGTACAAGTACCTCTCCGCTCCATGTACAAATACCTCTCCGCTCCATGTACAAGTACCTCTCCGCTCCATGTACAAGCACCTCTCCGCTACATGTACAAGTACCTCTCCGCTCCATGTACAAGTACCTCTCCGCTCCATGTACAAGTACCTCTCCGCTCAATGTACAAGTACCTCTCCGCTCCATGTACAAATACCTCTCCGCTCCATGTACAAATACCTCTCCGCTCCATGTACAAGTACCTCTCCGCTCCATGTACCAGTACCTCTCCGCTCAATGTACAAGTACATCTCCGCTCAATGTACAAGTACATCTCCGATCAATGTACAAGTACGTCTCCGCTCAATGTACAAGTACCTCTCCGCTCAATGTACAAGTACCTCTCCGCTCCATGTACAAGTACCTCTCCGCTCAATGTACAAGTACATCTCCGCTCCATGTACCAGTACCTCTCCGCTCAATGTACAAGTACCTCTCCGCTGAATGTACAAGTACCTCTCCGCTCCATGTACAAGTACCTCTCCGCTCCATGTACAAATACCTCTCCGCTCCATGTACAAGTACCTCTCCGCTCCATGTACAAGCACCTCTCCGCTACATGTACAAGTACCTCTCCGCTCCATGTACAAGTACCTCTCCGCTCCATGTACAAGTACCTCTCCGCTCAATGTACAAGTACCTCTCCGCTCCATGTACAAATACCTCTCCGCTCCATGTACAAATACCTCTCCGCTCCATGTACAAGTACCTCTCCGCTCCATGTACCAGTACCTCTCCGCTCAATGTACAAGTACATCTCCGCTCAATGTACAAGTACATCTCCGCTCAATGTACAAGTACGTCTCCGCTCAATGTACAAGTACCTCTCCGCTCAATGTACAAGTACCTCTCCGCTCCATGTACAAGTACCTCTCCGCTCAATGTACAAGTACATCTCCGCTCCATGTACCAGTACCTCTCCGCTCAATGTACAAGTACCTCTCCGCTCAATGTACAAGTACATCTCCGCTCCATGTACAAGTACGTCTCCGCTCAATGTATAAGTACCTCTCCGCTCCATGTACAAGTACCTCTCCGCTCCATGTACAAGTACATCTCCGCTCCATGTACAAGTACATCTCCGCTCCATGTACAAGTACCTCTCCGCTCCATGTACAAGTACCTCTCCGCTCCATGTACAAGTACATCTCCGCTCCATGTACAAGTACCTCTCCGCTCAATGTACAAGTACATCTCCGCTCCATGTACAAGTACATCTCCACTCCATGTACAAGTACCTCTCCGCTCAATGTACAAGTACATCTCCGCTCCATGTACCAGTACCTCTCCGCTCAATGTACAAGTACATCTCCACTCCATGTACAAGTACCTCTCCGCTCAATGTACAAGTACATCTCCGCTCCATGTACCAGTACCTCTCCGCTCAATGTACAAGTACATCTCCACTCCATGTACAAGTACCTCTCCGCTCAATGTACAAGTACATCTCCGCTCCATGTACCAGTACCTCTCCGCTCAATGTACAAGTACATCTCCGCTCCATGTACAAGTACCTCTCCGCTCAATGTACAAGTACCTCTCCGCTCAATGTACAAGTACATCTCCGCTCCATGTACCAGTACCTCTCCGCTCAATGTACAAGTACATCTGCGCTCCATGTAGGGCTGGGTATCGTTCAAAATTTTTCGATATCGATACCGTTTCGATACTTGGATTTCGATACCGGTTCCTGAACGATACTTTTTTCGATACCAATTTTTAGAAAAATCCATTTTAACAAAAATAAAACTGCATTACACATTGAAATTATTTTACAAATCTTTAGTTTCCCCCCATCTTAAGTTTTACAGCAGAAAAAAATAAAACCTACTGTATTTAACATAACTTTAAGTTCTCTAAACGTATTGCCGTCCCTACAAAAAATATTGGAGTACTACAAAGGAAAGAAATGTAGCTAAAACAAATAAATCAGTGGAATAGTTTTCAGTGCAAAACAGAGAGTTGCAAATCAGGGTTTAATGCTCACTGATGCAACAGAACTCTATTCTTGTACAAACTGATGAGATGGCTCCACTTCATGCATGGAAGACTAGTTGAGCATTGACTAGCCTATCAATATAGCCTTATATGCCACAAAGTGAATCGCATTTATATTCAACAAACTATCATGACATCAGCGTTTGTTAACGAGTTGCTAAAAATACATGGGCGATAACTGCCCGCTTGCACATAACGCTAATTAATTAAACATTAACGCTAGCGTTGCAGATCAGTGTGCTCACTGCTGCAACAGAACGTCATTCTTGTCAAATCTGACGAGACAGCTCAACTTCACTGACTAGCCAATCAATATAAATGAATCGCATTTACATTCAACAAACTATCATGACATCAGCGTTTGTTAACGAGTTGCTAAAAATACACAATGCCCGCTTGCGCATAACGTTACGGCGGCAATTAATTAAACGATCTAATGCTACAACTCACAGCCAGATGCATGGATTTGTCAGACTGAGGGATCTGATAACCGCTAACTTGCGGTAAGCTGAGCTGACCCACCTCTCAATTATTTCTCTTGTCTGTGGAAACCAGTCCGTGTTGTTTCTGTTTCTTTTCCTGCTTTTCATCATCTTCGCCATATGGTAATCCAGGATAGGAGTAGCTTGAGTGGCTAACTTCTTGTATACTATCCGCACCGCACGCCTGGCTCACAGTCACAACAAACACACCGGCTAAAGTGGGCGTAACGTTTCCTGCATGCCTCTACATGACAGCCAATCACCAGCCGTATTAGAGCGTGGCGTGCAAGCATGTCGCATGCTTATAGGCTCAATGACGCTGTTTTGTTTTGGTATCGAAAATTGGTATCGATTGACAAGGGAGGCTTCGATACCCCTTAGTATCGATGTTTCCATTTCGGTGCCAAGTAAGTATCGAAACTCGATACCCAGCCCTAGCTCCATGTACAAGTACCTCTCCGCTCAATGTACAAGTACCTCTCCGCTCAATGTACAAGTACCTCTCCGCTCCATGTACAAGTACCTCTCCGCTCCATGTACAAGTACCTCTCCGCTCCATGTACAAGTACCTCTCCGCTCCATGTACAAGTACATCTCTGCTCCATGTACAAGTACCTCTCCGCTCAATGTACAAGTACATCTCCGCTCCATGTACAAGTACCTCTCCGCTCCATGTACAAGTACATCTCCGCTCCATGTACAAGTACCTCTCCGCTCCATGTACAAGTACCTCTCCGCTCAATGTACAAGTACATCTCCGCTCCATGTACAAGTACATCTCTGCTCCATGTACAAGTACCTCTCCGCTCAATGTACAAGTACATCTCCGCTCCATGTACAAGTACCTCTCCGCTCCATGTACAAGTACCTCTCCGGTCCATGTACAAGTACCTCTCCGCTCCATGTACAAGTACCTCTCCGCTCCATGTACAAGTACCTCTCCGCTCAATGTCAAGTGTCGACAGTACCTCTCCGCTCCATGTACAAATACCTCTCCGCTCTCATGTACAAGTACCTCTCCGCTCCATGTACAAGTACCTCTCCGCTCAATGTCAAGTGTCGACAGTACCTCTCCGCTCCATGTACAAATACCTCTCCGCTCCATGTACAAGTACCTCTCCGCTCTCATGTACAAGTACCTCTCCGCTCCATGTACAAGTAGCTCTCCGCTCAATGTACAAGTGTCGACAGTACCTTTCCGCTCCATGTACAAATACCTCTCCGCTCTCATGTACAAGTACCTCTCCGCTCCATGTACAAGTACCTCTCCGCTCAATGTACAAATACCTCTCCGCTCCATGTATAAGTACCTCTCCGCTCTATGTACAAGTACCTCTCCGCTCCATGTACAAGTACCTCTCCGCTCAATGTACAAATACCTCTCCGCTCCATGTACAAGTAGCTCTCCGCTGAATGTACAAGTGTCGACAGTACCTCTCCGCTCAATGTACAAGTACCTCTCCGCTCAATGTACAAATACCTCTCCGCTCCATGTACAAGTACCTCTCCGCTCAATGTCAAGTATCGACAGTACCTCTCCGCTCCATGTACAAGTACCTCTCCGCTGAATGTACAAGTGTCGACAGTACCTCTCCGCTCAATGTACAAGTACCTCTCCGCTCCATGTACAAGTACCTCTCCGCTCCATGTACAAGTACCTCTCCGCTCCATGTACAAGTACCTCTCCGCTCCATGTACAAGTACATCTCTGCTCCATGTACAAGTACCTCTCCGCTCAATGTACAAGTACATCTCCGCTCCATGTACAAGTACCTCTCCGCTCCATGTACAAGTACATCTCCGCTCCATGTACAAGTACCTCTCCGCTCCATGTACAAGTACCTCTCCGCTCAATGTACAAGTACATCTCCGCTCCATGTACAAGTACATATCTGCTCCATGTACAAGTACCTCTCCGCTCAATGTACAAGTACATCTCCGCTCCATGTACAAGTACCTCTCCGCTCCATGTACAAGTACCTCTCCGGTCCATGTACAAGTACCTCTCCGCTCCATGTACAAGTACCTCTCCGCTCCATGTACAAGTACCTCTCCGCTCAATGTCAAGTGTCGACAGTACCTCTCCGCTCCATGTACAAATACCTCTCCGCTCTCATGTACAAGTACCTCTCCGCTCCATGTACAAGTACCTCTCCGCTCAATGTCAAGTGTCGACAGTACCTCTCCGCTCCATGTACAAATACCTCTCCGCTCCATGTACAAGTACATCTCCGCTCCATGTACAAGTACCTCTCCGCTCCATGTACAAGTACCTCTCCGCTCAATGTACAAGTACATCTCCGCTCCATGTACAAGTACATCTCTGCTCCATGTACAAGTACCTCTCCGCTCAATGTACAAGTACATCTCCGCTCCATGTACAAGTACCTCTCCGCTCCATGTACAAGTACCTCTCCGGTCCATGTACAAGTACCTCTCCGCTCCATGTACAAGTACCTCTCCGCTCCATGTACAAGTACCTCTCCGCTCAATGTCAAGTGTCGACAGTACCTCTCCGCTCCATGTACAAATACCTCTCCGCTCTCATGTACAAGTACCTCTCCGCTCCATGTACAAGTACCTCTCCGCTCAATGTCAAGTGTCAACAGTACCTCTCCGCTCCATGTACAAATACCTCTCCGCTCCATGTACAAGTACCTCTCCGCTCTCATGTACAAGTACCTCTCCGCTCCATGTACAAGTAGCTCTCCGCTCAATGTACAAGTGTCGACAGTACCTTTCCGCTCCATGTACAAATACCTCTCCGCTCTCATGTACAAGTACCTCTCCGCTCCATGTACAAGTACCTCTCCGCTCAATGTACAAATACCTCTCCGCTCCATGTATAAGTACCTCTCCGCTCTATGTACAAGTACCTCTCCGCTCCATGTACAAGTACCTCTCCGCTCAATGTACAAATACCTCTCCGCTCCATGTACAAGTAGCTCTCCGCTGAATGTACAAGTGTCGACAGTACCTCTCCGCTCAATGTACAAATACCTCTCCGCTCCATGTACAAGTAGCTCTCCGCTGAATGTACAAGTGTCGACAGTACCTCTCCGCTCAATGTACAAGTACCTCTCCGCTCAATGTACAAATACCTCTCCGCTCCATGTACAAGTACCTCTCCGCTCAATGTCAAGTATCGACAGTACCTCTCCGCTCCATGTACAAGTACCTCTCCGCTGAATGTACAAGTGTCGACAGTACCTCTCCGCTCAATGTACAAGTACCTCTCCGCTCCATGTACAAGTACCTCTCCGCTCCATGTACAAGTACCTCTCCGCTCCATGTACAAGTACCTCTCCGCTCCATGTACAAGTACATCTCTGCTCCATGTACAAGTACCTCTCCGCTCAATGTACAAGTACATCTCCGCTCCATGTACAAGTACCTCTCCGCTCCATGTACAAGTACATCTCCGCTCCATGTACAAGTACCTCTCCGCTCCATGTACAAGTACCTCTCCGCTCAATGTACAAGTACATCTCCGCTCCATGTACAAGTACATCTCTGCTCCATGTACAAGTACCTCTCCGCTCAATGTACAAGTACATCTCCGCTCCATGTACAAGTACCTCTCCGCTCCATGTACAAGTACCTCTCCGGTCCATGTACAAGTACCTCTCCGCTCCATGTACAAGTACCTCTCCGCTCCATGTACAAGTACCTCTCCGCTCAATGTCAAGTGTCGACAGTACCTCTCCGCTCCATGTACAAATACCTCTCCGCTCTCATGTACAAGTACCTCTCCGCTCCATGTACAAGTACCTCTCCGCTCAATGTCAAGTGTCGACAGTACCTCTCCGCTCCATGTACAAATACCTCTCCGCTCCATGTACAAGTACATCTCCGCTCCATGTACAAGTACCTCTCCGCTCCATGTACAAGTACCTCTCCGCTCAATGTACAAGTACATCTCCGCTCCATGTACAAGTACATCTCTGCTCCATGTACAAGTACCTCTCCGCTCAATGTACAAGTACATCTCCGCTCCATGTACAAGTACCTCTCCGCTCCATGTACAAGTACCTCTCCGGTCCATGTACAAGTACCTCTCCGCTCCATGTACAAGTACCTCTCCGCTCCATGTACAAGTACCTCTCCGCTCAATGTCAAGTGTCGACAGTACCTCTCCGCTCCATGTACAAATACCTCTCCGCTCTCATGTACAAGTACCTCTCCGCTCCATGTACAAGTACCTCTCCGCTCAATGTCAAGTGTCAACAGTACCTCTCCGCTCCATGTACAAATACCTCTCCGCTCCATGTACAAGTACCTCTCCGCTCTCATGTACAAGTACCTCTCCGCTCCATGTACAAGTAGCTCTCCGCTCAATGTACAAGTGTCGACAGTACCTTTCCGCTCCATGTACAAATACCTCTCCGCTCTCATGTACAAGTACCTCTCCGCTCCATGTACAAGTACCTCTCCGCTCAATGTACAAATACCTCTCCGCTCCATGTATAAGTACCTCTCCGCTCTATGTACAAGTACCTCTCCGCTCCATGTACAAGTACCTCTCCGCTCAATGTACAAATACCTCTCCGCTCCATGTACAAGTAGCTCTCCGCTGAATGTACAAGTGTCGACAGTACCTCTCCGCTCAATGTACAAATACCTCTCCGCTCCATGTACAAGTAGCTCTCCGCTGAATGTACAAGTGTCGACAGTACCTCTCCGCTCAATGTACAAGTACCTCTCCGCTCAATGTACAAATACCTCTCCGCTCCATGTACAAGTACCTCTCCGCTCAATGTCAAGTATCGACAGTACCTCTCCGCTCCATGTACAAGTACCTCTCCGCTGAATGTACAAGTGTCGACAGTACCTCTCCGCTCAATGTACAAGTACCTCTCCGCTCCATGTACAAGTACCTCTCCGCTCCATGTACAAGTACCTCTCCGCTCCATGTACAAGTACCTCTCCGCTCCATGTACAAGTACATCTCTGCTCCATGTACAAGTACCTCTCCGCTCAATGTACAAGTACATCTCCGCTCCATGTACAAGTACCTCTCCGCTCCATGTACAAGTACATCTCCGCTCCATGTACAAGTACCTCTCCGCTCCATGTACAAGTACCTCTCCGCTCAATGTACAAGTACATCTCCGCTCCATGTACAAGTACATCTCTGCTCCATGTACAAGTACCTCTCCGCTCAATGTACAAGTACATCTCCGCTCCATGTACAAGTACCTCTCCGCTCCATGTACAAGTACCTCTCCGGTCCATGTACAAGTACCTCTCCGCTCCATGTACAAGTACCTCTCCGCTCCATGTACAAGTACCTCTCCGCTCAATGTCAAGTGTCGACAGTACCTCTCCGCTCCATGTACAAATACCTCTCCGCTCTCATGTACAAGTACCTCTCCGCTCCATGTACAAGTACCTCTCCGCTCAATGTCAAGTGTCGACAGTACCTCTCCGCTCCATGTACAAATACCTCTCCGCTCCATGTACAAGTACATCTCCGCTCCATGTACAAGTACCTCTCCGCTCCATGTACAAGTACCTCTCCGCTCAATGTACAAGTACATCTCCGCTCCATGTACAAGTACATCTCTGCTCCATGTACAAGTACCTCTCCGCTCAATGTACAAGTACATCTCCGCTCCATGTACAAGTACCTCTCCGCTCCATGTACAAGTACCTCTCCGGTCCATGTACAAGTACCTCTCCGCTCCATGTACAAGTACCTCTCCGCTCCATGTACAAGTACCTCTCCGCTCAATGTCAAGTGTCGACAGTACCTCTCCGCTCCATGTACAAATACCTCTCCGCTCTCATGTACAAGTACCTCTCCGCTCCATGTACAAGTACCTCTCCGCTCAATGTCAAGTGTCAACAGTACCTCTCCGCTCCATGTACAAATACCTCTCCGCTCCATGTACAAGTACCTCTCCGCTCTCATGTACAAGTACCTCTCCGCTCCATGTACAAGTAGCTCTCCGCTCAATGTACAAGTGTCGACAGTACCTCTCCGCTCTCATGTACAAGTACCTCTCCGATCCATGTACAAGTACATCTCCGCTCCATGTACAAGTACATCTCCGCTCAATGTACAAGTACCTCTCCGCTCCATGTACAAGTACCTCTCCGCTCCATGTACAAGTACCTCTCCGCTCCATGTACAAGTACCTCTCCGCTCCATGTACAAGTACCTCTCCGCTCAATGTACAAGTACCTCTCCGCTCCATGTACAAGTACCTCTCCGCTCAATGTACAAGTACCTCTCCGCTCCATGTACAAGTACCTCTCCGCTCCATGTACAAGTACATCTCCGCTCCATGTACAAGTACCTCTCCGCTCCATGTACAAGTACATCTCTGCTCCATGTACAAGTACCTCTCCGCTCAATGTACAAGTACATCTCCGCTCCATGTACAAGTACCTCTCCGCTCCATGTACAAGTACATCTCCGCTCCATGTACAAGTACCTCTCCGCTCCATGTACAAGTACCTCTCCGCTCAATGTACAAGTACATCTCCGCTCCATGTACAAGTACATCTCTGCTCCATGTACAAGTACCTCTCCGCTCAATGTACAAGTACATCTCCGCTCCATGTACAAGTACCTCTCCGCTCCATGTACAAGTACCTCTCCGGTCCATGTACAAGTACCTCTCCGCTCCATGTACAAGTACCTCTCCGCTCCATGTACAAGTACCTCTCCGCTCAATGTCAAGTGTCGACAGTACCTCTCCGCTCCATGTACAAATACCTCTCCGCTCTCATGTACAAGTACCTCTCCGCTCCATGTACAAGTACCTCTCCGCTCAATGTCAAGTGTCGACAGTACCTCTCCGCTCCATGTACAAATACCTCTCCGCTCCATGTACAAGTACCTCTCCGCTCTCATGTACAAGTACCTCTCCGCTCCATGTACAAGTAGCTCTCCGCTCAATGTACAAGTGTCGACAGTACCTTTCCGCTCCATGTACAAATACCTCTCCGCTCTCATGTACAAGTACCTCTCCGCTCCATGTACAAGTACCTCTCCGCTCAATGTACAAATACCTCTCCGCTCCATGTATAAGTACCTCTCCGCTCTATGTACAAGTACCTATCCGCTCCATGTACAAGTACCTCTCCGCTCAATGTACAAATACCTCTCCGCTCCATGTACAAGTAGCTCTCCGCTGAATGTACAAGTGTCGACAGTACCTCTCCGCTCAATGTACAAGTACCTCTCCGCTCAATGTACAAATACCTCTCCGCTCCATGTACAAGTACCTCTCCGCTCAATGTCAAGTATCGACAGTACCTCTCCGCTCCATGTACAAGTACCTCTCCGCTGAATGTACAAGTGTCGACAGTACCTCTCCGCTCAATGTACAAGTACCTCTCCGCTCCATGTACAAGTACCTCTCCGCTCTCATGTACAAGTACCTCTCCGCTCCATGTACAAGTACCTCTCCGCTCAATGTACAAGTACCTCTGCGCTCCATGTACAAGTACCTCTCCGCTCAATGTACAAGTACCTCTCCGCTCAATGTACAAGTGTCGACAGTACCTCTCCGCTCCATGTACAAGTACCTCTCCGCTCAATGTACAAGTGTCGACAGTACCTCTACGCTCAATGTACAAGTGTCGACAGTACCTCTCCGCTCTCATGTACAAGTACCTCTCCGATCCATGTACAAGTACATCTCCGCTCCATGTACAAGTACATCTCCGCTCAATGTACAAGTACCTCTCCGCTCCATGTACAAGTACCTCTCCGCTCCATGTACAAGTACCTCTCCGCTCCATGTACAAGTACCTCTCCGCTCCATGTACAAGTACCTCTCCGCTCAATGTACAAGTACCTCTCCGCTCCATGTACAAGTACCTCTCCGCTCAATGTACAAGTACCTCTCCGCTCCATGTACAAGTACCTCTCCGCTCCATGTACAAGTACCTCTCCGCTCCATGTACAAGTACCTCTCCGCTCCATGTACAAGTACCTCTCCGCTCAATGTCAAGTATCGACAGTACCTCTCCGCTCCATGTACAAGTACCTCTCCGCTGAATGTACAAGTGTCGACAGTACCTCTCCGCTCCATGTACAAGTACCTCTCCGCTCAATGTACAAGTACCTCTGCGCTCAATGTACAAGTACATCTCCGCTCAATGTACAAGTACCTCTCCGCTCCATGTACAAGTACCTCTCCGCTCCATGTACAAGTACCTCTCCGCTCCATGTACAAGTACCTCTCCGCTCCATGTACAAGTACCTCTCCGCTCAATGTACAAGTACCTCTCCGCTCCATGTACAAGTACCTCTCCGCTCCATGTACAAGTACCTCTCCGCTCCATGTACAAGTACCTCTCCGCTCAATGTACAAGTACCTCTCCGCTCCATGTACAAGTACCTCTCCGCTCCATGTACAAGTACCTCTCCGCTCCATGTACAAGTACCTCTCCGCTCAATGTACAAGTACCTCTCCGCTCCCTGTACAAGTACATCTCCGCTCCATGTACAAGTACCTCTCCGCTCCATGTACAAGTACCTCTCCGCTCAATGTACAAGTGTCGACAGTACCTCTCCGCTCCATGTACAAGTACCTCTCCGCTCCATGTACAAGTACCTCTCCGCTCAATGTACAAGTGTCGACAGTACCTCTCCGCTCCATCTACAAGTACCTCTCCGCTCAATGTACAAGTACCTCTCCGCTGAATGTACAAGTACCTCTCCGCTCCATGTACAAGTACCTCTCCGCTCCATGTACAAATACCTCTCCGCTCCATGTACAAGTACCTCTCCGCTCCATGTACAAGCACCTCTCCGCTACATGTACAAGTACCTCTCCGCTCCATGTACAAGTACCTCTCCGCTCCATGTACAAGTACCTCTCCGCTCAATGTACAAGTACCTCTCCGCTCCATGTACAAATACCTCTCCGCTCCATGTACAAATACCTCTCCGCTCCATGTACAAGTACCTCTCCGCTCCATGTACCAGTACCTCTCCGCTCAATGTACAAGTACATCTCCGCTCAATGTACAAGTACATCTCCGCTCAATGTACAAGTACGTCTCCGCTCAATGTACAAGTACCTCTCCGCTCAATGTACAAGTACCTCTCCGCTCCATGTACAAGTACCTCTCCGCTCAATGTACAAGTACATCTCCGCTCCATGTACCAGTACCTCTCCGCTCAATGTACAAGTACCTCTCCGCTGAATGTACAAGTACCTCTCCGCTCCATGTACAAGTACCTCTCCGCTCCATGTACAAATACCTCTCCGCTCCATGTACAAGTACCTCTCCGCTCCATGTACAAGCACCTCTCCGCTACATGTACAAGTACCTCTCCGCTCCATGTACAAGTACCTCTCCGCTCCATGTACAAGTACCTCTCCGCTCAATGTACAAGTACCTCTCCGCTCCATGTACAAATACCTCTCCGCTCCATGTACAAATACCTCTCCGCTCCATGTACAAGTACCTCTCCGCTCCATGTACCAGTACCTCTCCGCTCAATGTACAAGTACATCTCCGCTCAATGTACAAGTACATCTCCGCTCAATGTACAAGTACGTCTCCGCTCAATGTACAAGTACCTCTCCGCTCAATGTACAAGTACCTCTCCGCTCCATGTACAAGTACCTCTCCGCTCAATGTACAAGTACATCTCCGCTCCATGTACCAGTACCTCTCCGCTCAATGTACAAGTACCTCTCCGCTCAATGTACAAGTACATCTCCGCTCCATGTACAAGTACGTCTCCGCTCAATGTATAAGTACCTCTCCGCTCCATGTACAAGTACCTCTCCGCTCCATGTACAAGTACATCTCCGCTCCATGTACAAGTACATCTCCGCTCCATGTACAAGTACCTCTCCGCTCCATGTACAAGTACCTCTCCGCTCCATGTACAAGTACATCTCCGCTCCATGTACAAGTACCTCTCCGCTCAATGTACAAGTACATCTCCGCTCCATGTACAAGTACATCTCCACTCCATGTACAAGTACCTCTCCGCTCAATGTACAAGTACATCTCCGCTCCATGTACCAGTACCTCTCCGCTCAATGTACAAGTACATCTCCACTCCATGTACAAGTACCTCTCCGCTCAATGTACAAGTACATCTCCGCTCCATGTACCAGTACCTCTCCGCTCAATGTACAAGTACATCTCCACTCCATGTACAAGTACCTCTCCGCTCAATGTACAAGTACATCTCCGCTCCATGTACCAGTACCTCTCCGCTCAATGTACAAGTACATCTCCGCTCCATGTACAAGTACCTCTCCGCTCAATGTACAAGTACCTCTCCGCTCAATGTACAAGTACATCTCCGCTCCATGTACCAGTACCTCTCCGCTCAATGTACGAGTACATCTCCGCTCCATGTACCAGTACCTCTCCGCTCAATGTACAAGTACATCTCCGCTCAATGTACAAGTACATCTGCGCTCCATGTAGGGCTGGGTATCGTTCAAAATTTTTCGATATCGATACCGTTTCGATACTTGGATTTCGATACCGGTTCCTGAACGATACTTTTTTCGATACCAATTTTTAGAAAAATCCATTTTAACAAAAATAAAACTGCATTACACATTGAAATTATTTTACAAATCTTTAGTTTCCCCCCATCTTAAGTTTTACAGCAGAAAAAAATAAAACCTACTGTATTTAACATAACTTTAAGTTCTCTAAACGTATTGCCGTCCCTACAAAAAATATTGGAGTACTACAAAGGAAAGAAATGTAGCTAAAACAAATAAATCAGTGGAATAGTTTTCAGTGCAAAACAGAGAGTTGCAAATCAGGGTTTAATGCTCACTGATGCAACAGAACTCTATTCTTGTACAAACTGATGAGATGGCTCCACTTCATGCATGGAAGACTAGTTGAGCATTGACTAGCCTATCAATATAGCCTTATATGCCACAAAGTGAATCGCATTTATATTCAACAAACTATCATGACATCAGCGTTTGTTAACGAGTTGCTAAAAATACATGGGCGATAACTGCCCGCTTGCACATAACGCTAATTAATTAAACATTAACGCTAGCGTTGCAGATCAGTGTGCTCACTGCTGCAACAGAACGTCATTCTTGTCAAATCTGACGAGACAGCTCAACTTCACTGACTAGCCAATCAATATAAATGAATCGCATTTACATTCAACAAACTATCATGACATCAGCGTTTGTTAACGAGTTGCTAAAAATACACAATGCCCGCTTGCGCATAACGTTACGGCGGCAATTAATTAAACGATCTAATGCTACAACTCACAGCCAGATGCATGGATTTGTCAGACTGAGGGATCTGATAACCGCTAACTTGCGGTAAGCTGAGCTGACCCACCTCTCAATTATTTCTCTTGTCTGTGGAAACCAGTCCGTGTTGTTTCTGTTTCTTTTCCTGCTTTTCATCATCTTCGCCATATGGTAATCCAGGATAGGAGTAGCTTGAGTGGCTAACTTCTTGTATACTATCCGCACCGCACGCCTGGCTCACAGTCACAACAAACACACCGGCTAAAGTGGGCGTAACGTTTCCTGCATGCCTCTACATGACAGCCAATCACCAGCCGTATTAGAGCGCGGCGTGCAAGCATGTCGCATGCTTATAGGCTCAATGACGCTGTTTTGTTTTGGTATCGAAAATTGGTATCGATTGACAAGGGAGGCTTCGATACCCCTTAGTATCGATGTTTCCATTTCGGTGCCAAGTAAGTATCGAAACTCGATACCCAGCCCTAGCTCCATGTACAAGTACCTCTCCGCTCAATGTACAAGTACCTCTCCGCTCAATGTACAAGTACCTCTCCGCTCCATGTACAAGTACCTCTCCGCTCCATGTACAAGTACCTCTCCGCTCCATGTACAAGTACCTCTCCGCTCCATGTACAAGTACATCTCTGCTCCATGTACAAGTACCTCTCCGCTCAATGTACAAGTACATCTCCGCTCCATGTACAAGTACCTCTCCGCTCCATGTACAAGTACATCTCCGCTCCATGTACAAGTACCTCTCCGCTCCATGTACAAGTACCTCTCCGCTCAATGTACAAGTACATCTCCGCTCCATGTACAAGTACATCTCTGCTCCATGTACAAGTACCTCTCCGCTCAATGTACAAGTACATCTCCGCTCCATGTACAAGTACCTCTCCGCTCCATGTACAAGTACCTCTCCGGTCCATGTACAAGTACCTCTCCGCTCCATGTACAAGTACCTCTCCGCTCCATGTACAAGTACCTCTCCGCTCAATGTCAAGTGTCGACAGTACCTCTCCGCTCCATGTACAAATACCTCTCCGCTCTCATGTACAAGTACCTCTCCGCTCCATGTACAAGTACCTCTCCGCTCAATGTCAAGTGTCGACAGTACCTCTCCGCTCCATGTACAAATACCTCTCCGCTCCATGTACAAGTACCTCTCCGCTCTCATGTACAAGTACCTCTCCGCTCCATGTACAAGTAGCTCTCCGCTCAATGTACAAGTGTCGACAGTACCTTTCCGCTCCATGTACAAATACCTCTCCGCTCTCATGTACAAGTACCTCTCCGCTCCATGTACAAGTACCTCTCCGCTCAATGTACAAATACCTCTCCGCTCCATGTATAAGTACCTCTCCGCTCTATGTACAAGTACCTCTCCGCTCCATGTACAAGTACCTCTCCGCTCAATGTACAAATACCTCTCCGCTCCATGTACAAGTAGCTCTCCGCTGAATGTACAAGTGTCGACAGTACCTCTCCGCTCAATGTACAAGTACCTCTCCGCTCAATGTACAAATACCTCTCCGCTCCATGTACAAGTACCTCTCCGCTCAATGTCAAGTATCGACAGTACCTCTCCGCTCCATGTACAAGTACCTCTCCGCTGAATGTACAAGTGTCGACAGTACCTCTCCGCTCAATGTACAAGTACCTCTCCGCTCCATGTACAAGTACCTCTCCGCTCCATGTACAAGTACCTCTCCGCTCCATGTACAAGTACCTCTCCGCTCCATGTACAAGTACATCTCTGCTCCATGTACAAGTACCTCTCCGCTCAATGTACAAGTACATCTCCGCTCCATGTACAAGTACCTCTCCGCTCCATGTACAAGTACATCTCCGCTCCATGTACAAGTACCTCTCCGCTCCATGTACAAGTACCTCTCCGCTCAATGTACAAGTACATCTCCGCTCCATGTACAAGTACATATCTGCTCCATGTACAAGTACCTCTCCGCTCAATGTACAAGTACATCTCCGCTCCATGTACAAGTACCTCTCCGCTCCATGTACAAGTACCTCTCCGGTCCATGTACAAGTACCTCTCCGCTCCATGTACAAGTACCTCTCCGCTCCATGTACAAGTACCTCTCCGCTCAATGTCAAGTGTCGACAGTACCTCTCCGCTCCATGTACAAATACCTCTCCGCTCTCATGTACAAGTACCTCTCCGCTCCATGTACAAGTACCTCTCCGCTCAATGTCAAGTGTCGACAGTACCTCTCCGCTCCATGTACAAATACCTATCCGCTCCATGTACAAGTACATCTCCGCTCCATGTACAAGTACCTCTCCGCTCCATGTACAAGTACCTCTCCGCTCAATGTACAAGTACATCTCCGCTCCATGTACAAGTACATCTCTGCTCCATGTACAAGTACCTCTCCGCTCAATGTACAAGTACATCTCCGCTCCATGTACAAGTACCTCTCCGCTCCATGTACAAGTACCTCTCCGGTCCATGTACAAGTACCTCTCCGCTCCATGTACAAGTACCTCTCCGCTCCATGTACAAGTACCTCTCCGCTCAATGTCAAGTGTCGACAGTACCTCTCCGCTCCATGTACAAATACCTCTCCGCTCTCATGTACAAGTACCTCTCCGCTCCATGTACAAGTACCTCTCCGCTCAATGTCAAGTGTCAACAGTACCTCTCCGCTCCATGTACAAATACCTCTCCGCTCCATGTACAAGTACCTCTCCGCTCTCATGTACAAGTACCTCTCCGCTCCATGTACAAGTAGCTCTCCGCTCAATGTACAAGTGTCGACAGTACCTTTCCGCTCCATGTACAAATACCTCTCCGCTCTCATGTACAAGTACCTCTCCGCTCCATGTACAAGTACCTCTCCGCTCAATGTACAAATACCTCTCCGCTCCATGTATAAGTACCTCTCCGCTCTATGTACAAGTACCTCTCCGCTCCATGTACAAGTACCTCTCCGCTCAATGTACAAATACCTCTCCGCTCCATGTACAAGTAGCTCTCCGCTGAATGTACAAGTGTCGACAGTACCTCTCCGCTCAATGTACAAATACCTCTCCGCTCCATGTACAAGTAGCTCTCCGCTGAATGTACAAGTGTCGACAGTACCTCTCCGCTCAATGTACAAGTACCTCTCCGCTCAATGTACAAATACCTCTCCGCTCCATGTACAAGTACCTCTCCGCTCAATGTCAAGTATCGACAGTACCTCTCCGCTCCATGTACAAGTACCTCTCCGCTGAATGTACAAGTGTCGACAGTACCTCTCCGCTCAATGTACAAGTACCTCTCCGCTCCATGTACAAGTACCTCTCCGCTCCATGTACAAGTACCTCTCCGCTCCATGTACAAGTACCTCTCCGCTCCATGTACAAGTACATCTCTGCTCCATGTACAAGTACCTCTCCGCTCAATGTACAAGTACATCTCCGCTCCATGTACAAGTACCTCTCCGCTCCATGTACAAGTACATCTCCGCTCCATGTACAAGTACCTCTCCGCTCCATGTACAAGTACCTCTCCGCTCAATGTACAAGTACATCTCCGCTCCATGTACAAGTACATCTCTGCTCCATGTACAAGTACCTCTCCGCTCAATGTACAAGTACATCTCCGCTCCATGTACAAGTACCTCTCCGCTCCATGTACAAGTACCTCTCCGGTCCATGTACAAGTACCTCTCCGCTCCATGTACAAGTACCTCTCCGCTCCATGTACAAGTACCTCTCCGCTCAATGTCAAGTGTCGACAGTACCTCTCCGCTCCATGTACAAATACCTCTCCGCTCTCATGTACAAGTACCTCTCCGCTCCATGTACAAGTACCTCTCCGCTCAATGTCAAGTGTCGACAGTACCTCTCCGCTCCATGTACAAATACCTCTCCGCTCCATGTACAAGTACATCTCCGCTCCATGTACAAGTACCTCTCCGCTCCATGTACAAGTACCTCTCCGCTCAATGTACAAGTACATCTCCGCTCCATGTACAAGTACATCTCTGCTCCATGTACAAGTACCTCTCCGCTCAATGTACAAGTACATCTCCGCTCCATGTACAAGTACCTCTCCGCTCCATGTACAAGTACCTCTCCGGTCCATGTACAAGTACCTCTCCGCTCCATGTACAAGTACCTCTCCGCTCCATGTACAAGTACCTCTCCGCTCAATGTCAAGTGTCGACAGTACCTCTCCGCTCCATGTACAAATACCTCTCCGCTCTCATGTACAAGTACCTCTCCGCTCCATGTACAAGTACCTCTCCGCTCAATGTCAAGTGTCAACAGTACCTCTCCGCTCCATGTACAAATACCTCTCCGCTCCATGTACAAGTACCTCTCCGCTCTCATGTACAAGTACCTCTCCGCTCCATGTACAAGTAGCTCTCCGCTCAATGTACAAGTGTCGACAGTACCTCTCCGCTCTCATGTACAAGTACCTCTCCGATCCATGTACAAGTACATCTCCGCTCCATGTACAAGTACATCTCCGCTCAATGTACAAGTACCTCTCCGCTCCATGTACAAGTACCTCTCCGCTCCATGTACAAGTACCTCTCCGCTCCATGTACAAGTACCTCTCCGCTCCATGTACAAGTACCTCTCCGCTCAATGTACAAGTACCTCTCCGCTCCATGTACAAGTACCTCTCCGCTCAATGTACAAGTACCTCTCCGCTCCATGTACAAGTACCTCTCCGCTCCATGTACAAGTACATCTCCGCTCCATGTACAAGTACCTCTCCGCTCCATGTACAAGTACATCTCTGCTCCATGTACAAGTACCTCTCCGCTCAATGTACAAGTACATCTCCGCTCCATGTACAAGTACCTCTCCGCTCCATGTACAAGTACATCTCCGCTCCATGTACAAGTACCTCTCCGCTCCATGTACAAGTACCTCTCCGCTCAATGTACAAGTACATCTCCGCTCCATGTACAAGTACATCTCTGCTCCATGTACAAGTACCTCTCCGCTCAATGTACAAGTACATCTCCGCTCCATGTACAAGTACCTCTCCGCTCCATGTACAAGTACCTCTCCGGTCCATGTACAAGTACCTCTCCGCTCCATGTACAAGTACCTCTCCGCTCCATGTACAAGTACCTCTCCGCTCAATGTCAAGTGTCGACAGTACCTCTCCGCTCCATGTACAAATACCTCTCCGCTCTCATGTACAAGTACCTCTCCGCTCCATGTACAAGTACCTCTCCGCTCAATGTCAAGTGTCGACAGTACCTCTCCGCTCCATGTACAAATACCTCTCCGCTCCATGTACAAGTACCTCTCCGCTCTCATGTACAAGTACCTCTCCGCTCCATGTACAAGTAGCTCTCCGCTCAATGTACAAGTGTCGACAGTACCTTTCCGCTCCATGTACAAATACCTCTCCGCTCTCATGTACAAGTACCTCTCCGCTCCATGTACAAGTACCTCTCCGCTCAATGTACAAATACCTCTCCGCTCCATGTATAAGTACCTCTCCGCTCTATGTACAAGTACCTCTCCGCTCCATGTACAAGTACCTCTCCGCTCAATGTACAAATACCTCTCCGCTCCATGTACAAGTAGCTCTCCACTGAATGTACAAGTGTCGACAGTACCTCTCCGCTCAATGTACAAGTACCTCTCCGCTCAATGTACAAATACCTCTCCGCTCCATGTACAAGTACCTCTCCGCTCAATGTCAAGTATCGACAGTACCTCTCCGCTCCATGTACAAGTACCTCTCCGCTGAATGTACAAGTGTCGACAGTACCTCTCCGCTCAATGTACAAGTACCTCTCCGCTCCATGTACAAGTACCTCTCCGCTCTCATGTACAAGTACCTCTCCGCTCCATGTACAAGTACCTCTCCGCTCAATGTACAAGTACCTCTGCGCTCCATGTACAAGTACCTCTCCGCTCAATGTACAAGTACCTCTCCGCTCAATGTACAAGTGTCGACAGTACCTCTCCGCTCCATGTACAAGTACCTCTCCGCTCAATGTACAAGTGTCGACAGTACCTCTACGCTCAATGTACAAGTGTCGACAGTACCTCTCCGCTCTCATGTACAAGTACCTCTCCGATCCATGTACAAGTACATCTCCGCTCCATGTACAAGTACATCTCCGCTCAATGTACAAGTACCTCTCCGCTCCATGTACAAGTACCTCTCCGCTCCATGTACAAGTACCTCTCCGCTCCATGTACAAGTACCTCTCCGCTCCATGTACAAGTACCTCTCCGCTCAATGTACAAGTACCTCTCCGCTCCATGTACAAGTACCTCTCCGCTCAATGTACAAGTACCTCTCCGCTCCATGTACAAGTACCTCTCCGCTCCATGTACAAGTACCTCTCCGCTCCATGTACAAGTACCTCTCCGCTCCATGTACAAGTACCTCTCCGCTCAATGTCAAGTATCGACAGTACCTCTCCGCTCCATGTACAAGTACCTCTCCGCTGAATGTACAAGTGTCGACAGTACCTCTCCGCTCCATGTACAAGTACCTCTCCGCTCAATGTACAAGTACCTCTGCGCTCAATGTACAAGTACATCTCCGCTCAATGTACAAGTACCTCTCCGCTCCATGTACAAGTACCTCTCCGCTCCATGTACAAGTACCTCTCCGCTCCATGTACAAGTACCTCTCCGCTCCATGTACAAGTACCTCTCCGCTCAATGTACAAGTACCTCTCCGCTCCATGTACAAGTACCTCTCCGCTCCATGTACAAGTACCTCTCCGCTCCATGTACAAGTACCTCTCCGCTCAATGTACAAGTACCTCTCCGCTCCATGTACAAGTACCTCTCCGCTCCATGTACAAGTACCTCTCCGCTCCATGTACAAGTACCTCTCCGCTCAATGTACAAGTACCTCTCCGCTCCCTGTACAAGTACATCTCCGCTCCATGTACAAGTACCTCTCCGCTCCATGTACAAGTACCTCTCCGCTCAATGTACAAGTGTCGACAGTACCTCTCCGCTCCATGTACAAGTACCTCTCCGCTCCATGTACAAGTACCTCTCCGCTCAATGTACAAGTGTCGACAGTACCTCTCCGCTCCATCTACAAGTACCTCTCCGCTCAATGTACAAGTACCTCTCCGCTGAATGTACAAGTACCTCTCCGCTCCATGTACAAGTACCTCTCCGCTCCATGTACAAATACCTCTCCGCTCCATGTACAAGTACCTCTCCGCTCCATGTACAAGCACCTCTCCGCTACATGTACAAGTACCTCTCCGCTCCATGTACAAGTACCTCTCCGCTCCATGTACAAGTACCTCTCCGCTCAATGTACAAGTACCTCTCCGCTCCATGTACAAATACCTCTCCGCTCCATGTACAAATACCTCTCCGCTCCATGTACAAGTACCTCTCCGCTCCATGTACCAGTACCTCTCCGCTCAATGTACAAGTACATCTCCGCTCAATGTACAAGTACATCTCCGCTCAATGTACAAGTACGTCTCCGCTCAATGTACAAGTACCTCTCCGCTCAATGTACAAGTACCTCTCCGCTCCATGTACAAGTACCTCTCCGCTCAATGTACAAGTACATCTCCGCTCCATGTACCAGTACCTCTCCGCTCAATGTACAAGTACCTCTCCGCTGAATGTACAAGTACCTCTCCGCTCCATGTACAAGTACCTCTCCGCTCCATGTACAAATACCTCTCCGCTCCATGTACAAGTACCTCTCCGCTCCATGTACAAGCACCTCTCCGCTACATGTACAAGTACCTCTCCGCTCCATGTACAAGTACCTCTCCGCTCCATGTACAAGTACCTCTCCGCTCAATGTACAAGTACCTCTCCGCTCCATGTACAAATACCTCTCCGCTCCATGTACAAATACCTCTCCGCTCCATGTACAAGTACCTCTCCGCTCCATGTACCAGTACCTCTCCGCTCAATGTACAAGTACATCTCCGCTCAATGTACAAGTACATCTCCGCTCAATGTACAAGTACGTCTCCGCTCAATGTACAAGTACCTCTCCGCTCAATGTACAAGTACCTCTCCGCTCCATGTACAAGTACCTCTCCGCTCAATGTACAAGTACATCTCCGCTCCATGTACCAGTACCTCTCCGCTCAATGTACAAGTACCTCTCCGCTCAATGTACAAGTACATCTCCGCTCCATGTACAAGTACGTCTCCGCTCAATGTATAAGTACCTCTCCGCTCCATGTACAAGTACCTCTCCGCTCCATGTACAAGTACATCTCCGCTCCATGTACAAGTACATCTCCGCTCCATGTACAAGTACCTCTCCGCTCCATGTACAAGTACCTCTCCGCTCCATGTACAAGTACATCTCCGCTCCATGTACAAGTACCTCTCCGCTCAATGTACAAGTACATCTCCGCTCCATGTACAAGTACATCTCCACTCCATGTACAAGTACCTCTCCGCTCAATGTACAAGTACATCTCCGCTCCATGTACCAGTACCTCTCCGCTCAATGTACAAGTACATCTCCACTCCATGTACAAGTACCTCTCCGCTCAATGTACAAGTACATCTCCGCTCCATGTACCAGTACCTCTCCGCTCAATGTACAAGTACATCTCCACTCCATGTACAAGTACCTCTCCGCTCAATGTACAAGTACATCTCCGCTCCATGTACCAGTACCTCTCCGCTCAATGTACAAGTACATCTCCGCTCCATGTACAAGTACCTCTCCGCTCAATGTACAAGTACCTCTCCGCTCAATGTACAAGTACATCTCCGCTCCATGTACCAGTACCTCTCCGCTCAATGTACAAGTACATCTGCGCTCCATGTAGGGCTGGGTATCGTTCAAAATTTTTCGATATCGATACCGTTTCGATACTTGGATTTCGATACCGGTTCCTGAACGATACTTTTTTCGATACCAATTTTTAGAAAAATCCATTTTAACAAAAATAAAACTGCATTACACATTGAAATTATTTTACAAATCTTTAGTTTCCCCCCATCTTAAGTTTTACAGCAGAAAAAAATAAAACCTACTGTATTTAACATAACTTTAAGTTCTCTAAACGTATTGCCGTCCCTACAAAAAATATTGGAGTACTACAAAGGAAAGAAATGTAGCTAAAACAAATAAATCAGTGGAATAGTTTTCAGTGCAAAACAGAGAGTTGCAAATCAGGGTTTAATGCTCACTGATGCAACAGAACTCTATTCTTGTACAAACTGATGAGATGGCTCCACTTCATGCATGGAAGACTAGTTGAGCATTGACTAGCCTATCAATATAGCCTTATATGCCACAAAGTGAAATCGCATTTATATTCAACAAACTATCATGACATCAGCGTTTGTTAACGAGTTGCTAAAAATACATGGGCGATAACTGCCCGCTTGCACATAACGCTAATTAATTAAACATTAACGCTAGCGTTGCAGATCAGTGTGCTCACTGCTGCAACAGAACGTCATTCTTGTCAAATCTGACGAGACAGCTCAACTTCACTGACTAGCCAATCAATATAAATGAATCGCATTTACATTCAACAAACTATCATGACATCAGCGTTTGTTAACGAGTTGCTAAAAATACACAATGCCCGCTTGCGCATAACGTTACGGCGGCAATTAATTAAACGATCTAATGCTACAACTCACAGCCAGATGCATGGATTTGTCAGACTGAGGGATCTGATAACCGCTAACTTGCGGTAAGCTGAGCTGACCCACCTCTCAATTATTTCTCTTGTCTGTGGAAACCAGTCCGTGTTGTTTCTGTTTCTTTTCCTGCTTTTCATCATCTTCGCCATATGGTAATCCAGGATAGGAGTAGCTTGAGTGGCTAACTTCTTGTATACTATCCGCACCGCACGCCTGGCTCACAGTCACAACAAACACACCGGCTAAAGTGGGCGTAACGTTTCCTGCATGCCTCTACATGACAGCCAATCACCAGCCGTATTAGAGCGCGGCGTGCAAGCATGTCGCATGCTTATAGGCTCAATGACGCTGTTTTGTTTTGGTATCGAAAATTGGTATCGATTGACAAGGGAGGCTTCGATACCCCTTAGTATCGATGTTTCCATTTCGGTGCCAAGTAAGTATCGAAACTCGATACCCAGCCCTAGCTCCATGTACAAGTACCTCTCCGCTCAATGTACAAGTACCTCTCCGCTCAATGTACAAGTACCTCTCCGCTCCATGTACAAGTACCTCTCCGCTCCATGTACAAGTACCTCTCCGCTCCATGTACAAGTACCTCTCCGCTCCATGTACAAGTACATCTCTGCTCCATGTACAAGTACCTCTCCGCTCAATGTACAAGTACATCTCCGCTCCATGTACAAGTACCTCTCCGCTCCATGTACAAGTACATCTCCGCTCCATGTACAAGTACCTCTCCGCTCCATGTACAAGTACCTCTCCGCTCAATGTACAAGTACATCTCCGCTCCATGTACAAGTACCTCTCCGCTCCATGTACAAGTACATCTCCGCTCCATGTACAAGTACCTCTCCGCTCAATGTACAAGTACATCTCCGCTCCATGTACAAGTACATCTCCACTCCATGTACAAGTACCTCTCCGCTCAATGTACAAGTACATCTCCGCTCCATGTACCAGTACCTCTCCGCTCAATGTACAAGTACATCTCCACTCCATGTACAAGTACCTCTCCGCTCAATGTACAAGTACATCTCCGCTCCATGTACCAGTACCTCTCCGCTCAATGTACAAGTACATCTCCACTCCATGTACAAGTACCTCTCCGCTCAATGTACAAGTACATCTCCGCTCCATGTACCAGTACCTCTCCGCTCAATGTACAAGTACATCTCCGCTCCATGTACAAGTACCTCTCCGCTCAATGTACAAGTACCTCTCCGCTCAATGTACAACTACATCTCCGCTCCATGTACCAGTACCTCTCCGCTCAATGTACAAGTACATCTGCGCTCCATGTAGGGCTGGGTATCGTTCAAAATTTTTCGATATCGATACCGTTTCGATACTTGGATTTCGATACCGGTTCCTGAACGATACTTTTTTCGATACCAATTTTTAGAAAAATCCATTTTAACAAAAATAAAACTGCATTACACATTGAAATTATTTTACAAATCTTTAGTTTCCCCCCATCTTAAGTTTTACAGCAGAAAAAAATAAAACATACTGTATTTAACATAACTTTAAGTTCTCTAAACGTATTGCCGTCCCTACAAAAAATATTGGAGTACTACAAAGGAAAGAAATGTAGCTAAAACAAATAAATCAGTGGAATAGTTTTCAGTGCAAAACAGAGAGTTGCAAATCAGGGTTTAATGCTCACTGATGCAACAGAACTATATTCTTGTACAAACTGATGAGATGGCTCCACTTCATGCATGGAAGACTAGTTGAGCATTGACTAGCCTATCAATATAGCCTTATATGCCACAAAGTGAATCGCATTTATATTCAACAAACTATCATGACATCAGCGTTTGTTAACGAGTTGCTAAAAATACATGGGCGATAACTGCCCGCTTGCACATAACGCTAATTAATTAAACATTAACGCTAGCGTTGCAGATCAGTGTGCTCACTGCTGCAACAGAACGTCATTCTTGTCAAATCTGACGAGACAGCTCAACTTCACTGACTAGCCAATCAATATAAATGAATCGCATTTACATTCAACAAACTATCATGACATCAGCGTTTGTTAACGAGTTGCTAAAAATACACAATGCCCGCTTGCGCATAACGTTACGGCGGCAATTAATTAAACGATCTAATGCTACAACTCACAGCCAGATGCATGGATTTGTCAGACTGAGGGATCTGATAACCGCTAACTTGCGGTAAGCTGAGCTGACCCACCTCTCAATTATTTCTCTTGTCTGTGGAAACCAGTCCGTGTTGTTTCTGTTTCTTTTCCTGCTTTTCATCATCTTCGCCATATGGTAATCCAGGATAGGAGTAGCTTGAGTGGCTAACTTCTTGTATACTATCCGCACCGCACGCCTGGCTCACAGTCACAACAAACACACCGGCTAAAGTGGGCGTAACGTTTCCTGCATGCCTCTACATGACAGCCAATCACCAGCCGTATTAGAGCGCGGCGTGCAAGCATGTCGCATGCTTATAGGCTCAATGACGCTGTTTTGTTTTGGTATCGAAAATTGGTATCGATTGACAAGGGAGGCTTCGATACCCCTTAGTATCGATGTTTCCATTTCGGTGCCAAGTAAGTATCGAAACTCGATACCCAGCCCTAGCTCCATGTACAAGTACCTCTCCGCTCAATGTACAAGTACCTCTCCGCTCAATGTACAAGTACCTCTCCGCTCCATGTACAAGTACCTCTCCGCTCCATGTACAAGTACCTCTCCGCTCCATGTACAAGTACCTCTCCGCTCCATGTACAAGTACATCTCTGCTCCATGTACAAGTACATCTCCGCTCAATGTACAAGTACATCTCCGCTCCATGTACAAGTACCTCTCCGCTCCATGTACAAGTACATCTCCGCTCCATGTACAAGTACCTCTCCGCTCCATGTACAAGTACCTCTCCGCTCAATGTACAAGTACATCTCCGCTCCATGTACAAGTACATCTCTGCTGCATGTACAAGTACCTCTCCGCTCAATGTACAAGTACATCTCCGCTCCATGTACAAGTACCTCTCCGCTCCATGTACAAGTACCTCTCCGGTCCATGTACAAGTACCTCTCCGCTCCATGTACAAGTACCTCTCCGCTCCATGTACAAGTACCTCTCCGCTCAATGTCAAGTGTCGACAGTACCTCTCCGCTCCATGTACAAATACCTCTCCGCTCTCATGTACAAGTACCTCTCCGCTCCATGTACAAGTACCTCTCCGCTCAATGTCAAGTGTCGACAGTACCTCTCCGCTCCATGTACAAATACCTCTCCGCTCCATGTACAAGTACCTCTCCGCTCTCATGTACAAGTACCTCTCCGCTCCATGTACAAGTAGCTCTCCGCTCAATGTACAAGTGTCGACAGTACCTTTCCGCTCCATGTACAAATACCTCTCCGCTCTCATGTACAAGTACCTCTCCGCTCCATGTACAAGTACCTCTCCGCTCAATGTACAAATACCTCTCCGCTCCATGTATAAGTACCTCTCCGCTCTATGTACAAGTACCTCTCCGCTCCATGTACAAGTACCTCTCCGCTCAATGTACAAATACCTCTCCGCTCCATGTACAAGTAGCTCTCCACTGAATGTACAAGTGTCGACAGTACCTCTCCGCTCAATGTACAAGTACCTCTCCGCTCAATGTACAAATACCTCTCCGCTCCATGTACAAGTACCTCTCCGCTCAATGTCAAGTATCGACAGTACCTCTCCGCTCCATGTACAAGTACCTCTCCGCTGAATGTACAAGTGTCGACAGTACCTCTCCGCTCAATGTACAAGTACCTCTCCGCTCCATGTACAAGTACCTCTCCGCTCCATGTACAAGTACCTCTCCGCTCCATGTACAAGTACCTCTCCGCTCCATGTACAAGTACATCTCTGCTCCATGTACAAGTACCTCTCCGCTCAATGTACAAGTACATCTCCGCTCCATGTACAAGTACCTCTCCGCTCCATGTACAAGTACATCTCCGCTCCATGTACAAGTACCTCTCCGCTCCATGTACAAGTACCTCTCCGCTCAATGTACAAGTACATCTCCGCTCCATGTACAAGTACATCTCTGCTCCATGTACAAGTACCTCTCCGCTCAATGTACAAGTACATCTCCGCTCCATGTACAAGTACCTCTCCGCTCCATGTACAAGTACCTCTCCGGTCCATGTACAAGTACCTCTCCGCTCCATGTACAAGTACCTCTCCGCTCCATGTACAAGTACCTCTCCGCTCAATGTCAAGTGTCGACAGTACCTCTCCGCTCCATGTACAAATACCTCTCCGCTCTCATGTACAAGTACCTCTCCGCTCCATGTACAAGTACCTCTCCGCTCAATGTCAAGTGTCGACAGTACCTCTCCGCTCCATGTACAAATACCTCTCCGCTCCATGTACAAGTACATCTCCGCTCCATGTACAAGTACCTCTCCGCTCCATGTACAAGTACCTCTCCGCTCCATGTACAAGTACATCTCCGCTCCATGTACAAGTACATCTCTGCTCCATGTACAAATACCTCTCCGCTCCATGTACAAGTACATCTCCGCTCCATGTACAAGTACCTCTCCGCTCCATGTACAAGTACATCTCCGCTCCATGTACAAGTACATCTCCGCTCCATGTACAAGTACATCTCTGCTCCATGTACAAGTACCTCTCCGCTCAATGTACAAGTACATCTCCGCTCCATGTACAAGTACCTCTCCGCTCCATGTACAAGTACCTCTCCGGTCCATGTACAAGTACCTCTCCGCTCCATGTACAAGTACCTCTCCGCTCCATGTACAAGTACCTCTCCGCTCAATGTCAAGTGTCGACAGTACCTCTCCGCTCCATGTACAAATACCTCTCCGCTCTCATGTACAAGTACCTCTCCGCTCCATGTACAAGTACCTCTCCGCTCAATGTCAAGTGTCAACAGTACCTCTCCGCTCCATGTACAAATACCTCTCCGCTCCATGTACAAGTACCTCTCCGCTCTCATGTACAAGTACCTCTCCGCTCCATGTACAAGTAGCTCTCCGCTCAATGTACAAGTGTCGACAGTACCTTTCCGCTCCATGTACAAATACCTCTCCGCTCTCATGTACAAGTACCTCTCCGCTCCATGTACAAGTACCTCTCCGCTCAATGTACAAATACCTCTCCGCTCCATGTATAAGTACCTCTCCGCTCTATGTACAAGTACCTCTCCGCTCCATGTACAAGTACCTCTCCGCTCAATGTACAAATACCTCTCCGCTCCATGTACAAGTAGCTCTCCGCTGAATGTACAAGTGTCGACAGTACCTCTCCGCTCAATGTACAAATACCTCTCCGCTCCATGTACAAGTAGCTCTCCGCTGAATGTACAAGTGTCGACAGTACCTCTCCGCTCAATGTACAAGTACCTCTCCGCTCAATGTACAAATACCTCTCCGCTCCATGTACAAGTACCTCTCCGCTCAATGTCAAGTATCGACAGTACCTCTCCGCTCCATGTACAAGTACCTCTCCGCTGAATGTACAAGTGTCGACAGTACCTCTCCGCTCAATGTACAAGTACCTCTCCGCTCCATGTACAAGTACCTCTCCGCTCCATGTACAAGTACCTCTCCGCTCCATGTACAAGTACCTCTCCGCTCCATGTACAAGTACATCTCTGCTCCATGTACAAGTACCTCTCCGCTCAATGTACAAGTACATCTCCGCTCCATGTACAAGTACCTCTCCGCTCCATGTACAAGTACATCTCCGCTCCATGTACAAGTACCTCTCCGCTCCATGTACAAGTACCTCTCCGCTCAATGTACAAGTACATCTCCGCTCCATGTACAAGTACATCTCTGCTCCATGTACAAGTACCTCTCCGCTCAATGTACAAGTACATCTCCGCTCCATGTACAAGTACCTCTCCGCTCCATGTACAAGTACCTCTCCGGTCCATGTACAAGTACCTCTCCGCTCCATGTACAAGTACCTCTCCGCTCCATGTACAAGTACCTCTCCGCTCAATGTCAAGTGTCGACAGTACCTCTCCGCTCCATGTACAAATACCTCTCCGCTCTCATGTACAAGTACCTCTCCGCTCCATGTACAAGTACCTCTCCGCTCAATGTCAAGTGTCGACAGTACCTCTCCGCTCCATGTACAAATACCTCTCCGCTCCATGTACAAGTACATCTCCGCTCCATGTACAAGTACCTCTCCGCTCCATGTACAAGTACCTCTCCGCTCAATGTACAAGTACATCTCCGCTCCATGTACAAGTACATCTCTGCTCCATGTACAAGTACCTCTCCGCTCAATGTACAAGTACATATCCGCTCCATGTACAAGTACCTCTCCGCTCCATGTACAAGTACCTCTCCGGTCCATGTACAAGTACCTCTCCGCTCCATGTACAAGTACCTCTCCGCTCCATGTACAAGTACCTCTCCGCTCAATGTCAAGTGTCGACAGTACCTCTCCGCTCCATGTACAAATACCTCTCCGCTCTCATGTACAAGTACCTCTCCGCTCCATGTACAAGTACCTCTCCGCTCAATGTCAAGTGTCAACAGTACCTCTCCGCTCCATGTACAAATACCTCTCCGCTCCATGTACAAGTACCTCTCCGCTCTCATGTACAAGTACCTCTCCGCTCCATGTACAAGTAGCTCTCCGCTCAATGTACAAGTGTCGACAGTACCTCTCCGCTCTCATGTACAAGTACCTCTCCGATCCATGTACAAGTACATCTCCGCTCCATGTACAAGTACATCTCCGCTCAATGTACAAGTACCTCTCCGCTCCATGTACAAGTACCTCTCCGCTCCATGTACAAGTACCTCTCCGCTCCATGTACAAGTACCTCTCCGCTCCATGTACAAGTACCTCTCCGCTCAATGTACAAGTACCTCTCCGCTCCATGTACAAGTACCTCTCCGCTCAATGTACAAGTACCTCTCCGCTCCATGTACAAGTACCTCTCCGCTCCATGTACAAGTACATCTCCGCTCCATGTACAAGTACCTCTCCGCTCCATGTACAAGTACATCTCTGCTCCATGTACAAGTACCTCTCCGCTCAATGTACAAGTACATCTCCGCTCCATGTACAAGTACCTCTCCGCTCCATGTACAAGTACATCTCCGCTCCATGTACAAGTACCTCTCCGCTCCATGTACAAGTACCTCTCCGCTCAATGTACAAGTACATCTCCGCTCCATGTACAAGTACATCTCTGCTCCATGTACAAGTACCTCTCCGCTCAATGTACAAGTACATCTCCGCTCCATGTACAAGTACCTCTCCGCTCCATGTACAAGTACCTCTCCGGTCCATGTACAAGTACCTCTCCGCTCCATGTACAAGTACCTCTCCGCTCCATGTACAAGTACCTCTCCGCTCAATGTCAAGTGTCGACAGTACCTCTCCGCTCCATGTACAAATACCTCTCCGCTCTCATGTACAAGTACCTCTCCGCTCCATGTACAAGTACCTCTCCGCTCAATGTCAAGTGTCGACAGTACCTCTCCGCTCCATGTACAAATACCTCTTCGCTCCATGTACAAGTACCTCTCCGCTCTCATGTACAAGTACCTCTCCGCTCCATGTACAAGTAGCTCTCCGCTCAATGTACAAGTGTCGACAGTACCTTTCCGCTCCATGTACAAATACCTCTCCGCTCTCATGTACAAGTACCTCTCCGCTCCATGTACAAGTACCTCTCCGCTCAATGTACAAATACCTCTCCGCTCCATGTATAAGTACCTCTCCGCTCTATGTACAAGTACCTCTCCGCTCCATGTACAAGTACCTCTCCGCTCAATGTACAAATACCTCTCCGCTCCATGTACAAGTAGCTCTCCGCTGAATGTACAAGTGTCGACAGTACCTCTCCGCTCAATGTACAAGTACCTCTCCGCTCAATGTACAAATACCTCTCCGCTCCATGTACAAGTACCTCTCCGCTCAATGTCAAGTATCGACAGTACCTCTCCGCTCCATGTACAAGTACCTCTCCGCTGAATGTACAAGTGTCGACAGTACCTCTCCGCTCAATGTACAAGTACCTCTCCGCTCCATGTACAAGTACCTCTCCGCTCTCATGTACAAGTACCTCTCCGCTCCATGTACAAGTACCTCTCCGCTCAATGTACAAGTACCTCTGCGCTCCATGTACAAGTACCTCTCCGCTCAATGTACAAGTACCTCTCCGCTCAATGTACAAGTGTCGACAGTACCTCTCCGCTCCATGTACAAGTACCTCTCCGCTCAATGTACAAGTGTCGACAGTACCTCTACGCTCAATGTACAAGTGTCGACAGTACCTCTCCGCTCTCATGTACAAGTACCTCTCCGATCCATGTACAAGTACATCTCCGCTCCATGTACAAGTACATCTCCGCTCAATGTACAAGTACCTCTCCGCTCCATGTACAAGTACCTCTCCGCTCCATGTACAAGTACCTCTCCGCTCCATGTACAAGTACCTCTCCGCTCCATGTACAAGTACCTCTCCGCTCAATGTACAAGTACCTCTCCGCTCCATGTACAAGTACCTCTCCGCTCAATGTACAAGTACCTCTCCGCTCCATGTACAAGTACCTCTCCGCTCCATGTACAAGTACCTCTCCGCTCCATGTACAAGTACCTCTCCGCTCCATGTACAAGTACCTCTCCGCTCAATGTCAAGTATCGACAGTACCTCTCCGCTCCATGTACAAGTACCTCTCCGCTGAATGTACAAGTGTCGACAGTACCTCTCCGCTCCATGTACAAGTACCTCTCCGCTCAATGTACAAGTACCTCTGCGCTCAATGTACAAGTACATCTCCGCTCAATGTACAAGTACCTCTCCGCTCCATGTACAAGTACCTCTCCGCTCCATGTACAAGTACCTCTCCGCTCCATGTACAAGTACCTCTCCGCTCCATGTACAAGTACCTCTCCGCTCAATGTACAAGTACCTCTCCGCTCCATGTACAAGTACCTCTCCGCTCCATGTACAAGTACCTCTCCGCTCCATGTACAAGTACATCTCTGCTCCATGTACAAGTACCTCTCCGCTCAATGTACAAGTACATCTCCGCTCCATGTACAAGTACCTCTCCGCTCCATGTACAAGTACATCTCCGCTCCATGTACAAGTACCTCTCCGCTCCATGTACAAGTACCTCTCCGCTCAATGTACAAGTACATCTCCGCTCCATGTACAAGTACATCTCTGCTCCATGTACAAGTACCTCTCCGCTCAATGTACAAGTACATCTCCGCTCCATGTACAAGTACCTCTCCGCTCCATGTACAAGTACCTCTCCGGTCCATGTACAAGTACCTCTCCGCTCCATGTACAAGTACCTCTCCGCTCCATGTACAAGTACCTCTCCGCTCAATGTCAAGTGTCGACAGTACCTCTCCGCTCCATGTACAAATACCTCTCCGCTCTCATGTACAAGTACCTCTCCGCTCCATGTACAAGTACCTCTCCGCTCAATGTCAAGTGTCGACAGTACCTCTCCGCTCCATGTACAAATACCTCTCCGCTCCATGTACAAGTACATCTCCGCTCCATGTACAAGTACCTCTCCGCTCCATGTACAAGTACCTCTCCGCTCAATGTACAAGTACATCTCCGCTCCATGTACAAGTACATCTCTGCTCCATGTACAAGTACCTCTCCGCTCAATGTACAAGTACATCTCCGCTCCATGTACAAGTACCTCTCCGCTCCATGTACAAGTACCTCTCCGGTCCATGTACAAGTACCTCTCCGCTCCATGTACAAGTACCTCTCCGCTCCATGTACAAGTACCTCTCCGCTCAATGTCAAGTGTCGACAGTACCTCTCCGCTCCATGTACAAATACCTCTCCGCTCTCATGTACAAGTACCTCTCCGCTCCATGTACAAGTACCTCTCCGCTCAATGTCAAGTGTCAACAGTACCTCTCCGCTCCATGTACAAATACCTCTCCGCTCCATGTACAAGTACCTCTCCGCTCTCATGTACAAGTACCTCTCCGCTCCATGTACAAGTAGCTCTCCGCTCAATGTACAAGTGTCGACAGTACCTCTCCGCTCTCATGTACAAGTACCTCTCCGATCCATGTACAAGTACATCTCCGCTCCATGTACAAGTACATCTCCGCTCAATGTACAAGTACCTCTCCGCTCCATGTACAAGTACCTCTCCGCTCCATGTACAAGTACCTCTCCGCTCCATGTACAAGTACCTCTCCGCTCCATGTACAAGTACCTCTCCGCTCAATGTACAAGTACCTCTCCGCTCCATGTACAAGTACCTCTCCGCTCAATGTACAAGTACCTCTCCGCTCCATGTACAAGTACCTCTCCGCTCCATGTACAAGTACATCTCCGCTCCATGTACAAGTACCTCTCCGCTCCATGTACAAGTACATCTCTGCTCCATGTACAAGTACCTCTCCGCTCAATGTACAAGTACATCTCCGCTCCATGTACAAGTACCTCTCCGCTCCATGTACAAGTACATCTCCGCTCCATGTACAAGTACCTCTCCGCTCCATGTACAAGTACCTCTCCGCTCAATGTACAAGTACATCTCCGCTCCATGTACAAGTACATCTCTGCTCCATGTACAAGTACCTCTCCGCTCAATGTACAAGTACATCTCCGCTCCATGTACAAGTACCTCTCCGCTCCATGTACAAGTACCTCTCCGGTCCATGTACAAGTACCTCTCCGCTCCATGTACAAGTACCTCTCCGCTCCATGTACAAGTACCTCTCCGCTCAATGTCAAGTGTCGACAGTACCTCTCCGCTCCATGTACAAATACCTCTCCGCTCTCATGTACAAGTACCTCTCCGCTCCATGTACAAGTACCTCTCCGCTCAATGTCAAGTGTCGACAGTACCTCTCCGCTCCATGTACAAATACCTCTTCGCTCCATGTACAAGTACCTCTCCGCTCTCATGTACAAGTACCTCTCCGCTCCATGTACAAGTAGCTCTCCGCTCAATGTACAAGTGTCGACAGTACCTTTCCGCTCCATGTACAAATACCTCTCCGCTCTCATGTACAAGTACCTCTCCGCTCCATGTACAAGTACCTCTCCGCTCAATGTACAAATACCTCTCCGCTCCATGTATAAGTACCTCTCCGCTCTATGTACAAGTACCTCTCCGCTCCATGTACAAGTACCTCTCCGCTCAATGTACAAATACCTCTCCGCTCCATGTACAAGTAGCTCTCCGCTGAATGTACAAGTGTCGACAGTACCTCTCCGCTCAATGTACAAGTACCTCTCCGCTCAATGTACAAATACCTCTCCGCTCCATGTACAAGTACCTCTCCGCTCAATGTCAAGTATCGACAGTACCTCTCCGCTCCATGTACAAGTACCTCTCCGCTGAATGTACAAGTGTCGACAGTACCTCTCCGCTCAATGTACAAGTACCTCTCCGCTCCATGTACAAGTACCTCTCCGCTCTCATGTACAAGTACCTCTCCGCTCCATGTACAAGTACCTCTCCGCTCAATGTACAAGTACCTCTGCGCTCCATGTACAAGTACCTCTCCGCTCAATGTACAAGTACCTCTCCGCTCAATGTACAAGTGTCGACAGTACCTCTCCGCTCCATGTACAAGTACCTCTCCGCTCAATGTACAAGTGTCGACAGTACCTCTACGCTCAATGTACAAGTGTCGACAGTACCTCTCCGCTCTCATGTACAAGTACCTCTCCGATCCATGTACAAGTACATCTCCGCTCCATGTACAAGTACATCTCCGCTCAATGTACAAGTACCTCTCCGCTCCATGTACAAGTACCTCTCCGCTCCATGTACAAGTACCTCTCCGCTCCATGTACAAGTACCTCTCCGCTCCATGTACAAGTACCTCTCCGCTCAATGTACAAGTACCTCTCCGCTCCATGTACAAGTACCTCTCCGCTCAATGTACAAGTACCTCTCCGCTCCATGTACAAGTACCTCTCCGCTCCATGTACAAGTACCTCTCCGCTCCATGTACAAGTACCTCTCCGCTCCATGTACAAGTACCTCTCCGCTCAATGTCAAGTATCGACAGTACCTCTCCGCTCCATGTACAAGTACCTCTCCGCTGAATGTACAAGTGTCGACAGTACCTCTCCGCTCCATGTACAAGTACCTCTCCGCTCAATGTACAAGTACCTCTGCGCTCAATGTACAAGTACATCTCCGCTCAATGTACAAGTACCTCTCCGCTCCATGTACAAGTACCTCTCCGCTCCATGTACAAGTACCTCTCCGCTCCATGTACAAGTACCTCTCCGCTCCATGTACAAGTACCTCTCCGCTCAATGTACAAGTACCTCTCCGCTCCATGTACAAGTACCTCTCCGCTCCATGTACAAGTACCTCTCCGCTCCATGTACAAGTACCTCTCCGCTCAATGTACAAGTACCTCTCCGCTCCATGTACAAGTACCTCTCCGCTCCATGTACAAGTACCTCTCCGCTCCATGTACAAGTACCTCTCCGCTCAATGTACAAGTACCTCTCCGCTCCCTGTACAAGTACATCTCCGCTCCATGTACAAGTACCTCTCCGCTCCATGTACAAGTACCTCTCCGCTCAATGTACAAGTGTCGACAGTACCTCTCCGCTCCATGTACAAGTACCTCTCCGCTCCATGTACAAGTACCTCTCCGCTCAATGTACAAGTGTCGACAGTACCTCTCCGCTCCATCTACAAGTACCTCTCCGCTCAATGTACAAGTACCTCTCCGCTGAATGTACAAGTACCTCTCCGCTCCATGTACAAGTACCTCTCCGCTCCATGTACAAATACCTCTCCGCTCCATGTACAAGTACCTCTCCGCTCCATGTACAAGCACCTCTCCGCTACATGTACAAGTACCTCTCCGCTCCATGTACAAGTACCTCTCCGCTCCATGTACAAGTACCTCTCCGCTCAATGTACAAGTACCTCTCCGCTCCATGTACAAATACCTCTCCGCTCCATGTACAAATACCTCTCCGCTCCATGTACAAGTACCTCTCCGCTCCATGTACCAGTACCTCTCCGCTCAATGTACAAGTACATCTCCGCTCAATGTACAAGTACATCTCCGCTCAATGTACAAGTACGTCTCCGCTCAATGTACAAGTACCTCTCCGCTCAATGTACAAGTACCTCTCCGCTCCATGTACAAGTACCTCTCCGCTCAATGTACAAGTACATCTCCGCTCCATGTACCAGTACCTCTCCGCTCAATGTACAAGTACCTCTCCGCTGAATGTACAAGTACCTCTCCGCTCCATGTACAAGTACCTCTCCGCTCCATGTACAAATACCTCTCCGCTCCATGTACAAGTACCTCTCCGCTCCATGTACAAGCACCTCTCCGCTACATGTACAAGTACCTCTCCGCTCCATGTACAAGTACCTCTCCGCTCCATGTACAAGTACCTCTCCGCTCAATGTACAAGTACCTCTCCGCTCCATGTACAAATACCTCTCCGCTCCATGTACAAATACCTCTCCGCTCCATGTACAAGTACCTCTCCGCTCCATGTACCAGTACCTCTCCGCTCAATGTACAAGTACATCTCCGCTCAATGTACAAGTACATCTCCGCTCAATGTACAAGTACGTCTCCGCTCAATGTACAAGTACCTCTCCGCTCAATGTACAAGTACCTCTCCGCTCCATGTACAAGTACCTCTCCGCTCAATGTACAAGTACATCTCCGCTCCATGTACCAGTACCTCTCCGCTCAATGTACAAGTACCTCTCCGCTCAATGTACAAGTACATCTCCGCTCCATGTACAAGTACGTCTCCGCTCAATGTATAAGTACCTCTCCGCTCCATGTACAAGTACCTCTCCGCTCCATGTACAAGTACATCTCCGCTCCATGTACAAGTACATCTCCGCTCCATGTACAAGTACCTCTCCGCTCCATGTACAAGTACCTCTCCGCTCCATGTACAAGTACATCTCCGCTCCATGTACAAGTACCTCTCCGCTCAATGTACAAGTACATCTCCGCTCCATGTACAAGTACATCTCCACTCCATGTACAAGTACCTCTCCGCTCAATGTACAAGTACATCTCCGCTCCATGTACCAGTACCTCTCCGCTCAATGTACAAGTACATCTCCACTCCATGTACAAGTACCTCTCCACTCAATGTACAAGTACATCTCCGCTCCATGTACCAGTACCTCTCCGCTCAATGTACAAGTACATCTCCACTCCATGTACAAGTACCTCTCCGCTCAATGTACAAGTACATCTCCGCTCCATGTACCAGTACCTCTCCGCTCAATGTACAAGTACATCTCCGCTCCATGTACAAGTACCTCTCCGCTCAATGTACAAGTACCTCTCCGCTCAATGTACAAGTACATCTCCGCTCCATGTACCAGTACCTCTCCGCTCAATGTACAAGTACATCTGCGCTCCATGTAGGGCTGGGTATCGTTCAAAATTTTTCGATATCGATACCGTTTCGATACTTGGATTTCGATACCGGTTCCTGAACGATACTTTTTTCGATACCAATTTTTAGAAAAATCCATTTTAACAAAAATAAAACTGCATTACACATTGAAATTATTTTACAAATCTTTAGTTTCCCCCCATCTTAAGTTTTACAGCAGAAAAAAATAAAACCTACTGTATTTAACATAACTTTAAGTTCTCTAAACGTATTGCCGTCCCTACAAAAAATATTGGAGTACTACAAAGGAAAGAAATGTAGCTAAAACAAATAAATCAGTGGAATAGTTTTCAGTGCAAAACAGAGAGTTGCAAATCAGGGTTTAATGCTCACTGATGCAACAGAACTCTATTCTTGTACAAACTGATGAGATGGCTCCACTTCATGCATGGAAGACTAGTTGAGCATTGACTAGCCTATCAATATAGCCTTATATGCCACAAAGTGAAATCGCATTTATATTCAACAAACTATCATGACATCAGCGTTTGTTAACGAGTTGCTAAAAATACATGGGCGATAACTGCCCGCTTGCACATAACGCTAATTAATTAAACATTAACGCTAGCGTTGCAGATCAGTGTGCTCACTGCTGCAACAGAACGTCATTCTTGTCAAATCTGACGAGACAGCTCAACTTCACTGACTAGCCAATCAATATAAATGAATCGCATTTACATTCAACAAACTATCATGACATCAGCGTTTGTTAACGAGTTGCTAAAAATACACAATGCCCGCTTGCGCATAACGTTACGGCGGCAATTAATTAAACGATCTAATGCTACAACTCACAGCCAGATGCATGGATTTGTCAGACTGAGGGATCTGATAACCGCTAACTTGCGGTAAGCTGAGCTGACCCACCTCTCAATTATTTCTCTTGTCTGTGGAAACCAGTCCGTGTTGTTTCTGTTTCTTTTCCTGCTTTTCATCATCTTCGCCATATGGTAATCCAGGATAGGAGTAGCTTGAGTGGCTAACTTCTTGTATACTATCCGCACCGCACGCCTGGCTCACAGTCACAACAAACACACCGGCTAAAGTGGGCGTAACGTTTCCTGCATGCCTCTACATGACAGCCAATCACCAGCCGTATTAGAGCGCGGCGTGCAAGCATGTCGCATGCTTATAGGCTCAATGACGCTGTTTTGTTTTGGTATCGAAAATTGGTATCGATTGACAAGGGAGGCTTCGATACCCCTTAGTATCGATGTTTCCATTTCGGTGCCAAGTAAGTATCGAAACTCGATACCCAGCCCTAGCTCCATGTACAAGTACCTCTCCGCTCAATGTACAAGTACCTCTCCGCTCAATGTACAAGTACCTCTCCGCTCCATGTACAAGTACCTCTCCGCTCCATGTACAAGTACCTCTCCGCTCCATGTACAAGTACCTCTCCGCTCCATGTACAAGTACATCTCTGCTCCATGTACAAGTACCTCTCCGCTCAATGTACAAGTACATCTCCGCTCCATGTACAAGTACCTCTCCGCTCCATGTACAAGTACATCTCCGCTCCATGTACAAGTACCTCTCCGCTCCATGTACAAGTACCTCTCCGCTCAATGTACAAGTACATCTCCGCTCCATGTACAAGTACCTCTCCGCTCCATGTACAAGTACATCTCCGCTCCATGTACAAGTACCTCTCCGCTCAATGTACAAGTACATCTCCGCTCCATGTACAAGTACATCTCCACTCCATGTACAAGTACCTCTCCGCTCAATGTACAAGTACATCTCCGCTCCATGTACCAGTACCTCTCCGCTCAATGTACAAGTACATCTCCACTCCATGTACAAGTACCTCTCCGCTCAATGTACAAGTACATCTCCGCTCCATGTACCAGTACCTCTCCGCTCAATGTACAAGTACATCTCCACTCCATGTACAAGTACCTCTCCGCTCAATGTACAAGTACATCTCCGCTCCATGTACCAGTACCTCTCCGCTCAATGTACAAGTACATCTCCGCTCCATGTACAAGTACCTCTCCGCTCAATGTACAAGTACCTCTCCGCTCAATGTACAAGTACATCTCCGCTCCATGTACCAGTACCTCTCCGCTCAATGTACAAGTACATCTGCGCTCCATGTAGGGCTGGGTATCGTTCAAAATTTTTCGATATCGATACCGTTTCGATACTTGGATTTCGATACCGGTTCCTGAACGATACTTTTTTCGATACCAATTTTTAGAAAAATCCATTTTAACAAAAATAAAACTGCATTACACATTGAAATTATTTTACAAATCTTTAGTTTCCCCCCATCTTAAGTTTTACAGCAGAAAAAAATAAAACCTACTGTATTTAACATAACTTTAAGTTCTCTAAACGTATTGCCGTCCCTACAAAAAATATTGGAGTACTACAAAGGAAAGAAATGTAGCTAAAACAAATAAATCAGTGGAATAGTTTTCAGTGCAAAACAGAGAGTTGCAAATCAGGGTTTAATGCTCACTGATGCAACAGAACTCTATTCTTGTACAAACTGATGAGATGGCTCCACTTCATGCATGGAAGACTAGTTGAGCATTGACTAGCCTATCAATATAGCCTTATATGCCACAAAGTGAATCGCATTTATATTCAACAAACTATCATGACATCAGCGTTTGTTAACGAGTTGCTAAAAATACATGGGCGATAACTGCCCGCTTGCACATAACGCTAATTAATTAAACATTAACGCTAGCGTTGCAGATCAGTGTGCTCACTGCTGCAACAGAACGTCATTCTTGTCAAATCTGACGAGACAGCTCAACTTCACTGACTAGCCAATCAATATAAATGAATCGCATTTACATTCAACAAACTATCATGACATCAGCGTTTGTTAACGAGTTGCTAAAAATACACAATGCCCGCTTGCGCATAACGTTACGGCGGCAATTAATTAAACGATCTAATGCTACAACTCACAGCCAGATGCATGGATTTGTCAGACTGAGGGATCTGATAACCGCTAACTTGCGGTAAGCTGAGCTGACCCACCTCTCAATTATTTCTCTTGTCTGTGGAAACCAGTCCGTGTTGTTTCTGTTTCTTTTCCTGCTTTTCATCATCTTCGCCATATGGTAATCCAGGATAGGAGTAGCTTGAGTGGCTAACTTCTTGTATACTATCCGCACCGCACGCCTGGCTCACAGTCACAACAAACACACCGGCTAAAGTGGGCGTAACGTTTCCTGCATGCCTCTACATGACAGCCAATCACCAGCCGTATTAGAGCGCGGCGTGCAAGCATGTCGCATGCTTATAGGCTCAATGACGCTGTTTTGTTTTGGTATCGAAAATTGGTATCGATTGACAAGGGAGGCTTCGATACCCCTTAGTATCGATGTTTCCATTTCGGTGCCAAGTAAGTATCGAAACTCGATACCCAGCCCTAGCTCCATGTACAAGTACCTCTCCGCTCAATGTACAAGTACCTCTCCGCTCAATGTACAAGTACCTCTCCGCTCCATGTACAAGTACCTCTCCGCTCCATGTACAAGTACCTCTCCGCTCCATGTACAAGTACCTCTCCGCTCCATGTACAAGTACATCTCTGCTCCATGTACAAGTACCTCTCCGCTCAATGTACAAGTACATCTCCGCTCCATGTACAAGTACCTCTCCGCTCCATGTACAAGTACATCTCCGCTCCATGTACAAGTACCTCTCCGCTCCATGTACAAGTACCTCTCCGCTCAATGTACAAGTACATCTCCGCTCCATGTACAAGTACATCTCTGCTCCATGTACAAGTACCTCTCCGCTCAATGTACAAGTACATCTCCGCTCCATGTACAAGTACCTCTCCGCTCCATGTACAAGTACCTCTCCGGTCCATGTACAAGTACCTCTCCGCTCCATGTACAAGTACCTCTCCGCTCCATGTACAAGTACCTCTCCGCTCAATGTCAAGTGTCGACAGTACCTCTCCGCTCCATGTACAAATACCTCTCCGCTCTCATGTACAAGTACCTCTCCGCTCCATGTACAAGTACCTCTCCGCTCAATGTCAAGTGTCGACAGTACCTCTCCGCTCCATGTACAAATACCTCTCCGCTCCATGTACAAGTACCTCTCCGCTCTCATGTACAAGTACCTCTCCGCTCCATGTACAAGTAGCTCTCCGCTCAATGTACAAGTGTCGACAGTACCTTTCCGCTCCATGTACAAATACCTCTCCGCTCTCATGTACAAGTACCTCTCCGCTCCATGTACAAGTACCTCTCCGCTCAATGTACAAATACCTCTCCGCTCCATGTATAAGTACCTCTCCGCTCTATGTACAAGTACCTCTCCGCTCCATGTACAAGTACCTCTCCGCTCAATGTACAAATACCTCTCCGCTCCATGTACAAGTAGCTCTCCGCTGAATGTACAAGTGTCGACAGTACCTCTCCGCTCAATGTACAAGTACCTCTCCGCTCAATGTACAAATACCTCTCCGCTCCATGTACAAGTACCTCTCCGCTCAATGTCAAGTATCGACAGTACCTCTCCGCTCCATGTACAAGTACCTCTCCGCTGAATGTACAAGTGTCGACAGTACCTCTCCGCTCAATGTACAAGTACCTCTCCGCTCCATGTACAAGTACCTCTCCGCTCCATGTACAAGTACCTCTCCGCTCCATGTACAAGTACCTCTCCGCTCCATGTACAAGTACATCTCTGCTCCATGTACAAGTACCTCTCCGCTCAATGTACAAGTACATCTCCGCTCCATGTACAAGTACCTCTCCGCTCCATGTACAAGTACATCTCCGCTCCATGTACAAGTACCTCTCCGCTCCATGTACAAGTACCTCTCCGCTCAATGTACAAGTACATCTCCGCTCCATGTACAAGTACATCTCTGCTCCATGTACAAGTACCTCTCCGCTCAATGTACAAGTACATCTCCGCTCCATGTACAAGTACCTCTCCGCTCCATGTACAAGTACCTCTCCGGTCCATGTACAAGTACCTCTCCGCTCCATGTACAAGTACCTCTCCGCTCCATGTACAAGTACCTCTCCGCTCAATGTCAAGTGTCGACAGTACCTCTCCGCTCCATGTACAAATACCTCTCCGCTCTCATGTACAAGTACCTCTCCGCTCCATGTACAAGTACCTCTCCGCTCAATGTCAAGTGTCGACAGTACCTCTCCGCTCCATGTACAAATACCTCTCCGCTCCATGTACAAGTACCTCTCCGCTCTCATGTACAAGTACCTCTCCGCTCCATGTACAAGTAGCTCTCCGCTCAATGTACAAGTGTCGACAGTACCTTTCCGCTCCATGTACAAATACCTCTCCGCTCTCATGTACAAGTACCTCTCCGCTCCATGTACAAGTACCTCTCCGCTCAATGTACAAATACCTCTCCGCTCCATGTATAAGTACCTCTCCGCTCTATGTACAAGTACCTCTCCGCTCCATGTACAAGTACCTCTCCGCTCAATGTACAAATACCTCTCCGCTCCATGTACAAGTAGCTCTCCGCTGAATGTACAAGTGTCGACAGTACCTCTCCGCTCAATGTACAAGTACCTCTCCGCTCAATGTACAAATACCTCTCCGCTCCATGTACAAGTACCTCTCCGCTCAATGTCAAGTATCGACAGTACCTCTCCGCTCCATGTACAAGTACCTCTCCGCTGAATGTACAAGTGTCGACAGTACCTCTCCGCTCAATGTACAAGTACCTCTCCGCTCCATGTACAAGTACCTCTCCGCTCCATGTACAAGTACCTCTCCGCTCCATGTACAAGTACCTCTCCGCTCCATGTACAAGTACATCTCTGCTCCATGTACAAGTACCTCTCCGCTCAATGTACAAGTACATCTCCGCTCCATGTACAAGTACCTCTCCGCTCCATGTACAAGTACATCTCCGCTCCATGTACAAGTACCTCTCCGCTCCATGTACAAGTACCTCTCCGCTCAATGTACAAGTACATCTCCGCTCCATGTACAAGTACATCTCTGCTCCATGTACAAGTACCTCTCCGCTCAATGTACAAGTACATCTCCGCTCCATGTACAAGTACCTCTCCGCTCCATGTACAAGTACCTCTCCGGTCCATGTACAAGTACCTCTCCGCTCCATGTACAAGTACCTCTCCGCTCCATGTACAAGTACCTCTCCGCTCAATGTCAAGTGTCGACAGTACCTCTCCGCTCCATGTACAAATACCTCTCCGCTCTCATGTACAAGTACCTCTCCGCTCCATGTACAAGTACCTCTCCGCTCAATGTCAAGTGTCGACAGTACCTCTCCGCTCCATGTACAAATACCTCTCCGCTCCATGTACAAGTACATCTCCGCTCCATGTACAAGTACCTCTCCGCTCCATGTACAAGTACCTCTCCGCTCAATGTACAAGTACATCTCCGCTCCATGTACAAGTACATCTCTGCTCCATGTACAAGTACCTCTCCGCTCAATGTACAAGTACATCTCCGCTCCATGTACAAGTACCTCTCCGCTCCATGTACAAGTACCTCTCCGGTCCATGTACAAGTACCTCTCTGCTCCATGTACAAGTACCTCTCCGCTCCATGTACAAGTACCTCTCCGCTCAATGTCAAGTGTCGACAGTACCTCTCCGCTCCATGTACAAATACCTCTCCGCTCTCATGTACAAGTACCTCTCCGCTCCATGTACAAGTACCTCTCCGCTCAATGTCAAGTGTCAACAGTACCTCTCCGCTCCATGTACAAATACCTCTCCGCTCCATGTACAAGTACCTCTCCGCTCTCATGTACAAGTACCTCTCCGCTCCATGTACAAGTAGCTCTCCGCTCAATGTACAAGTGTCGACAGTACCTTTCCGCTCCATGTACAAATACCTCTCCGCTCTCATGTACAAGTACCTCTCCGCTCCATGTACAAGTACCTCTCCGCTCAATGTACAAATACCTCTCCGCTCCATGTATAAGTACCTCTCCGCTCTATGTACAAGTACCTCTCCGCTCAATGTACAAGTACATCTCCGCTCCATGTACAAGTACCTCTCCGCTCCATGTACAAGTACATCTCCGCTCCATGTACAAGTACCTCTCCGCTCAATGTACAAGTACATCTCCGCTCCATGTACAAGTACATCTCCACTCCATGTACAAGTACCTCTCCGCTCAATGTACAAGTACATCTCCGCTCCATGTACCAGTACCTCTCCGCTCAATGTACAAGTACATCTCCACTCCATGTACAAGTACCTCTCCGCTCAATGTACAAGTACATCTCCGCTCCATGTACCAGTACCTCTCCGCTCAATGTACAAGTACATCTCCACTCCATGTACAAGTACCTCTCCGCTCAATGTACAAGTACATCTCCGCTCCATGTACCAGTACCTCTCCGCTCAATGTACAAGTACATCTCCGCTCCATGTACAAGTACCTCTCCGCTCAATGTACAAGTACCTCTCCGCTCAATGTACAAGTACATCTCCGCTCCATGTACCAGTACCTCTCCGCTCAATGTACAAGTACATCTGCGCTCCATGTAGGGCTGGGTATCGTTCAAAATTTTTCGATATCGATACCGTTTCGATACTTGGATTTCGATACCGGTTCCTGAACGATACTTTTTTCGATACCAATTTTTAGAAAAATCCATTTTAACAAAAATAAAACTGCATTACACATTGAAATTATTTTACAAATCTTTAGTTTCCCCCCATCTTAAGTTTTACAGCAGAAAAAAATAAAACCTACTGTATTTAACATAACTTTAAGTTCTCTAAACGTATTGCCGTCCCTACAAAAAATATTGGAGTACTACAAAGGAAAGAAATGTAGCTAAAACAAATAAATCAGTGGAATAGTTTTCAGTGCAAAACAGAGAGTTGCAAATCAGGGTTTAATGCTCACTGATGCAACAGAACTCTATTCTTGTACAAACTGATGAGATGGCTCCACTTCATGCATGGAAGACTAGTTGAGCATTGACTAGCCTATCAATATAGCCTTATATGCCACAAAGTGAATCGCATTTATATTCAACAAACTATCATGACATCAGCGTTTGTTAACGAGTTGCTAAAAATACATGGGCGATAACTGCCCGCTTGCACATAACGCTAATTAATTAAACATTAACGCTAGCGTTGCAGATCAGTGTGCTCACTGCTGCAACAGAACGTCATTCTTGTCAAATCTGACGAGACAGCTCAACTTCACTGACTAGCCAATCAATATAAATGAATCGCATTTACATTCAACAAACTATCATGACATCAGCGTTTGTTAACGAGTTGCTAAAAATACACAATGCCCGCTTGCGCATAACGTTACGGCGGCAATTAATTAAACGATCTAATGCTACAACTCACAGCCAGATGCATGGATTTGTCAGACTGAGGGATCTGATAACCGCTAACTTGCGGTAAGCTGAGCTGACCCACCTCTCAATTATTTCTCTTGTCTGTGGAAACCAGTCCGTGTTGTTTCTGTTTCTTTTCCTGCTTTTCATCATCTTCGCCATATGGTAATCCAGGATAGGAGTAGCTTGAGTGGCTAACTTCTTGTATACTATCCGCACCGCACGCCTGGCTCACAGTCACAACAAACACACCGGCTAAAGTGGGCGTAACGTTTCCTGCATGCCTCTACATGACAGCCAATCACCAGCCGTATTAGAGCGCGGCGTGCAAGCATGTCGCATGCTTATAGGCTCAATGACGCTGTTTTGTTTTGGTATCGAAAATTGGTATCGATTGACAAGGGAGGCTTCGATACCCCTTAGTATCGATGTTTCCATTTCGGTGCCAAGTAAGTATCGAAACTCGATACCCAGCCCTAGCTCCATGTACAAGTACCTCTCCGCTCAATGTACAAGTACCTCTCCGCTCAATGTACAAGTACCTCTCCGCTCCATGTACAAGTACCTCTCCGCTCCATGTACAAGTACCTCTCCGCTCCATGTACAAGTACCTCTCCGCTCCATGTACAAGTACATCTCTGCTCCATGTACAAGTACCTCTCCGCTCAATGTACAAGTACATCTCCGCTCCATGTACAAGTACCTCTCCGCTCCATGTACAAGTACATCTCCGCTCCATGTACAAGTACCTCTCCGCTCCATGTACAAGTACCTCTCCGCTCAATGTACAAGTACATCTCCGCTCCATGTACAAGTACATCTCTGCTCCATGTACAAGTACCTCTCCGCTCAATGTACAAGTACATCTCCGCTCCATGTACAAGTACCTCTCCGCTCCATGTACAAGTACCTCTCCGGTCCATGTACAAGTACCTCTCCGCTCCATGTACAAGTACCTCTCCGCTCCATGTACAAGTACCTCTCCGCTCAATGTCAAGTGTCGACAGTACCTCTCCGCTCCATGTACAAATACCTCTCCGCTCTCATGTACAAGTACCTCTCCGCTCCATGTACAAGTACCTCTCCGCTCAATGTCAAGTGTCGACAGTACCTCTCCGCTCCATGTACAAATACCTCTCCGCTCCATGTACAAGTACCTCTCCGCTCTCATGTACAAGTACCTCTCCGCTCCATGTACAAGTAGCTCTCCGCTCAATGTACAAGTGTCGACAGTACCTTTCCGCTCCATGTACAAATACCTCTCCGCTCTCATGTACAAGTACCTCTCCGCTCCATGTACAAGTACCTCTCCGCTCAATGTACAAATACCTCTCCGCTCCATGTATAAGTACCTCTCCGCTCTATGTACAAGTACCTCTCCGCTCCATGTACAAGTACCTCTCCGCTCAATGTACAAATACCTCTCCGCTCCATGTACAAGTAGCTCTCCGCTGAATGTACAAGTGTCGACAGTACCTCTCCGCTCAATGTACAAGTACCTCTCCGCTCAATGTACAAATACCTCTCCGCTCCATGTACAAGTACCTCTCCGCTCAATGTCAAGTATCGACAGTACCTCTCCGCTCCATGTACAAGTACCTCTCCGCTGAATGTACAAGTGTCGACAGTACCTCTCCGCTCAATGTACAAGTACCTCTCCGCTCCATGTACAAGTACCTCTCCGCTCCATGTACAAGTACCTCTCCGCTCCATGTACAAGTACCTCTCCGCTCCATGTACAAGTACATCTCTGCTCCATGTACAAGTACCTCTCCGCTCAATGTACAAGTACATCTCCGCTCCATGTACAAGTACCTCTCCGCTCCATGTACAAGTACATCTCCGCTCCATGTACAAGTACCTCTCCGCTCCATGTACAAGTACCTCTCCGCTCAATGTACAAGTACATCTCCGCTCCATGTACAAGTACATCTCTGCTCCATGTACAAGTACCTCTCCGCTCAATGTACAAGTACATCTCCGCTCCATGTACAAGTACCTCTCCGCTCCATGTACAAGTACCTCTCCGGTCCATGTACAAGTACCTCTCCGCTCCATGTACAAGTACCTCTCCGCTCCATGTACAAGTACCTCTCCGCTCAATGTCAAGTGTCGACAGTACCTCTCCGCTCCATGTACAAATACCTCTCCGCTCTCATGTACAAGTACCTCTCCGCTCCATGTACAAGTACCTCTCCGCTCAATGTCAAGTGTCGACAGTACCTCTCCGCTCCATGTACAAATACCTCTCCGCTCCATGTACAAGTACCTCTCCGCTCTCATGTACAAGTACCTCTCCGCTCCATGTACAAGTAGCTCTCCGCTCAATGTACAAGTGTCGACAGTACCTTTCCGCTCCATGTACAAATACCTCTCCGCTCTCATGTACAAGTACCTCTCCGCTCCATGTACAAGTACCTCTCCGCTCAATGTACAAATACCTCTCCGCTCCATGTATAAGTACCTCTCCGCTCTATGTACAAGTACCTCTCCGCTCCATGTACAAGTACCTCTCCGCTCAATGTACAAATACCTCTCCGCTCCATGTACAAGTAGCTCTCCGCTGAATGTACAAGTGTCGACAGTACCTCTCCGCTCAATGTACAAGTACCTCTCCGCTCAATGTACAAATACCTCTCCGCTCCATGTACAAGTACCTCTCCGCTCAATGTCAAGTATCGACAGTACCTCTCCGCTCCATGTACAAGTACCTCTCCGCTGAATGTACAAGTGTCGACAGTACCTCTCCGCTCAATGTACAAGTACCTCTCCGCTCCATGTACAAGTACCTCTCCGCTCCATGTACAAGTACCTCTCCGCTCCATGTACAAGTACCTCTCCGCTCCATGTACAAGTACATCTCTGCTCCATGTACAAGTACCTCTCCGCTCAATGTACAAGTACATCTCCGCTCCATGTACAAGTACCTCTCCGCTCCATGTACAAGTACATCTCCGCTCCATGTACAAGTACCTCTCCGCTCCATGTACAAGTACCTCTCCGCTCAATGTACAAGTACATCTCCGCTCCATGTACAAGTACATCTCTGCTCCATGTACAAGTACCTCTCCGCTCAATGTACAAGTACATCTCCGCTCCATGTACAAGTACCTCTCCGCTCCATGTACAAGTACCTCTCCGGTCCATGTACAAGTACCTCTCCGCTCCATGTACAAGTACCTCTCCGCTCCATGTACAAGTACCTCTCCGCTCAATGTCAAGTGTCGACAGTACCTCTCCGCTCCATGTACAAATACCTCTCCGCTCTCATGTACAAGTACCTCTCCGCTCCATGTACAAGTACCTCTCCGCTCAATGTCAAGTGTCGACAGTACCTCTCCGCTCCATGTACAAATACCTCTCCGCTCCATGTACAAGTACATCTCCGCTCCATGTACAAGTACCTCTCCGCTCCATGTACAAGTACCTCTCCGCTCAATGTACAAGTACATCTCCGCTCCATGTACAAGTACATCTCTGCTCCATGTACAAGTACCTCTCCGCTCAATGTACAAGTACATCTCCGCTCCATGTACAAGTACCTCTCCGCTCCATGTACAAGTACCTCTCCGGTCCATGTACAAGTACCTCTCTGCTCCATGTACAAGTACCTCTCCGCTCCATGTACAAGTACCTCTCCGCTCAATGTCAAGTGTCGACAGTACCTCTCCGCTCCATGTACAAATACCTCTCCGCTCTCATGTACAAGTACCTCTCCGCTCCATGTACAAGTACCTCTCCGCTCAATGTCAAGTGTCAACAGTACCTCTCCGCTCCATGTACAAATACCTCTCCGCTCCATGTACAAGTACCTCTCCGCTCTCATGTACAAGTACCTCTCCGCTCCATGTACAAGTAGCTCTCCGCTCAATGTACAAGTGTCGACAGTACCTTTCCGCTCCATGTACAAATACCTCTCCGCTCTCATGTACAAGTACCTCTCCGCTCCATGTACAAGTACCTCTCCGCTCAATGTACAAATACCTCTCCGCTCCATGTATAAGTACCTCTCCGCTCTATGTACAAGTACCTCTCCGCTCCATGTACAAGTACCTCTCCGCTCAATGTACAAATACCTCTCCGCTCCATGTACAAGTAGCTCTCCGCTGAATGTACAAGTGTCGACAGTACCTCTCCGCTCAATGTACAAATACCTCTCCGCTCCATGTACAAGTAGCTCTCCGCTGAATGTACAAGTGTCGACAGTACCTCTCCGCTCAATGTACAAGTACCTCTCCGCTCAATGTACAAATACCTCTCCGCTCCATGTACAAGTACCTCTCCGCTCAATGTCAAGTATCGACAGTACCTCTCCGCTCCATGTACAAGTACCTCTCCGCTGAATGTACAAGTGTCGACAGTACCTCTCCGCTCAATGTACAAGTACCTCTCCGCTCCATGTACAAGTACCTCTCCGCTCCATGTACAAGTACCTCTCCGCTCCATGTACAAGTACCTCTCCGCTCCATGTACAAGTACATCTCTGCTCCATGTACAAGTACCTCTCCGCTCAATGTACAAGTACATCTCCGCTCCATGTACAAGTACCTCTCCGCTCCATGTACAAGTACATCTCCGCTCCATGTACAAGTACCTCTCCGCTCCATGTACAAGTACCTCTCCGCTCAATGTACAAGTACATCTCCGCTCCATGTACAAGTACATCTCTGCTCCATGTACAAGTACCTCTCCGCTCAATGTACAAGTACATCTCCGCTCCATGTACAAGTACCTCTCCGCTCCATGTACAAGTACCTCTCCGGTCCATGTACAAGTACCTCTCCGCTCCATGTACAAGTACCTCTCCGCTCCATGTACAAGTACCTCTCCGCTCAATGTCAAGTGTCGACAGTACCTCTCCGCTCCATGTACAAATACCTCTCCGCTCTCATGTACAAGTACCTCTCCGCTCCATGTACAAGTACCTCTCCGCTCAATGTCAAGTGTCGACAGTACCTCTCCGCTCCATGTACAAATACCTCTCCGCTCCATGTACAAGTACATATCCGCTCCATGTACAAGTACCTCTCCGCTCCATGTACAAGTACCTCTCCGCTCAATGTACAAGTACATCTCCGCTCCATGTACAAGTACATCTCTGCTCCATGTACAAGTACCTCTCCGCTCAATGTACAAGTACATCTCCGCTCCATGTACAAGTACCTCTCCGCTCCATGTACAAGTACCTCTCCGCTCAATGTACAAGTACATCTCCGCTCCATGTACAAGTACATCTCTGCTCCATGTACAAGTACCTCTCCGCTCAATGTACAAGTACATCTCCGCTCCATGTACAAGTACCTCTCCGCTCCATGTACAAGTACCTCTCCGGTCCATGTACAAGTACCTATCCGCTCCATGTACAAGTACCTCTCCGCTCCATGTACAAGTACCTCTCCGCTCAATGTCAAGTGTCGACAGTACCTCTCCGCTCCATGTACAAATACCTCTCCGCTCTCATGTACAAGTACCTCTCCGCTCCATGTACAAGTACCTCTCCGCTCAATGTCAAGTGTCGACAGTACCTCTCCGCTCCATGTACAAATACCTCTCCGCTCCATGTACAAGTACCTCTCCGCTCTCATGTACAAGTACCTCTCCGCTCCATGTACAAGTAGCTCTCCGCTCAATGTACAAGTGTCGACAGTACCTTTCCGCTCCATGTACAAATACCTCTCCGCTCTCATGTACAAGTACCTCTCCGCTCCATGTACAAGTACCTCTCCGCTCAATGTACAAATACCTCTCCGCTCCATGTATAAGTACCTATCCGCTCTATGTACAAGTACCTCTCCGCTCCATGTACAAGTACCTCTCCGCTCAATGTACAAATACCTCTCCGCTCCATGTACAAGTAGCTCTCCGCTGAATGTACAAGTGTCGACAGTACCTCTCCGCTCAATGTACAAGTACCTCTCCGCTCAATGTACAAATACCTCTCCGCTCCATGTACAAGTACCTCTCCGCTCAATGTCAAGTATCGACAGTACCTCTCCGCTCCATGTACAAGTACCTCTCCGCTGAATGTACAAGTGTCGACAGTACCTCTCCGCTCAATGTACAAGTACCTCTCCGCTCCATGTACAAGTACCTCTCCGCTCCATGTACAAGTACCTCTCCGCTCCATGTACAAGTACCTCTCCGCTCCATGTACAAGTACATCTCTGCTCCATGTACAAGTACCTCTCCGCTCAATGTACAAGTACATCTCCGCTCCATGTACAAGTACATCTCTGCTCCATGTACAAGTACCTCTCTGCTCAATGTACAAGTACATCTCCGCTCCATGTACAAGTACCTCTCCGCTCCATGTACAAGTACCTCTCCGGTCCATGTACAAGTACCTCTCCGCTCCATGTACAAGTACCTCTCCGCTCCATGTACAAGTACCTCTCCGCTCAATGTCAAGTGTCGACAGTACCTCTCCGCTCCATGTACAAATACCTCTCCGCTCTCATGTACAAGTACCTCTCCGCTCCATGTACAAGTACCTCTCCGCTCAATGTCAAGTGTCGACAGTACCTCTCCGCTCCATGTACAAATACCTCTCCGCTCCATGTACAAGTACATCTCCGCTCCATGTACAAGTACCTCTCCGCTCCATGTACAAGTACCTCTCCGCTCAATGTACAAGTACATCTCCGCTCCATGTACAAGTACATCTCTGCTCCATGTACAAGTACCTCTCCGCTCAATGTACAAGTACATCTCCGCTCCATGTACAAGTACCTCTCCGCTCCATGTACAAGTACCTCTCCGGTCCATGTACAAGTACCTCTCCGCTCCATGTACAAGTACCTCTCCGCTCCATGTACAAGTACCTCTCCGCTCAATGTCAAGTGTCGACAGTACCTCTCCGCTCCATGTACAAATACCTCTCCGCTCTCATGTACAAGTACCTCTCCGCTCCATGTACAAGTACCTCTCCGCTCAATGTCAAGTGTCAACAGTACCTCTCCGCTCCATGTACAAATACCTCTCCGCTCCATGTACAAGTACCTCTCCGCTCTCATGTACAAGTACCTCTCCGCTCCATGTACAAGTAGCTCTCCGCTCAATGTACAAGTGTCGACAGTACCTTTCCGCTCCATGTACAAATACCTCTCCGCTCTCATGTACAAGTACCTCTCCGCTCCATGTACAAGTACCTCTCCGCTCAATGTACAAATACCTCTCCGCTCCATGTATAAGTACCTCTCCGCTCTATGTACAAGTACCTCTCCGCTCCATGTACAAGTACCTCTCCGCTCAATGTACAAATACCTCTCCGCTCCATGTACAAGTAGCTCTCCGCTGAATGTACAAGTGTCGACAGTACCTCTCCGCTCAATGTACAAATACCTCTCCGCTCCATGTACAAGTAGCTCTCCGCTGAATGTACAAGTGTCGACAGTACCTCTCCGCTCAATGTACAAGTACCTCTCCGCTCAATGTACAAATACCTCTCCGCTCCATGTACAAGTACCTCTCCGCTCAATGTCAAGTATCGACAGTACCTCTCCGCTCCATGTACAAGTACCTCTCCGCTGAATGTACAAGTGTCGACAGTACCTCTCCGCTCAATGTACAAGTACCTCTCCGCTCCATGTACAAGTACCTCTCCGCTCCATGTACAAGTACCTCTCCGCTCCATGTACAAGTACATCTCTGCTCCATGTACAAGTACCTCTCCGCTCAATGTACAAGTACATCTCCGCTCCATGTACAAGTACCTCTCCGCTCCATGTACAAGTACATCTCCGCTCCATGTACAAGTACCTCTCCGCTCCATGTACAAGTACCTCTCCGCTCAATGTACAAGTACATCTCCGCTCCATGTACAAGTACATCTCTGCTCCATGTACAAGTACATCTCCGCTCAATGTACAAGTACATCTCCGCTCCATGTACAAGTACCTCTCCGCTCCATGTACAAGTACCTCTCCGGTCCATGTACAAGTACCTCTCCGCTCCATGTACAAGTACCTCTCCGCTCCATGTACAAGTACCTCTCCGCTCAATGTCAAGTGTCGACAGTACCTCTCCGCTCCATGTACAAATACCTCTCCGCTCTCATGTACAAGTACCTCTCCGCTCCATGTACAAGTACCTCTCCGCTCAATGTCAAGTGTCGACAGTACCTCTCCGCTCCATGTACAAATACCTCTCCGCTCCATGTACAAGTACATCTCCGCTCCATGTACAAGTACCTCTCCGCTCCATGTACAAGTACCTCTCCGCTCAATGTACAAGTACATCTCCGCTCCATGTACAAGTACATCTCTGCTCCATGTACAAGTACCTCTCCGCTCAATGTACAAGTACATCTCCGCTCCATGTACAAGTACCTCTCCGCTCCATGTACAAGTACCTCTCCGGTCCATGTACAAGTACCTCTCCGCTCCATGTACAAGTACCTCTCCGCTCCATGTACAAGTACCTCTCCGCTCAATGTCAAGTGTCGACAGTACCTCTCCGCTCCATGTACAAATACCTCTCCGCTCTCATGTACAAGTACCTCTCCGCTCCATGTACAAGTACCTCTCCGCTCAATGTCAAGTGTCAACAGTACCTCTCCGCTCCATGTACAAATACCTCTCCGCTCCATGTACAAGTACCTCTCCGCTCTCATGTACAAGTACCTCTCCGCTCCATGTACAAGTAGCTCTCCGCTCAATGTACAAGTGTCGACAGTACCTTTCCGCTCCATGTACAAATACCTCTCCGCTCTCATGTACAAGTACCTCTCCGCTCCATGTACAAGTACCTCTCCGCTCAATGTACAAATACCTCTCCGCTCCATGTATAAGTACCTCTCCGCTCTATGTACAAGTACCTCTCCGCTCCATGTACAAGTACCTCTCCGCTCAATGTACAAATACCTCTCCGCTCCATGTACAAGTAGCTCTCCGCTGAATGTACAAGTGTCGACAGTACCTCTCCGCTCAATGTACAAATACCTCTCCGCTCCATGTACAAGTAGCTCTCCGCTGAATGTACAAGTGTCGACAGTACCTCTCCGCTCAATGTACAAGTACCTCTCCGCTCAATGTACAAATACCTCTCCGCTCCATGTACAAGTACCTCTCCGCTCAATGTCAAGTATCGACAGTACCTCTCCGCTCCATGTACAAGTACCTCTCCGCTGAATGTACAAGTGTCGACAGTACCTCTCCGCTCAATGTACAAGTACCTCTCCGCTCCATGTACAAGTACCTCTCCGCTCCATGTACCTCTCCGCTCCATGTACAAGTACCTCTCCGCTCCATGTACAAGTACATCTCTGCTCCATGTACAAGTACCTCTCCGCTCAATGTACAAGTACATCTCCGCTCCATGTACAAGTACCTCTCCGCTCCATGTACAAGTACATCTCCGCTCCATGTACAAGTACCTCTCCGCTCCATGTACAAGTACCTCTCCGCTCAATGTACAAGTACATCTCCGCTCCATGTACAAGTACATCTCTGCTCCATGTACAAGTACCTCTCCGCTCAATGTACAAGTACATCTCCGCTCCATGTACAAGTACCTCTCCGCTCCATGTACAAGTACCTCTCCGGTCCATGTACAAGTACCTCTCCGCTCCATGTACAAGTACCTCTCCGCTCCATGTACAAGTACCTCTCCGCTCAATGTCAAGTGTCGACAGTACCTCTCCGCTCCATGTACAAATACCTCTCCGCTCTCATGTACAAGTACCTCTCCGCTCCATGTACAAGTACCTCTCCGCTCAATGTCAAGTGTCGACAGTACCTCTCCGCTCCATGTACAAATACCTCTCCGCTCCATGTACAAGTACATCTCCGCTCCATGTACAAGTACCTCTCCGCTCCATGTACAAGTACCTCTCCGCTCAATGTACAAGTACATCTCCGCTCCATGTACAAGTACATCTCTGCTCCATGTACAAGTACCTCTCCGCTCAATGTACAAGTACATCTCCGCTCCATGTACAAGTACCTCTCCGCTCCATGTACAAGTACCTCTCCGGTCCATGTACAAGTACCTCTCCGCTCCATGTACAAGTACCTCTCCGCTCCATGTACAAGTACCTCTCCGCTCAATGTCAAGTGTCGACAGTACCTCTCCGCTCCATGTACAAATACCTCTCCGCTCTCATGTACAAGTACCTCTCCGCTCCATGTACAAGTACCTCTCCGCTCAATGTCAAGTGTCGACAGTACCTCTCCGCTCCATGTACAAATACCTCTCCGCTCCATGTACAAGTACCTCTCCGCTCTCATGTACAAGTACCTCTCCGCTCCATGTACAAGTAGCTCTCCGCTCAATGTACAAGTGTCGACAGTACCTTTCCGCTCCATGTACAAATACCTCTCCGCTCTCATGTACAAGTACCTCTCCGCTCCATGTACAAGTACCTCTCCGCTCAATGTACAAATACCTCTCCGCTCCATGTATAAGTACCTCTCCGCTCTATGTACAAGTACCTCTCCGCTCCATGTACAAGTACCTCTCCGCTCAATGTACAAATACCTCTCCGCTCCATGTACAAGTAGCTCTCCGCTGAATGTACAAGTGTCGACAGTACCTCTCCGCTCAATGTCAAGTATCGACAGTACCTCTCCGCTCCATGTACAAGTACCTCTCCGCTGAATGTACAAGTGTCGACAGTACCTCTCCGCTCAATGTACAAGTACCTCTCCGCTCCATGTACAAGTACCTCTCCGCTCCATGTACCTCTCCGCTCCATGTACAAGTACCTCTCCGCTCCATGTACAAGTACATCTCTGCTCCATGTACAAGTACCTCTCCGCTCAATGTACAAGTACATCTCCGCTCCATGTACAAGTACCTCTCCGCTCCATGTACAAGTACATCTCCGCTCCATGTACAAGTACCTCTCCGCTCCATGTACAAGTACCTCTCCGCTCAATGTACAAGTACATCTCCGCTCCATGTACAAGTACATCTCTGCTCCATGTACAAGTACCTCTCCGCTCAATGTACAAGTACATCTCCGCTCCATGTACAAGTACCTCTCCGCTCCATGTACAAGTACCTCTCCGGTCCATGTACAAGTACCTCTCCGCTCCATGTACAAGTACCTCTCCGCTCCATGTACAAGTACCTCTCCGCTCAATGTCAAGTGTCGACAGTACCTCTCCGCTCCATGTACAAATACCTCTCCGCTCTCATGTACAAGTACCTCTCCGCTCCATGTACAAGTACCTCTCCGCTCAATGTCAAGTGTCGACAGTACCTCTCCGCTCCATGTACAAATACCTCTCCGCTCCATGTACAAGTACATCTCCGCTCCATGTACAAGTACCTCTCCGCTCCATGTACAAGTACCTCTCCGCTCAATGTACAAGTACATCTCCGCTCCATGTACAAGTACATCTCTGCTCCATGTACAAGTACCTCTCCGCTCAATGTACAAGTACATCTCCGCTCCATGTACAAGTACCTCTCCGCTCCATGTACAAGTACCTCTCCGGTCCATGTACAAGTACCTCTCCGCTCCATGTACAAGTACCTCTCCGCTCCATGTACAAGTACCTCTCCGCTCAATGTCAAGTGTCGACAGTACCTCTCCGCTCCATGTACAAATACCTCTCCGCTCTCATGTACAAGTACCTCTCCGCTCCATGTACAAGTACCTCTCCGCTCAATGTCAAGTGTCGACAGTACCTCTCCGCTCCATGTACAAATACCTCTCCGCTCCATGTACAAGTACCTCTCCGCTCTCATGTACAAGTACCTCTCCGCTCCATGTACAAGTAGCTCTCCGCTCAATGTACAAGTGTCGACAGTACCTTTCCGCTCCATGTACAAATACCTCTCCGCTCTCATGTACAAGTACCTCTCCGCTCCATGTACAAGTACCTCTCCGCTCAATGTACAAATACCTCTCCGCTCCATGTATAAGTACCTCTCCGCTCTATGTACAAGTACCTCTCCGCTCCATGTACAAGTACCTCTCCGCTCAATGTACAAATACCTCTCCGCTCCATGTACAAGTAGCTCTCCGCTGAATGTACAAGTGTCGACAGTACCTCTCCGCTCAATGTACAAGTACCTCTCCGCTCAATGTACAAATACCTCTCCGCTCCATGTACAAGTACCTCTCCGCTCAATGTCAAGTATCGACAGTACCTCTCCGCTCCATGTACAAGTACCTCTCCGCTGAATGTACAAGTGTCGACAGTACCTCTCCGCTCAATGTACAAGTACCTCTCCGCTCCATGTACAAGTACCTCTCCGCTCCATGTACAAGTACCTCTCCGCTCCATGTACAAGTACCTCTCCGCTCCATGTACAAGTACATCTCTGCTCCATGTACAAGTACCTCTCCGCTCAATGTACAAGTACATCTCCGCTCCATGTACAAGTACCTCTCCGCTCCATGTACAAGTACATCTCCGCTCCATGTACAAGTACCTCTCCGCTCCATGTACAAGTACCTCTCCGCTCAATGTACAAGTACATCTCCGCTCCATGTACAAGTACATCTCTGCTCCATGTACAAGTACCTCTCCGCTCAATGTACAAGTACATCTCCGCTCCATGTACAAGTACCTCTCCGCTCCATGTACAAGTACCTCTCCGGTCCATGTACAAGTACCTCTCCGCTCCATGTACAAGTACCTCTCCGCTCCATGTACAAGTACCTCTCCGCTCAATGTCAAGTGTCGACAGTACCTCTCCGCTCCATGTACAAATACCTCTCCGCTCTCATGTACAAGTACCTCTCCGCTCCATGTACAAGTACCTCTCCGCTCAATGTCAAGTGTCGACAGTACCTCTCCGCTCCATGTACAAATACCTCTCCGCTCCATGTACAAGTACATCTCCGCTCCATGTACAAGTACCTCTCCGCTCCATGTACAAGTACCTCTCCGCTCAATGTACAAGTACATCTCCGCTCCATGTACAAGTACATATCTGCTCCATGTACAAGTACCTCTCCGCTCAATGTACAAGTACATCTCCGCTCCATGTACAAGTACCTCTCCGCTCCATGTACAAGTACCTCTCCGCTCAATGTACAAGTACATCTCCGCTCCATGTACAAGTACATCTCTGCTCCATGTACAAGTACCTCTCCGCTCAATGTACAAGTACATCTCCGCTCCATGTACAAGTACCTCTCCGCTCCATGTACAAGTACCTCTCCGGTCCATGTACAAGTACCTCTCCGCTCCATGTACAAGTACCTCTCCGCTCCATGTACAAGTACCTCTCCGCTCAATGTCAAGTGTCGACAGTACCTCTCCGCTCCATGTACAAATACCTCTCCGCTCTCATGTACAAGTACCTCTCCGCTCCATGTACAAGTACCTCTCCGCTCAATGTCAAGTGTCGACAGTACCTCTCCGCTCCATGTACAAATACCTCTCCGCTCCATGTACAAGTACCTCTCCGCTCTCATGTACAAGTACCTCTCCGCTCCATGTACAAGTAGCTCTCCGCTCAATGTACAAGTGTCGACAGTACCTTTCCGCTCCATGTACAAATACCTCTCCGCTCTCATGTACAAGTACCTCTCCGCTCCATGTACAAGTACCTCTCCGCTCAATGTACAAATACCTCTCCGCTCCATGTATAAGTACCTCTCCGCTCTATGTACAAGTACCTCTCCGCTCCATGTACAAGTACCTCTCCGCTCAATGTACAAATACCTCTCCGCTCCATGTACAAGTAGCTCTCCGCTGAATGTACAAGTGTCGACAGTACCTCTCCGCTCAATGTACAAGTACCTCTCCGCTCAATGTACAAATACCTCTCCGCTCCATGTACAAGTACCTCTCCGCTCAATGTCAAGTATCGACAGTACCTCTCCGCTCCATGTACAAGTACCTCTCCGCTGAATGTACAAGTGTCGACAGTACCTCTCCGCTCAATGTACAAGTACCTCTCCGCTCCATGTACAAGTACCTCTCCGCTCCATGTACAAGTACCTCTCCGCTCCATGTACAAGTACCTCTCCGCTCCATGTACAAGTACATCTCTGCTCCATGTACAAGTACCTCTCCGCTCAATGTACAAGTACATCTCCGCTCCATGTACAAGTACCTCTCCGCTCCATGTACAAGTACATCTCCGCTCCATGTACAAGTACCTCTCCGCTCCATGTACAAGTACCTCTCCGCTCAATGTACAAGTACATCTCCGCTCCATGTACAAGTACATCTCTGCTCCATGTACAAGTACCTCTCCGCTCAATGTACAAGTACATCTCCGCTCCATGTACAAGTACCTCTCCGCTCCATGTACAAGTACCTCTCCGGTCCATGTACAAGTACCTCTCCGCTCCATGTACAAGTACCTCTCCGCTCCATGTACAAGTACCTCTCCGCTCAATGTCAAGTGTCGACAGTACCTCTCCGCTCCATGTACAAATACCTCTCCGCTCTCATGTACAAGTACCTCTCCGCTCCATGTACAAGTACCTCTCCGCTCAATGTCAAGTGTCGACAGTACCTCTCCGCTCCATGTACAAATACCTCTCCGCTCCATGTACAAGTACATCTCCGCTCCATGTACAAGTACCTCTCCGCTCCATGTACAAGTACCTCTCCGCTCAATGTACAAGTACATCTCCGCTCCATGTACAAGTACATCTCTGCTCCATGTACAAGTACCTCTCCGCTCAATGTACAAGTACATCTCCGCTCCATGTACAAGTACCTCTCCGCTCCATGTACAAGTACCTCTCCGGTCCATGTACAAGTACCTCTCCGCTCCATGTACAAATACCTCTCCGCTCCATGTACAAGTAGCTCTCCGCTGAATGTACAAGTGTCGACAGTACCTCTCCGCTCAATGTACAAGTACCTCTCCGCTCAATGTACAAATACCTCTCCGCTCCATGTACAAGTACCTCTCCGCTCAATGTCAAGTATCGACAGTACCTCTCCGCTCCATGTACAAGTACCTCTCCGCTGAATGTACAAGTGTCGACAGTACCTCTCCGCTCAATGTACAAGTACCTCTCCGCTCCATGTACAAGTACCTCTCCGCTCCATGTACAAGTACCTCTCCGCTCCATGTACAAGTACCTCTCCGCTCCATGTACAAGTACATCTCTGCTCCATGTACAAGTACCTCTCCGCTCAATGTACAAGTACATCTCCGCTCCATGTACAAGTACCTCTCCGCTCCATGTACAAGTACATCTCCGCTCCATGTACAAGTACCTCTCCGCTCCATGTACAAGTACCTCTCCGCTCAATGTACAAGTACATCTCCGCTCCATGTACAAGTACATCTCTGCTCCATGTACAAGTACCTCTCCGCTCAATGTACAAGTACATCTCCGCTCCATGTACAAGTACCTCTCCGCTCCATGTACAAGTACCTCTCCGGTCCATGTACAAGTACCTCTCCGCTCCATGTACAAGTACCTCTCCGCTCCATGTACAAGTACCTCTCCGCTCAATGTCAAGTGTCGACAGTACCTCTCCGCTCCATGTACAAATACCTCTCCGCTCTCATGTACAAGTACCTCTCCGCTCCATGTACAAGTACCTCTCCGCTCAATGTCAAGTGTCGACAGTACCTCTCCGCTCCATGTACAAATACCTCTCCGCTCCATGTACAAGTACATCTCCGCTCCATGTACAAGTACCTCTCCGCTCCATGTACAAGTACCTCTCCGCTCAATGTACAAGTACATCTCCGCTCCATGTACAAGTACATCTCTGCTCCATGTACAAGTACCTCTCCGCTCAATGTACAAGTACATCTCCGCTCCATGTACAAGTACCTCTCCGCTCCATGTACAAGTACCTCTCCGGTCCATGTACAAGTACCTCTCCGCTCCATGTACAAGTACCTCTCCGCTCCATGTACAAGTACCTCTCCGCTCAATGTCAAGTGTCGACAGTACCTCTCCGCTCCATGTACAAATACCTCTCCGCTCTCATGTACAAGTACCTCTCCGCTCCATGTACAAGTACCTCTCCGCTCAATGTCAAGTGTCAACAGTACCTCTCCGCTCCATGTACAAATACCTCTCCGCTCCATGTACAAGTACCTCTCCGCTCTCATGTACAAGTACCTCTCCGCTCCATGTACAAGTAGCTCTCCGCTCAATGTACAAGTGTCGACAGTACCTTTCCGCTCCATGTACAAATACCTCTCCGCTCTCATGTACAAGTACCTCTCCGCTCCATGTACAAGTACCTCTCCGCTCAATGTACAAATACCTCTCCGCTCCATGTATAAGTACCTCTCCGCTCTATGTACAAGTACCTCTCCGCTCCATGTACAAGTACCTCTCCGCTCAATGTACAAATACCTCTCCGCTCCATGTATAAGTACCTCTCCGCTCTATGTACAAGTACCTCTCCGCTCCATGTACAAGTACCTCTCCGCTCAATGTACAAATACCTCTCCGCTCCATGTACAAGTAGCTCTCCGCTGAATGTACAAGTGTCGACAGTACCTCTCCGCTCAATGTACAAATACCTCTCCGCTCCATGTACAAGTAGCTCTCCGCTGAATGTACAAGTGTCGACAGTACCTCTCCGCTCAATGTACAAGTACCTCTCCGCTCAATGTACAAATACCTCTCCGCTCCATGTACAAGTACCTCTCCGCTCAATGTCAAGTATCGACAGTACCTCTCCGCTCCATGTACAAGTACCTCTCCGCTGAATGTACAAGTGTCGACAGTACCTCTCCGCTCAATGTACAAGTACCTCTCCGCTCCATGTACAAGTACCTCTCCGCTCCATGTACAAGTACCTCTCCGCTCCATGTACAAGTACATCTCTGCTCCATGTACAAGTACCTCTCCGCTCAATGTACAAGTACATCTCCGCTCCATGTACAAGTACCTCTCCGCTCCATGTACAAGTACATCTCCGCTCCATGTACAAGTACCTCTCCGCTCCATGTACAAGTACCTCTCCGCTCAATGTACAAGTACATCTCCGCTCCATGTACAAGTACATCTCTGCTCCATGTACAAGTACCTCTCCGCTCAATGTACAAGTACATCTCCGCTCCATGTACAAGTACCTCTCCGCTCCATGTACAAGTACCTCTCCGGTCCATGTACAAGTACCTCTCCGCTCCATGTACAAGTACCTCTCCGCTCCATGTACAAGTACCTCTCCGCTCAATGTCAAGTGTCGACAGTACCTCTCCGCTCCATGTACAAATACCTCTCCGCTCTCATGTACAAGTACCTCTCCGCTCCATGTACAAGTACCTCTCCGCTCAATGTCAAGTGTCGACAGTACCTCTCCGCTCCATGTACAAATACCTCTCCGCTCCATGTACAAGTACATCTCCGCTCCATGTACAAGTACCTCTCCGCTCCATGTACAAGTACCTCTCCGCTCAATGTACAAGTACATCTCCGCTCCATGTACAAGTACATCTCTGCTCCATGTACAAGTACCTCTCCGCTCAATGTACAAGTACATCTCCGCTCCATGTACAAGTACCTCTCCGCTCCATGTACAAGTACCTCTCCGGTCCATGTACAAGTACCTCTCCGCTCCATGTACAAGTACCTCTCCGCTCCATGTACAAGTACCTCTCCGCTCAATGTCAAGTGTCGACAGTACCTCTCCGCTCCATGTACAAATACCTCTCCGCTCTCATGTACAAGTACCTCTCCGCTCCATGTACAAGTACCTCTCCGCTCAATGTCAAGTGTCAACAGTACCTCTCCGCTCCATGTACAAATACCTCTCCGCTCCATGTACAAGTACCTCTCCGCTCAATGTCAAGTGTCGACAGTACCTCTCCGCTCCATGTACAAATACCTCTCCGCTCCATGTACAAGTACATCTCCGCTCCATGTACAAGTACCTCTCCGCTCCATGTACAAGTACCTCTCCGCTCAATGTACAAGTACATCTCCGCTCCATGTACAAGTACATCTCTGCTCCATGTACAAGTACCTCTCCGCTCAATGTACAAGTACATCTCCGCTCCATGTACAAGTACCTCTCCGCTCCATGTACAAGTACCTCTCCGGTCCATGTACAAGTACCTCTCCGCTCCATGTACAAGTACCTCTCCGCTCCATGTACAAGTACCTCTCCGCTCAATGTCAAGTGTCGACAGTACCTCTCCGCTCCATGTACAAATACCTCTCCGCTCTCATGTACAAGTACCTCTCCGCTCCATGTACAAGTACCTCTCCGCTCAATGTCAAGTGTCGACAGTACCTCTCCGCTCCATGTACAAATACCTCTCCGCTCCATGTACAAGTACCTCTCCGCTCTCATGTACAAGTACCTCTCCGCTCCATGTACAAGTAGCTCTCCGCTCAATGTACAAGTGTCGACAGTACCTTTCCGCTCCATGTACAAATACCTCTCCGCTCTCATGTACAAGTACCTCTCCGCTCCATGTACAAGTACCTCTCCGCTCAATGTACAAATACCTCTCCGCTCCATGTATAAGTACCTCTCCGCTCTATGTACAAGTACCTCTCCGCTCCATGTACAAGTACCTCTCCGCTCAATGTACAAATACCTCTCCGCTCCATGTACAAGTAGCTCTCCGCTGAATGTACAAGTGTCGACAGTACCTCTCCGCTCAATGTACAAGTACCTCTCCGCTCAATGTACAAATACCTCTCCGCTCCATGTACAAGTACCTCTCCGCTCAATGTCAAGTATCGACAGTACCTCTCCGCTCCATGTACAAGTACCTCTCCGCTGAATGTACAAGTGTCGACAGTACCTCTCCGCTCAATGTACAAGTACCTCTCCGCTCCATGTACAAGTACCTCTCCGCTCCATGTACAAGTACCTCTCCGCTCCATGTACAAGTACCTCTCCGCTCCATGTACAAGTACATCTCTGCTCCATGTACAAGTACCTCTCCGCTCAATGTACAAGTACATCTCCGCTCCATGTACAAGTACCTCTCCGCTCCATGTACAAGTACATCTCCGCTCCATGTACAAGTACCTCTCCGCTCCATGTACAAGTACCTCTCCGCTCAATGTACAAGTACATCTCCGCTCCATGTACAAGTACATCTCTGCTCCATGTACAAGTACCTCTCCGCTCAATGTACAAGTACATCTCCGCTCCATGTACAAGTACCTCTCCGCTCCATGTACAAGTACCTCTCCGGTCCATGTACAAGTACCTCTCCGCTCCATGTACAAGTACCTCTCCGCTCCATGTACAAGTACCTCTCCGCTCAATGTCAAGTGTCGACAGTACCTCTCCGCTCCATGTACAAATACCTCTCCGCTCTCATGTACAAGTACCTCTCCGCTCCATGTACAAGTACCTCTCCGCTCAATGTCAAGTGTCGACAGTACCTCTCCGCTCCATGTACAAATACCTCTCCGCTCCATGTACAAGTACATCTCCGCTCCATGTACAAGTACCTCTCCGCTCCATGTACAAGTACCTCTCCGCTCAATGTACAAGTACATCTCCGCTCCATGTACAAGTACATATCTGCTCCATGTACAAGTACCTCTCCGCTCAATGTACAAGTACATCTCCGCTCCATGTACAAGTACCTCTCCGCTCCATGTACAAGTACCTCTCCGCTCAATGTACAAGTACATCTCCGCTCCATGTACAAGTACATCTCTGCTCCATGTACAAGTACCTCTCCGCTCAATGTACAAGTACATCTCCGCTCCATGTACAAGTACCTCTCCGCTCCATGTACAAGTACCTCTCCGGTCCATGTACAAGTACCTCTCCGCTCCATGTACAAGTACCTCTCCGCTCCATGTACAAGTACCTCTCCGCTCAATGTCAAGTGTCGACAGTACCTCTCCGCTCCATGTACAAATACCTCTCCGCTCTCATGTACAAGTACCTCTCCGCTCCATGTACAAGTACCTCTCCGCTCAATGTCAAGTGTCGACAGTACCTCTCCGCTCCATGTACAAATACCTCTCCGCTCCATGTACAAGTACCTCTCCGCTCTCATGTACAAGTACCTCTCCGCTCCATGTACAAGTAGCTCTCCGCTCAATGTACAAGTGTCGACAGTACCTTTCCGCTCCATGTACAAATACCTCTCCGCTCTCATGTACAAGTACCTCTCCGCTCCATGTACAAGTACCTCTCCGCTCAATGTACAAATACCTCTCCGCTCCATGTATAAGTACCTCTCCGCTCTATGTACAAGTACCTCTCCGCTCCATGTACAAGTACCTCTCCGCTCAATGTACAAATACCTCTCCGCTCCATGTACAAGTAGCTCTCCGCTGAATGTACAAGTGTCGACAGTACCTCTCCGCTCAATGTACAAGTACCTCTCCGCTCAATGTACAAATACCTCTCCGCTCCATGTACAAGTACCTCTCCGCTCAATGTCAAGTATCGACAGTACCTCTCCGCTCCATGTACAAGTACCTCTCCGCTGAATGTACAAGTGTCGACAGTACCTCTCCGCTCAATGTACAAGTACCTCTCCGCTCCATGTACAAGTACCTCTCCGCTCCATGTACAAGTACCTCTCCGCTCCATGTACAAGTACCTCTCCGCTCCATGTACAAGTACATCTCTGCTCCATGTACAAGTACCTCTCCGCTCAATGTACAAGTACATCTCCGCTCCATGTACAAGTACCTCTCCGCTCCATGTACAAGTACATCTCCGCTCCATGTACAAGTACCTCTCCGCTCCATGTACAAGTACCTCTCCGCTCAATGTACAAGTACATCTCCGCTCCATGTACAAGTACATCTCTGCTCCATGTACAAGTACCTCTCCGCTCAATGTACAAGTACATCTCCGCTCCATGTACAAGTACCTCTCCGCTCCATGTACAAGTACCTCTCCGGTCCATGTACAAGTACCTCTCCGCTCCATGTACAAGTACCTCTCCGCTCCATGTACAAGTACCTCTCCGCTCAATGTCAAGTGTCGACAGTACCTCTCCGCTCCATGTACAAATACCTCTCCGCTCTCATGTACAAGTACCTCTCCGCTCCATGTACAAGTACCTCTCCGCTCAATGTCAAGTGTCGACAGTACCTCTCCGCTCCATGTACAAATACCTCTCCGCTCCATGTACAAGTACATCTCCGCTCCATGTACAAGTACCTCTCCGCTCCATGTACAAGTACCTCTCCGCTCAATGTACAAGTACATCTCCGCTCCATGTACAAGTACATCTCTGCTCCATGTACAAGTACCTCTCCGCTCAATGTACAAGTACATCTCCGCTCCATGTACAAGTACCTCTCCGCTCCATGTACAAGTACCTCTCCGGTCCATGTACAAGTACCTCTCCGCTCCATGTACAAATACCTCTCCGCTCCATGTACAAGTAGCTCTCCGCTGAATGTACAAGTGTCGACAGTACCTCTCCGCTCAATGTACAAGTACCTCTCCGCTCAATGTACAAATACCTCTCCGCTCCATGTACAAGTACCTCTCCGCTCAATGTCAAGTATCGACAGTACCTCTCCGCTCCATGTACAAGTACCTCTCCGCTGAATGTACAAGTGTCGACAGTACCTCTCCGCTCAATGTACAAGTACCTCTCCGCTCCATGTACAAGTACCTCTCCGCTCCATGTACAAGTACCTCTCCGCTCCATGTACAAGTACCTCTCCGCTCCATGTACAAGTACATCTCTGCTCCATGTACAAGTACCTCTCCGCTCAATGTACAAGTACATCTCCGCTCCATGTACAAGTACCTCTCCGCTCCATGTACAAGTACATCTCCGCTCCATGTACAAGTACCTCTCCGCTCCATGTACAAGTACCTCTCCGCTCAATGTACAAGTACATCTCCGCTCCATGTACAAGTACATCTCTGCTCCATGTACAAGTACCTCTCCGCTCAATGTACAAGTACATCTCCGCTCCATGTACAAGTACCTCTCCGCTCCATGTACAAGTACCTCTCCGGTCCATGTACAAGTACCTCTCCGCTCCATGTACAAGTACCTCTCCGCTCCATGTACAAGTACCTCTCCGCTCAATGTCAAGTGTCGACAGTACCTCTCCGCTCCATGTACAAATACCTCTCCGCTCTCATGTACAAGTACCTCTCCGCTCCATGTACAAGTACCTCTCCGCTCAATGTCAAGTGTCGACAGTACCTCTCCGCTCCATGTACAAATACCTCTCCGCTCCATGTACAAGTACATCTCCGCTCCATGTACAAGTACCTCTCCGCTCCATGTACAAGTACCTCTCCGCTCAATGTACAAGTACATCTCCGCTCCATGTACAAGTACATCTCTGCTCCATGTACAAGTACCTCTCCGCTCAATGTACAAGTACATCTCCGCTCCATGTACAAGTACCTCTCCGCTCCATGTACAAGTACCTCTCCGGTCCATGTACAAGTACCTCTCCGCTCCATGTACAAGTACCTCTCCGCTCCATGTACAAGTACCTCTCCGCTCAATGTCAAGTGTCGACAGTACCTCTCCGCTCCATGTACAAATACCTCTCCGCTCTCATGTACAAGTACCTCTCCGCTCCATGTACAAGTACCTCTCCGCTCAATGTCAAGTGTCAACAGTACCTCTCCGCTCCATGTACAAATACCTCTCCGCTCCATGTACAAGTACCTCTCCGCTCTCATGTACAAGTACCTCTCCGCTCCATGTACAAGTAGCTCTCCGCTCAATGTACAAGTGTCGACAGTACCTTTCCGCTCCATGTACAAATACCTCTCCGCTCTCATGTACAAGTACCTCTCCGCTCCATGTACAAGTACCTCTCCGCTCAATGTACAAATACCTCTCCGCTCCATGTATAAGTACCTCTCCGCTCTATGTACAAGTACCTCTCCGCTCCATGTACAAGTACCTCTCCGCTCAATGTACAAATACCTCTCCGCTCCATGTATAAGTACCTCTCCGCTCTATGTACAAGTACCTCTCCGCTCCATGTACAAGTACCTCTCCGCTCAATGTACAAATACCTCTCCGCTCCATGTACAAGTAGCTCTCCGCTGAATGTACAAGTGTCGACAGTACCTCTCCGCTCAATGTACAAATACCTCTCCGCTCCATGTACAAGTAGCTCTCCGCTGAATGTACAAGTGTCGACAGTACCTCTCCGCTCAATGTACAAGTACCTCTCCGCTCAATGTACAAATACCTCTCCGCTCCATGTACAAGTACCTCTCCGCTCAATGTCAAGTATCGACAGTACCTCTCCGCTCCATGTACAAGTACCTCTCCGCTGAATGTACAAGTGTCGACAGTACCTCTCCGCTCAATGTACAAGTACCTCTCCGCTCCATGTACAAGTACCTCTCCGCTCCATGTACAAGTACCTCTCCGCTCCATGTACAAGTACATCTCTGCTCCATGTACAAGTACCTCTCCGCTCAATGTACAAGTACATCTCCGCTCCATGTACAAGTACCTCTCCGCTCCATGTACAAGTACATCTCCGCTCCATGTACAAGTACCTCTCCGCTCCATGTACAAGTACCTCTCCGCTCAATGTACAAGTACATCTCCGCTCCATGTACAAGTACATCTCTGCTCCATGTACAAGTACCTCTCCGCTCAATGTACAAGTACATCTCCGCTCCATGTACAAGTACCTCTCCGCTCCATGTACAAGTACCTCTCCGGTCCATGTACAAGTACCTCTCCGCTCCATGTACAAGTACCTCTCCGCTCCATGTACAAGTACCTCTCCGCTCAATGTCAAGTGTCGACAGTACCTCTCCGCTCCATGTACAAATACCTCTCCGCTCTCATGTACAAGTACCTCTCCGCTCCATGTACAAGTACCTCTCCGCTCAATGTCAAGTGTCGACAGTACCTCTCCGCTCCATGTACAAATACCTCTCCGCTCCATGTACAAGTACATCTCCGCTCCATGTACAAGTACCTCTCCGCTCCATGTACAAGTACCTCTCCGCTCAATGTACAAGTACATCTCCGCTCCATGTACAAGTACATCTCTGCTCCATGTACAAGTACCTCTCCGCTCAATGTACAAGTACATCTCCGCTCCATGTACAAGTACCTCTCCGCTCCATGTACAAGTACCTCTCCGGTCCATGTACAAGTACCTCTCCGCTCCATGTACAAGTACCTCTCCGCTCCATGTACAAGTACCTCTCCGCTCAATGTCAAGTGTCGACAGTACCTCTCCGCTCCATGTACAAATACCTCTCCGCTCTCATGTACAAGTACCTCTCCGCTCCATGTACAAGTACCTCTCCGCTCAATGTCAAGTGTCAACAGTACCTCTCCGCTCCATGTACAAATACCTCTCCGCTCCATGTACAAGTACCTCTCCGCTCTCATGTACAAGTACCTCTCCGCTCCATGTACAAGTAGCTCTCCGCTCAATGTACAAGTGTCGACAGTACCTTTCCGCTCCATGTACAAATACCTCTCCGCTCTCATGTACAAGTACCTCTCCGCTCCATGTACAAGTACCTCTCCGCTCAATGTACAAATACCTCTCCGCTCCATGTATAAGTACCTCTCCGCTCTATGTACAAGTACCTCTCCGCTCCATGTACAAGTACCTCTCCGCTCAATGTACAAATACCTCTCCGCTCCATGTACAAGTAGCTCTCCGCTGAATGTACAAGTGTCGACAGTACCTCTCCGCTCAATGTACAAATACCTCTCCGCTCCATGTACAAGTAGCTCTCCGCTGAATGTACAAGTGTCGACAGTACCTCTCCGCTCAATGTACAAGTACCTCTCCGCTCAATGTACAAATACCTCTCCGCTCCATGTACAAGTACCTCTCCGCTCAATGTCAAGTATCGACAGTACCTCTCCGCTCCATGTACAAGTACCTCTCCGCTGAATGTACAAGTGTCGACAGTACCTCTCCGCTCAATGTACAAGTACCTCTCCGCTCCATGTACAAGTACCTCTCCGCTCCATGTACAAGTACCTCTCCGCTCCATGTACAAGTACATCTCTGCTCCATGTACAAGTACCTCTCCGCTCAATGTACAAGTACATCTCCGCTCCATGTACAAGTACCTCTCCGCTCCATGTACAAGTACATCTCCGCTCCATGTACAAGTACCTCTCCGCTCCATGTACAAGTACCTCTCCGCTCAATGTACAAGTACATCTCCGCTCCATGTACAAGTACATCTCTGCTCCATGTACAAGTACCTCTCCGCTCAATGTACAAGTACATCTCCGCTCCATGTACAAGTACCTCTCCGCTCCATGTACAAGTACCTCTCCGGTCCATGTACAAGTACCTCTCCGCTCCATGTACAAGTACCTCTCCGCTCCATGTACAAGTACCTCTCCGCTCAATGTCAAGTGTCGACAGTACCTCTCCGCTCCATGTACAAATACCTCTCCGCTCTCATGTACAAGTACCTCTCCGCTCCATGTACAAGTACCTCTCCGCTCAATGTCAAGTGTCGACAGTACCTCTCCGCTCCATGTACAAATACCTCTCCGCTCCATGTACAAGTACATCTCCGCTCCATGTACAAGTACCTCTCCGCTCCATGTACAAGTACCTCTCCGCTCAATGTACAAGTACATCTCCGCTCCATGTACAAGTACATCTCTGCTCCATGTACAAGTACCTCTCCGCTCAATGTACAAGTACATCTCCGCTCCATGTACAAGTACCTCTCCGCTCCATGTACAAGTACCTCTCCGGTCCATGTACAAGTACCTCTCCGCTCCATGTACAAGTACCTCTCCGCTCCATGTACAAGTACCTCTCCGCTCAATGTCAAGTGTCGACAGTACCTCTCCGCTCCATGTACAAATACCTCTCCGCTCTCATGTACAAGTACCTCTCCGCTCCATGTACAAGTACCTCTCCGCTCAATGTCAAGTGTCAACAGTACCTCTCCGCTCCATGTACAAATACCTCTCCGCTCCATGTACAAGTACCTCTCCGCTCTCATGTACAAGTACCTCTCCGCTCCATGTACAAGTAGCTCTCCGCTCAATGTACAAGTGTCGACAGTACCTTTCCGCTCCATGTACAAATACCTCTCCGCTCTCATGTACAAGTACCTCTCCGCTCCATGTACAAGTACCTCTCCGCTCAATGTACAAATACCTCTCCGCTCCATGTATAAGTACCTCTCCGCTCTATGTACAAGTACCTCTCCGCTCCATGTACAAGTACCTCTCCGCTCAATGTACAAATACCTCTCCGCTCCATGTACAAGTAGCTCTCCGCTGAATGTACAAGTGTCGACAGTACCTCTCCGCTCAATGTACAAATACCTCTCCGCTCCATGTACAAGTAGCTCTCCGCTGAATGTACAAGTGTCGACAGTACCTCTCCGCTCAATGTACAAGTACCTCTCCGCTCAATGTACAAATACCTCTCCGCTCCATGTACAAGTACCTCTCCGCTCAATGTCAAGTATCGACAGTACCTCTCCGCTCCATGTACAAGTACCTCTCCGCTGAATGTACAAGTGTCGACAGTACCTCTCCGCTCAATGTACAAGTACCTCTCCGCTCCATGTACAAGTACCTCTCCGCTCCATGTACCTCTCCGCTCCATGTACAAGTACCTCTCCGCTCCATGTACAAGTACATCTCTGCTCCATGTACAAGTACCTCTCCGCTCAATGTACAAGTACATCTCCGCTCCATGTACAAGTACCTCTCCGCTCCATGTACAAGTACATCTCCGCTCCATGTACAAGTACCTCTCCGCTCCATGTACAAGTACCTCTCCGCTCAATGTACAAGTACATCTCCGCTCCATGTACAAGTACATCTCTGCTCCATGTACAAGTACCTCTCCGCTCAATGTACAAGTACATCTCCGCTCCATGTACAAGTACCTCTCCGCTCCATGTACAAGTACCTCTCCGGTCCATGTACAAGTACCTCTCCGCTCCATGTACAAGTACCTCTCCGCTCCATGTACAAGTACCTCTCCGCTCAATGTCAAGTGTCGACAGTACCTCTCCGCTCCATGTACAAATACCTCTCCGCTCTCATGTACAAGTACCTCTCCGCTCCATGTACAAGTACCTCTCCGCTCAATGTCAAGTGTCGACAGTACCTCTCCGCTCCATGTACAAATACCTCTCCGCTCCATGTACAAGTACATCTCCGCTCCATGTACAAGTACCTCTCCGCTCCATGTACAAGTACCTCTCCGCTCAATGTACAAGTACATCTCCGCTCCATGTACAAGTACATCTCTGCTCCATGTACAAGTACCTCTCCGCTCAATGTACAAGTACATCTCCGCTCCATGTACAAGTACCTCTCCGCTCCATGTACAAGTACCTCTCCGGTCCATGTACAAGTACCTCTCCGCTCCATGTACAAGTACCTCTCCGCTCCATGTACAAGTACCTCTCCGCTCAATGTCAAGTGTCGACAGTACCTCTCCGCTCCATGTACAAATACCTCTCCGCTCTCATGTACAAGTACCTCTCCGCTCCATGTACAAGTACCTCTCCGCTCAATGTCAAGTGTCGACAGTACCTCTCCGCTCCATGTACAAATACCTCTCCGCTCCATGTACAAGTACCTCTCCGCTCTCATGTACAAGTACCTCTCCGCTCCATGTACAAGTAGCTCTCCGCTCAATGTACAAGTGTCGACAGTACCTTTCCGCTCCATGTACAAATACCTCTCCGCTCTCATGTACAAGTACCTCTCCGCTCCATGTACAAGTACCTCTCCGCTCAATGTACAAATACCTCTCCGCTCCATGTATAAGTACCTCTCCGCTCTATGTACAAGTACCTCTCCGCTCCATGTACAAGTACCTCTCCGCTCAATGTACAAATACCTCTCCGCTCCATGTACAAGTAGCTCTCCGCTGAATGTACAAGTGTCGACAGTACCTCTCCGCTCAATGTACAAGTACCTCTCCGCTCAATGTACAAATACCTCTCCGCTCCATGTACAAGTACCTCTCCGCTCAATGTCAAGTATCGACAGTACCTCTCCGCTCCATGTACAAGTACCTCTCCGCTGAATGTACAAGTGTCGACAGTACCTCTCCGCTCAATGTACAAGTACCTCTCCGCTCCATGTACAAGTACCTCTCCGCTCTCATGTACAAGTACCTCTCCGCTCCATGTACAAGTACCTCTCCGCTCAATGTACAAGTACCTCTGCGCTCCATGTACAAGTACCTCTCCGCTCAATGTACAAGTACCTCTCCGCTCAATGTACAAGTGTCGACAGTACCTCTCCGCTCCATGTACAAGTACCTCTCCGCTCAATGTACAAGTGTCGACAGTACCTCTACGCTCAATGTACAAGTGTCGACAGTACCTCTCCGCTCTCATGTACAAGTACCTCTCCGATCCATGTACAAGTACATCTCCGCTCCATGTACAAGTACATCTCCGCTCAATGTACAAGTACCTCTCCGCTCCATGTACAAGTACCTCTCCGCTCCATGTACAAGTACCTCTCCGCTCCATGTACAAGTACCTCTCCGCTCCATGTACAAGTACCTCTCCGCTCAATGTACAAGTACCTCTCCGCTCCATGTACAAGTACATCTCCGCTCAATGTACAAGTACCTCTCCGCTCCATGTACAAGTACCTCTCCGCTCCATGTACAAGTACCTCTCCGCTCCATGTACAAGTACCTCTCCGCTCCATGTACAAGTACATCTCTGCTCCATGTACAAGTACCTCTCCGCTCAATGTACAAGTACATCTCCGCTCCATGTACAAGTACCTCTCCGCTCCATGTACAAGTACATCTCCGCTCCATGTACAAGTACCTCTCCGCTCCATGTACAAGTACCTCTCCGCTCAATGTACAAGTACATCTCCGCTCCATGTACAAGTACATCTCTGCTCCATGTACAAGTACCTCTCCGCTCAATGTACAAGTACATCTCCGCTCCATGTACAAGTACCTCTCCGCTCCATGTACAAGTACCTCTCCGGTCCATGTACAAGTACCTCTCCGCTCCATGTACAAGTACCTCTCCGCTCCATGTACAAGTACCTCTCCGCTCAATGTCAAGTGTCGACAGTACCTCTCCGCTCCATGTACAAATACCTCTCCGCTCTCATGTACAAGTACCTCTCCGCTCCATGTACAAGTACCTCTCCGCTCAATGTCAAGTGTCGACAGTACCTCTCCGCTCCATGTACAAGTACCTCTCCGCTCTCATGTACAAGTACCTCTCCGCTCCATGTACAAGTAGCTCTCCGCTCAATGTACAAGTGTCGACAGTACCTTTCCGCTCCATGTACAAATACCTCTCCGCTCTCATGTACAAGTACCTCTCCGCTCCATGTACAAGTACCTCTCCGCTCAATGTACAAATACCTCTCCGCTCCATGTATAAGTACCTCTCCGCTCTATGTACAAGTACCTCTCCGCTCCATGTACAAGTACCTCTCCGCTCAATGTACAAATACCTCTCCGCTCCATGTACAAGTAGCTCTCCGCTGAATGTACAAGTGTCGACAGTACCTCTCCGCTCAATGTACAAATACCTCTCCGCTCCATGTACAAGTAGCTCTCCGCTGAATGTACAAGTGTCGACAGTACCTCTCCGCTCAATGTACAAGTACCTCTCCGCTCAATGTACAAATACCTCTCCGCTCCATGTACAAGTACCTCTCCGCTCAATGTCAAGTATCGACAGTACCTCTCCGCTCCATGTACAAGTACCTCTCCGCTCAATGTCAAGTGTCGACAGTACCTCTCCGCTCCATGTACAAATACCTCTCCGCTCTCATGTACAAGTACCTCTCCGCTCCATGTACAAGTACCTCTCCGCTCAATGTCAAGTGTCGACAGTACCTCTCCGCTCCATGTACAAATACCTCTCCGCTCTCATGTACAAGTACCTCTCCGCTCCATGTACAAGTACCTCTCCGCTCAATGTCAAGTGTCGACAGTACCTCTCCGCTCCATGTACAAATACCTCTCCGCTCCATGTACAAGTACATCTCCGCTCCATGTACAAGTACCTCTCCGCTCCATGTACAAGTACCTCTCCGCTCAATGTACAAGTACATCTCCGCTCCATGTACAAGTACATCTCTGCTCCATGTACAAGTACCTCTCCGCTCAATGTACAAGTACATCTCCGCTCCATGTACAAGTACCTCTCCGCTCCATGTACAAGTACCTCTCCGGTCCATGTACAAGTACCTCTCCGCTCCATGTACAAGTACCTCTCCGCTCCATGTACAAGTACCTCTCCGCTCAATGTCAAGTGTCGACAGTACCTCTCCGCTCCATGTACAAATACCTCTCCGCTCTCATGTACAAGTACCTCTCCGCTCCATGTACAAGTACCTCTCCGCTCAATGTCAAGTGTCAACAGTACCTCTCCGCTCCATGTACAAATACCTCTCCGCTCCATGTACAAGTACCTCTCCGCTCTCATGTACAAGTACCTCTCCGCTCCATGTACAAGTAGCTCTCCGCTCAATGTACAAGTGTCGACAGTACCTTTCCGCTCCATGTACAAATACCTCTCCGCTCTCATGTACAAGTACCTCTCCGCTCCATGTACAAGTACCTCTCCGCTCAATGTACAAATACCTCTCCGCTCCATGTATAAGTACCTCTCCGCTCTATGTACAAGTACCTCTCCGCTCCATGTACAAGTACCTCTCCGCTCAATGTACAAATACCTCTCCGCTCCATGTACAAGTAGCTCTCCGCTGAATGTACAAGTGTCGACAGTACCTCTCCGCTCAATGTACAAATACCTCTCCGCTCCATGTACAAGTAGCTCTCCGCTGAATGTACAAGTGTCGACAGTACCTCTCCGCTCAATGTACAAGTACCTCTCCGCTCAATGTACAAATACCTCTCCGCTCCATGTACAAGTACCTCTCCGCTCAATGTCAAGTATCGACAGTACCTCTCCGCTCCATGTACAAGTACCTCTCCGCTGAATGTACAAGTGTCGACAGTACCTCTCCGCTCAATGTACAAGTACCTCTCCGCTCCATGTACAAGTACCTCTCCGCTCCATGTACCTCTCCGCTCCATGTACAAGTACCTCTCCGCTCCATGTACAAGTACATCTCTGCTCCATGTACAAGTACCTCTCCGCTCAATGTACAAGTACATCTCCGCTCCATGTACAAGTACCTCTCTGCTCCATGTACAAGTACATATCCGCTCCATGTACAAGTACCTCTCCGCTCCATGTACAAGTACCTCTCCGCTCAATGTACAAGTACATCTCCGCTCCATGTACAAGTACATCTCTGCTCCATGTACAAGTACCTCTCCGCTCAATGTACAAGTACATCTCCGCTCCATGTACAAGTACCTCTCCGCTCCATGTACAAGTACCTCTCCGGTCCATGTACAAGTACCTCTCCGCTCCATGTACAAGTACCTCTCCGCTCCATGTACAAGTACCTCTCCGCTCAATGTCAAGTGTCGACAGTACCTCTCCGCTCCATGTACAAATACCTCTCCGCTCTCATGTACAAGTACCTCTCCGCTCCATGTACAAGTACCTCTCCGCTCAATGTCAAGTGTCGACAGTACCTCTCCGCTCCATGTACAAATACCTCTCCGCTCCATGTACAAGTACATCTCCGCTCCATGTACAAGTACCTCTCCGCTCCATGTACAAGTACCTCTCCGCTCAATGTACAAGTACATCTCCGCTCCATGTACAAGTACATCTCTGCTCCATGTACAAGTACCTCTCCGCTCAATGTACAAGTACATCTCCGCTCCATGTACAAGTACCTCTCCGCTCCATGTACAAGTACCTCTCCGGTCCATGTACAAGTACCTCTCCGCTCCATGTACAAGTACCTCTCCGCTCCATGTACAAGTACCTCTCCGCTCAATGTCAAGTGTCGACAGTACCTCTCCGCTCCATGTACAAATACCTCTCCGCTCTCATGTACAAGTACCTCTCCGCTCCATGTACAAGTACCTCTCCGCTCAATGTCAAGTGTCGACAGTACCTCTCCGCTCCATGTACAAATACCTCTCCGCTCCATGTACAAGTACCTCTCCGCTCTCATGTACAAGTACCTCTCCGCTCCATGTACAAGTAGCTCTCCGCTCAATGTACAAGTGTCGACAGTACCTTTCCGCTCCATGTACAAATACCTCTCCGCTCTCATGTACAAGTACCTCTCCGCTCCATGTACAAGTACCTCTCCGCTCAATGTACAAATACCTCTCCGCTCCATGTATAAGTACCTCTCCGCTCTATGTACAAGTACCTCTCCGCTCCATGTACAAGTACCTCTCCGCTCAATGTACAAATACCTCTCCGCTCCATGTACAAGTAGCTCTCCGCTGAATGTACAAGTGTCGACAGTACCTCTCCGCTCAATGTACAAGTACCTCTCCGCTCAATGTACAAATACCTCTCCGCTCCATGTACAAGTACCTCTCCGCTCAATGTCAAGTATCGACAGTACCTCTCCGCTCCATGTACAAGTACCTCTCCGCTGAATGTACAAGTGTCGACAGTACCTCTCCGCTCAATGTACAAGTACCTCTCCGCTCCATGTACAAGTACCTCTCCGCTCTCATGTACAAGTACCTCTCCGCTCCATGTACAAGTACCTCTCCGCTCAATGTCAAGTGTCGACAGTACCTCTCCGCTCCATGTACAAATACCTCTCCGCTCTCATGTACAAGTACCTCTCCGCTCCATGTACAAGTACCTCTCCGCTCAATGTCAAGTGTCGACAGTACCTCTCCGCTCCATGTACAAATACCTCTCCGCTCCATGTACAAGTACCTCTCCGCTCTCATGTACAAGTACCTCTCCGCTCCATGTACAAGTAGCTCTCCGCTCAATGTACAAGTGTCGACAGTACCTTTCCGCTCCATGTACAAATACCTCTCCGCTCTCATGTACAAGTACCTCTCCGCTCCATGTACAAGTACCTCTCCGCTCAATGTACAAATACCTCTCCGCTCCATGTATAAGTACCTCTCCGCTCTATGTACAAGTACCTCTCCGCTCCATGTACAAGTACCTCTCCGCTCAATGTACAAATACCTCTCCGCTCCATGTACAAGTAGCTCTCCGCTGAATGTACAAGTGTCGACAGTACCTCTCCGCTCAATGTACAAGTACCTCTCCGCTCAATGTACAAATACCTCTCCGCTCCATGTACAAGTACCTCTCCGCTCAATGTCAAGTATCGACAGTACCTCTCCGCTCCATGTACAAGTACCTCTCCGCTGAATGTACAAGTGTCGACAGTACCTCTCCGCTCAATGTACAAGTACCTCTCCGCTCCATGTACAAGTACCTCTCCGCTCTCATGTACAAGTACCTCTCCGCTCCATGTACAAGTACCTCTCCGCTCAATGTACAAGTACCTCTGCGCTCCATGTACAAGTACCTCTCCGCTCAATGTACAAGTACCTCTCCGCTCAATGTACAAGTGTCGACAGTACCTCTCCGCTCCATGTACAAGTACCTCTCCGCTCAATGTACAAGTGTCGACAGTACCTCTACGCTCAATGTACAAGTGTCGACAGTACCTCTCCGCTCTCATGTACAAGTACCTCTCCGATCCATGTACAAGTACATCTCCGCTCCATGTACAAGTACATCTCCGCTCAATGTACAAGTACCTCTCCGCTCCATGTACAAGTACCTCTCCGCTCCATGTACAAGTACCTCTCCGCTCCATGTACAAGTACCTCTCCGCTCCATGTACAAGTACCTCTCCGCTCAATGTACAAGTACCTCTCCGCTCCATGTACAAGTACCTCTCCGCTCAATGTACAAGTACATCTCCACTCCATGTACAAGTACCTCTCCGCTCAATGTACAAGTACATCTCCGCTCCATGTACCAGTACCTCTCCGCTCAATGTACAAGTACATCTCCGCTCAATGTACAAGTACATCTGCGCTCCATGTAGGGCTGGGTATCGTTCAAAATTTTTCGATATCGATACCGTTTCGATACTTGGATTTCGATACCGGTTCCTGAACGATACTTTTTTCGATACCAATTTTTAGAAAAATCCATTTTAACAAAAATAAAACTGCATTACACATTGAAATTATTTTACAAATCTTTAGTTTCCCCCCATCTTAAGTTTTACAGCAGAAAAAAATAAAACCTACTGTATTTAACATAACTTTAAGTTCTCTAAACGTATTGCCGTCCCTACAAAAAATATTGGAGTACTACAAAGGAAAGAAATGTAGCTAAAACAAATAAATCAGTGGAATAGTTTTCAGTGCAAAACAGAGAGTTGCAAATCAGGGTTTAATGCTCACTGATGCAACAGAACTCTATTCTTGTACAAACTGATGAGATGGCTCCACTTCATGCATGGAAGACTAGTTGAGCATTGACTAGCCTATCAATATAGCCTTATATGCCACAAAGTGAATCGCATTTATATTCAACAAACTATCATGACATCAGCGTTTGTTAACGAGTTGCTAAAAATACATGGGCGATAACTGCCCGCTTGCACATAACGCTAATTAATTAAACATTAACGCTAGCGTTGCAGATCAGTGTGCTCACTGCTGCAACAGAACGTCATTCTTGTCAAATCTGACGAGACAGCTCAACTTCACTGACTAGCCAATCAATATAAATGAATCGCATTTACATTCAACAAACTATCATGACATCAGCGTTTGTTAACGAGTTGCTAAAAATACACAATGCCCGCTTGCGCATAACGTTACGGCGGCAATTAATTAAACGATCTAATGCTACAACTCACAGCCAGATGCATGGATTTGTCAGACTGAGGGATCTGATAACCGCTAACTTGCGGTAAGCTGAGCTGACCCACCTCTCAATTATTTCTCTTGTCTGTGGAAACCAGTCCGTGTTGTTTCTGTTTCTTTTCCTGCTTTTCATCATCTTCGCCATATGGTAATCCAGGATAGGAGTAGCTTGAGTGGCTAACTTCTTGTATACTATCCGCACCGCACGCCTGGCTCACAGTCACAACAAACACACCGGCTAAAGTGGGCGTAACGTTTCCTGCATGCCTCTACATGACAGCCAATCACCAGCCGTATTAGAGCGCGGCGTGCAAGCATGTCGCATGCTTATAGGCTCAATGACGCTGTTTTGTTTTGGTATCGAAAATTGGTATCGATTGACAAGGGAGGCTTCGATACCCCTTAGTATCGATGTTTCCATTTCGGTGCCAAGTAAGTATCGAAACTCGATACCCAGCCCTAGCTCCATGTACAAGTACCTCTCCGCTCAATGTACAAGTACCTCTCCGCTCAATGTACAAGTACCTCTCCGCTCCATGTACAAGTACCTCTCCGCTCCATGTACAAGTACCTCTCCGCTCCATGTACAAGTACCTCTCCGCTCCATGTACAAGTACATCTCTGCTCCATGTACAAGTACCTCTCCGCTCAATGTACAAGTACATCTCCGCTCCATGTACAAGTACCTCTCCGCTCCATGTACAAGTACATCTCCGCTCCATGTACAAGTACCTCTCCGCTCCATGTACAAGTACCTCTCCGCTCAATGTACAAGTACATCTCCGCTCCATGTACAAGTACATCTCTGCTCCATGTACAAGTACCTCTCCGCTCAATGTACAAGTACATCTCCGCTCCATGTACAAGTACCTCTCCGCTCCATGTACAAGTACCTCTCCGGTCCATGTACAAGTACCTCTCCGCTCCATGTACAAGTACCTCTCCGCTCCATGTACAAGTACCTCTCCGCTCAATGTCAAGTGTCGACAGTACCTCTCCGCTCCATGTACAAATACCTCTCCGCTCTCATGTACAAGTACCTCTCCGCTCCATGTACAAGTACCTCTCCGCTCAATGTCAAGTGTCGACAGTACCTCTCCGCTCCATGTACAAATACCTCTCCGCTCCATGTACAAGTACCTCTCCGCTCTCATGTACAAGTACCTCTCCGCTCCATGTACAAGTAGCTCTCCGCTCAATGTACAAGTGTCGACAGTACCTTTCCGCTCCATGTACAAATACCTCTCCGCTCTCATGTACAAGTACCTCTCCGCTCCATGTACAAGTACCTCTCCGCTCAATGTACAAATACCTCTCCGCTCCATGTATAAGTACCTCTCCGCTCTATGTACAAGTACCTCTCCGCTCCATGTACAAGTACCTCTCCGCTCAATGTACAAATACCTATCCGCTCCATGTACAAGTAGCTCTCCGCTGAATGTACAAGTGTCGACAGTACCTCTCCGCTCAATGTACAAGTACCTCTCCGCTCAATGTACAAATACCTCTCCGCTCCATGTACAAGTACCTCTCCGCTCAATGTCAAGTATCGACAGTACCTCTCCGCTCCATGTACAAGTACCTCTCCGCTGAATGTACAAGTGTCGACAGTACCTCTCCGCTCAATGTACAAGTACCTCTCCGCTCCATGTACAAGTACCTCTCCGCTCTCATGTACAAGTACCTCTCCGCTCCATGTACAAGTACCTCTCCGCTCAATGTCAAGTGTCGACAGTACCTCTCCGCTCCATGTACAAATACCTCTCCGCTCTCATGTACAAGTACCTCTCCGCTCCATGTACAAGTACCTCTCCGCTCAATGTCAAGTGTCGACAGTACCTCTCCGCTCCATGTACAAATACCTCTCCGCTCCATGTACAAGTACCTCTCCGCTCTCATGTACAAGTACCTCTCCGCTCCATGTACAAGTAGCTCTCCGCTCAATGTACAAGTGTCGACAGTACCTTTCCGCTCCATGTACAAATACCTCTCCGCTCTCATGTACAAGTACCTCTCCGCTCCATGTACAAGTACCTCTCCGCTCAATGTACAAATACCTCTCCGCTCCATGTATAAGTACCTCTCCGCTCTATGTACAAGTACCTCTCCGCTCCATGTACAAGTACCTCTCCGCTCAATGTACAAATACCTCTCCGCTCCATGTACAAGTAGCTCTCCGCTGAATGTACAAGTGTCGACAGTACCTCTCCGCTCAATGTACAAGTACCTCTCCGCTCAATGTACAAATACCTCTCCGCTCCATGTACAAGTACCTCTCCGCTCAATGTCAAGTATCGACAGTACCTCTCCGCTCCATGTACAAGTACCTCTCCGCTGAATGTACAAGTGTCGACAGTACCTCTCCGCTCAATGTACAAGTACCTCTCCGCTCCATGTACAAGTACCTCTCCGCTCTCATGTACAAGTACCTCTCCGCTCCATGTACAAGTACCTCTCCGCTCAATGTACAAGTACCTCTGCGCTCCATGTACAAGTACCTCTCCGCTCAATGTACAAGTACCTCTCCGCTCAATGTACAAGTGTCGACAGTACCTCTCCGCTCCATGTACAAGTACCTCTCCGCTCAATGTACAAGTGTCGACAGTACCTCTACGCTCAATGTACAAGTGTCGACAGTACCTCTCCGCTCTCATGTACAAGTACCTCTCCGATCCATGTACAAGTACATCTCCGCTCCATGTACAAGTACATCTCCGCTCAATGTACAAGTACCTCTCCGCTCCATGTACAAGTACCTCTCCGCTCCATGTACAAGTACCTCTCCGCTCCATGTACAAGTACCTCTCCGCTCCATGTACAAGTACCTCTCCGCTCAATGTACAAGTACCTCTCCGCTCCATGTACAAGTACCTCTCCGCTCAATGTACAAGTACATCTCCACTCCATGTACAAGTACCTCTCCGCTCAATGTACAAGTACATCTCCGCTCCATGTACCAGTACCTCTCCGCTCAATGTACAAGTACATCTCCGCTCAATGTACAAGTACATCTGCGCTCCATGTAGGGCTGGGTATCGTTCAAAATTTTTCGATATCGATACCGTTTCGATACTTGGATTTCGATACCGGTTCCTGAACGATACTTTTTTCGATACCAATTTTTAGAAAAATCCATTTTAACAAAAATAAAACTGCATTACACATTGAAATTATTTTACAAATCTTTAGTTTCCCCCCATCTTAAGTTTTACAGCAGAAAAAAATAAAACCTACTGTATTTAACATAACTTTAAGTTCTCTAAACGTATTGCCGTCCCTACAAAAAATATTGGAGTACTACAAAGGAAAGAAATGTAGCTAAAACAAATAAATCAGTGGAATAGTTTTCAGTGCAAAACAGAGAGTTGCAAATCAGGGTTTAATGCTCACTGATGCAACAGAACTCTATTCTTGTACAAACTGATGAGATGGCTCCACTTCATGCATGGAAGACTAGTTGAGCATTGACTAGCCTATCAATATAGCCTTATATGCCACAAAGTGAATCGCATTTATATTCAACAAACTATCATGACATCAGCGTTTGTTAACGAGTTGCTAAAAATACATGGGCGATAACTGCCCGCTTGCACATAACGCTAATTAATTAAACATTAACGCTAGCGTTGCAGATCAGTGTGCTCACTGCTGCAACAGAACGTCATTCTTGTCAAATCTGACGAGACAGCTCAACTTCACTGACTAGCCAATCAATATAAATGAATCGCATTTACATTCAACAAACTATCATGACATCAGCGTTTGTTAACGAGTTGCTAAAAATACACAATGCCCGCTTGCGCATAACGTTACGGCGGCAATTAATTAAACGATCTAATGCTACAACTCACAGCCAGATGCATGGATTTGTCAGACTGAGGGATCTGATAACCGCTAACTTGCGGTAAGCTGAGCTGACCCACCTCTCAATTATTTCTCTTGTCTGTGGAAACCAGTCCGTGTTGTTTCTGTTTCTTTTCCTGCTTTTCATCATCTTCGCCATATGGTAATCCAGGATAGGAGTAGCTTGAGTGGCTAACTTCTTGTATACTATCCGCACCGCACGCCTGGCTCACAGTCACAACAAACACACCGGCTAAAGTGGGCGTAACGTTTCCTGCATGCCTCTACATGACAGCCAATCACCAGCCGTATTAGAGCGCGGCGTGCAAGCATGTCGCATGCTTATAGGCTCAATGACGCTGTTTTGTTTTGGTATCGAAAATTGGTATCGATTGACAAGGGAGGCTTCGATACCCCTTAGTATCGATGTTTCCATTTCGGTGCCAAGTAAGTATCGAAACTCGATACCCAGCCCTAGCTCCATGTACAAGTACCTCTCCGCTCAATGTACAAGTACCTCTCCGCTCAATGTACAAGTACCTCTCCGCTCCATGTACAAGTACCTCTCCGCTCCATGTACAAGTACCTCTCCGCTCCATGTACAAGTACCTCTCCGCTCCATGTACAAGTACATCTCTGCTCCATGTACAAGTACCTCTCCGCTCAATGTACAAGTACATCTCCGCTCCATGTACAAGTACCTCTCCGCTCCATGTACAAGTACATCTCCGCTCCATGTACAAGTACCTCTCCGCTCCATGTACAAGTACCTCTCCGCTCAATGTACAAGTACATCTCCGCTCCATGTACAAGTACATCTCTGCTCCATGTACAAGTACCTCTCCGCTCAATGTACAAGTACATCTCCGCTCCATGTACAAGTACCTCTCCGCTCCATGTACAAGTACCTCTCCGGTCCATGTACAAGTACCTCTCCGCTCCATGTACAAGTACCTCTCCGCTCCATGTACAAGTACCTCTCCGCTCAATGTCAAGTGTCGACAGTACCTCTCCGCTCCATGTACAAATACCTCTCCGCTCTCATGTACAAGTACCTCTCCGCTCCATGTACAAGTACCTCTCCGCTCAATGTCAAGTGTCGACAGTACCTCTCCGCTCCATGTACAAATACCTCTCCGCTCCATGTACAAGTACCTCTCCGCTCTCATGTACAAGTACCTCTCCGCTCCATGTACAAGTAGCTCTCCGCTCAATGTACAAGTGTCGACAGTACCTTTCCGCTCCATGTACAAATACCTCTCCGCTCTCATGTACAAGTACCTCTCCGCTCCATGTACAAGTACCTCTCCGCTCAATGTACAAATACCTCTCCGCTCCATGTATAAGTACCTCTCCGCTCTATGTACAAGTACCTCTCCGCTCCATGTACAAGTACCTCTCCGCTCAATGTACAAATACCTCTCCGCTCCATGTACAAGTAGCTCTCCGCTGAATGTACAAGTGTCGACAGTACCTCTCCGCTCAATGTACAAGTACCTCTCCGCTCAATGTACAAATACCTCTCCGCTCCATGTACAAGTACCTCTCCGCTCAATGTCAAGTATCGACAGTACCTCTCCGCTCCATGTACAAGTACCTCTCCGCTGAATGTACAAGTGTCGACAGTACCTCTCCGCTCAATGTACAAGTACCTCTCCGCTCCATGTACAAGTACCTCTCCGCTCTCATGTACAAGTACCTCTCCGCTCCATGTACAAGTACCTCTCCGCTCAATGTACAAGTACCTCTGCGCTCCATGTACAAGTACCTCTCCGCTCAATGTACAAGTACCTCTCCGCTCAATGTACAAGTGTCGACAGTACCTCTCCGCTCCATGTACAAGTACCTCTCCGCTCAATGTACAAGTGTCGACAGTACCTCTACGCTCAATGTACAAGTGTCGACAGTACCTCTCCGCTCTCATGTACAAGTACCTCTCCGATCCATGTACAAGTACATCTCCGCTCCATGTACAAGTACATCTCCGCTCAATGTACAAGTACCTCTCCGCTCCATGTACAAGTACCTCTCCGCTCCATGTACAAGTACCTCTCCGCTCCATGTACAAGTACCTCTCCGCTCCATGTACAAGTACCTCTCTGCTCAATGTACAAGTACCTCTCCGCTCCATGTACAAGTACCTCTCCGCTCAATGTACAAGTACCTCTCCGCTCCATGTACAAGTACCTCTCCGCTCCATGTACAAGTACCTCTCCGCTCCATGTACAAGTACCTCTCCGCTCCATGTACAAGTACATCTCTGCTCCATGTACAAGTACCTCTCCGCTCAATGTACAAGTACATCTCCGCTCCATGTACAAGTACCTCTCCGCTCCATGTACAAGTACATCTCCGCTCCATGTACAAGTACCTCTCCGCTCCATGTACAAGTACCTCTCCGCTCAATGTACAAGTACATCTCCGCTCCATGTACAAGTACATCTCTGCTCCATGTACAAGTACCTCTCCGCTCAATGTACAAGTACATCTCCGCTCCATGTACAAGTACCTCTCCGCTCCATGTACAAGTACCTCTCCGGTCCATGTACAAGTACCTCTCCGCTCCATGTACAAGTACCTCTCCGCTCCATGTACAAGTACCTCTCCGCTCAATGTCAAGTGTCGACAGTACCTCTCCGCTCCATGTACAAATACCTCTCCGCTCTCATGTACAAGTACCTCTCCGCTCCATGTACAAGTACCTCTCCGCTCAATGTCAAGTGTCGACAGTACCTCTCCGCTCCATGTACAAATACCTCTCCGCTCCATGTACAAGTACCTCTCCGCTCTCATGTACAAGTACCTCTCCGCTCCATGTACAAGTAGCTCTCCGCTCAATGTACAAGTGTCGACAGTACCTTTCCGCTCCATGTACAAATACCTCTCCGCTCTCATGTACAAGTACCTCTCCGCTCCATGTACAAGTACCTCTCCGCTCAATGTACAAATACCTCTCCGCTCCATGTATAAGTACCTCTCCGCTCTATGTACAAGTACCTCTCCGCTCCATGTACAAGTACCTCTCCGCTCAATGTACAAATACCTCTCCGCTCCATGTACAAGTAGCTCTCCGCTGAATGTACAAGTGTCGACAGTACCTCTCCGCTCAATGTACAAGTACCTCTCCGCTCAATGTACAAATACCTCTCTGCTCCATGTACAAGTACCTCTCCGCTCAATGTCAAGTATCGACAGTACCTCTCCGCTCCATGTACAAGTACCTCTCCGCTGAATGTACAAGTGTCGACAGTACCTCTCCGCTCAATGTACAAGTACCTCTCCGCTCCATGTACAAGTACCTCTCCGCTCTCATGTACAAGTACCTCCGCTCCATGTACAAGTACCTCTCCGCTCAATGTACAAGTACCTCTGCGCTCCATGTACAAGTACCTCTCCGCTCAATGTACAAGTACCTCTCCGCTCAATGTACAAGTGTCGACAGTACCTCTCCGCTCCATGTACAAGTACCTCTCCGCTCAATGTACAAGTGTCGACAGTACCTCTACGCTCAATGTACAAGTGTCGACAGTACCTCTCCGCTCTCATGTACAAGTACCTCTCCGATCCATGTACAAGTACATCTCCGCTCCATGTACAAGTACATCTCCGCTCAATGTACAAGTACCTTTCCGCTCCATGTACAAGTACCTCTCCGCTCCATGTACAAGTACCTCTCCGCTCCATGTACAAGTACCTCTCCGCTCCATGTACAAGTACCTCTCCGCTCAATGTACAAGTACCTCTCCGCTCCATGTACAAGTACCTCTCCGCTCAATGTACAAGTACCTCTCCGCTCCATGTACAAGTACCTCTCCGCTCCATGTACAAGTACCTCTCCGCTCCATGTACAAGTACCTCTCCGCTCCATGTACAAGTACCTCTCCGCTCAATGTCAAGTATCGACAGTACCTCTCCGCTCCATGTACAAGTACCTCTCCGCTGAATGTACAAGTGTCGACAGTACCTCTCCGCTCAATGTACAAGTACCTCTCCGCTCCATGTACAAGTACCTCTCCGCTCTCATGTACAAGTACCTCTCCGCTCCATGTACAAGTACCTCTCCGCTCAATGTACAAGTACCTCTGCGCTCCATGTACAAGTACCTCTCCGCTCAATGTACAAGTACCTCTCCGCTCAATGTACAAGTGTCGACAGTACCTCTCCGCTCCATGTACAAGTACCTCTCCGCTCAATGTACAAGTGTCGACAGTACCTCTACGCTCAATGTACAAGTGTCGACAGTACCTCTCCGCTCTCATGTACAAGTACCTCTCCGATCCATGTACAAGTACATCTCCGCTCCATGTACAAGTACATCTCCGCTCAATGTACAAGTACCTCTCCGCTCCATGTACAAGCACCTCTCCGCTCCATGTACAAGTACCTCTCCGCTCCATGTACAAGTACCTCTCCGCTCCATGTACAAGTACCTCTCCGCTCAATGTACAAGTACCTCTCCGCTCCATGTACAAGTACCTCTCCGCTCCATGTACAAGTACCTCTCCGCTCCATGTACAAGTACCTCTCCGCTCAATGTACAAGTACCTCTCCGCTCCATGTACAAGTACCTCTCCGCTCCATGTACAAGTACCTCTCCGCTCCATGTACAAGTACCTCTCCGCTCAATGTACAAGTACCTCTCCGCTCCCTGTACAAGTACATCTCCGCTCCATGTACAAGTACCTCTCCGCTCCATGTACAAGTACCTCTCCGCTCAATGTACAAGTGTCGACAGTACCTCTCCGCTCCATGTACAAGTACCTCTCCGCTCCATGTACAAGTACCTCTCCGCTCAATGTACAAGTGTCGACAGTACCTCTCCGCTCCATCTACAAGTACCTCTCCGCTCAATGTACAAGTACCTCTCCGCTGAATGTACAAGTACCTCTCCGCTCCATGTACAAGTACCTCTCCGCTCCATGTACAAATACCTCTCCGCTCCATGTACAAGTACCTCTCCGCTCCATGTACAAGTACCTCTCCGCTCAATGTACAAGTGTCGACAGTACCTCTCCGCTCCATCTACAAGTACCTCTCCGCTCAATGTACAAGTACCTCTCCGCTGAATGTACAAGTACCTCTCCGCTCCATGTACAAGTACCTCTCCGCTCCATGTACAAATACCTCTCCGCTCCATGTACAAGTACCTCTCCGCTCCATGTACAAGTACCTCTCCGCTCAATGTACAAGTACCTCTCCGCTCCATGTACAAGTACCTCTCCGCTCCATGTACAAGTACCTCTCCGCTCCATGTACAAGTACCTCTCCGCTCCATGTACAAGTACCTCTCCGCTCCATGTACAAGTACCTCTCCGCTCCATGTACAAGTACCTCTCCGCTCAATGTACAAGTACCTCTCCGCTCAATGTACAAGTACCTCTCCGCTCCATGTACAAGTACCTCTCCGCTCCATGTACAAGTACCTCTCCGCTCCATGTACAAGTACCTCTCCGCTCCATGTACAAGTACATCTCTGCTCCATGTACAAGTACCTCTCCGCTCAATGTACAAGTACATCTCCGCTCCATGTACCTCTCCGCTCCATGTACAAGTACATCTCCGCTCCATGTACAAGTACCTCTCCGCTCCATGTACAAGTACCTCTCCGCTCAATGTACAAGTACATCTCCGCTCCATGTACAAGTACATCTCTGCTCCATGTACAAGTACCTCTCCGCTCAATGTACAAGTACATCTCCGCTCCATGTACAAGTACCTCTCCGCTCCATGTACAAGTACCTCTCCGGTCCATGTACAAGTACCTCTCCGCTCCATGTACAAGTACCTCTCCGCTCCATGTACAAGTACCTCTCCGCTCAATGTCAAGTGTCGACAGTACCTCTCCGCTCCATGTACAAATACCTCTCCGCTCTCATGTACAAGTACCTCTCCGCTCCATGTACAAGTACCTCTCCGCTCAATGTCAAGTGTCGACAGTACCTCTCCGCTCCATGTACAAATACCTCTCCGCTCCATGTACAAGTACCTCTCCGCTCTCATGTACAAGTACCTCTCCGCTCCATGTACAAGTAGCTCTCCGCTCAATGTACAAGTGTCGACAGTACCTTTCCGCTCCATGTACAAATACCTCTCCGCTCTCATGTACAAGTACCTCTCCGCTCCATGTACAAGTACCTCTCCGCTCAATGTACAAATACCTCTCCGCTCCATGTATAAGTACCTCTCCGCTCTATGTACAAGTACCTCTCCGCTCCATGTACAAGTACCTCTCCGCTCAATGTACAAATACCTCTCCGCTCCATGTACAAGTAGCTCTCCGCTGAATGTACAAGTGTCGACAGTACCTCTCCGCTCAATGTACAAGTACCTCTCCGCTCAATGTACAAATACCTCTCCGCTCCATGTACAAGTACCTCTCCGCTCAATGTCAAGTATCGACAGTACCTCTCCGCTCCATGTACAAGTACCTCTCCGCTGAATGTACAAGTGTCGACAGTACCTCTCCGCTCAATGTACAAGTACCTCTCCGCTCCATGTACAAGTACCTCTCCGCTCTCATGTACAAGTACCTCTCCGCTCCATGTACAAGTACCTCTCCGCTCAATGTACAAGTACCTCTGCGCTCCATGTACAAGTACCTCTCCGCTCAATGTACAAGTACCTCTCCGCTCAATGTACAAGTGTCGACAGTACCTCTCCGCTCCATGTACAAGTACCTCTCCGCTCAATGTACAAGTGTCGACAGTACCTCTACGCTCAATGTACAAGTGTCGACAGTACCTCTCCGCTCTCATGTACAAGTACCTCTCCGATCCATGTACAAGTACATCTCCGCTCCATGTACAAGTACATCTCCGCTCAATGTACAAGTACCTCTCCGCTCCATGTACAAGTACCTCTCCGCTCCATGTACAAGTACCTCTCCGCTCCATGTACAAGTACCTCTCCGCTCCATGTACAAGTACCTCTCCGCTCAATGTACAAGTACCTCTCCGCTCCATGTACAAGTACCTCTCCGCTCAATGTACAAGTACATCTCCACTCCATGTACAAGTACCTCTCCGCTCAATGTACAAGTACATCTCCGCTCCATGTACCAGTACCTCTCCGCTCAATGTACAAGTACATCTCCGCTCAATGTACAAGTACATCTGCGCTCCATGTAGGGCTGGGTATCGTTCAAAATTTTTCGATATCGATACCGTTTCGATACTTGGATTTCGATACCGGTTCCTGAACGATACTTTTTTCGATACCAATTTTTAGAAAAATCCATTTTAACAAAAATAAAACTGCATTACACATTGAAATTATTTTACAAATCTTTAGTTTCCCCCCATCTTAAGTTTTACAGCAGAAAAAAATAAAACCTACTGTATTTAACATAACTTTAAGTTCTCTAAACGTATTGCCGTCCCTACAAAAAATATTGGAGTACTACAAAGGAAAGAAATGTAGCTAAAACAAATAAATCAGTGGAATAGTTTTCAGTGCAAAACAGAGAGTTGCAAATCAGGGTTTAATGCTCACTGATGCAACAGAACTCTATTCTTGTACAAACTGATGAGATGGCTCCACTTCATGCATGGAAGACTAGTTGAGCATTGACTAGCCTATCAATATAGCCTTATATGCCACAAAGTGAATCGCATTTATATTCAACAAACTATCATGACATCAGCGTTTGTTAACGAGTTGCTAAAAATACATGGGCGATAACTGCCCGCTTGCACATAACGCTAATTAATTAAACATTAACGCTAGCGTTGCAGATCAGTGTGCTCACTGCTGCAACAGAACGTCATTCTTGTCAAATCTGACGAGACAGCTCAACTTCACTGACTAGCCAATCAATATAAATGAATCGCATTTACATTCAACAAACTATCATGACATCAGCGTTTGTTAACGAGTTGCTAAAAATACACAATGCCCGCTTGCGCATAACGTTACGGCGGCAATTAATTAAACGATCTAATGCTACAACTCACAGCCAGATGCATGGATTTGTCAGACTGAGGGATCTGATAACCGCTAACTTGCGGTAAGCTGAGCTGACCCACCTCTCAATTATTTCTCTTGTCTGTGGAAACCAGTCCGTGTTGTTTCTGTTTCTTTTCCTGCTTTTCATCATCTTCGCCATATGGTAATCCAGGATAGGAGTAGCTTGAGTGGCTAACTTCTTGTATACTATCCGCACCGCACGCCTGGCTCACAGTCACAACAAACACACCGGCTAAAGTGGGCGTAACGTTTCCTGCATGCCTCTACATGACAGCCAATCACCAGCCGTATTAGAGCGCGGCGTGCAAGCATGTCGCATGCTTATAGGCTCAATGACGCTGTTTTGTTTTGGTATCGAAAATTGGTATCGATTGACAAGGGAGGCTTCGATACCCCTTAGTATCGATGTTTCCATTTCGGTGCCAAGTAAGTATCGAAACTCGATACCCAGCCCTAGCTCCATGTACAAGTACCTCTCCGCTCCATGTACAAGTACCTCTCCGCTCAATGTACAAGTACATCTCCGCTCAATGTACAAGTACATCTCTGCTCCATGTACAAGTACCTCTCCGCTCAATGTACAAGTACCTCTCCGCTCCATGTACAAGTACCTCTCCGCTCCATGTACAAGTACCTCTCCGGTCCATGTACAAGTACCTCTCCGCTCCATGTACAAGTACCTCTCCGCTCCATGTACAAGTACCTCTCCGCTCAATGTCAAGTGTCGACAGTACCTCTCCGCTCCATGTACAAATACCTCTCCGCTCTCATGTACAAGTACCTCTCCGCTCCATGTACAAGTACCTCTCCGCTCAATGTCAAGTGTCGACAGTACCTCTCCGCTCCATGTACAAATACCTCTCCGCTCCATGTACAAGTACCTCTCCGCTCTCATGTACAAGTACCTCTCCGCTCCATGTACAAGTAGCTCTCCGCTCAATGTACAAGTGTCGACAGTACCTTTCCGCTCCATGTACAAATACCTCTCCGCTCTCATGTACAAGTACCTCTCCGCTCCATGTACAAGTACCTCTCCGCTCAATGTACAAATACCTCTCCGCTCCATGTATAAGTACCTCTCCGCTCTATGTACAAGTACCTCTCCGCTCCATGTACAAGTACCTCTCCGCTCAATGTACAAATACCTCTCCGCTCCATGTACAAGTAGCTCTCCGCTGAATGTACAAGTGTCGACAGTACCTCTCCGCTCAATGTACAAGTACCTCTCCGCTCAATGTACAAATACCTCTCCGCTCCATGTACAAGTACCTCTCCGCTCAATGTCAAGTATCGACAGTACCTCTCCGCTCCATGTACAAGTACCTCTCCGCTGAATGTACAAGTGTCGACAGTACCTCTCCGCTCAATGTACAAGTACCTCTCCGCTCCATGTACAAGTACCTCTCCGCTCTCATGTACAAGTACCTCCGCTCCATGTACAAGTACCTCTCCGCTCAATGTACAAGTACCTCTGCGCTCCATGTACAAGTACCTCTCCGCTCAATGTACAAGTACCTCTCCGCTCAATGTACAAGTGTCGACAGTACCTCTCCGCTCCATGTACAAGTACCTCTCCGCTCAATGTACAAGTGTCGACAGTACCTCTACGCTCAATGTACAAGTGTCGACAGTACCTCTCCGCTCTCATGTACAAGTACCTCTCCGATCCATGTACAAGTACATCTCCGCTCCATGTACAAGTACATCTCCGCTCAATGTACAAGTACCTTTCCGCTCCATGTACAAGTACCTCTCCGCTCCATGTACAAGTACCTCTCCGCTCCATGTACAAGTACCTCTCCGCTCCATGTACAAGTACCTCTCCGCTCAATGTACAAGTACCTCTCCGCTCCATGTACAAGTACCTCTCCGCTCAATGTACAAGTACCTCTCCGCTCCATGTACAAGTACCTCTCCGCTCCATGTACAAGTACCTCTCCGCTCCATGTACAAGTACCTCTCCGCTCCATGTACAAGTACCTCTCCGCTCAATGTCAAGTATCGACAGTACCTCTCCGCTCCATGTACAAGTACCTCTCCGCTGAATGTACAAGTGTCGACAGTACCTCTCCGCTCAATGTACAAGTACCTCTCCGCTCCATGTACAAGTACCTCTCCGCTCTCATGTACAAGTACCGCTCCGCTCCATGTACAAGTACCTCTCCGCTCAATGTACAAGTACCTCTGCGCTCCATGTACAAGTACCTCTCCGCTCAATGTACAAGTACCTCTCCGCTCAATGTACAAGTGTCGACAGTACCTCTCCGCTCCATGTACAAGTACCTCTCCGCTCAATGTACAAGTGTCGACAGTACCTCTACGCTCAATGTACAAGTGTCGACAGTACCTCTCCGCTCTCATGTACAAGTACCTCTCCGATCCATGTACAAGTACATCTCCGCTCCATGTACAAGTACATCTCCGCTCAATGTACAAGTACCTCTCCGCTCCATGTACAAGCACCTCTCCGCTCCATGTACAAGTACCTCTCCGCTCCATGTACAAGTACCTCTCCGCTCCATGTACAAGTACCTCTCCGCTCAATGTACAAGTACCTCTCCGCTCCATGTACAAGTACCTCTCCGCTCCATGTACAAGTACCTCTCCGCTCCATGTACAAGTACCTCTCCGCTCAATGTACAAGTACCTCTCCGCTCCATGTACAAGTACCTCTCCGCTCCATGTACAAGTACCTCTCCGCTCCATGTACAAGTACCTCTCCGCTCAATGTACAAGTACCTCTCCGCTCCCTGTACAAGTACATCTCCGCTCCATGTACAAGTACCTCTCCGCTCCATGTACAAGTACCTCTCCGCTCAATGTACAAGTGTCGACAGTACCTCTCCGCTCCATGTACAAGTACCTCTCCGCTCCATGTACAAGTACCTCTCCGCTCAATGTACAAGTGTCGACAGTACCTCTCCGCTCCATCTACAAGTACCTCTCCGCTCAATGTACAAGTACCTCTCCGCTGAATGTACAAGTACCTCTCCGCTCCATGTACAAGTACCTCTCCGCTCCATGTACAAATACCTCTCCGCTCCATGTACAAGTACCTCTCCGCTCCATGTACAAGTACCTCTCCGCTCAATGTACAAGTACCTCTCCGCTCCATGTACAAGTACCTCTCCGCTCCATGTACAAGTACCTCTCCGCTCCATGTACAAGTACCTCTCCGCTCCATGTACAAGTACATCTCTGCTCCATGTACAAGTACCTCTCCGCTCAATGTACAAGTACATCTCCGCTCCATGTACAAGTACCTCTCCGCTCCATGTACAAGTACATCTCCGCTCCATGTACAAGTACCTCTCCGCTCCATGTACAAGTACCTCTCCGCTCAATGTACAAGTACATCTCCGCTCCATGTACAAGTACATCTCTGCTCCATGTACAAGTACCTCTCCGCTCAATGTACAAGTACATCTCCGCTCCATGTACAAGTACCTCTCCGCTCCATGTACAAGTACCTCTCCGGTCCATGTACAAGTACCTCTCCGCTCCATGTACAAGTACCTCTCCGCTCCATGTACAAGTACCTCTCCGCTCAATGTCAAGTGTCGACAGTACCTCTCCGCTCCATGTACAAATACCTCTCCGCTCTCATGTACAAGTACCTCTCCGCTCCATGTACAAGTACCTCTCCGCTCAATGTCAAGTGTCGACAGTACCTCTCCGCTCCATGTACAAATACCTCTCCGCTCCATGTACAAGTACCTCTCCGCTCTCATGTACAAGTACCTCTCCGCTCCATGTACAAGTAGCTCTCCGCTCAATGTACAAGTGTCGACAGTACCTTTCCGCTCCATGTACAAATACCTCTCCGCTCTCATGTACAAGTACCTCTCCGCTCCATGTACAAGTACCTCTCCGCTCAATGTACAAATACCTCTCCGCTCCATGTATAAGTACCTCTCCGCTCTATGTACAAGTACCTCTCCGCTCAATGTACAAATACCTCTCCGCTCCATGTACAAGTACCTCTCCGCTCAATGTCAAGTATCGACAGTACCTCTCCGCTCCATGTACAAGTACCTCTCCGCTGAATGTACAAGTGTCGACAGTACCTCTCCGCTCAATGTACAAGTACCTCTCCGCTCCATGTACAAGTACCTCTCCGCTCTCATGTACAAGTACCTCCGCTCCATGTACAAGTACCTCTCCGCTCAATGTACAAGTACCTCTGCGCTCCATGTACAAGTACCTCTCCGCTCAATGTACAAGTACCTCTCCGCTCAATGTACAAGTGTCGACAGTACCTCTCCGCTCAATGTACAAGTACCTCTCCGCTCAATGTACAAATACCTCTCCGCTCCATGTACAAGTACCTCTCCGCTCAATGTCAAGTATCGACAGTACCTCTCCGCTCCATGTACAAGTACCTCTCCGCTGAATGTACAAGTGTCGACAGTACCTCTCCGCTCAATGTACAAGTACCTCTCCGCTCCATGTACAAGTACCTCTCCGCTCTCATGTACAAGTACCTCCGCTCCATGTACAAGTACCTCTCCGCTCAATGTACAAGTACCTCTGCGCTCCATGTACAAGTACCTCTCCGCTCAATGTACAAGTACCTCTCCGCTCAATGTACAAGTGTCGACAGTACCTCTCCGCTCCATGTACAAGTACCTCTCCGCTCAATGTACAAGTGTCGACAGTACCTCTACGCTCAATGTACAAGTGTCGACAGTACCTCTCCGCTCTCATGTACAAGTACCTCTCCGATCCATGTACAAGTACATCTCCGCTCCATGTACAAGTACATCTCCGCTCAATGTACAAGTACCTTTCCGCTCCATGTACAAGTACCTCTCCGCTCCATGTACAAGTACCTCTCCGCTCCATGTACAAGTACCTCTCCGCTCCATGTACAAGTACCTCTCCGCTCAATGTACAAGTACCTCTCCGCTCCATGTACAAGTACCTCTCCGCTCAATGTACAAGTACCTCTCCGCTCCATGTACAAGTACCTCTCCGCTCCATGTACAAGTACCTCTCCGCTCCATGTACAAGTACCTCTCCGCTCCATGTACAAGTACCTCTCCGCTCAATGTCAAGTATCGACAGTACCTCTCCGCTCCATGTACAAGTACCTCTCCGCTGAATGTACAAGTGTCGACAGTACCTCTCCGCTCAATGTACAAGTACCTCTCCGCTCCATGTACAAGTACCTCTCCGCTCTCATGTACAAGTACCTCTCCGCTCCATGTACAAGTACCTCTCCGCTCAATGTACAAGTACCTCTGCGCTCCATGTACAAGTACCTCTCCGCTCAATGTACAAGTACCTCTCCGCTCCATGTACAAGTACCTCTCCGCTCAATGTCAAGTGTCGACAGTACCTCTCCGCTCCATGTACAAATACCTCTCCGCTCTCATGTACAAGTACCTCTCCGCTCCATGTACAAGTACCTCTCCGCTCAATGTCAAGTGTCGACAGTACCTCTCCGCTCCATGTACAAATACCTCTCCGCTCCATGTACAAGTACCTCTCCGCTCTCATGTACAAGTACCTCTCCGCTCCATGTACAAGTAGCTCTCCGCTCAATGTACAAGTGTCGACAGTACCTTTCCGCTCCATGTACAAATACCTCTCCGCTCTCATGTACAAGTACCTCTCCGCTCCATGTACAAGTACCTCTCCGCTCCATGTACAAGTACCTCTCCGCTGAATGTACAAGTGTCGACAGTACCTCTCCGCTCAATGTACAAGTACCTCTCCGCTCCATGTACAAGTACCTCTCCGCTCCATGTACCTCTCCGCTCCATGTACAAGTACCTCTCCGCTCCATGTACAAGTACATCTCTGCTCCATGTACAAGTACCTCTCCGCTCAATGTACAAGTACATCTCCGCTCCATGTACAAGTACCTCTCCGCTCCATGTACAAGTACATCTCCGCTCCATGTACAAGTACCTCTCCGCTCCATGTACAAGTACCTCTCCGCTCAATGTACAAGTACATCTCCGCTCCATGTACAAGTACATCTCTGCTCCATGTACAAGTACCTCTCCGCTCAATGTACAAGTACATCTCCGCTCCATGTACAAGTACCTCTCCGCTCCATGTACAAGTACCTCTCCGGTCCATGTACAAGTACCTCTCCGCTCCATGTACAAGTACCTCTCCGCTCCATGTACAAGTACCTCTCCGCTCAATGTCAAGTGTCGACAGTACCTCTCCGCTCCATGTACAAATACCTCTCCGCTCTCATGTACAAGTACCTCTCCGCTCCATGTACAAGTACCTCTCCGCTCAATGTCAAGTGTCGACAGTACCTCTCCGCTCCATGTACAAATACCTCTCCGCTCCATGTACAAGTACATCTCCGCTCCATGTACAAGTACCTCTCCGCTCCATGTACAAGTACCTCTCCGCTCAATGTACAAGTACATCTCCGCTCCATGTACAAGTACATCTCTGCTCCATGTACAAGTACCTCTCCGCTCAATGTACAAGTACATCTCCGCTCCATGTACAAGTACCTCTCCGCTCCATGTACAAGTACCTCTCCGGTCCATGTACAAGTACCTCTCCGCTCCATGTACAAGTACCTCTCCGCTCCATGTACAAGTACCTCTCCGCTCAATGTCAAGTGTCGACAGTACCTCTCCGCTCCATGTACAAATACCTCTCCGCTCTCATGTACAAGTACCTCTCCGCTCCATGTACAAGTACCTCTCCGCTCAATGTCAAGTGTCGACAGTACCTCTCCGCTCCATGTACAAATACCTCTCCGCTCCATGTACAAGTACCTCTCCGCTCTCATGTACAAGTACCTCTCCGCTCCATGTACAAGTAGCTCTCCGCTCAATGTACAAGTGTCGACAGTACCTTTCCGCTCCATGTACAAATACCTCTCCGCTCTCATGTACAAGTACCTCTCCGCTCCATGTACAAGTACCTCTCCGCTCAATGTACAAATACCTCTCCGCTCCATGTATAAGTACCTCTCCGCTCTATGTACAAGTACCTCTCCGCTCCATGTACAAGTACCTCTCCGCTCAATGTACAAATACCTCTCCGCTCCATGTACAAGTAGCTCTCCGCTGAATGTACAAGTGTCGACAGTACCTCTCCGCTCAATGTACAAGTACCTCTCCGCTCAATGTACAAATACCTCTCCGCTCCATGTACAAGTACCTCTCCGCTCAATGTCAAGTATCGACAGTACCTCTCCGCTCCATGTACAAGTACCTCTCCGCTGAATGTACAAGTGTCGACAGTACCTCTCCGCTCAATGTACAAGTACCTCTCCGCTCCATGTACAAGTACCTCTCCGCTCCATGTACAAGTACCTCTCCGCTCCATGTACAAGTACCTCTCCGCTCCATGTACAAGTACATCTCTGCTCCATGTACAAGTACCTCTCCGCTCAATGTACAAGTACATCTCCGCTCCATGTACAAGTACCTCTCCGCTCCATGTACAAGTACATCTCCGCTCCATGTACAAGTACCTCTCCGCTCCATGTACAAGTACCTCTCCGCTCAATGTACAAGTACATCTCCGCTCCATGTACAAGTACATCTCTGCTCCATGTACAAGTACCTCTCCGCTCAATGTACAAGTACATCTCCGCTCCATGTACAAGTACCTCTCCGCTCCATGTACAAGTACCTCTCCGGTCCATGTACAAGTACCTCTCCGCTCCATGTACAAGTACCTCTCCGCTCCATGTACAAGTACCTCTCCGCTCAATGTCAAGTGTCGACAGTACCTCTCCGCTCCATGTACAAATACCTCTCCGCTCTCATGTACAAGTACCTCTCCGCTCCATGTACAAGTACCTCTCCGCTCAATGTCAAGTGTCGACAGTACCTCTCCGCTCCATGTACAAATACCTCTCCGCTCCATGTACAAGTACATCTCCGCTCCATGTACAAGTACCTCTCCGCTCCATGTACAAGTACCTCTCCGCTCAATGTACAAGTACATCTCCGCTCCATGTACAAGTACATATCTGCTCCATGTACAAGTACCTCTCCGCTCAATGTACAAGTACATCTCCGCTCCATGTACAAGTACCTCTCCGCTCCATGTACAAGTACCTCTCCGCTCAATGTACAAGTACATCTCCGCTCCATGTACAAGTACATCTCTGCTCCATGTACAAGTACCTCTCCGCTCAATGTACAAGTACATCTCCGCTCCATGTACAAGTACCTCTCCGCTCCATGTACAAGTACCTCTCCGGTCCATGTACAAGTACCTCTCCGCTCCATGTACAAGTACCTCTCCGCTCCATGTACAAGTACCTCTCCGCTCAATGTCAAGTGTCGACAGTACCTCTCCGCTCCATGTACAAATACCTCTCCGCTCTCATGTACAAGTACCTCTCCGCTCCATGTACAAGTACCTCTCCGCTCAATGTCAAGTGTCGACAGTACCTCTCCGCTCCATGTACAAATACCTCTCCGCTCCATGTACAAGTACCTCTCCGCTCTCATGTACAAGTACCTCTCCGCTCCATGTACAAGTAGCTCTCCGCTCAATGTACAAGTGTCGACAGTACCTTTCCGCTCCATGTACAAATACCTCTCCGCTCTCATGTACAAGTACCTCTCCGCTCCATGTACAAGTACCTCTCCGCTCAATGTACAAATACCTCTCCGCTCCATGTATAAGTACCTCTCCGCTCTATGTACAAGTACCTCTCCGCTCCATGTACAAGTACCTCTCCGCTCAATGTACAAATACCTCTCCGCTCCATGTACAAGTAGCTCTCCGCTGAATGTACAAGTGTCGACAGTACCTCTCCGCTCAATGTACAAGTACCTCTCCGCTCAATGTACAAATACCTCTCCGCTCCATGTACAAGTACCTCTCCGCTCAATGTCAAGTATCGACAGTACCTCTCCGCTCCATGTACAAGTACCTCTCCGCTGAATGTACAAGTGTCGACAGTACCTCTCCGCTCAATGTACAAGTACCTCTCCGCTCCATGTACAAGTACCTCTCCGCTCCATGTACAAGTACCTCTCCGCTCCATGTACAAGTACCTCTCCGCTCCATGTACAAGTACATCTCTGCTCCATGTACAAGTACCTCTCCGCTCAATGTACAAGTACATCTCCGCTCCATGTACAAGTACCTCTCCGCTCCATGTACAAGTACATCTCCGCTCCATGTACAAGTACCTCTCCGCTCCATGTACAAGTACCTCTCCGCTCAATGTACAAGTACATCTCCGCTCCATGTACAAGTACATCTCTGCTCCATGTACAAGTACCTCTCCGCTCAATGTACAAGTACATCTCCGCTCCATGTACAAGTACCTCTCCGCTCCATGTACAAGTACCTCTCCGGTCCATGTACAAGTACCTCTCCGCTCCATGTACAAGTACCTCTCCGCTCCATGTACAAGTACCTCTCCGCTCAATGTCAAGTGTCGACAGTACCTCTCCGCTCCATGTACAAATACCTCTCCGCTCTCATGTACAAGTACCTCTCCGCTCCATGTACAAGTACCTCTCCGCTCAATGTCAAGTGTCGACAGTACCTCTCCGCTCCATGTACAAATACCTCTCCGCTCCATGTACAAGTACATCTCCGCTCCATGTACAAGTACCTCTCCGCTCCATGTACAAGTACCTCTCCGCTCAATGTACAAGTACATCTCCGCTCCATGTACAAGTACATCTCTGCTCCATGTACAAGTACCTCTCCGCTCAATGTACAAGTACATCTCCGCTCCATGTACAAGTACCTCTCCGCTCCATGTACAAGTACCTCTCCGGTCCATGTACAAGTACCTCTCCGCTCCATGTACAAATACCTCTCCGCTCCATGTACAAGTAGCTCTCCGCTGAATGTACAAGTGTCGACAGTACCTCTCCGCTCAATGTACAAGTACCTCTCCGCTCAATGTACAAATACCTCTCCGCTCCATGTACAAGTACCTCTCCGCTCAATGTCAAGTATCGACAGTACCTCTCCGCTCCATGTACAAGTACCTCTCCGCTGAATGTACAAGTGTCGACAGTACCTCTCCGCTCAATGTACAAGTACCTCTCCGCTCCATGTACAAGTACCTCTCCGCTCCATGTACAAGTACCTCTCCGCTCCATGTACAAGTACCTCTCCGCTCCATGTACAAGTACATCTCTGCTCCATGTACAAGTACCTCTCCGCTCAATGTACAAGTACATCTCCGCTCCATGTACAAGTACCTCTCCGCTCCATGTACAAGTACATCTCCGCTCCATGTACAAGTACCTCTCCGCTCCATGTACAAGTACCTCTCCGCTCAATGTACAAGTACATCTCCGCTCCATGTACAAGTACATCTCTGCTCCATGTACAAGTACCTCTCCGCTCAATGTACAAGTACATCTCCGCTCCATGTACAAGTACCTCTCCGCTCCATGTACAAGTACCTCTCCGGTCCATGTACAAGTACCTCTCCGCTCCATGTACAAGTACCTCTCCGCTCCATGTACAAGTACCTCTCCGCTCAATGTCAAGTGTCGACAGTACCTCTCCGCTCCATGTACAAATACCTCTCCGCTCTCATGTACAAGTACCTCTCCGCTCCATGTACAAGTACCTCTCCGCTCAATGTCAAGTGTCGACAGTACCTCTCCGCTCCATGTACAAATACCTCTCCGCTCCATGTACAAGTACATCTCCGCTCCATGTACAAGTACCTCTCCGCTCCATGTACAAGTACCTCTCCGCTCAATGTACAAGTACATCTCCGCTCCATGTACAAGTACATCTCTGCTCCATGTACAAGTACCTCTCCGCTCAATGTACAAGTACATCTCCGCTCCATGTACAAGTACCTCTCCGCTCCATGTACAAGTACCTCTCCGGTCCATGTACAAGTACCTCTCCGCTCCATGTACAAGTACCTCTCCGCTCCATGTACAAGTACCTCTCCGCTCAATGTCAAGTGTCGACAGTACCTCTCCGCTCCATGTACAAATACCTCTCCGCTCTCATGTACAAGTACCTCTCCGCTCCATGTACAAGTACCTCTCCGCTCAATGTCAAGTGTCAACAGTACCTCTCCGCTCCATGTACAAATACCTCTCCGCTCCATGTACAAGTACCTCTCCGCTCTCATGTACAAGTACCTCTCCGCTCCATGTACAAGTAGCTCTCCGCTCAATGTACAAGTGTCGACAGTACCTTTCCGCTCCATGTACAAATACCTCTCCGCTCTCATGTACAAGTACCTCTCCGCTCCATGTACAAGTACCTCTCCGCTCAATGTACAAATACCTCTCCGCTCCATGTATAAGTACCTCTCCGCTCTATGTACAAGTACCTCTCCGCTCCATGTACAAGTACCTCTCCGCTCAATGTACAAATACCTCTCCGCTCCATGTATAAGTACCTCTCCGCTCTATGTACAAGTACCTCTCCGCTCCATGTACAAGTACCTCTCCGCTCAATGTACAAATACCTCTCCGCTCCATGTACAAGTAGCTCTCCGCTGAATGTACAAGTGTCGACAGTACCTCTCCGCTCAATGTACAAATACCTCTCCGCTCCATGTACAAGTAGCTCTCCGCTGAATGTACAAGTGTCGACAGTACCTCTCCGCTCAATGTACAAGTACCTCTCCGCTCAATGTACAAATACCTCTCCGCTCCATGTACAAGTACCTCTCCGCTCAATGTCAAGTATCGACAGTACCTCTCCGCTCCATGTACAAGTACCTCTCCGCTGAATGTACAAGTGTCGACAGTACCTCTCCGCTCAATGTACAAGTACCTCTCCGCTCCATGTACAAGTACCTCTCCGCTCCATGTACAAGTACCTCTCCGCTCCATGTACAAGTACATCTCTGCTCCATGTACAAGTACCTCTCCGCTCAATGTACAAGTACATCTCCGCTCCATGTACAAGTACCTCTCCGCTCCATGTACAAGTACATCTCCGCTCCATGTACAAGTACCTCTCCGCTCCATGTACAAGTACCTCTCCGCTCAATGTACAAGTACATCTCCGCTCCATGTACAAGTACATCTCTGCTCCATGTACAAGTACCTCTCCGCTCAATGTACAAGTACATCTCCGCTCCATGTACAAGTACCTCTCCGCTCCATGTACAAGTACCTCTCCGGTCCATGTACAAGTACCTCTCCGCTCCATGTACAAGTACCTCTCCGCTCCATGTACAAGTACCTCTCCGCTCAATGTCAAGTGTCGACAGTACCTCTCCGCTCCATGTACAAATACCTCTCCGCTCTCATGTACAAGTACCTCTCCGCTCCATGTACAAGTACCTCTCCGCTCAATGTCAAGTGTCGACAGTACCTCTCCGCTCCATGTACAAATACCTCTCCGCTCCATGTACAAGTACATCTCCGCTCCATGTACAAGTACCTCTCCGCTCCATGTACAAGTACCTCTCCGCTCAATGTACAAGTACATCTCCGCTCCATGTACAAGTACATCTCTGCTCCATGTACAAGTACCTCTCCGCTCAATGTACAAGTACATCTCCGCTCCATGTACAAGTACCTCTCCGCTCCATGTACAAGTACCTCTCCGGTCCATGTACAAGTACCTCTCCGCTCCATGTACAAGTACCTCTCCGCTCCATGTACAAGTACCTCTCCGCTCAATGTCAAGTGTCGACAGTACCTCTCCGCTCCATGTACAAATACCTCTCCGCTCTCATGTACAAGTACCTCTCCGCTCCATGTACAAGTACCTCTCCGCTCAATGTCAAGTGTCAACAGTACCTCTCCGCTCCATGTACAAATACCTCTCCGCTCCATGTACAAGTACCTCTCCGCTCTCATGTACAAGTACCTCTCCGCTCCATGTACAAGTAGCTCTCCGCTCAATGTACAAGTGTCGACAGTACCTTTCCGCTCCATGTACAAATACCTCTCCGCTCTCATGTACAAGTACCTCTCCGCTCCATGTACAAGTACCTCTCCGCTCAATGTACAAATACCTCTCCGCTCCATGTATAAGTACCTCTCCGCTCTATGTACAAGTACCTCTCCGCTCCATGTACAAGTACCTCTCCGCTCAATGTACAAATACCTCTCCGCTCCATGTACAAGTAGCTCTCCGCTGAATGTACAAGTGTCGACAGTACCTCTCCGCTCAATGTACAAATACCTCTCCGCTCCATGTACAAGTAGCTCTCCGCTGAATGTACAAGTGTCGACAGTACCTCTCCGCTCAATGTACAAGTACCTCTCCGCTCAATGTACAAATACCTCTCCGCTCCATGTACAAGTACCTCTCCGCTCAATGTCAAGTATCGACAGTACCTCTCCGCTCCATGTACAAGTACCTCTCCGCTGAATGTACAAGTGTCGACAGTACCTCTCCGCTCAATGTACAAGTACCTCTCCGCTCCATGTACAAGTACCTCTCCGCTCCATGTACAAGTACCTCTCCGCTCCATGTACAAGTACATCTCTGCTCCATGTACAAGTACCTCTCCGCTCAATGTACAAGTACATCTCCGCTCCATGTACAAGTACCTCTCCGCTCCATGTACAAGTACATCTCCGCTCCATGTACAAGTACCTCTCCGCTCCATGTACAAGTACCTCTCCGCTCAATGTACAAGTACATCTCCGCTCCATGTACAAGTACATCTCTGCTCCATGTACAAGTACCTCTCCGCTCAATGTACAAGTACATCTCCGCTCCATGTACAAGTACCTCTCCGCTCCATGTACAAGTACCTCTCCGGTCCATGTACAAGTACCTCTCCGCTCCATGTACAAGTACCTCTCCGCTCCATGTACAAGTACCTCTCCGCTCAATGTCAAGTGTCGACAGTACCTCTCCGCTCCATGTACAAATACCTCTCCGCTCTCATGTACAAGTACCTCTCCGCTCCATGTACAAGTACCTCTCCGCTCAATGTCAAGTGTCGACAGTACCTCTCCGCTCCATGTACAAATACCTCTCCGCTCCATGTACAAGTACATCTCCGCTCCATGTACAAGTACCTCTCCGCTCCATGTACAAGTACCTCTCCGCTCAATGTACAAGTACATCTCCGCTCCATGTACAAGTACATCTCTGCTCCATGTACAAGTACCTCTCCGCTCAATGTACAAGTACATCTCCGCTCCATGTACAAGTACCTCTCCGCTCCATGTACAAGTACCTCTCCGGTCCATGTACAAGTACCTCTCCGCTCCATGTACAAGTACCTCTCCGCTCCATGTACAAGTACCTCTCCGCTCAATGTCAAGTGTCGACAGTACCTCTCCGCTCCATGTACAAATACCTCTCCGCTCTCATGTACAAGTACCTCTCCGCTCCATGTACAAGTACCTCTCCGCTCAATGTCAAGTGTCAACAGTACCTCTCCGCTCCATGTACAAATACCTCTCCGCTCCATGTACAAGTACCTCTCCGCTCTCATGTACAAGTACCTCTCCGCTCCATGTACAAGTAGCTCTCCGCTCAATGTACAAGTGTCGACAGTACCTTTCCGCTCCATGTACAAATACCTCTCCGCTCTCATGTACAAGTACCTCTCCGCTCCATGTACAAGTACCTCTCCGCTCAATGTACAAATACCTCTCCGCTCCATGTATAAGTACCTCTCCGCTCTATGTACAAGTACCTCTCCGCTCCATGTACAAGTACCTCTCCGCTCAATGTACAAATACCTCTCCGCTCCATGTACAAGTAGCTCTCCGCTGAATGTACAAGTGTCGACAGTACCTCTCCGCTCAATGTACAAATACCTCTCCGCTCCATGTACAAGTAGCTCTCCGCTGAATGTACAAGTGTCGACAGTACCTCTCCGCTCAATGTACAAGTACCTCTCCGCTCAATGTACAAATACCTCTCCGCTCCATGTACAAGTACCTCTCCGCTCAATGTCAAGTATCGACAGTACCTCTCCGCTCCATGTACAAGTACCTCTCCGCTGAATGTACAAGTGTCGACAGTACCTCTCCGCTCAATGTACAAGTACCTCTCCGCTCCATGTACAAGTACCTCTCCGCTCCATGTACCTCTCCGCTCCATGTACAAGTACCTCTCCGCTCCATGTACAAGTACATCTCTGCTCCATGTACAAGTACCTCTCCGCTCAATGTACAAGTACATCTCCGCTCCATGTACAAGTACCTCTCCGCTCCATGTACAAGTACATCTCCGCTCCATGTACAAGTACCTCTCCGCTCCATGTACAAGTACCTCTCCGCTCAATGTACAAGTACATCTCCGCTCCATGTACAAGTACATCTCTGCTCCATGTACAAGTACCTCTCCGCTCAATGTACAAGTACATCTCCGCTCCATGTACAAGTACCTCTCCGCTCCATGTACAAGTACCTCTCCGGTCCATGTACAAGTACCTCTCCGCTCCATGTACAAGTACCTCTCCGCTCCATGTACAAGTACCTCTCCGCTCAATGTCAAGTGTCGACAGTACCTCTCCGCTCCATGTACAAATACCTCTCCGCTCTCATGTACAAGTACCTCTCCGCTCCATGTACAAGTACCTCTCCGCTCAATGTCAAGTGTCGACAGTACCTCTCCGCTCCATGTACAAATACCTCTCCGCTCCATGTACAAGTACATCTCCGCTCCATGTACAAGTACCTCTCCGCTCCATGTACAAGTACCTCTCCGCTCAATGTACAAGTACATCTCCGCTCCATGTACAAGTACATCTCTGCTCCATGTACAAGTACCTCTCCGCTCAATGTACAAGTACATCTCCGCTCCATGTACAAGTACCTCTCCGCTCCATGTACAAGTACCTCTCCGGTCCATGTACAAGTACCTCTCCGCTCCATGTACAAGTACCTCTCCGCTCCATGTACAAGTACCTCTCCGCTCAATGTCAAGTGTCGACAGTACCTCTCCGCTCCATGTACAAATACCTCTCCGCTCTCATGTACAAGTACCTCTCCGCTCCATGTACAAGTACCTCTCCGCTCAATGTCAAGTGTCGACAGTACCTCTCCGCTCCATGTACAAATACCTCTCCGCTCCATGTACAAGTACCTCTCCGCTCTCATGTACAAGTACCTCTCCGCTCCATGTACAAGTAGCTCTCCGCTCAATGTACAAGTGTCGACAGTACCTTTCCGCTCCATGTACAAATACCTCTCCGCTCTCATGTACAAGTACCTCTCCGCTCCATGTACAAGTACCTCTCCGCTCAATGTACAAATACCTCTCCGCTCCATGTATAAGTACCTCTCCGCTCTATGTACAAGTACCTCTCCGCTCCATGTACAAGTACCTCTCCGCTCAATGTACAAATACCTCTCCGCTCCATGTACAAGTAGCTCTCCGCTGAATGTACAAGTGTCGACAGTACCTCTCCGCTCAATGTACAAGTACCTCTCCGCTCAATGTACAAATACCTCTCCGCTCCATGTACAAGTACCTCTCCGCTCAATGTCAAGTATCGACAGTACCTCTCCGCTCCATGTACAAGTACCTCTCCGCTGAATGTACAAGTGTCGACAGTACCTCTCCGCTCAATGTACAAGTACCTCTCCGCTCCATGTACAAGTACCTCTCCGCTCTCATGTACAAGTACCTCTCCGCTCCATGTACAAGTACCTCTCCGCTCAATGTACAAGTACCTCTGCGCTCCATGTACAAGTACCTCTCCGCTCAATGTACAAGTACCTCTCCGCTCAATGTACAAGTGTCGACAGTACCTCTCCGCTCCATGTACAAGTACCTCTCCGCTCAATGTACAAGTGTCGACAGTACCTCTACGCTCAATGTACAAGTGTCGACAGTACCTCTCCGCTCTCATGTACAAGTACCTCTCCGATCCATGTACAAGTACATCTCCGCTCCATGTACAAGTACATCTCCGCTCAATGTACAAGTACCTCTCCGCTCCATGTACAAGTACCTCTCCGCTCCATGTACAAGTACCTCTCCGCTCCATGTACAAGTACCTCTCCGCTCCATGTACAAGTACCTCTCCGCTCAATGTACAAGTACCTCTCCGCTCCATGTACAAGTACATCTCCGCTCAATGTACAAGTACCTCTCCGCTCCATGTACAAGTACCTCTCCGCTCCATGTACAAGTACCTCTCCGCTCCATGTACAAGTACCTCTCCGCTCCATGTACAAGTACATCTCTGCTCCATGTACAAGTACCTCTCCGCTCAATGTACAAGTACATCTCCGCTCCATGTACAAGTACCTCTCCGCTCCATGTACAAGTACATCTCCGCTCCATGTACAAGTACCTCTCCGCTCCATGTACAAGTACCTCTCCGCTCAATGTACAAGTACATCTCCGCTCCATGTACAAGTACATCTCTGCTCCATGTACAAGTACCTCTCCGCTCAATGTACAAGTACATCTCCGCTCCATGTACAAGTACCTCTCCGCTCCATGTACAAGTACCTCTCCGGTCCATGTACAAGTACCTCTCCGCTCCATGTACAAGTACCTCTCCGCTCCATGTACAAGTACCTCTCCGCTCAATGTCAAGTGTCGACAGTACCTCTCCGCTCCATGTACAAATACCTCTCCGCTCTCATGTACAAGTACCTCTCCGCTCCATGTACAAGTACCTCTCCGCTCAATGTCAAGTGTCGACAGTACCTCTCCGCTCCATGTACAAGTACCTCTCCGCTCTCATGTACAAGTACCTCTCCGCTCCATGTACAAGTAGCTCTCCGCTCAATGTACAAGTGTCGACAGTACCTTTCCGCTCCATGTACAAATACCTCTCCGCTCTCATGTACAAGTACCTCTCCGCTCCATGTACAAGTACCTCTCCGCTCAATGTACAAATACCTCTCCGCTCCATGTATAAGTACCTCTCCGCTCTATGTACAAGTACCTCTCCGCTCCATGTACAAGTACCTCTCCGCTCAATGTACAAATACCTCTCCGCTCCATGTACAAGTAGCTCTCCGCTGAATGTACAAGTGTCGACAGTACCTCTCCGCTCAATGTACAAATACCTCTCCGCTCCATGTACAAGTAGCTCTCCGCTGAATGTACAAGTGTCGACAGTACCTCTCCGCTCAATGTACAAGTACCTCTCCGCTCAATGTACAAATACCTCTCCGCTCCATGTACAAGTACCTCTCCGCTCAATGTCAAGTATCGACAGTACCTCTCCGCTCCATGTACAAGTACCTCTCCGCTCAATGTCAAGTGTCGACAGTACCTCTCCGCTCCATGTACAAATACCTCTCCGCTCTCATGTACAAGTACCTCTCCGCTCCATGTACAAGTACCTCTCCGCTCAATGTCAAGTGTCGACAGTACCTCTCCGCTCCATGTACAAATACCTCTCCGCTCTCATGTACAAGTACCTCTCCGCTCCATGTACAAGTACCTCTCCGCTCAATGTCAAGTGTCGACAGTACCTCTCCGCTCCATGTACAAATACCTCTCCGCTCCATGTACAAGTACATCTCCGCTCCATGTACAAGTACCTCTCCGCTCCATGTACAAGTACCTCTCCGCTCAATGTACAAGTACATCTCCGCTCCATGTACAAGTACATCTCTGCTCCATGTACAAGTACCTCTCCGCTCAATGTACAAGTACATCTCCGCTCCATGTACAAGTACCTCTCCGCTCCATGTACAAGTACCTCTCCGGTCCATGTACAAGTACCTCTCCGCTCCATGTACAAGTACCTCTCCGCTCCATGTACAAGTACCTCTCCGCTCAATGTCAAGTGTCGACAGTACCTCTCCGCTCCATGTACAAATACCTCTCCGCTCTCATGTACAAGTACCTCTCCGCTCCATGTACAAGTACCTCTCCGCTCAATGTCAAGTGTCAACAGTACCTCTCCGCTCCATGTACAAATACCTCTCCGCTCCATGTACAAGTACCTCTCCGCTCTCATGTACAAGTACCTCTCCGCTCCATGTACAAGTAGCTCTCCGCTCAATGTACAAGTGTCGACAGTACCTTTCCGCTCCATGTACAAATACCTCTCCGCTCTCATGTACAAGTACCTCTCCGCTCCATGTACAAGTACCTCTCCGCTCAATGTACAAATACCTCTCCGCTCCATGTATAAGTACCTCTCCGCTCTATGTACAAGTACCTCTCCGCTCCATGTACAAGTACCTCTCCGCTCAATGTACAAATACCTCTCCGCTCCATGTACAAGTAGCTCTCCGCTGAATGTACAAGTGTCGACAGTACCTCTCCGCTCAATGTACAAATACCTCTCCGCTCCATGTACAAGTAGCTCTCCGCTGAATGTACAAGTGTCGACAGTACCTCTCCGCTCAATGTACAAGTACCTCTCCGCTCAATGTACAAATACCTCTCCGCTCCATGTACAAGTACCTCTCCGCTCAATGTCAAGTATCGACAGTACCTCTCCGCTCCATGTACAAGTACCTCTCCGCTGAATGTACAAGTGTCGACAGTACCTCTCCGCTCAATGTACAAGTACCTCTCCGCTCCATGTACAAGTACCTCTCCGCTCCATGTACCTCTCCGCTCCATGTACAAGTACCTCTCCGCTCCATGTACAAGTACATCTCTGCTCCATGTACAAGTACCTCTCCGCTCAATGTACAAGTACATCTCCGCTCCATGTACAAGTACCTCTCCGCTCCATGTACAAGTACATCTCCGCTCCATGTACAAGTACCTCTCCGCTCCATGTACAAGTACCTCTCCGCTCAATGTACAAGTACATCTCCGCTCCATGTACAAGTACATCTCTGCTCCATGTACAAGTACCTCTCCGCTCAATGTACAAGTACATCTCCGCTCCATGTACAAGTACCTCTCCGCTCCATGTACAAGTACCTCTCCGGTCCATGTACAAGTACCTCTCCGCTCCATGTACAAGTACCTCTCCGCTCCATGTACAAGTACCTCTCCGCTCAATGTCAAGTGTCGACAGTACCTCTCCGCTCCATGTACAAATACCTCTCCGCTCTCATGTACAAGTACCTCTCCGCTCCATGTACAAGTACCTCTCCGCTCAATGTCAAGTGTCGACAGTACCTCTCCGCTCCATGTACAAATACCTCTCCGCTCCATGTACAAGTACATCTCCGCTCCATGTACAAGTACCTCTCCGCTCCATGTACAAGTACCTCTCCGCTCAATGTACAAGTACATCTCCGCTCCATGTACAAGTACATCTCTGCTCCATGTACAAGTACCTCTCCGCTCAATGTACAAGTACATCTCCGCTCCATGTACAAGTACCTCTCCGCTCCATGTACAAGTACCTCTCCGGTCCATGTACAAGTACCTCTCCGCTCCATGTACAAGTACCTCTCCGCTCCATGTACAAGTACCTCTCCGCTCAATGTCAAGTGTCGACAGTACCTCTCCGCTCCATGTACAAATACCTCTCCGCTCTCATGTACAAGTACCTCTCCGCTCCATGTACAAGTACCTCTCCGCTCAATGTCAAGTGTCGACAGTACCTCTCCGCTCCATGTACAAATACCTCTCCGCTCCATGTACAAGTACCTCTCCGCTCTCATGTACAAGTACCTCTCCGCTCCATGTACAAGTAGCTCTCCGCTCAATGTACAAGTGTCGACAGTACCTTTCCGCTCCATGTACAAATACCTCTCCGCTCTCATGTACAAGTACCTCTCCGCTCCATGTACAAGTACCTCTCCGCTCAATGTACAAATACCTCTCCGCTCCATGTATAAGTACCTCTCCGCTCTATGTACAAGTACCTCTCCGCTCCATGTACAAGTACCTCTCCGCTCAATGTACAAATACCTCTCCGCTCCATGTACAAGTAGCTCTCCGCTGAATGTACAAGTGTCGACAGTACCTCTCCGCTCAATGTACAAGTACCTCTCCGCTCAATGTACAAATACCTCTCCGCTCCATGTACAAGTACCTCTCCGCTCAATGTCAAGTATCGACAGTACCTCTCCGCTCCATGTACAAGTACCTCTCCGCTGAATGTACAAGTGTCGACAGTACCTCTCCGCTCAATGTACAAGTACCTCTCCGCTCCATGTACAAGTACCTCTCCGCTCTCATGTACAAGTACCTCTCCGCTCCATGTACAAGTACCTCTCCGCTCAATGTCAAGTGTCGACAGTACCTCTCCGCTCCATGTACAAATACCTCTCCGCTCTCATGTACAAGTACCTCTCCGCTCCATGTACAAGTACCTCTCCGCTCAATGTCAAGTGTCGACAGTACCTCTCCGCTCCATGTACAAATACCTCTCCGCTCCATGTACAAGTACCTCTCCGCTCTCATGTACAAGTACCTCTCCGCTCCATGTACAAGTAGCTCTCCGCTCAATGTACAAGTGTCGACAGTACCTTTCCGCTCCATGTACAAATACCTCTCCGCTCTCATGTACAAGTACCTCTCCGCTCCATGTACAAGTACCTCTCCGCTCAATGTACAAATACCTCTCCGCTCCATGTATAAGTACCTCTCCGCTCTATGTACAAGTACCTCTCCGCTCCATGTACAAGTACCTCTCCGCTCAATGTACAAATACCTCTCCGCTCCATGTACAAGTAGCTCTCCGCTGAATGTACAAGTGTCGACAGTACCTCTCCGCTCAATGTACAAGTACCTCTCCGCTCAATGTACAAATACCTCTCCGCTCCATGTACAAGTACCTCTCCGCTCAATGTCAAGTATCGACAGTACCTCTCCGCTCCATGTACAAGTACCTCTCCGCTGAATGTACAAGTGTCGACAGTACCTCTCCGCTCAATGTACAAGTACCTCTCCGCTCCATGTACAAGTACCTCTCCGCTCTCATGTACAAGTACCTCTCCGCTCCATGTACAAGTACCTCTCCGCTCAATGTACAAGTACCTCTGCGCTCCATGTACAAGTACCTCTCCGCTCAATGTACAAGTACCTCTCCGCTCAATGTACAAGTGTCGACAGTACCTCTCCGCTCCATGTACAAGTACCTCTCCGCTCAATGTACAAGTGTCGACAGTACCTCTACGCTCAATGTACAAGTGTCGACAGTACCTCTCCGCTCTCATGTACAAGTACCTCTCCGATCCATGTACAAGTACATCTCCGCTCCATGTACAAGTACATCTCCGCTCAATGTACAAGTACCTCTCCGCTCCATGTACAAGTACCTCTCCGCTCCATGTACAAGTACCTCTCCGCTCCATGTACAAGTACCTCTCCGCTCCATGTACAAGTACCTCTCCGCTCAATGTACAAGTACCTCTCCGCTCCATGTACAAGTACCTCTCCGCTCAATGTACAAGTACATCTCCACTCCATGTACAAGTACCTCTCCGCTCAATGTACAAGTACATCTCCGCTCCATGTACCAGTACCTCTCCGCTCAATGTACAAGTACATCTCCGCTCAATGTACAAGTACATCTGCGCTCCATGTAGGGCTGGGTATCGTTCAAAATTTTTCGATATCGATACCGTTTCGATACTTGGATTTCGATACCGGTTCCTGAACGATACTTTTTTCGATACCAATTTTTAGAAAAATCCATTTTAACAAAAATAAAACTGCATTACACATTGAAATTATTTTACAAATCTTTAGTTTCCCCCCATCTTAAGTTTTACAGCAGAAAAAAATAAAACCTACTGTATTTAACATAACTTTAAGTTCTCTAAACGTATTGCCGTCCCTACAAAAAATATTGGAGTACTACAAAGGAAAGAAATGTAGCTAAAACAAATAAATCAGTGGAATAGTTTTCAGTGCAAAACAGAGAGTTGCAAATCAGGGTTTAATGCTCACTGATGCAACAGAACTCTATTCTTGTACAAACTGATGAGATGGCTCCACTTCATGCATGGAAGACTAGTTGAGCATTGACTAGCCTATCAATATAGCCTTATATGCCACAAAGTGAATCGCATTTATATTCAACAAACTATCATGACATCAGCGTTTGTTAACGAGTTGCTAAAAATACATGGGCGATAACTGCCCGCTTGCACATAACGCTAATTAATTAAACATTAACGCTAGCGTTGCAGATCAGTGTGCTCACTGCTGCAACAGAACGTCATTCTTGTCAAATCTGACGAGACAGCTCAACTTCACTGACTAGCCAATCAATATAAATGAATCGCATTTACATTCAACAAACTATCATGACATCAGCGTTTGTTAACGAGTTGCTAAAAATACACAATGCCCGCTTGCGCATAACGTTACGGCGGCAATTAATTAAACGATCTAATGCTACAACTCACAGCCAGATGCATGGATTTGTCAGACTGAGGGATCTGATAACCGCTAACTTGCGGTAAGCTGAGCTGACCCACCTCTCAATTATTTCTCTTGTCTGTGGAAACCAGTCCGTGTTGTTTCTGTTTCTTTTCCTGCTTTTCATCATCTTCGCCATATGGTAATCCAGGATAGGAGTAGCTTGAGTGGCTAACTTCTTGTATACTATCCGCACCGCACGCCTGGCTCACAGTCACAACAAACACACCGGCTAAAGTGGGCGTAACGTTTCCTGCATGCCTCTACATGACAGCCAATCACCAGCCGTATTAGAGCGCGGCGTGCAAGCATGTCGCATGCTTATAGGCTCAATGACGCTGTTTTGTTTTGGTATCGAAAATTGGTATCGATTGACAAGGGAGGCTTCGATACCCCTTAGTATCGATGTTTCCATTTCGGTGCCAAGTAAGTATCGAAACTCGATACCCAGCCCTAGCTCCATGTACAAGTACCTCTCCGCTCAATGTACAAGTACCTCTCCGCTCAATGTACAAGTACCTCTCCGCTCCATGTACAAGTACCTCTCCGCTCCATGTACAAGTACCTCTCCGCTCCATGTACAAGTACCTCTCCGCTCCATGTACAAGTACATCTCTGCTCCATGTACAAGTACCTCTCCGCTCAATGTACAAGTACATCTCCGCTCCATGTACAAGTACCTCTCCGCTCCATGTACAAGTACATCTCCGCTCCATGTACAAGTACCTCTCCGCTCCATGTACAAGTACCTCTCCGCTCAATGTACAAGTACATCTCCGCTCCATGTACAAGTACATCTCTGCTCCATGTACAAGTACCTCTCCGCTCAATGTACAAGTACATCTCCGCTCCATGTACAAGTACCTCTCCGCTCCATGTACAAGTACCTCTCCGGTCCATGTACAAGTACCTCTCCGCTCCATGTACAAGTACCTCTCCGCTCCATGTACAAGTACCTCTCCGCTCAATGTCAAGTGTCGACAGTACCTCTCCGCTCCATGTACAAATACCTCTCCGCTCTCATGTACAAGTACCTCTCCGCTCCATGTACAAGTACCTCTCCGCTCAATGTCAAGTGTCGACAGTACCTCTCCGCTCCATGTACAAATACCTCTCCGCTCCATGTACAAGTACCTCTCCGCTCTCATGTACAAGTACCTCTCCGCTCCATGTACAAGTAGCTCTCCGCTCAATGTACAAGTGTCGACAGTACCTTTCCGCTCCATGTACAAATACCTCTCCGCTCTCATGTACAAGTACCTCTCCGCTCCATGTACAAGTACCTCTCCGCTCAATGTACAAATACCTCTCCGCTCCATGTATAAGTACCTCTCCGCTCTATGTACAAGTACCTCTCCGCTCCATGTACAAGTACCTCTCCGCTCAATGTACAAATACCTATCCGCTCCATGTACAAGTAGCTCTCCGCTGAATGTACAAGTGTCGACAGTACCTCTCCGCTCAATGTACAAGTACCTCTCCGCTCAATGTACAAATACCTCTCCGCTCCATGTACAAGTACCTCTCCGCTCAATGTCAAGTATCGACAGTACCTCTCCGCTCCATGTACAAGTACCTCTCCGCTGAATGTACAAGTGTCGACAGTACCTCTCCGCTCAATGTACAAGTACCTCTCCGCTCCATGTACAAGTACCTCTCCGCTCTCATGTACAAGTACCTCTCCGCTCCATGTACAAGTACCTCTCCGCTCAATGTCAAGTGTCGACAGTACCTCTCCGCTCCATGTACAAATACCTCTCCGCTCTCATGTACAAGTACCTCTCCGCTCCATGTACAAGTACCTCTCCGCTCAATGTCAAGTGTCGACAGTACCTCTCCGCTCCATGTACAAATACCTCTCCGCTCCATGTACAAGTACCTCTCCGCTCTCATGTACAAGTACCTCTCCGCTCCATGTACAAGTAGCTCTCCGCTCAATGTACAAGTGTCGACAGTACCTTTCCGCTCCATGTACAAATACCTCTCCGCTCTCATGTACAAGTACCTCTCCGCTCCATGTACAAGTACCTCTCCGCTCAATGTACAAATACCTCTCCGCTCCATGTATAAGTACCTCTCCGCTCTATGTACAAGTACCTCTCCGCTCCATGTACAAGTACCTCTCCGCTCAATGTACAAATACCTCTCCGCTCCATGTACAAGTAGCTCTCCGCTGAATGTACAAGTGTCGACAGTACCTCTCCGCTCAATGTACAAGTACCTCTCCGCTCAATGTACAAATACCTCTCCGCTCCATGTACAAGTACCTCTCCGCTCAATGTCAAGTATCGACAGTACCTCTCCGCTCCATGTACAAGTACCTCTCCGCTGAATGTACAAGTGTCGACAGTACCTCTCCGCTCAATGTACAAGTACCTCTCCGCTCCATGTACAAGTACCTCTCCGCTCTCATGTACAAGTACCTCTCCGCTCCATGTACAAGTACCTCTCCGCTCAATGTACAAGTACCTCTGCGCTCCATGTACAAGTACCTCTCCGCTCAATGTACAAGTACCTCTCCGCTCAATGTACAAGTGTCGACAGTACCTCTCCGCTCCATGTACAAGTACCTCTCCGCTCAATGTACAAGTGTCGACAGTACCTCTACGCTCAATGTACAAGTGTCGACAGTACCTCTCCGCTCTCATGTACAAGTACCTCTCCGATCCATGTACAAGTACATCTCCGCTCCATGTACAAGTACATCTCCGCTCAATGTACAAGTACCTCTCCGCTCCATGTACAAGTACCTCTCCGCTCCATGTACAAGTACCTCTCCGCTCCATGTACAAGTACCTCTCCGCTCCATGTACAAGTACCTCTCCGCTCAATGTACAAGTACCTCTCCGCTCCATGTACAAGTACCTCTCCGCTCAATGTACAAGTACATCTCCACTCCATGTACAAGTACCTCTCCGCTCAATGTACAAGTACATCTCCGCTCCATGTACCAGTACCTCTCCGCTCAATGTACAAGTACATCTCCGCTCAATGTACAAGTACATCTGCGCTCCATGTAGGGCTGGGTATCGTTCAAAATTTTTCGATATCGATACCGTTTCGATACTTGGATTTCGATACCGGTTCCTGAACGATACTTTTTTCGATACCAATTTTTAGAAAAATCCATTTTAACAAAAATAAAACTGCATTACACATTGAAATTATTTTACAAATCTTTAGTTTCCCCCCATCTTAAGTTTTACAGCAGAAAAAAATAAAACCTACTGTATTTAACATAACTTTAAGTTCTCTAAACGTATTGCCGTCCCTACAAAAAATATTGGAGTACTACAAAGGAAAGAAATGTAGCTAAAACAAATAAATCAGTGGAATAGTTTTCAGTGCAAAACAGAGAGTTGCAAATCAGGGTTTAATGCTCACTGATGCAACAGAACTCTATTCTTGTACAAACTGATGAGATGGCTCCACTTCATGCATGGAAGACTAGTTGAGCATTGACTAGCCTATCAATATAGCCTTATATGCCACAAAGTGAATCGCATTTATATTCAACAAACTATCATGACATCAGCGTTTGTTAACGAGTTGCTAAAAATACATGGGCGATAACTGCCCGCTTGCACATAACGCTAATTAATTAAACATTAACGCTAGCGTTGCAGATCAGTGTGCTCACTGCTGCAACAGAACGTCATTCTTGTCAAATCTGACGAGACAGCTCAACTTCACTGACTAGCCAATCAATATAAATGAATCGCATTTACATTCAACAAACTATCATGACATCAGCGTTTGTTAACGAGTTGCTAAAAATACACAATGCCCGCTTGCGCATAACGTTACGGCGGCAATTAATTAAACGATCTAATGCTACAACTCACAGCCAGATGCATGGATTTGTCAGACTGAGGGATCTGATAACCGCTAACTTGCGGTAAGCTGAGCTGACCCACCTCTCAATTATTTCTCTTGTCTGTGGAAACCAGTCCGTGTTGTTTCTGTTTCTTTTCCTGCTTTTCATCATCTTCGCCATATGGTAATCCAGGATAGGAGTAGCTTGAGTGGCTAACTTCTTGTATACTATCCGCACCGCACGCCTGGCTCACAGTCACAACAAACACACCGGCTAAAGTGGGCGTAACGTTTCCTGCATGCCTCTACATGACAGCCAATCACCAGCCGTATTAGAGCGCGGCGTGCAAGCATGTCGCATGCTTATAGGCTCAATGACGCTGTTTTGTTTTGGTATCGAAAATTGGTATCGATTGACAAGGGAGGCTTCGATACCCCTTAGTATCGATGTTTCCATTTCGGTGCCAAGTAAGTATCGAAACTCGATACCCAGCCCTAGCTCCATGTACAAGTACCTCTCCGCTCAATGTACAAGTACCTCTCCGCTCAATGTACAAGTACCTCTCCGCTCCATGTACAAGTACCTCTCCGCTCCATGTACAAGTACCTCTCCGCTCCATGTACAAGTACCTCTCCGCTCCATGTACAAGTACATCTCTGCTCCATGTACAAGTACCTCTCCGCTCAATGTACAAGTACATCTCCGCTCCATGTACAAGTACCTCTCCGCTCCATGTACAAGTACATCTCCGCTCCATGTACAAGTACCTCTCCGCTCCATGTACAAGTACCTCTCCGCTCAATGTACAAGTACATCTCCGCTCCATGTACAAGTACATCTCTGCTCCATGTACAAGTACCTCTCCGCTCAATGTACAAGTACATCTCCGCTCCATGTACAAGTACCTCTCCGCTCCATGTACAAGTACCTCTCCGGTCCATGTACAAGTACCTCTCCGCTCCATGTACAAGTACCTCTCCGCTCCATGTACAAGTACCTCTCCGCTCAATGTCAAGTGTCGACAGTACCTCTCCGCTCCATGTACAAATACCTCTCCGCTCTCATGTACAAGTACCTCTCCGCTCCATGTACAAGTACCTCTCCGCTCAATGTCAAGTGTCGACAGTACCTCTCCGCTCCATGTACAAATACCTCTCCGCTCCATGTACAAGTACCTCTCCGCTCTCATGTACAAGTACCTCTCCGCTCCATGTACAAGTAGCTCTCCGCTCAATGTACAAGTGTCGACAGTACCTTTCCGCTCCATGTACAAATACCTCTCCGCTCTCATGTACAAGTACCTCTCCGCTCCATGTACAAGTACCTCTCCGCTCAATGTACAAATACCTCTCCGCTCCATGTATAAGTACCTCTCCGCTCTATGTACAAGTACCTCTCCGCTCCATGTACAAGTACCTCTCCGCTCAATGTACAAATACCTCTCCGCTCCATGTACAAGTAGCTCTCCGCTGAATGTACAAGTGTCGACAGTACCTCTCCGCTCAATGTACAAGTACCTCTCCGCTCAATGTACAAATACCTCTCCGCTCCATGTACAAGTACCTCTCCGCTCAATGTCAAGTATCGACAGTACCTCTCCGCTCCATGTACAAGTACCTCTCCGCTGAATGTACAAGTGTCGACAGTACCTCTCCGCTCAATGTACAAGTACCTCTCCGCTCCATGTACAAGTACCTCTCCGCTCTCATGTACAAGTACCTCTCCGCTCCATGTACAAGTACCTCTCCGCTCAATGTACAAGTACCTCTGCGCTCCATGTACAAGTACCTCTCCGCTCAATGTACAAGTACCTCTCCGCTCAATGTACAAGTGTCGACAGTACCTCTCCGCTCCATGTACAAGTACCTCTCCGCTCAATGTACAAGTGTCGACAGTACCTCTACGCTCAATGTACAAGTGTCGACAGTACCTCTCCGCTCTCATGTACAAGTACCTCTCCGATCCATGTACAAGTACATCTCCGCTCCATGTACAAGTACATCTCCGCTCAATGTACAAGTACCTCTCCGCTCCATGTACAAGTACCTCTCCGCTCCATGTACAAGTACCTCTCCGCTCCATGTACAAGTACCTCTCCGCTCCATGTACAAGTACCTCTCCGCTCAATGTACAAGTACCTCTCCGCTCCATGTACAAGTACCTCTCCGCTCAATGTACAAGTACCTCTCCGCTCCATGTACAAGTACCTCTCCGCTCCATGTACAAGTACCTCTCCGCTCCATGTACAAGTACCTCTCCGCTCCATGTACAAGTACATCTCTGCTCCATGTACAAGTACCTCTCCGCTCAATGTACAAGTACATCTCCGCTCCATGTACAAGTACCTCTCCGCTCCATGTACAAGTACATCTCCGCTCCATGTACAAGTACCTCTCCGCTCCATGTACAAGTACCTCTCCGCTCAATGTACAAGTACATCTCCGCTCCATGTACAAGTACATCTCTGCTCCATGTACAAGTACCTCTCCGCTCAATGTACAAGTACATCTCCGCTCCATGTACAAGTACCTCTCCGCTCCATGTACAAGTACCTCTCCGGTCCATGTACAAGTACCTCTCCGCTCCATGTACAAGTACCTCTCCGCTCCATGTACAAGTACCTCTCCGCTCAATGTCAAGTGTCGACAGTACCTCTCCGCTCCATGTACAAATACCTCTCCGCTCTCATGTACAAGTACCTCTCCGCTCCATGTACAAGTACCTCTCCGCTCAATGTCAAGTGTCGACAGTACCTCTCCGCTCCATGTACAAATACCTCTCCGCTCCATGTACAAGTACCTCTCCGCTCTCATGTACAAGTACCTCTCCGCTCCATGTACAAGTAGCTCTCCGCTCAATGTACAAGTGTCGACAGTACCTTTCCGCTCCATGTACAAATACCTCTCCGCTCTCATGTACAAGTACCTCTCCGCTCCATGTACAAGTACCTCTCCGCTCAATGTACAAATACCTCTCCGCTCCATGTATAAGTACCTCTCCGCTCTATGTACAAGTACCTCTCCGCTCCATGTACAAGTACCTCTCCGCTCAATGTACAAATACCTCTCCGCTCCATGTACAAGTAGCTCTCCGCTGAATGTACAAGTGTCGACAGTACCTCTCCGCTCAATGTACAAGTACCTCTCCGCTCAATGTACAAATACCTCTCTGCTCCATGTACAAGTACCTCTCCGCTCAATGTCAAGTATCGACAGTACCTCTCCGCTCCATGTACAAGTACCTCTCCGCTGAATGTACAAGTGTCGACAGTACCTCTCCGCTCAATGTACAAGTACCTCTCCGCTCCATGTACAAGTACCTCTCCGCTCTCATGTACAAGTACCTCCGCTCCATGTACAAGTACCTCTCCGCTCAATGTACAAGTACCTCTGCGCTCCATGTACAAGTACCTCTCCGCTCAATGTACAAGTACCTCTCCGCTCAATGTACAAGTGTCGACAGTACCTCTCCGCTCCATGTACAAGTACCTCTCCGCTCAATGTACAAGTGTCGACAGTACCTCTACGCTCAATGTACAAGTGTCGACAGTACCTCTCCGCTCTCATGTACAAGTACCTCTCCGATCCATGTACAAGTACATCTCCGCTCCATGTACAAGTACATCTCCGCTCAATGTACAAGTACCTTTCCGCTCCATGTACAAGTACCTCTCCGCTCCATGTACAAGTACCTCTCCGCTCCATGTACAAGTACCTCTCCGCTCCATGTACAAGTACCTCTCCGCTCAATGTACAAGTACCTCTCCGCTCCATGTACAAGTACCTCTCCGCTCAATGTACAAGTACCTCTCCGCTCCATGTACAAGTACCTCTCCGCTCCATGTACAAGTACCTCTCCGCTCCATGTACAAGTACCTCTCCGCTCCATGTACAAGTACCTCTCCGCTCAATGTCAAGTATCGACAGTACCTCTCCGCTCCATGTACAAGTACCTCTCCGCTGAATGTACAAGTGTCGACAGTACCTCTCCGCTCAATGTACAAGTACCTCTCCGCTCCATGTACAAGTACCTCTCCGCTCTCATGTACAAGTACCTCTCCGCTCCATGTACAAGTACCTCTCCGCTCAATGTACAAGTACCTCTGCGCTCCATGTACAAGTACCTCTCCGCTCAATGTACAAGTACCTCTCCGCTCAATGTACAAGTGTCGACAGTACCTCTCCGCTCCATGTACAAGTACCTCTCCGCTCAATGTACAAGTGTCGACAGTACCTCTACGCTCAATGTACAAGTGTCGACAGTACCTCTCCGCTCTCATGTACAAGTACCTCTCCGATCCATGTACAAGTACATCTCCGCTCCATGTACAAGTACATCTCCGCTCAATGTACAAGTACCTCTCCGCTCCATGTACAAGCACCTCTCCGCTCCATGTACAAGTACCTCTCCGCTCCATGTACAAGTACCTCTCCGCTCCATGTACAAGTACCTCTCCGCTCAATGTACAAGTACCTCTCCGCTCCATGTACAAGTACCTCTCCGCTCCATGTACAAGTACCTCTCCGCTCCATGTACAAGTACCTCTCCGCTCAATGTACAAGTACCTCTCCGCTCCATGTACAAGTACCTCTCCGCTCCATGTACAAGTACCTCTCCGCTCCATGTACAAGTACCTCTCCGCTCAATGTACAAGTACCTCTCCGCTCCCTGTACAAGTACATCTCCGCTCCATGTACAAGTACCTCTCCGCTCCATGTACAAGTACCTCTCCGCTCAATGTACAAGTGTCGACAGTACCTCTCCGCTCCATGTACAAGTACCTCTCCGCTCCATGTACAAGTACCTCTCCGCTCAATGTACAAGTGTCGACAGTACCTCTCCGCTCCATCTACAAGTACCTCTCCGCTCAATGTACAAGTACCTCTCCGCTGAATGTACAAGTACCTCTCCGCTCCATGTACAAGTACCTCTCCGCTCCATGTACAAATACCTCTCCGCTCCATGTACAAGTACCTCTCCGCTCCATGTACAAGTACCTCTCCGCTCAATGTACAAGTGTCGACAGTACCTCTCCGCTCCATCTACAAGTACCTCTCCGCTCAATGTACAAGTACCTCTCCGCTGAATGTACAAGTACCTCTCCGCTCCATGTACAAGTACCTCTCCGCTCCATGTACAAATACCTCTCCGCTCCATGTACAAGTACCTCTCCGCTCCATGTACAAGTACCTCTCCGCTCAATGTACAAGTACCTCTCCGCTCCATGTACAAGTACCTCTCCGCTCCATGTACAAGTACCTCTCCGCTCCATGTACAAGTACCTCTCCGCTCCATGTACAAGTACCTCTCCGCTCCATGTACAAGTACCTCTCCGCTCCATGTACAAGTACCTCTCCGCTCAATGTACAAGTACCTCTCCGCTCAATGTACAAGTACCTCTCCGCTCCATGTACAAGTACCTCTCCGCTCCATGTACAAGTACCTCTCCGCTCCATGTACAAGTACCTCTCCGCTCCATGTACAAGTACATCTCTGCTCCATGTACAAGTACCTCTCCGCTCAATGTACAAGTACATCTCCGCTCCATGTACCTCTCCGCTCCATGTACAAGTACATCTCCGCTCCATGTACAAGTACCTCTCCGCTCCATGTACAAGTACCTCTCCGCTCAATGTACAAGTACATCTCCGCTCCATGTACAAGTACATCTCTGCTCCATGTACAAGTACCTCTCCGCTCAATGTACAAGTACATCTCCGCTCCATGTACAAGTACCTCTCCGCTCCATGTACAAGTACCTCTCCGGTCCATGTACAAGTACCTCTCCGCTCCATGTACAAGTACCTCTCCGCTCCATGTACAAGTACCTCTCCGCTCAATGTCAAGTGTCGACAGTACCTCTCCGCTCCATGTACAAATACCTCTCCGCTCTCATGTACAAGTACCTCTCCGCTCCATGTACAAGTACCTCTCCGCTCAATGTCAAGTGTCGACAGTACCTCTCCGCTCCATGTACAAATACCTCTCCGCTCCATGTACAAGTACCTCTCCGCTCTCATGTACAAGTACCTCTCCGCTCCATGTACAAGTAGCTCTCCGCTCAATGTACAAGTGTCGACAGTACCTTTCCGCTCCATGTACAAATACCTCTCCGCTCTCATGTACAAGTACCTCTCCGCTCCATGTACAAGTACCTCTCCGCTCAATGTACAAATACCTCTCCGCTCCATGTATAAGTACCTCTCCGCTCTATGTACAAGTACCTCTCCGCTCCATGTACAAGTACCTCTCCGCTCAATGTACAAATACCTCTCCGCTCCATGTACAAGTAGCTCTCCGCTGAATGTACAAGTGTCGACAGTACCTCTCCGCTCAATGTACAAGTACCTCTCCGCTCAATGTACAAATACCTCTCCGCTCCATGTACAAGTACCTCTCCGCTCAATGTCAAGTATCGACAGTACCTCTCCGCTCCATGTACAAGTACCTCTCCGCTGAATGTACAAGTGTCGACAGTACCTCTCCGCTCAATGTACAAGTACCTCTCCGCTCCATGTACAAGTACCTCTCCGCTCTCATGTACAAGTACCTCTCCGCTCCATGTACAAGTACCTCTCCGCTCAATGTACAAGTACCTCTGCGCTCCATGTACAAGTACCTCTCCGCTCAATGTACAAGTACCTCTCCGCTCAATGTACAAGTGTCGACAGTACCTCTCCGCTCCATGTACAAGTACCTCTCCGCTCAATGTACAAGTGTCGACAGTACCTCTACGCTCAATGTACAAGTGTCGACAGTACCTCTCCGCTCTCATGTACAAGTACCTCTCCGATCCATGTACAAGTACATCTCCGCTCCATGTACAAGTACATCTCCGCTCAATGTACAAGTACCTCTCCGCTCCATGTACAAGTACCTCTCCGCTCCATGTACAAGTACCTCTCCGCTCCATGTACAAGTACCTCTCCGCTCCATGTACAAGTACCTCTCCGCTCAATGTACAAGTACCTCTCCGCTCCATGTACAAGTACCTCTCCGCTCAATGTACAAGTACATCTCCACTCCATGTACAAGTACCTCTCCGCTCAATGTACAAGTACATCTCCGCTCCATGTACCAGTACCTCTCCGCTCAATGTACAAGTACATCTCCGCTCAATGTACAAGTACATCTGCGCTCCATGTAGGGCTGGGTATCGTTCAAAATTTTTCGATATCGATACCGTTTCGATACTTGGATTTCGATACCGGTTCCTGAACGATACTTTTTTCGATACCAATTTTTAGAAAAATCCATTTTAACAAAAATAAAACTGCATTACACATTGAAATTATTTTACAAATCTTTAGTTTCCCCCCATCTTAAGTTTTACAGCAGAAAAAAATAAAACCTACTGTATTTAACATAACTTTAAGTTCTCTAAACGTATTGCCGTCCCTACAAAAAATATTGGAGTACTACAAAGGAAAGAAATGTAGCTAAAACAAATAAATCAGTGGAATAGTTTTCAGTGCAAAACAGAGAGTTGCAAATCAGGGTTTAATGCTCACTGATGCAACAGAACTCTATTCTTGTACAAACTGATGAGATGGCTCCACTTCATGCATGGAAGACTAGTTGAGCATTGACTAGCCTATCAATATAGCCTTATATGCCACAAAGTGAATCGCATTTATATTCAACAAACTATCATGACATCAGCGTTTGTTAACGAGTTGCTAAAAATACATGGGCGATAACTGCCCGCTTGCACATAACGCTAATTAATTAAACATTAACGCTAGCGTTGCAGATCAGTGTGCTCACTGCTGCAACAGAACGTCATTCTTGTCAAATCTGACGAGACAGCTCAACTTCACTGACTAGCCAATCAATATAAATGAATCGCATTTACATTCAACAAACTATCATGACATCAGCGTTTGTTAACGAGTTGCTAAAAATACACAATGCCCGCTTGCGCATAACGTTACGGCGGCAATTAATTAAACGATCTAATGCTACAACTCACAGCCAGATGCATGGATTTGTCAGACTGAGGGATCTGATAACCGCTAACTTGCGGTAAGCTGAGCTGACCCACCTCTCAATTATTTCTCTTGTCTGTGGAAACCAGTCCGTGTTGTTTCTGTTTCTTTTCCTGCTTTTCATCATCTTCGCCATATGGTAATCCAGGATAGGAGTAGCTTGAGTGGCTAACTTCTTGTATACTATCCGCACCGCACGCCTGGCTCACAGTCACAACAAACACACCGGCTAAAGTGGGCGTAACGTTTCCTGCATGCCTCTACATGACAGCCAATCACCAGCCGTATTAGAGCGCGGCGTGCAAGCATGTCGCATGCTTATAGGCTCAATGACGCTGTTTTGTTTTGGTATCGAAAATTGGTATCGATTGACAAGGGAGGCTTCGATACCCCTTAGTATCGATGTTTCCATTTCGGTGCCAAGTAAGTATCGAAACTCGATACCCAGCCCTAGCTCCATGTACAAGTACCTCTCCGCTCCATGTACAAGTACCTCTCCGCTCAATGTACAAGTACATCTCCGCTCAATGTACAAGTACATCTCTGCTCCATGTACAAGTACCTCTCCGCTCAATGTACAAGTACCTCTCCGCTCCATGTACAAGTACCTCTCCGCTCCATGTACAAGTACCTCTCCGGTCCATGTACAAGTACCTCTCCGCTCCATGTACAAGTACCTCTCCGCTCCATGTACAAGTACCTCTCCGCTCAATGTCAAGTGTCGACAGTACCTCTCCGCTCCATGTACAAATACCTCTCCGCTCTCATGTACAAGTACCTCTCCGCTCCATGTACAAGTACCTCTCCGCTCAATGTCAAGTGTCGACAGTACCTCTCCGCTCCATGTACAAATACCTCTCCGCTCCATGTACAAGTACCTCTCCGCTCTCATGTACAAGTACCTCTCCGCTCCATGTACAAGTAGCTCTCCGCTCAATGTACAAGTGTCGACAGTACCTTTCCGCTCCATGTACAAATACCTCTCCGCTCTCATGTACAAGTACCTCTCCGCTCCATGTACAAGTACCTCTCCGCTCAATGTACAAATACCTCTCCGCTCCATGTATAAGTACCTCTCCGCTCTATGTACAAGTACCTCTCCGCTCCATGTACAAGTACCTCTCCGCTCAATGTACAAATACCTCTCCGCTCCATGTACAAGTAGCTCTCCGCTGAATGTACAAGTGTCGACAGTACCTCTCCGCTCAATGTACAAGTACCTCTCCGCTCAATGTACAAATACCTCTCCGCTCCATGTACAAGTACCTCTCCGCTCAATGTCAAGTATCGACAGTACCTCTCCGCTCCATGTACAAGTACCTCTCCGCTGAATGTACAAGTGTCGACAGTACCTCTCCGCTCAATGTACAAGTACCTCTCCGCTCCATGTACAAGTACCTCTCCGCTCTCATGTACAAGTACCTCCGCTCCATGTACAAGTACCTCTCCGCTCAATGTACAAGTACCTCTGCGCTCCATGTACAAGTACCTCTCCGCTCAATGTACAAGTACCTCTCCGCTCAATGTACAAGTGTCGACAGTACCTCTCCGCTCCATGTACAAGTACCTCTCCGCTCAATGTACAAGTGTCGACAGTACCTCTACGCTCAATGTACAAGTGTCGACAGTACCTCTCCGCTCTCATGTACAAGTACCTCTCCGATCCATGTACAAGTACATCTCCGCTCCATGTACAAGTACATCTCCGCTCAATGTACAAGTACCTTTCCGCTCCATGTACAAGTACCTCTCCGCTCCATGTACAAGTACCTCTCCGCTCCATGTACAAGTACCTCTCCGCTCCATGTACAAGTACCTCTCCGCTCAATGTACAAGTACCTCTCCGCTCCATGTACAAGTACCTCTCCGCTCAATGTACAAGTACCTCTCCGCTCCATGTACAAGTACCTCTCCGCTCCATGTACAAGTACCTCTCCGCTCCATGTACAAGTACCTCTCCGCTCCATGTACAAGTACCTCTCCGCTCAATGTCAAGTATCGACAGTACCTCTCCGCTCCATGTACAAGTACCTCTCCGCTGAATGTACAAGTGTCGACAGTACCTCTCCGCTCAATGTACAAGTACCTCTCCGCTCCATGTACAAGTACCTCTCCGCTCTCATGTACAAGTACCGCTCCGCTCCATGTACAAGTACCTCTCCGCTCAATGTACAAGTACCTCTGCGCTCCATGTACAAGTACCTCTCCGCTCAATGTACAAGTACCTCTCCGCTCAATGTACAAGTGTCGACAGTACCTCTCCGCTCCATGTACAAGTACCTCTCCGCTCAATGTACAAGTGTCGACAGTACCTCTACGCTCAATGTACAAGTGTCGACAGTACCTCTCCGCTCTCATGTACAAGTACCTCTCCGATCCATGTACAAGTACATCTCCGCTCCATGTACAAGTACATCTCCGCTCAATGTACAAGTACCTCTCCGCTCCATGTACAAGCACCTCTCCGCTCCATGTACAAGTACCTCTCCGCTCCATGTACAAGTACCTCTCCGCTCCATGTACAAGTACCTCTCCGCTCAATGTACAAGTACCTCTCCGCTCCATGTACAAGTACCTCTCCGCTCCATGTACAAGTACCTCTCCGCTCCATGTACAAGTACCTCTCCGCTCAATGTACAAGTACCTCTCCGCTCCATGTACAAGTACCTCTCCGCTCCATGTACAAGTACCTCTCCGCTCCATGTACAAGTACCTCTCCGCTCAATGTACAAGTACCTCTCCGCTCCCTGTACAAGTACATCTCCGCTCCATGTACAAGTACCTCTCCGCTCCATGTACAAGTACCTCTCCGCTCAATGTACAAGTGTCGACAGTACCTCTCCGCTCCATGTACAAGTACCTCTCCGCTCCATGTACAAGTACCTCTCCGCTCAATGTACAAGTGTCGACAGTACCTCTCCGCTCCATCTACAAGTACCTCTCCGCTCAATGTACAAGTACCTCTCCGCTGAATGTACAAGTACCTCTCCGCTCCATGTACAAGTACCTCTCCGCTCCATGTACAAATACCTCTCCGCTCCATGTACAAGTACCTCTCCGCTCCATGTACAAGTACCTCTCCGCTCAATGTACAAGTACCTCTCCGCTCCATGTACAAGTACCTCTCCGCTCCATGTACAAGTACCTCTCCGCTCCATGTACAAGTACCTCTCCGCTCCATGTACAAGTACATCTCTGCTCCATGTACAAGTACCTCTCCGCTCAATGTACAAGTACATCTCCGCTCCATGTACAAGTACCTCTCCGCTCCATGTACAAGTACATCTCCGCTCCATGTACAAGTACCTCTCCGCTCCATGTACAAGTACCTCTCCGCTCAATGTACAAGTACATCTCCGCTCCATGTACAAGTACATCTCTGCTCCATGTACAAGTACCTCTCCGCTCAATGTACAAGTACATCTCCGCTCCATGTACAAGTACCTCTCCGCTCCATGTACAAGTACCTCTCCGGTCCATGTACAAGTACCTCTCCGCTCCATGTACAAGTACCTCTCCGCTCCATGTACAAGTACCTCTCCGCTCAATGTCAAGTGTCGACAGTACCTCTCCGCTCCATGTACAAATACCTCTCCGCTCTCATGTACAAGTACCTCTCCGCTCCATGTACAAGTACCTCTCCGCTCAATGTCAAGTGTCGACAGTACCTCTCCGCTCCATGTACAAATACCTCTCCGCTCCATGTACAAGTACCTCTCCGCTCTCATGTACAAGTACCTCTCCGCTCCATGTACAAGTAGCTCTCCGCTCAATGTACAAGTGTCGACAGTACCTTTCCGCTCCATGTACAAATACCTCTCCGCTCTCATGTACAAGTACCTCTCCGCTCCATGTACAAGTACCTCTCCGCTCAATGTACAAATACCTCTCCGCTCCATGTATAAGTACCTCTCCGCTCTATGTACAAGTACCTCTCCGCTCAATGTACAAATACCTCTCCGCTCCATGTACAAGTACCTCTCCGCTCAATGTCAAGTATCGACAGTACCTCTCCGCTCCATGTACAAGTACCTCTCCGCTGAATGTACAAGTGTCGACAGTACCTCTCCGCTCAATGTACAAGTACCTCTCCGCTCCATGTACAAGTACCTCTCCGCTCTCATGTACAAGTACCTCCGCTCCATGTACAAGTACCTCTCCGCTCAATGTACAAGTACCTCTGCGCTCCATGTACAAGTACCTCTCCGCTCAATGTACAAGTACCTCTCCGCTCAATGTACAAGTGTCGACAGTACCTCTCCGCTCAATGTACAAGTACCTCTCCGCTCAATGTACAAATACCTCTCCGCTCCATGTACAAGTACCTCTCCGCTCAATGTCAAGTATCGACAGTACCTCTCCGCTCCATGTACAAGTACCTCTCCGCTGAATGTACAAGTGTCGACAGTACCTCTCCGCTCAATGTACAAGTACCTCTCCGCTCCATGTACAAGTACCTCTCCGCTCTCATGTACAAGTACCTCCGCTCCATGTACAAGTACCTCTCCGCTCAATGTACAAGTACCTCTGCGCTCCATGTACAAGTACCTCTCCGCTCAATGTACAAGTACCTCTCCGCTCAATGTACAAGTGTCGACAGTACCTCTCCGCTCCATGTACAAGTACCTCTCCGCTCAATGTACAAGTGTCGACAGTACCTCTACGCTCAATGTACAAGTGTCGACAGTACCTCTCCGCTCTCATGTACAAGTACCTCTCCGATCCATGTACAAGTACATCTCCGCTCCATGTACAAGTACATCTCCGCTCAATGTACAAGTACCTTTCCGCTCCATGTACAAGTACCTCTCCGCTCCATGTACAAGTACCTCTCCGCTCCATGTACAAGTACCTCTCCGCTCCATGTACAAGTACCTCTCCGCTCAATGTACAAGTACCTCTCCGCTCCATGTACAAGTACCTCTCCGCTCAATGTACAAGTACCTCTCCGCTCCATGTACAAGTACCTCTCCGCTCCATGTACAAGTACCTCTCCGCTCCATGTACAAGTACCTCTCCGCTCCATGTACAAGTACCTCTCCGCTCAATGTCAAGTATCGACAGTACCTCTCCGCTCCATGTACAAGTACCTCTCCGCTGAATGTACAAGTGTCGACAGTACCTCTCCGCTCAATGTACAAGTACCTCTCCGCTCCATGTACAAGTACCTCTCCGCTCTCATGTACAAGTACCTCTCCGCTCCATGTACAAGTACCTCTCCGCTCAATGTACAAGTACCTCTGCGCTCCATGTACAAGTACCTCTCCGCTCAATGTACAAGTACCTCTCCGCTCCATGTACAAGTACCTCTCCGCTCAATGTCAAGTGTCGACAGTACCTCTCCGCTCCATGTACAAATACCTCTCCGCTCTCATGTACAAGTACCTCTCCGCTCCATGTACAAGTACCTCTCCGCTCAATGTCAAGTGTCGACAGTACCTCTCCGCTCCATGTACAAATACCTCTCCGCTCCATGTACAAGTACCTCTCCGCTCTCATGTACAAGTACCTCTCCGCTCCATGTACAAGTAGCTCTCCGCTCAATGTACAAGTGTCGACAGTACCTTTCCGCTCCATGTACAAATACCTCTCCGCTCTCATGTACAAGTACCTCTCCGCTCCATGTACAAGTACCTCTCCGCTCAATGTACAAATACCTCTCCGCTCCATGTATAAGTACCTCTCCGCTCTATGTACAAGTACCTCTCCGCTCCATGTACAAGTACCTCTCCGCTCAATGTACAAATACCTCTCCGCTCCATGTACAAGTAGCTCTCCGCTGAATGTACAAGTGTCGACAGTACCTCTCCGCTCAATGTACAAGTACCTCTCCGCTCAATGTACAAATACCTCTCCGCTCCATGTACAAGTACCTCTCCGCTCAATGTCAAGTATCGACAGTACCTCTCCGCTCCATGTACAAGTACCTCTCCGCTGAATGTACAAGTGTCGACAGTACCTCTCCGCTCAATGTACAAGTACCTCTCCGCTCCATGTACAAGTACCTCTCCGCTCTCATGTACAAGTACCTCCGCTCCATGTACAAGTACCTCTCCGCTCAATGTACAAGTACCTCTGCGCTCCATGTACAAGTACCTCTCCGCTCAATGTACAAGTACCTCTCCGCTCAATGTACAAGTGTCGACAGTACCTCTCCGCTCCATGTACAAGTACCTCTCCGCTCAATGTACAAGTGTCGACAGTACCTCTACGCTCAATGTACAAGTGTCGACAGTACCTCTCCGCTCTCATGTACAAGTACCTCTCCGATCCATGTACAAGTACATCTCCGCTCCATGTACAAGTACATCTCCGCTCAATGTACAAGTACCTTTCCGCTCCATGTACAAGTACCTCTCCGCTCCATGTACAAGTACCTCTCCGCTCCATGTACAAGTACCTCTCCGCTCCATGTACAAGTACCTCTCCGCTCAATGTACAAGTACCTCTCCGCTCCATGTACAAGTACCTCTCCGCTCAATGTACAAGTACCTCTCCGCTCCATGTACAAGTACCTCTCCGCTCCATGTACAAGTACCTCTCCGCTCCATGTACAAGTACCTCTCCGCTCCATGTACAAGTACCTCTCCGCTCAATGTCAAGTATCGACAGTACCTCTCCGCTCCATGTACAAGTACCTCTCCGCTGAATGTACAAGTGTCGACAGTACCTCTCCGCTCAATGTACAAGTACCTCTCCGCTCCATGTACAAGTACCTCTCCGCTCTCATGTACAAGTACCGCTCCGCTCCATGTACAAGTACCTCTCCGCTCAATGTACAAGTACCTCTGCGCTCCATGTACAAGTACCTCTCCGCTCAATGTACAAGTACCTCTCCGCTCAATGTACAAGTGTCGACAGTACCTCTCCGCTCCATGTACAAGTACCTCTCCGCTCAATGTACAAGTGTCGACAGTACCTCTACGCTCAATGTACAAGTGTCGACAGTACCTCTCCGCTCTCATGTACAAGTACCTCTCCGATCCATGTACAAGTACATCTCCGCTCCATGTACAAGTACATCTCCGCTCAATGTACAAGTACCTCTCCGCTCCATGTACAAGCACCTCTCCGCTCCATGTACAAGTACCTCTCCGCTCCATGTACAAGTACCTCTCCGCTCCATGTACAAGTACCTCTCCGCTCAATGTACAAGTACCTCTCCGCTCCATGTACAAGTACCTCTCCGCTCCATGTACAAGTACCTCTCCGCTCCATGTACAAGTACCTCTCCGCTCAATGTACAAGTACCTCTCCGCTCCATGTACAAGTACCTCTCCGCTCCATGTACAAGTACCTCTCCGCTCCATGTACAAGTACCTCTCCGCTCAATGTACAAGTACCTCTCCGCTCCCTGTACAAGTACATCTCCGCTCCATGTACAAGTACCTCTCCGCTCCATGTACAAGTACCTCTCCGCTCAATGTACAAGTGTCGACAGTACCTCTCCGCTCCATGTACAAGTACCTCTCCGCTCCATGTACAAGTACCTCTCCGCTCAATGTACAAGTGTCGACAGTACCTCTCCGCTCCATCTACAAGTACCTCTCCGCTCAATGTACAAGTACCTCTCCGCTGAATGTACAAGTACCTCTCCGCTCCATGTACAAGTACCTCTCCGCTCCATGTACAAATACCTCTCCGCTCCATGTACAAGTACCTCTCCGCTCCATGTACAAGTACCTCTCCGCTCAATGTACAAGTACCTCTCCGCTCCATGTACAAGTACCTCTCCGCTCCATGTACAAGTACCTCTCCGCTCCATGTACAAGTACCTCTCCGCTCCATGTACAAGTACATCTCTGCTCCATGTACAAGTACCTCTCCGCTCAATGTACAAGTACATCTCCGCTCCATGTACAAGTACCTCTCCGCTCCATGTACAAGTACATCTCCGCTCCATGTACAAGTACCTCTCCGCTCCATGTACAAGTACCTCTCCGCTCAATGTACAAGTACATCTCCGCTCCATGTACAAGTACATCTCTGCTCCATGTACAAGTACCTCTCCGCTCAATGTACAAGTACATCTCCGCTCCATGTACAAGTACCTCTCCGCTCCATGTACAAGTACCTCTCCGGTCCATGTACAAGTACCTCTCCGCTCCATGTACAAGTACCTCTCCGCTCCATGTACAAGTACCTCTCCGCTCAATGTCAAGTGTCGACAGTACCTCTCCGCTCCATGTACAAATACCTCTCCGCTCTCATGTACAAGTACCTCTCCGCTCCATGTACAAGTACCTCTCCGCTCAATGTCAAGTGTCGACAGTACCTCTCCGCTCCATGTACAAATACCTCTCCGCTCCATGTACAAGTACCTCTCCGCTCTCATGTACAAGTACCTCTCCGCTCCATGTACAAGTAGCTCTCCGCTCAATGTACAAGTGTCGACAGTACCTTTCCGCTCCATGTACAAATACCTCTCCGCTCTCATGTACAAGTACCTCTCCGCTCCATGTACAAGTACCTCTCCGCTCAATGTACAAATACCTCTCCGCTCCATGTATAAGTACCTCTCCGCTCTATGTACAAGTACCTCTCCGCTCAATGTACAAATACCTCTCCGCTCCATGTACAAGTACCTCTCCGCTCAATGTCAAGTATCGACAGTACCTCTCCGCTCCATGTACAAGTACCTCTCCGCTGAATGTACAAGTGTCGACAGTACCTCTCCGCTCAATGTACAAGTACCTCTCCGCTCCATGTACAAGTACCTCTCCGCTCTCATGTACAAGTACCTCCGCTCCATGTACAAGTACCTCTCCGCTCAATGTACAAGTACCTCTGCGCTCCATGTACAAGTACCTCTCCGCTCAATGTACAAGTACCTCTCCGCTCAATGTACAAGTGTCGACAGTACCTCTCCGCTCAATGTACAAGTACCTCTCCGCTCAATGTACAAATACCTCTCCGCTCCATGTACAAGTACCTCTCCGCTCAATGTCAAGTATCGACAGTACCTCTCCGCTCCATGTACAAGTACCTCTCCGCTGAATGTACAAGTGTCGACAGTACCTCTCCGCTCAATGTACAAGTACCTCTCCGCTCCATGTACAAGTACCTCTCCGCTCTCATGTACAAGTACCTCCGCTCCATGTACAAGTACCTCTCCGCTCAATGTACAAGTACCTCTGCGCTCCATGTACAAGTACCTCTCCGCTCAATGTACAAGTACCTCTCCGCTCAATGTACAAGTGTCGACAGTACCTCTCCGCTCCATGTACAAGTACCTCTCCGCTCAATGTACAAGTGTCGACAGTACCTCTACGCTCAATGTACAAGTGTCAACAGTACCTCTCCGCTCTCATGTACAAGTACCTCTCCGATCCATGTACAAGTACATCTCCGCTCCATGTACAAGTACATCTCCGCTCAATGTACAAGTACCTTTCCGCTCCATGTACAAGTACCTCTCCGCTCCATGTACAAGTACCTCTCCGCTCCATGTACAAGTACCTCTCCGCTCCATGTACAAGTACCTCTCCGCTCAATGTACAAGTACCTCTCCGCTCCATGTACAAGTACCTCTCCGCTCAATGTACAAGTACCTCTCCGCTCCATGTACAAGTACCTCTCCGCTCCATGTACAAGTACCTCTCCGCTCCATGTACAAGTACCTCTCCGCTCCATGTACAAGTACCTCTCCGCTCAATGTCAAGTATCGACAGTACCTCTCCGCTCCATGTACAAGTACCTCTCCGCTGAATGTACAAGTGTCGACAGTACCTCTCCGCTCAATGTACAAGTACCTCTCCGCTCCATGTACAAGTACCTCTCCGCTCTCATGTACAAGTACCTCTCCGCTCCATGTACAAGTACCTCTCCGCTCAATGTACAAGTACCTCTGCGCTCCATGTACAAGTACCTCTCCGCTCAATGTACAAGTACCTCTCCGCTCAATGTACAAGTGTCGACAGTACCTCTCCGCTCCATGTACAAGTACCTCTCCGCTCAATGTACAAGTGTCGACAGTACCTCTACGCTCAATGTACAAGTGTCGACAGTACCTCTCCGCTCTCATGTACAAGTACCTCTCCGATCCATGTACAAGTACATCTCCGCTCCATGTACAAGTACATCTCCGCTCAATGTACAAGTACCTCTCCGCTCCATGTACAAGCACCTCTCCGCTCCATGTACAAGTACCTCTCCGCTCCATGTACAAGTACCTCTCCGCTCCATGTACAAGTACCTCTCCGCTCAATGTACAAGTACCTCTCCGCTCCATGTACAAGTACCTCTCCGCTCCATGTACAAGTACCTCTCCGCTCCATGTACAAGTACCTCTCCGCTCAATGTACAAGTACCTCTCCGCTCCATGTACAAGTACCTCTCCGCTCCATGTACAAGTACCTCTCCGCTCCATGTACAAGTACCTCTCCGCTCAATGTACAAGTACCTCTCCGCTCCCTGTACAAGTACATCTCCGCTCCATGTACAAGTACCTCTCCGCTCCATGTACAAGTACCTCTCCGCTCAATGTACAAGTGTCGACAGTACCTCTCCGCTCCATGTACAAGTACCTCTCCGCTCCATGTACAAGTACCTCTCCGCTCAATGTACAAGTGTCGACAGTACCTCTCCGCTCCATCTACAAGTACCTCTCCGCTCAATGTACAAGTACCTCTCCGCTGAATGTACAAGTACCTCTCCGCTCCATGTACAAGTACCTCTCCGCTCCATGTACAAATACCTCTCCGCTCCATGTACAAGTACCTCTCCGCTCCATGTACAAGTACCTCTCCGCTCAATGTACAAGTACCTCTCCGCTCCATGTACAAGTACCTCTCCGCTCCATGTACAAGTACCTCTCCGCTCCATGTACAAGTACCTCTCCGCTCCATGTACAAGTACATCTCTGCTCCATGTACAAGTACCTCTCCGCTCAATGTACAAGTACATCTCCGCTCCATGTACAAGTACCTCTCCGCTCCATGTACAAGTACATCTCCGCTCCATGTACAAGTACCTCTCCGCTCCATGTACAAGTACCTCTCCGCTCAATGTACAAGTACATCTCCGCTCCATGTACAAGTACATCTCTGCTCCATGTACAAGTACCTCTCCGCTCAATGTACAAGTACATCTCCGCTCCATGTACAAGTACCTCTCCGCTCCATGTACAAGTACCTCTCCGGTCCATGTACAAGTACCTCTCCGCTCCATGTACAAGTACCTCTCCGCTCCATGTACAAGTACCTCTCCGCTCAATGTCAAGTGTCGACAGTACCTCTCCGCTCCATGTACAAATACCTCTCCGCTCTCATGTACAAGTACCTCTCCGCTCCATGTACAAGTACCTCTCCGCTCAATGTCAAGTGTCGACAGTACCTCTCCGCTCCATGTACAAATACCTCTCCGCTCCATGTACAAGTACCTCTCCGCTCTCATGTACAAGTACCTCTCCGCTCCATGTACAAGTAGCTCTCCGCTCAATGTACAAGTGTCGACAGTACCTTTCCGCTCCATGTACAAATACCTCTCCGCTCTCATGTACAAGTACCTCTCCGCTCCATGTACAAGTACCTCTCCGCTCAATGTACAAATACCTCTCCGCTCCATGTATAAGTACCTCTCCGCTCTATGTACAAGTACCTCTCCGCTCCATGTACAAGTACCTCTCCGCTCAATGTACAAATACCTCTCCGCTCCATGTACAAGTAGCTCTCCGCTGAATGTACAAGTGTCGACAGTACCTCTCCGCTCAATGTACAAATACCTCTCCGCTCCATGTACAAGTACCTCTCCGCTCAATGTCAAGTATCGACAGTACCTCTCCGCTCCATGTACAAGTACCTCTCCGCTGAATGTACAAGTGTCGACAGTACCTCTCCGCTCAATGTACAAGTACCTCTCCGCTCCATGTACAAGTACCTCTCCGCTCTCATGTACAAGTACCTCTCCGCTCCATGTACAAGTACCTCTCCGCTCAATGTACAAGTACCTCTGCGCTCCATGTACAAGTACCTCTCCGCTCAATGTACAAGTACCTCTCCGCTCAATGTACAAGTGTCGACAGTACCTCTCCGCTCCATGTACAAGTACCTCTCCGCTCAATGTACAAGTGTCGACAGTACCTCTACGCTCAATGTACAAGTGTCGACAGTACCTCTCCGCTCTCATGTACAAGTACCTCTCCGATCCATGTACAAGTACATCTCCGCTCCATGTACAAGTACATCTCCGCTCAATGTACAAGTACCTCTCCGCTCCATGTACAAGTACCTCTCCGCTCCATGTACAAGTACCTCTCCGCTCCATGTACAAGTACCTCTCCGCTCCATGTACAAGTACCTCTCCGCTCAATGTACAAGTACCTCTCCGCTCCATGTACAAGTACCTCTCCGCTCAATGTACAAGTACCTCTCCGCTCCATGTACAAGTACCTCTCCGCTCCATGTACAAGTACCTCTCCGCTCCATGTACAAGTACCTCTCCGCTCCATGTACAAGTACATCTCTGCTCCATGTACAAGTACCTCTCCGCTCAATGTACAAGTACATCTCCGCTCCATGTACAAGTACCTCTCCGCTCCATGTACAAGTACCTCTCCGGTCCATGTACAAGTACCTCTCCGCTCCATGTACAAGTACATCTCCGCTCCATGTACAAGTACATCTCTGCTCCATGTACAAGTACCTCTCCGCTCAATGTACAAGTACATCTCCGCTCCATGTACAAGTACCTCTCCGCTCCATGTACAAGTACCTCTCCGGTCCATGTACAAGTACCTCTCCGCTCCATGTACAAGTACCTCTCCGCTCCATGTACAAGTACCTCTCCGCTCAATGTCAAGTGTCGACAGTACCTCTCCGCTCCATGTACAAATACCTCTCCGCTCTCATGTACAAGTACCTCTCCGCTCCATGTACAAGTACCTCTCCGCTCTCATGTACAAGTACCTCTCCGCTCCATGTACAAGTAGCTCTCCGCTCAATGTACAAGTGTCGACAGTACCTTTCCGCTCCATGTACAAATACCTCTCCGCTCTCATGTACAAGTACCTCTCCGCTCCATGTACAAGTACCTCTCCGCTCAATGTACAAATACCTCTCCGCTCCATGTATAAGTACCTCTCCGCTCTATGTACAAGTACCTCTCCGCTCCATGTACAAGTACCTCTCCGCTCAATGTACAAATACCTCTCCGCTCCATGTACAAGTACCTCTCCGCTCAATGTCAAGTATCGACAGTACCTCTCCGCTCCATGTACAAGTAGCTCTCCGCTGAATGTACAAGTGTCGACAGTACCTCTCCGCTCAATGTACAAGTACCTCTCCGCTCAATGTACAAATACCTCTCCGCTCCATGTACAAGTACCTCTCCGCTCAATGTCAAGTATCGACAGTACCTCTCCGCTCCATGTACAAGTACCTCTCCGCTGAATGTACAAGTGTCGACAGTACCTCTCCGCTCAATGTACAAGTACCTCTCCGCTCCATGTACAAGTACCTCTCCGCTCTCATGTACAAGTACCTCTCCGCTCCATGTACAAGTACCTCTCCGCTCAATGTACAAGTACCTCTGCGCTCCATGTACAAGTACCTCTCCGCTCAATGTACAAGTACCTCTCCGCTCAATGTACAAGCGTCGACAGTACCTCTCCGCTCCATGTACAAGTACCTCTCCGCTCAATGTACAAGTGTCGACAGTACCTCTACGCTCAATGTACAAGTGTCGACAGTACCTCTCCGCTCTCATGTACAAGTACCTCTCCGATCCATGTACAAGTACATCTCCGCTCCATGTACAAGTACATCTCCGCTCAATGTACAAGTACCTCTCCGCTCCATGTACAAGTACCTCTCCGCTCCATGTACAAGTACCTCTCCGCTCCATGTACAAGTACCTCTCCGCTCCATGTACAAGTACCTCTCCGCTCAATGTACAAGTACCTCTCCGCTCCATGTACAAGTACCTCTCCGCTCAATGTACAAGTACCTCTCCGCTCCATGTACAAGTACCTCTCCGCTCCATGTACAAGTACCTCTCCGCTCCATGTACAAGTACCTCTCCGCTCAATGTCAAGTATCGACAGTACCTCTCCGCTCCATGTACAAGTACCTCTCCGCTGAATGTACAAGTGTCGACAGTACCTCTCCGCTCAATGTACAAGTACCTCTCCGCTCCATGTACAAGTACCTCTCCGCTCTCATGTACAAGTACCTCTCCGCTCCATGTACAAGTACCTCTCCGCTCAATGTACAAGTACCTCTGCGCTCCATGTACAAGTACCTCTCCGCTCAATGTACAAGTACCTCTCCGCTCAATGTACAAGTGTCGACAGTACCTCTCCGCTCCATGTACAAGTACCTCTCCGCTCAATGTACAAGTGTCGACAGTACCTCTACGCTCAATGTACAAGTGTCGACAGTACCTCTCCGCTCTCATGTACAAGTACCTCTCCGATCCATGTACAAGTACATCTCCGCTCCATGTACAAGTACATCTCCGCTCAATGTACAAGTACCTCTCCGCTCCATGTACAAGTACCTCTCCGCTCCATGTACAAGTACCTCTCCGCTCCATGTACAAGTACCTCTCCGCTCCATGTACAAGTACCTCTCCGCTCAATGTACAAGTACCTCTCCGCTCCATGTACAAGTACCTCTCCGCTCCATGTACAAGTACCTCTCCGCTCCATGTACAAGTACCTCTCCGCTCAATGTACAAGTACCTCTCCGCTCCATGTACAAGTACCTCTCCGCTCCATGTACAAGTACCTCTCCGCTCCATGTACAAGTACCTCTCCGCTCAATGTACAAGTACCTCTCCGCTCCCTGTACAAGTACATCTCCGCTCCATGTACAAGTACCTCTCCGCTCCATGTACAAGTACCTCTCCGCTCAATGTACAAGTGTCGACAGTACCTCTCCGCTCCATGTACAAGTACCTCTCCGCTCCATGTACAAGTACCTCTCCGCTCAATGTACAAGTGTCGACAGTACCTCTCCGCTCCATCTACAAGTACCTCTCCGCTCAATGTACAAGTACCTCTCCGCTGAATGTACAAGTACCTCTCCGCTCCATGTACAAGTACCTCTCCGCTCCATGTACAAATACCTCTCCGCTCCATGTACAAGTACCTCTCCGCTCCATGTACAAGCACCTCTCCGCTACATGTACAAGTACCTCTCCGCTCCATGTACAAGTACCTCTCCGCTCCATGTACAAGTACCTCTCCGCTCAATGTACAAGTACCTCTCCGCTCCATGTACAAGTACCTCTCCGCTCTCATGTACAAGTACCTCCGCTCCATGTACAAGTACCTCTCCGCTCAATGTACAAGTACCTCTGCGCTCCATGTACAAGTACCTCTCCGCTCAATGTACAAGTACCTCTCCGCTCAATGTACAAGTGTCGACAGTACCTCTCCGCTCAATGTACAAGTACCTCTCCGCTCAATGTACAAATACCTCTCCGCTCCATGTACAAGTACCTCTCCGCTCAATGTCAAGTATCGACAGTACCTCTCCGCTCCATGTACAAGTACCTCTCCGCTGAATGTACAAGTGTCGACAGTACCTCTCCGCTCAATGTACAAGTACCTCTCCGCTCCATGTACAAGTACCTCTCCGCTCTCATGTACAAGTACCTCCGCTCCATGTACAAGTACCTCTCCGCTCAATGTACAAGTACCTCTGCGCTCCATGTACAAGTACCTCTCCGCTCAATGTACAAGTACCTCTCCGCTCAATGTACAAGTGTCGACAGTACCTCTCCGCTCCATGTACAAGTACCTCTCCGCTCAATGTACAAGTGTCGACAGTACCTCTACGCTCAATGTACAAGTGTCGACAGTACCTCTCCGCTCTCATGTACAAGTACCTCTCCGATCCATGTACAAGTACATCTCCGCTCCATGTACAAGTACATCTCCGCTCAATGTACAAGTACCTTTCCGCTCCATGTACAAGTACCTCTCCGCTCCATGTACAAGTACCTCTCCGCTCCATGTACAAGTACCTCTCCGCTCCATGTACAAGTACCTCTCCGCTCAATGTACAAGTACCTCTCCGCTCCATGTACAAGTACCTCTCCGCTCAATGTACAAGTACCTCTCCGCTCCATGTACAAGTACCTCTCCGCTCCATGTACAAGTACCTCTCCGCTCCATGTACAAGTACCTCTCCGCTCCATGTACAAGTACCTCTCCGCTCAATGTCAAGTATCGACAGTACCTCTCCGCTCCATGTACAAGTACCTCTCCGCTGAATGTACAAGTGTCGACAGTACCTCTCCGCTCAATGTACAAGTACCTCTCCGCTCCATGTACAAGTACCTCTCCGCTCTCATGTACAAGTACCTCTCCGCTCCATGTACAAGTACCTCTCCGCTCAATGTACAAGTACCTCTGCGCTCCATGTACAAGTACCTCTCCGCTCAATGTACAAGTACCTCTCCGCTCAATGTACAAGTGTCGACAGTACCTCTCCGCTCCATGTACAAGTACCTCTCCGCTCAATGTACAAGTGTCGACAGTACCTCTACGCTCAATGTACAAGTGTCGACAGTACCTCTCCGCTCTCATGTACAAGTACCTCTCCGATCCATGTACAAGTACATCTCCGCTCCATGTACAAGTACATCTCCGCTCAATGTACAAGTACCTCTCCGCTCCATGTACAAGCACCTCTCCGCTCCATGTACAAGTACCTCTCCGCTCCATGTACAAGTACCTCTCCGCTCCATGTACAAGTACCTCTCCGCTCAATGTACAAGTACCTCTCCGCTCCATGTACAAGTACCTCTCCGCTCCATGTACAAGTACCTCTCCGCTCCATGTACAAGTACCTCTCCGCTCAATGTACAAGTACCTCTCCGCTCCATGTACAAGTACCTCTCCGCTCCATGTACAAGTACCTCTCCGCTCCATGTACAAGTACCTCTCCGCTCAATGTACAAGTACCTCTCCGCTCCCTGTACAAGTACATCTCCGCTCCATGTACAAGTACCTCTCCGCTCCATGTACAAGTACCTCTCCGCTCAATGTACAAGTGTCGACAGTACCTCTCCGCTCCATGTACAAGTACCTCTCCGCTCCATGTACAAGTACCTCTCCGCTCAATGTACAAGTGTCGACAGTACCTCTCCGCTCCATCTACAAGTACCTCTCCGCTCAATGTACAAGTACCTCTCCGCTGAATGTACAAGTACCTCTCCGCTCCATGTACAAGTACCTCTCCGCTCCATGTACAAATACCTCTCCGCTCCATGTACAAGTACCTCTCCGCTCCATGTACAAGTACCTCTCCGCTCAATGTACAAGTACCTCTCCGCTCCATGTACAAGTACCTCTCCGCTCCATGTACAAGTACCTCTCCGCTCCATGTACAAGTACCTCTCCGCTCCATGTACAAGTACATCTCTGCTCCATGTACAAGTACCTCTCCGCTCAATGTACAAGTACATCTCCGCTCCATGTACAAGTACCTCTCCGCTCCATGTACAAGTACATCTCCGCTCCATGTACAAGTACCTCTCCGCTCCATGTACAAGTACCTCTCCGCTCAATGTACAAGTACATCTCCGCTCCATGTACAAGTACATCTCTGCTCCATGTACAAGTACCTCTCCGCTCAATGTACAAGTACATCTCCGCTCCATGTACAAGTACCTCTCCGCTCCATGTACAAGTACCTCTCCGGTCCATGTACAAGTACCTCTCCGCTCCATGTACAAGTACCTCTCCGCTCCATGTACAAGTACCTCTCCGCTCAATGTCAAGTGTCGACAGTACCTCTCCGCTCCATGTACAAATACCTCTCCGCTCTCATGTACAAGTACCTCTCCGCTCCATGTACAAGTACCTCTCCGCTCAATGTCAAGTGTCGACAGTACCTCTCCGCTCCATGTACAAATACCTCTCCGCTCCATGTACAAGTACCTCTCCGCTCTCATGTACAAGTACCTCTCCGCTCCATGTACAAGTAGCTCTCCGCTCAATGTACAAGTGTCGACAGTACCTTTCCGCTCCATGTACAAATACCTCTCCGCTCTCATGTACAAGTACCTCTCCGCTCCATGTACAAGTACCTCTCCGCTCAATGTACAAATACCTCTCCGCTCCATGTATAAGTACCTCTCCGCTCTATGTACAAGTACCTCTCCGCTCCATGTACAAGTACCTCTCCGCTCAATGTACAAATACCTCTCCGCTCCATGTACAAGTAGCTCTCCGCTGAATGTACAAGTGTCGACAGTACCTCTCCGCTCAATGTACAAGTACCTCTCCGCTCAATGTACAAATACCTCTCCGCTCCATGTACAAGTACCTCTCCGCTCAATGTCAAGTATCGACAGTACCTCTCCGCTCCATGTACAAGTACCTCTCCGCTGAATGTACAAGTGTCGACAGTACCTCTCCGCTCAATGTACAAGTACCTCTCCGCTCCATGTACAAGTACCTCTCCGCTTTCATGTACAAGTACCTCTCCGCTCCATGTACAAGTACCTCTCCGCTCAATGTACAAGTACCTCTGCGCTCCATGTACAAGTACCTCTCCGCTCAATGTACAAGTACCTCTCCGCTCAATGTACAAGTGTCGACAGTACCTCTCCGCTCCATGTACAAGTACCTCTCCGCTCAATGTACAAGTGTCGACAGTACCTCTACGCTCAATGTACAAGTGTCGACAGTACCTCTCCGCTCTCATGTACAAGTACCTCTCCGATCCATGTACAAGTACATCTCCGCTCCATGTACAAGTACATCTCCGCTCAATGTACAAGTACCTCTCCGCTCCATGTACAAGTACCTCTCCGCTCCATGTACAAGTACCTCTCCGCTCCATGTACAAGTACCTCTCCGCTCCATGTACAAGTACCTCTCCGCTCAATGTACAAGTACCTCTCCGCTCCATGTACAAGTACCTCTCCGCTCAATGTACAAGTACCTCTCCGCTCCATGTACAAGTACCTCTCCGCTCCATGTACAAGTACCTCTCCGCTCCATGTACAAGTACCTCTCCGCTCCATGTACAAGTACATCTCTGCTCCATGTACAAGTACCTCTCCGCTCAATGTACAAGTACATCTCCGCTCCATGTACAAGTACCTCTCCGCTCCATGTACAAGTACATCTCCGCTCCATGTACAAGTACCTCTCCGCTCCATGTACAAGTACCTCTCCGCTCAATGTACAAGTACATCTCCGCTCCATGTACAAGTACATCTCTGCTCCATGTACAAGTACCTCTCCGCTCAATGTACAAGTACATCTCCGCTCCATGTACAAGTACCTCTCCGCTCCATGTACAAGTACCTCTCCGGTCCATGTACAAGTACCTCTCCGCTCCATGTACAAGTACCTCTCCGCTCCATGTACAAGTACCTCTCCGCTCAATGTCAAGTGTCGACAGTACCTCTCCGCTCCATGTACAAATACCTCTCCGCTCTCATGTACAAGTACCTCTCCGCTCCATGTACAAGTACCTCTCCGCTCTCATGTACAAGTACCTCTCCGCTCCATGTACAAGTAGCTCTCCGCTCAATGTACAAGTGTCGACAGTACCTTTCCGCTCCATGTACAAATACCTCTCCGCTCTCATGTACAAGTACCTCTCCGCTCCATGTACAAGTACCTCTCCGCTCAATGTACAAATACCTCTCCGCTCCATGTATAAGTACCTCTCCGCTCTATGTACAAGTACCTCTCCGCTCCATGTACAAGTACCTCTCCGCTCAATGTACAAATACCTCTCCGCTCCATGTACAAGTACCTCTCCGCTCAATGTCAAGTATCGACAGTACCTCTCCGCTCCATGTACAAGTAGCTCTCCGCTGAATGTACAAGTGTCGACAGTACCTCTCCGCTCAATGTACAAGTACCTCTCCGCTCAATGTACAAATACCTCTCCGCTCCATGTACAAGTACCTCTCTGCTCAATGTCAAGTATCGACAGTACCTCTCCGCTCCATGTACAAGTACCTCTCCGCTGAATGTACAAGTGTCGACAGTACCTCTCCGCTCAATGTACAAGTACCTCTCCGCTCCATGTACAAGTACCTCTCCGCTCTCATGTACAAGTACCTCTCCGCTCCATGTACAAGTACCTCTCCGCTCAATGTACAAGTACCTCTGCGCTCCATGTACAAGTACCTCTCCGCTCAATGTACAAGTACCTCTCCGCTCAATGTACAAGCGTCGACAGTACCTCTCCGCTCCATGTACAAGTACCTCTCCGCTCAATGTACAAGTGTCGACAGTACCTCTACGCTCAATGTACAAGTGTCGACAGTACCTCTCCGCTCTCATGTACAAGTACCTCTCCGATCCATGTACAAGTACATCTCCGCTCCATGTACAAGTACATCTCCGCTCAATGTACAAGTACCTCTCCGCTCCATGTACAAGTACCTCTCCGCTCCATGTACAAGTACCTCTCCGCTCCATGTACAAGTACCTCTCCGCTCCATGTACAAGTACCTCTCCGCTCAATGTACAAGTACCTCTCCGCTCCATGTACAAGTACCTCTCCGCTCAATGTACAAGTACCTCTCCGCTCCATGTACAAGTACCTCTCCGCTCCATGTACAAGTACCTCTCCGCTCCATGTACAAGTACCTCTCCGCTCAATGTCAAGTATCGACAGTACCTCTCCGCTCCATGTACAAGTACCTCTCCGCTGAATGTACAAGTGTCGACAGTACCTCTCCGCTCAATGTACAAGTACCTCTCCGCTCCATGTACAAGTACCTCTCCGCTCTCATGTACAAGTACCTCTCCGCTCCATGTACAAGTACCTCTCCGCTCAATGTACAAGTACCTCTGCGCTCCATGTACAAGTACCTCTCCGCTCAATGTACAAGTACCTCTCCGCTCAATGTACAAGTGTCGACAGTACCTCTCCGCTCCATGTACAAGTACCTCTCCGCTCAATGTACAAGTGTCGACAGTACCTCTACGCTCAATGTACAAGTGTCGACAGTACCTCTCCGCTCTCATGTACAAGTACCTCTCCGATCCATGTACAAGTACATCTCCGCTCCATGTACAAGTACATCTCCGCTCAATGTACAAGTACCTCTCCGCTCCATGTACAAGTACCTCTCCGCTCCATGTACAAGTACCTCTCCGCTCCATGTACAAGTACCTCTCCGCTCCATGTACAAGTACCTCTCCGCTCAATGTACAAGTACCTCTCCGCTCCATGTACAAGTACCTCTCCGCTCCATGTACAAGTACCTCTCCGCTCCATGTACAAGTACCTCTCCGCTCAATGTACAAGTACCTCTCCGCTCCATGTACAAGTACCTCTCCGCTCCATGTACAAGTACCTCTCCGCTCCATGTACAAGTACCTCTCCGCTCAATGTACAAGTACCTCTCCGCTCCCTGTACAAGTACATCTCCGCTCCATGTACAAGTACCTCTCCGCTCCATGTACAAGTACCTCTCCGCTCAATGTACAAGTGTCGACAGTACCTCTCCGCTCCATGTACAAGTACCTCTCCGCTCCATGTACAAGTACCTCTCCGCTCAATGTACAAGTGTCGACAGTACCTCTCCGCTCCATCTACAAGTACCTCTCCGCTCAATGTACAAGTACCTCTCCGCTGAATGTACAAGTACCTCTCCGCTCCATGTACAAGTACCTCTCCGCTCCATGTACAAATACCTCTCCGCTCCATGTACAAGTACCTCTCCGCTCCATGTACAAGCACCTCTCCGCTACATGTACAAGTACCTCTCCGCTCCATGTACAAGTACCTCTCCGCTCCATGTACAAGTACCTCTCCGCTCAATGTACAAGTACCTCTCCGCTCCATGTACAAATACCTCTCCGCTCCATGTACAAATACCTCTCCGCTCCATGTACAAGTACCTCTCCGCTCCATGTACCAGTACCTCTCCGCTCAATGTACAAGTACATCTCCGCTCAATGTACAAGTACATCTCCGCTCAATGTACAAGTACGTCTCCGCTCAATGTACAAGTACCTCTCCGCTCAATGTACAAGTACCTCTCCGCTCCATGTACAAGTACCTCTCCGCTCAATGTACAAGTACATCTCCGCTCCATGTACCAGTACCTCTCCGCTCAATGTACAAGTACCTCTCCGCTCAATGTACAAGTACATCTCCGCTCCATGTACAAGTACGTCTCCGCTCAATGTATAAGTACCTCTCCGCTCCATGTACAAGTACCTCTCCGCTCCATGTACAAGTACATCTCCGCTCCATGTACAAGTACATCTCCGCTCCATGTACAAGTACCTCTCCGCTCCATGTACAAGTACCTCTCCGCTCCATGTACAAGTACATCTCCGCTCCATGTACAAGTACCTCTCCGCTCAATGTACAAGTACATCTCCGCTCCATGTACAAGTACATCTCCACTCCATGTACAAGTACCTCTCCGCTCAATGTACAAGTACATCTCCGCTCCATGTACCAGTACCTCTCCGCTCAATGTACAAGTACATCTCCACTCCATGTACAAGTACCTCTCCGCTCAATGTACAAGTACATCTCCGCTCCATGTACCAGTACCTCTCCGCTCAATGTACAAGTACATCTCCACTCCATGTACAAGTACCTCTCCGCTCAATGTACAAGTACATCTCCGCTCCATGTACCAGTACCTAAACCCACCTCCACCCTCCCCCCCACCTCCCTCACTGCCTGCCTCCATGACATCAACAGCTGGATGAGCAGGAATTTCTTAAAACTTAATGGCAATAAAACTGAGGCCCTGCTCATCGGCTCCAAAAACACACTCACCAAATCCCAAATCCCCCCCACCCCCCACATCACCATTGACGGTTTCCCTGTTCCCTTTTCTGCACAAGTCAAAAGCCTCGGTGTCACCCTGGACAATACCCTTTCTTTCGCCCCCCACATAAAAAATATCACCCGGACTGCCTTCTTTCACATTCGCAACATCTCTAGACTCCGCCCATCCCTCTCCCAATCCAGCACAGAAGTTTTGATCCATGCATTTGTCACATCCAGGATTGATTACTGTAACTCTGTTCTCTCCGGCCTCCCCACCAAACTCCTCAACCGACTCCAGCTCATACAGAACTCTGCCGCCCGGATCATTACCCGCACTAAAGCCTCTGATCACATCACCCCCATTCTCATCCAACTCCACTGGCTCCCTGTTCCATACAGAATTAATTACAAAATCCTCCTGCTCACTTATAAAGCTCTCAACCACCAAGCACCCATCTACCTCTGACCTCCTGCACGACTACACCCCCTCCCGTTCCCTGCGCTCCTCCACTGCTGGTCTCCTCACTGTCCCTTCACACCGCCTCACTACGATGGGTGCAAGGGCCTTCAGCTGCACTGCCCCCAAGCTCTGGAATTCCCTACCCCCACACATCCGACAGTCCGACACCATCACAACATTCAAATCCCACCTCAAAACCCACCTGTTCAAACTGGCCTACTCCCTCTAACTCCCTGCTGTAATTTGCCTTGTTCTTAATTTGTATATATTTTTACTACTTGAAACTATATGTATATGTTCTATGTATATGTTGTATATGTTTTATTACTTGAAACTGTTTTTATGCACTGTAAGGCGACCTTGGGTGTCATGAAAGGCGCCTCGAAATAAAATGTATTATTATTATTATTATTATTACCTCTCCGCTCAATGTACAAGTACATCTCCGCTCCATGTACAAGTACCTCTCCGCTCAATGTACAAGTACCTCTCCGCTCAATGTACAAGTACATCTCCGCTCCATGTACCAGTACCTCTCCGCTCAATGTACAAGTACATCTGCGCTCCATGTAGGGCTGGGTATCGTTCAAAATGTTTCGATATCGATACCGTTTCGATACTTGGATTTCGATACCGGTTCCTGAACGATACTTTTTTCGATACCAATTTTTAGAAAAATCCATTTTAACAAAAATAAAACTGCATTACACATTGAAATTATTTTACAAATCTTTAGTTTCCCCCCATCTTAAGTTTTACAGCAGAAAAAAATAAAACCTACTGTATTTAACATAACTTTAAGTTCTCTAAACGTATTGCCGTCCCTACAAAAAATATTGGAGTACTACAAAGGAAAGAAATGTAGCTAAAACAAATAAATCAGTGGAATAGTTTTCAGTGCAAAACAGAGAGTTGCAAATCAGGGTTTAATGCTGACTGATGCAACAGAACTCTATTCTTGTACAAACTGATGAGATGGCTCCACTTCATGCATGGAAGACTAGTTGAGCATTGACTAGCCTATCAATATAGCCTTATATGCCACAAAGTGAATCGCATTTATATTCAACAAACTATCATGACATCAGCGTTTGTTAACGAGTTGCTAAAAATACATGGGCGATAACTGCCCGCTTGCACATAACGCTAATTAATTAAACATTAACGCTAGCGTTGCAGATCAGTGTGCTCACTGCTGCAACAGAACGTCATTCTTGTCAAATCTGACGAGACAGCTCAACTTCACTGACTAGCCAATCAATATAAATGAATCGCATTTACATTCAACAAACTATCATGACATCAGCGTTTGTTAACGAGTTGCTAAAAATACACAATGCCCGCTTGCGCATAAAGTTACGGCGGCAATTAATTAAACGATCTAATGCTACAACTCACAGCCAGATGCATGGATTTGTCAGACTGAGGGATCTGATAACCGCTAACTTGCGGTAAGCTGAGCTGACCCACCTCTCAATTATTTCTCTTGTCTGTGGAAACCAGTCCGTGTTGTTTCTGTTTCTTTTCCTGCTTTTCATCATCTTCGCCATATGGTAATCCAGGATAGGAGTAGCTTGAGTGGCTAACTTCTTGTATACTATCCGCACCGCACGCCTGGCTCACAGTCACAACAAACACACCGGCTAAAGTGGGCGTAACGTTTCCTGCATGCCTCTACATGACAGCCAATCACCAGCCGTATTAGAGCGCGGCGTGCAAGCATGTCGCATGCTTATAGGCTCAATGACGCTGTTTTGTTTTGGTATCGAAAATTGGTATCGATTGACAAGGGAGGCTTCGATACCCCTTAGTATCGATGTTTCCATTTCGGTGCCAAGTAAGTATCGAAACTCGATACCCAGCCCTAGCTCCATGTACAAGTACCTCTCCGCTCAATGTACAAGTACCTCTCCGCTCAATGTACAAGTACCTCTCCGCTCCATGTACAAGTACCTCTCCGCTCCATGTACAAGTACCTCTCCGCTCCATGTACAAGTACCTCTCCGCTCCATGTACAAGTACCTCTCCGCTCCATGTACAAGTACATCTCTGCTCCATGTACAAGTACCTCTCCGCTCAATGTACAAGTACATCTCCGCTCCATGTACAAGTACCTCTCCGCTCCATGTACAAGTACATCTCCGCTCCATGTACAAGTACCTCTCCGCTCCATGTACAAGTACCTCTCCGCTCAATGTACAAGTACATCTCCGCTCCATGTACAAGTACCTCTCCGCTCCATGTACAAGTACATCTCCGCTCCATGTACAAGTACCTCTCCGCTCAATGTACAAGTACATCTCCGCTCCATGTACAAGTACATCTCCACTCCATGTACAAGTACCTCTCCGCTCAATGTACAAGTACCTCTCCGCTCAATGTACAAGTACATCTCCGCTCCATGTACCAGTACCTCTCCGCTCAATGTACAAGTACATCTGCGCTCCATGTAGGGCTGGGTATCGTTCAAAATTTTTCGATATCGATACCGTTTCGATACTTGGATTTCGATACCGGTTCCTGAACGATACTTTTTTCGATACCAATTTTTAGAAAAATCCATTTTAACAAAAATAAAACTGCATTACACATTGAAATTATTTTACAAATCTTTAGTTTCCCCCCATCTTAAGTTTTACAGCAGAAAAAAATAAAACCTACTGTATTTAACATAACTTTAAGTTCTCTAAACGTATTGCCGTCCCTACAAAAAATATTGGAGTACTACAAAGGAAAGAAATGTAGCTAAAACAAATAAATCAGTGGAATAGTTTTCAGTGCAAAACAGAGAGTTGCAAATCAGGGTTTAATGCTCACTGATGCAACAGAACTCTATTCTTGTACAAACTGATGAGATGGCTCCACTTCATGCATGGAAGACTAGTTGAGCATTGACTAGCCTATCAATATAGCCTTATATGCCACAAAGTGAATCGCATTTATATTCAACAAACTATCATGACATCAGCGTTTGTTAACGAGTTGCTAAAAATACATGGGCGATAACTGCCCGCTTGCACATAACGCTAATTAATTAAACATTAACGCTAGCGTTGCAGATCAGTGTGCTCACTGCTGCAACAGAACGTCATTCTTGTCAAATCTGACGAGACAGCTCAACTTCACTGACTAGCCAATCAATATAAATGAATCGCATTTACATTCAACAAACTATCATGACATCAGCGTTTGTTAACGAGTTGCTAAAAATACACAATGCCCGCTTGCGCATAACGTTACGGCGGCAATTAATTAAACGATCTAATGCTACAACTCACAGCCAGATGCATGGATTTGTCAGACTGAGGGATCTGATAACCGCTAACTTGCGGTAAGCTGAGCTGACCCACCTCTCAATTATTTCTCTTGTCTGTGGAAACCAGTCCGTGTTGTTTCTGTTTCTTTTCCTGCTTTTCATCATCTTCGCCATATGGTAATCCAGGATAGGAGTAGCTTGAGTGGCTAACTTCTTGTATACTATCCGCACCGCACGCCTGGCTCACAGTCACAACAAACACACCGGCTAAAGTGGGCGTAACGTTTCCTGCATGCCTCTACATGACAGCCAATCACCAGCCGTATTAGAGCGCGGCGTGCAAGCATGTCGCATGCTTATAGGCTCAATGACGCTGTTTTGTTTTGGTATCGAAAATTGGTATCGATTGACAAGGGAGGCTTCGATACCCCTTAGTATCGATGTTTCCATTTCGGTGCCAAGTAAGTATCGAAACTCGATACCCAGCCCTAGCTCCATGTACAAGTACCTCTCCGCTCAATGTACAAGTACCTCTCCGCTCAATGTACAAGTACCTCTCCGCTCCATGTACAAGTACCTCTCCGCTCCATGTACAAGTACCTCTCCGCTCCATGTACAAGTACCTCTCCGCTCCATGTACAAGTACATCTCTGCTCCATGTACAAGTACCTCTCCGCTCAATGTACAAGTACATCTCCGCTCCATGTACAAGTACCTCTCCGCTCCATGTACAAGTACATCTCCGCTCCATGTACAAGTACCTCTCCGCTCCATGTACAAGTACCTCTCCGCTCAATGTACAAGTACATCTCCGCTCCATGTACAAGTACCTCTCCGCTCCATGTACAAGTACATCTCCGCTCCATGTACAAGTACCTCTCCGCTCAATGTACAAGTACATCTCCGCTCCATGTACAAGTACATCTCCACTCCATGTACAAGTACCTCTCCGCTCAATGTACAAGTACATCTCCGCTCCATGTACCAGTACCTCTCCGCTCAATGTACAAGTACATCTCCACTCCATGTACAAGTACCTCTCCGCTCAATGTACAAGTACATCTCCGCTCCATGTACCAGTACCTCTCCGCTCAATGTACAAGTACATCTCCACTTCATGTACAAGTACCTCTCCGCTCAATGTACAAGTACATCTCCGCTCCATGTACCAGTACCTCTCCGCTCAATGTACAAGTACATCTCCGCTCCATGTACAAGTACCTCTCCGCTCAATGTACAAGTACCTCTCCGCTCAATGTACAAGTACATCTCCGCTCCATGTACCAGTACCTCTCCGCTCAATGTACAAGTACATCTGCGCTCCATGTAGGGCTGGGTATCGTTCAACATTTTTCGATATCGATACCGTTTCGATACTTGGATTTCGATACCGGTTCCTGAACGATACTTTTTTCGATACCAATTTTTAGAAAAATCCATTTTAACAAAAATAAAACTGCATTACACATTGAAATTATTTTACAAATCTTTAGTTTCCCCCCATCTTAAGTTTTACAGCAGAAAAAAATAAAACCTACTGTATTTAACATAACTTTAAGTTCTCTAAACGTATTGCCGTCCCTACAAAAAATATTGGAGTACTACAAAGGAAAGAAATGTAGCTAAAACAAATAAATCAGTGGAATAGTTTTCAGTGCAAAACAGAGAGTTGCAAATCAGGGTTTAATGCTCACTGATGCAACAGAACTCTATTCTTGTACAAACTGATGAGATGGCTCCACTTCATGCATGGAAGACTAGTTGAGCATTGACTAGCCTATCAATATAGCCTTATATGCCACAAAGTGAATCGCATTTATATTCAACAAACTATCATGACATCAGCGTTTGTTAACGAGTTGCTAAAAATACATGGGCGATAACTGCCCGCTTGCACATAACGCTAATTAATTAAACATTAACGCTAGCGTTGCAGATCAGTGTGCTCACTGCTGCAACAGAACGTCATTCTTGTCAAATCTGACGAGACAGCTCAACTTCACTGACTAGCCAATCAATATAAATGAATCGCATTTACATTCAACAAACTATCATGACATCAGCGTTTGTTAACGAGTTGCTAAAAATACACAATGCCCGCTTGCGCATAACGTTACGGCGGCAATTAATTAAACGATCTAATGCTACAACTCACAGCCAGATGCATGGATTTGTCAGACTGAGGGATCTGATAACCGCTAACTTGCGGTAAGCTGAGCTGACCCACCTCTCAATTATTTCTCTTGTCTGTGGAAACCAGTCCGTGTTGTTTCTGTTTCTTTTCCTGCTTTTCATCATCTTCGCCATATGGTAATCCAGGATAGGAGTAGCTTGAGTGGCTAACTTCTTGTATACTATCCGCACCGCACGCCTGGCTCACAGTCACAACAAACACACCGGCTAAAGTGGGCGTAACGTGTCCTGCATGCCTCTACATGACAGCCAATCACCAGCCGTATTAGAGCGCGGCGTGCAAGCATGTCGCATGCTTATAGGCTCAATGACGCTGTTTTGTTTTGGTATCGAAAATTGGTATCGATTGACAAGGGAGGCTTCGATACCCCTTAGTATCGATGTTTCCATTTCGGTGCCAAGTAAGTATCGAAACTCGATACCCAGCCCTAGCTCCATGTACAAGTACCTCTCCGCTCAATGTACAAGTACCTCTCCGCTCAATGTACAAGTACCTCTCCGCTCCATGTACAAGTACCTCTCCGCTCCATGTACAAGTACCTCTCCGCTCCATGTACAAGTACCTCTCCGCTCCATGTACAAGTACATCTCTGCTCCATGTACAAGTACCTCTCCGCTCAATGTACAAGTACATCTCCGCTCCATGTACAAGTACCTCTCCGCTCCATGTACAAGTACATCTCCGCTCCATGTACAAGTACCTCTCCGCTCCATGTACAAGTACCTCTCCGCTCAATGTACAAGTACATCTCCGCTCCATGTACAAGTACCTCTCCGCTCCATGTACAAGTACATCTCCGCTCCATGTACAAGTACCTCTCCGCTCAATGTACAAGTACATCTCCGCTCCATGTACAAGTACATCTCCACTCCATGTACAAGTACCTCTCCGCTCAATGTACAAGTACATCTCCGCTCCATGTACCAGTACCTCTCCGCTCAATGTACAAGTACATCTCCACTCCATGTACAAGTACCTCTCCGCTCAATGTACAAGTACATCTCCGCTCCATGTACCAGTACCTCTCCGCTCAATGTACAAGTACATCTCCACTCCATGTACAAGTACCTCTCCGCTCAATGTACAAGTACATCTCCGCTCCATGTACCAGTACCTCTCCGCTCAATGTACAAGTACATCTCCGCTCCATGTACAAGTACCTCTCCGCTCAATGTACAAGTACCTCTCCGCTCAATGTACAAGTACATCTCCGCTCCATGTACCAGTACCTCTCCGCTCAATGTACAAGTACATCTGCGCTCCATGTAGGGCTGGGTATCGTTCAACATTTTTCGATATCGATACCGTTTCGATACTTGGATTTCGATACCGGTTCCTGAACGATACTTTTTTCGATACCAATTTTTAGAAAAATCCATTTTAACAAAAATAAAACTGCATTACACATTGAAATTATTTTACAAATCTTTAGTTTCCCCCCATCTTAAGTTTTACAGCAGAAAAAAATAAAACCTACTGTATTTAACATAACTTTAAGTTCTCTAAACGTATTGCCGTCCCTACAAAAAATATTGGAGTACTACAAAGGAAAGAAATGTAGCTAAAACAAATAAATCAGTGGAATAGTTTTCAGTGCAAAACAGAGAGTTGCAAATCAGGGTTTAATGCTCACTGATGCAACAGAACTCTATTCTTGTACAAACTGATGAGATGGCTCCACTTCATGCATGGAAGACTAGTTGAGCATTGACTAGCCTATCAATATAGCCTTATATGCCACAAAGTGAATCGCATTTATATTCAACAAACTATCATGACATCAGCGTTTGTTAACGAGTTGCTAAAAATACATGGGCGATAACTGCCCGCTTGCACATAACGCTAATTAATTAAACATTAACGCTAGCGTTGCAGATCAGTGTGCTCACTGCTGCAACAGAACGTCATTCTTGTCAAATCTGACGAGACAGCTCAACTTCACTGACTAGCCAATCAATATAAATGAATCGCATTTACATTCAACAAACTATCATGACATCAGCGTTTGTTAACGAGTTGCTAAAAATACACAATGCCCGCTTGCGCATAACGTTACGGCGGCAATTAATTAAACGATCTAATGCTACAACTCACAGCCAGATGCATGGATTTGTCAGACTGAGGGATCTGATAACCGCTAACTTGCGGTAAGCTGAGCTGACCCACCTCTCAATTATTTCTCTTGTCTGTGGAAACCAGTCCGTGTTGTTTCTGTTTCTTTTCCTGCTTTTCATCATCTTCGCCATATGGTAATCCAGGATAGGAGTAGCTTGAGTGGCTAACTTCTTGTATACTATCCGCACCGCACGCCTGGCTCACAGTCACAACAAACACACCGGCTAAAGTGGGCGTAACGTGTCCTGCATGCCTCTACATGACAGCCAATCACCAGCCGTATTAGAGCGCGGCGTGCAAGCATGTCGCATGCTTATAGGCTCAATGACGCTGTTTTGTTTTGGTATCGAAAATTGGTATCGATTGACAAGGGAGGCTTCGATACCCCTTAGTATCGATGTTTCCATTTCGGTGCCAAGTAAGTATCGAAACTCGATACCCAGCCCTAGCTCCATGTACAAGTACCTCTCCGCTCAATGTACAAGTACCTCTCCGCTCAATGTACAAGTACCTCTCCGCTCCATGTACAAGTACCTCTCCGCTCCATGTACAAGTACCTCTCCGCTCCATGTACAAGTACCTCTCCGCTCCATGTACAAGTACCTCTCCGCTCCATGTACAAGTACATCTCTGCTCCATGTACAAGTACCTCTCCGCTCAATGTACAAGTACATCTCCGCTCCATGTACAAGTACCTCTCCGCTCCATGTACAAGTACATCTCCGCTCCATGTACAAGTACCTCTCCGCTCCATGTACAAGTACCTCTCCGCTCAATGTACAAGTACATCTCCGCTCCATGTACAAGTACATCTCTGCTCCATGTACAAGTACCTCTCCGCTCAATGTACAAGTACATCTCCGCTCCATGTACAAGTACCTCTCCGCTCCATGTACAAGTACCTCTCCGGTCCATGTACAAGTACCTCTCCGCTCCATGTACAAGTACCTCTCCGCTCCATGTACAAGTACCTCTCCGCTCAATGTCAAATGTCGACAGTACCTCTCCGCTCCATGTACAAATACCTCTCCGCTCTCATGTACAAGTACCTCTCTGCTCCATGTACAAGTACCTCTCCGCTCAATGTCAAGTGTCGACAGTACCTCTCCGCTCCATGTACAAATACCTCTCCGCTCCATGTACAAGTACCTCTCCGCTCTCATGTACAAGTACCTCTCCGCTCCATGTACAAGTAGCTCTCCGCTCAATGTACAAGTGTCGACAGTACCTTTCCGCTCCATGTACAAATACCTCTCCGCTCTCATGTACAAGTACCTCTCCGCTCCATGTACAAGTACCTCTCCGCTCAATGTACAAATACCTCTCCGCTCCATGTATAAGTACCTCTCCGCTCTATGTACAAGTACCTCTCCGCTCCATGTACAAGTACCTCTCCGCTCAATGTACAAATACCTCTCCGCTCCATGTACAAGTAGCTCTCCGCTGAATGTACAAGTGTCGACAGTACCTCTCCGCTCAATGTACAAGTACCTCTCCGCTCAATGTACAAATACCTCTCCGCTCCATGTACAAGTACCTCTCCGCTCAATGTCAAGTATCGACAGTACCTCTCCGCTCCATGTACAAGTACCTCTCCGCTGAATGTACAAGTGTCGACAGTACCTCTCCGCTCAATGTACAAGTACCTCTCCGCTCCATGTACAAGTACCTCTCCGCTCTCATGTACAAGTACCTCTCCGCTCCATGTACAAGTACCTCTCTGCTCAATGTACAAGTACCTCTGCGCTCCATGTACAAGTACCTCTCCGCTCAATGTACAAGTACCTCTCCGCTCAATGTACAAGTGTCGACAGTACCTCTCCGCTCCATGTACAAGTACCTCTCCGCTCAATGTACAAGTGTCGACAGTACCTCTACGCTCAATGTACAAGTGTCGACAGTACCTCTCCGCTCTCATGTACAAGTACCTCTCCGATCCATGTACAAGTACATCTCCGCTCCATGTACAAGTACATCTCCGCTCAATGTACAAGTACCTCTCCGCTCCATGTACAAGTACCTCTCCGCTCCATGTACAAGTACCTCTCCGCTCCATGTACAAGTACCTCTCCGCTCCATGTACAAGTACCTCTCCGCTCAATGTACAAGTACCTCTCCGCTCCATGTACAAGTACCTCTCCGCTCAATGTACAAGTACATCTCCACTCCATGTACAAGTACCTCTCCGCTCAATGTACAAGTACATCTCCGCTCCATGTACCAGTACCTCTCCGCTCAATGTACAAGTACATCTCCGCTCAATGTACAAGTACATCTGCGCTCCATGTAGGGCTGGGTATCGTTCAAAATTTTCCGATATCGATACCGTTTCGATACTTGGATTTCGATACCGGTTCCTGAACGATACTTTTTTCGATACCAATTTTTAGAAAAATCCATTTTAACAAAAATAAAACTGCATTACACATTGAAATTATTTTACAAATCTTTAGTTTCCCCCCATCTTAAGTTTTACAGCAGAAAAAAATAAAACCTACTGTATTTAACATAACTTTAAGTTCTCTAAACGTATTGCCGTCCCTACAAAAAATATTGGAGTACTACAAAGGAAAGAAATGTAGCTAAAACAAATAAATCAGTGGAATAGTTTTCAGTGCAAAACAGAGAGTTGCAAATCAGGGTTTAATGCTCACTGATGCAACAGAACTCTATTCTTGTACAAACTGATGAGATGGCTCCACTTCATGCATGGAAGACTAGTTGAGCATTGACTAGCCTATCAATATAGCCTTATATGCCACAAAGTGAATCGCATTTATATTCAACAAACTATCATGACATCAGCGTTTGTTAACGAGTTGCTAAAAATACATGGGCGATAACTGCCCGCTTGCACATAACGCTAATTAATTAAACATTAACGCTAGCGTTGCAGATCAGTGTGCTCACTGCTGCAACAGAACGTCATTCTTGTCAAATCTGACGAGACAGCTCAACTTCACTGACTAGCCAATCAATATAAATGAATCGCATTTACATTCAACAAACTATCATGACATCAGCGTTTGTTAACGAGTTGCTAAAAATACACAATGCCCGCTTGCGCATAACGTTACGGCGGCAATTAATTAAACGATCTAATGCTACAACTCACAGCCAGATGCATGGATTTGTCAGACTGAGGGATCTGATAACCGCTAACTTGCGGTAAGCTGAGCTGACCCACCTCTCAATTATTTCTCTTGTCTGTGGAAACCAGTCCGTGTTGTTTCTGTTTCTTTTCCTGCTTTTCATCATCTTCGCCATATGGTAATCCAGGATAGGAGTAGCTTGAGTGGCTAACTTCTTGTATACTATCCGCACCGCACGCCTGGCTCACAGTCACAACAAACACACCGGCTAAAGTGGGCGTAACGTTTCCTGCATGCCTCTACATGACAGCCAATCACCAGCCGTATTAGAGCGCGGCGTGCAAGCATGTCGCATGCTTATAGGCTCAATGACGCTGTTTTGTTTTGGTATCGAAAATTGGTATCGATTGACAAGGGAGGCTTCGATACCCCTTAGTATCGATGTTTCCATTTCGGTGCCAAGTAAGTATCGAAACTCGATACCCAGCCCTAGCTCCATGTACAAGTACCTCTCCGCTCAATGTACAAGTACCTCTCCGCTCCATGTACAAGTACCTCTCCGCTCCATGTACAAGTACCTCTCCGCTCCATGTACAAGTACCTCTCCGCTCCATGTACAAGTACCTCTCCGCTCCATGTACAAGTACCTCTCCGCTCAATGTACAAGTACATCTCCGCTCCATGTACAAGTACCTCTCCGCTCCATGTACAAGTACATCTCCGCTCCATGTACAAGTACCTCTCCGCTCCATGTACAAGTACCTCTCCGCTCAATGTACAAGTACATCTCCGCTCCATGTACAAGTACATCTCTGCTCCATGTACAAGTACCTCTCCGCTCAATGTACAAGTACATCTCCGCTCCATGTACAAGTACCTCTCCGCTCCATGTACAAGTACCTCTCCGGTCCATGTACAAGTACCTCTCCGCTCCATGTACAAGTACCTCTCCGCTCCATGTACAAGTACCTCTCCGCTCAATGTCAAGTGTCGACAGTACCTCTCCGCTCCATGTACAAATACCTCTCCGCTCTCATGTACAAGTACCTCTCCGCTCCATGTACAAGTACCTCTCCGCTCAATGTCAAGTGTCGACAGTACCTCTCCGCTCCATGTACAAATACCTCTCCGCTCCATGTACAAGTACCTCTCCGCTCTCATGTACAAGTACCTCTCCGCTCCATGTACAAGTAGCTCTCCGCTCAATGTACAAGTGTCGACAGTACCTTTCCGCTCCATGTACAAATACCTCTCCGCTCTCATGTACAAGTACCTCTCCGCTCCATGTACAAGTACCTCTCCGCTCAATGTACAAATACCTCTCCGCTCCATGTATAAGTACCTCTCCGCTCTATGTACAAGTACCTCTCCGCTCCATGTACAAGTACCTCTCCGCTCAATGTACAAATACCTCTCCGCTCCATGTACAAGTAGCTCTCCGCTGAATGTACAAGTGTCGACAGTACCTCTCCGCTCAATGTACAAGTACCTCTCCGCTCAATGTACAAATACCTCTCCGCTCCATGTACAAGTACCTCTCCGCTCAATGTCAAGTATCGACAGTACCTCTCCGCTCCATGTACAAGTACCTCTCCGCTGAATGTACAAGTGTCGACAGTACCTCTCCGCTCAATGTACAAGTACCTCTCCGCTCCATGTACAAGTACCTCTCCGCTCTCATGTACAAGTACCTCTCCGCTCCATGTACAAGTACCTCTCCGCTCAATGTACAAGTACCTCTGCGCTCCATGTACAAGTACCTCTCCGCTCAATGTACAAGTACCTCTCCGCTCAATGTACAAGTGTCGACAGTACCTCTCCGCTCCATGTACAAGTACCTCTCCGCTCAATGTACAAGTGTCGACAGTACCTCTACGCTCAATGTACAAGTGTCGACAGTACCTCTCCGCTCTCATGTACAAGTACCTCTCCGATCCATGTACAAGTACATCTCCGCTCCATGTACAAGTACATCTCCGCTCAATGTACAAGTACCTCTCCGCTCCATGTACAAGTACCTCTCCGCTCCATGTACAAGTACCTCTCCGCTCCATGTACAAGTACCTCTCCGCTCCATGTACAAGTACCTCTCCGCTCAATGTACAAGTACCTCTCCGCTCCATGTACAAGTACCTCTCCGCTCAATGTACAAGTACCTCTCCGCTCCATGTACAAGTACCTCTCCGCTCCATGTACAAGTACCTCTCCGCTCCATGTACAAGTACCTCTCCGCTCCATGTACAAGTACATCTCTGCTCCATGTACAAGTACCTCTCCGCTCAATGTACAAGTACATCTCCGCTCCATGTACAAGTACCTCTCCGCTCCATGTACAAGTACATCTCCGCTCCATGTACAAGTACCTCTCCGCTCCATGTACAAGTACCTCTCCGCTCAATGTACAAGTACATCTCCGCTCCATGTACAAGTACATCTCTGCTCCATGTACAAGTACCTCTCCGCTCAATGTACAAGTACATCTCCGCTCCATGTACAAGTACCTCTCCGCTCCATGTACAAGTACCTCTCCGGTCCATGTACAAGTACCTCTCCGCTCCATGTACAAGTACCTCTCCGCTCCATGTACAAGTACCTCTCCGCTCAATGTCAAGTGTCGACAGTACCTCTCCGCTCCATGTACAAATACCTCTCCGCTCTCATGTACAAGTACCTCTCCGCTCCATGTACAAGTACCTCTCCGCTCAATGTCAAGTGTCGACAGTACCTCTCCGCTCCATGTACAAATACCTCTCCGCTCCATGTACAAGTACCTCTCCGCTCTCATGTACAAGTACCTCTCCGCTCCATGTACAAGTAGCTCTCCGCTCAATGTACAAGTGTCGACAGTACCTTTCCGCTCCATGTACAAATACCTCTCCGCTCTCATGTACAAGTACCTCTCCGCTCCATGTACAAGTACCTCTCCGCTCAATGTACAAATACCTCTCCGCTCCATGTATAAGTACCTCTCCGCTCTATGTACAAGTACCTCTCCGCTCCATGTACAAGTACCTCTCCGCTCAATGTACAAATACCTCTCCGCTCCATGTACAAGTAGCTCTCCGCTGAATGTACAAGTGTCGACAGTACCTCTCCGCTCAATGTACAAGTACCTCTCCGCTCAATGTACAAATACCTCTCCGCTCCATGTACAAGTACCTCTCCGCTCAATGTCAAGTATCGACAGTACCTCTCCGCTCCATGTACAAGTACCTCTCCGCTGAATGTACAAGTGTCGACAGTACCTCTCCGCTCAATGTACAAGTACCTCTCCGCTCCATGTACAAGTACCTCTCCGCTCTCATGTACAAGTACCTCTCCGCTCCATGTACAAGTACCTCTCTGCTCAATGTACAAGTACCTCTGCGCTCCATGTACAAGTACCTCTCCGCTCAATGTACAAGTACCTCTCCGCTCAATGTACAAGTGTCGACAGTACCTCTCCGCTCCATGTACAAGTACCTCTCCGCTCAATGTACAAGTGTCGACAGTACCTCTACGCTCAATGTACAAGTGTCGACAGTACCTCTCCGCTCTCATGTACAAGTACCTCTCCGATCCATGTACAAGTACATCTCCGCTCCATGTACAAGTACATCTCCGCTCAATGTACAAGTACCTCTCCGCTCCATGTACAAGTACCTCTCCGCTCCATGTACAAGTACCTCTCCGCTCCATGTACAAGTACCTCTCCGCTCCATGTACAAGTACCTCTCCGCTCAATGTACAAGTACCTCTCCGCTCCATGTACAAGTACCTCTCCGCTCAATGTACAAGTACATCTCCACTCCATGTACAAGTACCTCTCCGCTCAATGTACAAGTACATCTCCGCTCCATGTACCAGTACCTCTCCGCTCAATGTACAAGTACATCTCCGCTCAATGTACAAGTACATCTGCGCTCCATGTAGGGCTGGGTATCGTTCAAAATTTTTCGATATCGATACCGTTTCGATACTTGGATTTCGATACCGGTTCCTGAACGATACTTTTTTCGATACCAATTTTTAGAAAAATCCATTTTAACAAAAATAAAACTGCATTACACATTGAAATTATTTTACAAATCTTTAGTTTCCCCCCATCTTAAGTTTTACAGCAGAAAAAAATAAAACCTACTGTATTTAACATAACTTTAAGTTCTCTAAACGTATTGCCGTCCCTACAAAAAATATTGGAGTACTACAAAGGAAAGAAATGTAGCTAAAACAAATAAATCAGTGGAATAGTTTTCAGTGCAAAACAGAGAGTTGCAAATCAGGGTTTAATGCTCACTGATGCAACAGAACTCTATTCTTGTACAAACTGATGAGATGGCTCCACTTCATGCATGGAAGACTAGTTGAGCATTGACTAGCCTATCAATATAGCCTTATATGCCACAAAGTGAATCGCATTTATATTCAACAAACTATCATGACATCAGCGTTTGTTAACGAGTTGCTAAAAATACATGGGCGATAACTGCCCGCTTGCACATAACGCTAATTAATTAAACATTAACGCTAGCGTTGCAGATCAGTGTGCTCACTGCTGCAACAGAACGTCATTCTTGTCAAATCTGACGAGACAGCTCAACTTCACTGACTAGCCAATCAATATAAATGAATCGCATTTACATTCAACAAACTATCATGACATCAGCGTTTGTTAACGAGTTGCTAAAAATACACAATGCCCGCTTGCGCATAACGTTACGGCGGCAATTAATTAAACGATCTAATGCTACAACTCACAGCCAGATGCATGGATTTGTCAGACTGAGGGATCTGATAACCGCTAACTTGCGGTAAGCTGAGCTGACCCACCTCTCAATTATTTCTCTTGTCTGTGGAAACCAGTCCGTGTTGTTTCTGTTTCTTTTCCTGCTTTTCATCATCTTCGCCATATGGTAATCCAGGATAGGAGTAGCTTGAGTGGCTAACTTCTTGTATACTATCCGCACCGCACGCCTGGCTCACAGTCACAACAAACACACCGGCTAAAGTGGGCGTAACGTTTCCTGCATGCCTCTACATGACAGCCAATCACCAGCCGTATTAGAGCGCGGCGTGCAAGCATGTCGCATGCTTATAGGCTCAATGACGCTGTTTTGTTTTGGTATCGAAAATTGGTATCGATTGACAAGGGAGGCTTCGATACCCCTTAGTATCGATGTTTCCATTTCGGTGCCAAGTAAGTATCGAAACTCGATACCCAGCCCTAGCTCCATGTACAAGTACCTCTCCGCTCAATGTACAAGTACCTCTCCGCTCCATGTACAAGTACCTCTCCGCTCCATGTACAAGTACCTCTCCGCTCCATGTACAAGTACCTCTCCGCTCCATGTACAAGTACCTCTCCGCTCCATGTACAAGTACCTCTCCGCTCAATGTACAAGTACATCTCCGCTCCATGTACAAGTACCTCTCCGCTCCATGTACAAGTACATCTCCGCTCCATGTACAAGTACCTCTCCGCTCCATGTACAAGTACCTCTCCGCTCAATGTACAAGTACATCTCCGCTCCATGTACAAGTACATCTCTGCTCCATGTACAAGTACCTCTCCGCTCCATGTACAAGTACATCTCCGCTCCATGTACAAGTACCTCTCCGCTCCATGTACAAGTACCTCTCCGGTCCATGTACAAGTACCTCTCCGCTCCATGTACAAGTACCTCTCCGCTCCATGTACAAGTACCTCTCCGCTCAATGTCAAGTGTCGACAGTACCTCTCCGCTCCATGTACAAATACCTCTCCGCTCTCATGTACAAGTACCTCTCCGCTCCATGTACAAGTACCTCTCCGCTCAATGTCAAGTGTCGACAGTACCTCTCCGCTCCATGTACAAATACCTCTCCGCTCCATGTACAAGTACCTCTCCGCTCTCATGTACAAGTACCTCTCCGCTCCATGTACAAGTAGCTCTCCGCTCAATGTACAAGTGTCGACAGTACCTTTCCGCTCCATGTACAAATACCTCTCCGCTCTCATGTACAAGTACCTCTCCGCTCCATGTACAAGTACCTCTCCGCTCAATGTACAAATACCTCTCCGCTCCATGTATAAGTACCTCTCCGCTCTATGTACAAGTACCTCTCCGCTCCATGTACAAGTACCTCTCCGCTCAATGTACAAATACCTCTCCGCTCCATGTACAAGTAGCTCTCCGCTGAATGTACAAGTGTCGACAGTACCTCTCCGCTCAATGTACAAGTACCTCTCCGCTCAATGTACAAATACCTCTCCGCTCCATGTACAAGTACCTCTCCGCTCAATGTCAAGTATCGACAGTACCTCTCCGCTCCATGTACAAGTACCTCTCCGCTGAATGTACAAGTGTCGACAGTACCTCTCCGCTCAATGTACAAGTACCTCTCCGCTCCATGTACAAGTACCTCTCCGCTCTCATGTACAAGTACCTCTCCGCTCCATGTACAAGTACCTCTCCGCTCAATGTACAAGTACCTCTGCGCTCCATGTACAAGTACCTCTCCGCTCAATGTACAAGTACCTCTCCGCTCAATGTACAAGTGTCGACAGTACCTCTCCGCTCCATGTACAAGTACCTCTCCGCTCAATGTACAAGTGTCGACAGTACCTCTACGCTCAATGTACAAGTGTCGACAGTACCTCTCCGCTCTCATGTACAAGTACCTCTCCGATCCATGTACAAGTACATCTCCGCTCCATGTACAAGTACATCTCCGCTCAATGTACAAGTACCTCTCCGCTCCATGTACAAGTACCTCTCCGCTCCATGTACAAGTACCTCTCCGCTCCATGTACAAGTACCTCTCCGCTCCATGTACAAGTACCTCTCCGCTCAATGTACAAGTACCTCTCCGCTCCATGTACAAGTACCTCTCCGCTCAATGTACAAGTACCTCTCCGCTCCATGTACAAGTACCTCTCCGCTCCATGTACAAGTACCTCTCCGCTCCATGTACAAGTACCTCTCCGCTCCATGTACAAGTACATCTCTGCTCCATGTACAAGTACCTCTCCGCTCAATGTACAAGTACATCTCCGCTCCATGTACAAGTACCTCTCCGCTCCATGTACAAGTACATCTCCGCTCCATGTACAAGTACCTCTCCGCTCCATGTACAAGTACCTCTCCGCTCAATGTACAAGTACATCTCCGCTCCATGTACAAGTACATCTCTGCTCCATGTACAAGTACCTCTCCGCTCAATGTACAAGTACATCTCCGCTCCATGTACAAGTACCTCTCCGCTCCATGTACAAGTACCTCTCCGGTCCATGTACAAGTACCTCTCCGCTCCATGTACAAGTACCTCTCCGCTCCATGTACAAGTACCTCTCCGCTCAATGTCAAGTGTCGACAGTACCTCTCCGCTCCATGTACAAATACCTCTCCGCTCTCATGTACAAGTACCTCTCCGCTCCATGTACAAGTACCTCTCCGCTCAATGTCAAGTGTCGACAGTACCTCTCCGCTCCATGTACAAATACCTCTCCGCTCCATGTACAAGTACCTCTCCGCTCTCATGTACAAGTACCTCTCCGCTCCATGTACAAGTAGCTCTCCGCTCAATGTACAAGTGTCGACAGTACCTTTCCGCTCCATGTACAAATACCTCTCCGCTCTCATGTACAAGTACCTCTCCGCTCCATGTACAAGTACCTCTCCGCTCAATGTACAAATACCTCTCCGCTCCATGTATAAGTACCTCTCCGCTCTATGTACAAGTACCTCTCCGCTCCATGTACAAGTACCTCTCCGCTCAATGTACAAATACCTCTCCGCTCCATGTACAAGTAGCTCTCCGCTGAATGTACAAGTGTCGACAGTACCTCTCCGCTCAATGTACAAGTACCTCTCCGCTCAATGTACAAATACCTCTCCGCTCCATGTACAAGTACCTCTCCGCTCAATGTCAAGTATCGACAGTACCTCTCCGCTCCATGTACAAGTACCTCTCCGCTGAATGTACAAGTGTCGACAGTACCTCTCCGCTCAATGTACAAGTACCTCTCCGCTCCATGTACAAGTACCTCTCCGCTCTCATGTACAAGTACCTCTCCGCTCCATGTACAAGTACCTCTCTGCTCAATGTACAAGTACCTCTGCACTCCATGTACAAGTACCTCTCCGCTCAATGTACAAGTACCTCTCCGCTCAATGTACAAGTGTCGACAGTACCTCTCCGCTCCATGTACAAGTACCTCTACGCTCAATGTACAAGTGTCGACAGTACCTCTACGCTCAATGTACAAGTGTCGACAGTACCTCTCCGCTCTCATGTACAAGTACCTCTCCGATCCATGTACAAGTACATCTCCGCTCCATGTACAAGTACATCTCCGCTCAATGTACAAGTACCTCTCCGCTCCATGTACAAGTACCTCTCCGCTCCATGTACAAGTACCTCTCCGCTCCATGTACAAGTACCTCTCCGCTCCATGTACAAGTACCTCTCCGCTCAATGTACAAGTACCTCTCCGCTCCATGTACAAGTACCTCTCCGCTCAATGTACAAGTACATCTCCACTCCATGTACAAGTACCTCTCCGCTCAATGTACAAGTACATCTCCGCTCCATGTACCAGTACCTCTCCGCTCAATGTACAAGTACATCTCCGCTCAATGTACAAGTACATCTGCGCTCCATGTAGGGCTGGGTATCGTTCAAAATTTTTCGATATCGATACCGTTTCGATACTTGGATTTCGATACCGGTTCCTGAACGATACTTTTTTCGATACCAATTTTTAGAAAAATCCATTTTAACAAAAATAAAACTGCATTACACATTGAAATTATTTTACAAATCTTTAGTTTCCCCCCATCTTAAGTTTTACAGCAGAAAAAAATAAAACCTACTGTATTTAACATAACTTTAAGTTCTCTAAACGTATTGCCGTCCCTACAAAAAATATTGGAGTACTACAAAGGAAAGAAATGTAGCTAAAACAAATAAATCAGTGGAATAGTTTTCAGTGCAAAACAGAGAGTTGCAAATCAGGGTTTAATGCTCACTGATGCAACAGAACTCTATTCTTGTACAAACTGATGAGATGGCTCCACTTCATGCATGGAAGACTAGTTGAGCATTGACTAGCCTATCAATATAGCCTTATATGCCACAAAGTGAATCACATTTATATTCAACAAACTATCATGACATCAGCGTTTGTTAACGAGTTGCTAAAAATACATGGGCGATAACTGCCCGCTTGCACATAACGCTAATTAATTAAACATTAACGCTAGCGTTGCAGATCAGTGTGCTCACTGCTGCAACAGAACGTCATTCTTGTCAAATCTGACGAGACAGCTCAACTTCACTGACTAGCCAATCAATATAAATGAATCGCATTTACATTCAACAAACTATCATGACATCAGCGTTTGTTAACGAGTTGCTAAAAATACACAATGCCCGCTTGCGCATAACGTTACGGCGGCAATTAATTAAACGATCTAATGCTACAACTCACAGCCAGATGCATGGATTTGTCAGACTGAGGGATCTGATAACCGCTAACTTGCGGTAAGCTGAGCTGACCCACCTCTCAATTATTTCTCTTGTCTGTGGAAACCAGTCCGTGTTGTTTCTGTTTCTTTTCCTGCTTTTCATCATCTTCGCCATATGGTAATCCAGGATAGGAGTAGCTTGAGTGGCTAACTTCTTGTATACTATCCGCACCGCACGCCTGGCTCACAGTCACAACAAACACACCGGCTAAAGTGGGCGTAACGTTTCCTGCATGCCTCTACATGACAGCCAATCACCAGCCGTATTAGAGCGCGGCGTGCAAGCATGTCGCATGCTTATAGGCTCAATGACGCTGTTTTGTTTTGGTATCGAAAATTGGTATCGATTGACAAGGGAGGCTTCGATACCCCTTAGTATCGATGTTTCCATTTCGGTGCCAAGTAAGTATCGAAACTCGATACCCAGCCCTAGCTCCATGTACAAGTACCTCTCCGCTCAATGTACAAGTACCTCTCCGCTCAATGTACAAGTACCTCTCCGCTCCATGTACAAGTACCTCTCCGCTCCATGTACAAGTACCTCTCCGCTCCATGTACAAGTACCTCTCCGCTCCATGTACAAGTACATCTCTGCTCCATGTACAAGTACCTCTCCGCTCAATGTACAAGTACATCTCCGCTCCATGTACAAGTACCTCTCCGCTCCATGTACAAGTACATCTCCGCTCCATGTACAAGTACCTCTCCGCTCCATGTACAAGTACCTCTCCGCTCAATGTACAAGTACATCTCCGCTCCATGTACAAGTACATCTCTGCTCCATGTACAAGTACCTCTCCGCTCAATGTACAAGTACATCTCCGCTCCATGTACAAGTACCTCTCCGCTCCATGTACAAGTACCTCTCCGGTCCATGTACAAGTACCTCTCCGCTCCATGTACAAGTACCTCTCCGCTCCATGTACAAGTACCTCTCCGCTCAATGTCAAGTGTCGACAGTACCTCTCCGCTCCATGTACAAATACCTCTCCGCTCTCATGTACAAGTACCTCTCCGCTCCATGTACAAGTACCTCTCCGCTCAATGTCAAGTGTCGACAGTACCTCTCCGCTCCATGTACAAATACCTCTCCGCTCCATGTACAAGTACCTCTCCGCTCTCATGTACAAGTACCTCTCCGCTCCATGTACAAGTAGCTCTCCGCTCAATGTACAAGTGTCGACAGTACCTTTCCGCTCCATGTACAAATACCTCTACGCTCTCATGTACAAGTACCTCTCCGCTCCATGTACAAGTACCTCTCCGCTCAATGTACAAATACCTCTCCGCTCCATGTATAAGTACCTCTCCGCTCTATGTACAAGTACCTCTCCGCTCCATGTACAAGTACCTCTCCGCTCAATGTACAAATACCTCTCCGCTCCATGTACAAGTAGCTCTCCGCTGAATGTACAAGTGTCGACAGTACCTCTCCGCTCAATGTACAAGTACCTCTCCGCTCAATGTACAAATACCTCTCCGCTCCATGTACAAGTACCTCTCCGCTCAATGTCAAGTATCGACAGTACCTCTCCGCTCCATGTACAAGTACCTCTCCGCTGAATGTACAAGTGTTGACAGTACCTCTCCGCTCAATGTACAAGTACCTCTCCGCTCCATGTACAAGTACCTCTCCGCTCTCATGTACAAGTACCTCTCCGCTCCATGTACAAGTACCTCTCCGCTCAATGTACAAGTACCTCTGCGCTCCATGTACAAGTACCTCTCCGCTCAATGTACAAGTACCTCTCCGCTCAATGTACAAGTGTCGACAGTACCTCTCCGCTCCATGTACAAGTACCTCTCCGCTCAATGTACAAGTGTCGACAGTACCTCTACGCTCAATGTACAAGTGTCGACAGTACCTCTCCGCTCTCATGTACAAGTACCTCTCCGATCCATGTACAAGTACATCTCCGCTCCATGTACAAGTACATCTCCGCTCAATGTACAAGTACCTCTCCGCTCCATGTACAAGTACCTCTCCGCTCCATGTACAAGTACCTCTCCGCTCCATGTACAAGTACCTCTCCGCTCCATGTACAAGTACCTCTCCGCTCAATGTACAAGTACCTCTCCGCTCCATGTACAAGTACCTCTCCGCTCAATGTACAAGTACCTCTCCGCTCCATGTACAAGTACCTCTCCGCTCCATGTACAAGTACCTCTCCGCTCAATGTACAAGTACATCTCCGCTCCATGTACAAGTACATCTCTGCTCCATGTACAAGTACCTCTCCGCTCAATGTACAAGTACATCTCCGCTCCATGTACAAGTACCTCTCCGCTCCATGTACAAGTACCTCTCCGGTCCATGTACAAGTACCTCTCCGCTCCATGTACAAGTACCTCTCCGCTCCATGTACAAGTACCTCTCCGCTCAATGTCAAGTGTCGACAGTACCTCTCCGCTCCATGTACAAATACCTCTCCGCTCTCATGTACAAGTACCTCTCCGCTCCATGTACAAGTACCTCTCCGCTCAATGTCAAGTGTCGACAGTACCTCTCCGCTCCATGTACAAATACCTCTCCGCTCCATGTACAAGTACCTCTCCGCTCTCATGTACAAGTACCTCTCCGCTCCATGTACAAGTAGCTCTCCGCTCAATGTACAAGTGTCGACAGTACCTTTCCGCTCCATGTACAAATACCTCTACGCTCTCATGTACAAGTACCTCTCCGCTCCATGTACAAGTACCTCTCCGCTCAATGTACAAATACCTCTCCGCTCCATGTATAAGTACCTCTCCGCTCTATGTACAAGTACCTCTCCGCTCCATGTACAAGTACCTCTCCGCTCAATGTACAAATACCTCTCCGCTCCATGTACAAGTAGCTCTCCGCTGAATGTACAAGTGTCGACAGTACCTCTCCGCTCAATGTACAAGTACCTCTCCGCTCAATGTACAAATACCTCTCCGCTCCATGTACAAGTACCTCTCCGCTCAATGTCAAGTATCGACAGTACCTCTCCGCTCCATGTACAAGTACCTCTCCGCTGAATGTACAAGTGTCGACAGTACCTCTCCGCTCAATGTACAAGTACCTCTCCGCTCCATGTACAAGTACCTCTCCGCTCTCATGTACAAGTACCTCTCCGCTCCATGTACAAGTACCTCTCCGCTCAATGTACAAGTACCTCTGCGCTCCATGTACAAGTACCTCTCCGCTCAATGTACAAGTACCTCTCCGCTCAATGTACAAGTGTCGACAGTACCTCTCCGCTCCATGTACAAGTACCTCTCCGCTCAATGTACAAGTGTCGACAGTACCTCTACGCTCAATGTACAAGTGTCGACAGTACCTCTCCGCTCTCATGTACAAGTACCTCTCCGATCCATGTACAAGTACATCTCCGCTCCATGTACAAGTACATCTCCGCTCAATGTACAAGTACCTCTCCGCTCCATGTACAAGTACCTCTCCGCTCCATGTACAAGTACCTCTCCGCTCCATGTACAAGTACCTCTCCGCTCCATGTACAAGTACCTCTCCGCTCAATGTACAAGTACCTCTCCGCTCCATGTACAAGTACCTCTCCGCTCAATGTACAAGTACCTCTCCGCTCCATGTACAAGTACCTCTCCGCTCCATGTACAAGTACCTCTCCGCTCCATGTACAAGTACCTCTCCGCTCCATGTACAAGTACATCTCTGCTCCATGTACAAGTACCTCTCCGCTCAATGTACAAGTACATCTCCGCTCCATGTACAAGTACCTCTCCGCTCAATGTACAAGTACATCTCCGCTCCATGTACAAGTACCTCTCCGCTCCATGTACAAGTACCTCTCCGCTCCATGTACAAGTACCTCTCCGGTCCATGTACAAGTACCTCTCCGCTCCATGTACAAGTACCTCTCCGCTCCATGTACAAGTACCTCTCCGCTCAATGTAAAAGTGTCGACAGTACCTCTCCGCTCCATGTACAAATACCTCTCCGCTCTCATGTACAAGTACCTCTCCGCTCCATGTACAAGTACCTCTCCGCTCAATGTCAAGTGTCGACAGTACCTCTCCGCTCCATGTACAAATACCTCTCCGCTCCATGTACAAGTACCTCTCCGCTCTCATGTACAAGTACCTCTCCGCTCCATGTACAAGTAGCTCTCCGCTCAATGTACAAGTGTCGACAGTACCTTTCCGCTCCATGTACAAATACCTCTCCGCTCTCATGTACAAGTACCTCTCCGCTCCATGTACAAGTACCTCTCCGCTCAATGTACAAATACCTCTCCGCTCCATGTATAAGTACCTCTCCGCTCTATGTACAAGTACCTCTCCGCTCCATGTACAAGTACCTCTCCGCTCAATGTACAAATACCTCTCCGCTCCATGTACAAGTAGCTCTCCGCTGAATGTACAAGTGTCGACAGTACCTCTCCGCTCAATGTACAAGTACCTCTCCGCTCAATGTACAAATACCTCTCCGCTCCATGTACAAGTACCTCTCCGCTCAATGTCAAGTATCGACAGTACCTCTCCGCTCCATGTACAAGTACCTCTCCGCTGAATGTACAAGTGTCGACAGTACCTCTCCGCTCAATGTACAAGTACCTCTCCGCTCCATGTACAAGTACCTCTCCGCTCTCATGTACAAGTACCTCTCCGCTCCATGTACAAGTACCTCTCTGCTCAATGTACAAGTACCTCTGCGCTCCATGTACAAGTACCTCTCCGCTCAATGTACAAGTACCTCTCCGCTCAATGTACAAGTGTCGACAGTACCTCTCCGCTCCATGTACAAGTACCTCTCCGCTCAATGTACAAGTGTCGACAGTACCTCTACGCTCAATGTACAAGTGTCGACAGTACCTCTCCGCTCTCATGTACAAGTACCTCTCCGATCCATGTACAAGTACATCTCCGCTCCATGTACAAGTACATCTCCGCTCAATGTACAAGTACCTCTCCGCTCCATGTACAAGTACCTCTCCGCTCCATGTACAAGTACCTCTCCGCTCCATGTACAAGTACCTCTCCGCTCCATGTACAAGTACCTCTCCGCTCAATGTACAAGTACCTCTCCGCTCCATGTACAAGTACCTCTCCGCTCAATGTACAAGTACATCTCCACTCCATGTACAAGTACCTCTCCGCTCAATGTACAAGTACATCTCCGCTCCATGTACCAGTACCTCTCCGCTCAATGTACAAGTACATCTCCGCTCAATGTACAAGTACATCTGCGCTCCATGTAGGGCTGGGTATCGTTCAAAATTTTTCGATATCGATACCGTTTCGATACTTGGATTTCGATACCGGTTCCTGAACGATACTTTTTTCGATACCAATTTTTAGAAAAATCCATTTTAACAAAAATAAAACTGCATTACACATTGAAATTATTTTACAAATCTTTAGTTTCCCCCCATCTTAAGTTTTACAGCAGAAAAAAATAAAACCTACTGTATTTAACATAACTTTAAGTTCTCTAAACGTATTGCCGTCCCTACAAAAAATATTGGAGTACTACAAAGGAAAGAAATGTAGCTAAAACAAATAAATCAGTGGAATAGTTTTCAGTGCAAAACAGAGAGTTGCAAATCAGGGTTTAATGCTCACTGATGCAACAGAACTCTATTCTTGTACAAACTGATGAGATGGCTCCACTTCATGCATGGAAGACTAGTTGAGCATTGACTAGCCTATCAATATAGCCTTATATGCCACAAAGTGAATCGCATTTATATTCAACAAACTATCATGACATCAGCGTTTGTTAACGAGTTGCTAAAAATACATGGGCGATAACTGCCCGCTTGCACATAACGCTAATTAATTAAACATTAACGCTAGCGTTGCAGATCAGTGTGCTCACTGCTGCAACAGAACGTCATTCTTGTCAAATCTGACGAGACAGCTCAACTTCACTGACTAGCCAATCAATATAAATGAATCGCATTTACATTCAACAAACTATCATGACATCAGCGTTTGTTAACGAGTTGCTAAAAATACACAATGCCCGCTTGCGCATAACGTTACGGCGGCAATTAATTAAACGATCTAATGCTACAACTCACAGCCAGATGCATGGATTTGTCAGACTGAGGGATCTGATAACCGCTAACTTGCGGTAAGCTGAGCTGACCCACCTCTCAATTATTTCTCTTGTCTGTGGAAACCAGTCCGTGTTGTTTCTGTTTCTTTTCCTGCTTTTCATCATCTTCGCCATATGGTAATCCAGGATAGGAGTAGCTTGAGTGGCTAACTTCTTGTATACTATCCGCACCGCACGCCTGGCTCACAGTCACAACAAACACACCGGCTAAAGTGGGCGTAACGTTTCCTGCATGCCTCTACATGACAGCCAATCACCAGCCGTATTAGAGCGCGGCGTGCAAGCATGTCGCATGCTTATAGGCTCAATGACGCTGTTTTGTTTTGGTATCGAAAATTGGTATCGATTGACAAGGGAGGCTTCGATACCCCTTAGTATCGATGTTTCCATTTCGGTGCCAAGTAAGTATCGAAACTCGATACCCAGCCCTAGCTCCATGTACAAGTACCTCTCCGCTCAATGTACAAGTACCTCTCCGCTCAATGTACAAGTACCTCTCCGCTCCATGTACAAGTACCTCTCCGCTCCATGTACAAGTACCTCTCCGCTCCATGTACAAGTACCTCTCCGCTCCATGTACAAGTACATCTCTGCTCCATGTACAAGTACCTCTCCGCTCAATGTACAAGTACATCTCCGCTCCATGTACAAGTACCTCTCCGCTCCATGTACAAGTACATCTCCGCTCCATGTACAAGTACCTCTCCGCTCCATGTACAAGTACCTCTCCGCTCAATGTACAAGTACATCTCCGCTCCATGTACAAGTACATCTCTGCTCCATGTACAAGTACCTCTCCGCTCAATGTACAAGTACATCTCCGCTCCATGTACAAGTACCTCTCCGCTCCATGTACAAGTACCTCTCCGGTCCATGTACAAGTACCTCTCCGCTCCATGTACAAGTACCTCTCCGCTCCATGTACAAGTACCTCTCCGCTCAATGTCAAGTGTCGACAGTACCTCTCCGCTCCATGTACAAATACCTCTCCGCTCTCATGTACAAGTACCTCTCCGCTCCATGTACAAGTACCTCTCCGCTCAATGTCAAGTGTCGACAGTACCTCTCCGCTCCATGTACAAATACCTCTCCGCTCCATGTACAAGTACCTCTCCGCTCTCATGTACAAGTACCTCTCCGCTCCATGTACAAGTAGCTCTCCGCTCAATGTACAAGTGTCGACAGTACCTTTCCGCTCCATGTACAAATACCTCTCCGCTCTCATGTACAAGTACCTCTCCGCTCCATGTACAAGTACCTCTCCGCTCAATGTACAAATACCTCTCCGCTCCATGTATAAGTACCTCTCCGCTCTATGTACAAGTACCTCTCCGCTCCATGTACAAGTACCTCTCCGCTCAATGTACAAATACCTCTCCGCTCCATGTACAAGTAGCTCTCCGCTGAATGTACAAGTGTCGACAGTACCTCTCCGCTCAATGTACAAGTACCTCTCCGCTCAATGTACAAATACCTCTCCGCTCCATGTACAAGTACCTCTCCGCTCAATGTCAAGTATCGACAGTACCTCTCCGCTCCATGTACAAGTACCTCTCCGCTGAATGTACAAGTGTCGACAGTACCTCTCCGCTCAATGTACAAGTACCTCTCCGCTCCATGTACAAGTACCTCTCCGCTCTCATGTACAAGTACCTCTCCGCTCCATGTACAAGTACCTCTCCGCTCAATGTACAAGTACCTCTGCGCTCCATGTACAAGTACCTCTCCGCTCAATGTACAAGTACCTCTCCGCTCAATGTACAAGTGTCGACAGTACCTCTCCGCTCCATGTACAAGTACCTCTCCGCTCAATGTACAAGTGTCGACAGTACCTCTACGCTCAATGTACAAGTGTCGACAGTACCTCTCCGCTCTCATGTACAAGTACCTCTCCGATCCATGTACAAGTACATCTCCGCTCCATGTACAAGTACATCTCCGCTCAATGTACAAGTACCTCTCCGCTCCATGTACAAGTACCTCTCCGCTCCATGTACAAGTACCTCTCCGCTCCATGTACAAGTACCTCTCCGCTCAATGTACAAGTACCTCTCCGCTCAATGTACAAGTACCTCTCCGCTCCATGTACAAGTACCTCTCCGCTCAATGTACAAGTACCTCTCCGCTCCATGTACAAGTACCTCTCCGCTCCATGTACAAGTACCTCTCCGCTCCATGTACAAGTACCTCTCCGCTCCATGTACAAGTACATCTCTGCTCCATGTACAAGTACCTCTCCGCTCAATGTACAAGTACATCTCCGCTCCATGTACAAGTACCTCTCCGCTCCATGTACAAGTACATCTCCGCTCCATGTACAAGTACCTCTCCGCTCCATGTACAAGTACCTCTCCGCTCAATGTACAAGTACATCTCCGCTCCATGTACAAGTACATCTCTGCTCCATGTACAAGTACCTCTCCGCTCAATGTACAAGTACATCTCCGCTCCATGTACAAGTACCTCTCCGCTCCATGTACAAGTACCTCTCCGGTCCATGTACAAGTACCTCTCCGCTCCATGTACAAGTACCTCTCCGCTCCATGTACAAGTACCTCTCCGCTCAATGTCAAGTGTCGACAGTACCTCTCCGCTCCATGTACAAATACCTCTCCGCTCTCATGTACAAGTACCTCTCCGCTCCATGTACAAGTACCTCTCCGCTCAATGTCAAGTGTCGACAGGACCTCTCCGCTCCATGTACAAATACCTCTCCGCTCCATGTACAAGTACCTCTCCGCTCTCATGTACAAGTACCTCTCCGCTCCATGTACAAGTAGCTCTCCGCTCAATGTACAAGTGTCGACAGTACCTTTCCGCTCCATGTACAAATACCTCTCCGCTCTCATGTACAAGTACCTCTCCGCTCCATGTACAAGTACCTCTCCGCTCAATGTACAAATACCTCTCCGCTCCATGTATAAGTACCTCTCCGCTCTATGTACAAGTACCTCTCCGCTCCATGTACAAGTACCTCTCCGCTCAATGTACAAATACCTCTCCGCTCCATGTACAAGTAGCTCTCCGCTGAATGTACAAGTGTCGACAGTACCTCTCCGCTCAATGTACAAGTACCTCTCCGCTCAATGTACAAATACCTCTCCGCTCCATGTACAAGTACCTCTCCGCTCAATGTCAAGTATCGACAGTACCTCTCCGCTCCATGTACAAGTACCTCTCCGCTGAATGTACAAGTGTCGACAGTACCTCTCCGCTCAATGTACAAGTACCTCTCCGCTCCATGTACAAGTACCTCTCCGCTCTCATGTACAAGTACCTCTCCGCTCCATGTACAAGTACCTCTCCGCTCAATGTACAAGTACCTCTGCGCTCCATGTACAAGTACCTCTCCGCTCAATGTACAAGTACCTCTCCGCTCAATGTACAAGTGTCGACAGTACCTCTCCGCTCCATGTACAAGTACCTCTCCGCTCAATGTACAAGTGTCGACAGTACCTCTACGCTCAATGTACAAGTGTCGACAGTACCTCTCCGCTCTCATGTACAAGTACCTCTCCGATCCATGTACAAGTACATCTCCGCTCCATGTACAAGTACATCTCCGCTCAATGTACAAGTACCTCTCCGCTCCATGTACAAGTACCTCTCCGCTCCATGTACAAGTACCTCTCCGCTCCATGTACAAGTACCTCTCCGCTCCATGTACAAGTACCTCTCCGCTCAATGTACAAGTACCTCTCCGCTCCATGTACAAGTACCTCTCCGCTCAATGTACAAGTACCTCTCCGCTCCATGTACAAGTACCTCTCCGCTCCATGTACAAGTACCTCTCCGCTCCATGTACAAGTACCTCTCCGCTCCATGTACAAGTACCTCTCCGCTCCATGTACAAGTACATCTCTGCTCCATGTACAAGTACCTCTCCGCTCAATGTACAAGTACATCTCCGCTCCATGTACAAGTACCTCTCCGCTCCATGTACAAGTACATCTCCGCTCCATGTACAAGTACCTCTCCGCTCAATGTACAAGTACATCTCCGCTCCATGTACAAGTACCTCTCCGCTCCATGTACAAGTACATCTCCGCTCCATGTACAAGTACCTCTCCGCTCCATGTACAAGTACCTCTCCGCTCAATGTACAAGTACCTCTCCGCTCCATGTACAAGTACATCTCCGCTCCATGTACAAGTACCTCTCCGCTCCATGTACAAGTACCTCTCCGCTCAATGTACAAGTACATCTCCGCTCCATGTACAAGTACATCTCTGCTCCATGTACAAGTACCTCTCCGCTCAATGTACAAGTACATCTCCGCTCCATGTACAAGTACCTCTCCGCTCCATGTACAAGTACCTCTCCGGTCCATGTACAAGTACCTCTCCGCTCCATGTACAAGTACCTCTCCGCTCCATGTACAAGTACCTCTCCGCTCAATGTCAAGTGTCGACAGTACCTCTCCGCTCCATGTACAAATACCTCTCCGCTCTCATGTACAAGTACCTCTCCGCTCCATGTACAAGTACCTCTCCGCTCAATGTCAAGTGTCGACAGGACCTCTCCGCTCCATGTACAAATACCTCTCCGCTCCATGTACAAGTACCTCTCCGCTCTCATGTACAAGTACCTCTCCGCTCCATGTACAAGTAGCTCTCCGCTCAATGTACAAGTGTCGACAGTACCTTTCCGCTCCATGTACAAATACCTCTCCGCTCTCATGTACAAGTACCTCTCCGCTCCATGTACAAGTACCTCTCCGCTCAATGTACAAATACCTCTCCGCTCCATGTATAAGTACCTCTCCGCTCTATGTACAAGTACCTCTCCGCTCCATGTACAAGTACCTCTCCGCTCAATGTACAAATACCTCTCCGCTCCATGTACAAGTAGCTCTCCGCTGAATGTACAAGTGTCGACAGTACCTCTCCGCTCAATGTACAAGTACCTCTCCGCTCAATGTACAAATACCTCTCCGCTCCATGTACAAGTACCTCTCCGCTCAATGTCAAGTATCGACAGTACCTCTCCGCTCCATGTACAAGTACCTCTCCGCTGAATGTACAAGTGTCGACAGTACCTCTCCGCTCAATGTACAAGTACCTCTCCGCTCCATGTACAAGTACCTCTCCGCTCTCATGTACAAGTACCTCTCCGCTCCATGTACAAGTACCTCTCCGCTCAATGTACAAGTACCTCTGCGCTCCATGTACAAGTACCTCTCCGCTCAATGTACAAGTACCTCTCCGCTCAATGTACAAGTGTCGACAGTACCTCTCCGCTCCATGTACAAGTACCTCTCCGCTCAATGTACAAGTGTCGACAGTACCTCTACGCTCAATGTACAAGTGTCGACAGTACCTCTCCGCTCTCATGTACAAGTACCTCTCCGATCCATGTACAAGTACATCTCCGCTCCATGTACAAGTACATCTCCGCTCAATGTACAAGTACCTCTCCGCTCCATGTACAAGTACCTCTCCGCTCCATGTACAAGTACCTCTCCGCTCCATGTACAAGTACCTCTCCGCTCCATGTACAAGTACCTCTCCGCTCAATGTACAAGTACCTCTCCGCTCCATGTACAAGTACCTCTCCGCTCAATGTACAAGTACCTCTCCGCTCCATGTACAAGTACCTCTCCGCTCCATGTACAAGTACCTCTCCGCTCCATGTACAAGTACCTCTCCGCTCCATGTACAAGTACCTCTCCGCTCCATGTACAAGTACATCTCTGCTCCATGTACAAGTACCTCTCCGCTCAATGTACAAGTACATCTCCGCTCCATGTACAAGTACCTCTCCGCTCCATGTACAAGTACATCTCCGCTCCATGTACAAGTACCTCTCCGCTCAATGTACAAGTACATCTCCGCTCCATGTACAAGTACCTCTCCGCTCCATGTACAAGTACATCTCCGCTCCATGTACAAGTACCTCTCCGCTCCATGTACAAGTACCTCTCCGCTCAATGTACAAGTACATCTCCGCTCCATGTACAAGTACATCTCTGCTCCATGTACAAGTACCTCTCCGCTCAATGTACAAGTACATCTCCGCTCCATGTACAAGTACCTCTCCGCTCCATGTACAAGTACCTCTCCGGTCCATGTACAAGTACCTCTCCGCTCCATGTACAAGTACCTCTCCGCTCCATGTACAAGTACCTCTCCGCTCAATGTCAAGTGTCGACAGTACCTCTCCGCTCCATGTACAAATACCTCTCCGCTCTCATGTACAAGTACCTCTCCGCTCCATGTACAAGTACCTCTCCGCTCAATGTCAAGTGTCGACAGTACCTCTCCGCTCCATGTACAAATACCTCTCCGCTCCATGTACAAGTACCTCTCCGCTCTCATGTACAAGTACCTCTCCGCTCCATGTACAAGTAGCTCTCCGCTCAATGTACAAGTGTCGACAGTACCTTTCCGCTCCATGTACAAATACCTCTCCGCTCTCATGTACAAGTACCTCTCCGCTCCATGTACAAGTACCTCTCCGCTCAATGTACAAATACCTCTCCGCTCCATGTATAAGTACCTCTCCGCTCTATGTACAAGTACCTCTCCGCTCCATGTACAAGTACCTCTCCGCTCAATGTACAAATACCTCTCCGCTCCATGTACAAGTAGCTCTCCGCTGAATGTACAAGTGTCGACAGTACCTCTCCGCTCAATGTACAAGTACCTCTCCGCTCAATGTACAAATACCTCTCCGCTCCATGTACAAGTACCTCTCCGCTCAATGTCAAGTATCGACAGTACCTCTCCGCTCCATGTACAAGTACCTCTCCGCTGAATGTACAAGTGTCGACAGTACCTCTCCGCTCAATGTACAAGTACCTCTCCGCTCCATGTACAAGTACCTCTCCGCTCTCATGTACAAGTACCTCTCCGCTCCATGTACAAGTACCTCTCCGCTCAATGTACAAGTACCTCTGCGCTCCATGTACAAGTACCTCTCCGCTCAATGTACAAGTACCTCTCCGCTCAATGTACAAGTGTCGACAGTACCTCTCCGCTCCATGTACAAGTACCTCTCCGCTCAATGTACAAGTGTCGACAGTACCTCTACGCTCAATGTACAAGTGTCGACAGTACCTCTCCGCTCTCATGTACAAGTACCTCTCCGATCCATGTACAAGTACATCTCCGCTCCATGTACAAGTACATCTCCGCTCAATGTACAAGTACCTCTCCGCTCCATGTACAAGTACCTCTCCGCTCCATGTACAAGTACCTCTCCGCTCCATGTACAAGTACCTCTCCGCTCCATGTACAAGTACCTCTCCGCTCAATGTACAAGTACCTCTCCGCTCCATGTACAAGTACCTCTCCGCTCAATGTACAAGTACCTCTCCGCTCCATGTACAAGTACCTCTCCGCTCCATGTACAAGTACCTCTCCGCTCCATGTACAAGTACCTCTCCGCTCCATGTACAAGTACCTCTCCGCTCCATGTACAAGTACATCTCTGCTCCATGTACAAGTACCTCTCCGCTCAATGTACAAGTACATCTCCGCTCCATGTACAAGTACCTCTCCGCTCCATGTACAAGTACATCTCCGCTCCATGTACAAGTACCTCTCCGCTCCATGTACAAGTACCTCTCCGCTCAATGTACAAGTACATCTCCGCTCCATGTACAAGTACATCTCTGCTCCATGTACAAGTACCTCTCCGCTCAATGTACAAGTACCTCTCCGCTCCATGTACAAGTACCTCTCCGCTCCATGTACAAGTACCTCTCCGCTCCATGTACAAGTACCTCTCCGCTCCATGTACAAGTACATCTCTGCTCCATGTACAAGTACCTCTCCGCTCAATGTACAAGTACATCTCCGCTCCATGTACAAGTACCTCTCCGCTCCATGTACAAGTACATCTCCGCTCCATGTACAAGTACCTCTCCGCTCCATGTACAAGTACCTCTCCGCTCAATGTACAAGTACATCTCCGCTCCATGTACAAGTACATCTCTGCTCCATGTACAAGTACCTCTCCGCTCAATGTACAAGTACATCTCCGCTCCATGTACAAGTACCTCTCCGCTCCATGTACAAGTACCTCTCCGGTCCATGTACAAGTACCTCTCCGCTCCATGTACAAGTACCTCTCCGCTCCATGTACAAGTACCTCTCCGCTCAATGTCAAGTGTCGACAGTACCTCTCCACTCCATGTACAAATACCTCTCCGCTCTCATGTACAAGTACCTCTCCGCTCCATGTACAAGTACCTCTCCGCTCAATGTCAAGTGTCGACAGTACCTCTCCGCTCCATGTACAAATACCTCTCCGCTCCATGTACAAGTACCTCTCCGCTCTCATGTACAAGTACCTCTCCGCTCCATGTACAAGTAGCTCTCCGCTCAATGTACAAGTGTCGACAGTACCTTTCCGCTCCATGTACAAATACCTCTCCGCTCTCATGTACAAGTACCTCTCCGCTCCATGTACAAGTACCTCTCCGCTCAATGTACAAATACCTCTCCGCTCCATGTATAAGTACCTCTCCGCTCTATGTACAAGTACCTCTCCGCTCCATGTACAAGTACCTCTCCGCTCAATGTACAAATACCTCTCCGCTCCATGTACAAGTAGCTCTCCGCTGAATGTACAAGTGTCGACAGTACCTCTCCGCTCAATGTACAAGTACCTCTCCGCTCAATGTACAAATACCTCTCCGCTCCATGTACAAGTACCTCTCCGCTCAATGTCAAGTATCGACAGTACCTCTCCGCTCCATGTACAAGTACCTCTCCGCTGAATGTACAAGTGTCGACAGTACCTCTCCGCTCAATGTACAAGTACCTCTCCGCTCCATGTACAAGTACCTCTCCGCTCTCATGTACAAGTACCTCTCCGCTCCATGTACAAGTACCTCTCCGCTCAATGTACAAGTACCTCTGCGCTCCATGTACAAGTACCTCTCCGCTCAATGTACAAGTACCTCTCCGCTCAATGTACAAGTGTCGACAGTACCTCTCCGCTCCATGTACAAGTACCTCTCCGCTCAATGTACAAGTGTCGACAGTACCTCTACGCTCAATGTACAAGTGTCGACAGTACCTCTCCGCTCTCATGTACAAGTACCTCTCCGATCCATGTACAAGTACATCTCCGCTCCATGTACAAGTACATCTCCGCTCAATGTACAAGTACCTCTCCGCTCCATGTACAAGTACCTCTCCGCTCCATGTACAAGTACCTCTCCGCTCCATGTACAAGTACCTCTCCGCTCCATGTACAAGTACCTCTCCGCTCAATGTACAAGTACCTCTCCGCTCCATGTACAAGTACCTCTCCGCTCAATGTACAAGTACCTCTCCGCTCCATGTACAAGTACCTCTCCGCTCCATGTACAAGTACCTCTCCGCTCCATGTACAAGTACCTCTCCGCTCCATGTACAAGTACCTCTCCGCTCCATGTACAAGTACATCTCTGCTCCATGTACAAGTACCTCTCCGCTCAATGTACAAGTACATCTCCGCTCCATGTACAAGTACCTCTCCGCTCCATGTACAAGTACATCTCCGCTCCATGTACAAGTACCTCTCCGCTCCATGTACAAGTACCTCTCCGCTCAATGTACAAGTACATCTCCGCTCCATGTACAAGTACATCTCTGCTCCATGTACAAGTACCTCTCCGCTCAATGTACAAGTACCTCTCCGCTCCATGTACAAGTACCTCTCCGCTCCATGTACAAGTACCTCTCCGCTCCATGTACAAGTACCTCTCCGCTCCATGTACAAGTACATCTCTGCTCCATGTACAAGTACCTCTCCGCTCAATGTACAAGTACATCTCCGCTCCATGTACAAGTACCTCTCCGCTCCATGTACAAGTACATCTCCGCTCCATGTACAAGTACCTCTCCGCTCCATGTACAAGTACCTCTCCGCTCAATGTACAAGTACATCTCCGCTCCATGTACAAGTACATCTCTGCTCCATGTACAAGTACCTCTCCGCTCAATGTACAAGTACATCTCCGCTCCATGTACAAGTACCTCTCCGCTCCATGTACAAGTACCTCTCCGGTCCATGTACAAGTACCTCTCCGCTCCATGTACAAGTACCTCTCCGCTCCATGTACAAGTACCTCTCCGCTCAATGTCAAGTGTCGACAGTACCTCTCCACTCCATGTACAAATACCTCTCCGCTCTCATGTACAAGTACCTCTCCGCTCCATGTACAAGTACCTCTCCGCTCAATGTCAAGTGTCGACAGTACCTCTCCGCTCCATGTACAAATACCTCTCCGCTCCATGTACAAGTACCTCTCCGCTCTCATGTACAAGTACCTCTCCGCTCCATGTACAAGTAGCTCTCCGCTCAATGTACAAGTGTCGACAGTACCTTTCCGCTCCATGTACAAATACCTCTCCGCTCTCATGTACAAGTACCTCTCCGCTCCATGTACAAGTACCTCTCCGCTCAATGTACAAATACCTCTCCGCTCCATGTATAAGTACCTCTCCGCTCTATGTACAAGTACCTCTCCGCTCCATGTACAAGTACCTCTCCGCTCAATGTACAAATACCTCTCCGCTCCATGTACAAGTAGCTCTCCGCTGAATGTACAAGTGTCGACAGTACCTCTCCGCTCAATGTACAAGTACCTCTCCGCTCAATGTACAAATACCTCTCCGCTCCATGTACAAGTACCTCTCCGCTCAATGTCAAGTATCGACAGTACCTCTCCGCTCCATGTACAAGTACCTCTCCGCTGAATGTACAAGTGTCGACAGTACCTCTCCGCTCAATGTACAAGTACCTCTCCGCTCCATGTACAAGTACCTCTCCGCTCTCATGTACAAGTACCTCTCCGCTCCATGTACAAGTACCTCTCCGCTCAATGTACAAGTACCTCTGCGCTCCATGTACAAGTACCTCTCCGCTCAATGTACAAGTACCTCTCCGCTCAATGTACAAGTGTCGACAGTACCTCTCCGCTCCATGTACAAGTACCTCTCCGCTCAATGTACAAGTGTCGACAGTACCTCTACGCTCAATGTACAAGTGTCGACAGTACCTCTCCGCTCTCATGTACAAGTACCTCTCCGATCCATGTACAAGTACATCTCCGCTCCATGTACAAGTACATCTCCGCTCAATGTACAAGTACCTCTCCGCTCCATGTACAAGTACCTCTCCGCTCCATGTACAAGTACCTCTCCGCTCCATGTACAAGTACCTCTCCGCTCCATGTACAAGTACCTCTCCGCTCAATGTACAAGTACCTCTCCGCTCCATGTACAAGTACCTCTCCGCTCAATGTACAAGTACCTCTCCGCTCCATGTACAAGTACCTCTCCGCTCCATGTACAAGTACCTCTCCGCTCCATGTACAAGTACCTCTCCGCTCAATGTCAAGTATCGACAGTACCTCTCCGCTCCATGTACAAGTACCTCTCCGCTGAATGTACAAGTGTCGACAGTACCTCTCCGCTCAATGTACAAGTACCTCTCCGCTCCATGTACAAGTACCTCTCCGCTCTCATGTACAAGTACCTCTCCGCTCCATGTACAAGTACCTCTCCGCTCAATGTCAAGTGTCGACAGTACCTCTCCGCTCCATGTACAAATACCTCTCCGCTCTCATGTACAAGTACCTCTCCGCTCCATGTACAAGTACCTCTCCGCTCAATGTCAAGTGTCGACAGGACCTCTCCGCTCCATGTACAAATACCTCTCCGCTCCATGTACAAGTACCTCTCCGCTCTCATGTACAAGTACCTCTCCGCTCCATGTACAAGTAGCTCTCCGCTCAATGTACAAGTGTCGACAGTACCTTTCCGCTCCATGTACAAATACCTCTCCGCTCTCATGTACAAGTACCTCTCCGCTCCATGTACAAGTACCTCTCCGCTCAATGTACAAATACCTCTCCGCTCCATGTATAAGTACCTCTCCGCTCTATGTACAAGTACCTCTCCGCTCCATGTACAAGTACCTCTCCGCTCAATGTACAAATACCTCTCCGCTCCATGTACAAGTAGCTCTCCGCTGAATGTACAAGTGTCGACAGTACCTCTCCGCTCAATGTACAAGTACCTCTCCGCTCAATGTACAAATACCTCTCCGCTCCATGTACAAGTACCTCTCCGCTCAATGTCAAGTATCGACAGTACCTCTCCGCTCCATGTACAAGTACCTCTCCGCTGAATGTACAAGTGTCGACAGTACCTCTCCGCTCAATGTACAAGTACCTCTCCGCTCCATGTACAAGTACCTCTCCGCTCTCATGTACAAGTACCTCTCCGCTCCATGTACAAGTACCTCTCCGCTCAATGTACAAGTACCTCTGCGCTCCATGTACAAGTACCTCTCCGCTCAATGTACAAGTACCTCTCCGCTCAATGTACAAGTGTCGACAGTACCTCTCCGCTCCATGTACAAGTACCTCTCCGCTCAATGTACAAGTGTCGACAGTACCTCTACGCTCAATGTACAAGTGTCGACAGTACCTCTCCGCTCTCATGTACAAGTACCTCTCCGATCCATGTACAAGTACATCTCCGCTCCATGTACAAGTACATCTCCGCTCAATGTACAAGTACCTCTCCGCTCCATGTACAAGTACCTCTCCGCTCCATGTACAAGTACCTCTCCGCTCCATGTACAAGTACCTCTCCGCTCCATGTACAAGTACCTCTCCGCTCAATGTACAAGTACCTCTCCGCTCCATGTACAAGTACCTCTCCGCTCAATGTACAAGTACCTCTCCGCTCCATGTACAAGTACCTCTCCGCTCCATGTACAAGTACCTCTCCGCTCCATGTACAAGTACCTCTCCGCTCCATGTACAAGTACCTCTCCGCTCCATGTACAAGTACATCTCTGCTCCATGTACAAGTACCTCTCCGCTCAATGTACAAGTACATCTCCGCTCCATGTACAAGTACCTCTCCGCTCCATGTACAAGTACATCTCCGCTCCATGTACAAGTACCTCTCCGCTCAATGTACAAGTACATCTCCGCTCCATGTACAAGTACCTCTCCGCTCCATGTACAAGTACATCTCCGCTCCATGTACAAGTACCTCTCCGCTCCATGTACAAGTACCTCTCCGCTCAATGTACAAGTACATCTCCGCTCCATGTACAAGTACATCTCTGCTCCATGTACAAGTACCTCTCCGCTCAATGTACAAGTACATCTCCGCTCCATGTACAAGTACCTCTCCGCTCCATGTACAAGTACCTCTCCGGTCCATGTACAAGTACCTCTCCGCTCCATGTACAAGTACCTCTCCGCTCCATGTACAAGTACCTCTCCGCTCAATGTCAAGTGTCGACAGTACCTCTCCGCTCCATGTACAAATACCTCTCCGCTCTCATGTACAAGTACCTCTCCGCTCCATGTACAAGTACCTCTCCGCTCAATGTCAAGTGTCGACAGTACCTCTCCGCTCCATGTACAAATACCTCTCCGCTCCATGTACAAGTACCTCTCCGCTCTCATGTACAAGTACCTCTCCGCTCCATGTACAAGTAGCTCTCCGCTCAATGTACAAGTGTCGACAGTACCTTTCCGCTCCATGTACAAATACCTCTCCGCTCTCATGTACAAGTACCTATCCGCTCCATGTACAAGTACCTCTCCGCTCAATGTACAAATACCTCTCCGCTCCATGTATAAGTACCTCTCCGCTCTATGTACAAGTACCTCTCCGCTCCATGTACAAGTACCTCTCCGCTCAATGTACAAATACCTCTCCGCTCCATGTACAAGTAGCTCTCCGCTGAATGTACAAGTGTCGACAGTACCTCTCCGCTCAATGTACAAGTACCTCTCCGCTCAATGTACAAATACCTCTCCGCTCCATGTACAAGTACCTCTCCGCTCAATGTCAAGTATCGACAGTACCTCTCCGCTCCATGTACAAGTACCTCTCCGCTGAATGTACAAGTGTCGACAGTACCTCTCCGCTCAATGTACAAGTACCTCTCCGCTCCATGTACAAGTACCTCTCCGCTCTCATGTACAAGTACCTCTCCGCTCCATGTACAAGTACCTCTCCGCTCAATGTACAAGTACCTCTGCGCTCCATGTACAAGTACCTCTCCGCTCAATGTACAAGTACCTCTCCGCTCAATGTACAAGTGTCGACAGTACCTCTCCGCTCCATGTACAAGTACCTCTCCGCTCAATGTACAAGTGTCGACAGTACCTCTACGCTCAATGTACAAGTGTCGACAGTACCTCTCCGCTCTCATGTACAAGTACCTCTCCGATCCATGTACAAGTACATCTCCGCTCCATGTACAAGTACATCTCCGCTCAATGTACAAGTACCTCTCCGCTCCATGTACAAGTACCTCTCCGCTCCATGTACAAGTACCTCTCCGCTCCATGTACAAGTACCTCTCCGCTCCATGTACAAGTACCTCTCCGCTCAATGTACAAGTACCTCTCCGCTCCATGTACAAGTACCTCTCCGCTCAATGTACAAGTACCTCTCCGCTCCATGTACAAGTACCTCTCCGCTCCATGTACAAGTACCTCTCCGCTCCATGTACAAGTACCTCTCCGCTCCATGTACAAGTACCTCTCCGCTCCATGTACAAGTACATCTCTGCTCCATGTACAAGTACCTCTCCGCTCAATGTACAAGTACATCTCCGCTCCATGTACAAGTACCTCTCCGCTCCATGTACAAGTACATCTCCGCTCCATGTACAAGTACCTCTCCGCTCAATGTACAAGTACATCTCCGCTCCATGTACAAGTACCTCTCCGCTCCATGTACAAGTACATCTCCGCTCCATGTACAAGTACCTCTCCGCTCCATGTACAAGTACCTCTCCGCTCAATGTACAAGTACATCTCCGCTCCATGTACAAGTACATCTCTGCTCCATGTACAAGTACCTCTCCGCTCAATGTACAAGTACATCTCCGCTCCATGTACAAGTACCTCTCCGCTCCATGTACAAGTACCTCTCCGGTCCATGTACAAGTACCTCTCCGCTCCATGTACAAGTACCTCTCCGCTCCATGTACAAGTACCTCTCCGCTCAATGTCAAGTGTCGACAGTACCTCTCCGCTCCATGTACAAATACCTCTCCGCTCTCATGTACAAGTACCTCTCCGCTCCATGTACAAGTACCTCTCCGCTCCATGTACAAGTACCTCTCCGCTCTCATGTACAAGTACCTCTCCGCTCCATGTACAAGTAGCTCTCCGCTCAATGTCAAGTGTCGACAGTACCTCTCCGCTCCATGTACAAATACCTCTCCGCTCCATGTACAAGTACCTCTCCGCTCTCATGTACAAGTACCTCTCCGCTCCATGTACAAGTAGCTCTCCGCTCAATGTACAAGTGTCGACAGTACCTTTCCGCTCCATGTACAAATACCTCTCCGCTCTCATGTACAAGTACCTCTCCGCTCCATGTACAAGTACCTCTCCGCTCAATGTACAAATACCTCTCCGCTCCATGTATAAGTACCTCTCCGCTCTATGTACAAGTACCTCTCCGCTCCATGTACAAGTACCTCTCCGCTCAATGTACAAATACCTCTCCGCTCCATGTACAAGTAGCTCTCCGCTGAATGTACAAGTGTCGACAGTACCTCTCCGCTCAATGTACAAGTACCTCTCCGCTCAATGTACAAATACCTCTCCGCTCCATGTACAAGTACCTCTCCGCTCAATGTCAAGTATCGACAGTACCTCTCCGCTCCATGTACAAGTACCTCTCCGCTGAATGTACAAGTGTCGACAGTACCTCTCCGCTCAATGTACAAGTACCTCTCCGCTCCATGTACAAGTACCTCTCCGCTCTCATGTACAAGTACCTCTCCGCTCCATGTACAAGTACCTCTCCGCTCAATGTACAAGTACCTCTGCGCTCCATGTACAAGTACCTCTCCGCTCAATGTACAAGTACCTCTCCGCTCAATGTACAAGTGTCGACAGTACCTCTCCGCTCCATGTACAAGTACCTCTCCGCTCAATGTACAAGTGTCGACAGTACCTCTACGCTCAATGTACAAGTGTCGACAGTACCTCTCCGCTCTCATGTACAAGTACCTCTCCGATCCATGTACAAGTACATCTCCGCTCCATGTACAAGTACATCTCCGCTCAATGTACAAGTACCTCTCCGCTCCATGTACAAGTACCTCTCCGCTGCATGTACAAGTACCTCTCCGCTCCATGTACAAGTACCTCTCCGCTCCATGTACAAGTACCTCTCCGCTCAATGTACAAGTACCTCTCCGCTCCATGTACAAGTACCTCTCCGCTCAATGTACAAGTACCTCTCCGCTCCATGTACAAGTACCTCTCCGCTCCATGTACAAGTACCTCTCCGCTCCATGTACAAGTACCTCTCCGCTCCATGTACAAGTACCTCTCCGCTCCATGTACAAGTACATCTCTGCTCCATGTACAAGTACCTCTCCGCTCAATGTACAAGTACATCTCCGCTCCATGTACAAGTACCTCTCCGCTCCATGTACAAGTACATCTCCGCTCCATGTACAAGTACCTCTCCGCTCCATGTACAAGTACCTCTCCGCTCAATGTACAAGTACATCTCCGCTCCATGTACAAGTACATCTCTGCTCCATGTACAAGTACCTCTCCGCTCAATGTACAAGTACATCTCCGCTCCATGTACAAGTACCTCTCCGCTCCATGTACAAGTACCTCTCCGGTCCATGTACAAGTACCTCTCCGCTCCATGTACAAGTACCTCTCCGCTCCATGTACAAGTACCTCTCCGCTCAATGTCAAGTGTCGACAGTACCTCTCCACTCCATGTACAAATACCTCTCCGCTCTCATGTACAAGTACCTCTCCGCTCCATGTACAAGTACCTCTCCGCTCAATGTCAAGTGTCGACAGTACCTCTCCGCTCCATGTACAAATACCTCTCCGCTCCATGTACAAGTACCTCTCCGCTCTCATGTACAAGTACCTCTCCGCTCCATGTACAAGTAGCTCTCCGCTCAATGTACAAGTGTCGACAGTACCTTTCCGCTCCATGTACAAATACCTCTCCGCTCTCATGTACAAGTACCTCTCCGCTCCATGTACAAGTACCTCTCCGCTCAATGTACAAATACCTCTCCGCTCCATGTATAAGTACCTCTCCGCTCTATGTACAAGTACCTCTCCGCTCCATGTACAAGTACCTCTCCGCTCAATGTACAAATACCTCTCCGCTCCATGTACAAGTAGCTCTCCGCTGAATGTACAAGTGTCGACAGTACCTCTCCGCTCAATGTACAAGTACCTCTCCGCTCAATGTACAAATACCTCTCCGCTCCATGTACAAGTACCTCTCCGCTCAATGTCAAGTATCGACAGTACCTCTCCGCTCCATGTACAAGTACCTCTCCGCTGAATGTACAAGTGTCGACAGTACCTCTCCGCTCAATGTACAAGTACCTCTCCGCTCCATGTACAAGTACCTCTCCGCTCTCATGTACAAGTACCTCTCCGCTCCATGTACAAGTACCTCTCCGCTCAATGTACAAGTACCTCTGCGCTCCATGTACAAGTACCTCTCCGCTCAATGTACAAGTACCTCTCCGCTCAATGTACAAGTGTCGACAGTACCTCTCCGCTCCATGTACAAGTACCTCTCCGCTCAATGTACAAGTGTCGACAGTACCTCTACGCTCAATGTACAAGTGTCGACAGTACCTCTCCGCTCTCATGTACAAGTACCTCTCCGATCCATGTACAAGTACATCTCCGCTCCATGTACAAGTACATCTCCGCTCAATGTACAAGTACCTCTCCGCTCCATGTACAAGTACCTCTCCGCTCCATGTACAAGTACCTCTCCGCTCCATGTACAAGTACCTCTCCGCTCCATGTACAAGTACCTCTCCGCTCAATGTACAAGTACCTCTCCGCTCCATGTACAAGTACCTCTCCGCTCAATGTACAAGTACCTCTCCGCTCCATGTACAAGTACCTCTCCGCTCCATGTACAAGTACCTCTCCGCTCCATGTACAAGTACCTCTCCGCTCCATGTACAAGTACCTCTCCGCTCCATGTACAAGTACATCTCTGCTCCATGTACAAGTACCTCTCCGCTCAATGTACAAGTACATCTCCGCTCCATGTACAAGTACCTCTCCGCTCCATGTACAAGTACATCTCCGCTCCATGTACAAGTACCTCTCCGCTCCATGTACAAGTACCTCTCCGCTCAATGTACAAGTACATCTCCGCTCCATGTACAAGTACATCTCTGCTCCATGTACAAGTACCTCTCCGCTCAATGTACAAGTACCTCTCCGCTCCATGTACAAGTACCTCTCCGCTCCATGTACAAGTACCTCTCCGCTCCATGTACAAGTACCTCTCCGCTCCATGTACAAGTACATCTCTGCTCCATGTACAAGTACCTCTCCGCTCAATGTACAAGTACATCTCCGCTCCATGTACAAGTACCTCTCCGCTCCATGTACAAGTACATCTCCGCTCCATGTACAAGTACCTCTCCGCTCCATGTACAAGTACCTCTCCGCTCAATGTACAAGTACATCTCCGCTCCATGTACAAGTACATCTCTGCTCCATGTACAAGTACCTCTCCGCTCAATGTACAAGTACATCTCCGCTCCATGTACAAGTACCTCTCCGCTCCATGTACAAGTACCTCTCCGGTCCATGTACAAGTACCTCTCCGCTCCATGTACAAGTACCTCTCCGCTCCATGTACAAGTACCTCTCCGCTCAATGTCAAGTGTCGACAGTACCTCTCCACTCCATGTACAAATACCTCTCCGCTCTCATGTACAAGTACCTCTCCGCTCCATGTACAAGTACCTCTCCGCTCAATGTCAAGTGTCGACAGTACCTCTCCGCTCCATGTACAAATACCTCTCCGCTCCATGTACAAGTACCTCTCCGCTCTCATGTACAAGTACCTCTCCGCTCCATGTACAAGTAGCTCTCCGCTCAATGTACAAGTGTCGACAGTACCTTTCCGCTCCATGTACAAATACCTCTCCGCTCTCATGTACAAGTACCTCTCCGCTCCATGTACAAGTACCTCTCCGCTCAATGTACAAATACCTCTCCGCTCCATGTATAAGTACCTCTCCGCTCTATGTACAAGTACCTCTCCGCTCCATGTACAAGTACCTCTCCGCTCAATGTACAAATACCTCTCCGCTCCATGTACAAGTAGCTCTCCGCTGAATGTACAAGTGTCGACAGTACCTCTCCGCTCAATGTACAAGTACCTCTCCGCTCAATGTACAAATACCTCTCCGCTCCATGTACAAGTACCTCTCCGCTCAATGTCAAGTATCGACAGTACCTCTCCGCTCCATGTACAAGTACCTCTCCGCTGAATGTACAAGTGTCGACAGTACCTCTCCGCTCAATGTACAAGTACCTCTCCGCTCCATGTACAAGTACCTCTCCGCTCAATGTACAAGTACCTCTGCGCTCCATGTACAAGTACCTCTCCGCTCAATGTACAAGTACCTCTCCGCTCAATGTACAAGTGTCGACAGTACCTCTCCGCTCCATGTACAAGTACCTCTCCGCTCAATGTACAAGTGTCGACAGTACCTCTACGCTCAATGTACAAGTGTCGACAGTACCTCTCCGCTCTCATGTACAAGTACCTCTCCGATCCATGTACAAGTACATCTCCGCTCCATGTACAAGTACATCTCCGCTCAATGTACAAGTACCTCTCCGCTCCATGTACAAGTACCTCTCCGCTCCATGTACAAGTACCTCTCCGCTCAATGTACAAGTACATCTCCGCTCCATGTACAAGTACCTCTCCGCTCAATGTACAAGTACATCTCCGCTCCATGTACAAGTACATCTCTGCTCCATGTACAAGTACCTCTCCGCTCAATGTACAAGTACATCTCCGCTCCATGTACAAGTACCTCTCCGCTCCATGTACAAGTACCTCTCCGGTCCATGTACAAGTACCTCTCCGCTCCATGTACAAGTACCTCTCCGCTCCATGTACAAGTACCTCTCCGCTCCATGTACAAGTACCTCTCCGCTCAATGTCAAGTATCGACAGTACCTCTCCGCTCCATGTACAAGTACCTCTCCGCTGAATGTACAAGTGTCGACAGTACCTCTCCGCTCAATGTACAAGTACCTCTCCGCTCCATGTACAAGTACCTCTCCGCTCTCATGTACAAGTACCTCTCCGCTCCATGTACAAGTACCTCTCCGCTCAATGTACAAGTACCTCTGCGCTCCATGTACAAGTACCTATCCGCTCAATGTACAAGTACCTCTCCGCTCAATGTACAAGTGTCGACAGTACCTCTCCGCTCCATGTACAAGTACCTCTCCGCTCAATGTACAAGTGTCGACAGTACCTCTACGCTCAATGTACAAGTGTCGACAGTACCTCTCCGCTCTCATGTACAAGTACCTCTCCGATCCATGTACAAGTACATCTCCGCTCCATGTACAAGTACATCTCCGCTCAATGTACAAGTACCTCTCCGCTCCATGTACAAGTACCTCTCCGCTCCATGTACAAGTACCTCTCCGCTCCATGTACAAGTACCTCTCCGCTCCATGTACAAGTACCTCTCCGCTCAATGTACAAGTACCTCTCCGCTCCATGTACAAGTACCTCTCCGCTCCATGTACAAGTACCTCTCCGCTCCATGTACAAGTACCTCTCCGCTCAATGTACAAGTACCTCTCCGCTCCATGTACAAGTACCTCTCCGCTCCATGTACAAGTACCTCTCCGCTCCATGTACAAGTACCTCTCCGCTCAATGTACAAGTACCTCTCCGCTCCCTGTACAAGTACATCTCCGCTCCATGTACAAGTACCTCTCCGCTCCATGTACAAGTACCTCTCCGCTCAATGTACAAGTGTCGACAGTACCTCTCCGCTCCATGTACAAGTACCTCTCCGCTCCATGTACAAGTACCTCTCCGCTCAATGTACAAGTGTCGACAGTACCTCTCCGCTCCATCTACAAGTACCTCTCCGCTCAATGTACAAGTACCTCTCCGCTGAATGTACAAGTACCTCTCCGCTCCATGTACAAGTACCTCTCCGCTCCATGTACAAATACCTCTCCGCTCCATGTACAAGTACCTCTCCGCTCCATGTACAAGTACCTCTCCGCTCAATGTACAAGTACCTCTCCGCTCCATGTACAAGTACCTCTCCGCTCCATGTACAAGTACCTCTCCGCTCCATGTACAAGTACCTCTCCGCTCCATGTACAAGTACATCTCTGCTCCATGTACAAGTACCTCTCCGCTCAATGTACAAGTACATCTCCGCTCCATGTACAAGTACCTCTCCGCTCCATGTACAAGTACATCTCCGCTCCATGTACAAGTACCTCTCCGCTCCATGTACAAGTACCTCTCCGCTCAATGTACAAGTACATCTCCGCTCCATGTACAAGTACATCTCTGCTCCATGTACAAGTACCTCTCCGCTCAATGTACAAGTACATCTCCGCTCCATGTACAAGTACCTCTCCGCTCCATGTACAAGTACCTCTCCGGTCCATGTACAAGTACCTCTCCGCTCCATGTACAAGTACCTCTCCGCTCCATGTACAAGTACCTCTCCGCTCAATGTCAAGTGTCGACAGTACCTCTCCGCTCCATGTACAAATACCTCTCCGCTCTCATGTACAAGTACCTCTCCGCTCCATGTACAAGTACCTCTCCGCTCAATGTCAAGTGTCGACAGTACCTCTCCGCTCCATGTACAAATACCTCTCCGCTCCATGTACAAGTACCTCTCCGCTCTCATGTACAAGTACCTCTCCGCTCCATGTACAAGTAGCTCTCCGCTCAATGTACAAGTGTCGACAGTACCTTTCCGCTCCATGTACAAATACCTCTCCGCTCTCATGTACAAGTACCTCTCCGCTCCATGTACAAGTAACTCTCCGCTCAATGTACAAATACCTCTCCGCTCCATGTATAAGTACCTCTCCGCTCTATGTACAAGTACCTCTCCGCTCCATGTACAAGTACCTCTCCGCTCAATGTACAAATACCTCTCCGCTCCATGTACAAGTAGCTCTCCGCTGAATGTACAAGTGTCGACAGTACCTCTCCGCTCAATGTACAAGTACCTCTCCGCTCAATGTACAAATACCTCTCCGCTCCATGTACAAGTACCTCTCCGCTCAATGTCAAGTATCGACAGTACCTCTCCGCTCCATGTACAAGTACCTCTCCGCTGAATGTACAAGTGTCGACAGTACCTCTCCGCTCAATGTACAAGTACCTCTCCGCTCCATGTACAAGTACCTCTCCGCTCTCATGTACAAGTACCTCTCCGCTCCATGTACAAGTACCTCTCCGCTCAATGTACAAGTACCTCTGCGCTCCATGTACAAGTACCTCTCCGCTCAATGTACAAGTACCTCTCCGCTCAATGTACAAGTGTCGACAGTACCTCTCCGCTCCATGTACAAGTACCTCTCCGCTCAATGTACAAGTGTCGACAGTACCTCTACGCTCAATGTACAAGTGTCGACAGTACCTCTCCGCTCTCATGTACAAGTACCTCTCCGATCCATGTACAAGTACATCTCCGCTCCATGTACAAGTACATCTCCGCTCAATGTACAAGTACCTCTCCGCTCCATGTACAAGTACCTCTCCGCTCCATGTACAAGTACCTCTCCGCTCCATGTACAAGTACCTCTCCGCTCAATGTACAAGTACCTCTCCGCTCCATGTACAAGTACCTCTCCGCTCAATGTACAAGTACCTCTCCGCTCCATGTACAAGTACCTCTCCGCTCCATGTACAAGTACCTCTCCGCTCCATGTACAAGTACCTCTCCGCTCCATGTACAAGTACATCTCTGCTCCATGTACAAGTACCTCTCCGCTCAATGTACAAGTACATCTCCGCTCCATGTACAAGTACCTCTCCGCTCCATGTACAAGTACATCTCCGCTCCATGTACAAGTACCTCTCCGCTCCATGTACAAGTACCTCTCCGCTCAATGTACAAGTACATCTCCGCTCCATGTACAAGTACATCTCTGCTCCATGTACAAGTACCTCTCCGCTCAATGTACAAGTACATCTCCGCTCCATGTACAAGTACCTCTCCGCTCCATGTACAAGTACCTCTCCGGTCCATGTACAAGTACCTCTCCGCTCCATGTACAAGTACCTCTCCGCTCCATGTACAAGTACCTCTCCGCTCAATGTCAAGTGTCGACAGTACCTCTCCGCTCCATGTACAAATACCTCTCCGCTCTCATGTACAAGTACCTCTCCGCTCCATGTACAAGTACCTCTCCGCTCAATGTCAAGTGTCGACAGTACCTCTCCGCTCCATGTACAAATACCTCTCCGCTCCATGTACAAGTACCTCTCCGCTCTCATGTACAAGTACCTCTCCGCTCCATGTACAAGTAGCTCTCCGCTCAATGTACAAGTGTCGACAGTACCTTTCCGCTCCATGTACAAATACCTCTCCGCTCTCATGTACAAGTACCTCTCCGCTCCATGTGCAAGTACCTCTCCGCTCAATGTACAAATACCTCTCCGCTCCATGTATAAGTACCTCTCCGCTCTATGTACAAGTACCTCTCCGCTCCATGTACAAGTACCTCTCCGCTCAATGTACAAATACCTCTCCGCTCCATGTACAAGTAGCTCTCCGCTGAATGTACAAGTGTCGACAGTACCTCTCCGCTCAATGTACAAGTACCTCTCCGCTCAATGTACAAATACCTCTCCGCTCCATGTACAAGTACCTCTCCGCTCAATGTCAAGTATCGACAGTACCTCTCCGCTCCATGTACAAGTACCTCTCCGCTGAATGTACAAGTGTCGACAGTACCTCTCCGCTCAATGTACAAGTACCTCTCCGCTCCATGTACAAGTACCTCTCCGCTCTCATGTACAAGTACCTCTCCGCTCCATGTACAAGTACCTCTCCGCTCAATGTACAAGTACCTCTGCGCTCCATGTACAAGTACCTCTCCGCTCAATGTACAAGTACCTCTCCGCTCAATGTACAAGTGTCGACAGTACCTCTCCGCTCCATGTACAAGTACCTCTCCGCTCAATGTACAAGTGTCGACAGTACCTCTACGCTCAATGTACAAGTGTCGACAGTACCTCTCCGCTCTCATGTACAAGTACCTCTCCGATCCATGTACAAGTACATCTCCGCTCCATGTACAAGTACATCTCCGCTCAATGTACAAGTACCTCTCCGCTCCATGTACAAGTACCTCTCCGCTCCATGTACAAGTACCTCTCCGCTCCATGTACAAGTACCTCTCCGCTCCATGTACAAGTACCTCTCCGCTCAATGTACAAGTACCTCTCCGCTCCATGTACAAGTACCTCTCCGCTCAATGTACAAGTACCTCTCCGCTCCATGTACAAGTACCTCTCCGCTCCATGTACAAGTACCTCTCCGCTCCATGTACAAGTACCTCTCCGCTCAATGTCAAGTATCGACAGTACCTCTCCGCTCCATGTACAAGTACCTCTCCGCTGAATGTACAAGTGTCGACAGTACCTCTCCGCTCAATGTACAAGTACCTCTCCGCTCCATGTACAAGTACCTCTCCGCTCTCATGTACAAGTACCTCTCCGCTCCATGTACAAGTACCTCTCCGCTCAATGTACAAGTACCTCTCCGCTCAATGTACAAGTACCTCTCCGCTCAATGTACAAGTGTCGACAGTACCTCTCCGCTCCATGTACAAGTACCTCTCCGCTCAATGTACAAGTGTCGACAGTACCTCTACGCTCAATGTACAAGTGTCGACAGTACCTCTCCGCTCTCATGTACAAGTACCTCTCCGATCCATGTACAAGTACATCTCCGCTCCATGTACAAGTACATCTCCGCTCAATGTACAAGTACCTCTCCGCTCCATGTACAAGTACCTCTCCGCTCCATGTACAAGTACCTCTCCGCTCCATGTACAAGTACCTCTCCGCTCCATGTACAAGTACCTCTCCGCTCAATGTACAAGTACCTCTCCGCTCCATGTACAAGTACCTCTCCGCTCCATGTACAAGTACCTCTCCGCTCCATGTACAAGTACCTCTCCGCTCAATGTACAAGTACCTCTCCGCTCCATGTACAAGTACCTCTCCGCTCCATGTACAAGTACCTCTCCGCTCCATGTACAAGTACCTCTCCGCTCAATGTACAAGTACCTCTCCGCTCCCTGTACAAGTACATCTCCGCTCCATGTACAAGTACCTCTCCGCTCCATGTACAAGTACCTCTCCGCTCAATGTACAAGTGTCGACAGTACCTCTCCGCTCCATGTACAAGTACCTCTCCGCTCCATGTACAAGTACCTCTCCGCTCAATGTACAAGTGTCGACAGTACCTCTCCGCTCCATCTACAAGTACCTCTCCGCTCAATGTACAAGTACCTCTCCGCTGAATGTACAAGTACCTCTCCGCTCCATGTACAAGTACCTCTCCGCTCCATGTACAAATACCTCTCCGCTCCATGTACAAGTACCTCTCCGCTCCATGTACAAGCACCTCTCCGCTACATGTACAAGTACCTCTCCGCTCCATGTACAAGTACCTCTCCGCTCCATGTACAAGTACCTCTCCGCTCAATGTACAAGTACCTCTCCGCTCCATGTACAAATACCTCTCCGCTCCATGTACAAATACCTCTCCGCTCCATGTACAAGTACCTCTCCGCTCCATGTACCAGTAGCTCTCCGCTCAATGTACAAGTACATCTCCGCTCAATGTACAAGTACATCTCCGCTCAATGTACAAGTACGTCTCCGCTCAATGTACAAGTACCTCTCCGCTCAATGTACAAGTACCTCTCCGCTCCATGTACAAGTACCTCTCCGCTCAATGTACAAGTACATCTCCGCTCCATGTACCAGTACCTCTCCGCTCAATGTACAAGTACCTCTCCGCTCAATGTACAAGTACATCTCCGCTCCATGTACAAGTACGTCTCCGCTCAATGTATAAGTACCTCTCCGCTCCATGTACAAGTACCTCTCCGCTCCATGTACAAGTACATCTCCGCTCCATGTACAAGTACATCTCCGCTCCATGTACAAGTACCTCTCCGCTCCATGTACAAGTACCTCTCCGCTCCATGTACAAGTACATCTCCGCTCCATGTACAAGTACCTCTCCGCTCAATGTACAAGTACATCTCCGCTCCATGTACAAGTACATCTCCACTCCATGTACAAGTACCTCTCCGCTCAATGTACAAGTACATCTCCGCTCCATGTACCAGTACCTCTCCGCTCAATGTACAAGTACATCTCCACTCCATGTACAAGTACCTCTCCGCTCAATGTACAAGTACATCTCCGCTCCATGTACCAGTACCTCTCCGCTCAATGTACAAGTACATCTCCACTCCATGTACAAGTACCTCTCCGCTCAATGTACAAGTACATCTCCGCTCCATGTACCAGTACCTCTCCGCTCAATGTACAAGTACATCTCCGCTCCATGTACAAGTACCTCTCCGCTCAATGTACAAGTACCTCTCCGCTCAATGTACAAGTACATCTCCGCTCCATGTACCAGTACCTCTCCGCTCAATGTACAAGTACATCTGCGCTCCATGTAGGGCTGGGTATCGTTCAAAATTTTTCGATATCGATACCGTTTCGATACTTGGATTTCGATACCGGTTCCTGAACGATACTTTTTTCGATACCAATTTTTAGAAAAATCCATTTTAACAAAAATAAAACTGCATTACACATTGAAATTATTTTACAAATCTTTAGTTTCCCCCCATCTTAAGTTTTACAGCAGAAAAAAATAAAACCTACTGTATTTAACATAACTTTAAGTTCTCTAAACGTATTGCCGTCCCTACAAAAAATATTGGAGTACTACAAAGGAAAGAAATGTAGCTAAAACAAATAAATCAGTGGAATAGTTTTCAGTGCAAAACAGAGAGTTGCAAATCAGGGTTTAATGCTCACTGATGCAACAGAACTCTATTCTTGTACAAACTGATGAGATGGCTCCACTTCATGCATGGAAGACTAGTTGAGCATTGACTAGCCTATCAATATAGCCTTATATGCCACAAAGTGAATCGCATTTATATTCAACAAACTATCATGACATCAGCGTTTGTTAACGAGTTGCTAAAAATACATGGGCGATAACTGCCCGCTTGCACATAACGCTAATTAATTAAACATTAACGCTAGCGTTGCAGATCAGTGTGCTCACTGCTGCAACAGAACGTCATTCTTGTCAAATCTGACGAGACAGCTCAACTTCACTGACTAGCCAATCAATATAAATGAATCGCATTTACATTCAACAAACTATCATGACATCAGCGTTTGTTAACGAGTTGCTAAAAATACACAATGCCCGCTTGCGCATAACGTTACGGCGGCAATTAATTAAACGATCTAATGCTACAACTCACAGCCAGATGCATGGATTTGTCAGACTGAGGGATCTGATAACCGCTAACTTGCGGTAAGCTGAGCTGACCCACCTCTCAATTATTTCTCTTGTCTGTGGAAACCAGTCCGTGTTGTTTCTGTTTCTTTTCCTGCTTTTCATCATCTTCGCCATATGGTAATCCAGGATAGGAGTAGCTTGAGTGGCTAACTTCTTGTATACTATCCGCACCGCACGCCTGGCTCACAGTCACAACAAACACACCGGCTAAAGTGGGCGTAACGTTTCCTGCATGCCTCTACATGACAGCCAATCACCAGCCGTATTAGAGCGCGGCGTGCAAGCATGTCGCATGCTTATAGGCTCAATGACGCTGTTTTGTTTTGGTATCGAAAATTGGTATCGATTGACAAGGGAGGCTTCGATACCCCTTAGTATCGATGTTTCCATTTCGGTGCCAAGTAAGTATCGAAACTCGATACCCAGCCCTAGCTCCATGTACAAGTACCTCTCCGCTCAATGTACAAGTACCTCTCCGCTCAATGTACAAGTACCTCTCCGCTCCATGTACAAGTAGCTCTCCGCTCAATGTACAAGTGTCGACAGTACCTTTCCGCTCCATGTACAAATACCTCTCCGCTCTCATGTACAAGTACCTCTCCGCTCCATGTACAAGTACCTCTCCGCTCAATGTACAAATACCTCTCCGCTCCATGTATAAGTACCTCTCCGCTCTATGTACAAGTACCTCTCCGCTCCATGTACAAGTACCTCTCCGCTCAATGTACAAATACCTCTCCGCTCCATGTACAAGTAGCTCTCCGCTGAATGTACAAGTGTCGACAGTACCTCTCCGCTCAATGTACAAGTACCTCTCCGCTCAATGTACAAATACCTCTCCGCTCCATGTACAAGTACCTCTCCGCTCAATGTCAAGTATCGACAGTACCTCTCCGCTCCATGTACAAGTACCTCTCCGCTGAATGTACAAGTGTCGACAGTACCTCTCCGCTCAATGTACAAGTACCTCTCCGCTCCATGTACAAGTACCTCTCCGCTCTCATGTACAAGTACCTCTCCGCTCCATGTACAAGTACCTCTCCGCTCAATGTACAAGTACCTCTGCGCTCCATGTACAAGTACCTCTCCGCTCAATGTACAAGTACCTCTCCGCTCAATGTACAAGTGTCGACAGTACCTCTCCGCTCCATGTACAAGTACCTCTCCGCTCAATGTACAAGTGTCGACAGTACCTCTACGCTCAATGTACAAGTGTCGACAGTACCTCTCCGCTCTCATGTACAAGTACCTCTCCGATCCATGTACAAGTACATCTCCGCTCCATGTACAAGTACATCTCCGCTCAATGTACAAGTACCTCTCCGCTCCATGTACAAGTACCTCTCCGCTCCATGTACAAGTACCTCTCCGCTCCATGTACAAGTACCTCTCCGCTCCATGTACAAGTACCTCTCCGCTCAATGTACAAGTACCTCTCCGCTCCATGTACAAGTACCTCTCCGCTCAATGTACAAGTACCTCTCCGCTCCATGTACAAGTACCTCTCCGCTCCATGTACAAGTACCTCTCCGCTCCATGTACAAGTACCTCTCCGCTCAATGTCAAGTATCGACAGTACCTCTCCGCTCCATGTACAAGTACCTCTCCGCTGAATGTACAAGTGTCGACAGTACCTCTCCGCTCAATGTACAAGTACCTCTCCGCTCCATGTACAAGTACCTCTCCGCTCTCATGTACAAGTACCTCTCCGCTCCATGTACAAGTACCTCTCCGCTCAATGTACAAGTACCTCTGCGCTCCATGTACAAGTACCTCTCCGCTCAATGTACAAGTACCTCTCCGCTCAATGTACAAGTGTCGACAGTACCTCTCCGCTCCATGTACAAGTACCTCTCCGCTCAATGTACAAGTGTCGACAGTACCTCTACGCTCAATGTACAAGTGTCGACAGTACCTCTCCGCTCTCATGTACAAGTACCTCTCCGATCCATGTACAAGTACATCTCCGCTCCATGTACAAGTACATCTCCGCTCAATGTACAAGTACCTCTCCGCTCCATGTACAAGTACCTCTCCGCTCCATGTACAAGTACCTCTCCGCTCCATGTACAAGTACCTCTCCGCTCCATGTACAAGTACCTCTCCGCTCAATGTACAAGTACCTCTCCGCTCCATGTACAAGTACCTCTCCGCTCCATGTACAAGTACCTCTCCGCTCCATGTACAAGTACCTCTCCGCTCAATGTACAAGTACCTCTCCGCTCCATGTACAAGTACCTCTCCGCTCCATGTACAAGTACCTCGCCGCTCCATGTACAAGTACCTCTCCGCTCCCTGTACAAGTACATCTCCGCTCCATGTACAAGTACCTCTCCGCTCCATGTACAAGTACCTCTCCGCTCAATGTACAAGTGTCGACAGTACCTCTCCGCTCCATGTACAAGTACCTCTCCGCTCCATGTACAAGTACCTCTCCGCTCAATGTACAAGTGTCGACAGTACCTCTCCGCTCCATCTACAAGTACCTCTCCGCTCAATGTACAAGTACCTCTCCGCTGAATGTACAAGTACCTCTCCGCTCCATGTACAAGTACCTCTCCGCTCCATGTACAAATACCTCTCCGCTCCATGTACAAGTACCTCTCCGCTCCATGTACAAGCACCTCTCCGCTACATGTACAAGTACCTCTCCGCTCAATGTACAAGTGTCGACAGTACCTCTCCGCTCCATCTACAAGTACCTCTCCGCTCAATGTACAAGTACCTCTCCGCTGAATGTACAAGTACCTCTCCGCTCCATGTACAAGTACCTCTCCGCTCCATGTACAAATACCTCTCCGCTCCATGTACAAGTACCTCTCCGCTCCATGTACAAGTACCTCTCCGCTGAATGTACAAGTGTCGACAGTACCTCTCCGCTCAATGTACAAGTACCTCTCCGCTCCATGTACAAGTACCTCTCCGCTCTCATGTACAAGTACCTCTCCGCTCCATGTACAAGTACCTCTCCGCTCAATGTACAAGTACCTCTGCGCTCCATGTACAAGTACCTCTCCGCTCAATGTACAAGTACCTCTCCGCTCAATGTACAAGTGTCGACAGTACCTCTCCGCTCCATGTACAAGTACCTCTCCGCTCAATGTACAAGTGTCGACAGTACCTCTACGCTCAATGTACAAGTGTCGACAGTACCTCTCCGCTCTCATGTACAAGTACCTCTCCGATCCATGTACAAGTACATCTCCGCTCCATGTACAAGTACATCTCCGCTCAATGTACAAGTACCTCTCCGCTCCATGTACAAGTACCTCTCCGCTCCATGTACAAGTACCTCTCCGCTCCATGTACAAGTACCTCTCCGCTCCATGTACAAGTACCTCTCCGCTCAATGTACAAGTACCTCTCCGCTCCATGTACAAGTACCTCTCCGCTCCATGTACAAGTACCTCTCCGCTCCATGTACAAGTACCTCTCCGCTCAATGTACAAGTACCTCTCCGCTCCATGTACAAGTACCTCTCCGCTCCATGTACAAGTACCTCGCCGCTCCATGTACAAGTACCTCTCCGCTCCCTGTACAAGTACATCTCCGCTCCATGTACAAGTACCTCTCCGCTCCATGTACAAGTACCTCTCCGCTCAATGTACAAGTGTCGACAGTACCTCTCCGCTCCATGTACAAGTACCTCTCCGCTCCATGTACAAGTACCTCTCCGCTCAATGTACAAGTGTCGACAGTACCTCTCCGCTCCATCTACAAGTACCTCTCCGCTCAATGTACAAGTACCTCTCCGCTGAATGTACAAGTACCTCTCCGCTCCATGTACAAGTACCTCTCCGCTCAATGTACAAGTACCTCTCCGCTCAATGTACAAGTGTCGACAGTACCTCTCCGCTCCATGTACAAGTACCTCTCCGCTCAATGTACAAGTGTCGACAGTACCTCTACGCTCAATGTACAAGTGTCGACAGTACCTCTCCGCTCTCATGTACAAGTACCTCTCCGATCCATGTACAAGTACATCTCCGCTCCATGTACAAGTACATCTCCGCTCAATGTACAAGTACCTCTCCGCTCCATGTACAAGTACCTCTCCGCTCCATGTACAAGTACCTCTCCGCTCCATGTACAAGTACCTCTCCGCTCCATGTACAAGTACCTCTCCGCTCAATGTACAAGTACCTCTCCGCTCCATGTACAAGTACCTCTCCGCTCCATGTACAAGTACCTCTCCGCTCCATGTACAAGTACCTCTCCGCTCAATGTACAAGTACCTCTCCGCTCCATGTACAAGTACCTCTCCGCTCCATGTACAAGTACCTCTCCGCTCCATGTACAAGTACCTCTCCGCTCAATGTACAAGTACCTCTCCGCTCCCTGTACAAGTACATCTCCGCTCCATGTACAAGTACCTCTCCGCTCCATGTACAAGTACCTCTCCGCTCAATGTACAAGTGTCGACAGTACCTCTCCGCTCCATGTACAAGTACCTCTCCGCTCCATGTACAAGTACCTCTCCGCTCAATGTACAAGTGTCGACAGTACCTCTCCGCTCCATCTACAAGTACCTCTCCGCTCAATGTACAAGTACCTCTCCGCTGAATGTACAAGTACCTCTCCGCTCCATGTACAAGTACCTCTCCGCTCCATGTACAAATACCTCTCCGCTCCATGTACAAGTACCTCTCCGCTCCATGTACAAGCACCTCTCCGCTACATGTACAAGTACCTCTCCGCTCCATGTACAAGTACCTCTCCGCTCCATGTACAAGTACCTCTCCGCTCAATGTACAAGTACCTCTCCGCTCCATGTACAAATACCTCTCCGCTCCATGTACAAATACCTCTCCGCTCCATGTACAAGTACCTCTCCGCTCCATGTACCAGTAGCTCTCCGCTCAATGTACAAGTACATCTCCGCTCAATGTACAAGTACATCTCCGCTCAATGTACAAGTACGTCTCCGCTCAATGTACAAGTACCTCTCCGCTCAATGTACAAGTACCTCTCCGCTCCATGTACAAGTACCTCTCCGCTCAATGTACAAGTACATCTCCGCTCCATGTACCAGTACCTCTCCGCTCAATGTACAAGTACCTCTCCGCTCAATGTACAAGTACATCTCCGCTCCATGTACAAGTACGTCTCCGCTCAATGTATAAGTACCTCTCCGCTCCATGTACAAGTACCTCTCCGCTCCATGTACAAGTACATCTCCGCTCCATGTACAAGTACATCTCCGCTCCATGTACAAGTACCTCTCCGCTCCATGTACAAGTACCTCTCCGCTCCATGTACAAGTACATCTCCGCTCCATGTACAAGTACCTCTCCGCTCAATGTACAAGTACATCTCCGCTCCATGTACAAGTACATCTCCACTCCATGTACAAGTACCTCTCCGCTCAATGTACAAGTACATCTCCGCTCCATGTACCAGTACCTCTCCGCTCAATGTACAAGTACATCTCCACTCCATGTACAAGTACCTCTCCGCTCAATGTACAAGTACATCTCCGCTCCATGTACCAGTACCTCTCCGCTCAATGTACAAGTACATCTCCACTCCATGTACAAGTACCTCTCCGCTCAATGTACAAGTACATCTCCGCTCCATGTACCAGTACCTCTCCGCTCAATGTACAAGTACATCTCCGCTCCATGTACAAGTACCTCTCCGCTCAATGTACAAGTACCTCTCCGCTCAATGTACAAGTACATCTCCGCTCCATGTACCAGTACCTCTCCGCTCAATGTACAAGTACATCTGCGCTCCATGTAGGGCTGGGTATCGTTCAAAATTTTTCGATATCGATACCGTTTCGATACTTGGATTTCGATACCGGTTCCTGAACGATACTTTTTTCGATACCAATTTTTAGAAAAATCCATTTTAACAAAAATAAAACTGCATTACACATTGAAATTATTTTACAAATCTTTAGTTTCCCCCCATCTTAAGTTTTACAGCAGAAAAAAATAAAACCTACTGTATTTAACATAACTTTAAGTTCTCTAAACGTATTGCCGTCCCTACAAAAAATATTGGAGTACTACAAAGGAAAGAAATGTAGCTAAAACAAATAAATCAGTGGAATAGTTTTCAGTGCAAAACAGAGAGTTGCAAATCAGGGTTTAATGCTCACTGATGCAACAGAACTCTATTCTTGTACAAACTGATGAGATGGCTCCACTTCATGCATGGAAGACTAGTTGAGCATTGACTAGCCTATCAATATAGCCTTATATGCCACAAAGTGAATCGCATTTATATTCAACAAACTATCATGACATCAGCGTTTGTTAACGAGTTGCTAAAAATACATGGGCGATAACTGCCCGCTTGCACATAACGCTAATTAATTAAACATTAACGCTAGCGTTGCAGATCAGTGTGCTCACTGCTGCAACAGAACGTCATTCTTGTCAAATCTGACGAGACAGCTCAACTTCACTGACTAGCCAATCAATATAAATGAATCGCATTTACATTCAACAAACTATCATGACATCAGCGTTTGTTAACGAGTTGCTAAAAATACACAATGCCCGCTTGCGCATAACGTTACGGCGGCAATTAATTAAACGATCTAATGCTACAACTCACAGCCAGATGCATGGATTTGTCAGACTGAGGGATCTGATAACCGCTAACTTGCGGTAAGCTGAGCTGACCCACCTCTCAATTATTTCTCTTGTCTGTGGAAACCAGTCCGTGTTGTTTCTGTTTCTTTTCCTGCTTTTCATCATCTTCGCCATATGGTAATCCAGGATAGGAGTAGCTTGAGTGGCTAACTTCTTGTATACTATCCGCACCGCACGCCTGGCTCACAGTCACAACAAACACACCGGCTAAAGTGGGCGTAACGTTTCCTGCATGCCTCTACATGACAGCCAATCACCAGCCGTATTAGAGCGCGGCGTGCAAGCATGTCGCATGCTTATAGGCTCAATGACGCTGTTTTGTTTTGGTATCGAAAATTGGTATCGATTGACAAGGGAGGCTTCGATACCCCTTAGTATCGATGTTTCCATTTCGGTGCCAAGTAAGTATCGAAACTCGATACCCAGCCCTAGCTCCATGTACAAGTACCTCTCCGCTCAATGTACAAGTACCTCTCCGCTCAATGTACAAGTACCTCTCCGCTCCATGTACAAGTAGCTCTCCGCTCAATGTACAAGTGTCGACAGTACCTTTCCGCTCCATGTACAAATACCTCTCCGCTCTCATGTACAAGTACCTCTCCGCTCCATGTACAAGTACCTCTCCGCTCAATGTACAAATACCTCTCCGCTCCATGTATAAGTACCTCTCCGCTCTATGTACAAGTACCTCTCCGCTCCATGTACAAGTACCTCTCCGCTCAATGTACAAATACCTCTCCGCTCCATGTACAAGTAGCTCTCCGCTGAATGTACAAGTGTCGACAGTACCTCTCCGCTCAATGTACAAGTACCTCTCCGCTCAATGTACAAATACCTCTCCGCTCCATGTACAAGTACCTCTCCGCTCAATGTCAAGTATCGACAGTACCTCTCCGCTCCATGTACAAGTACCTCTCCGCTGAATGTACAAGTGTCGACAGTACCTCTCCGCTCAATGTACAAGTACCTCTCCGCTCCATGTACAAGTACCTCTCCGCTCTCATGTACAAGTACCTCTCCGCTCCATGTACAAGTACCTCTCCGCTCAATGTACAAGTACCTCTGCGCTCCATGTACAAGTACCTCTCCGCTCAATGTACAAGTACCTCTCCGCTCAATGTACAAGTGTCGACAGTACCTCTCCGCTCCATGTACAAGTACCTCTCCGCTCAATGTACAAGTGTCGACAGTACCTCTACGCTCAATGTACAAGTGTCGACAGTACCTCTCCGCTCTCATGTACAAGTACCTCTCCGATCCATGTACAAGTACATCTCCGCTCCATGTACAAGTACATCTCCGCTCAATGTACAAGTACCTCTCCGCTCCATGTACAAGTACCTCTCCGCTCCATGTACAAGTACCTCTCCGCTCCATGTACAAGTACCTCTCCGCTCCATGTACAAGTACCTCTCCGCTCAATGTACAAGTACCTCTCCGCTCCATGTACAAGTACCTCTCCGCTCAATGTACAAGTACCTCTCCGCTCCATGTACAAGTACCTCTCCGCTCCATGTACAAGTACCTCTCCGCTCCATGTACAAGTACCTCTCCGCTCAATGTCAAGTATCGACAGTACCTCTCCGCTCCATGTACAAGTACCTCTCCGCTGAATGTACAAGTGTCGACAGTACCTCTCCGCTCAATGTACAAGTACCTCTCCGCTCCATGTACAAGTACCTCTCCGCTCTCATGTACAAGTACCTCTCCGCTCCATGTACAAGTACCTCTCCGCTCAATGTACAAGTACCTCTGCGCTCCATGTACAAGTACCTCTCCGCTCAATGTACAAGTACCTCTCCGCTCAATGTACAAGTGTCGACAGTACCTCTCCGCTCCATGTACAAGTACCTCTCCGCTCAATGTACAAGTGTCGACAGTACCTCTACGCTCAATGTACAAGTGTCGACAGTACCTCTCCGCTCTCATGTACAAGTACCTCTCCGATCCATGTACAAGTACATCTCCGCTCCATGTACAAGTACATCTCCGCTCAATGTACAAGTACCTCTCCGCTCCATGTACAAGTACCTCTCCGCTCCATGTACAAGTACCTCTCCGCTCCATGTACAAGTACCTCTCCGCTCCATGTACAAGTACCTCTCCGCTCAATGTACAAGTACCTCTCCGCTCCATGTACAAGTACCTCTCCGCTCCATGTACAAGTACCTCTCCGCTCCATGTACAAGTACCTCTCCGCTCAATGTACAAGTACCTCTCCGCTCCATGTACAAGTACCTCTCCGCTCCATGTACAAGTACCTCGCCGCTCCATGTACAAGTACCTCTCCGCTCCCTGTACAAGTACATCTCCGCTCCATGTACAAGTACCTCTCCGCTCCATGTACAAGTACCTCTCCGCTCAATGTACAAGTGTCGACAGTACCTCTCCGCTCCATGTACAAGTACCTCTCCGCTCCATGTACAAGTACCTCTCCGCTCAATGTACAAGTGTCGACAGTACCTCTCCGCTCCATCTACAAGTACCTCTCCGCTCAATGTACAAGTACCTCTCCGCTGAATGTACAAGTACCTCTCCGCTCCATGTACAAGTACCTCTCCGCTCCATGTACAAATACCTCTCCGCTCCATGTACAAGTACCTCTCCGCTCCATGTACAAGCACCTCTCCGCTACATGTACAAGTACCTCTCCGCTCAATGTACAAGTGTCGACAGTACCTCTCCGCTCCATCTACAAGTACCTCTCCGCTCAATGTACAAGTACCTCTCCGCTGAATGTACAAGTACCTCTCCGCTCCATGTACAAGTACCTCTCCGCTCCATGTACAAATACCTCTCCGCTCCATGTACAAGTACCTCTCCGCTCCATGTACAAGTACCTCTCCGCTGAATGTACAAGTGTCGACAGTACCTCTCCGCTCAATGTACAAGTACCTCTCCGCTCCATGTACAAGTACCTCTCCGCTCTCATGTACAAGTACCTCTCCGCTCCATGTACAAGTACCTCTCCGCTCAATGTACAAGTACCTCTGCGCTCCATGTACAAGTACCTCTCCGCTCAATGTACAAGTACCTCTCCGCTCAATGTACAAGTGTCGACAGTACCTCTCCGCTCCATGTACAAGTACCTCTCCGCTCAATGTACAAGTGTCGACAGTACCTCTACGCTCAATGTACAAGTGTCGACAGTACCTCTCCGCTCTCATGTACAAGTACCTCTCCGATCCATGTACAAGTACATCTCCGCTCCATGTACAAGTACATCTCCGCTCAATGTACAAGTACCTCTCCGCTCCATGTACAAGTACCTCTCCGCTCCATGTACAAGTACCTCTCCGCTCCATGTACAAGTACCTCTCCGCTCCATGTACAAGTACCTCTCCGCTCAATGTACAAGTACCTCTCCGCTCCATGTACAAGTACCTCTCCGCTCCATGTACAAGTACCTCTCCGCTCCATGTACAAGTACCTCTCCGCTCAATGTACAAGTACCTCTCCGCTCCATGTACAAGTACCTCTCCGCTCCATGTACAAGTACCTCGCCGCTCCATGTACAAGTACCTCTCCGCTCCCTGTACAAGTACATCTCCGCTCCATGTACAAGTACCTCTCCGCTCCATGTACAAGTACCTCTCCGCTCAATGTACAAGTGTCGACAGTACCTCTCCGCTCCATGTACAAGTACCTCTCCGCTCCATGTACAAGTACCTCTCCGCTCAATGTACAAGTGTCGACAGTACCTCTCCGCTCCATCTACAAGTACCTCTCCGCTCAATGTACAAGTACCTCTCCGCTGAATGTACAAGTACCTCTCCGCTCCATGTACAAGTACCTCTCCGCTCCATGTACAAATACCTCTCCGCTCCATGTACAAGTACCTCTCCGCTCCATGTACAAGCACCTCTCCGCTACATGTACAAGTACCTCTCCGCTCCATGTACAAGTACCTCTCCGCTCCATGTACAAGTACCTCTCCGCTCAATGTACAAGTACCTCTCCGCTCCATGTACAAATACCTCTCCGCTCCATGTACAAATACCTCTCCGCTCCATGTACAAGTACCTCTCCGCTCCATGTACCAGTACCTCTCCGCTCAATGTACAAGTACATCTCCGCTCAATGTACAAGTACATCTCCGCTCAATGTACAAGTACGTCTCCGCTCAATGTACAAGTACCTCTCCGCTCAATGTACAAGTACCTCTCCGCTCCATGTACAAGTACCTCTCCGCTCAATGTACAAGTACATCTCCGCTCCATGTACCAGTACCTCTCCGCTCAATGTACAAGTACCTCTCCGCTCAATGTACAAGTACATCTCCGCTCCATGTACAAGTACGTCTCCGCTCAATGTATAAGTACCTCTCCGCTCCATGTACAAGTACCTCTCCGCTCCATGTACAAGTACATCTCCGCTCCATGTACAAGTACATCTCCGCTCCATGTACAAGTACCTCTCCGCTCCATGTACAAGTACCTCTCCGCTCCATGTACAAGTACATCTCCGCTCCATGTACAAGTACCTCTCCGCTCAATGTACAAGTACATCTCCGCTCCATGTACAAGTACGTCTCCGCTCAATGTATAAGTACCTCTCCGCTCCATGTACAAGTACCTCTCCGCTCCATGTACAAGTACATCTCCGCTCCATGTACAAGTACATCTCCGCTCCATGTACAAGTACCTCTCCGCTCCATGTACAAGTACCTCTCCGCTCCATGTACAAGTACATCTCCGCTCCATGTACAAGTACCTCTCCGCTCAATGTACAAGTACATCTCCGCTCCATGTACAAGTACATCTCCACTCCATGTACAAGTACCTCTCCGCTCAATGTACAAGTACATCTCCGCTCCATGTACCAGTACCTCTCCGCTCAATGTACAAGTACATCTCCACTCCATGTACAAGTACCTCTCCGCTCAATGTACAAGTACATCTCCGCTCCATGTACCAGTACCTCTCCGCTCAATGTACAAGTACATCTCCACTCCATGTACAAGTACCTCTCCGCTCAATGTACAAGTACATCTCCGCTCCATGTACCAGTACCTCTCCGCTCAATGTACAAGTACATCTCCGCTCCATGTACAAGTACCTCTCCGCTCAATGTACAAGTACCTCTCCGCTCAATGTACAAGTACATCTCCGCTCCATGTACCAGTACCTCTCCGCTCAATGTACAAGTACATCTGCGCTCCATGTAGGGCTGGGTATCGTTCAAAATTTTTCGATATCGATACCGTTTCGATACTTGGATTTCGATACCGGTTCCTGAACGATACTTTTTTCGATACCAATTTTTAGAAAAATCCATTTTAACAAAAATAAAACTGCATTACACATTGAAATTATTTTACAAATCTTTAGTTTCCCCCCATCTTAAGTTTTACAGCAGAAAAAAATAAAACCTACTGTATTTAACATAACTTTAAGTTCTCTAAACGTATTGCCGTCCCTACAAAAAATATTGGAGTACTACAAAGGAAAGAAATGTAGCTAAAACAAATAAATCAGTGGAATAGTTTTCAGTGCAAAACAGAGAGTTGCAAATCAGGGTTTAATGCTCACTGATGCAACAGAACTCTATTCTTGTACAAACTGATGAGATGGCTCCACTTCATGCATGGAAGACTAGTTGAGCATTGACTAGCCTATCAATATAGCCTTATATGCCACAAAGTGAATCGCATTTATATTCAACAAACTATCATGACATCAGCGTTTGTTAACGAGTTGCTAAAAATACATGGGCGATAACTGCCCGCTTGCACATAACGCTAATTAATTAAACATTAACGCTAGCGTTGCAGATCAGTGTGCTCACTGCTGCAACAGAACGTCATTCTTGTCAAATCTGACGAGACAGCTCAACTTCACTGACTAGCCAATCAATATAAATGAATCGCATTTACATTCAACAAACTATCATGACATCAGCGTTTGTTAACGAGTTGCTAAAAATACACAATGCCCGCTTGCGCATAACGTTACGGCGGCAATTAATTAAACGATCTAATGCTACAACTCACAGCCAGATGCATGGATTTGTCAGACTGAGGGATCTGATAACCGCTAACTTGCGGTAAGCTGAGCTGACCCACCTCTCAATTATTTCTCTTGTCTGTGGAAACCAGTCCGTGTTGTTTCTGTTTCTTTTCCTGCTTTTCATCATCTTCGCCATATGGTAATCCAGGATAGGAGTAGCTTGAGTGGCTAACTTCTTGTATACTATCCGCACCGCACGCCTGGCTCACAGTCACAACAAACACACCGGCTAAAGTGGGCGTAACGTTTCCTGCATGCCTCTACATGACAGCCAATCACCAGCCGTATTAGAGCGCGGCGTGCAAGCATGTCGCATGCTTATAGGCTCAATGACGCTGTTTTGTTTTGGTATCGAAAATTGGTATCGATTGACAAGGGAGGCTTCGATACCCCTTAGTATCGATGTTTCCATTTCGGTGCCAAGTAAGTATCGAAACTCGATACCCAGCCCTAGCTCCATGTACAAGTACCTCTCCGCTCAATGTACAAGTACCTCTCCGCTCAATGTACAAGTACCTCTCCGCTCCATGTACAAGTACCTCTCCGCTCCATGTACAAGTACCTCTCCGCTCAATGTCAAGTATCGACAGTACCTCTCCGCTCAATGTACAAATACCTCTCCGCTCCATGTACAAGTAGCTCTCCGCTGAATGTACAAGTGTCGACAGTACCTCTCCGCTCAATGTACAAGTACCTCTCCGCTCAATGTACAAATACCTCTCCGCTCCATGTACAAGTACCTCTCCGCTCAATGTCAAGTATCGACAGTACCTCTCCGCTCCATGTACAAGTACCTCTCCGCTGAATGTACAAGTGTCGACAGTACCTCTCCGCTCAATGTACAAGTACCTCTCCGCTCCATGTACAAGTACCTCTCCGCTCTCATGTACAAGTACCTCTCCGCTCCATGTACAAGTACCTCTCCGCTCAATGTACAAGTACCTCTGCGCTCCATGTACAAGTACCTCTCCGCTCAATGTACAAGTACCTCTCCGCTCAATGTACAAGTGTCGACAGTACCTCTCCGCTCCATGTACAAGTACCTCTCCGCTCAATGTACAAGTGTCGACAGTACCTCTACGCTCAATGTACAAGTGTCGACAGTACCTCTCCGCTCTCATGTACAAGTACCTCTCCGATCCATGTACAAGTACATCTCCGCTCCATGTACAAGTACATCTCCGCTCAATGTACAAGTACCTCTCCGCTCCATGTACAAGTACCTCTCCGCTCCATGTACAAGTACCTCTCCGCTCCATGTACAAGTACCTCTCCGCTCCATGTACAAGTACCTCTCCGCTCAATGTACAAGTACCTCTCCGCTCCATGTACAAGTACCTCTCCGCTCAATGTACAAGTACCTCTCCGCTCCATGTACAAGTACCTCTCCGCTCCATGTACAAGTACCTCTCCGCTCCATGTACAAGTACCTCTCCGCTCAATGTCAAGTATCGACAGTACCTCTCCGCTCCATGTACAAGTACCTCTCCGCTGAATGTACAAGTGTCGACAGTACCTCTCCGCTCAATGTACAAGTACCTCTCCGCTCCATGTACAAGTACCTCTCCGCTCTCATGTACAAGTACCTCTCCGCTCCATGTACAAGTACCTATCCGCTCAATGTACAAGTACCTCTGCGCTCCATGTACAAGTACCTCTCCGCTCAATGTACAAGTACCTCTCCGCTCAATGTACAAGTGTCGACAGTACCTCTCCGCTCCATGTACAAGTACCTCTCCGCTCAATGTACAAGTGTCGACAGTACCTCTACGCTCAATGTACAAGTGTCGACAGTACCTCTCCGCTCTCATGTACAAGTACCTCTCCGATCCATGTACAAGTACATCTCCGCTCCATGTACAAGTACATCTCCGCTCAATGTACAAGTACCTCTCCGCTCCATGTACAAGTACCTCTCCGCTCCATGTACAAGTACCTCTCCGCTCCATGTACAAGTACCTCTCCGCTCCATGTACAAGTACCTCTCCGCTCAATGTACAAGTACCTCTCCGCTCCATGTACAAGTACCTCTCCGCTCCATGTACAAGTACCTCTCCGCTCCATGTACAAGTACCTCTCCGCTCAATGTACAAGTACCTCTCCGCTCCATGTACAAGTACCTCTCCGCTCCATGTACAAGTACCTCGCCGCTCCATGTACAAGTACCTCTCCGCTCAATGTACAAGTACCTCTCCGCTCCCTGTACAAGTACATCTCCGCTCCATGTACAAGTACCTCTCCGCTCCATGTACAAGTACCTCTCCGCTCAATGTACAAGTGTCGACAGTACCTCTCCGCTCCATGTACAAGTACCTCTCCGCTCCATGTACAAGTACCTCTCCGCTCAATGTACAAGTGTCGACAGTACCTCTCCGCTCCATCTACAAGTACCTCTCCGCTCAATGTACAAGTACCTCTCCGCTGAATGTACAAGTACCTCTCCGCTCCATGTACAAGTACCTCTCCGCTCCATGTACAAATACCTCTCCGCTCCATGTACAAGTACCTCTCCGCTCCATGTACAAGCACCTCTCCGCTACATGTACAAGTACCTCTCCGCTCCATGTACAAGTACCTCTCCGCTCCATGTACAAGTACCTCTCCGCTCAATGTACAAGTACCTCTCCGCTCCATGTACAAATACCTCTCCGCTCCATGTACAAATACCTCTCCGCTCCATGTACAAGTACCTCTCCGCTCCATGTACCAGTACCTCTCCGCTCAATGTACAAGTACATCTCCGCTCAATGTACAAGTACATCTCCGCTCAATGTACAAGTACGTCTCCGCTCAATGTACAAGTACCTCTCCGCTCAATGTACAAGTACCTCTCCGCTCCATGTACAAGTACCTCTCCGCTCAATGTACAAGTACATCTCCGCTCCATGTACCAGTACCTCTCCGCTCAATGTACAAGTACCTCTCCGCTCAATGTACAAGTACATCTCCGCTCCATGTACAAGTACGTCTCCGCTCAATGTATAAGTACCTCTCCGCTCCATGTACAAGTACCTCTCCGCTCCATGTACAAGTACATCTCCGCTCCATGTACAAGTACATCTCCGCTCCATGTACAAGTACCTCTCCGCTCCATGTACAAGTACCTCTCCGCTCCATGTACAAGTACATCTCCGCTCCATGTACAAGTACCTCTCCGCTCAATGTACAAGTACATCTCCGCTCCATGTACAAGTACGTCTCCGCTCAATGTATAAGTACCTCTCCGCTCCATGTACAAGTACCTCTCCGCTCCATGTACAAGTACATCTCCGCTCCATGTACAAGTACATCTCCGCTCCATGTACAAGTACCTCTCCGCTCCATGTACAAGTACCTCTCCGCTCCATGTACAAGTACATCTCCGCTCCATGTACAAGTACCTCTCCGCTCAATGTACAAGTACATCTCCGCTCCATGTACAAGTACATCTCCACTCCATGTACAAGTACCTCTCCGCTCAATGTACAAGTACATCTCCGCTCCATGTACCAGTACCTCTCCGCTCAATGTACAAGTACATCTCCACTCCATGTACAAGTACCTCTCCGCTCAATGTACAAGTACATCTCCGCTCCATGTACCAGTACCTCTCCGCTCAATGTACAAGTACATCTCCACTCCATGTACAAGTACCTCTCCGCTCAATGTACAAGTACATCTCCGCTCCATGTACCAGTACCTCTCCGCTCAATGTACAAGTACATCTCCGCTCCATGTACAAGTACCTCTCCGCTCAATGTACAAGTACCTCTCCGCTCAATGTACAAGTACATCTCCGCTCCATGTACCAGTACCTCTCCGCTCAATGTACAAGTACATCTGCGCTCCATGTAGGGCTGGGTATCGTTCAAAATTTTTCGATATCGATACCGTTTCGATACTTGGATTTCGATACCGGTTCCTGAACGATACTTTTTTCGATACCAATTTTTAGAAAAATCCATTTTAACAAAAATAAAACTGCATTACACATTGAAATTATTTTACAAATCTTTAGTTTCCCCCCATCTTAAGTTTTACAGCAGAAAAAAATAAAACCTACTGTATTTAACATAACTTTAAGTTCTCTAAACGTATTGCCGTCCCTACAAAAAATATTGGAGTACTACAAAGGAAAGAAATGTAGCTAAAACAAATAAATCAGTGGAATAGTTTTCAGTGCAAAACAGAGAGTTGCAAATCAGGGTTTAATGCTCACTGATGCAACAGAACTCTATTCTTGTACAAACTGATGAGATGGCTCCACTTCATGCATGGAAGACTAGTTGAGCATTGACTAGCCTATCAATATAGCCTTATATGCCACAAAGTGAATCGCATTTATATTCAACAAACTATCATGACATCAGCGTTTGTTAACGAGTTGCTAAAAATACATGGGCGATAACTGCCCGCTTGCACATAACGCTAATTAATTAAACATTAACGCTAGCGTTGCAGATCAGTGTGCTCACTGCTGCAACAGAACGTCATTCTTGTCAAATCTGACGAGACAGCTCAACTTCACTGACTAGCCAATCAATATAAATGAATCGCATTTACATTCAACAAACTATCATGACATCAGCGTTTGTTAACGAGTTGCTAAAAATACACAATGCCCGCTTGCGCATAACGTTACGGCGGCAATTAATTAAACGATCTAATGCTACAACTCACAGCCAGATGCATGGATTTGTCAGACTGAGGGATCTGATAACCGCTAACTTGCGGTAAGCTGAGCTGACCCACCTCTCAATTATTTCTCTTGTCTGTGGAAACCAGTCCGTGTTGTTTCTGTTTCTTTTCCTGCTTTTCATCATCTTCGCCATATGGTAATCCAGGATAGGAGTAGCTTGAGTGGCTAACTTCTTGTATACTATCCGCACCGCACGCCTGGCTCACAGTCACAACAAACACACCGGCTAAAGTGGGCGTAACGTTTCCTGCATGCCTCTACATGACAGCCAATCACCAGCCGTATTAGAGCGCGGCGTGCAAGCATGTCGCATGCTTATAGGCTCAATGACGCTGTTTTGTTTTGGTATCGAAAATTGGTATCGATTGACAAGGGAGGCTTCGATACCCCTTAGTATCGATGTTTCCATTTCGGTGCCAAGTATCGAAACTCGATACCCAGCCCTAGCTCCATGTACAAGTACCTCTCCGCTCAATGTACAAGTACCTCTCCGCTCAATGTACAAGTACCTCTCCGCTCCATGTACAAGTACCTCTCCGCTCCATGTACAAGTACCTCTCCGCTCCATGTACAAGTACCTCTCCGCTCCATGTACAAGTACATCTCTGCTCCATGTACAAGTACCTCTCCGCTCAATGTACAAGTACATCTCCGCTCCATGTACAAGTACCTCTCCGCTCCATGTACAAGTACCTCTCCGCTCCATGTACAAGTACCTCTCCGCTCCATGTACAAGTACCTCTCCGCTCAATGTACAAGTACCTCTCCGCTCCATGTACAAGTACCTCTCCGCTCCATGTACAAGTACCTCTCCGCTCCATGTACAAGTACCTCTCCGCTCAATGTACAAGTACCTCTCCGCTCCATGTACAAGTACCTCTCCGCTCCATGTACAAGTACCTCTCCGCTCCATGTACAAGTACCTCTCCGCTCAATGTACAAGTACCTCTCCGCTCCCTGTACAAGTACATCTCCGCTCCATGTACAAGTACCTCTCCGCTCCATGTACAAGTACCTCTCCGCTCAATGTACAAGTGTCGACAGTACCTCTCCGCTCCATGTACAAGTACCTCTCCGCTCCATGTACAAGTACCTCTCCGCTCAATGTACAAGTGTCGACAGTACCTCTCCGCTCCATCTACAAGTACCTCTCCGCTCAATGTACAAGTACATCTCCGCTCCATGTACCAGTACCTCTCCGCTCAATGTACAAGTACATCTGCGCTCCATGTAGGGCTGGGTATCGTTCAAAATTTTTCGATATCGATACCGTTTCGATACTTGGATTTCGATACCGGTTCCTGAACGATACTTTTTTCGATACCAATTTTTAGAAAAATCCATTTTAACAAAAATAAAACTGCATTACACATTGAAATTATTTTACAAATCTTTAGTTTCCCCCCATCTTAAGTTTTACAGCAGAAAAAAATAAAACCTACTGTATTTAACATAACTTTAAGTTCTCTAAACGTATTGCCGTCCCTACAAAAAATATTGGAGTACTACAAAGGAAAGAAATGTAGCTAAAACAAATAAATCAGTGGAATAGTTTTCAGTGCAAAACAGAGAGTTGCAAATCAGGGTTTAATGCTCACTGATGCAACAGAACTCTATTCTTGTACAAACTGATGAGATGGCTCCACTTCATGCATGGAAGACTAGTTGAGCATTGACTAGCCTATCAATATAGCCTTATATGCCACAAAGTGAATCGCATTTATATTCAACAAACTATCATGACATCAGCGTTTGTTAACGAGTTGCTAAAAATACATGGGCGATAACTGCCCGCTTGCACATAACGCTAATTAATTAAACATTAACGCTAGCGTTGCAGATCAGTGTGCTCACTGCTGCAACAGAACGTCATTCTTGTCAAATCTGACGAGACAGCTCAACTTCACTGACTAGCCAATCAATATAAATGAATCGCATTTACATTCAACAAACTATCATGACATCAGCGTTTGTTAACGAGTTGCTAAAAATACACAATGCCCGCTTGCGCATAACGTTACGGCGGCAATTAATTAAACGATCTAATGCTACAACTCACAGCCAGATGCATGGATTTGTCAGACTGAGGGATCTGATAACCGCTAACTTGCGGTAAGCTGAGCTGACCCACCTCTCAATTATTTCTCTTGTCTGTGGAAACCAGTCCGTGTTGTTTCTGTTTCTTTTCCTGCTTTTCATCATCTTCGCCATATGGTAATCCAGGATAGGAGTAGCTTGAGTGGCTAACTTCTTGTATACTATCCGCACCGCACGCCTGGCTCACAGTCACAACAAACACACCGGCTAAAGTGGGCGTAACGTTTCCTGCATGCCTCTACATGACAGCCAATCACCAGCCGTATTAGAGCGCGGCGTGCAAGCATGTCGCATGCTTATAGGCTCAATGACGCTGTTTTGTTTTGGTATCGAAAATTGGTATCGATTGACAAGGGAGGCTTCGATACCCCTTAGTATCGATGTTTCCATTTCGGTGCCAAGTAAGTATCGAAACTCGATACCCAGCCCTAGCTCCATGTACAAGTACCTCTCCGCTCAATGTACAAGTACCTCTCCGCTCAATGTACAAGTACCTCTCCGCTCCATGTACAAGTACCTCTCCGCTCCATGTACAAGTACCTCTCCGCTCCATGTACAAGTACATCTCTGCTCCATGTACAAATACCTCTCCGCTCCATGTACAAGTACCTCTCCGCTCAATGTCAAGTATCGACAGTACCTCTCCGCTCCATGTACAAGTACCTCTCCGCTGAATGCACAAGTGTCGACAGTACCTCTCCGCTCAATGTACAAGTACCTCTCTGCTCCATGTACAAGTACCTCTCCGCTCTCATGTACAAGTACCTCTCCGCTCCATGTACAAGTACCTCTCCGCTCAATGTACAAGTACCTCTGCGCTCCATGTACAAGTACCTCTCCGCTCAATGTACAAGTACCTCTCCGCTCAATGTACAAGTGTCGACAGTACCTCTCCGCTCCATGTACAAGTACCTCTCCGCTCAATGTACAAGTGTCGACAGTACCTCTACGCTCAATGTACAAGTGTCGACAGTACCTCTCCGCTCTCATGTACAAGTACCTCTCCGATCCATGTACAAGTACATCTCCGCTCCATGTACAAGTACATCTCCGCTCAATGTACAAGTACCTCTCCGCTCCATGTACAAGTACCTCTCCGCTCCATGTACAAGTACCTCTCCGCTCCATGTACAAGTACCTCTCCGCTCCATGTACAAGTACCTCTCCGCTCAATGTACAAGTACCTCTCCGCTCCATGTACAAGTACCTCTCCGCTCAATGTACAAGTACCTCTCCGCTCCATGTACAAGTACCTCTCCGCTCCATGTACAAGTACCTCTCCGCTCCATGTACAAGTACCTCTCCGCTCCATGTACAAGTACATCTCTGCTCCATGTACAAGTACCTCTCCGCTCAATGTACAAGTACATCTCCGCTCCATGTACAAGTACCTCTCCGCTCCATGTACAAGTACATCTCCGCTCCATGTACAAGTACCTCTCCGCTCCATGTACAAGTACCTCTCCGCTCAATGTACAAGTACATCTCCGCTCCATGTACAAGTACATCTCTGCTCCATGTACAAGTACCTCTCCGCTCAATGTACAAGTACATCTCCGCTCCATGTACAAGTACCTCTCCGCTCCATGTACAAGTACCTCTCCGGTCCATGTACAAGTACCTCTCCGCTCCATGTACAAGTACCTCTCCGCTCCATGTACAAGTACCTCTCCGCTCAATGTCAAGTGTCGACAGTACCTCTCCGCTCCATGTACAAATACCTCTCCGCTCTCATGTACAAGTACCTCTCCGCTCCATGTACAAGTACCTCTCCGCTCAATGTCAAGTGTCGACAGTACCTCTCCGCTCCATGTACAAATACCTATCCGCTCCATGTACAAGTACCTCTCCGCTCTCATGTACAAGTACCTCTCCGCTCCATGTACAAGTAGCTCTCCGCTCAATGTACAAGTGTCGACAGTACCTTTCCGCTCCATGTACAAATACCTCTCCGCTCTCATGTACAAGTACCTCTCCGCTCCATGTACAAGTACCTCTCCGCTCAATGTACAAATACCTCTCCGCTCCATGTATAAGTACCTCTCCGCTCTATGTACAAGTACCTCTCCGCTCCATGTACAAGTAGCTCTCCGCTCAATGTACAAATACCTCTCCGCTCCATGTACAAGTAGCTCTCCGCTGAATGTACAAGTGTCGACAGTACCTCTCCGCTCAATGTACAAGTACCTCTCCGCTCAATGTACAAATACCTCTCCGCTCCATGTACAAGTACCTCTCCGCTCAATGTCAAGTATCGACAGTACCTCTCCGCTCCATGTACAAGTACCTCTCCGCTGAATGTACAAGTGTCGACAGTACCTCTCCGCTCAATGTACAAGTACCTCTCCGCTCCATGTACAAGTACCTCTCCGCTCTCATGTACAAGTACCTCTCCGCTCCATGTACAAGTACCTCTCCGCTCAATGTACAAGTACCTCTGCGCTCCATGTACAAGTACCTCTCCGCTCAATGTACAAGTACCTCTCCGCTCAATGTACAAGTGTCGACAGTACCTCTCCGCTCCATGTACAAGTACCTCTCCGCTCAATGTACAAGTGTCGACAGTACCTCTACGCTCAATGTACAAGTGTCGACAGTACCTCTCCGCTCTCATGTACAAGTACCTCTCCGATCCATGTACAAGTACATCTCCGCTCCATGTACAAGTACATCTCCGCTCAATGTACAAGTACCTCTCCGCTCCATGTACAAGTACCTCTCCGCTCCATGTACAAGTACCTCTCCGCTCCATGTACAAGTACCTCTCCGCTCCATGTACAAGTACCTCTCCGCTCCATGTACAAGTACCTCTCCGCTCCATGTACAAGTACCTCTCCGCTCAATGTACAAGTACATCTCCACTCCATGTACAAGTACCTCTCCGCTCAATGTACAAGTACATCTCCGCTCCATGTACCAGTACCTCTCCGCTCAATGTACAAGTACATCTCCACTCCATGTACAAGTACCTCTCCGCTCAATGTACAAGTACATCTCCGCTCCATGTACCAGTACCTCTCCGCTCAATGTACAAGTACATCTCCACTCCATGTACAAGTACCTCTCCGCTCAATGTACAAGTACATCTCCGCTCCATGTACCAGTACCTCTCCGCTCAATGTACAAGTACCTCTCCGCTCTCATGTACAAGTACCTCTCCGCTCCATGTACAAGTACCTCTCCGCTCAATGTACAAGTACCTCTGCGCTCCATGTACAAGTACCTCTCCGCTCAATGTACAAGTACCTCTCCGCTCAATGTACAAGTGTCGACAGTACCTCTCCGCTCCATGTACAAGTACCTCTCCGCTCAATGTACAAGTGTCGACAGTACCTCTACGCTCAATGTACAAGTGTCGACAGTACCTCTCCGCTCTCATGTACAAGTACCTCTCCGATCCATGTACAAGTACATCTCCGCTCCATGTACAAGTACATCTCCGCTCAATGTACAAGTACCTCTCCGCTCCATGTACAAGTACCTCTCCGCTCCATGTACAAGTACCTCTCCGCTCCATGTACAAGTACCTCTCCGCTCCATGTACAAGTACCTCTCCGCTCAATGTACAAGTACCTCTCCGCTCCATGTACAAGTACCTCTCCGCTCAATGTACAAGTACCTCTCCGCTCCATGTACAAGTACCTCTCCGCTCCATGTACAAGTACCTCTCCGCTCCATGTACAAGTACCTCTCCGCTCCATGTACAAGTACATCTCTGCTCCATGTACAAGTACCTCTCCGCTCAATGTACAAGTACATCTCCGCTCCATGTACAAGTACCTCTCCGCTCCATGTACAAGTACATCTCCGCTCCATGTACAAGTACCTCTCCGCTCCATGTACAAGTACCTCTCCGCTCAATGTACAAGTACATCTCCGCTCCATGTACAAGTACATCTCTGCTCCATGTACAAGTACCTCTCCGCTCAATGTACAAGTACATCTCCGCTCCATGTACAAGTACCTCTCCGCTCCATGTACAAGTACCTCTCCGGTCCATGTACAAGTACCTCTCCGCTCCATGTACAAGTACCTCTCCGCTCCATGTACAAGTACCTCTCCGCTCAATGTCAAGTGTCGACAGTACCTCTCCGCTCCATGTACAAATACCTCTCCGCTCTCATGTACAAGTACCTCTCCGCTCCATGTACAAGTACCTCTCCGCTCAATGTCAAGTGTCGACAGTACCTCTCCGCTCCATGTACAAATACCTATCCGCTCCATGTACAAGTACCTCTCCGCTCTCATGTACAAGTACCTCTCCGCTCCATGTACAAGTAGCTCTCCGCTCAATGTACAAGTGTCGACAGTACCTTTCCGCTCCATGTACAAATACCTCTCCGCTCTCATGTACAAGTACCTCTCCGCTCCATGTACAAGTACCTCTCCGCTCAATGTACAAATACCTCTCCGCTCCATGTATAAGTACCTCTCCGCTCTATGTACAAGTACCTCTCCGCTCCATGTACAAGTACCTCTCCGCTCAATGTACAAATACCTCTCCGCTCCATGTACAAGTAGCTCTCCGCTGAATGTACAAGTGTCGACAGTACCTCTCCGCTCAATGTACAAGTACCTCTCCGCTCAATGTACAAATACCTCTCCGCTCCATGTACAAGTACCTCTCCGCTCAATGTCAAGTATCGACAGTACCTCTCCGCTCCATGTACAAGTACCTCTCCGCTGAATGTACAAGTGTCGACAGTACCTCTCCGCTCAATGTACAAGTACCTCTCCGCTCCATGTACAAGTACCTCTCCGCTCTCATGTACAAGTACCTCTCCGCTCCATGTACAAGTACCTCTCCGCTCAATGTACAAGTACCTCTGCGCTCCATGTACAAGTACCTCTCCGCTCAATGTACAAGTACCTCTCCGCTCAATGTACAAGTGTCGACAGTACCTCTCCGCTCCATGTACAAGTACCTCTCCGCTCAATGTACAAGTGTCGACAGTACCTCTACGCTCAATGTACAAGTGTCGACAGTACCTCTCCGCTCTCATGTACAAGTACCTCTCCGATCCATGTACAAGTACATCTCCGCTCCATGTACAAGTACATCTCCGCTCAATGTACAAGTACCTCTCCGCTCCATGTACAAGTACCTCTCCGCTCCATGTACAAGTACCTCTCCGCTCCATGTACAAGTACCTCTCCGCTCCATGTACAAGTACCTCTCCGCTCCATGTACAAGTACCTCTCCGCTCCATGTACAAGTACCTCTCCGCTCAATGTACAAGTACATCTCCACTCCATGTACAAGTACCTCTCCGCTCAATGTACAAGTACATCTCCGCTCCATGTACCAGTACCTCTCCGCTCAATGTACAAGTACATCTCCACTCCATGTACAAGTACCTCTCCGCTCAATGTACAAGTACATCTCCGCTCCATGTACCAGTACCTCTCCGCTCAATGTACAAGTACATCTCCACTCCATGTACAAGTACCTCTCCGCTCAATGTACAAGTACATCTCCGCTCCATGTACCAGTACCTCTCCGCTCAATGTACAAGTACATCTCCGCTCCATGTACAAGTACCTCTCCGCTCAATGTACAAGTACCTCTCCGCTCAATGTACAAGTACATCTCCGCTCCATGTACCAGTACCTCTCCGCTCAATGTACAAGTACATCTGCGCTCCATGTAGGGCTGGGTATCGTTCAAAATTTTTCGATATCGATACCGTTTCGATACTTGGATTTCGATACCGGTTCCTGAACGATACTTTTTTCGATACCAATTTTTAGAAAAATCCATTTTAACAAAAATAAAACTGCATTACACATTGAAATTATTTTACAAATCTTTAGTTTCCCCCCATCTTAAGTTTTACAGCAGAAAAAAATAAAACCTACTGTATTTAACATAACTTTAAGTTCTCTAAACGTATTGCCGTCCCTACAAAAAATATTGGAGTACTACAAAGGAAAGAAATGTAGCTAAAACAAATAAATCAGTGGAATAGTTTTCAGTGCAAAACAGAGAGTTGCAAATCAGGGTTTAATGCTCACTGATGCAACAGAACTCTATTCTTGTACAAACTGATGAGATGGCTCCACTTCATGCATGGAAGACTAGTTGAGCATTGACTAGCCTATCAATATAGCCTTATATGCCACAAAGTGAATCGCATTTATATTCAACAAACTATCATGACATCAGCGTTTGTTAACGAGTTGCTAAAAATACATGGGCGATAACTGCCCGCTTGCACATAACGCTAATTAATTAAACATTAACGCTAGCGTTGCAGATCAGTGTGCTCACTGCTGCAACAGAACGTCATTCTTGTCAAATCTGACGAGACAGCTCAACTTCACTGACTAGCCAATCAATATAAATGAATCGCATTTACATTCAACAAACTATCATGACATCAGCGTTTGTTAACGAGTTGCTAAAAATACACAATGCCCGCTTGCGCATAACGTTACGGCGGCAATTAATTAAACGATCTAATGCTACAACTCACAGCCAGATGCATGGATTTGTCAGACTGAGGGATCTGATAACCGCTAACTTGCGGTAAGCTGAGCTGACCCACCTCTCAATTATTTCTCTTGTCTGTGGAAACCAGTCCGTGTTGTTTCTGTTTCTTTTCCTGCTTTTCATCATCTTCGCCATATGGTAATCCAGGATAGGAGTAGCTTGAGTGGCTAACTTCTTGTATACTATCCGCACCGCACGCCTGGCTCACAGTCACAACAAACACACCGGCTAAAGTGGGCGTAACGTTTCCTGCATGCCTCTACATGACAGCCAATCACCAGCCGTATTAGAGCGCGGCGTGCAAGCATGTCGCATGCTTATAGGCTCAATGACGCTGTTTTGTTTTGGTATCGAAAATTGGTATCGATTGACAAGGGAGGCTTCGATACCCCTTAGTATCGATGTTTCCATTTCGGTGCCAAGTAAGTATCGAAACTCGATACCCAGCCCTAGCTCCATGTACAAGTACCTCTCCGCTCAATGTACAAGTACCTCTCCGCTCAATGTACAAGTACCTCTCCGCTCCATGTACAAGTACCTCTCCGCTCCATGTACAAGTACCTCTCCGCTCCATGTACAAGTACCTCTCCGCTCCATGTACAAGTACATCTCTGCTCCATGTACAAGTACCTCTCCGCTCAATGTACAAGTACATCTCCGCTCCATGTACAAGTACCTCTCCGCTCCATGTACAAGTACATCTCCGCTCCATGTACAAGTACCTCTCCGCTCCATGTACAAGTACCTCTCCGCTCAATGTACAAGTACATCTCCGCTCCATGTACAAATACCTCTCCGCTCCATGTACAAGTACCTCTCCGCTCCATGTACAAGTACATCTCCGCTCAATGTACAAGTACATCTCCGCTCCATGTACAAGTACCTCTCCGCTCAATGTACAAGTACATCTGCGCTCCATGTACAAGTACCTCTCCGCTCAATGTACAAGTACCTCTCCGCTCCATGTACAAGTACCTCTCCGCTCCATGTACAAGTACCTCTCCGCTCAATGTACAAGTACCTCTCCGCTCCATGTACAAGTACCTCTCCGCTCAATGTACAAGTACCTCTCCGCTCCATGTACAAGTACATCTCCGCTCAATGTACAAGTACCTCTCCGCTCCATGTACAAGTACCTCTCCGCTCAATGTACAAGTACATCTGCGCTCCATGTACAAGTACCTCTCCGCTCAATGTACAAGTACCTCTCCGCTCAATGTACAAGTACATCTCCGCTCCATGTACAAGTACCTCTCCGCTCCATGTACAAGTACCTCTCCGCTCAATGTACAAGTACCTCTCCGCTCCATGTACAAGTACATCTCCGCTCCATGTACAAGTACCTCTCCGCTCAATGTACAAGTACATCTCCGCTCCATGTACAAGTACATCTCCACTCCATGTACAAGTACCTCTCCGCTCAATGTACAAGTACATCTCCGCTCCATGTACCAGTACCTCTCCGCTCAATGTACAAGTACATCTCCACTCCATGTACAAGTACCTCTCCGCTCAATGTACAAGTACATCTCCGCTCCATGTACCAGTACCTCTCCGCTCAATGTACAAGTACATCTCCACTCCATGTACAAGTACCTCTCCGCTCAATGTACAAGTACATCTCCGCTCCATGTACCAGTACCTCTCCGCTCAATGTACAAGTACATCTCCGCTCCATGTACAAGTACCTCTCCGCTCAATGTACAAGTACCTCTCCGCTCAATGTACAAGTACATCTCCGCTCCATGTACCAGTACCTCTCCGCTCAATGTACAAGTACATCTGCGCTCCATGTAGGGCTGGGTATCGTTCAAAATTTTTCGATATCGATACCGTTTCGATACTTGGATTTCGATACCGGTTCCTGAACGATACTTTTTTCGATACCAATTTTTAGAAAAATCCATTTTAACAAAAATAAAACTGCATTACACATTGAAATTATTTTACAAATCTTTAGTTTCCCCCCATCTTAAGTTTTACAGCAGAAAAAAATAAAACCTACTGTATTTAACATAACTTTAAGTTCTCTAAACGTATTGCCGTCCCTACAAAAAATATTGGAGTACTACAAAGGAAAGAAATGTAGCTAAAACAAATAAATCAGTGGAATAGTTTTCAGTGCAAAACAGAGAGTTGCAAATCAGGGTTTAATGCTCACTGATGCAACAGAACTCTATTCTTGTACAAACTGATGAGATGGCTCCACTTCATGCATGGAAGACTAGTTGAGCATTGACTAGCCTATCAATATAGCCTTATATGCCACAAAGTGAATCGCATTTATATTCAACAAACTATCATGACATCAGCGTTTGTTAACGAGTTGCTAAAAATACATGGGCGATAACTGCCCGCTTGCACATAACGCTAATTAATTAAACATTAACGCTAGCGTTGCAGATCAGTGTGCTCACTGCTGCAACAGAACGTCATTCTTGTCAAATCTGACGAGACAGCTCAACTTCACTGACTAGCCAATCAATATAAATGAATCGCATTTACATTCAACAAACTATCATGACATCAGCGTTTGTTAACGAGTTGCTAAAAATACACAATGCCCGCTTGCGCATAACGTTACGGCGGCAATTAATTAAACGATCTAATGCTACAACTCACAGCCAGATGCATGGATTTGTCAGACTGAGGGATCTGATAACCGCTAACTTGCGGTAAGCTGAGCTGACCCACCTCTCAATTATTTCTCTTGTCTGTGGAAACCAGTCCGTGTTGTTTCTGTTTCTTTTCCTGCTTTTCATCATCTTCGCCATATGGTAATCCAGGATAGGAGTAGCTTGAGTGGCTAACTTCTTGTATACTATCCGCACCGCACGCCTGGCTCACAGTCACAACAAACACACCGGCTAAAGTGGGCGTAACGTTTCCTGCATGCCTCTACATGACAGCCAATCACCAGCCGTATTAGAGCGCGGCGTGCAAGCATGTCGCATGCTTATAGGCTCAATGACGCTGTTTTGTTTTGGTATCGAAAATTGGTATCGATTGACAAGGGAGGCTTCGATACCCCTTAGTATCGATGTTTCCATTTCGGTGCCAAGTATCGAAACTCGATACCCAGCCCTAGCTCCATGTACAAGTACCTCTCCGCTCAATGTACAAGTACCTCTCCGCTCAATGTACAAGTACCTCTCCGCTCCATGTACAAGTACCTCTCCGCTCCATGTACAAGTACCTCTCCGCTCCATGTACAAGTACCTCTCCGCTCCATGTACAAGTACATCTCTGCTCCATGTACAAGTACCTCTCCGCTCAATGTACAAGTACATCTCCGCTCCATGTACAAGTACCTCTCCGCTCCATGTACAAGTACCTCTCCGCTCCATGTACAAGTACCTCTCCGCTCCATGTACAAGTACCTCTCCGCTCAATGTACAAGTACCTCTCCGCTCCATGTACAAGTACCTCTCCGCTCCATGTACAAGTACCTCTCCGCTCCATGTACAAGTACCTCTCCGCTCAATGTACAAGTACCTCTCCGCTCCATGTACAAGTACCTCTCCGCTCCATGTACAAGTACCTCTCCGCTCCATGTACAAGTACCTCTCCGCTCAATGTACAAGTACCTCTCCGCTCCCTGTACAAGTACATCTCCGCTCCATGTACAAGTACCTCTCCGCTCCATGTACAAGTACCTCTCCGCTCAATGTACAAGTGTCGACAGTACCTCTCCGCTCCATGTACAAGTACCTCTCCGCTCCATGTACAAGTACCTCTCCGCTCAATGTACAAGTGTCGACAGTACCTCTCCGCTCCATCTACAAGTACCTCTCCGCTCAATGTACAAGTACATCTCCGCTCCATGTACCAGTACCTCTCCGCTCAATGTACAAGTACATCTGCGCTCCATGTAGGGCTGGGTATCGTTCAAAATTTTTCGATATCGATACCGTTTCGATACTTGGATTTCGATACCGGTTCCTGAACGATACTTTTTTCGATACCAATTTTTAGAAAAATCCATTTTAACAAAAATAAAACTGCATTACACATTGAAATTATTTTACAAATCTTTAGTTTCCCCCCATCTTAAGTTTTACAGCAGAAAAAAATAAAACCTACTGTATTTAACATAACTTTAAGTTCTCTAAACGTATTGCCGTCCCTACAAAAAATATTGGAGTACTACAAAGGAAAGAAATGTAGCTAAAACAAATAAATCAGTGGAATAGTTTTCAGTGCAAAACAGAGAGTTGCAAATCAGGGTTTAATGCTCACTGATGCAACAGAACTCTATTCTTGTACAAACTGATGAGATGGCTCCACTTCATGCATGGAAGACTAGTTGAGCATTGACTAGCCTATCAATATAGCCTTATATGCCACAAAGTGAATCGCATTTATATTCAACAAACTATCATGACATCAGCGTTTGTTAACGAGTTGCTAAAAATACATGGGCGATAACTGCCCGCTTGCACATAACGCTAATTAATTAAACATTAACGCTAGCGTTGCAGATCAGTGTGCTCACTGCTGCAACAGAACGTCATTCTTGTCAAATCTGACGAGACAGCTCAACTTCACTGACTAGCCAATCAATATAAATGAATCGCATTTACATTCAACAAACTATCATGACATCAGCGTTTGTTAACGAGTTGCTAAAAATACACAATGCCCGCTTGCGCATAACGTTACGGCGGCAATTAATTAAACGATCTAATGCTACAACTCACAGCCAGATGCATGGATTTGTCAGACTGAGGGATCTGATAACCGCTAACTTGCGGTAAGCTGAGCTGACCCACCTCTCAATTATTTCTCTTGTCTGTGGAAACCAGTCCGTGTTGTTTCTGTTTCTTTTCCTGCTTTTCATCATCTTCGCCATATGGTAATCCAGGATAGGAGTAGCTTGAGTGGCTAACTTCTTGTATACTATCCGCACCGCACGCCTGGCTCACAGTCACAACAAACACACCGGCTAAAGTGGGCGTAACGTTTCCTGCATGCCTCTACATGACAGCCAATCACCAGCCGTATTAGAGCGCGGCGTGCAAGCATGTCGCATGCTTATAGGCTCAATGACGCTGTTTTGTTTTGGTATCGAAAATTGGTATCGATTGACAAGGGAGGCTTCGATACCCCTTAGTATCGATGTTTCCATTTCGGTGCCAAGTATCGAAACTCGATACCCAGCCCTAGCTCCATGTACAAGTACCTCTCCGCTCAATGTACAAGTACCTCTCCGCTCCATGTACAAGTACCTCTCCGCTCCATGTACAAGTACCTCTCCGCTCCATGTACAAGTACATCTCTGCTCCATGTACAAATACCTCTCCGCTCCATGTACAAGTACCTCTCCGCTCAATGTCAAGTATCGACAGTACCTCTCCGCTCCATGTACAAGTACCTCTCCGCTGAATGCACAAGTGTCGACAGTACCTCTCCGCTCAATGTACAAGTACCTCTCTGCTCCATGTACAAGTACCTCTCCGCTCTCATGTACAAGTACCTCTCCGCTCCATGTACAAGTACCTCTCCGCTCAATGTACAAGTACCTCTGCGCTCCATGTACAAGTACCTCTCCGCTCAATGTACAAGTACCTCTCCGCTCAATGTACAAGTGTCGACAGTACCTCTCCGCTCCATGTACAAGTACCTCTCCGCTCAATGTACAAGTGTCGACAGTACCTCTACGCTCAATGTACAAGTGTCGACAGTACCTCTCCGCTCTCATGTACAAGTACCTCTCCGATCCATGTACAAGTACATCTCCGCTCCATGTACAAGTACATCTCCGCTCAATGTACAAGTACCTCTCCGCTCCATGTACAAGTACCTCTCCGCTCCATGTACAAGTACCTCTCCGCTCCATGTACAAGTACCTCTCCGCTCCATGTACAAGTACCTCTCCGCTCAATGTACAAGTACCTCTCCGCTCCATGTACAAGTACCTCTCCGCTCAATGTACAAGTACCTCTCCGCTCCATGTACAAGTACCTCTCCGCTCCATGTACAAGTACCTCTCCGCTCCATGTACAAGTACCTCTCCGCTCCATGTACAAGTACATCTCTGCTCCATGTACAAGTACCTCTCCGCTCAATGTACAAGTACATCTCCGCTCCATGTACAAGTACCTCTCCGCTCCATGTACAAGTACATCTCCGCTCCATGTACAAGTACCTCTCCGCTCCATGTACAAGTACCTCTCCGCTCAATGTACAAGTACATCTCCGCTCCATGTACAAGTACATCTCTGCTCCATGTACAAGTACCTCTCCGCTCAATGTACAAGTACATCTCCGCTCCATGTACAAGTACCTCTCCGCTCCATGTACAAGTACCTCTCCGGTCCATGTACAAGTACCTCTCCGCTCCATGTACAAGTACCTCTCCGCTCCATGTACAAGTACCTCTCCGCTCAATGTCAAGTGTCGACAGTACCTCTCCGCTCCATGTACAAATACCTCTCCGCTCTCATGTACAAGTACCTCTCCGCTCCATGTACAAGTACCTCTCCGCTCAATGTCAAGTGTCGACAGTACCTCTCCGCTCCATGTACAAATACCTATCCGCTCCATGTACAAGTACCTCTCCGCTCTCATGTACAAGTACCTCTCCGCTCCATGTACAAGTAGCTCTCCGCTCAATGTACAAGTGTCGACAGTACCTTTCCGCTCCATGTACAAATACCTCTCCGCTCTCATGTACAAGTACCTCTCCGCTCCATGTACAAGTACCTCTCCGCTCAATGTACAAATACCTCTCCGCTCCATGTATAAGTACCTCTCCGCTCTATGTACAAGTACCTCTCCGCTCCATGTACAAGTAGCTCTCCGCTCAATGTACAAATACCTCTCCGCTCCATGTACAAGTAGCTCTCCGCTGAATGTACAAGTGTCGACAGTACCTCTCCGCTCAATGTACAAGTACCTCTCCGCTCAATGTACAAATACCTCTCCGCTCCATGTACAAGTACCTCTCCGCTCAATGTCAAGTATCGACAGTACCTCTCCGCTCCATGTACAAGTACCTCTCCGCTGAATGTACAAGTGTCGACAGTACCTCTCCGCTCAATGTACAAGTACCTCTCCGCTCCATGTACAAGTACCTCTCCGCTCTCATGTACAAGTACCTCTCCGCTCCATGTACAAGTACCTCTCCGCTCAATGTACAAGTACCTCTGCGCTCCATGTACAAGTACCTCTCCGCTCAATGTACAAGTACCTCTCCGCTCAATGTACAAGTGTCGACAGTACCTCTCCGCTCCATGTACAAGTACCTCTCCGCTCAATGTACAAGTGTCGACAGTACCTCTACGCTCAATGTACAAGTGTCGACAGTACCTCTCCGCTCTCATGTACAAGTACCTCTCCGATCCATGTACAAGTACATCTCCGCTCCATGTACAAGTACATCTCCGCTCAATGTACAAGTACCTCTCCGCTCCATGTACAAGTACCTCTCCGCTCCATGTACAAGTACCTCTCCGCTCCATGTACAAGTACCTCTCCGCTCCATGTACAAGTACCTCTCCGCTCCATGTACAAGTACCTCTCCGCTCCATGTACAAGTACCTCTCCGCTCAATGTACAAGTACATCTCCACTCCATGTACAAGTACCTCTCCGCTCAATGTACAAGTACATCTCCGCTCCATGTACCAGTACCTCTCCGCTCAATGTACAAGTACATCTCCACTCCATGTACAAGTACCTCTCCGCTCAATGTACAAGTACATCTCCGCTCCATGTACCAGTACCTCTCCGCTCAATGTACAAGTACATCTCCACTCCATGTACAAGTACCTCTCCGCTCAATGTACAAGTACATCTCCGCTCCATGTACCAGTACCTCTCCGCTCAATGTACAAGTACCTCTCCGCTCTCATGTACAAGTACCTCTCCGCTCCATGTACAAGTACCTCTCCGCTCAATGTACAAGTACCTCTGCGCTCCATGTACAAGTACCTCTCCGCTCAATGTACAAGTACCTCTCCGCTCAATGTACAAGTGTCGACAGTACCTCTCCGCTCCATGTACAAGTACCTCTCCGCTCAATGTACAAGTGTCGACAGTACCTCTACGCTCAATGTACAAGTGTCGACAGTACCTCTCCGCTCTCATGTACAAGTACCTCTCCGATCCATGTACAAGTACATCTCCGCTCCATGTACAAGTACATCTCCGCTCAATGTACAAGTACCTCTCCGCTCCATGTACAAGTACCTCTCCGCTCCATGTACAAGTACCTCTCCGCTCCATGTACAAGTACCTCTCCGCTCCATGTACAAGTACCTCTCCGCTCAATGTACAAGTACCTCTCCGCTCCATGTACAAGTACCTCTCCGCTCAATGTACAAGTACCTCTCCGCTCCATGTACAAGTACCTCTCCGCTCCATGTACAAGTACCTCTCCGCTCCATGTACAAGTACCTCTCCGCTCCATGTACAAGTACATCTCTGCTCCATGTACAAGTACCTCTCCGCTCAATGTACAAGTACATCTCCGCTCCATGTACAAGTACCTCTCCGCTCCATGTACAAGTACATCTCCGCTCCATGTACAAGTACCTCTCCGCTCCATGTACAAGTACCTCTCCGCTCAATGTACAAGTACATCTCCGCTCCATGTACAAGTACATCTCTGCTCCATGTACAAGTACCTCTCCGCTCAATGTACAAGTACATCTCCGCTCCATGTACAAGTACCTCTCCGCTCCATGTACAAGTACCTCTCCGGTCCATGTACAAGTACCTCTCCGCTCCATGTACAAGTACCTCTCCGCTCCATGTACAAGTACCTCTCCGCTCAATGTCAAGTGTCGACAGTACCTCTCCGCTCCATGTACAAATACCTCTCCGCTCTCATGTACAAGTACCTCTCCGCTCCATGTACAAGTACCTCTCCGCTCAATGTCAAGTGTCGACAGTACCTCTCCGCTCCATGTACAAATACCTATCCGCTCCATGTACAAGTACCTCTCCGCTCTCATGTACAAGTACCTCTCCGCTCCATGTACAAGTAGCTCTCCGCTCAATGTACAAGTGTCGACAGTACCTTTCCGCTCCATGTACAAATACCTCTCCGCTCTCATGTACAAGTACCTCTCCGCTCCATGTACAAGTACCTCTCCGCTCAATGTACAAATACCTCTCCGCTCCATGTATAAGTACCTCTCCGCTCTATGTACAAGTACCTCTCCGCTCCATGTACAAGTACCTCTCCGCTCAATGTACAAATACCTCTCCGCTCCATGTACAAGTAGCTCTCCGCTGAATGTACAAGTGTCGACAGTACCTCTCCGCTCAATGTACAAGTACCTCTCCGCTCAATGTACAAATACCTCTCCGCTCCATGTACAAGTACCTCTCCGCTCAATGTCAAGTATCGACAGTACCTCTCCGCTCCATGTACAAGTACCTCTCCGCTGAATGTACAAGTGTCGACAGTACCTCTCCGCTCAATGTACAAGTACCTCTCCGCTCCATGTACAAGTACCTCTCCGCTCTCATGTACAAGTACCTCTCCGCTCCATGTACAAGTACCTCTCCGCTCAATGTACAAGTACCTCTGCGCTCCATGTACAAGTACCTCTCCGCTCAATGTACAAGTACCTCTCCGCTCAATGTACAAGTGTCGACAGTACCTCTCCGCTCCATGTACAAGTACCTCTCCGCTCAATGTACAAGTGTCGACAGTACCTCTACGCTCAATGTACAAGTGTCGACAGTACCTCTCCGCTCTCATGTACAAGTACCTCTCCGATCCATGTACAAGTACATCTCCGCTCCATGTACAAGTACATCTCCGCTCAATGTACAAGTACCTCTCCGCTCCATGTACAAGTACCTCTCCGCTCCATGTACAAGTACCTCTCCGCTCCATGTACAAGTACCTCTCCGCTCCATGTACAAGTACCTCTCCGCTCCATGTACAAGTACCTCTCCGCTCCATGTACAAGTACCTCTCCGCTCAATGTACAAGTACATCTCCACTCCATGTACAAGTACCTCTCCGCTCAATGTACAAGTACATCTCCGCTCCATGTACCAGTACCTCTCCGCTCAATGTACAAGTACATCTCCACTCCATGTACAAGTACCTCTCCGCTCAATGTACAAGTACATCTCCGCTCCATGTACCAGTACCTCTCCGCTCAATGTACAAGTACATCTCCACTCCATGTACAAGTACCTCTCCGCTCAATGTACAAGTACATCTCCGCTCCATGTACCAGTACCTCTCCGCTCAATGTACAAGTACATCTCCGCTCCATGTACAAGTACCTCTCCGCTCAATGTACAAGTACCTCTCCGCTCAATGTACAAGTACATCTCCGCTCCATGTACCAGTACCTCTCCGCTCAATGTACAAGTACATCTGCGCTCCATGTAGGGCTGGGTATCGTTCAAAATTTTTCGATATCGATACCGTTTCGATACTTGGATTTCGATACCGGTTCCTGAACGATACTTTTTTCGATACCAATTTTTAGAAAAATCCATTTTAACAAAAATAAAACTGCATTACACATTGAAATTATTTTACAAATCTTTAGTTTCCCCCCATCTTAAGTTTTACAGCAGAAAAAAATAAAACCTACTGTATTTAACATAACTTTAAGTTCTCTAAACGTATTGCCGTCCCTACAAAAAATATTGGAGTACTACAAAGGAAAGAAATGTAGCTAAAACAAATAAATCAGTGGAATAGTTTTCAGTGCAAAACAGAGAGTTGCAAATCAGGGTTTAATGCTCACTGATGCAACAGAACTCTATTCTTGTACAAACTGATGAGATGGCTCCACTTCATGCATGGAAGACTAGTTGAGCATTGACTAGCCTATCAATATAGCCTTATATGCCACAAAGTGAATCGCATTTATATTCAACAAACTATCATGACATCAGCGTTTGTTAACGAGTTGCTAAAAATACATGGGCGATAACTGCCCGCTTGCACATAACGCTAATTAATTAAACATTAACGCTAGCGTTGCAGATCAGTGTGCTCACTGCTGCAACAGAACGTCATTCTTGTCAAATCTGACGAGACAGCTCAACTTCACTGACTAGCCAATCAATATAAATGAATCGCATTTACATTCAACAAACTATCATGACATCAGCGTTTGTTAACGAGTTGCTAAAAATACACAATGCCCGCTTGCGCATAACGTTACGGCGGCAATTAATTAAACGATCTAATGCTACAACTCACAGCCAGATGCATGGATTTGTCAGACTGAGGGATCTGATAACCGCTAACTTGCGGTAAGCTGAGCTGACCCACCTCTCAATTATTTCTCTTGTCTGTGGAAACCAGTCCGTGTTGTTTCTGTTTCTTTTCCTGCTTTTCATCATCTTCGCCATATGGTAATCCAGGATAGGAGTAGCTTGAGTGGCTAACTTCTTGTATACTATCCGCACCGCACGCCTGGCTCACAGTCACAACAAACACACCGGCTAAAGTGGGCGTAACGTTTCCTGCATGCCTCTACATGACAGCCAATCACCAGCCGTATTAGAGCGCGGCGTGCAAGCATGTCGCATGCTTATAGGCTCAATGACGCTGTTTTGTTTTGGTATCGAAAATTGGTATCGATTGACAAGGGAGGCTTCGATACCCCTTAGTATCGATGTTTCCATTTCGGTGCCAAGTAAGTATCGAAACTCGATACCCAGCCCTAGCTCCATGTACAAGTACCTCTCCGCTCAATGTACAAGTACCTCTCCGCTCAATGTACAAGTACCTCTCCGCTCCATGTACAAGTACCTCTCCGCTCCATGTACAAGTACCTCTCCGCTCCATGTACAAGTACCTCTCCGCTCCATGTACAAGTACATCTCTGCTCCATGTACAAGTACCTCTCCGCTCAATGTACAAGTACATCTCCGCTCCATGTACAAGTACCTCTCCGCTCCATGTACAAGTACATCTCCGCTCCATGTACAAGTACCTCTCCGCTCCATGTACAAGTACCTCTCCGCTCAATGTACAAGTACATCTCCGCTCCATGTACAAATACCTCTCCGCTCCATGTACAAGTACCTCTCCGCTCCATGTACAAGTACATCTCCGCTCAATGTACAAGTACATCTCCGCTCCATGTACAAGTACCTCTCCGCTCAATGTACAAGTACATCTGCGCTCCATGTACAAGTACCTCTCCGCTCAATGTACAAGTACCTCTCCGCTCCATGTACAAGTACCTCTCCGCTCCATGTACAAGTACCTCTCCGCTCAATGTACAAGTACCTCTCCGCTCCATGTACAAGTACCTCTCCGCTCAATGTACAAGTACCTCTCCGCTCCATGTACAAGTACATCTCCGCTCAATGTACAAGTACCTCTCCGCTCCATGTACAAGTACCTCTCCGCTCAATGTACAAGTACATCTGCGCTCCATGTACAAGTACCTCTCCGCTCAATGTACAAGTACCTCTCCGCTCAATGTACAAGTACATCTCCGCTCCATGTACAAGTACCTCTCCGCTCCATGTACAAGTACCTCTCCGCTCAATGTACAAGTACCTCTCCGCTCCATGTACAAGTACATCTCCGCTCCATGTACAAGTACCTCTCCGCTCAATGTACAAGTACATCTCCGCTCCATGTACAAGTACATCTCCACTCCATGTACAAGTACCTCTCCGCTCAATGTACAAGTACATCTCCGCTCCATGTACCAGTACCTCTCCGCTCAATGTACAAGTACATCTCCACTCCATGTACAAGTACCTCTCCGCTCAATGTACAAGTACATCTCCGCTCCATGTACCAGTACCTCTCCGCTCAATGTACAAGTACATCTCCACTCCATGTACAAGTACCTCTCCGCTCAATGTACAAGTACATCTCCGCTCCATGTACCAGTACCTCTCCGCTCAATGTACAAGTACATCTCCGCTCCATGTACAAGTACCTCTCCGCTCAATGTACAAGTACCTCTCCGCTCAATGTACAAGTACATCTCCGCTCCATGTACCAGTACCTCTCCGCTCAATGTACAAGTACATCTGCGCTCCATGTAGGGCTGGGTATCGTTCAAAATTTTTCGATATCGATACCGTTTCGATACTTGGATTTCGATACCGGTTCCTGAACGATACTTTTTTCGATACCAATTTTTAGAAAAATCCATTTTAACAAAAATAAAACTGCATTACACATTGAAATTATTTTACAAATCTTTAGTTTCCCCCCATCTTAAGTTTTACAGCAGAAAAAAATAAAACCTACTGTATTTAACATAACTTTAAGTTCTCTAAACGTATTGCCGTCCCTACAAAAAATATTGGAGTACTACAAAGGAAAGAAATGTAGCTAAAACAAATAAATCAGTGGAATAGTTTTCAGTGCAAAACAGAGAGTTGCAAATCAGGGTTTAATGCTCACTGATGCAACAGAACTCTATTCTTGTACAAACTGATGAGATGGCTCCACTTCATGCATGGAAGACTAGTTGAGCATTGACTAGCCTATCAATATAGCCTTATATGCCACAAAGTGAATCGCATTTATATTCAACAAACTATCATGACATCAGCGTTTGTTAACGAGTTGCTAAAAATACATGGGCGATAACTGCCCGCTTGCACATAACGCTAATTAATTAAACATTAACGCTAGCGTTGCAGATCAGTGTGCTCACTGCTGCAACAGAACGTCATTCTTGTCAAATCTGACGAGACAGCTCAACTTCACTGACTAGCCAATCAATATAAATGAATCGCATTTACATTCAACAAACTATCATGACATCAGCGTTTGTTAACGAGTTGCTAAAAATACACAATGCCCGCTTGCGCATAACGTTACGGCGGCAATTAATTAAACGATCTAATGCTACAACTCACAGCCAGATGCATGGATTTGTCAGACTGAGGGATCTGATAACCGCTAACTTGCGGTAAGCTGAGCTGACCCACCTCTCAATTATTTCTCTTGTCTGTGGAAACCAGTCCGTGTTGTTTCTGTTTCTTTTCCTGCTTTTCATCATCTTCGCCATATGGTAATCCAGGATAGGAGTAGCTTGAGTGGCTAACTTCTTGTATACTATCCGCACCGCACGCCTGGCTCACAGTCACAACAAACACACCGGCTAAAGTGGGCGTAACGTTTCCTGCATGCCTCTACATGACAGCCAATCACCAGCCGTATTAGAGCGCGGCGTGCAAGCATGTCGCATGCTTATAGGCTCAATGACGCTGTTTTGTTTTGGTATCGAAAATTGGTATCGATTGACAAGGGAGGCTTCGATACCCCTTAGTATCGATGTTTCCATTTCGGTGCCAAGTATCGAAACTCGATACCCAGCCCTAGCTCCATGTACAAGTACCTCTCCGCTCAATGTACAAGTACCTCTCCGCTCAATGTACAAGTACCTCTCCGCTCCATGTACAAGTACCTCTCCGCTCCATGTACAAGTACCTCTCCGCTCCATGTACAAGTACCTCTCCGCTCCATGTACAAGTACATCTCTGCTCCATGTACAAGTACCTCTCCGCTCAATGTACAAGTACATCTCCGCTCCATGTACAAGTACCTCTCCGCTCCATGTACAAGTACCTCTCCGCTCCATGTACAAGTACCTCTCCGCTCCATGTACAAGTACCTCTCCGCTCAATGTACAAGTACCTCTCCGCTCCATGTACAAGTACCTCTCCGCTCCATGTACAAGTACCTCTCCGCTCCATGTACAAGTACCTCTCCGCTCAATGTACAAGTACCTCTCCGCTCCATGTACAAGTACCTCTCCGCTCCATGTACAAGTACCTCTCCGCTCCATGTACAAGTACCTCTCCGCTCAATGTACAAGTACCTCTCCGCTCCCTGTACAAGTACATCTCCGCTCCATGTACAAGTACCTCTCCGCTCCATGTACAAGTACCTCTCCGCTCAATGTACAAGTGTCGACAGTACCTCTCCGCTCCATGTACAAGTACCTCTCCGCTCCATGTACAAGTACCTCTCCGCTCAATGTACAAGTGTCGACAGTACCTCTCCGCTCCATCTACAAGTACCTCTCCGCTCAATGTACAAGTACATCTCCGCTCCATGTACCAGTACCTCTCCGCTCAATGTACAAGTACATCTGCGCTCCATGTAGGGCTGGGTATCGTTCAAAATTTTTCGATATCGATACCGTTTCGATACTTGGATTTCGATACCGGTTCCTGAACGATACTTTTTTCGATACCAATTTTTAGAAAAATCCATTTTAACAAAAATAAAACTGCATTACACATTGAAATTATTTTACAAATCTTTAGTTTCCCCCCATCTTAAGTTTTACAGCAGAAAAAAATAAAACCTACTGTATTTAACATAACTTTAAGTTCTCTAAACGTATTGCCGTCCCTACAAAAAATATTGGAGTACTACAAAGGAAAGAAATGTAGCTAAAACAAATAAATCAGTGGAATAGTTTTCAGTGCAAAACAGAGAGTTGCAAATCAGGGTTTAATGCTCACTGATGCAACAGAACTCTATTCTTGTACAAACTGATGAGATGGCTCCACTTCATGCATGGAAGACTAGTTGAGCATTGACTAGCCTATCAATATAGCCTTATATGCCACAAAGTGAATCGCATTTATATTCAACAAACTATCATGACATCAGCGTTTGTTAACGAGTTGCTAAAAATACATGGGCGATAACTGCCCGCTTGCACATAACGCTAATTAATTAAACATTAACGCTAGCGTTGCAGATCAGTGTGCTCACTGCTGCAACAGAACGTCATTCTTGTCAAATCTGACGAGACAGCTCAACTTCACTGACTAGCCAATCAATATAAATGAATCGCATTTACATTCAACAAACTATCATGACATCAGCGTTTGTTAACGAGTTGCTAAAAATACACAATGCCCGCTTGCGCATAACGTTACGGCGGCAATTAATTAAACGATCTAATGCTACAACTCACAGCCAGATGCATGGATTTGTCAGACTGAGGGATCTGATAACCGCTAACTTGCGGTAAGCTGAGCTGACCCACCTCTCAATTATTTCTCTTGTCTGTGGAAACCAGTCCGTGTTGTTTCTGTTTCTTTTCCTGCTTTTCATCATCTTCGCCATATGGTAATCCAGGATAGGAGTAGCTTGAGTGGCTAACTTCTTGTATACTATCCGCACCGCACGCCTGGCTCACAGTCACAACAAACACACCGGCTAAAGTGGGCGTAACGTTTCCTGCATGCCTCTACATGACAGCCAATCACCAGCCGTATTAGAGCGCGGCGTGCAAGCATGTCGCATGCTTATAGGCTCAATGACGCTGTTTTGTTTTGGTATCGAAAATTGGTATCGATTGACAAGGGAGGCTTCGATACCCCTTAGTATCGATGTTTCCATTTCGGTGCCAAGTAAGTATCGAAACTCGATACCCAGCCCTAGCTCCATGTACAAGTACCTCTCCGCTCAATGTACAAGTACCTCTCCGCTCAATGTACAAGTACCTCTCCGCTCCATGTACAAGTACCTCTCCGCTCCATGTACAAGTACCTCTCCGCTCCATGTACAAGTACCTCTCCGCTCCATGTACAAGTACATCTCTGCTCCATGTACAAGTACCTCTCCGCTCAATGTACAAGTACATCTCCGCTCCATGTACAAGTACCTCTCCGCTCCATGTACAAGTACATCTCCGCTCCATGTACAAGTACCTCTCCGCTCCATGTACAAGTACCTCTCCGCTCAATGTACAAGTACATCTCCGCTCCATGTACAAATACCTCTCCGCTCCATGTACAAGTACCTCTCCGCTCCATGTACAAGTACATCTCCGCTCAATGTACAAGTACATCTCCGCTCCATGTACAAGTACCTCTCCGCTCAATGTACAAGTACATCTGCGCTCCATGTACAAGTACCTCTCCGCTCAATGTACAAGTACCTCTCCGCTCCATGTACAAGTACCTCTCCGCTCCATGTACAAGTACCTCTCCGCTCAATGTACAAGTACCTCTCCGCTCCATGTACAAGTACCTCTCCGCTCAATGTACAAGTACCTCTCCGCTCCATGTACAAGTACATCTCCGCTCAATGTACAAGTACCTCTCCGCTCCATGTACAAGTACCTCTCCGCTCAATGTACAAGTACATCTGCGCTCCATGTACAAGTACCTCTCCGCTCAATGTACAAGTACCTCTCCGCTCAATGTACAAGTACATCTCCGCTCCATGTACAAGTACCTCTCCGCTCCATGTACAAGTACCTCTCCGCTCAATGTACAAGTACCTCTCCGCTCCATGTACAAGTACATCTCCGCTCCATGTACAAGTACCTCTCCGCTCAATGTACAAGTACATCTCCGCTCCATGTACAAGTACATCTCCACTCCATGTACAAGTACCTCTCCGCTCAATGTACAAGTACATCTCCGCTCCATGTACCAGTACCTCTCCGCTCAATGTACAAGTACATCTCCACTCCATGTACAAGTACCTCTCCGCTCAATGTACAAGTACATCTCCGCTCCATGTACCAGTACCTCTCCGCTCAATGTACAAGTACATCTCCACTCCATGTACAAGTACCTCTCCGCTCAATGTACAAGTACATCTCCGCTCCATGTACCAGTACCTCTCCGCTCAATGTACAAGTACATCTCCGCTCCATGTACAAGTACCTCTCCGCTCAATGTACAAGTACCTCTCCGCTCAATGTACAAGTACATCTCCGCTCCATGTACCAGTACCTCTCCGCTCAATGTACAAGTACATCTGCGCTCCATGTAGGGCTGGGTATCGTTCAAAATTTTTCGATATCGATACCGTTTCGATACTTGGATTTCGATACCGGTTCCTGAACGATACTTTTTTCGATACCAATTTTTAGAAAAATCCATTTTAACAAAAATAAAACTGCATTACACATTGAAATTATTTTACAAATCTTTAGTTTCCCCCCATCTTAAGTTTTACAGCAGAAAAAAATAAAACCTACTGTATTTAACATAACTTTAAGTTCTCTAAACGTATTGCCGTCCCTACAAAAAATATTGGAGTACTACAAAGGAAAGAAATGTAGCTAAAACAAATAAATCAGTGGAATAGTTTTCAGTGCAAAACAGAGAGTTGCAAATCAGGGTTTAATGCTCACTGATGCAACAGAACTCTATTCTTGTACAAACTGATGAGATGGCTCCACTTCATGCATGGAAGACTAGTTGAGCATTGACTAGCCTATCAATATAGCCTTATATGCCACAAAGTGAATCGCATTTATATTCAACAAACTATCATGACATCAGCGTTTGTTAACGAGTTGCTAAAAATACATGGGCGATAACTGCCCGCTTGCACATAACGCTAATTAATTAAACATTAACGCTAGCGTTGCAGATCAGTGTGCTCACTGCTGCAACAGAACGTCATTCTTGTCAAATCTGACGAGACAGCTCAACTTCACTGACTAGCCAATCAATATAAATGAATCGCATTTACATTCAACAAACTATCATGACATCAGCGTTTGTTAACGAGTTGCTAAAAATACACAATGCCCGCTTGCGCATAACGTTACGGCGGCAATTAATTAAACGATCTAATGCTACAACTCACAGCCAGATGCATGGATTTGTCAGACTGAGGGATCTGATAACCGCTAACTTGCGGTAAGCTGAGCTGACCCACCTCTCAATTATTTCTCTTGTCTGTGGAAACCAGTCCGTGTTGTTTCTGTTTCTTTTCCTGCTTTTCATCATCTTCGCCATATGGTAATCCAGGATAGGAGTAGCTTGAGTGGCTAACTTCTTGTATACTATCCGCACCGCACGCCTGGCTCACAGTCACAACAAACACACCGGCTAAAGTGGGCGTAACGTTTCCTGCATGCCTCTACATGACAGCCAATCACCAGCCGTATTAGAGCGCGGCGTGCAAGCATGTCGCATGCTTATAGGCTCAATGACGCTGTTTTGTTTTGGTATCGAAAATTGGTATCGATTGACAAGGGAGGCTTCGATACCCCTTAGTATCGATGTTTCCATTTCGGTGCCAAGTATCGAAACTCGATACCCAGCCCTAGCTCCATGTACAAGTACCTCTCCGCTCAATGTACAAGTACCTCTCCGCTCAATGTACAAGTACCTCTCCGCTCCATGTACAAGTACCTCTCCGCTCCATGTACAAGTACCTCTCCGCTCCATGTACAAGTACCTCTCCGCTCCATGTACAAGTACATCTCTGCTCCATGTACAAGTACCTCTCCGCTCAATGTACAAGTACATCTCCGCTCCATGTACAAGTACCTCTCCGCTCCATGTACAAGTACCTCTCCGCTCCATGTACAAGTACCTCTCCGCTCCATGTACAAGTACCTCTCCGCTCAATGTACAAGTACCTCTCCGCTCCATGTACAAGTACCTCTCCGCTCCATGTACAAGTACCTCTCCGCTCCATGTACAAGTACCTCTCCGCTCAATGTACAAGTACCTCTCCGCTCCATGTACAAGTACCTCTCCGCTCCATGTACAAGTACCTCTCCGCTCCATGTACAAGTACCTCTCCGCTCAATGTACAAGTACCTCTCCGCTCCCTGTACAAGTACATCTCCGCTCCATGTACAAGTACCTCTCCGCTCCATGTACAAGTACCTCTCCGCTCAATGTACAAGTGTCGACAGTACCTCTCCGCTCCATGTACAAGTACCTCTCCGCTCCATGTACAAGTACCTCTCCGCTCAATGTACAAGTGTCGACAGTACCTCTCCGCTCCATCTACAAGTACCTCTCCGCTCAATGTACAAGTACATCTCCGCTCCATGTACCAGTACCTCTCCGCTCAATGTACAAGTACATCTGCGCTCCATGTAGGGCTGGGTATCGTTCAAAATTTTTCGATATCGATACCGTTTCGATACTTGGATTTCGATACCGGTTCCTGAACGATACTTTTTTCGATACCAATTTTTAGAAAAATCCATTTTAACAAAAATAAAACTGCATTACACATTGAAATTATTTTACAAATCTTTAGTTTCCCCCCATCTTAAGTTTTACAGCAGAAAAAAATAAAACCTACTGTATTTAACATAACTTTAAGTTCTCTAAACGTATTGCCGTCCCTACAAAAAATATTGGAGTACTACAAAGGAAAGAAATGTAGCTAAAACAAATAAATCAGTGGAATAGTTTTCAGTGCAAAACAGAGAGTTGCAAATCAGGGTTTAATGCTCACTGATGCAACAGAACTCTATTCTTGTACAAACTGATGAGATGGCTCCACTTCATGCATGGAAGACTAGTTGAGCATTGACTAGCCTATCAATATAGCCTTATATGCCACAAAGTGAATCGCATTTATATTCAACAAACTATCATGACATCAGCGTTTGTTAACGAGTTGCTAAAAATACATGGGCGATAACTGCCCGCTTGCACATAACGCTAATTAATTAAACATTAACGCTAGCGTTGCAGATCAGTGTGCTCACTGCTGCAACAGAACGTCATTCTTGTCAAATCTGACGAGACAGCTCAACTTCACTGACTAGCCAATCAATATAAATGAATCGCATTTACATTCAACAAACTATCATGACATCAGCGTTTGTTAACGAGTTGCTAAAAATACACAATGCCCGCTTGCGCATAACGTTACGGCGGCAATTAATTAAACGATCTAATGCTACAACTCACAGCCAGATGCATGGATTTGTCAGACTGAGGGATCTGATAACCGCTAACTTGCGGTAAGCTGAGCTGACCCACCTCTCAATTATTTCTCTTGTCTGTGGAAACCAGTCCGTGTTGTTTCTGTTTCTTTTCCTGCTTTTCATCATCTTCGCCATATGGTAATCCAGGATAGGAGTAGCTTGAGTGGCTAACTTCTTGTATACTATCCGCACCGCACGCCTGGCTCACAGTCACAACAAACACACCGGCTAAAGTGGGCGTAACGTTTCCTGCATGCCTCTACATGACAGCCAATCACCAGCCGTATTAGAGCGCGGCGTGCAAGCATGTCGCATGCTTATAGGCTCAATGACGCTGTTTTGTTTTGGTATCGAAAATTGGTATCGATTGACAAGGGAGGCTTCGATACCCCTTAGTATCGATGTTTCCATTTCGGTGCCAAGTAAGTATCGAAACTCGATACCCAGCCCTAGCTCCATGTACAAGTACCTCTCCGCTCAATGTACAAGTACCTCTCCGCTCAATGTACAAGTACCTCTCCGCTCCATGTACAAGTACCTCTCCGCTCCATGTACAAGTACCTCTCCGCTCCATGTACAAGTACATCTCTGCTCCATGTACAAATACCTCTCCGCTCCATGTACAAGTACCTCTCCGCTCAATGTCAAGTATCGACAGTACCTCTCCGCTCCATGTACAAGTACCTCTCCGCTGAATGCACAAGTGTCGACAGTACCTCTCCGCTCAATGTACAAGTACCTCTCTGCTCCATGTACAAGTACCTCTCCGCTCTCATGTACAAGTACCTCTCCGCTCCATGTACAAGTACCTCTCCGCTCAATGTACAAGTACCTCTGCGCTCCATGTACAAGTACCTCTCCGCTCAATGTACAAGTACCTCTCCGCTCAATGTACAAGTGTCGACAGTACCTCTCCGCTCCATGTACAAGTACCTCTCCGCTCAATGTACAAGTGTCGACAGTACCTCTACGCTCAATGTACAAGTGTCGACAGTACCTCTCCGCTCTCATGTACAAGTACCTCTCCGATCCATGTACAAGTACATCTCCGCTCCATGTACAAGTACATCTCCGCTCAATGTACAAGTACCTCTCCGCTCCATGTACAAGTACCTCTCCGCTCCATGTACAAGTACCTCTCCGCTCCATGTACAAGTACCTCTCCGCTCCATGTACAAGTACCTCTCCGCTCAATGTACAAGTACCTCTCCGCTCCATGTACAAGTACCTCTCCGCTCAATGTACAAGTACCTCTCCGCTCCATGTACAAGTACCTCTCCGCTCCATGTACAAGTACCTCTCCGCTCCATGTACAAGTACCTCTCCGCTCCATGTACAAGTACATCTCTGCTCCATGTACAAGTACCTCTCCGCTCAATGTACAAGTACATCTCCGCTCCATGTACAAGTACCTCTCCGCTCCATGTACAAGTACATCTCCGCTCCATGTACAAGTACCTCTCCGCTCCATGTACAAGTACCTCTCCGCTCAATGTACAAGTACATCTCCGCTCCATGTACAAGTACATCTCTGCTCCATGTACAAGTACCTCTCCGCTCAATGTACAAGTACATCTCCGCTCCATGTACAAGTACCTCTCCGCTCCATGTACAAGTACCTCTCCGGTCCATGTACAAGTACCTCTCCGCTCCATGTACAAGTACCTCTCCGCTCCATGTACAAGTACCTCTCCGCTCAATGTCAAGTGTCGACAGTACCTCTCCGCTCCATGTACAAATACCTCTCCGCTCTCATGTACAAGTACCTCTCCGCTCCATGTACAAGTACCTCTCCGCTCAATGTCAAGTGTCGACAGTACCTCTCCGCTCCATGTACAAATACCTATCCGCTCCATGTACAAGTACCTCTCCGCTCTCATGTACAAGTACCTCTCCGCTCCATGTACAAGTAGCTCTCCGCTCAATGTACAAGTGTCGACAGTACCTTTCCGCTCCATGTACAAATACCTCTCCGCTCTCATGTACAAGTACCTCTCCGCTCCATGTACAAGTACCTCTCCGCTCAATGTACAAATACCTCTCCGCTCCATGTATAAGTACCTCTCCGCTCTATGTACAAGTACCTCTCCGCTCCATGTACAAGTAGCTCTCCGCTCAATGTACAAATACCTCTCCGCTCCATGTACAAGTAGCTCTCCGCTGAATGTACAAGTGTCGACAGTACCTCTCCGCTCAATGTACAAGTACCTCTCCGCTCAATGTACAAATACCTCTCCGCTCCATGTACAAGTACCTCTCCGCTCAATGTCAAGTATCGACAGTACCTCTCCGCTCCATGTACAAGTACCTCTCCGCTGAATGTACAAGTGTCGACAGTACCTCTCCGCTCAATGTACAAGTACCTCTCCGCTCCATGTACAAGTACCTCTCCGCTCTCATGTACAAGTACCTCTCCGCTCCATGTACAAGTACCTCTCCGCTCAATGTACAAGTACCTCTGCGCTCCATGTACAAGTACCTCTCCGCTCAATGTACAAGTACCTCTCCGCTCAATGTACAAGTGTCGACAGTACCTCTCCGCTCCATGTACAAGTACCTCTCCGCTCAATGTACAAGTGTCGACAGTACCTCTACGCTCAATGTACAAGTGTCGACAGTACCTCTCCGCTCTCATGTACAAGTACCTCTCCGATCCATGTACAAGTACATCTCCGCTCCATGTACAAGTACATCTCCGCTCAATGTACAAGTACCTCTCCGCTCCATGTACAAGTACCTCTCCGCTCCATGTACAAGTACCTCTCCGCTCCATGTACAAGTACCTCTCCGCTCCATGTACAAGTACCTCTCCGCTCCATGTACAAGTACCTCTCCGCTCCATGTACAAGTACCTCTCCGCTCAATGTACAAGTACATCTCCACTCCATGTACAAGTACCTCTCCGCTCAATGTACAAGTACATCTCCGCTCCATGTACCAGTACCTCTCCGCTCAATGTACAAGTACATCTCCACTCCATGTACAAGTACCTCTCCGCTCAATGTACAAGTACATCTCCGCTCCATGTACCAGTACCTCTCCGCTCAATGTACAAGTACATCTCCACTCCATGTACAAGTACCTCTCCGCTCAATGTACAAGTACATCTCCGCTCCATGTACCAGTACCTCTCCGCTCAATGTACAAGTACCTCTCCGCTCTCATGTACAAGTACCTCTCCGCTCCATGTACAAGTACCTCTCCGCTCAATGTACAAGTACCTCTGCGCTCCATGTACAAGTACCTCTCCGCTCAATGTACAAGTACCTCTCCGCTCAATGTACAAGTGTCGACAGTACCTCTCCGCTCCATGTACAAGTACCTCTCCGCTCAATGTACAAGTGTCGACAGTACCTCTACGCTCAATGTACAAGTGTCGACAGTACCTCTCCGCTCTCATGTACAAGTACCTCTCCGATCCATGTACAAGTACATCTCCGCTCCATGTACAAGTACATCTCCGCTCAATGTACAAGTACCTCTCCGCTCCATGTACAAGTACCTCTCCGCTCCATGTACAAGTACCTCTCCGCTCCATGTACAAGTACCTCTCCGCTCCATGTACAAGTACCTCTCCGCTCAATGTACAAGTACCTCTCCGCTCCATGTACAAGTACCTCTCCGCTCAATGTACAAGTACCTCTCCGCTCCATGTACAAGTACCTCTCCGCTCCATGTACAAGTACCTCTCCGCTCCATGTACAAGTACCTCTCCGCTCCATGTACAAGTACATCTCTGCTCCATGTACAAGTACCTCTCCGCTCAATGTACAAGTACATCTCCGCTCCATGTACAAGTACCTCTCCGCTCCATGTACAAGTACATCTCCGCTCCATGTACAAGTACCTCTCCGCTCCATGTACAAGTACCTCTCCGCTCAATGTACAAGTACATCTCCGCTCCATGTACAAGTACATCTCTGCTCCATGTACAAGTACCTCTCCGCTCAATGTACAAGTACATCTCCGCTCCATGTACAAGTACCTCTCCGCTCCATGTACAAGTACCTCTCCGGTCCATGTACAAGTACCTCTCCGCTCCATGTACAAGTACCTCTCCGCTCCATGTACAAGTACCTCTCCGCTCAATGTCAAGTGTCGACAGTACCTCTCCGCTCCATGTACAAATACCTCTCCGCTCTCATGTACAAGTACCTCTCCGCTCCATGTACAAGTACCTCTCCGCTCAATGTCAAGTGTCGACAGTACCTCTCCGCTCCATGTACAAATACCTATCCGCTCCATGTACAAGTACCTCTCCGCTCTCATGTACAAGTACCTCTCCGCTCCATGTACAAGTAGCTCTCCGCTCAATGTACAAGTGTCGACAGTACCTTTCCGCTCCATGTACAAATACCTCTCCGCTCTCATGTACAAGTACCTCTCCGCTCCATGTACAAGTACCTCTCCGCTCAATGTACAAATACCTCTCCGCTCCATGTATAAGTACCTCTCCGCTCTATGTACAAGTACCTCTCCGCTCCATGTACAAGTACCTCTCCGCTCAATGTACAAATACCTCTCCGCTCCATGTACAAGTAGCTCTCCGCTGAATGTACAAGTGTCGACAGTACCTCTCCGCTCAATGTACAAGTACCTCTCCGCTCAATGTACAAATACCTCTCCGCTCCATGTACAAGTACCTCTCCGCTCAATGTCAAGTATCGACAGTACCTCTCCGCTCCATGTACAAGTACCTCTCCGCTGAATGTACAAGTGTCGACAGTACCTCTCCGCTCAATGTACAAGTACCTCTCCGCTCCATGTACAAGTACCTCTCCGCTCTCATGTACAAGTACCTCTCCGCTCCATGTACAAGTACCTCTCCGCTCAATGTACAAGTACCTCTGCGCTCCATGTACAAGTACCTCTCCGCTCAATGTACAAGTACCTCTCCGCTCAATGTACAAGTGTCGACAGTACCTCTCCGCTCCATGTACAAGTACCTCTCCGCTCAATGTACAAGTGTCGACAGTACCTCTACGCTCAATGTACAAGTGTCGACAGTACCTCTCCGCTCTCATGTACAAGTACCTCTCCGATCCATGTACAAGTACATCTCCGCTCCATGTACAAGTACATCTCCGCTCAATGTACAAGTACCTCTCCGCTCCATGTACAAGTACCTCTCCGCTCCATGTACAAGTACCTCTCCGCTCCATGTACAAGTACCTCTCCGCTCCATGTACAAGTACCTCTCCGCTCCATGTACAAGTACCTCTCCGCTCCATGTACAAGTACCTCTCCGCTCAATGTACAAGTACATCTCCACTCCATGTACAAGTACCTCTCCGCTCAATGTACAAGTACATCTCCGCTCCATGTACCAGTACCTCTCCGCTCAATGTACAAGTACATCTCCACTCCATGTACAAGTACCTCTCCGCTCAATGTACAAGTACATCTCCGCTCCATGTACCAGTACCTCTCCGCTCAATGTACAAGTACATCTCCACTCCATGTACAAGTACCTCTCCGCTCAATGTACAAGTACATCTCCGCTCCATGTACCAGTACCTCTCCGCTCAATGTACAAGTACATCTCCGCTCCATGTACAAGTACCTCTCCGCTCAATGTACAAGTACCTCTCCGCTCAATGTACAAGTACATCTCCGCTCCATGTACCAGTACCTCTCCGCTCAATGTACAAGTACATCTGCGCTCCATGTAGGGCTGGGTATCGTTCAAAATTTTTCGATATCGATACCGTTTCGATACTTGGATTTCGATACCGGTTCCTGAACGATACTTTTTTCGATACCAATTTTTAGAAAAATCCATTTTAACAAAAATAAAACTGCATTACACATTGAAATTATTTTACAAATCTTTAGTTTCCCCCCATCTTAAGTTTTACAGCAGAAAAAAATAAAACCTACTGTATTTAACATAACTTTAAGTTCTCTAAACGTATTGCCGTCCCTACAAAAAATATTGGAGTACTACAAAGGAAAGAAATGTAGCTAAAACAAATAAATCAGTGGAATAGTTTTCAGTGCAAAACAGAGAGTTGCAAATCAGGGTTTAATGCTCACTGATGCAACAGAACTCTATTCTTGTACAAACTGATGAGATGGCTCCACTTCATGCATGGAAGACTAGTTGAGCATTGACTAGCCTATCAATATAGCCTTATATGCCACAAAGTGAATCGCATTTATATTCAACAAACTATCATGACATCAGCGTTTGTTAACGAGTTGCTAAAAATACATGGGCGATAACTGCCCGCTTGCACATAACGCTAATTAATTAAACATTAACGCTAGCGTTGCAGATCAGTGTGCTCACTGCTGCAACAGAACGTCATTCTTGTCAAATCTGACGAGACAGCTCAACTTCACTGACTAGCCAATCAATATAAATGAATCGCATTTACATTCAACAAACTATCATGACATCAGCGTTTGTTAACGAGTTGCTAAAAATACACAATGCCCGCTTGCGCATAACGTTACGGCGGCAATTAATTAAACGATCTAATGCTACAACTCACAGCCAGATGCATGGATTTGTCAGACTGAGGGATCTGATAACCGCTAACTTGCGGTAAGCTGAGCTGACCCACCTCTCAATTATTTCTCTTGTCTGTGGAAACCAGTCCGTGTTGTTTCTGTTTCTTTTCCTGCTTTTCATCATCTTCGCCATATGGTAATCCAGGATAGGAGTAGCTTGAGTGGCTAACTTCTTGTATACTATCCGCACCGCACGCCTGGCTCACAGTCACAACAAACACACCGGCTAAAGTGGGCGTAACGTTTCCTGCATGCCTCTACATGACAGCCAATCACCAGCCGTATTAGAGCGCGGCGTGCAAGCATGTCGCATGCTTATAGGCTCAATGACGCTGTTTTGTTTTGGTATCGAAAATTGGTATCGATTGACAAGGGAGGCTTCGATACCCCTTAGTATCGATGTTTCCATTTCGGTGCCAAGTAAGTATCGAAACTCGATACCCAGCCCTAGCTCCATGTACAAGTACCTCTCCGCTCAATGTACAAGTACCTCTCCGCTCAATGTACAAGTACCTCTCCGCTCCATGTACAAGTACCTCTCCGCTCCATGTACAAGTACCTCTCCGCTCCATGTACAAGTACCTCTCCGCTCCATGTACAAGTACATCTCTGCTCCATGTACAAGTACCTCTCCGCTCAATGTACAAGTACATCTCCGCTCCATGTACAAGTACCTCTCCGCTCCATGTACAAGTACATCTCCGCTCCATGTACAAGTACCTCTCCGCTCCATGTACAAGTACCTCTCCGCTCAATGTACAAGTACATCTCCGCTCCATGTACAAGTACCTCTCCGCTCCATGTACAAGTACCTCTCCGCTCCATGTACAAGTACATCTCCGCTCAATGTACAAGTACATCTCCGCTCCATGTACAAGTACCTCTCCGCTCAATGTACAAGTACATCTGCGCTCCATGTACAAGTACCTCTCCGCTCAATGTACAAGTACCTCTCCGCTCCATGTACAAGTACCTCTCCGCTCCATGTACAAGTACCTCTCCGCTCAATGTACAAGTACCTCTCCGCTCCATGTACAAGTACCTCTCCGCTCAATGTACAAGTACCTCTCCGCTCCATGTACAAGTACATCTCCGCTCAATGTACAAGTACCTCTCCGCTCCATGTACAAGTACCTCTCCGCTCAATGTACAAGTACATCTGCGCTCCATGTACAAGTACCTCTCCGCTCAATGTACAAGTACCTCTCCGCTCAATGTACAAGTACATCTCCGCTCCATGTACAAGTACCTCTCCGCTCAATGTACAAGTACCTCTCCGCTCCATGTACAAGTACCTCTCCGCTCAATGTACAAGTATATCTGCGCTCCATGTACAAGTACCTCTCCGCTCAATGTACAAGTACCTCTCCGCTCCATGTACAAGTACCTCTCCGCTCAATGTACAAGTACATCTGCGCTCCATGTACAAGTACCTCTCCGCTCAATGTACAAGTACCTCTCCGCTCAATGTACAAGTACCTCTCCGCTCAATGTACAAGTACCTCTCCGCTCCATGTACAAGTACCTCTCCGCTCCATGTACAAGTACATCTCTGCTCCATGTACAAGTACCTCTCCGCTCAATGTACAAGTACATCTCTGCTCCATGTACAAGTACCTCTCCGCTCCATGTACAAGTACCTCTCCGCTCCATGTACAAGTACCTCTCCGCTCAATGTACAAGTACATCTGCGCTCCATGTACAAGTACTCCGCTCCATGTACAAGTACCTCTCCGCTCCATGTACAAGTACCTCTCCGCTCCATGCTCCTCTCGGAACCTGTGTGGGACATGGATTGCAAATTACAGTAGCTTTCTGATCATTCTGAAACTGAAAAACAGCAACACACTGGCAGCAGCCATGTTTGCTTCGCAGCTGTGATGTCACAAGTGTGCGACAACAAAAGCTCAGCTTCCGAGGCAAAAAATAAAGCATGATTATTATCGGATAATTTATCGGAAAAAGGCCATTATCGGAATAATAAATAATAACGCAAAATGGCCATATCGGCCGATAATTTATCGGCCCGATAATTATCGTGCATCCCTAATTTTGCACTTTGTTTTTTGCACTGCAACTGCAGTGTTTCTTTTTCAGTGTTTCAGAAATGTTCTTTTGAGAAGAAAATGTATCGGTTTGGCCGATTATTATGGCCGATATTCAACATTTTGCCGATTATCTGTATCGGCATTTTCATTGGCTGTTTGCCGATATAATAATTCAATAAAAAAATGCGCTAATTTGCAGCTGCTGCGGCTGGAAGGAGCCTCTCCTACAGTACTGTAGTTCCCTCTGTGTGATCTGGAGCAATGTCCCTCCCACAGCGCTATCTGATTGGTTACACATCGAGCAATAGCCTATCAGAGAGCTGCTCAGAGATGAAATCTGACACCTCAGTGCTCCAGCCTGCACAGAGGCAGGCCGTGGCCGTCTGAGCTGTGCTGCCTCTGTGGAGCGGACAGCGGACTTGACTAGTTGGCTGTTGCGACTGTGTGACAGTCACAGTGTTAAGGTAAAGCTGCAGATATTGCCATGCCGAAGTTGTACTAAAGTTAATATACATAATAATTACCTACGCTGACATTTCAAAAACACCACGATCTTATGAGCGATTCGTATGAAGCGCAGCCTCGCACAGTGCAAAGTGTGTGGAGATAGGTCTGTCTATAAGTGAGAGAGATGATTGTTGCAATGATAACGATAAGATAACAGAGATTATTTGTGTACTGATAGCATATATCTTTGAGTAACGTTGGTGCCTGCTGTGCAAGTGCAACTCAAACTTATCACCGTCCACCGCTGTTGAAGAGGGCAAAATAGCCTAGTAACCTCACAAAGCAGTGTATGGGGCACTAGTTTTTAATTCCATAGTAGCGTGCGTGTCCACGGTGTAGCGTCGCTCTTTTTGAATCAAATGGCCATGGTTGTCAGTAGCGAAGCTGTTTTATTGATCCAGCGCTGCGTGTCCGCGCTGCGTGTCCGAAAAATACATTGGCAGGCAGGCATGTCTGGGCAAGCTGCAGCGGACTTTTTTTCTGCTCTCTCTGACTCTCTCTCTGCTTGGAACAAGGAACCGAATAAACGAGGATGAGACATTACATCAGCGGATGCACGGATGAACGTGTTTGTTTCAGTATTCTCCTTTGAGAGCCTGGGGGTGAGGTTAGTGTCAGGTGTAAGCGGAGGGAAACCCTCTATTATTTTGTTACTGTAGTGAGTCGGTGTTAGTTTGTTAAAAGTATAAGTCCACAGCTTTATCTTGATAATGTGCCCAAGTCTCCACTAGATTGAACAAACACACACACACACACACACACACACACACACACACACATACACTTTGATTCATATCAATATTAATAGAGTGAATATTTTCAAATAATATTGTAGTTGGATAAACTGAAGAAAATGAATTTCAACAACGGGTCGTGTTATTCTAAATTTTGACACCAAGATTTAAATTTTTACTGCAAACATATATCGGTTCCAAAATATCGGTTATCGGTGTCTTTCATTGCCGATAATCGATATCGATATCGGCCCTGAAAAACCCATATCGGTCGACCCCTAGTTTTGACCCTGTGAGTCTGTTACCTTGCTAGCCATGTTTTGACCCTGTGAGTCTGTTACCTTGCTAGCCATGTTTTGACCCTGTGAGTCTGTTACCTTGCTAGCCATGTTTTGACCCTGTGAGTCTGTTACCTTGCTAGCCATGTTTTGACCCTGTGAGTCTGTTACCTTGCTAGCCATGTTTTGACCCTGTGAGTCTGTTACCTTGCTAGCCATGTTTTGACCCTGTGAGTCTGTTACCTTGCTAGCCATGTTTTGACCCTGTGAGTCTGTTACCTTGCTAGCCATGTTTTGACCCTGTGAGTCTGTTACCTTGCTAGACATGTTTTGACCCTGTGAGTCTGTTACCTTGCTAGCCATGTTTTGACCCTGTGAGTCTGTTACCTTGCTAGCCATGTTTTGACCCTGTGAGTCTGTTACCTTGCTAGCCATGTTTTGACCCTGTGAGTCTGTTACCTTGCTAGCCATGTTTTGACCCTGTGAGTCTGTTACCTTGCTAGCCATGTTTTGACCCTGTGAGTCTGTTACCTTGCTAGCCATGTTTTGACCCTGTGAGTCTGTTACCTTGCTAGCCATGTTTTGACCCTGTGAGTCTGTTACCTTGCTAGCCATGTGTTGACCCTGTGAGTCTGTTACCTTGCTAGCCATGTTTTGACCCTGTGAGTCTGTTACCTTGCTAGCCATGTGTTGACCCTGTGAGTCTGTTACCTTGCTAGCCATGTTTTGACCCTGTGAGTCTGTTACCTTGCTAGCCGTGTTTTGACCCTGTGAGTCTGTGTTACCTTGCTAGCCATGTGTTGACCCTGTGAGTCTGTTACCTTGCTAGCCATGTTTTGACCCTGTGAGTCTGTTACCTTGCTAGCCATGTTTTGACCCTGTGAGTCTGTTACCTTGCTAGCCATGTTTTGACCCTGTGAGTCTGTTACCTTGCTAGCCATGTTTTGACCCTGTGAGTCTGTGTTACCTTGCTAGCCATGTTTTGACCCTGTGAGTCTGTTACCTTGCTAGCCATGTTTTGACCCTGTGAGTCTGTGTTACCTTGCTAGCCATGTTTTGACCCTGTGAGTCTGTTACCTTGCTAGCCATGTTTTGACCCTGTGAGTCTGTGTTACCTTGCTAGCCATGTTTTGACCCTGTGAGTCTGTGTTACCTTGCTAGCCATGTTTTGACCCTGTGAGTCTGTTACCTTGCTAGCCATCTTTTGACCCTGTGAGTCTGTGTTACCTTGCTAGCCATGTTTTGACCCTGTGAGTCTGTTACCTTGCTAGCCATGTTTTGACCCTGTGAGTCTGTTACCTTGCTAGCCATGTTTTGACCCTGTGAGTCTGTTACCTTGCTAGCCATGTTTTGACCCTGTGAGTCTGTTACCTTGCTAGCCATGTTTTGACCCTGTGAGTCTGTTACCTTGCTAGCCGTGTTTTGACCCTGTGAGTCTGTTACCTTGCTAGCTGTGTTTTGACCCTGTGAGTCTGTTACCTTGCTAGCCGTGTTTTGACCCTGTGAGTCTGTTACCTTGCTAGCCGTGTTTTGACCCTGTGAGTCTGTTACCTTGCTAGCTGTGTTTTGACCCTGTGAGTCTGTTACCTTGCTAGCTGTGTTTTGACCCTGTGAGTCTGTTACCTTGCTAGCTGTGTTTTGACCCTGTGAGTCTGTTACCTTGCTAGCCGTGTTTTGACCCTGTGAGTCTGTTACCTTGCTAGCCATGTTTTGACCCTGTGAGTCTGTTACCTTGCTAGCCATGTTTTGACTCTGTGAGTCTGTTACCTTGCTAGCCATGTTTTGACTCTGTGAGTCTGTTACCTTGCTAGCCATGTTTTGACCCTGTGAGTCTGTTACCTTGCTAGCCATGTTTTGACCCTGTGAGTCTGTTACCTTGCTAGCCATGTTTTGACCCTGTGAGTCTGTTACCTTGCTAGCCATGTTTTGACCCTGTGAGTCTGTTACCTTGCTAGCCATGTTTTGACCCTGTGAGTCTGTTACCTTGCTAGCCATGTTTTGACCCTGTGAGTCTGTTACCTTGCTAGCCATGTTTTGACCCTGTGAGTCTGTTACCTTGCTAGCCATGTTTTGACCCTGTGAGTCTGTTACCTTGCTAGCCATGTTTTGACCCTGTGAGTCTGTTACCTTGCTAGCCATGTTTTGACCCTGTGAGTCTGTTACCTTGCTAGCCATGTTTTGACTCTGTGAGTCTGTTACCTTGCTAGCCATGTTTTGACTCTGTGAGTCTGTTACCTTGCTAGCCATGTTTTGACCCTGTGAGTCTGTTACCTTGCTAGCCATGTTTTGACCCTGTGAGTCTGTTACCTTGCTAGCCATGTTTTGACCCTGTGAGTCTGTTACCTTGCTAGCCATGTTTTGACCCTGTGAGTCTGT